>NC_050105.1:34711579-35954234 GCF_902167145.1 Zea mays
AGTTAGCCTCGGGCGAGCCATGACTGGATCTCCTGCCCGAGGTTTGCCTTGAGCGAGCCGTAACTGCGTCTCCCGCCTGAGGTTGGCCTTGGGTGAGATGTGATCATCTCCCATTCGAGGTTGGCCTCGGGCGAGTCGTGACTGCGACTCCCGCCCGGGGTTGGCCTCGGGCGAGCCATGACTGACTCTCCCGCCTAGGGTTGGCCTCATGCGATTTGTGACTGTGTCTCCTGCTGGGGTCAACCTCGGGCGAGTCATTACTGCATCCACCAAATAAATTGCACCCAGACTTAACACACTTTCAAAACCAACGGTTCAGATCGCTTAATAACCCTTCATCCCTTACTCACTCAAATCTACTGGACAATATTATTTTGATCATTCCTTGTATCTCATCTCATCTCTTCTGCTCTCCCTCCCCACGACCACACCGCCCCCATCCTCCAACACCCCACTGCCCCTCCCCTCACTCGCGCCGTCGTCACCGCCATCAACATCTCCCCTCGCGTTGTCGACGCCGTCGTCTACCCTTCCCCTCCACGGGATCATAGCGTTAGCATGAGCTATATGCTAGTGTCGTAAGGAAACTAGTTACGACAAGTGCAACGTCAATCAGATTCTTCAGTAGCACTACGAAACAAAGTAAAAAAACTATAATTGTCCAGTTTTGTAGGTTTAGCGCATGGTGCCGCCGCCGTGTTTCCCTTCTTTTTCCCTCCGGGCTTCGAATGCAGTATCTCATGATACTATGGGCCTGTTTGGTTTGTGGCTAACTATGCCACACTTTGCCTAAGGTTAGTCGTTCAAATTGAAGAACTAACCTTAGGCAAAAAAGTTAGGCAAAGTGTGGCAAGTTAGACAGGGAATATGTGATCGTTTTATCATCTAAAACATCACTCTGCTGTCCATTTCATATGCTTTGAACAATTTCAGGTTCATTCCATGCTTTTGAGCAGATTTAGTTTTTAGTAACTATATAGAATATCACTAGAAACCATGGCGCCGCGTTGGCGATCCCTCTAAGAGACCATGCAAAAGTAATGGGCTTCGGTCTTCGTACTTTTTCTAGGCCTTTTGGTTTAAATAAATTATAATATTTGTTCTTACGTGTCATTGTAACACATGTATTCCTATAATCCTCATGCGTCGTTGTAGTGCTCGGGCATTATACCAATGTACTATTATAATGCCTCAATCTGAAATACAGAAGGCATTACAAAAATATGAAAATGGGAACGAGTAGGCCAATAGGTGGCCCAAACAGACAAGCGACAAACTCTTCTGGGCCTAAGCCAGTATTTAGCTGATGAAGACGAAGATGGAACCTTCGTCTGCGACCCAAAACCGAAACCAGAGGTGGGTAGGGTTCTAGCCGCCACCGACGGCCTCGGTTGCCATGAAATTTAAACGTCAAAGCATTCTTGGCGTTCATATTGATTCAGGTTTTTAATCCAATCCCCATAATAAACTCATTTAGTGGTTGATTCTCTATGTGGTTGAATATTTCTTGAATTGAATTTGTTTTTATCTTTCCCTGTTAGGTTTAATTGAGACAACTAAGTAGTATCTACGACAGATAATTAATACGACGCGATAAGGTGGGTAAAAAATGTTAAAGCTCAGAAATCATCAGATTATCCTTCTCAGAGCTCTCCACAAGAAGTGGCATCTGAGTTATTGAATGGGAACAAGCACCAAGATCTTTTTAAAATCGTCCCTTTTCGAGGTGAAAATTTTGTAGGGAGTATGGTTGGATGTTCAGAACAGTATGACACCATACTCTGGTAAGTTGCATATTAAAGATAGAGATCTCTCAAGAATTGAAGTCTTCTTTGTACTGTTCTTTTCCAGTGTCACTAGCTTATCCTTTTTAAGATGTTCTAATGTAGTTTGAGTGTGACAAAATGGATCCACCTGAACTAGGGTGACGATGGCCTAGTTACATTATTCGTGAAGATCTTGAGAATTATTCTAAGAATGGTATCTATGCCTCTATGTTTGTTGGTCTTTTCTAAATTGCACATACAGGGTAAGAGGAAATACCTATTTTCACTATATATATGTGTGTGATTTTGCAAGGGGTTGTTTTTATCATGGAGCCTCAACCATGGAGTTCATACAAGAGAAACATATTAGTTTAAGAGGTTGGTTCTATTTATTCATATTAACACTAGCTAACCCTTCTTGACATTTTCCTTTATGGTAGATTGAAATGTGTAATATTTATTTTTAGGCTAGTTTGGAAACTCTATTTTCCCACGAGATTTCTATTTTCCAACAGGAAAATAAACTAATTTCCCTTGAAAAAATGGGGTTCCCAAGCTAGCACTTAGAAGGAAGTTGTTTGTGAAAAGCTTGCTGCACTACCCTTAATTAGGCTAGAGGCATCTCTTGACAAGCTTTTTTTTATCTGATGCACTCCTAGTCCTAAGGTTAACTGCTGTATAAGATGAAGATTTTAGAACGGATGGAGTATTATTATTTAATATAGTTGGTTTTGTCTTTTTTAGGAAAATAGAAGAAGACGGACGTAATCCCAAATAAAATAACTAGTAGGAGTGGAGTCTTGTTTTGTAGCTCTTGTAGCCATGGTAGCAAATACCTCATTAACAACTTCAAATGGGAACCAAGCTTCTTGTAATACTACATGGTATATATAATTAAGCCACAGAAAGTGATGAAGAATCATGCAAATGTTCTTAAGCCTTTGGTTTGTACCTTCTTTATCCTATTGCAATCCTAGATCATCCGGAACTGTCTTTACTTTCTTTGATGAGTCGACTTAGGGATTGTCTTTGATCTGTTTGATGAGTCGATTGGCTGAGCCACAACCATGTACTATTCCTTTTTTTACCTTTGCTCTTTATCTTCGTCATGAGCTCTCGTCTGATCGGTAATATACATTCATTTTCTATTTATATATATACCAGAGGACTTTCAAGCGTTACAACTGTAACTCTTCCTCTTTCTTTTTTTATTAAATTTTGCTTTCTCTCTCTTCTTTCCATAGGTTCTCTCTCACTGGTAAGTGGTAACACACAATCACTTTTTTATATAAATACTAGAGAATCTGTCAGCATATGCCACGTTTAAACTCTCTGGATGTAACCAGGCTTGCACGTGTCATCTAGATAGATAGGTAGCTTTTGGCCAAGATCCTACGGTTGATACTGCATTCTAGCCCAAATCAATGGTACCCACATTTTATGGCAACGTGGATGGTCTCGCTGAGTGTAGATGTGCGCTGATTTCGTTTAAATAGATTCGTCTAGTCGAGCCAGCCTGATCGATTTCCATTTTAAGGCTACAACTCTGGCCGTTTCCTAGAGCCAGTTTGTTTTTATAGTACTAAAGTTTAGCAACTACTAAACTTTTGCTAAACTTTAGCATTTAGGAGTTGTTTAGATACAAGTGTTAAACTTTAGCACATTAATTGCAGCCACATTTCTATTGGCTATGTGTTGGGGGTCTTCTTCTCCGCCGAAGGTCCTTAGAGAAAAACACTTTCGGCAAAATAATACAAAGGCTCGTCAAAGCTACCTTCAGCCTCGGTTTAGCCCCTCAAGACGAAGACTCTACGTAGATGCGACAATACAGAATGCCGAAGCTCAATAGCTTTGGTCCAGACCAAGCAGAGAAGGAAGAATGACTAAATGAACCTTATTAGTTTTAGTTGGTTGTAAACAAATGTTCAATGACATGGATGTAATTTTACTCGGGCTGCGTCCCGTGCCTAAAAAATGAATGAACAGTCCCCCTATACTGTTCACGATGGATTATAATCGCTCTCGAGCCATTCTCGATCTCTCACCTTCCGGCAAGCCAAAGGTACTCTTGTAATATGAATATTGTTAATACTTATTCATGTTTAATGAAGATAAATGTATCATAAATATATAACAAATATTATCTTCATTCCTCTATATTCTTTCATTTTGTTACTTATATTCATATGGTAAAATGATGAAGGTGTGTCCTTCATGACCTTCGTCTGAAGATCATTATATCCGATAGAAAATAATGTTCCAAGGACGAATGTCTTTAACCATTAACAATTGTGTTGCCTTGTTCTTGATTAATAGCATTTGAGGACAAGTGAACAACACCACGTATGGAGGAGAGAGAGAGAAAGTTGCAGTTGTGACGGGTGGGGGAGAGAAAGGGAGTTGGGGACCACTTTTAACTTATTTTAGCACCTTTGGAGAAGCTAATGTTCTAATGAGTTTAAATTTTAACACAACACTTTTAATCACCCTATTTGTTTCTTTAGTAGCTAAACTTTAGAAGAAAGTGTAATGCTAAACTTTAACAAGGGCAAACAAACAAGCCAATCTGGTTGTAGTAAACAACTTTGACTTTATGCAGCCAAAAGTAGTTGTAGCAATTGAGCTGTTTCCCTATAAGAACGACATTTGTCATTACTAGTCATATACTCATTGCTACAGTTTATATATATATATATATATATATATATATATATATATATATATATATATATGATAAATTTTGTTTTAATAAAATACAAAATATATGTTTTCTATTGATTAGGTAGGTGTAAATATGGTGCCAACAACCAAGGTTCAAACACTCGCTTATACATAATTTAACATTATTTTTTACATAAACTCTCCTATTATAGTAGTAGAGAAGAGATTATAGGAGTGCGGGTTGATTCTAAAGAAATATTGAGGTTTATTTGAAAAATATTGTCAGGGACCATAATTAGGGGTACCCTCAAGGCTCCTAATTCTCGGCTGGTAACCCCCATCAGCACAAAGCTGCAAAGGCCTGATGGGTGCAACTAAGTCAAGGATCAGTCCATTCGAGGGACTCGATTACGCCTCGCCCGAGCCCTGCCTCGGGCAAGGGCAGCCGACCCCGGAGGATCTCCGTCTCGCCCGAGACCCCCCTCCAGCGACGAACATACTTCCGGCTCGCCCGAGGCCCAGTCTTCGCCAAGAAGCAACCCTGGCCAAATCGCCACACCAACCGACCAAATCGCAGGGGCATTTAATGCAAAGGTGGCCTGACACCTTTATCCTGACGCACGTCCTCCAGTCGGCAGAGCCGAAGTGACCACAGTCATTTCGCCGCTCCACTGACCGGCCTGACAGAAGGACAGTGCCGCCTGCATCGCTCCGACTGCTGTGCCACTCGACAGAGTGAGGCTGACAGGCAGCCAGGTCCGGCCTCAGGCAGCATAAGGAACTCCGCTCCGCCCGACCCAGGGCTCGGACTCGGGCTCAGCCCCGGAAGACGGCGAACTCCGCTCTGCCCGACCCAGGGCACGGACTCGGGCTCAGCCCCGGAAGACGGCGAACTCCGCTCCGCCCGACCCAGGGCTCGGACTTGGGCTCAGCCCCGGAAGACGGCGAACTCTGTTCCGCGTGACCCAGGGCTCGGACTTGGGCTCAGCCCCGGAAGACGGCGAACTCCGATCCGGCCGACCCCAGGGCTCGGACTCGGGCTCAGCCCCGGAAGACAACGAACTCCGCTTCGCCCGACCCCAGGGCTCGGACTCAGCCCTAGCCTCCACTGACGGTCTCCGCCTCACCCGACCCAGGGGCTCGGACTCGACCACGGCCTTGGAAGACAGACTCGACCTCGACCTCGGAGGAGCCTCCACATCGCCCAACCTAGGGCGCGGGCCGACCACGTCAACAGAAGGCGCCATCATTACCCTACCCCAAGCTGACTCAGGCTACGGGAAACAAGACCGGCGTCCCATCTGGCTCGCTCCGCCAGACAAGCAATGATGGCGCCCCGCACGCTCTATGACGACGGCGGCTCTCAGCCCCCTTACGGAAGCAAGAGGACGTCAGCAAGGACTCGACAGCTCCGACAGCTGTCCTTCCACCAGGCTCCAGCGCTCCTCCGACGGCCACGACACCACACGAACCGGGTGCCAAAACCTCTCCGGCTGCCACGATGGCATGTACTTAGGGCGCTAGCTCTCCTCCGCTAGACACGTTAGCACACTGCTACACCCCCCATTGTACACCTGGATCCTCTCCTTACGCCTATAAAAGGAAGGACCAGGGCCCTCTTAGAGAGGGTTGGCTGTGCGGGGAAGAGGACGGGACAGGCGCTCGCGTGAGGCCGCTCGCTCCCTCTCCCGCGTGGACGCTTGTAACCCCCTACTGCAAGCGCACCCGACCTGGGCGCGGGACAAACACGAAGGCCGCGGGATTTCCACCTCCCTCTCTCCGGCTGCCTTTTCCCACCTTCGCGCTCCGTCTCGCGCCGACCCATCTGGGCTGGGGCACACGGCGATATTTCACTCGTCGGTCCAGGGACCCTCCGGTCCCGAAACGCCGACAATTGGCGCGCCAGGTAGGGGCCTGCTGCGTGTTGACGAACAGCTTCCCGTCAAGCTCCAGATGGGCAGTCTCCAGCAACCTTTCCAGCCCGGGACGGTGCTCCTTTTCGGGAGTCTTGAGTTCATGTCCCTCGACGGCAGCTACGACATGATACTCCTTCCCCCGCCGTGCGACAGCGACAATGGCGGCCGACAGCCCACCCGCCGGCGGCGGAATCGACGACGTCTTCCCTGCGTGGTGGAAGAACAACATTCGAGCTCACCCTGCCCTCTCCCCCGCCGACGGAGGAGGAGGCGAGGCAACCAAGGCCAAGCAGGAGGCGGCACCTCGTCGGCTGTCGAGCAAGTCGACGGCGCCGGCGCCCCAACGGGGGGCGCGTCGGGCATCGACCTCGCGTTTGAGACGAAGACGAGCGTCGTCTCCCCGCAACACGCCAATTCCAAGCAAACGGACGACGCCAGCACGCTCGCGAAAGGCTTGCTGGGCGTCACCCTCGTACCTAAGACGACGGTGCAGTTAGTCCCTGACGTGACTTCGTCACCGCCCGTCGACCAAGAGGTACCCACCGATTCCCATCTCACGCCCTTTGGATTCAGCCTCGACCCGCCAAGCGACTTCGCTTTGGCGAACACCCTCGTAGAGGCGAGTCCAAACCCTCTGGGGTTTCGTATGCGGTCACCTTGGGACCGGCTGACGGACGTCTCGACCTACGGGCCCTCGGGGTCCGAGGAAGATGATGTGCCCGACTTCTGTTGGGATTTCTCCGGACTTGGTAACCCCAGTGCCATGCGGGACTTCATGACCGCACGCGACTACTGCCTTTCCGACTGTTCCAACGGTAGCCGCAGCCTCGGCGACGAGGACTGCGGCCCAAGTCGTGAATGTTTCCACGTCGATCTAGGGGGTCCCTCCGAAGGCAACCATCTTGGTATGCCGGAGAACGGTGATCTCCCTAGGCATGTGCCTCGCATTGACATCCTACGGGAGCTAGTTGTGGTCCTCGTTCCGGCGGGGGGTCATGACCCACAGCTCGAGCAAATCTGCGGGGTGCCGGCCAGGCTCGACGAGGGAGCAGGAGCACTTGAGCCGATCCGCCGGGACGTCGGGCAGGAATGGGTAGGCCAACCTCCGGCCGGAGAAATGCATCATCTACCCTAGGGCTTCCAGCATCGGATCGCCGACGATGTTAGGGTGAGGCCGCCACCCGCTTCCAGTGGGGTCGGCCAGAACCTGGCTGCAGCGGCAATGCTTCTCCGCGCGATGCCGGAGCCATCAACCACCGAGGGCGGCGAATCCAGGGAGAGCTCAAGAATCTCCTAGAGGGCGTCGCGGTCCGACGGGCCGAAAGCTCCGCCTCCCGAAGACAGGGGTACCCCTCGGAACATCGCGCCGCGACTTCCCGATTCATGCGGGAAGCCTCGGTCCACACCGGGTGCACGCGCAACACAGCGCCTGCGGCCCCGGGTCGCCTCGGCAACGAGCACCATCACCGCGACCGTCGGGCCCACCTCGACGAGAGGGTGCGCCGAGGCTACCACCCCAGGCATGGGGGACGCTACGACAGCGGGGAGGATCGGAGTCCCTCGCCCGAACCACCCGGTCCGCAGGCTTTCAGCCGCGCCATACGACGGGCGCCGTTCCCGACCCGTTCTAAACCCCGACTACTATCACAAAGTACTCGGGGGAGACGAGACCGGAACTGTGGCTCGCAGACTACCGGCTGGCCTGCCAACTGGGTGGAACGGACGATGATAACCTCATCATCCGCAACCTCCCCCTGTTCCTCTCCGACACCGCTCGCGCCTGGTTGGAGCACCTGCCTCCGGGGCAGATCTCCAACTGGGACGACCTGGTCCAAGCCTTCGCCGGCAATTTCCAGGGCACGTACGTGTGCCCTGGAAACTCTTGGGACCTCCGAAGCTGCCGACAGCAGCCGGGAGAGTCTCTCCGGAACTACATCCGGCGATTCTCGAAGCAGCGCACCGAGCTGCCCAACATCACCGATTCAGATGTCATCGGTGCGTTCCTCGCCGGCACCACCTGCCGCGACCTGGTGAGCAAGCTGGGTCGCAAGACCCCCACCAGGGCGAGCGAGCTGATGGACATCGCCACCAAGTTCGCCTCTGGCCAGGAGGCGGTTGAGGCTATCTTCCGGAAGGACAAGCAGCCCCAGGGCCGCCCACCGGAAGATGCCCCCGAGGCGTCAACTCAGCGCGGCGCCAAGAAGAAGGGCAAGAAGAAGTCGCAAGCGAAACGCGACGCCGCCGACGCGGACCTTGTCGCCGCTGGGTGCGAAACCCTGTCTTTCCTCGATGCCTACTCAGGGTATCACCAAATCAGGATGAAGGAGTCCGACCAGCTCGCGACTTCTTTCATCACGCCCTTCGGCATGTACTACTATGTCAACATGCCGTTCGGCTTGAGGAATGCGGGTGCGACGTACCAGCGGTGCATGAACCATGTGTTCGGCGAACACATTGGCCGGATGGTCGAGGCCTAGGTCGATGACATCATAGTCAAGACGAGGAAAGCCTCCGACCTCCTTTCCGACCTTGAAGTGACATTCCGATGTCTCAAGGCGAAAGGCGTGAAGCTCAATCCCGAAAAGTGTGTCTTCGGGGTACCCCGAGGCATGCTCTTGGGGTTCATCGTCTCCGAGTGGGGCATCGAAGCCAACCCGGAGAAGATCGCAGCCATCACCAGCATGGGGCCCATCAAGGACTTGAAAGGCGTACAGAGAGTCATGGGATGTCTTGCGGCTCTGAGCCGCTTCATCTCACGCCTCGGCGAAAGAGGCCTGCCTCTGTACCGCCTCTTAAGGAAGGCCGAGTGCTTCACTTGGACCCCTGAGGCCGAGGAAGCCCTCGGGAACCTGAAGGCGCTCCTCACGAATGCGCCCATCTTGGTGCCCCCCGCTGCCGGAGAAGCCCTCTTGATTTACGTCGCCGCGACCACTCAGGTGGTTAGCGCCGCGATCGTGGTTGAGAGACGAGAAGAGGGGCATGCATTGCCCGTCCAGAGGCCAGTCTACTTCATCAGCGAGGTACTGTCCGAGACCAAGATCCGCTACCCACAAGTTTAGAAGCTGCTGTACGCGGTGATCCTAACGCGGCGGAAGTTGCGACACTACTTCGAGTCTCACCCGGTAACTGTGGTGTCATCCTTCCCCCTGAGGGAGATCATCCAGTGCCGAGAGGCCTCGAGTAGAATCGCGAAGTGGGCGGTGGAAATCATGGGCGAAACAATCTCGTTCGCCCCTCGGAAGGCCATCAAGTCCCAGGTCTTGGCGGACTTCGTGGCTGAATGGGTCGACACCCAGCTCCCAACAGTACCAATCCAGCCGGAACTCTGGACCATGTTCTTCGACGGGTCGCTGATGAAGACAGGAGCCGGCGCAGGCCTACTCTTCATCTCGCCCCTCGGGAAGCACCTACGCTACGTGCTACGCCTCCATTTCCCGGCGTCCAACAATGTGGCTGAGTACGAGGCTCTGGTCAACGGGTTGCGGATCGCCATCGAGCTAGGGGTCCGATGCCTCGACGCTCGCGGTGACTCGTAGCTCGTCATCGACCAAGTCATGAAGAACTCCCACTGCCGCGACCCGAAGATGGAGGCCTACTGCGATGAGGTTCGGCGCCTAGAAGACAAGTTCTACGGGCTCGAGCTCAACCACATCGCCCGGCGCTACAACGAGACTGCGGACGAGCTGGCTAAAATATCCTCGGGGCGAACAACGGTTCCCCCGGACGTCTTCTCCCGAGACCTGCATCAACCCTCCGTCAAGATCGACGACACGCCCGAGCCCGAGGCACCCTTGGCCCAGCCCGAGGTACCCTCGGCTCAGTCTGAGGCACCCTCGGCTCAGTCCGAGGCACCCTCGGCTCGGCCCGAGGCACCCTCGGTTCAGCCCGAGGTACCCTCGGCCCCCGAGGGTGAGGCACTGCGCGTCGAGGAGGAGCGAAGCGGGGTCGCGCCTAATCGAAACTGGCAGACCCCGTACCTGCAATATCTCCACCGAGGAGAGCTACCCCTCGATCGAGCCGAAGCTCGGCGGTTGGCGCGACGCGCTAAGTCGTTCGTCTTGCTGGGAGATGGGAAGGAGCTCTACCACTGCAGCCCCTCAGGCATCCTCCAGCGATGCATCCCCATCGCTGAAGGTCAGGAGCTCCTACGAGAGATACACTCGGGGGCTTGCGGCCATCACGCAGCACCTCGAGCCCTTGTTGGAAACGCCTTCCGACAAGGTTTCTACTGGCCGACAGCGGTGGCCGACGCCACTAGAATTGTCCGCACCTACGAAGGGTGTCAGTTCTACGCAAGGCAGACCCACCTGCCCGCCCAGGCTCTGCAGACGATACCCATCACCTGGCCTTTTGCTGTGTGGGGTCTGGACCTCGTCGGCCCCTTGCAGAAGGCACCCGGGGGCTACACGCACCTGTTGGTCGCCATCGACAAATTCTCCAAGTGGATCGAGGTCCGACCCCTAAAAAGCATCAGGTCCGAACAGGCGGATGGCGTTCTTCACCAACATCATCCATCGTTTTGGGGTCCCGAACTCCATCATCACCGACAACGGCACCTAGTTCACCGATAGAAAGTTCCTGGACTTCTGCGAGGATCACCACATCCGGGTGGACTGGGCCGCCGTGGCTCACCCCATGACGAATGGGCAAGTAGAGCGTGCCAACGGCATGATTCTACAAGGACTCAAGCCTCGGATCTACAACGACCTCAACAAGTTCGGCAAGCGATGGATGAAGGAACTCCCCTCGGTGGTCTGGAGCCTGAGGACAACGCCGAGCCGAGCCACGGGCTTCACGCTGTTCTTTCTAGTCTATGGGGCCGAGGCCATCTTGCCCACAGACTTAGAATACGGTTCCCCGAGGACGAGGGCCTATGCCGACCAAAGCAACCAAGCTAGTCGAGAAGACTCGCTGGACCAGCTGGAAGAGGCTCGGGACATGGCCTTACTAAACTCGGCGCGGTACCAGCAGTCCCTGCGACGCTACCACGCCCGAGGGGTCCGGTCCCGAGACCTCCAGGTGGGCGACCTGGTGCTTCGGCTGCGATAGGACGCCCGAGGGCGGCACAAGCTCACGCCTCCCTGGGAAGGGCCGTTTGAAAGGGAAATGTGCCTTTGGGCCATTTCTAAGTATTTTGGTGATTGAGTGCAAACACAAGTGCTTAAATGTGAAAATGTGCCCATGGTTGAACAAAGTGAAAATCACAAGTAAAGGTATGTTTCTAAGCCTTAGTACATTGGTTTTATGTACTAATATCTTGTCTAAGTGTTAGAAACAGGAAGAAGCAGAAAAGAAAAGAAGTGGAAGAGTGGCTGTGTACAGCCAAAGGCTGTTTCGGGCTGGGGCACCGGACTGTCCGGTGTGCACCGGACAGTGTCCGGTGCGCCAGACCAGCGCGGGACAAACCAGCCGCTCTCGGGTTTTTCTCCGGCGACTTCGGCTAAAATTCACCGGACTGTCCGGTGTGCACCGGACTGTCCGGTGAGCCAACGGTCGGCCGGGCCAACGGTCGACCGCGCGATCGGCGCGCGACACGTGGCCGAGCCAACGGTCGGAAAGGTACACCGGACTGTCCGGTGTGCACCGGACATGTCCGGTGCGCCAACTGTGCGCAGATCTGCATCAGAAAGCAACGGTCGGATGAGCTTTTTATGGAAACAAATCGGGCACCGGACAGTGTCCGGTGTGCACCGGACTGTCCGGTGCGCCCGACGACAGAAGGCAAGGATAGCCTTCCAGATGTGTTCTCAACGGCTCCTAGCTGCCTTGGGGCTATAAAAGGGACCCCTAGGCGCATGGAGGAGTACACCAAGCAACTCTTGAGCATTGTTGATCATCCACACCAAGTTCTTGCGCATTCGTTTGTGACTCTAAGTGATTCGAGCTCCGTTCTTGTGAGAAACTGTGATATAGTCTTTGAGCTCGAATCTTGGCCGTGTGTGTGCGCGTTTCGCTGTGGTTTTGTGTGTGTTGCTTCCCTCCCTTACTCCGTGCTTCTTTGTGAATCTTAAGTGTAAGGGCGAGAGACTCCAATTTGTGGAGATTCCTCGCAAGTGGGATAAAGATAAGCAAGGCAAAATACTGTGGTATTCAAGTGGGTCTTTGGACCGCTTGAGAGGGGTTGATTGCAACCCTCGTCCATTGGGACGCCACAACGTGGAGTAGGCAAGTTTTGTACTTGGCCGAACCACGGGATAAATCACCGTGTCTCCTCTGTGTTGAATTCTCTGTGATTGTCGTATTGTGCAAGATCTTCTCATTAGCCACTTGGCAATTATTGTGCTAACCCCTAACAAGTTTTTGTGGCTATAAGTTGAGTTTTTACAGGATCACCTATTCACCCCCCCCTCTAGGTGCTCTCAATTGGTATCAGAGCCGTTCTCTTCAAGAAAGGGACTAACCGCCCGAAGAGATGGATCCTAAGGGGAAGGGAATTGTGATCAACGACAAGGAGAAGGAGTCCTTCGTCAACGAGCCAAGGGATGACAAGTCCAATGACTCGGGCTCGGGCCACAAGCGAAAAGATGGGAAGAAGAAGAAGACAAGACGCATCAAGGAGATCGTCTACTACGACAGCGATGAGTCCTCTTCTTCCCAAAAGGACGACGACCACGACAAACAAAAGACGGTCAACTCAAACTTTTCTTTTGATTATTCACGCATTCCACATAGCTCAAATGCTCATTTGCTCCCCATTCCACTTGGCAAGCCTCCTCACTTTGATGGAGAGGACTACGGATTTTGGAGTCACAAAATGCGTACTCACCTATTTTCTCTCCATCCAAGCATTTGGGAGATTGTGGAAAGTGGAATGAAATTTGATAGCTCGGATAGCCCTTCATTCATTAATGAGCAAATCCATAAGAATGCACAAGCTACCACTGTTCTTCTAGCTTCATTATGCAGGGATGAATATAACAAAGTAAGCGGCTTGGATAACGCCAAGCAGATCTGGGACACCCTCAAGATTTCTCATGAGGGGAATGACGTTACCTTGCTCACCAAAATGGAGTTGGTGGAAGGCGAGCTTGGACGATTCGCGATGATAAGGGGCGAGGAGCCAACTCAGACATACAACCGGCTCAAGACCCTTATCAACAAAATAAGGAGCTACGGAAGCACGCGATGGACGGACCACGACGTCGTCCGACTAATGCTCAGGTCCTTTACCGTTCTTGATCCTCATTTAGTGAATAATATTCGTGAGAATCCCAGGTACACCAAAATGTCGCCCGAAGAAGTCCTAGGAAAATTCGTCAGCGGGCGAATGATGATCAAGGAGGCAAGGTATGTGGACGACGCCTTGAATGGACCGATCAACGAGCCGCAACCTTTTGCTCTCAAAGCCACAAGGAGCAAGGAAGCACTACCCAGCAAGGTGGCGCAAATTGAGGCAGCCGGTCTTAATGATGAAGAAATGGCCCTCATCATCAAGAGATTCAAGACGGTGCTAAAGGGTCGCAATGGACAGCCGAGCAAGACTAAGACCAAGGGGAAGCGATCATGCTTCAAATGTGGTAAGCTTGGTCATTTTATTGCTAACTGTCCTGATAATGGAAGTGACCAGGAAAAGGGGGACAAAAGGGAGAAGAAGAAGCACTACAAGAAAGCCAAGGGCGAGGCGCATCTAGTCAAGGAGTGGGATTCGGATTGCTCCTCCTCCGACTCCGACAATGAGGGACTCGCCGCCACCGCCTTCAACAAATCGGCCCTCTTCCCCAACGAGCGTCACACGTGTCTCATGGCTAAGGAGAAGAAAGTAAGTACTCGAAACTCTACTTATGCTTCTTCTAGTGATAATGATTCTAGTGACGATGATGAAATAGACTATTCTAGTGTATTTAAAGGTCTAGATAGAATTACAATTGGCAAAATTAATGAATTAATTGATGCATTGAATGAGAAGGATAGACTCTTAGAGAAACAAGAGGATTTATTGTATGAAGAGCATGATAAATTTTTAGAAGCTCAAAAATCTCATGCTCTAGAAGTTAAAAGAAATGAGATGCTTACTTGTGAATTATCTTCATGCCATGAAACAATTTCTAAATTAAAGAGCATTAACGATGAGTTGAATGTTAAGATAGAAATAGCTAGTAAATCAACAACTTGTGTAGAAAATGTTGCTATTTGCAATAGATGTAAAGAATTTGATATTGATGCTTGTAGTGAACACATAGCCTCTATTGCAAAGTTAAATAATGAAGTGGCTAGTCTTAATGTCTAACTTAAGACTAGCAAAAGTGAATTTGATAAGTTAAAATTTGCAAGGGATGCCTACACAATAGGAAGACATCCCTCAATTAAGGATGGGCTTGGCTTCAAGAGGGAAGCCAAGAACTTAACAAGCCATAAGGAGCCCATTCCCGCCAAGGAGAAAGGGAAGGCCCCTATGGCTACTAGTGCTAAAAGGAACCATGCATTTTTGTATCATGATAGAAGACAAACTAGAAATGTAAGTCATGATGCTTTTGATTCATATGTTTATGATTCTCATGCCATGTTTGCTCCTAGTTCCTCTTATGTGTATGATAGAAATGTTACTAGGAGAAATGTTGTTCCTAAAAGAAATGCTATTCATCATGTGCCTAGAAGGAATGTTATTCATGCTCCTAGGAAAATAGCAAATGAACCTTCTACAATTTATTGTGCTTTGAATGCTTCATTTGCAATTTGTAGAAAGGATAGAAAAGTAATTGCTAGGAAGTTAGGGGCAAAATGCAAAGGTGATAAAACTTGCATTTGGGTCCCTAAGGAAATTGTGACTAACCTTGTAGGACCCAACAAGAGTTGGGTACCTAAGTCCCAAGCCTAATTTGCCTTGCAGGTTTATGCATCCGGGGGTTCAAGCTGGATTATTGATAGCGGATGCACAAACCATATGACGGGGGAGAAGAAGATGTTCACCTCCTACGTCAAGAATAAGGATTCCCAAGATTCAATTATATTCGGTGATGGGAATCAAGGCAAGGTAAAAGGGTTAGGTAAAATTGCGATTTCTAATGAGCATTCCATCTCTAATGTATTTTTAGTAGAAAGTCTTGGATATAATTTGCTATCTGTTAGTCAATTATGTCATATGGGGTATAACTGTCTATTTACAAATGTAGATGTGTCTGTCTTTAGAAGAAGTGATGGTTCACTAGCTTTTAAGGGTGTATTAGACGGCAAACTTTATTTAGTAGATTTTGCAAAAGAAGAGGCCGGTCTAGATGCATGCTTAATAGCTAAGACTAGCATGGGCTGGCTGTGGCATCGCCGCTTAGCACATGTGGGGATGAAGAACCTTCACAAGCTTCTAAAGGGAGAACACGTGATAGGTTTGACTAATGTTCAATTCGAAAAAGATAGACCTTGTGCAGCTTGTCAAGCAGGGAAACAGGTGGGAGGCTCTCATCACACCAAAAATGTGATGACGACATCAAGACCCTTGGAGATGCTGCATATGGACCTCTTCGGACCCGTAGCCTATCTGAGCATAGGAGGAAGTAAGTATGGCTTAGTTATTGTTGATGACTTTTCCCGCTTCACTTGGGTGTTCTTTTTGCAGGAAAAGTCCGAAACCAAAGGGACCCTCAAACGCTTCCTCAGGAGAGCTCAAAATGAGTTTGAGCTCAAAGTGAAGAAGATAAGGAGCGACAACGGATCCGAGTTCAAGAACCTTCAAGTGGAGGAGTTCCTTGAAGAGGAAGGGATCAAGCACGAGTTCTCCGCTCCCTACACACCACAACAAAATGGTGTGGTAGAAAGGAAGAACAGGACGCTCATCGATATGGCGAGAACGATGCTAGGAGAGTACAAGACCCCCGAGTGCTTTTGGACGGAAGCCGTGAACACGGCTTGCCACGCCATCAACAGGGTCTACCTTCATCGTCTCCTCAAGGAGACGTCGTATGAGCTACTAACCGGTAACAAACCCAATGTATCTTACTTTCGTGTATTTGGGAGCAAGTGCTACATTCTAGTGAAGAAAGGTAGAAATTCTAAGTTTGCTCCCAAAGCTGTAGAAGGGTTTTTGTTAGGTTATGACTCAAATACAAAGGCGTATAGAGTCTTCAACAAATCATCGGGTTTGGTTGAAGTCTCTAGCGACGTTGTATTTGATGAGACTAATGGCTCTCCAAGAGAGCAAGTTGTTGATTGTGATGATGTAGATGAAGAAGATGTTCCGACGGCCGCTATACGAACCATGGCGATTGGAGAAGTGCGGCCACAGGAACAAGATGAACGAGATCAACCTTCTTCCTCAACCATGGTGCAACCCCCAACTCAAGACGATGAACAGGTTCATCAACAGGAGGCGTGTGATCAAGGGGGAGCACAAGGTGATCAAATGATGGAGGAAGAAGCGGAACCCGCACCTCCAACCCAAGTTCGAGCGATAATTCAAAGGGATCATCCCGTCGACCAAATTTTGGGTAACATTAGCAAGGGAGTAACTACTCGTTCTCGATTAGTTAATTTTTGTGAGCATTACTCCTTTGTCTCTTCTATCGAGCCTTTCAGGGTAGAGGAGGCCTTGCTAGATCCGGACTGGGTGTTGGCCATGCAGGAGGAGCTCAACAACTTCAAGAGAAATGAAGTTTGGACGCTGGTGCCTCGTCCGAAGCAAAATGTTGTGGGAACCAAGTGGGTGTTCCGCAACAAACAAGACGAGCACGGAGTGGTGACAAGGAACAAGGCTCGACTTGTGGCAAAAGGTTATGCCCAAGTCGCAGGTTTGGACTTTGAGGAGACTTTTGCTCCTGTGGCTAGGCTAGAGTCCATTCGTATCTTGCTAGCATATGCCGCTCACCATTCTTTCAGGTTGTACCAAATGGATGTGAAGAGCGCTTTCCTCAACGGGCCAATAAAGGAGGAGGTGTACGTAGAGCAACCCCCTGGCTTCGAGGATGAACGGTACCCCGACCACGTGTGTAAGCTCTCTAAGGCGCTCTATGGACTTAAGCAAGCCCCAAGAGCATGGTATGAATGCCTTAGAGACTTTCTAATAGCTAATGCTTTCAAGGTTGGGAAAGCCGATCCAACTCTTTTTACAAAGACATGTGATGGTGATTTGTTTGTGTGCCAAATTTATGTCGATGACATAATATTTGGTTCTACTAACCAAAAGTCTTGTGAAGAGTTTAGCAGGGTGATGACGCAGAAATTCGAGATGTCGATGATGGGCGAGTTGAACTACTTCCTTGGGTTCCAAGTGAAGCAACTCAAGGACGGCACCTTCATCTCCCAAACGAAGTACACGCAAGATCTGCTAAAGCGGTTTGGGATGAAGGACGCCAAGCCCGCAAAGACGCCGATGGGAACCGACGGACACACCGACCTCAACAAAGGAGGTAAGTCCGTTGAACAAAAAGCATACCGGTCAATGATAGGTTCCTTGCTTTACTTATGTGCTAGTAGACCGGATATTATGCTTAGCGTATGCATGTGTGCTAGATTTCAATCCGATCCTAAGGAGTGTCACTTAGTGGCGGTGAAGCGAATTCTTAGATATTTGGTAGCTACGCCTTGCTTCGGGCTCTGGTATCCAAAGGGGTCTACCTTTGACTTAGTTGGATACTCAGACTCCGACTATGCTGGATGTAAGGTCGATAGGAAGAGTACATCGGGGACGTGCCAATTCTTAGGAAGGTCCCTGGTGTCATGGAATTCTAAGAAACAAACTTCCGTTGCCCTATCCAACGCTGAGGCCGAGTATGTTGCCGCAGGATAGTGTTGCGCGCAACTACTTTGGATGAGGCAAACCCTCCGGGACTTTGGCTACAATCTGAGCAAAGTCCCACTCCTATGTGATAATGAGAGTGCTATCCGCATGGCGGAAAATCCTGTTGAACACAGCCGCACAAAGCACATAGACATCCGGCATCACTTTTTGAGAGACCACCAGCAAAAGGGAGATATCGAAGTGTTTCATGTTAGCACCGAGAACCAGCTAGCCGATATCTTTACCAAGCCTCTAGATGAGAAGACCTTTTGCAGGCTGCGTAGTGAGCTAAATGTCTTAGATTCGCGGAACTTGGATTGAATTGTAGCATACATGTATTTATGCCTTTGATCATGTTCCTTTTTGCATTTTGTTGCTTATTGTGGTGCTCAAGTTGTACAAACACTCCCTGGACCTCACAAGTCCATTGCAAAGTGATGCACATGTTTAGGGGGAGATGTGTTACAACTTGACCCTTTGAGACTAACTACGTGTTTGAGTTTGCTTGATTTAGTCTCGAAGGAGAATTGAAAGGGAAAGGTGGACTTGGACCAATGAAAGACTTCCACTGCACTCCGATGAGAGGGTAACTAATTCCAAGTTCATCTCATGAACTCCTATTGCCATTTGCTCTTAATTGGAGATTTTTGGTGAGGCAATGGGGTTAAAGGGCCAAAGTTGATCCCGTTTTGGTGCTTGATGCCAAAGGGGGAGAAAATAAAGGCCAAAGTAATAAATGGATCAGCTACCACTTGAGAAATTTTGAAAATAGTAGAATAGAGTTTTTGTTTTGTCAAAAGCTTTTATTGTCTCTTATTGTCTCTATTGTTGAAAATTGGCTTCTTGTGGGGAGAAGTGTGAAATAGGGGGAGTTTTTGAAATCTTTGATCAATCTCTTTTGGAATGACTCTCTTTATGCCTCAACATGTGTGTTTGACATAGAGTTAGAGATTTGAGTTTGATTTGCAAAAACAAACCAAGTGGTGGCAAAAGATGATCCATATATGCCAAAATTGGATAAAACTCAAAGTTAGTTTTTATTTGAAGTGATTTTGCACTTGTTCTAGTTGCCTTATGTTGTGTTGGCATAAATCACCAAAAAGGGGGAGATTGAAAGGGAAATGTGCCTTTGGGCCATTTCTAAGTATTTTGGTGATTGAGTGCAAACACAAGTGCTTAAATGTGAAAATGTGCCCATGGTTGAACAAAGTGAAAATCACAAGTAAAGGTATGTTTCTAAGCCTTAGTACATTGGTTTTATGTACTAATATCTTGTCTAAGTGTTAGAAACAGGAAGAAGCAGAAAAGAAAAGAAGTGGAAGAGTGGCTGTGTACAGCCAAAGGCTGTTTCGGGCTGGGGCACCGGACTGTCCGGTGTGCACCGGACAGTGTCCGGTGCGCCAGACCAGCGCGGGACAAACCAGCCGCTCTCGGGTTTTTCTCCGGCGACTTCGGCTAAAATTCACCGGACTGTCCGGTGTGCACCGGACTGTCCGGTGAGCCAACGGTCGGCCGGGCCAACGGTCGACCGCGCGATCGGCGCGCGACACGTGGCCGAGCCAACGGTCGGAAAGGTACACCGGACTGTCCGGTGTGCACCGGACATGTCCGGTGCGCCAACTGTGCGCAGATCTGCATCAGAAAGCAACGGTCGGATGAGCTTTTTATGGAAACAAATCGGGCACCGGACAGTGTCCGGTGTGCACCGGACTGTCCGGTGCGCCCGACGACAGAAGGCAAGGATAGCCTTCCAGATGTGTTCTCAACGGCTCCTAGCTGCCTTGGGGCTATAAAAGGGACCCCTAGGCGCATGGAGGAGTACACCAAGCAACTCTTGAGCATTGTTGATCATCCACACCAAGTTCTTGCGCATTCGTTTGTGACTCTAAGTGATTCGAGCTCCGTTCTTGTGAGAAACTGTGATATAGTCTTTGAGCTCGAATCTTGGCCGTGTGTGTGCGCGTTTCGCTGTGGTTTTGTGTGTGTTGCTTCCCTCCCTTACTCCGTGCTTCTTTGTGAATCTTAAGTGTAAGGGCGAGAGACTCCAATTTGTGGAGATTCCTCGCAAGTGGGATAAAGATAAGCAAGGCAAAATACTGTGGTATTCAAGTGGGTCTTTGGACCGCTTGAGAGGGGTTGATTGCAACCCTCGTCCATTGGGACGCCACAACGTGGAGTAGGCAAGTTTTGTACTTGGCCGAACCACGGGATAAATCACCGTGTCTCCTCTGTGTTGAATTCTCTGTGATTGTCGTATTGTGCAAGATCTTCTCATTAGCCACTTGGCAATTATTGTGCTAACCCCTAACAAGTTTTTGTGGCTATAAGTTGAGTTTTTACAGGATCACCTATTCACCCCCCCCTCTAGGTGCTCTCACCGTTCGTCATCACCAAAGTTCTGAAGCCCGGAACGTACAAGCTGGCCAACAATCAAGGCGAGGTCTACAGCAACGCTTGGAACATCCAACAGCTACGTCGCTTCTACCCTTAAGATGCTTTCTAGTTGTTCATATACCTCGCTCCCACGCAAAGTTTAGTCATCAAGGAAGGGTCAGCCTTGCCTCGGCAAAGCCCGACCCTCCCTCGGGGGCTAAAAGGGGGGAACCCCCTCTGCGTCGAAAGTTTCCTCGAAAAAGATCCTTTCTGCCAGAATGTCTTTCGTGCTTTTCGACTACTTCGAAAGTGGATCCTGAAAACGACGGAGTACACGTAAGCAGCCAAGGCTGACCGAGCCGAGGGACTCCTACACCTCCAGGATACGGATACCTCACTCATCACCTTCTGCGATAAGTAACTCGTGTTCGGATAAGTGATTCCGCGGACCGAACAAGTCTTCACACTCGAAAGCCCCTCTGCCGAAGTGATTCTTCGGGCCTTCTCGACTGCGTCGGTGACAGAACCCTATGGACGGGCAAGAGTGCGCGTAAGCGGCAAGGCCGACCGAGCCGAGGGATTCCTACGCCTCCGGGATACGGATACCTCACTCGTCACCTTCCGTGAAAAGCAACTCTCGCTCGCACAGACAATTCTGTTACCGACGAAAAAGTGCAGATACTCGAAACAAGAGGAAAAGAAGCGCAGCTTTACAACACGGCGAGGGTGTGTTTGGGCCTCGGCGGCCGCATAAAACACACACTACAAGATAATCCGATCCTGCAGGCTCGGATCTTGACAGTTGAAGGGAGCAGCAACACCCTCGGCGTCGACTACACCTTCGGCGAGGTCCGACCTAGCCTCGGACGGCGACGCGGTCCGAGGACCTCCACTCTGAAGGACGACATCATCATCACGCCCGGGCCATCGCCGCCAGGGTCTTCTCCAAGAATCCGGCTCGAGCAGGCGGCTCGGCCGGTCACCCCGAGGTCTCGGCCAGCTGTCCCCCGAAGACATCAGCCCGGCCCGAGGCCTCGGCAGATCAATTCCGGCGTCGGTCCTGTTAACGGACAACCCGGCCAGGCTCCGGCCGACCAAGTCTTCTTTTCGAGCCAACTCTGCCTCTGTCCGTGCTGACACCGCTACCCCTGGCTTCGGCTCATCGAAGAGCGGCCGAGGGGTTCCTTTAACTAAGCAAGAGAAGCCTCGGACAACAAGGCCGACCGAGCCGAGGGACTCCTACGCCTCCGGGATACGGATACCTCACTCGTCACCTTTGCACGGGGCGACTCACGCTTGGTGAAGCGGTTCAGACAACCAACAGGCGAGTCTTAGTGCTCGCAAATGAGGAAAAAAACACGGCTCCGCGCCAAAAATACATACACGTTCAGGCCCCGACAGCCACGATGAACAAAAGACCGGCATTCAAGGTGCCATTACAAGCGGAACCCCGGTTCCACCTCCGCAGGTACGAACAACCCCACACGATTGGGGGGCCTGCGGAGCAACAGTAGACCGACAGATGGCTCACCGTCGCCCGCTCCAGCAGCAGCGACAATGACCCCCTCTACGGGTGGCCGAACTGCAGCAGCGATGGCCTCAGGGCGAACGCCGCTGCAACCTTGCCCTCGCCCACGCCGACGCTCGAGGGGCGAGGACAAGTACAAAGAGCCGGAGGCCCGAAGCGCGGATGGTGGCGGTGATCCCGTCGGCGACGGGGACTTCTCGAGCCGCCTCCACCTCGGCACCGATGACAGGGGCCGTCAGCCCACCGGCAGATCCCCACTCGGATCCTCCCGGACGAGCGGAGCACCGACCTCCGTGCGGGGGCGCCGTACCGGTGCAAAGGCAGGACCGCCCTAGAACACGAACGTCGCCCTGGCAGCGCGCGACGTCTTGGGCGGTCCTCCCATGCGCACGGCGCGACAACCGCCCTTGCGGCAGGAGGGGGCGCCGAGAGCCAAGCCGGCGAGCCCAACGCGCTGAAGCTGACGGCGCCCGCCGTCGACCAGCCCCGCGTTATCGAAGTCCGCCCCGCTCGCAGGGCCAGTGAGCGCCCTCTCCCTTGAATGCTGAAGGAGAGGCTGACCTACGAACCCGCGAGGGAGGTAGAGCTCCGGCTCAGCCCAGCCTCCGCCCCAGCGAGGATGATGAACATCCTTGAAGCTGAGGGCGGGACCAAGATCGCAGCCCGGCTTGCTTCTCCCCACCCAGGGGCTGGTGGTCACCGTCTTGGGTGACCACCGACGAGGGGATGCAGCCTGGCCGCGTGATGAGAATCCTTGAAGCCGAACGATGGCTGAAGGGTACCAACTCCCACGGAGTTGCGTTCCTCTAACGACAAGGCGGAAGGATTGCGGGTGCCCCCCATCCGGGGGCTCGGAAGGTGGAAAGACACGATGCATAAGGGAGCGCGAAGACATGGTCGCCTTTCAAGGAGGTCACCCTCCTTTTAAAGGCGACTCTCCCTACTTGCGTCCCCAGCCGCCGTGGGCTGAGTCTTCTCCAACACGCTCCAAGGTCCTCCCCCTACGGCGCGGGGGCTGGGTCCCACGCGTCGTGCAAGCTGGCCCAGAGCAGAAGAAGCCAAACCGCCGCGCGCGGTGCATGCAACCGCCCAGCGGTTACGAGCATTCCTCCACTTTCGCCCAGACCAGCGGGCAGCCATGCAGGCGGCATGCAACCGCGCCAAGTGGGCGCGCCCCTCTGACTTCCAACGCACCCAGCATGGGGGCCCACGCCCACGCGTCATGCAACCGGCGCGCCGGTTGCTACGTGCGAGCAACTGCACCGCCACTCGCACCACTACCGCGCCTCCTCGACTGCGGAACCAGTACCGCGACTCGAGGCGACCCAGCACACGACCCAGCAGCGCCAGCCTGGCGCGACGGTCAATGTGGCCAAAAATGGGCCGGCAGTAATTGCGGTGGCAGGCAGGCAGGAGCAGTGATCACGTCGTCAGCCAAGCTTACGTCCCATCCGGGGGCAGCGAGAGAGCCCTCTCCCACGGCGTGAAGACGGCGCGCCCGTGTTCCGTTCCTCGAACGGCTCGCGCACGCGCAACGGCCGCCCCGCGAACCACTCGCCTCGTCGCATTAACTCCGCGGCGGGACAGGCGGCGCCTCTGGCAGGGGAAGCAAGCGACGCTTCGCCTTTGCCATAACGACCGCGTCAAAAAAGGTACGCCGCGTTGTTCGATTTCGTATCCTTTTCCTTTTCCTCTTTCTCTCTCTTGTAACAGGGACCGGGAAAGGGGGATACCCCGAAAAGGATCCTTCCCTGTGAAGGAAACAGGCTCCGAGCCTCCCTACTGATCAGAGGTTCGAAGGCTGGCCCCTCGGAGGGGTTTAACAGCCGCCTCAGAGCGCGTGGGCTCCACACCCACTACTGGTCAGAGGTTCGAAGGCCGGCCCCTCGGAAGGGTTCAACGGCCGCCTTAGGCTACTCGGGCTCCGTGCCCACTACTGATCAGGGGTTCGTAGGCTGGCCCTCGAACGGTTCACAGCCGCCTCAGACACGGAGCGAGGGATGACCATGGGTACGTTCGATACATAACCAAGGCTCGGGCTACGCTCCTGAGGTACCCTAGGACATTTCCGAGACCAGCGGGAACGATCTTGTAACGGAATCCCATCAGAGGGAGGCATCGAGCCCTCGGACCCCGTCGACAGGGGACCGGGTCCGGCAGATCACCCGCAGGTACTTTTGGGCGCGCCTCCGGGCCTCTAGCCGACCCCTAACAAATGGGGCACGGGCGTCCACTCGGATTACCCGCCAGCAGCTCACCGGAGACACCATGTTCGGCGCCCTCCGAGGGCAACATGGCGCTTTCCCCCACTCCTCCTTGTGGAAAGGCGACGCAGGGGCGTATGTAAAAAAGTCGAGTCTGTCCCTGACCGTCCTCTCGCCCTGTGCAGAGGCTCGGGGGCTGCTCTCGCGAACCCGGCTCCGGCCATACCGTTGACAGCGTCAACATACCAGCCCGAGAACTTGAGACCCGACCGTGCACCCGGGCTACGGCCAGCTCGCATGAGGGAACAACCAGACCAACCGAAGCATTGCGCGAGGCATTAAGACCTCGGAGGAGTCAAACCACTCCTCCGAGACCTTGGGGGCTACACCCGGCGGGTGCGCTCGCGCGCACCCACCGGAACAAAACGCAACCGAAAAAGGCTGGTCCCCATGCAAAAAAGTGCGACGAAAGCCTCCAAGCGAGTATTAACACTCCCTTCGAGGCTGGGGGGCTACTGTCGGGGACCATAATTAGGGGTACCCTCAAGGCTCCTAATTCTCAGCTGGTAACCCCCATCAGCACAAAGCTGCAAAGGCCTGATGGGTGCGACTAAGTCAAGGATCAGTCCATTCGAGGGACTCGATTACGCCTCGCCCGAGCCCTGCCTCGGGCAAGGGCAGCCGACCCCGGAGGATCTCCGTCTCGCCCGAGACCCCCCTCCAGCGACGAACATACTTCCGGCTCGCCCAAGGCCCAGTCTTCGCCAAGAAGCAACCCTGGCCAAATTGCCACACCAATCGACCAAATCGTAGGGGCATTTAATGCAAAGGTGGCCTGACACCTTTATCCTGACGCACGTCCTCCAGTCGACAGAGCCGAAGTGACCGCAGTCATTTCGCCGCTCCACTGACCGGCCTGACAGAAGGACAGCGCCGCCTGCACCGCTCCGACTGCTGTGCCACTCGACAGGCAGCCAGGCCCGGCCTTAGGCAGCATAAGGAACTCTGCTCCGCCCGACCCAGGGCTCGGACTCGGGCTCAGCCCCGGAAGACGGCGAACTCCACTCCGCCCGACCCAGGGCACGGACTCGGACTCAGCCCCGAAAGACGGCGAACTCTGCTCCGCCCGACCTAGGGCTCGGACTTGGGCTCAGCCCCGGAAGACGGCGAACTCCGTTCCGCCCGACCCAGGGTTCGGACTTGGGCTCAGCCCCGGAAGACAGCGAACTCTGATCTGCCCGACCCCAGGGCTCGGACTCAGCCCTGGCCTCCACCGACGGTCTCTGCCTCACCCGACCCAGGGGCTCGGACTCGACCTCGGCCTCGGAAGACAGACTCGACCTCGACCTCGGAGGAGCCTCCACATCGCCCAACCTAGGGCGCGGGCCGACCACGTCAACAGGAGGCGCCATCATTACCCTACCCTAAGCTGACTCAGGCTACGGGAAACAAGACCGGCGTCCCATCTGGCTCGCTCCGCCAGACAAGCAATGATGGCGCCCCACACGCTCTATGACGACGGCGGCTCTCAGCCCCCTTACGGAAGCAAGAGGACGTCAGCAAGGACTCGACAACTCTGACAGCTGTCCTTCCACCAGGCTCCAGCGCTCCTCCGATGGCCACGACACCACACGAACCGGGTGCCAAAACCTCTCCGGCTGCCACGATGGCATGTACTTAGGGCGCTAGCTCTCCTCCGCTAGACACGTTAGCACACTGCTACACCCCCCATTGTACACCTAGATCCTCTCCTTACGCCTATAAAAGGAAGGACCAGGGCCCTCTTAGAGAGGGTTGGCCGCGCGGGGAAGAGGACGGGACAGGCGCTCGCGTGAGGCCGCTCGCTCCCTCTCCCGTGTGGACGCTTGTAACCCCCTACTGCAAGCGCACCCGACCTGGGCACGGGACAAACACGAAGGCCGCGGGATTTCCACCTCCCTCTCTCCGGCTGCCTTTTCACCCCTTCGCGCTCCGTCTCGCGCCGACCCATCTGGGCTGGGGCACGCGGCGACATTTCACTCGTCGGTCTAGGGATCCCCCGGTCCCGAAACGCCGACAAATATTGATGCGGGACCATGAAGCTGATGTTTTAATATAGTAGAGATATTTATATACATGTAATTGGTCGGCCCGCTACCAGCTTCAAAAATCAAAATTCTAACCAGGCCGACGCTCCGCCAAATCAATAAGAACTACCTCCGTTTCTCGAATATTTGTCGCCCGCTAGTTCATTTTTAAACTAAAATACTATAAATAAAAAATAATGGATAAAGTATTATGCACCCTAGAGCCTAGATCAATGGACTCGGGGGCTACGTAAGAGCCATGGGATCCGCCAAAGACAAATCGTTATAAACTCCTAGTCCACAAGATTCATGAGAAATGTCTCATGTGTCTAAATCAATAACAAGACCAAATAGGACTAATAGGCTACTATAAACAATATGCATCATATATATCCCCATGAAGCTTCATGAAGGAGAGCTTATGTAGAACGGCCCATTAGCTAGACTGCGAGCCTAACCACTTGGCAATAAAGACAGGGATGGAGTCTAAAGCCAAGAGGATTCTAGGAGCGCAGACATGACAACTTAAAATATAGTTAGGGTTTTTTTGGTAGGGATTCGATCCCTTAAAAATAGTTTCGGCTCTGACTCCTCTAGCTACTTGGCTTCTCTGGAGGAGCCAGAGCCATTTTACAATTCGTCTGGCAAAACAGCTTTCTCTTGAGTTTATTTCAAAGGGTGTGTGATTACTAAAATGTAGGAGCACTACTACAGTAAACCTCTGTACAGGCGGTCCGGTTAGCCTCTACACAGGCGGTTCCAGGAACCGCTTGTGGTGCATCGCCTGTGATGTAAAACAACATCACAGGCGGTCAATCAAAAACCGCTTGTGATAGACACACATCACATGCGGTCCAGTTTAAAGGAACCGCCTGTGATAGGGACACATCACAGTCGATTTCTAATCCTAGCCGCTTGTGTTAGCCACACATCATAGGCGGTTTTAAATATAAGTCCGACTGTATTTCAATATACAGATTCCAGATTCATATTCAGATTCCAGATTCATATACAGAATTAATAACAGATTCAAACACAGATATGTTGCATAACAAGTTCCATACACAGATTCATCCACATATCAAGTTCCATCACACACAGATTTATACACATATCAAGTTGCATAACAACTCAACATCTCAAAATTCCATAGACAACTAAACATCTAAAGTTCCTAACTAAAGATCTAAACACTGTGTGATATCGTGTACAAACTTAGTTTTGGGAAGTGTTGCAAATTTCCATTTGTATTGTAGAATAGCCCTTGTTGATAGTCGGCATCAAGCTAGGAATATAGCCCTTGCAAACTTAGTTCTGGCATATTTCTATTTACCTCTTCATCGTTGGGAATATAGTCGGCATAAAGCTCATCTGATGTTTTTTTCTTCCTTGGAGGTATAGGAGGACAAGGATTGTCGTCACTAGAACTATCCTCCCCGCTCCCTTCACCGGAGCTGCTTGTTGTATGCCATTCAAGTTTGGTCGCGTCTTCATCAACTCTGTTAGACGCACCAGTGCAGACCACATCCATCCTAGTAGGTACCTAGTGCACAGCTGGTTCCATCAATAAGGGAACTTGGAGAAAAGGTGATTCAAAAGAAATCGAGCCCAAACCCGCCTCCGTGTCCCTCCTTTCCTCCCCAAACAGGAAGGCAGAATGTCTAGTAACTGTGAGGTCCTAGAGTCTTTACTGCCTACGAAGGACGAAATTCCGGAGCAGGATCGGACCGGGAAGCACAGAGCAGATAGAAGTGCACTTTCCAATGCAGTTAGACAGAGAAGGCATGGATGTGATGTTATAATGCTGAAGGACCCCAAGAAGAGATTATGGCCTATCATTTACCACCACTACCCGTTATTTGTGGGTTTCACCGAGGGCTGGAAACATTTGGTGGCAGCAAACGATCTTCGGACTGGGGACGTCTGCGAGCTTGTTAAGGGGCCAGACGATGGTGAGCCGATGTACTATGTCCGGATGTGTGGTCACAAAATTTAAAGCCGCCCCAGCTTCATCTGTGCGCTTGTCTTCTCTTATGTGTGCGTTTGGAATCCAGGAGGTTTTGGTTAATGACCACTATACCAAACTTGTAAATCCATGATAGTAGAACAATTCTTATTTAGTGATATAGTTCCAAAACTATATTCTACTGGTACAAACGATAGCCCAAAGGTTGATTGATAGATTTTCCAGTTTTCAGACTTAAAATAGTAGTCTGAACATGAGTTTCAGTATTTTGAACTGTTTTTGGAGCCCATTTGTACCTAATCCATGAGGTTTTAGGCTGTAGAGTATATAGAGGAATTCAAGACCACCTAATGGTGAACAACTTTATGAAAGGATGATGGACATGATCGCACATAAAAAGTGAAGTAACAGCTGCTCAAAGGTTGGACTGTCAGGTGGCTAGTGACTTAGTCTACTCAGAATTAAGTCTGAAATCAGTAGTGATGCAAAACTGATGTTGCCGCCTTGGGACTGCGCTAAACTGATGCTGCCGCAACGCAATTAAGCCCAACCGAGGCAAGCCATGTCGTAATTACTACGCCCAAAGCTGAGCCTACTCTAGCTAGGAGGAAGGAGGGGGGGGCGAGGAGACGCATCCAATGGGGCACCACCTTCCACCTCATCCACATTCCTCCATGCTTCGGTTGAGTTCAATTCTTCACCAGATTTCCATCATGAGGTGTTCAGTATGGTAGCCGTGGTCATGGAGCCCAAAACACAAACTATCTGGGACAGTTACCTAAACTTATTTTCTCTGAATTTGATGGCACTCACCCCAAACTATAAGTCCTATTTCCACATGTATATATGGAGTTGATCCTAAAGGCCGAGACACACCCCAACAAATTTGCTCCCTCTGAAGACAAACTTGCTGCTCAAACAATATGCATACAAGAAGGCCAAAGGACTTTGCTACAATACAATACACCAGAGGACATAAGTGTGCCGATACTGTATAACTCCATGAGGTTTTAGGCAGTTTTTCATTAGGGTCCGTTTGTGAAATAATAGAGCACCACAGGCGGTCCTAAACAAAAACCGCTTGTGATACTAATACATCACAGGCGGTTCAAATAGCCTGGGACATCACAGGCGGTTTTCTAACCGAACCGTCTGTGATGTAAAAAGCCTACCGCTTGTATAGAGCCAAATTATACTAGTGGAGGAGCCACCTGAAGCTACATTTTTGGTGCTCTAGCTTCCAACACAAAAACGGCTCTGGCTCTTAGAGGGCTCTCGACGAGAAGCCCTTTTTTTAAAATTTGTGACAGTTTGGCAGGGTTTCACGATGAGCTAGAGCTAAACTATTCAAAGAACCATACCAAAGAGGCCCTTAATTAGAATCATATATGATTTGGTACCGACTCAATTCCATCATATGCTTTGTAACCGATCTGGTGCCTACCGTATAATTATTGTCTCTTTTTTGTCTCTTCCAACGATATAAAAGGAGGGGCATGGATCCACAAAACATCAGATCAGAGCGTACAACAACAGATCCACCACATATGAGACATGGGGTATTACCTCAACTAAGAGTACGAACCTGTATAAATCATAGTGCCCCGTGTCTTACCTTCAGTTTTTTTATCTCGTGTCATTACCCGTATATTTACAATTTAACAATCTTCGACAAATATTACAACCTAATTCAAATTGGGTCTACAAAACACATGTTATAATATTGTTTTTACCACGAAAATCATTAATTGTCTAGATGCTTGTAGTTAGTATTAGTGGCTACATATAAATTACACGTGCATGCACCTGCTTGTGGCAAATGTTTTGCAATTTTTTAGATTAAATTGTAGCAACAGAATTTATCAAACATAAATAACAGTATCACAGCATGTTTAAAATACAAACATAATATCACCACCGGTTTATGTTAAAAATCTACTGATATCCTTTTTATCGCAAACTTACACCGGAATACATTCACCGTCGTTTTTGAGACGACCAACCGTGACATTGGCGGGCACTTCTGACACACTGTAGTGTGTGTGATAGGATAACTGTATAGGATAGGATCTCTGTAGATGATTGGGCCCAAGGTGTGCGAGCGTAGACATTAGACATGACAGGAGACAATAGCCTGAATCACGTTCAATAGTTTTATCATAATTTGCCTTGTTTTACAAAGCCTGCATAGGTATCCTCCTCTCTCACTAGCACAACTTGAGTCAAAGTTAAGGTGCAATAGTAGCGCTATAGCTCTTGAAGTTTATTACTCCCTCTATTCTAATTTATACTCCGTAATTCGTTTGACTTTTTTTTACCAATTTAGACCGACTTGTCTTAATCAAAAAATTGCTAAAAAAACAAAATTCAAAGCTATATTTAAAGTATATTATATAGTAGACAATATCATAGTAAAAATAAACAATAATTATGGATTTTTTTAATAAGACGAGCCAGTCAAAATTGAGATAAAAAACTAAAACAAAATATAAATTAAAACTGATGGAGTACAAGATAGTGTGGTCATATTATTGCTACCACCAATATATTAGGCTGTCTGCAGTTCGCTAAGTAAAGTTTAAATATATGTATGATGATAAGTAAGCTGTTAGAGATAGCGTTACTAGTAGTATATTAACCGCACGGTGAGGGACATGGCAGCACATGCCGGTTCTTGAGAGTTATTAATTTCTGTTATTACTCACAGATTTACACCATGCATGCTCACAGTTTTACACAGACAAAGTTGGCAGGGTCTAGGATGGCTGACGCAGTGACGCTATGCATTAGTACAGTACATATGAAACATTGCACGTGCGAGATGGTAAATTGACTATTGCACATGGCCTGTTCGGTTCCCATTTTTTTGGGCTACACAGCTGTAGCCGTTTCCTATTCTGGCTACAGTAATAAAGTTGCTGTTTACAGCGTGCAGCCAAAAGTATCACTGTACCTATACATGTAATAAGGAGTGCAGTAAAGCCAATAATTCCCCCATAGATTAGGCATTTATCACTGTAATAAAGAATGCAGCAGTACAAGCTCACGTGACCGGCCGGCCGGCCGGTTACCCGCTTCAAAAAAAAATGAAAGTTCTAACCACGCCGGCGCCCGGCCGAACCAATAATTATGTTTTTATTGGACGGTAAAGAAGTAATGAAAGGGGCATCTATATTTTATATAGTGTTTTGATGAGAGTTACGTGGACGCTAGGTGAATACCGGAGCAATTTTTGGTGGTGGCGTGATTCCAAAAAATCGAGAGGGCGTGTCGCACCCACCTCATTCTATTTTGACCTTAAACCAAACAAATCCTAAGAATGATGCACTCTAGATGAATCTTGCTTCCTGCAACGAAACTAGGTGGTGTTTGGTTCGCCAAAATTAAATGTAACACAAATAAATTATATGGGGTAATGGATACCGATATTTTTTGTTTGGTTGAGCTCTTTCTAGTAGTATCCAATACAATTATAACTAATAATCATTACCGCCATGGTAAGAGATCCCATTACCATTTCCTTATTAGCAAGGTCTCAACCAAACAACACCCTAGCTAGAGTTGGACGCTCGTATAATATAATGAATATGTAAACGGAGGCTATCAATCCAGATCTGATGATCTAACGCATTACGCGTGGTTCACGTGGCTGACAATAATAGCCTTCAAAATTTTAACCACGGGACGATATAGCCTCGTTATCATACTGACAGGGCATGCATGGGTATCAAACTAAACCAAACAAAATCGCACAAGATCCAATCATGTATGCTAGTATAGGAAAATATATATATATTTGTATATATTCAACAATATATAATTGTGTGGTACACTGATCTGGGTTAACTACATGAATTGATGAATTTGGTAGACTGATTGGATGGAATATGGTAGACTGATTATTGGAGGTTGAAGATTTGTATATGCAGTAGTGCATGCATGAATAATAGCATGTACTCGTGTGACTTTTTATTGTCTAGGTAGTACTGGCAATCGGGAAAAAAAATTGATTTGCATCCATCGAGAACCAATCCAGCCCATCCACATCTGATCCAGTGCAGTGTAGGACGCGATGCAATTCAATAATGCACATGTATATACCTAGTCTAATTAAGGTCCTGACGCACAGCACATGCTGATGCGAGCCTACTAGCACGGCCAATCGCATGTGCAAGGTCAGAAGCCACCGTGTCGTGCATCACGCGCGCACAGTGTACCACGCACTACGGATGACTACTGACACCTCTCCGCGCGCATCTACTGGCTGGAGCACCTATTAGGCAAGATATTGCTCCGATCCGGCCAATCGTCTCGGCTCTCTCTTGGAAGATATTTTATTACCTGTAACGTGATTGGTTCGCAGCTAAACAAATACTAATGTTGATGTCCAGAAGAGAAAAGAAATAGGGAGTAAGTAGAGCTCGTTCTCACCCAAGCAATAAGCTGGGCGCGAATGATGATTAGAGGGGATTAAATTCTTTCCTATTCAATTTTGAGTAGTAAGTGATTTAATCTTCTATAATCCTCTCAATCCACCCTAACAGAACAAGTCCTTAATGGTAATATATATATGGCTTTCGAGATTCCAACAACAGATAGAAAATCAAAGTGTGTTTAGCTAGTGTCAGCCTCACACCTCTTTTGGTCATGCCCTGTTTTGATTGGATCCGAGGACCTCTAGAACTGGGGTCATATCACAAGACTCTCTACGCCGTCAGGTTCTCTAGGCCAGAACCAAGCCCCCCCTGTTCGATCATGTCTGGGGATCCTATAAGATGGGGCTCATAACCAAAGATCCTTCGGATGTTCCTCAAGACACTCCTGGGATGGATCAGACTAGAGTGAATACACCTTTAGGACTAGATGGCCCTGGTGGTGCGCACCCAGAGGCATGATGGCCACAGTGCCATATATGCATGCTTATGATCAGGACGACCATGAGGTGCATAGTAGTCAAGATAAGATTTCTGATCATCATATTAAATGTGATGAGCTATATTGTGGCTAAAAGTATGCATTGTTGCCACGCTCAAGTCTAAGGATCTACATGTGTCCACTATTTAGTGTGTGCCACTATCACTGGAAAGTACAGGTGCACCCGCAAGCATTATAAGATACATGTAGATATATTGTTTACCAACTACTTTATAATCAGTAGTGTGGCCTCCCATACCCGCCACTGTAATAAGGAATACTCGACATTATGGGACGACTGAGGCATCATTGCATTTGGTTGCATGTCAATGACAAGATAGAAATAGTTAAACCTCTATGGAGTAGGGCCCACTGTCCAACACACATGTAACTCTCCCTCTAGTGCTATAAAAGGGACGATTATAGCAACATAGAAGGGGTAGAGAAGCTCAGGTCCATAATTCGGAGTACAAGATTGTAAGTGCAATCAACCTCTTGATGGTTTTGGTGATTGATTAACAAAACAAATAAAAGTTCTAACAAAGTTTGCTTCAAGTGTGTACTCAGTTTTGAAATGTCACATGGAGTTCGGAGAGTCATGCCAATCAAAAGTTGAAGCATATGACTTGGTGCAACCACATGATACCTCAATGTGTTTAGATAATTCTTTTGTGATTCCCGATGATCAAGACTTTAAATTTTATAAATTTGAGTTTTAGTATTCACCATACTATAAATAGGGATCCACAAAAGGTAACAATGTTTGCAAATGAGCTCAAAATCTCTACATCAAAACTGTCACACCCAGATTTAAGGGCAAACCCGCGTGCGTCTCATATATGCGCCAAAGAAAACCAACACATACAATGACTCAGTGTATAGAGATAAATGTCACAAACTTTATTGCATAGCGAAAATGTCTTACAAAATAAATGATAATGAATAAATCGAACTAATATTATTTCCTTGGCACCATCAAGCTGACTGGGAGACTCCACCTAGACCTCGTCGAACTCCTCATAATAGTCATCCTCTGGGCCACCTGCTCTTCACCTGGGGGGGGGGTTATCGCAAGAGTGAGCTCACAAAAGTTCATCGCTCAACAAGTGTGGGGAATAATGTGCATGAGCTCACTTACGGTGGGGGTTCATGTATAGTGTCAGGCTAATCAACAAATAATGGTTATAGTTGAGCATTGCTTTTAAGAAGTAGGTTACATTTTATTAGCAGTTAGTAGATACAAGTGAATACCAACCCAAATAAAATGAGAGATCATAATTAATAATAAAACCCATAATGTGATGCATATGACAAATTAAGTTTAATTCTATAAGTTACTCATTAGAGGGTCCGAGCCGCTTATAACCGTGAGCACATCTGATATACCAGTTTTACACTCTGGAGCGGTTTCTCATCTTTACCCATAAGTCATGTTACCCATTTGCCAAGGGATCGCGACTTTCCATTCATCTCTACCGAGGAGACGAGGCAGGGTAGCTGTCACACCCGGTTTTAGAAAGACAAACCGAATGCGAACCATGTATGTGCCAGGATTAGAAACTCACGTACATAGCGATTACATAATTGGACATCATCACACATTGCTCAAAGTAAATAGCGGAAAGTTACTTTTATTACATCAAGATGTCCAAGACATCCACAAAGTCTATTACATAGCATAGTCATTAATATCATCAAAGTGCGGAAATACGAAACGTAGTAGATAAGGCCTTCACATGCAGCTGGTTGGGGGTTTGCCACTAAGAAAACTAGAACTCGTCGTAGTCCTGGAACTCCTCAAAGTCCTCCATGTTGCCAGCATCTACTCCCGAGCACTGAATATAGTGGGGACAACCTGGGGTGGGGTGGTTTGTAAAGCAAGGGTGAGTACACATCAACGTACTGAGCAAATGTCCCGTTTGGCTAAAGTGGACTAGCTGTATGTGGAGTTAAGGTTAAGCAGTTGCTTTTAGTTGGTCAAGTATTTATTACTATTAGTAAAGCCAAGTTTTAGTAATAAACCTAGTTATTACCCGAATGTACTACCTCCAAGAGGAAATACCAGGGATCAGAATTATAACCATCATTATTAATCATCATCTTAAAAGTATCCAAAGTTCTTCTAATCAAAGAGGATCCCAAGGCCGCTCTTAACCGTGAGCTCAGCTGATATACCAGTTTCTAACACTATGCAGAGGTTGTACACTTTACCCACGAGTCGTTATCCCTTTCCAGACTGGGTTGTACAGACCCGATCTTCACTACCGAGGTGAATGGCCAGGGATACACTACGTAGCCTTTACAAAGACTCCCCTGGTGCATAGCTGCTCGTTAGGTTTCGCCAGTCGTACAAACACAGTACACCTCCCCAAGGTGGGTGACTAACAAAACCAAATCGAATAAACCTCTGAACCCCCCTTGGTAGAGCGAGCACTACGCCCCGGCCCCCATTGACGTCCCTCAGGCAAAGCCAACTACACCCCTAAGTTCATCTAATTAATCAGCTAAGGGCGTCCCATTCCACCATCATGGTTACACTGTTATCCCGGGTGGTCACTCAACGAATAGGTCCTTACGGAGAGGTACTAAGGAAAATGGCCTGAGTCTCCTAATTTATCACAAGATCATCATTGGGATAACATCATCGTATCATAAATATTCACATCATGTTCATTGATTAAGTTAAAGCAATAGCATAAGCTAACCGTGATTAACCCAAGAGGTAAACAAGGATGAGTAAATACAGACTAGTCAATCTTTAGGTTTCAATAATGTAATGCGGGACTATGAATTATAGAGTAAGTAGGACATAATAGGTCAGAGGACACTTGCCTTCACCAGGTTGTTGCTCAGGAAGATCTTCGGCAACACACTCAGGACCCACGGGCTGCTCGTTGTCTAAATAAAGCGATCATACATTCAATACATTTGGATAACAATAAATGAACAATACACCAAACATATGCAACCAAGTGGACACAAGTTTGACATGACATTATAAACTCAAAAGATAAAGCTAAGTGCTAGGGTGGATTAGCACACTTGGAGATTAGTGATTCCCTAATTATTATGGATTACATAATTTAATTCCACTAATGTTAGTGAGACACAAGATTATTCCAGAGATAAATTCATACATAGCATATTATTAATCACACAAAATTAAACATCTAAGTACCATTAGGGTTTCTTTTTTTATTTATTTTATTAAGCAAATAAATTATTACATAAACTAACCTATAGCTTAGACATAAAATTAGAGTGCACACACTGTGAATGAACATAAGTTATTTGAACAGAGAATATTCCTATGAATATTTTGCAATTTGAATCACTCAATTTGGAGTTCATATAAAAAGATATGAAATAAACACGTTTTGAAGTTTGAAATACAAACTTAAGTCCAAATCTATGATTTATCTGAAAGGCCATGGGTCTGTTTATAAGAGTACAGGGGCCTGCACGCGAGTTTTCAAGACGATGGGTTAATTACAACAAAGCCAAGGGTTTCTTTAACAAATTTACATGCGAAGGGGTATCGGGCCTGCTCAGCCGTTAGATCTTAAATCAACGACCGAGATCAAATTCCGCGGACGAGCGCGCACGTGCGGATGCGCGACAAGTGCTGACATGTGGGCTCGGGGTGCCAGCGACCGGAGGTAGGTGTGACGGGCCGGGCCCAGCGGCAGAGCGCGGGTGAGGGGAGCGGATTTGGGCGGGTGGGTGTGCATCGGATGGTTGAGGTTACATCAGTTCTAATTAAATCCCGACCGCTAGATCTCGAATGGACGTCCGAGATCCAACAACCAGCGCGGTCGGGGCGGCCAATCCTAAGTGCTGCACCACTCGACCGAGCGGCGAGATCTCGCCGGAGATGAGGGGAACGACCATGGCAGGGCTCTAGGGACTTGGGGAAGGACTCGGGCGCGTTCAGGGCGAGATGCCGAACACGACCGTGGTCAGAACGCCAGCACAGGGGAACCAGAGGGCGCAGAACGCGGTGGGGTGGCCCAACAGCGGCGCGGATCTACTCTGGCGAGCAATCGCGCGAAGACCAGGGCAATAAACAGAGAAATAGGGGCACAGGGAGGTTGCTCACCTTGAGAGGAAACACTGGAGCATCGGAGCAATGACAGAGACATAGGTACGCCTTGGGTTGACGGTGGCGGAGCTCTGACTGCATGGGGAGAACTCCGGTGAGCGCGGACTAGGCGAACCAGAGGGGTCGGGGCGAACCGAGGGGTGTCTAGAGCTACTGACGACGAGGCGGAACTCACCGAGGCAAAGGACACGACGGGGGCTCAACGGCGACCGCAGAACGGGCGCGAGACCATGACAAGCTGTGGCGGAACTTCCTGGGTGCGTGCAGAGCGAGAGAGAGCATGAGGGAGGTCGGCTAGGGGCGCAACTGGGCGAGGGGAGTGAGTGAGTGGGCGTGGGCTGCCGAAAAGGGCTCAGGCGCGGGGTCATGGCCGGGTAACACGCGGTCGTGGGCGCGTCCACGACGGAAGGCGCGGGCGAGAGGTTAGGGAAGAGGAGGGGGCTGATGGGTGGGGTCCGTGGGTAGAGAGAGAGAACTCGCGAACGGGCGGTCAGCGCTGACAGGAGAGGTCCACCGGGCAGCGGGAGAGAACATGCGCGGGCGCGGATGGATCGGCGCCGACAGTTCGGCCCCACTGGGCAGCGAGCGAGAGAGAGAAAAAGAGAGAGAGAGAGAGAGAGAGAGAGAGAGAGAGAAAGAGAGAGAAGGAAGAGAGCGGGGGGCACGGGCTGGCGCTGACAGGTGGGGTCCGCCTATCATGGGCGGCGGGCGTGCGTGCGCGGGAGTGCACGCGCGGGGTTGGGCCAGTTGGGCTGGTTTGGGCCGATATGAGGTTTTCCATTTTTCTGGAATTTCTAATGCCTTTTCTATTTTATTTTCTCTAGGGTTTTCAATTCAAATTCAAACCAAATCAAACATGTGCACAAATTCAAAGAATATCTTGGACTCAGCATGATGCAACAAGTCATGACTTACATTGTTTTGACAAAATAATTAATTAACCCCTCTCCTAATTAACTTAATTCTACTCAAAAATAAAGAGAGAGAGAGACTAGAGAGAAACAAGAGTAACACCTGAATTTGGTAGATAATAAGAAAGAAATTTTATACCCCTAAATTGAGGGCGTTGCAAACCTATCCCTTTTAAAAAGAATCTCGCCCTCAAGATTCAGGGTTGGCTAGCAAAGAGTTCAGGATACTTGCCTTTCAAATCATCTTCTCTTTCCCAGGTTGCTTCTTCTTCTGAGTGATGACTCCATTTGGCTTTGCACATCTTGATGGTGCTTCTCTGAGTAACCCAATCTGCTGTCTCTAGAATCCGAGTTGGCTTCTCAATATATGTCAGATCTTCTTGAACTTCAAGGTCCTCTGTTGGCAACTACTCTTCTAGCACTCTCAAGCATTTCTTCAGCTGAGACACATGGAACACATCGTGCACGGCTGACAGACTTTCTAGTAGGCTAAGTTGATATGCTACTTCTCCACGTCTTGCTTGAATCTGGTACGGTCCGATGTATTGAGGTGCTAGCTTGCCTTTGACTCCGAACCTTTTGATTCCTCTGATGGGTGACACTTTCAAGTAAACATAATCTCCCACTTCAAAACTCAGTTCTCTTCTTTGGGTGTCAACATAGCTCCGCTATCTGCACTGCGCAGTCTTCAGATTCTCTCGAACCATTCTGATGTTGTCTTCGGCTTCAAGCAGAATATCTGCACCGAACACCTGCCTTTCGCGGGGTTGGTCCCAATACAACGGAGTTCTGCAATTCCTCCCATAGAGTGCTTGGAACGGTGACATTTTCAGACTGACTTAGTAGCTGTTGTTGTAGGAGAATTCTGCATACGGTAGCCTCTTGTACCAACCTAACTTGTCTTGCAATGCACAAGCTCTCAACATATCTTCAAGAATCTGGTTGGTTCTCCCAGTCTTACCATCTGTCTGCGGGTGGTAAGCTAAAACTGAACTTCAAGTGTGTGCCCAAAGCTTCATGTAGTTGCTGCCAAAAATGAGAAGTGAACTAGGTGCCTCTGTCTGATACTATCTTCTTTGGGACGCCATGCAAGGACACAATCCGAGACATATATAGTTCTGCCAACATTGTACTATTGTAGGTGGTCTTGACTGGTATGAAATGGGCCGCCTTTGTTAAACAATCCACTACTACCCAGATGGAGTTGTAACCAGCACGAGTGCAAGGCAAACCAACTTTAAAGTCCATCCCAATCTTATCCCATTTCCACTGAGGAATCTGCAACTGCTGCAACAAACCTGCGGGCCTCTGATATTCTTCCTTGATCCTCTGACAACTGTCGCATACAGCCACATATTCTGCTATCTCCCTTTTCATTCCTTACCGCCAGAATCTTTTCTTTAGGTCTTGGTACATCTTCTCGCTACCAGGGTGCATAGAATATGCTGTCTCATGAGCTTCCTTGAGAATCAGTTCCCGGATTGATTTGATGTCGGGAACACACAACCTATCCTTAAACCATACCACTCCTTCTACGTCTTCACGGAAGTCCTTGCCTTTTCCATCTATGATCAGCTACTGGATCTCATTGATCTTCTCATCATCCTTCTAGCACTTCCTGATATCTTGCTCTAGAGTGGGTTCCAGCTCAATTGTCACTCCTTGAGTGTTGTTCAGAAATCCGAGGCTTAGTCTGTCGAATTCCTTTGCTAGTACGACATCGGGTGAGCGGCTAACATATTGACTTGTCTCTTTCTGCTCAGAGCATCTGCAACCACATTTGCTTTGCATGGGTGATAATGTATCTCTAGATCATAATCCTTGATCAACTCTAGCCATCTTCGCTGCCTCATGTTTAGATCTGACTGGGTGAATATGTACTTGAGACTCTTGTGGTCCGTGTAGATATCACACTTCTGCCCATACAAATAGTGTCTCTAGGTCTTTTGTGCATGAACCACTGCTGCTAACTCCAGATCATGAGTGGGGCAATTTTTCTCATGAATCTTCAGCTGGCAGGACGAGTATGCCACTACTCTCCCTTCTTGCATTTACACACATCCCAGACCCGTGTACGAAGCGTCACAGTATACTGAGAATGACTTGTGGACATCTAGCAGATTCAATACTGGTGTTGTTGTCAATTTCCTCTTCAATGTCTCAAAGGACTCTTGGCATGCTGGGGTCCACTTGAACTCAACCTTCTTTGCCAACAAGGCCGTCATTGGCCTGGCAATCTTGGAGAAACCTTCAATGAAACATCGATAGTAACCGGCCATTCCAATGAAACTCTTGATCCTCGGACATCTTTCGGTGCTTTCCAGTCTAGAATAGCTGCTACCTTCTTTGGATCCACAACCAATCCCTCTTGGTTTATAATGTGACCCAAGAACAGGGCTGCTCTGATCTAGAACTCGCACTTGCTAAGCTTGGCATACAACTAACAATCTCGTAGCCTCTGTAGTACTTTCCTCAAGTGTTCTTCATGCTCTTGCTCATTCTAGGAATATACAAGGATATCATCAATGAACACCACTACGAACTTGTCGAGGTAGTCCATGAACACACTGTTCATCAAGTACATGAAGTAAGCTAGCGCATTCGTCAGACCGAATGACATGACAGTGAACTCATATAGTCCGTACATGGTGATAAATTCTATCTTCGGTATATTCGAGGGTCGGATCCGGAGCTGATGGTAACCTGACCTTAGATCTATCTTTGAGAACACAGTGGCTCCTCTCAACTGATTGAATAGGTCTTCAATTCTCAGCAGGGGGTACTTGTTCTTGACATTGACTTCATTCAAGGATCTATAATCAATGCACATCCTATTTATCTCATCCTTCTTCTCCACAAATAACACTGGGACTTGCCAATGTGAGGTACTCGGTCTGATGTAGCCTTTCTCTAACAATTCATCAATCTGCTTCTTGAGTTCCACCAATTCTGGTCCGGACACTCGATATGCTCTCTTGGAAATAGGGGCGGTGCCAGGTATAAGCTCTATGGCAAATTCAACTTTCCGCTCAGGTAGCATGCCTGGTATTTCCTCGGGAAACACATATAGGAATTCTGATACTATGCTGATAGCTTCTGATGGCTCGATTTCCTCAATATGGGCGGTGACTTGGTGATAGCTTCCTTTCCTTGGTCCAGACAAGACCAACTCCACTAACACTTCCTCTCCTGATAAGGATACTAACTTCATCGTTCTCTTGTCACAACTAAGACTTGCTTGATATTTGGTTAGCCAATTCATCCCTAGGATGACATCTATAGTCGCATCCTAGTTACCCATAACTATTCGATCAGCGGGGAACTCTATCCCCCTATTTGAACTCTTGCACTAGGGAAAAATCTATCTGTTTGGTTTCTCCCACCAATTGAACTAACCCTCATAGGTGGATACATGGGTGCTACCGGTATATTGTGTGATTCTACCCATGATGTAGTAAAAAAGAATGCATTGCTCCAGTATCAAATAACACATTTGCAGAATGGTACTCGACTGAGAACGTACCTAGTTCCACTCCTAGGTCTCCTGGACTGTGTCGACCTCCAGGTGATTCACCTTTCTGTATTGGGCACGAGGCTGCCCATGGTTGTTGCCTCCTTGTTGCAATGCATTCTGCCTAGCAGGGGCATTGGGAGCTGGCTGCTGCTGAGCTGCTTTCTTTGGACAATGATTTGCCCAATGGCCTTGTTCTCCAGAGTGGAAACATGCACGACCTCCTCCTTGTGCTGGAGCTGCTTGGCTATTCTGGTTGGTTGCTGGGGTAGGAAGGCGAGGTGCCTGGTTGCTCTAACGCTGATACTGATTTCCTCCCTGCTGGTTGTTCTAACGGTACTACTGCTGTTGCTGAGGAAAATGCCTCTGGTACTACTGCTGCTAGTTCTGGCGCTGATGTTGGTGCTAGTGACCTTGCTTGAATTACTGAGGTGGGTTGCTTGAGTAGTGGGGACGGGTGCTACTCCCGGCCTGAGATCCACCAATCTTGTGTTTCCTGTCTTACATCTCCCGACGCTTCCTTTCAGTCATAATGGCTCTGTCGATCAAATGCTGGAAGGTAGGGAAAGTGTGGTTCATCAGCTGGTAGTGAAGGGGATCAACCAAACCTCTCAGGAAATGGTACTGCCTCTTAGCATATGTATTAACATCTTCTGGAGCATAACGTGACAGCTGCAGAAACTTGTCCCTATACTCACTGAAAAATAGGGGGCCTTGCTTCAAAGCTAGAAATTCCTCCTTCCTTACTATCATTAGTCCTTCAGGCACATGGTAACGACGGAAGTTGTCCCTGAACTCCTCCCAGGTGATGGCTTCAGGGCCAACATGGGTGGCGAGATAAGACTCCCACCAAGACTATGCTACTCCCCTTAGCTGTCGGGACCATACAACACCTTCTCACGATCGTTGCACTAAACAGTGTGCAACTCACGTTCCACGGTGCGCAGCCAATCTTGGGCATCCATGGGATCAGCAGAATGGACAAAGACAGGGGGATGGCCCCTCATGAACTCTGCCTGCTTTTCTCTAGGCACCTGTGGCATCTGGACTTGCACCTGAGGTTGAGGTGAGGGTGGCTGCTGCTGCACCTGCTGCATTGCTGCTAAGGTCTGACCAATTGCTTGTACTGCTTGAGTCTGCATCAAAAACATCTGCTCAATAGTCATTGGGGGTGGCGGTGGCAACTGCTGCTGAGCACGCCTTCCACCTCTGCGCCTGTTCTTAGACATCTGTAGAAAGCACACACGTATCAGATCTGACTCTGCAGTCTTTCAGCATAATAAAAGATTGTCGGTCACTTGTTCTCAAAAGCTATAAATCAAGAACAAGGCAACACAAATGTTAATGGTTAAAGACCTTCGTCCTTCGTAACATTATCTCCCTTAGGATATAATGATCTTCGGACGAAGGTCAAGAAGGATGTACCTTCATCATTTCAATATGCAAAGATGTAAATAGACATATCAAACGCGGAAAGAGTATGAATAATAATTTTAAATCATTAGATTATTCATATTATCATAATATAATCATGAACAAACATTAATGATGTTTAAATTACATTGGTACCTTCAACTTGATAGAAGGCAAGAAATCTTGAAGTGACGCGTGAGCGATTACAAATCAGCGTGAACAGTACGGTGTTACTGTTCATCTATTTATAGGCACAGGACGCAGCCTGGGCAAAATTACATTCATCTCCGTGACATTTACTACTATCCAAAAGGTAAACTGTCAAGGACTAAGCAGTCTTTTCTCCTTTAAGTCGGTTTCATTCTCCATCACCGTCCTTGTGCCAAGCCTAAGCTTCTCCAACCACAGCTGCGGAGCTGGTTCACCCTTCTCCCAGATTGTGCCTTTCATATCATGCACTCCTTCATCTCAAACCCGAAGCTTCCTGTGACAGTATACTATACTGGAAAACATGTTAGTTGTGTTTTTGAGGACCTTCAAAAGAGGAAGGCCCCCAACACTAGCCCCTTGCAGTATTAATTTGTTTTTGTGTCTAACAAATTTAGACTGCGACGTGAACGAAGGCCTTTAGTCGAAGGTCCGAAAAAACACCTTCGCTTCGCTAGAATAGCGAAAGTCAGTGACATGTAGGGCCCGCCAAGTTGCAATGCACTAGGTATATAAATAGGATCCCGGAGCGACAGCATTTTGCTGCGTCATTTCAATCGCTTGTGCTATTTTCTCAAATTTTAATTTTCTTGTTGTCAGCACTCGCTTGATTTGCGAGCTTCGTGATTTACACAAGTGCTCGTTAGATGTCTGAAGAGAAGAAGATGTCTGAGGAGAAGAAGGTTGTCGACCCGGCTCTAGCTGGGTTTTACGAAGCTATGGAAAAAAAACAAACACAGAGAAGATTACAAACGAAATACTAGCTGATTTGTCGGAAGATTCTGACGATAGCGATAACTATGATGTGGAAAGTGGGAATGAAGATGCCAAAGATCGGCCCTGTCGGCCAAGTCATACCATCTTCGGAAAGTCGTCCATTAAAAAGAGTCAGATTGATGCCTTGAAGGGAAGGTATTTTCATGATATGTCTATTGTGAGAGTTGGAGGGGACAACGCTGCCCCTACACCCAAAGAAGATGAGGTTGTTGTTTACAGAAGCTTTATGAAGGCGTGTCTTTTGTTTCCATTGAGAAAATTTTTGGTTGAAGTTTTGAAGACATTTGAGATCTTTCTTCATCAAATTACTCCCGAAGCTATAATCAGAATGGGTATTTTTGTTTGGGCCGTGAGAAGCCAAGGGCTGGAACCGAGCGCGAAGTGTTTCTGCAACATGCACGAACTACTGTACGAGACAAAGGCCACTGGCAAAGAGCAGTATCACAACAACTTCGGTTGTTATGGCTTCGTTCCTCGTTCTGATGTAAGTTATCCAGTTCCAACATTTTGGAAAAGGTGGCCCGGGGCCTGTATGGAGGAATGGTTTTATGTTAAGAATAACCTGATTGAAAGGGAAGACATAAAAGGGATTATCCAATGACCCATCTGGTCTCGCTTTGGCCTCAGAAGGCCGGCTACTGCGCTTGGAAATGATACCGAAGCATGTTAGAAGGCTTTCAATAATGTTTGTGCCTTCATTGGCACAAGAGACTTAGTTCAGGAACACATAGCGTACAAGGTATGGCCACTTGTGGATAACTGGGAGATGTCGAAGGAGACTGCTGTCGGGTCCAGTCAAGGTGGTTTGGTTTACTTGAAATACACCTTCAGATACAGAGACCAGTTTGACGAACCAAATGACGACTGGCTGAAATGTGTTGAGGCAACTAGCAATGAGTTACTTGGAGTGTACACAAGAGCCGAAGATGATGCCTTGACCTTAGCCTTCGGAGGGCGAGTTAAGAAAAGGTTGAACAGAGTTTTTGATGTTATCAGCTTCGTGTACCCAGACTACATTTACCCCTCGCGAAAGCAGAGGAAGAAAAGGAAAACTGCCGCCTCGGCCATTTCTGTTGTGCTGAAGGGCAAGAAGATCAAGGTCTTGACCCACTGGCCAAGATACATTGAAACGGCCACATTGCCAAAACTTGGTGAAGGAACATCTTCCACTGTCGAAGCAGAACAAGCTGCTCCTATCGGTCGGAGCGCCAAAGAATCGGCTGCAGTACCGAAGGTTTCTGCAACCGGATCGGCCGAAGTGCCGATACAAGCTGCCAAAGCTGAAGGAAAGACGGCCGAGAAGCCAGACCGAGTGGAAACGACAGGACTACCAGAGCCAAAATTGCCGAAGGTGACAAAGACTCCTGCAATAACTCCCAAGAGGAGGAGAATGGCAAGCGTGTTGGACGCTGTCATGGAGTCGACAAGGGCATTGACTCCTGCCCCTGCAAAAAAGGTTGCCAAAACTGTTACGGCTCGTGTTGAAACCGAAGTTGGGCCCTCAGTGCCTGTCGAGGCAAAGTCTGCTACAACTGAGCAGAGAGCTGAGCAAGAATCTCCAGATACTGGCATGGCTCTGGAGAAGAAGGATGCGCCCGGAAAAGCTAAATCTCCTACTCCCGAAGCACCATCCGAAGATCTTGACTTTATTATTCGACATGCTTCAGGAAAAAAGTTATCTGAAGAAGAAATTATGGAAGCCAAACACTACGCCCGGGAACTGAAATTTATGAAGGGGGCCTTGGTGTTCAATGGCACAGACAAAGATGATTTCCTATACTGTTTCCCAAACAACAAGGAAATATCCGTCTGCCGGGAGATGGCCAAAAATATGGGATTTCCAAAGCTTGAAGCTGGCCTCTCCACCATGTCAAAAGATGGCCTCGCAGACAGCCTTGCGTACAACAGTCTAAAGGTACGAAAGTGATGAACTTAAAATAGATTATCTTGTCTTGTATTCTCGTGCTGATTCTATCTTTTTGTAGGGCTTAATTCTTAGCAATGCTTTGAGGGCGCAAAAGAATGCTGAAGATGAAAGCTACCAAATAGCCCTCGGCAACCTTCGGTTAGAAGTTATCAAGCTGGGAAATGAAGCCGTGGAAAAAGATAAAATTCTGCTTTCACTGGTGGACAAAGTGAAGAAAGATGAAGCAAAATTTAACTCTCAATCCGAAGCTCATAAAGCCGAAGTTGAAGACCTTCAGAAAAAACTCGCCGAAGCCAATGAAAATTTTGAACTTGCAAAAGTGAAACAGGAAATAAGTGAATGGTCGAACACTAGACTGGAGAATAATGTTGAGGAGCTTCGTGAATCCAAGGAGAGATGCTTTGAAAAATCCTTGGATTGTGTAAGAAAATTGAAAACCAGCTTTGCCAAGGTGGGTGCATATTCTTCCGAGGAAAATTTCATTCGAGGTGACCCCGAGGGTGTTATTGATTGGATAAACGGGGAAGCCGAAGCTTTTGAAGAGATCCTTAGTGATCGCAGGGACATTTGTGCCTTCACCGGCACTCGAGGGATTGCGGCAATTCTGGAGAAGGCTGGTTGCGACCATGTTAAAGCTGCGACCGAGACCGAAGTCGCCTTCTCCACAGACGACACGAAAGACCCTTCGACCGAAGCTACTTTAGTGGGCGGAAAGTTTTACTCTGATGTTTGGGTGAACGGTGGCCGAGAATTGGCCACCGAAATCATAAAGTAAAATGAAAAGGAAACCTACGATGATCGAGAAGAAGCAAAACGAGCCGAAGAAGCTGCCGAGCGTGCAAGACGTATAGGTATTATCTCTGAATTTTATCTTCGGTGTTTATTTTTCTAGCTTCAGACTAACAGTTTGTCTACTATAGCTGAACTCTCACCGCTGCCAGAGCCATATGACCCCCAGGCCGATCCCGTCATGAAAGAAGCACTGGATGTAATGAGCGTCGCTAATTCCATCGTCGACGAAGTCGTCGATAGGCTGCTAAATGAGGCTGCGGAAAAAATTCTTAAAGAAGATTAGGCTTTTATTGTAATGATACAATGCAACATTCTGTGTAGGTGGTAAAGGTGGTGGTGGTGGGAGCTGAGCCTAGGAAGCTTGAGAGTGGCTTGCCGAATCGACAGAGGTCGTAGGTTGTTGATTACCTACGTACTCTGTGATGTAGGGAGAATAGCACGAAGTAGTATGTAAGACCTGCTTTGGCTGATTCTGCCGTGCCTCAGCTTCGGCAATCTCTTTTTTATTCTGAATTGTGACTTGGAATGTTCTTGTGGTGTGGCCCTTGTCTTCTTCGCAGAAAACGCAATATAGTCTTCTGGGTTGATCTCCGTACCTTCCTCCGAAGCCACTGCTACGTCTGCCCCTTGGGACTGGTGGCCTGAAAGAGCTTTATTGTGGCCCTGAAGATTGGGAGTTGTGTTGCTGCCTTTGAGGTTGGCTTCCTCTGTCATCACTTGGGTTGGAATTATGGATCGATCTGACGTGCCTACGGTGAATTCTTCCTCTGAAGCCCCTGGTCATCTTAGAAAACTTGTATGCCTCTTCCCTTCTTTGGCGGAAATCATTATCAGCCCAGATATACTCATCCATCTTCTGAAGAAGCTTCTCCAGGGTTTGTGGGGGTTTCCTGGCAAAATACTGAGCCGTAGGTCCTGGCCGAAACCCCTTGATCATGGCCTCAATGACAATTTCATTGGGCACTATAGGCGCTTGTGCTCTTAGATGTAGGAACCATCGGACATACGCCTGAAGTTACCCCTCATGGTGTTGCGTGCACTAAAACAAAGCCTGAGCAGTGACTGGCTTCGTCTGAAAGCCTTGGAAGCTAGTGATTAGCATATCCTTGAGCTTCTGCCATGATGTGATTGTCCCTGGCCGGAGAGACGAGTACCAAGTTTGTGCTACACTTTTGACTGCCATGACGAAGGATTTCGCCATGACTGCAGTATTGCCCCCATATAAAGATATGGTTGCCTCGTAGCTCATTAGGAACTGCTTTGGGTCTGAGTGCCCACCATACATAGGAAGCTGAGGTGGCTTGTATGATGGGGACCATGGGGTAGCCTGCAACTCTGCTGCTAGAGGAGAAGCATCATCAAAAGCAAAATTGCCATGATGGAAATCATCATACCATTCATCATCGTTGTATGAATTGTCTTGATGAAGCTCTCTGTGTTGAGGCCTTCGGTCTTGGTCATCTTCGGTGAGATGACGCATTTCCTCAGCGGCCTCATCAATCTTCTTCTGAAGATCAGCGAGACGAAGCATCTTTTCTTTCTTCTTCTGAACCTGTTGATGGATGGCTTCGAGGTCCCTGATTTATTGGTCCAACTCCTCCTCCTAAGGTGTTGGACTGGTAGCCTTCCTTTTCTGGCTTCTAGCTTCGCGTAATGTTTCTTGATTAACGTCCAGTGGCTGCAATGCAGCCCTTGGCCCTGATGACTTCTTCGGCGGCATGACGAAGGTAAAACCTTGCCCAAGGTGGTCGAGTGAGTTCACCCCACGGTGGGCGCCAATGTTGGTCACTTGTTCTCAAAAGCTATAAATTAAGAACAAGGCAACACAAATGTTAAATGTGAAAGACCTTCGTCCTTCGTAACATTATCTCCCTTAGGATATACTGATTTTCGGACGAAGGTCAAGAAGGACACACCTTCATCATTTCAATATGCAAAGATGTAAATAGACATATGAAACGAGGAAAGAGTATGAATAATCATTTTAAATCATTAGATTATTCATGTTATCATTATATAATCATGAATAAACATTAATGATGTTTAAATTACATTGGTACCTTCGACTTGACAGAAAAGGCAAGAAATCCTGAAGTAACGCGTGAGCGATTACAAATCAGCGTGAACAGTACGATGTTACTGTTCATCTATTTATAGGCACAGGACATAGCCTAGGAAAAATTACATTCATCTCCCTGACATTTACTACTATCCAAAAGGTAAGATGTCAAGGACTAAGCAGTCTTTTCTCCTTTAAGTCGGTTTCATTCTCCATCACCGTCCTTGTGCCAAGCCGGAGCTTCTCCATCCACATCTTCGGAGCTGGTTCACCCTTGTCCCAGATTGCGCCTTTCATATCATGCACTCCTTTATCTCAAAGCCGAAGCTTCCTGTGACAGTATACTATACTGGAAAACATGTTAGTTGTGTTTTTGAGGAACTTCAAAAGAGGAAGGCCCCCCAACAAGGATATATGGAAATCTTCATAGCACTGAACAATTGATCATCTTCACTGACTCCCAACACAGCTTCTCAGATAAAGAGGAAAGTGGATATAAATGGGTTGCCCAACTAAATAACTTACTTTATTAATAACTACACCAAGTTGCAGGGGATGGCCACACCTTGATGACAATCATTACAAAGATCCAACTTCATTACAAGTTCATCATGACAAGCCTCAAGACATATGACAAGCAAACTAACTCTAACTAAGACTAACTGAGACTAAGACACTAAATTAAGCATTATTATAGACTCCGACTCTATCGATCTATGGATCCAAATCTATCTAGGTCCTACAGTCAGGGGTACCATAATCAAAGCGACCACGGGGCGGCGAACGATAAGGGTGCTGAATCCCGATAGGGGCGGGAGAACCACCATCCAGATAGTGGCGCGCTGCGCTCTCAGCACACAATTCTGCAACTTCAGCCCGAACCTTGCCCAACTCATCAAGGGTGTGGTCCAGCTTGGTGTTGAGCACAGCGACCAGGTTGACCATGTTGTTCAGCCTGGGATTGCCCTCACCAACGAGCGAGACAATCACACCTCCAGCACTGCCGGTCAAACGACGAGGGTAGTACTTCAAGTCTAGGCTGTCACCTACCCCGCTGAACAACGAGCAATACTGCAAAAGTGCACGCCGTGCAACATCTTGCATGGCTGCATTGGCAGTATCCCTCTTAGTGATAGAATAGTGCTCTTAGAAGGCCTCTGCACCCTGGAGATCATCGTCCAGACAGCGCACCAAGAAAGTAGCCTCCCACTTGTCCGAGTATAACCCACGACGATGCTGGTAGACTACACAACGATACACGATGGACCAAGTGTGTCGGTTGAACACCTGACGCAGTAAGGTGCCGAGAGCATTATGGAAGTGACATCCGCGAGTGGCGTCACAAGTGATGGGTCTAGCGATCCATCCCTCTGACTCTTGCTCCTCTGAGACCTCCGTGCTGTGCTCGAACTGCCACTGGTGTCGTCGTCATCGTCAGGGTATCCTCCAGCAGCCGGGATGCCCTGTGGTGGTGCAGGGGGCATCTCTGGCTGAGGTGCAGGGGAAGGCTGCCTCCCAGACTCCTACTCCTAGCGTCGACGCTCCTGCTGCTCCTATTCCTGGTGTCGGCGCTCCTGCTCCTCGTGCAGGTGATGCAGCCTCTCCAGGTGGCTAGACTGACCTGTCACCGTGCGGCGCAGTGGACGCTCCACCAGGCGAGAGGGCAAAAAGGGGATCACTGACTTACTTGCAGTGCATCTAATATGAGCCATCTACAAAAGACATTGTAAGCACAAGGGTGAGAGTAGAACTATGTGATCAGCCACTAAACAGAAAGAAAAGTGAGACAAAATTTTTGTAAGATGAGTAATAACATAGAATTGGTCAAGATGACCAACTTTTGAAATGACACTAAAGATCAAGGTAAGGGTAGAGGTCTATAGTCCTTAGGGTGACCATTCTAGTTTAGATTAGCGGTCCTACAGTTAGCAAGGCTTTGATACCACTTATGTCACACCCGGTTTTAGAAGGCAAACCGAATGTGAACCATGTACGTGCTAGGATCAGAAACTCACGTACATAGCAATTACATAATTGGACATCATCACACATTGCTCAAAGTAAATAGCGGAAAGTTACTTTTATTACATCAAGATGTCCAAGACATCCTCAAAGTCTACTACATAGCGTAGTCATTAATATCATCAAAGTGTGGAAATACGAAACGTAGTAGATAAGGCCTTCACAGTTAGCTGACTGGGGGTTGGCCACTAAGAAAACTAGAACTCGTCGTAGTCCTGGAACTCCTCAAAGTCCTCCATGTTGCCAGCATCTACTCCTGAGCACTGAATATAGTGGGGACAACCTGGGGGTGGGGGTGGTTTGTAAAGCAAGGGTGAGTACACAACAACGTACTCATCAAATGTCCCGTTTGGCTAAAGTGGACTAGCTGTATGTGGAGTTAAGGTTAAGCAGTTGCTTTTAGTTGGTCAATTATTTATTACTATTAGTAAAGCCAAGTTTTAGTAATAAACCCAGTTATTACCCCAATGTACTACCGCCAAGAGGAAATACCAGAGATCAGAATTATAACCATCATTATTAATCATCATCTTAAAAGTATCCAAAGTTCTTCTAATCAAAGAGGATCCCATGGCCGCTCTTAACCGTGAGCTCGGCTGATATACCAATTTCTAACACTCTACAGAGGTTGTACAATTTACCCACGAGTCGTGATCCCTTTCTAGCCTGGGTTGTACAGACCCGATCTTCACTACCGAGGTGAATGGCCAGGGATACACTACGTAGCCTTTACAAAGACTCCCCTGGTGCATAGCTGCTCGTTAGGTTTTGCCAGTCGTATAAACGTAGTACACCTCCCCAAGGTGGGTGACTAACAAAACCAAATCGAATAAACCTCCGCACCCCCTTGGCAAAGCGAGCACTACGCCTCGACCCCCATTGACGGTGCTCAGGCAAAGCCATCTACACCCCTAGGTTCATCTAATTAATCAGCTATGGGTGTCCCATTCCACCCTCATGGTTGCACTATTATCCCGGGTGGTCACTCAACGAACAGATCCTTACGGAGAGGTACTCAGGCTAATGGCCTGAGTCCCCTAAATTATCACAAGATCATCATCGGGATAACATCATTGTATCATAAATATTCACATCATGTTCATTGACTAAGTTAAGGCAATAGCATAAGCTAACCATGATTAACCCAAAATGTAAATAAGGATGAGTAAATACAGACTAGTCAATCATTAGGTTTCAATAATGTAATGTAGGATAGTGAATTATAGGGTAAGTAGGACATAATAGGTCAGATGACACTTGCCTTCACCAGGTTGTTTCTCTAGAAGATCTTCGGCAACACACTCGGGACCCACGGGCTGCTCGTTGTCTAAATAAAGTGATCATACATTCAATACATTTGGATAACAACAAATGAACAATTCACCAAACATATGCAACCAAGTGGACACAAGTTTGACAGTACATTATAAACTCAAAAGATAAAGCTAAGTGCTAGGGTGGATTAGCACACTTGGAGATTAGTGATTACCTAATTAATATGGATTACATAATTTAATTCCACTAATGTTAGTGAGACACAAGATTATTCCAGAGATAAATTCATACATAGCATACTATTAATCTCACAAAATTAAACATCTAAGTAGCATTAGGGTTTCCTTTTTATTTATTTTAATAAGCAAATAAATTATTACATAAACTAACCTATAGCTTAGACATAAAATTACAGTGCACAAACTCTAAATGAACATAATTTATTTGAACGGAGAATATTCCTATGAACATTTTGCAATTTGAATCACTCAATTTGGTGTTCATATGAAAAAGATATGAAATAAATAAGTTTTGAAGTTCGAAATACAAAATTAAGTCCAAATCTATGATTATCTAAAAGGCCAGGGGTCTGTTTATAAGAGTACAGGGGCCTACGCACGTGTTTTCTGGATGGCAGGTTAATTACAACAAAGCCGGGGGTTTCTTTAACAAACTTACATGCGAGGCGGTATTGGGCCTGCTCAGCCGTTAGATCTTCAATCAATGACCGAGATCAGATTCCACAGACGAGCGCACGCGCGGATGCACGACATGCGCTAACAGGTGGGCTCGGGGTGCAAGCGACCGGAGGTAGGCCTGACGAGCCAGGCCCAGCGGTAGAGCGCACGTGAGGGGAGTGGATCTGGGCAGTTGGGTTTGCATAGGACGGTTGTGGTTAGATCGGTTCTAATTAAATCTCGACCGCTAGATCTCGGATGGACGTCCGAGATCCAACAGCCAGCGCGGTCGGGGCGGCCGGTCCTAACTGCAGCGTCGCGACTCGACCTCACGGTGAGATCTCGCCGGAGATGAGGGGAGCGACCATGGTAGGGCTCTAGGGACTTGGGGAAGGACTCGGGCGTGTTCAGGGCGACATGGCGAACACGACCGTGGGCACAATGCTGGCACAGGGGCACCAGAGGGCGCAGAACGCGGCGGGGTGGCCCAACGGCGGTGCGAATCTACTCCGGCGATAAATCGCGCGAAGAACAGGGCAATAAACAGAGAAATATGGGCACAGGGAGTTTGCTCACCTCGAGAGGAAACACTGGAGCACCGGAGCAACGGCGGAGACGCAGGGACACCTCGGGTCGACGGTGGCGGAGCTCCGGTTACACGGGGAGAACTCTGGTGAGCACGGACTGGGCAAACCAGAGGGGTTGGGGGGAACCGAGGGGTGTCTGAGGCTGCTGACGACAATGCGGAACTCACCGAGGCAGCGGACACGGTGGGGGCTCAACGGCAACCGCAGAACAAGTGCGAGACCACGGCGAGCGGCGGTGGAACTTCCTGGGTGTGTGTAGAGCGAGAGAGAGCGTGAGGGAGGTCGGCTGGGGGCGCAACTGGGCCAGAGGAGTGAGTGACTGTGCGTGGGCTGCAGAAAAGGGCTCAGGCGCGGGGGTCGTGGCCGGGAAACGCGCGGTCGTGGGTGCGTCCACGACGAAGGGCATGGGCGGGAGGTTAGGGAAGATGAGGGGGCTGACGGGTGGGGTCCGCGGGCAGAGAGAGAACTCACGAACGGGCAGTCAGCGCTGATAGGTCGGCCCCACTGGGCAGCGAGCGAGAGAGAGAAGGAAGAGAGTGGGGGCACGGGCTGGCACCGAAAGGTGTGGTCCGCCTGTCAGGGGCGGCAGGCAGACACGCGGGGGCTGGGCCACTTGGGCTGGTTTGGGCCGAAATAAGGTTTTCCATTTTTCTAGAATTTCTAATGGCCTTTCTATTTTATTTTCCCTAGGGTTTTAAATTCAAATTCAAACCAAATCAAACATGTGCACAAATTCAAAAAATATCTTGGACTCAGCATGATGCAATAATTCATGACTTACATTGTTTTGACAAAATAATTAATTAACCTCTCTCCTAATTAAATTAATTCTACTCAAAAAGAAAGAGAGAGAGAGAGAGAGACTAGAGAGAGACAAGAGTAACACCTGAATTGGTATATAGTTAGAAAGAAATTTTATACCCCCAAATTCAGGGTGTTACAATAGCACTACAAGGCCTTTACAAAGTTCCACTAGCTTCAGAAAACCCGCTACAGTTTCTGAGGAGAGCGAAATAGAAATCCCCATCTTAAAAGCCATCTAAGCATGACCAACCCGAGAACCTCCCTATACTGATAACTCCCCTAACGCCCTTGCCCCTTTCGGGTAAGGTAGTCTTCCACTAGCTTTCCTAATTAGTCTGCCAAGGTCATCTCATACCACCCTTGTGGTAGCACTATTTTCCCAGATGGTTCTCCATGTTCCAGTTAACACAATAGTCTTATCATGAACAATAAATAGTTTAACAAAAATAAATAACATGATCATGATTAATATGCATCTTAACACCAAAAACCACATAGAGCAATAGCAGATACTGCCCAAAAGTTCAGTGGTAAGCAAGGTGTAAGGTAAACCAAACTAGGGTGACTTATTGGGTCCCATCAAATTTAGCTTAAACATATCGTAGTGATTAACATTAACATTATTGGGTAAAGAAGAATGATCAAGGGCACAACTTGCCTTCGGCGAGCTTCTGCTTAGAGTCTTCCACCTGTTGAACACTTGGTTCCTCGACCGCTTGCTCGTCTACTCGCACAATATAAACAACCAATACATGGGCAGAAATTAACATCACATCAACATAGAAATAAGCTGCATAGTAGTATTCTATACATCGCAATGAATTCGTAGGTTCGAGAACCACTAAAATTGGAGTTAAAATTAATAAGATATAAATTTTGGAAGTTTCTGGATTTTTTTATACTAATAACAAATTTTTAGAGGTTTTCTTGTGATATTCCATTTTATTTTATTTATTTAATCTCACCAAGGATGGCGGGTTCCAATCCATAAAAGCTTAGGGTTTGTTTTGCAAAGTTTTGGACCCTAGTGTCATATTCTTTATACTACGGTGGACGACAGGTTGATTTTCAAAACTGTGAGGGGCTTTTTAACATAAATCCAAGGTCGAATGGTATGGACGTGATCTGGCATCTAGATCGATTACACACGGTCTCAATTTAAATTAAACGAGGCGCAAACCGATATTCAGCCGGATCCGTTGGATCTGATACCTTCAGCCTAGATTCAAGTAAATAGGATCTAATCTTGCGCGTCCGTTTTCCGATCTATGGCTACGGGGATCTCGGTCGGAACACTATTCCTCAACCTAATCGGGACTGTCCCAAGTCGATCGATGGCTCTGGTTCAACCAATCTATCCGGCCACATCAGCTTTAATCTGGACAGTCCGTTGAATCCAACGGTCATGCCCAAGTCTTCCCCCACCCACACCCGACTGGGCATGGCGGCCACACTGTGCCGCAGCGAAGACCACGATCCGGCGTTCAAGGACACTACCCCTAGTCCAATAACATCGACGCGATGCGGAATTGATGGTGAACACATGGAGGGATGACTTACCGGCAGTGGCGTGGTAGAAATTCCAGGCCATGGGACCAGATTATCTGCGGTGGAGAAAGGACCATGGCGGGAAGTCCCCACCGCACTGAGGGTCCATGCACCCGATTACTCCCCTACTCATGATCTACACACTCTCCTGATCACCCGGGATCACACCGCGGACACCGAGCGGCGACGATGGCGAAGAACGACGATGGTGGCTCCCTCGACACCCACTACGTCTCGACGACGGCACATGGTGGGAGGTGGCATGGATGCCGTGACAAGGTCCAGGCTGCCACGCGCGATGGGCTCCCTCACCCTTTATGGGCGCGACAAGTCGGTCTTCCTGCCAGCTAGACCCAGGCAGCGATCCCGGCGGTGGTTGCAACCACCCTTAGCGCTTATGGCGCGGTGAGGACCCCCTGTACCGGGTGGCCCACGAGTCAATGGCATGGGGAGCAGTGGTCGCCCAGTCAAATAGGGTCCCAGCGTCTGACCCCGCATGGCAGTGTCACAACACAGAGGGAAGCGCGTGCGAAGGCTACCCGACAGGTGGGCTTGGCTATCAGCGAGCATGGGCCGGTGCGACAATGGTCATTTGAGCCAAGGCTAGGGGTCTTAGCCCAACACATGTATGCATTCTTTTCTTTTTATTTTCTTTTCTATTTTTCCTTTGTTTTCTTTTTTCATGATTTTATTTCCCTGTTTTCTTTTTTTCTTTTTATTTGAATCTGAATTTCAATAGAGTTGTGATCCTCAGCTTACAATCAAATGCATCAGAAAAAAATCAGCATGATATGATAAATTAATTTAGTTACTTTAAACATGAGCTTTCATATGCTTAAACAAATAGAGAGCCATACATACATACATACATACATACATACATACATACATACATACATACATACATACATACATACATACATACATACATACATACATACATACATACATACATACATACATACATACATACATATATATATATATATTAATCTCTTCACTTTTGTTATCCAAAAATTTGGGTATTACAAATCCTACCACCCCTTAAAAGCAATCTCGACCTCGAGATTACGACGAACTAGGAAAAGAATGTGGGGAAATTCTACTCGTAGTTCATCTTCTTGTTCCCAAGTGGCTTCATCTTCCGCATGATGACTCCATTGTGCCTTGCACATCTTAATCACCTTGTTTCTCGTAACACGAGTTAGGGTATCAATGATCTTGATAGGATATTCCTTGTAGGTTAGATCACCTTGCACACTGAGTTCCTCCATAGGTAGTTGCTCTTCTGGCACCTTGAGGCACTTCTTCAACTAGGATACATGGAATACGTCATGCACATATGCTAAATGGCTGGGTAACTCTAGTCGATAAGCCACTTCCCCAACCTACTTTTGGATTTTGAAGGGTCCAATAAAGCGAGGGGACAACTTCCCTTTGACTTTAAATCTTCTCATACCACAAATTGGTGACACCTTTAGATATACTTGATCACCCTCCTCAAACTCTAGCAGTCTTCTTCGGGTGTCTGCATAGCTCTTCTGCTTTGACTGTGCAGTCCTCAGGTTCTCCCTTATTATTTGAACCTGTTCTTCTGCTTCTTGGATAATTTCTGGTCTGAAGAACTGTCTCTCACCAGTCTGATCCCAATACAAAGGGGTTCTACACTTTCTTCCATATAATGCTTCGAACTAGGACATCTTCAAACTGGCTTGATAGGCCACCATGTTTAAAAGCACAAGCTCTTAACATATTCTCCAGCACTTGATTTTTTCTCTCGGTCTGCCCATCTGTTTGGGCATGATAGGCCGAGCTGAAGTTCAACTTCGTGTCCATGCACTCATGTAACTTTTGCCAAAACCATGAAGTGAACTGTGATCCCCGGTCATACACGATATTCTTAGGTACTCCATGTAGACAGACTACGAGGGATATATACAACTCAGCTAGCTTGGCTCCCATGTAATTAGTCCTCACTGGAATGAAGTGAGCTACTTTAGTTAGTCTGTCCATGATTACCCAAATAGAGTCATACCCAGCAGGAGGGCGGGGTAGACCCACGATGAAGTCCATACTAATTTCTTCCCACTTCCACTCAGGTATTTTTAAAGGGTGAAGTAATCCAGCTGGTCTATGATGTTCCGCTTTTACCCTCTGGCAAACATCACAAACTGCCACATGTGAAGCTACATCTCTTTTGAGACCATACCACCAATACTTTTGTGTTAGATCCTGATACATCTTGGTGCTACCAGGATGAATGGAGTAGGCTGAGTCATGAGCTTCCTTCAATATGGTTTCATAGAGACTATCAATCTCAAGAACACATATCTTGTTCTTAAACTAGATTGTGCCTTGCTTGTCCTCTGTGAAGTCTGGACCTCTGCCCTCTACCATCAGATCTTTGATTTCTTGAATTTTAGCATCACCAACCTGACCTTTTTGTATATCTTGCTCCAAGGTTGGTTCTACTTCTATAGTAACTCCCTCTGCATGAGCAACTATTCCCAGGTTGAGCCTTTCAAAGTTATCTGCCAACTCATCTAGTAACTAGGTAGCCATAGCTGTGTGGGCATGTTCCTTTCGACTCAAGGCATCTACAACCAGATTCGCCTTGCCTGGATGGTAATAGATCTCCAAGTCATAATCCTTAATGAGTTCCAACCAACGGCATTGCCTAAGGTTTAGATCTTTCTGGGTAAAGATATACTTCAAGCTCTTATGATCAGTATAGATTTGGCACTTGGTCCCTATTATATAATGCCTCCAAATCTTGAGAGCGTGCACCACGACAGCCAGTTCTAAGTCATGAGTGGGATAGTTCAGCTCATGTTTTCTCAACTGGCGAGATGCGTAGGCAATGGCATGTCCTTCTTGCATAAGAACACATCCCAAGCCCAGGCGACATACATCACAATATATATCAAACCTCTTCTGCAGATCAGGCATTACCAACACTGAAGGTGATATCAACTTGAACTTTAGTTAGTTGAAATTGTCCTCGCAGGTCTGGGTCCACTTGAATTCCTTTCCTTTCTCTAACAGTGAGATCATTGGCTTTGATATTTTAGAGAATCCCTCGATGAAACGCCACACAAAAGACTCATGTTGGTCTGTGGGGACAATATATGATCCTAGAGAGCTGCTAGTAGAAAGTATCGCTGGTCTACGGATTGGACGGGGTGTTACAAGTGGTATCAGAGCCGACCCTCGCGGTTTCAAGGGCGTGTGTGGGTTAGGGATTCGGGTATATGGCGCATGGCGCTTGTGGCCCAGAGTGGTCACATGGCATGGCATATGACGACACTAGACACACAGACATGGCTAAGAGAGGAGGTTCCTAGATTGGGGTTGCCCGACGAGGACGTCGGTCTTTCAAGGGGGGTGGATTGTGATATCCTGACCCCTGGGATGGTGATATCCTAGCCCAAGGCTTAATAGAATTAATAGAGTATCCATACCAACAAGGTGCATCTTCTTTTTCGGAAGCCTATCTCTAAAGAACCTCTAAGTTAAGCGTGCTTGGCTTGGAGCAATTTGGGATGGGTGACCGACTGAGAAGTTTTCTCGGGTGCGCATGAGTGAGGACAAAGTGCGCACAAAAGACTCGTGTTGGTCTGTGGGGACGATATATGACCCTAGAGAGCTGCTAGGAGTAAGTACCGCTGGCCAGGGATTAGACTGGGTGTTACAAACTGCCTGCTGATAGTATCTGAAAACTTGGAAACAAGAGCATGAGAAGAACCACCAAAGATGATATCATCAACGTATATCTGAACTAAAAGGGTATCATTGCCATGTTTGAGGAGAAAAATAAGTTTATCCATATAGCCCATTTTAAAACCCTTTGCAAGCAAGAAAGATTTCAAACACTCATACTAGGCTCTAGGGGCTTGTTTCAAACCATACAAAGGTTTTTTGGAGTTTAAAAACATGGTTTGGAAACTTGGAACTCTCAAAACTAGGGGGCTGCCTAACATAAACCTCTTCCTCTATATACCCATTCAAGAAAGCACTTTTGACATCCATTTGAAAACGTTTAAAACCCTTCAAAGCAGAAAAAGCAAGAAGGATTCTAATGATGTCTAAACGAGCAATAGGGGCAAAGGTTTCCTCATAATCAATACCCTCTTTTTGGCAAAACCCTTGGGCAAGCAACCTCACTTTGTTTCGCACCACCATCCCATCCTCACTCTACTTGCTTTTCAAAATCCATTTGGTACCGATGGGATAACAGTTCGAAGAAGGTGGCACCAAAACCCAAATCTGATTTCTCTCAAAATTTTCAAGAACCTCATGCATAGCATTGACCCAATTAGGATCAGACAAAGCGTGTCCAACATATCGAGGCTCAAAACAAGCAACAAAAGTTAAGTGAGCAATGTGGGACATTTCATGATACCTGGAGCGAGTGACTCGCTAATGATGCTCACCAATCATCTATTAAGGAGGGTGATCATCCTGGACATGTCGTGGAGCCTCCCTCGATGAAGTGGTCTCCCCCTCAACAATAACCTAAACTCCTATAGGCTCAGCACCCTCAGGCTCGAGCGGACCCCAAGTAGTGGAAGTAGACATGTTGGGTTCGTCATTCGAGGTCAAGGATGTAGGCTCAACTGGGGCAGCCAGTGGAGTCAGCTCGAGATCACCCCAGTCAGCATCGATGTGCTCCTCCTCCATAAAGCAGTAACACCCTGAATTTGGGGGTATAAAATTTATTCTCTAAGTGCCTACCAAATTCAGGTGTTACCCTTTGTCTCTCTCTCTAGACTCCTCTCTCCTCCTTTTGTTTAGGGTTAAGTTAATTAGGTTAGGGATTAATTATTTATTTTGTCAAAACTATGTGAGTCATGAGATGTTGCATCATGCTGAGCCTAAATTATTCTTAGATTTGATGCACATGTTTGAAATGTTTGAATTTGAATTTGTGTTTGAATTTGAATTGAGTTCACTAGAGAAAATAAAAATAAAAGGCATTAGGAAAATCGGAGAAAAAGAAAAACCAAATTTAGCCCACTCGGCCCAACTTAGCCCAGTCAGGCCGGCGCGCGCGCACGCATTGCCTGACAGGTGGACCCCACCTGTCAACGCACGCGCGCTCTCTCTCCCTCTCTCCCTCCTGCTGCCCGGTGGGACCGGCCTATCGGCGCCAATCCTTTCGCGCACGCACCTGTTCTCTCTCGCTGCTCGGTGGGACCACCCTCTCAGCGCTGACTGCCCGTTCGCACGGTCGCCCTAGCTGGCCTACGAACCCCACCTGTTAGCCACTATCCCTTCCCTAACCTCCCGCCCGCGATCTCCGTCGTGGACGCGCCCACGATCACGTTTCCCAGCCACACCCCCACCACACTAGTCCTTTTCTAGAGCCCACACCCACTCACATGCTCCCCTCGCTCAGTTGCGCCCTCAGCCGAACACCCTCGCTCTGTGTGCGCGCCCGTGGAGCTCCGCTGTGATTCGGCGCCCGTTCTATGGCCGTCGTTGAGTGTCTGCGTGTCTGTTGCCTCGATGAGCTCCGCCTATTCGCCAACAACACGAGGCACCCTCTGGTTTTCCCCCAACTCCTCTGTTTTGCCCGGTCCGCGCTCACCGGCCTTCTCCCCGTGCAGCCGAAGCTCCATCGCCATCGACCCAAGGCATCCCTGCATCCCCGTCGTTCTCAGGCGCTCCATATTTCCTTCTCGAGGTGAGCAACTCCCCCACTCCCTTAATTTCCCTTATACTGCCCTGTCGTCCGCGCAATTGCTCGTCAGAGCATGTCTGTGTCGCCGCTAGGCCACCTCGTCGCAGACCGCTACTCTCCAGTGCCCCCGCGTTGGTGTCGTGCCCACGAGCTTGCCCGTCGTGCCATCTTGAACCTTCCCATGCCCTTCCCAGCGCCACATGACCCCTCGGTGCGGTCGCGCTCGCGCCTCTGGCGATGTCTCACTGCAACGTCGGGCAGTGCCGCCGCTGGCAGCTGGGAAAGTCGACCAGGGTTGGTCGTCTGATCTCAGACGTCCATCCTGAATCAGACGACCCTATTTTAAATAACTAGATCTAATCTTAACCGTCTGTTTCGGATCCGATCGCTCGGGTGTGCGTGCCCTCACCCACGCCCCTGCAGTTGGGCTCGACTAGCTAGCCCTACCTCAGGTTGCTGACGCCCCCTGGCCCGCCTGTGAGAGATCTAATCTAGGTCGTTGATCAGAGATCATACGGCTGGTACAACCTCGTACCCCTTTGTGCGGTAGTTTTGCTAAAGAAACCCTCGATTTTCTGGGAACCAACCCGTTGTCCTTGGTTTTCGCGCACAAACCCCTATAATCTTGCAGAATGAACCCTAGGCATTTAATTAATCACAGAATTAGACCTAATTTAGGGATTTAAATTACAAAATTTGTTTATTTCATATCTTTTGCATATGAACTCCAAATTGAGTGATTCAAATTGCAAATTGTTCATGGGATCATTCTATATCTGTCAAAATTATGATCATTCATTGTCTACATATTCTAATTTTATGCCTAGACTATAGATTAGTTTAGGTAATGATTTATTTATTAAATAAGAAAAATATAAAGGAAAACCCCAATCGTAATTAGATGTTTAACTTTGTGAGATTTATAATATGTAAAGTACGAATCTACCCCTGATATAATTTTTGTGTCTCATTAAAATAAGTGGAATCTAATTATGTAGTCTATGGAGATAGACAACACTAAGAGAATCACAAACTTCTAAGTGTGGTAGCTCACTCTAAAACCCAATTTACCTCTTGAGTTCATACTGTTCTTTTGAAATGTGTTCACGTGTTTGTACAAGTTTGGTGTATTGTTCATTTGTCTTTATCCAAATGTATTGAATGCATGATCGCTTTATTGAAACAACAAGGAGCTCATGGTTCCTAAGTGTGTTGCAGAAGATGTTCCTGAGCAACAACCTGGTGAAGGCAAGTGTCCTCTGACCTATTATGTCCTACTTACTTTATAATTCATTGTCCTGCATTACTTTATTGAAACCTAAGGATTGACTAGTCTGTATTTATCTTGTCCTTGCTTACTTTGGGTTATTATGGTCAGCTTTATGCTATTGCTTTACCTTAATCAACAAACATGATGTGAACATTTATGATACGATAATGTTATCCTGATGATGATCTTGTGATACTTTAGGGGACTCAGGTTGTTTCCTGAGTACCTCTCTATAAGGACCTGTTCGTTGAGTGACCACCCGGGATAACAGTGTAACCATGAGGGTGGAATGGGATGCCCTTAGCTGAATAATTAGATGAACCTAGGGGTGTAGTTAGGCATTGTCAGAGGGTCATCAATGGGGGGCAGGGCATAGTGCTTGCTCTGCTAGGGTGGGTGCCGAGGTTCATTCAATTTGGTTTTGTTAGTCACCCACCTTAGGGAGGGGTACTGTGTTTGTATGACTAGCGAAACGTAACGAGTAGCTATGCACCAGGGGAGTCTTTGTAAAGTCTACGTAGTGAGACCCTTCTAGGTCACCTTGATAGTGATCAATGGGGAGTCATGATCTCTGGGCAGAACGGGAATCACGACTCGTGGGTAAAGTGTGCAACCTCTGCAGAGTGTTAGAAACTGGTATATCAGCCGTGCTCACGGTTAAGAGCAGCCTTGGGATCCCCTTTGATTGGAAGAACTTTGGATTCTCTTATATGATGATGGTTAATGATGATGAATATAACTTTGATCTCTGGTATTTTCCTCTTAGAGGGAGTACATTTGGGTAATAACTAGGTTCATTACTAAAATTTGGCTCTACTATTAGTAATAAATACTTGACCAACTAAAAGAAACTGCTTTAACCTTAACTCCACATATAGCTAGTCCACTTTAGCCAAATGGGACCACTACAGGAAACTGGTTAAAGAACGTGGGTGAAAAACCGTCGAACTTAATGTAATAGGTCATCGAACTTACCATAAGAACGTGGGTTTACCGACGAATATAGCCGCCAACGATTTTTGGACGAACTTAGAGAAGTAAGTTCGACGGCCCCGACGAACTTAACATTAAGAACGTGGGTACCGTCGAACTTAACATTAAGAACGTGAGTTTTTAAGTTCGACAGGGGCCATCGAATTTGTTCCCGTAAGTTCGACGGCACCCACATTCTTATATTTAAGTTCGATGGGGCCACGTGGCCGTCGAACTTATGGGTCCTACGTGGGCCGGCGAGGGCTACACATTAAGTTCGACGGTACCCACGTTCTTAACGTTAAGAACGTGGGTACCCACGTTCTTAACCCTTTTCCAGAAAAAAATAAAAAATAGAGAAATGAAAAATTAGACACACATAATATCACATGCAACACAGAATATCACATACAATACAGATTTCAAACACATGGATATATGTACATATCACAAATTCCAGGCTAAGCACGTTCACATGGCAGGCAGGGACAAATATATTCACAAGGTAATACAAGACTACAAGTCCATAACATTAATTAACACGGTTACAAGAATAAGAATAGGAAGGTAATACAAGACTACAAGTCCATAACATTAATTAACATGGTTACAAGAATAAGAATACAACCTATTGACCAGAAATATGTTTATTAACTAACAAGGGTAGAAAAATAACTATAATTTTGCAATTGGTATTAGTATTATACAACATGCAAATGGAAGTACATATGTGCTTATAGGAAGCAGTGCCAATTGGGTTGTGTCAATTGGTCGCCACCCAGTAATAAGCTCAAGAAGCATGACTCCGAAAGAAAATACATCGGATTTTTCTGTGAGCTTGCCAGATGCTGCATACTCAGGTGCCAAATACCTAGAGCCAGGAAGATGTGTATTAGCAAGCCATAATTATTACTAGCATTAGCATAACAAGATGAATGTTGGAATAACTCTCCTAATAGCTGAGAATATGATGCAAATGACAAGGTTACAAAAATCTATAGGGTATTGTATCATTAAGGAAACTAACCAGATTCCGATCTAGTCTGAATTGCATCAGTATTAGGTAATGGCATCCACATGCTTAAAATTTTCAGCCAAATAGGTAAGCACCATGTCTGCCTATAATGTCTAACCTTGAACTTGAATTATAAGGTAGCATTTATACATACCCAAAGGTGCCCATTACTCTTGTCGAAATATGGGTGTTATTATTAGTAGTGAACTTTGCAAGTCCAAAATCAGCAACCTGTAGAGAGACAATTGTTAGATAAAATAAAGTTCAAAAAATTAAACGGTGGTCTGTACATTTAAGCAAGAAGGCTGTATAATTTCTCATCTGATGTGATTATAGACAAATTTCAACTAATTTGATCAAATTTCAAGCAAAAGCAAAACTTTACGGCCACCAAAATAGATTAGATAGCAGAGATCACTTTATAACAACATCAAACCAGATATAATTACTGGACTGCCAAAATGTCCTAACATAATATAACTTAATCAAGTGGTTTATATAAGCATTGTGTGACAAATACATTTTCAGTTAACAGAAACAGTCAGCTATTAACTCTAGAACAGAAAAGAAAAACTCACCTTAGCTTCAAATTTGAAGTCAAGAAGAATGTTAGTCAGCTATTAACTCTAGAACAGAAAAGAAAAACTCACCTTAGCTTCAAATTTGAAGTCAAGAAGAATGCTAAATGCCTTAATGTCGCGGCTTTCTCTGAAACAGCACAGAAGTCACCATCGTGGCTTCCTCTGAAAGAAACATAGATCCATGTGAGCATGCTAAAAGCGAGGAAGTCCGAAGATTGTGCAGCACATAGTTATAGAGCGATAATCATAGCTAGTGAGACTTCCTCGCAATCGTTAGTCGCAACATAATGCACTCACCAACAAGATTAAAGTGTCATTATATTGTACAACTGATGGTCTAATAGACAACGACTGCTAGGCCAATATGTAATATTTGAGTTGGACAGATAATAGAAGATAGAGGCAAGCAAAATCATACTGAAAAAAATAGGCTAGACTCTTGAATTAAGAAACATAGGAGATGCTGAAGTATGAAGCATGCTAATCCCAAAATTGGCAGGTGTAGATGTTCCTAGAAATTCTAAATGGGCTCGTACAACTGCAGTACTTTGCCACTAGCAGAGGTATTTCATCCACTCACAATGCCAGATACTTCCCATCCAAGCTAACTGAGAGTGTGGAGATAGGCTTCCCCAGAAGTCTTTTGTACCCAATTCTCTCCCAATCGCTTATATTCCAGACAACAGTAACAACTTTGGAACCTGCTCCAGTGATGAACACAAATCTAATCAAAATCTGCCTACCTTAAATTCCGCATATGTATAGCTCTCAAGGACAATTAAAAGCACACCTTTTGCAACAGTGCAAAACATGAACGGTTTCATGCCATCCCTAGAAAAGCGGCAGCACTCGATCTTCTCATCCTGTAGGCATACAAAGAAAAAAGTGGGGAAAACAAGTCAAAATTTCAACCATCTCAACAAGTAAATATAAATAAAAGAAAATTATCATAACATACCGAGGATCGAGTCAAATTGACCAGTGGTGCGCCATCATCTATCTTCCATATTCTTGCATATCCATCAATGGATGTTGAAACTAAGAACTCTGAGTCTAAACTACAAAATGAAACGCGCCAATGTTGTATCAGTTGGTGATGGTCGAGTTCAAAAGAAGTTGACATGTAGGTTTGGAATTAACTATATGTTATACTATCTATGTTTTCTTTTCGAGTTCAAAAGACAACTGTACTGAGTGTGTCCATTGTACATAAACATTTAGCTATAGTAATGATGATATTTATGGCATTCCTCTGTGAGCAATTAAAAAAAAGAAAAGATTCTGGAGTTGTAGACTTCGGAGCTGGTGGCAGCTCCGCCCCACGACTATGACTGCGCGTTGTTCACCACCGCCGCCAGCAAGGTTCGGCTCGAGGGCCGGATGCAGCACACGCCCTCACCCTGAAGAAGTAAAAGCGAGAAGGGGATCGATCGAGTTACCTACGGGGCTGGGCAGCTGAGCTCGCATAAGGCGCAGTAGTCGTCGGTGTAGAGCCAGGACATGGCGGGCGGTCATGGCGGCGAGGAGGGGGGCGACAGTGGTGGAGGAGAGGAGGTGCGCGACGTAGTGGCAGATGCACATGGTGCTGGTCGGCCGTGGGACGCCGTGGTGTGGGCATACCGGCATACGCATGGGGGAGCCGCGGGGTTCGGAGGTGGGCGGGTGTGGGCTAGGCGGAGGTGGGCGGGTGTGGGCTGGGCGGCGTGCTACTGCCAGGGGCAAGAGGAGGCTGACCGCTGTGGAGGAAGGATCTGGACGCCGGCGATGGGTGCCGCCATGGCAGCCGCGCGGAAGGGGGACGGGCCGGAGACGGGCAAGGACGGGAGCGAGATGTGGCAGAGGTCCACCTCGCCGAAGGTGAAGTACAACAGCGGTCTGGCGGTGCGGGTCCGGAGGTCCGGCGCGCGGCTTGCGAGTCTGAGTTTGGCGGCGGCGGCGTGGAGGGGATGAGAGCGTGTGAGAGACGGTGTCCGCGGGTTAGGGGTTTTTTAGTTAAGTTCGACGGTTTCCTGCTGGCCCACGAACTTAAATTAAAAACGTGGGTACCCACGTTTTTAATACCTTAAGTTCAACGGTTTTAGTCAGGCCGCACGAACTTAAATTAAAAACGTGGGTACCCACGTTCTTCGTCAAACCCATGAATTTAACTCAAATAAGAACGTCGGTACCCATTTTCTTAGTTTGCCCCACGAACTTTTGTCAGTTTCTTGTAGTGGACATTTGCTGAGTACGTTGATGTGTACTCACCCTTGCTTTGAAAACCACCCCCACCCGAGGTTGTCCCCACTGTATTCAGTGCTCAGGAGGAGATGCAGGCAACATGGAGGACTTTGAGGAGTTCCAGGACTACGACAAGTCTTAGTTATGTTAGTGGCAAACCCCCAGTCAGCTGCCTGTGAAGGCAATATCTGTTATGTTCGCTTTTCCACACATTGATAATGTTAATGACCATGTTAAGTAATGATTCTATGGATGTCTTGGACATATTGATGTAATAAAGTACCTATTCTGCTATTTATTTTGAGCAATGTGTGAGGATGTCCAATTATGTAATCGTTGTGTACGTGAATTTCTGATCCTGGCACGTACATGGTTCGCATTCGGTTTGCCTTCCAAATCGGGTGTGACATAAGTGGTATCAATGCCTTGCTGACTATAGGACCGCTAACCTAGACTAGAATGGTAGCCTTAAGGACTACAGACCCCCTACCCTTACCTTACCTTTGGTGTCACTTCAAAAGTTGGTCATCTTGACCAATTCTATGTTATATTACTATCTATATACTCACCTTACAAATTTTTTATCTCACTTTGCTTTATGTTTACTTGCTGGTCATATAGTTCTACTCTCACTCTTGTGCTTACGATGTCTTTTGTAGATGGCATGTATTAGATGCACTGCACGTAAGTCAGTAATTCCCTTTTTGCCCTCTCGCCTTGCGGAGCGCCCACTGTGCCGCACGGTGACAGGTCAGTCTAGCCACTTGGAGAGGCTGCATCGTCGCCTGCACGAAGAGTAGGAGCGCCGACGCTAGGAGCAGGAGCAGCAGGTCTCTTCCTCCTCGCCTCAACAGGAGCTGGATTTTGGAAGGCAACCCTCCCCTGCACCTCAGCTAGAGATGCCCCCTGCACCACCATAGGGCATCCCGACTACTGGAGGAGACCCTGACATAGACAGAGACAACGAAGATTGTGGCAGTTTGAGCCACAACATGAAGCTCTCGGAGGAGCAGGAGCCGGAGGGATGGATTGCTAGACCCATCACTCGTGATGCCGCTCGCGGTTGTCACTTCCACGACACTCTCGACACCTTGCTGCGTTGGGCCTTCGACCGACACACTTGGTCCATTGAGTATCGTTGTGTAGTCTACCAGCATCGTTGCAGGTTATACCCGGACCAGTGGGAGGCTACTTGCTTGGTGCGCCGTCCGGATGATGATCTCCGGGGTGCAGAGGGATTCTCAGAGCATTAATCTATCACTGAGAGGGATACTGCCGAGGTGGCCATGCAAGATGTTGCACGGCGTGCGCTTTTGCAGTATTGCTCGTTGTTCAGCGGGGTAGCTGACGACCTCAACCTGAAGTATTACCCTTGCCGTTCAAGTGGCAGTGCTAGAGGTGTGATTGTCTCGCCTGTTAGTGAGGACAATCCCAGGCTGAATAGCATGGTCAATCTAGTCGCCGTCCTCAACACCGAGCTGGACCCCGCCCTTGATGAGTTGGGCAAGGCTCGGGCAAAGATTGCGGAACTGCGTGCTGAGCGCGTAGCGTGCCACTATCAGGATGGTGGTTCCCCTGCTCCCATCGGGATTCAACACTCTTACCGCTCGCTGCCCTGTGGTCGTTATGCTTATGGCACCCCTAACTGCAGGACCCAGATAGATTTGGAGCCATAGATCAATAGAGTCGGAGTCTGTAATAATACTTAATTCAGTGTCTTAGTCTTAGTCAGTCTTAGTTATTTTTAATTTGCTTATCAGATGTTTGGATGCTTGTTGTGATGAACTCGTAATGAAGTTGGATCTTTGTAATGATTGTCACCAAGGTGTGGGCATCCCCTACCACTTGGTGTAGTTATTAATAAAGTCAGTTATTTAGTTGGGCAACCTTTTATTTTCACTTTCCTCTTTATCTGAGAATCCATGTTGGCTGTGTTGAGAGTCAGTGAAGATGCTCATTTTTCAGTATTGTGAAGACTTCTATATATCTTTTCTTATGCTGAAAGACTACAGAGTCAGATCTGATGTGTGTATGCTTTCTACAGATGTGTGAAAACCGACGCAGAGGTGGAAGGCGTGCTCAGCAGGAGCAGCAGGCACCCCAGGAGGAGGCACCTCAGCAGCAGTTGCCATCGCCACCCTCGATGACCATTGAACAGATCTTCCTAATGCAAACCCAAGCAGTCCAAGCAACTGGCCAGACTTTAGCAGCAATGCAGCAGGTGCAGCAGCAGCAACCCCCACCTCAACCTCAGATGTAAGTTTAGATGCCACAGATGCCCAGGGACAAGTGGGTGGAGTTCATGAGGGGTCATCCCATGTCTTTGCCAATTCTGCTGACTGCATGGATGCTAAAGATTGGTTGCGTATCGTGGAGCGTGAGTTGCACACTGCTCAGTGCAACGATCGTGAGAAGGTGTTGTATGGTCCCTGCCTGCTAAGGGGAGCAGCACAGTCTTTGTGGGAGTCTTACCTCACCACCCATGTAGACCCTGAAGCTATCACATGGGAGGAGTTCAGAGACAATTTCCGTTGTTACCATGTGCCTGAAGGCCTAATGATAGTAAGGAAGGAGGAATTTCTGGCATTCAAGCAAGGGCCCCTATCTGTTAGTGAGTACAGTGACAAATTTTTGTAGTTGTCACGTTATGCACCTGAAGATGTCAATACAGATGCCAAGAGGTAGTACCGTTTTCTGAGATGTTTGGTTGACCCCCTTCACTACCAGCTCATGAACCACACCTTCCCTACCTTCCAGCATTTGATCGACAGAGCAATCATGACCGAAAGGAAGCGCTGGGTGATGGATGACAGGAAACACAAGATTGGTGGATCTCAGGCCAGGAGTAACAGTAATCCCCGTTACTCAGGAAACCCACCTCAGCAGTTCAAGCAAGGTCACTAGCATCAACATCAGCGTCAACACCAGCAGTAGTACCAGAGACAATTCCCTCAACAGCAGCAGTAGCTGCAGTACCGCTAGAACAACCAAGCACCTCGCCTTCCTGCCCTAGCAACCAACCAGAATAACCAAGCAGTTCCAGCGCAAAGAGGAGGCCACGTATGTTTCCATTGTGGGGAACAAGGCCACTAGGCGAGTCATTGCCCAAAGAAAGCAGCTCAGCAGCAGTCAGCTCCCACTGCCCCTGCAAGACAGAATGCATCTCAACAAGGAGGCAACAACCATGGGTAGCCTCGTGCCTAGTACGGAAAGGTGAGCCACCTGGAGGTTGACAAAGTATAGGAGACCCCAGGAGTGGCACTCAGTACGTTCTCAGTCGAATCCCATTCTGCAAATGTGTTAGTTGATACTGGAGCAACACATTCTTTTGTGACTGCATCATGGGTAGAAACACATAATATACCAGTAACACCCATGTATCCACCTATGAGGGTTAGTTCAATTGGTGGGAGGACCCAAACAGATAGATTTTGCCCCAGTGCAAGAGTTCAAATAAGGGGGATAGAGTTCCCCGCTGATCTGATAGTAATGGGTACCTGAGATGTAACCATAGATGTCATCCTAGGGATGAATTGGCTAACCAAATATCAAGCAAGCCTTAGCTATGATAAGAGGACTGTGAAGTTAGTGTCCTTATCAGGATAGGAAGTGTTAGTGGAGTTGGTCTTGTCTGGACCAAGGAAAGGATGCTATCACCAAATCACCGCCCATATTAAGGAAATCGAGCCATCAGAAGTTATCAAAGTAGTATCAGAATTTCCGGATGTTGTTAGAAATATGCCCTAGAGATAATCATAGAGATGAGCATATTTCTTTGTATCCATGATATATATATTGCTTAATTGAATATCCATGGAAGGCACCTTGTATTGATTAGCAATTATGTGAATTGTTTGTGAGATTCTTTACTTATATGGTTATTCTAAATGATGTCCCTAGTCAGAGTCGATGACTAGCACATGTATTAGTTGATGACTACATTTCACAAGTCATGAACATGGAGATGTTAAACTAATAATGTGGGCGCATGTATGACATGAGGCTGGACCGACCCAACGTGAGATATTGTAATATAGTTCTCTTCTTGCAACATGAATACTGTATCCTTAGACCTGAGATTGTCGCATGTTCTCAATATGTGAATTGACTTACTTAGGGACTATCAAACGCTATCCCGTAACTAGGTAGTTATAAAGGTAGTTTTGGGTTTGTCAGGAAGCATGCTATGAGGCATGGTCAGTCAAGATGGAATTTGTCCCTCTCTTTGTGAGAGAGATATCTCTGGGCCCCTCGAGTGATTGGATCAAGAAATGCATGGCCGTGCTAGGGTTAAGAGTTAACCATTGAAAGGATTCCAATTCACAGTATCGAGAAAGAGAGGTCAGCTTAGAGCCAGACCAAATATCGTGAGACAAAGGGAACAGCATGTACGTAATGTCGCAATGGTTCGTCTGATATGATCTTTACGTACACATAGGAGTTGACATGTCTTGCTAGAGGCCGCTGTCAATTATTGGGCCAAGTAAAAGTACTCGGGCTATGTCTATTTGTACGTGAACCTATAGGGTCACACACTTAAGGGGAAGGAAGCCTAATTCGGATTAGATCCGAAATTAGACTGGGCTTTAGGGTTAATGATGGGCCTCGGCGTCAGAAGCCCACCATAACGCCTATATAATGAGGGGCGGGGGCGCGGTTAAGGATAACCTAATTCGCCACCAGCGAACTAACAGCCGCCGCCCACCTCTCGCCCTCGCCAAGCCGCCGTCGCGAACCTAGCAGTTCGGTACGCGGCGCTTCCTCCCTGTACGTGTGGATACCTCGGAGGTGCTACATCTGGAGCACTTGGACGAACCGTGCGAGGACGTGAAGGACGCCGGCGACTGCACGGCACTGCTCGACGCGTTCGTCTACATCGAGACGTCTTCCGCTGCTCTGCGCGTCTAGTGGTAATTCCATGACCTATAACCGCAGTAGTTCTTGGTATTATGGGGATGAAAATTTTGTTTTGCGCTAGCGTAGCCTCCCCGTAATCCTACAGTGGTATCAGAGGAGGTTCTGCGTAAGTTTTAGGTCTGGATCTAGGTTCATGTGATGGATCTACTTGATGCACGGTTTGATTAGATCAATTGGTAATAAAGGGTTGAAGTAGATTACATCGGATATGACTAGAGAGATCAGTTCGTCCTTCTCTGTTGTATGCGCGACTTGCCCCTACCGGCTGGAATCACCATCGGGGCTAACTGCGTACACAACCAGCAGATTGACGCAACAGATCGACGTCATGAGTGTAATCTTCTTCGGGTCGAAAGTCTCGGATTTGGGTTGATTTGATCAACCGCATGAGATTTCCAGTGGAATTTCCATACATATGATGCATGGAATGCCGTGGCTATCTGCTGTAGTGGCGAACGTATAGAAACATGTTTGTCTAACATGTTTTTGCAGGGCATGTGATCGGTATGGCTATTATGTGTATGTGATGCATGTTAATAAATTATTCATGACCTGCGTGTCGTGACCAGGGCAATACGGCTGGAGCCACATGTATTGTCCAAATTTAATGTAATGACCTGCGTGTCAACATGTGATGATCCAAAGCGTATATGTAATTTGTTTACCAGCATACGTTAGATAGGTCTTGAAGGACTCATCACCTGGAGGATGGCATACCTATATCATGGAGATGGAGATCATCGTGATGGACAGATTATTGGAGATGGGGATCACCATGTGACAGCAAGCCATACCGAATCACAACTGTTGTGTGAATGCCATTCTTATTGTTCTACTTGTTTATATTGCATATATGTCCTTGCGTGCGATGTTATAAGTAGGACGATCCCTCATAAATGTTTAAGCTTTAATGCCTCTCCAAACCTTGCACTATCATAAGTCTTGTACAATTGGTGGTGGGTCTATGAAATTAGGGTGCCACCAGTTTTCCTTGACTAGATAGGTTTGTATCGGATACGAACTGCAGAAAGGGTTGGTTAACTTAAACAAAGTCAGCTTAATGGTTAAGGACTTTGAGGCATAAGGTTGGGAGCCGAGACATAGAGATGTCACCCAACAACAGGAGTCATATATATGATATGATTAGCAAGGAGTTGCTTACCGATCTACCTTGTCTTCTAGCGGTGATGCTAAAGCTCACTAGTAGACTTGTTAGTTGTGGATTCTGAATCACTAAGTATCAATAGAGGGATATTGATTTTAGTGGGAGTAGACTATTAAATGTTTAATATGATTTACTCTGTCATGGATATTTTTGTCTTAGTATTTTGCATTATTTTGTTGTAGATAAATGGCACCTAGCACACCAACATTTACTTTGCGATCGATTCTTGAAAAGGATAAGTTAAATGGAACAAACTATACGGATTGGATCCGTAACCTGAGAATTGTTCTCAGGGCTGAAAAAAAGGAAGACGTTCTAGACACCCCACTGCCAGAGGATCCTGGTGAAAATGCAACTGCCGCAGCTAAAACCGCTTACAAGAAAGCAATGGATGCTAATCTTGAAGTAAGTTGCCTAATGCTTGCTTGCATGGAGCCTGAGCTCCAGATGCAGTTTGAGACAAACCATGAGGTGTACGATATGATCGTGGCGCTCAAGGATATGTTCCAGACTCAGGCTAGGACTGAAAGGTTCAATGTGTCCAAAGCCTTTCTGGAATGCAAGCTAGCAGAAGGCGCAGCAGTTGGGCCACACGTAATCAAAATGGTTGGTTACAGTCAGAGGTTGGAGAAGCTAGGCTTCCCAATAAGCCAAGAGTTGGCCACTGACTTCATTTTGGCATCTCTTCCGCCCAGCTATGGAAACTTCATCACGAACTACCATATGCATGGGGCGGAGAGGGGCCTCAATGAACTATGTGGCATGCTGAAAACTGCAGAGGGGGACATAAAGAAAAGTGCTGGCAGCAGCGGCCATGTGATGGCGGTCCAAAACAAACCCAACTTTAAGAAGAAGGGTAAGTCTCAAAAGAAGAAGGGCAAGGGAAAGGATACAGTATCCAAGCCCAATCAAAAGCCCAAGGCTGGACCAGCTGCAGATGCAGAGTGCTTTTATTGCAAAGAACTTGGTCACTGGAAAAGGAATTGCAAGCAGTACTTGGCCTCTATTAAGGATCGCGGCGGTAAGGGTACAGCCGCAGCAGGTACACTTGCTATTCACATTACAGAAATTTTTCTTGCTGATTCTTATATTAATTCTTGGGTATTTGATACCGGATCGGTTGCCCATATTTGCAATTTGATGCAGGGAATGATAAGAAGTAGAAGCGTGAAAAGAGGAGAAGTTGATTTCCGGGTAGGCAATAATGCAAGAGTTGCTGCGTTGACCGTCGGGACGATGCAACTCCACCTCCCATCAGGATTTTTTTTGGAGTTAAATAATTGTTATCTAGTTCCTAGTATGAGTCGAAACATTATGTCTCCTTCATGTTTGATGAAGGATGGTTATTCATTTGCGAGTGAAAACAATGGTTGTGTGATCTCTAAGAATGGCATGTTTGTGGCTTTTGCATCCATTATGAATGGGTTATTCATTTTAAATCTTGATGATGCACCTATCTGTAATATTAGTGCTAAAAGGCCTCGGCCTAATGATTTAAGTCCTACCTACATGTGGCACTGTCGTTTGGGTCATATAAGTGAGAATCGCATGAAGAAGCTTCATTCTGATGGGCTTTTAACTTCGTTTGATTTTGAATCATACGAAACATGTGAAGCTTGCTTACTTGGTAAGATGACCAAGGCGCCTTTCACGGGTTTACCGGAGAGGACGTTAGATTTATTGGAACTCATACATACTGATGTGTGTGGACCAATGAGTACGACAGCTAGGGGAGGATTCCAATACTTCATAACCTTCACTGATGATTTTAGTAGATATGGGTATGTCTACTTAATGAAACACAAGTCTGAATCCTTAGAAAAGTTCAAAGAGTTTCAGAATGAAGTAGAAAATCAGCGTGGCAAGAAAATTAAAGCACTGCGATCAGATCGTGGTGGTGAATATTTGAGTCATGAGTTTAGCAATCATCTAAAGAGTTGTGGAATTGTTCCACAGCTTACGCCGCCTGGAACGCCTCAGAGGAATGGCGTGTCTGAGCGACGTAATCGGACTTTATTGGATATGGTTCGATCAATGATGAGCCAGTCGGACCTACCTTTGTCGTTTTGGGGATACGCTCTAGAAACAGCAGCTTTCACACTAAATAGGGTACCGTCTAAGTCCGTAGTTAAGACACCATATGAGATGTGGATTGGGAAGACTCCCAGCTTGTCTTTTCTGAAGATTTGGGGTTGTGAGGTTTACATCAAGCGACTACAATCGGATAAACTCACTCCAAAATCGGACAAGTGCATGTTCGTGGGATATCCAAAGGAAACTTTAGGATATTACTTTTACCACCGGTCAGAGGGCAAAGTGTTTGTCGCCCGGAACGGTGTGTTCTTAGAGAAAGAGTTTCTCAAAAGAGAGAAAAGTAAACAAAAGGTGTATCTTGAAGAAGTTCAGGATGAGCCAGTGGGACAAGATTCAACAAGTGATGCTAATGTAGCAGAACAAGTTGAGACGTCTATGGCAAGAGAATCACCACCACAACCACGAAGGTCAGCAAGGCTTCGCGAGGCACAAGGAGAAGTGCTATTGTTGGGCAATGGGGAAGTGTTGTTGTTAGACAACGACGAACCTGCAACATATTCAGAAGCGATGATGGACCCAGATTCCGAGAAATGGCATGTCGCCATGAGATCCGAGATAGATTCCATGGGAGAAAATCAAGTTTGGAACTTGGTTGACCCGCCTGATGGTGTTAGACCTATAGAATGCAAATGGATCTATAAGAAGAAGAAAGACATGGATGGAAATGTTCACATCTATAAGGCTCGACTTGTTGCAAAGGGTTTTCGACAAGTTCAAGGAGTTGACTATGACGAGACATTCTCGCCAGTGGCGATGCTTAAATCTATTCGGATCATTCTAGCTATTGCCGCATATTTCGATTATGAGATTTGGCAGATGGATGTCAAAACAGCTTTCCTTAATGGAAACCTAGATGAGGACGTGTATATGATACAGCCCGAGGGTTTTGTCGATCCGATCAATGCTGGAAAGATATGCAAACTTCAGAAATCCATTTATGGGTTGAAGCAAGCATCTCGGAGTTGGAACATTCGTTTTGATGAAGTGATCAAAGGGCTTGGTTTTCATCAGAATGAAGAAGAAGCTTGTGTTTACAAGAAGGAAAGTGGGAGCGCTGTTGTATTTCTGATCTTGTATGTGGATGACATATTATTGATTGGGAATGACATTCCTATGCTGGAGTCCGTCAAGGCTTCACTGAAAAAGAGTTTTTCTATGAAGGACTTAGGGGAAGCAGCATATATTTTGGGCATAAGGATCTATAGAGATAGGTCGAAGAGGCTTATAGGATTAAGTCAAGATACGTACATTGACAAGGTTTTGAAACGGTTCAACATGAACAGTCCAAGAAAGGTTTCATACCTATGTCACATGGTAAACACCTTAGCCAGATGCAATGTCCTGCGACGGCTAATGAGCGGGAGCGCATGAGTAAGGTACCATACGCCTCAGCGATTGGATCAATCATGTATGCCATGATAAGTACACGCCCAGATGTTTCATACGCTATAAGTGCTACGAGTAGATACCAGGCTGATCCAGGTGAGGATCACTGGACAGCGGTAAAAGGCATTCTTAAGTACTTAAGAAGGACTAAAGATATGTTCCTGGTATATGGGGGTAAGGAGGAGCTCGTTGTAACTGGTTACACCGATGCTAGCTTCCAAACTGACCCAGACGAGTTAAAATCGCAATCAGGTTTTGTGTTCACAATAAATGGTGGTGTTGTTAGTTGGAAGAGTTCCAAACAGGAGACTGTGACTGATTCTACAACAGAAGCCGAGTACATTGCAGCTTCTGAATCTGCGAAGGAAGGTGTTTGGATAAGAAAGTTCCTCATCGAGCTTGGTGTGTTTCCTAATGCATCTAGCCCATTGAACCTCTACTGTGACAACAATGGGGCTATTGCGCAAGCTAAGGAGCCAAGGAACCACCAGAAAAACAAACACGTACTGCGGAAGTTTCACCTCATACGGGAATTCATTAGGCGGGGTGAGATAAAGATATGCAAAATACATACGGATTTGAATGTTGCTGATCCTTTGACAAAACCTCTTCCACAACCTAAGCATGAGGCACACGTGAGATCTATGGGTATTAGATATCTTCTAGATTAACTCTAGTGCAAGTGGGAGACTGTTAGAAATATGCCCTAGAGATAATCATAGAGATGAGCATATTTCTTTGTATCCATGATATATATATTGCTTAATTGAATATCCATGGAAGGCACCTTGTATTGATTAGCAATTATGTGAATTGTTTGTGAGATTCTTTACTTATATGGTTATTCTAAATGATGTCCCTAGTCAGAGTCGATGACTAGCACATGTATTAGTTGATGACTACATTTCACAAGTCATGAACATGGAGATGTTAAACTAATAATGTGGGTGCATGTATGACATGAGGCTGGACCGACCCAACGTGAGATATTGTAATATAGTTCTCTTCTTGCAACATGAATACTGTATCCTTAGACCTGAGATTGTCGCATGTTCTCAATATGTGAATTGACTTACTTAGGGACTATCAAACGCTATCCCGTAACTGGGTAGTTATAAAGGTAGTTTTGGGTTTGTCAGGAAGCATGCTATGAGGCATGGTCAGTCAAGATGGAATTTGTCCCTCTCTTTGTGAGAGAGATATCTCTGGGCCCCTCGAGTGATTGGATCAAGAAATGCATGGCCGTGCTAGGGTTAAGAGTTAACCATTGAAAGGATTCCAATTCACAGTATCGAGAAAGAGAGGTCAGCTTAGAGCCAGACCAAATATCGTGAGACAAAGGGAACAGCATGTACGTAATGTCGCAATGGTTCGTCTGATATGATCTTTACGTACACATAGGAGTTGACATGTCTTGCTAGAGGCCGCTGTCAATTATTGGGCCAAGTAAAAGTACTCGGGCTATGTCTATTTGTACGTGAACCTATAGGGTCACACACTTAAGGGGAAGGAAGCCTAATTCGGATTAGATCCGAAATTAGACTGGGCTTTAGGGTTAATGATGGGCCTCGGCGTCAGAAGCCCACCATAACGCCTATATAATGAGGGGCGGGGGCGCGGTTAAGGATAACCTAATTCGCCACCAGCGAACTAACAGCCGCCGCCCACCTCTCGCCCTCGCCAAGCCGCCGTCGCGAACCTAGCAGTTCGGTATGCGGCGCTTCCTCCCTGTACGTGTGGATACCTCGGAGGTGCTACATCTGGAGCACTTGGACGAACCGTGCGAGGACGTGAAGGACGCCGGCGACTGCACGGCACTGCTCGACGCGTTCGTCTACATCGAGACGTCTTCCACTGCTCTGCGCGTCTAGTGGTAATTCCATGACCTATAACCGCAGTAGTTCTTGGTATTATGGGGATGAAAATTTTGTTTTGCGCTAGCGTAGCCTCCCCGTAATCCTACAGATGTGTTTCCCGAGGATTTACTAGGCATGCCACCTGAAAGGAAAGTTGAATTTGCCATAGAGCTTATACCTGGCACCGCCCCTATTTCCAAGAGAGCCTAACGAGTGTCCAGACCAGAATTGGTGGAACTCAAGAAGCAGAATGATGAGTTGTTAGAGAAAGGCTACATCAGACCAAGTACCTCGCCTTAGACCGCCCTAGTGTTATTTGTGGAGAAGAAAGATGGGACAAAGAGAATGCGCATTGATTATAGATCTTTGAATGAAGTCACTATCAAGAACATGTACCCCTTGCCTCGAATTGAAGATTTGTTCGATCAGTTGAGAGGAGCCAGTGTGTTCTCGAAGATAGATCTAAGGTCAGGTTACCATCAGCTCAGGATCCAGCATTCGGACATACCCAAGACTGCATTATCACCAAGTACGGACTATATGAGTTCACCGTCATGTCATTCGGTCTGAGGAATGCGCCAGCTTTCTTCATGTACTTGATGAACAGTGTGTTCATGGACTACCTGGATAAGTTCGTAGTGGTGTTCATCGATGATATCCTCATATATTCCCAGAATGAGCAAGATCATGAAGAGCATTTGAGGAAGGTACTGCAGAGGCTACGAGATTGTCAGCTGTATGCCAAGCTTAGCAAGTGTGAGTTCTAGATCAGTGAAGTCCTGTTCTAGGGTCACATTATAAACCGAGACGAATTAGCTATGGATCCTAAGAAAGTTGCAGCTATTCTAGACTGGAAAGCACCAAAAGATGTCTAGGGAATCAAGAGTTTCACTAGAATGGCCGGCAACCATCGGCATTTCATTGAAGGTTTCTCCAATATTGCTAGACCAATGACAGTCTTGCTGGCAAAGAAGGTTGAATTCAAGTGGACCCCAGCGTGCCAAGAGTCCTTTGAGGCATTGAAGAAGAAGTTGACAACAACACCAGTATTGATTGTGCCAGATGTCCACAAGCCATTCTTAGTGTATTGTGATGCTTCGTACACCGGACTGGGATGCATGTTAATGCAAGAGGGGAGAGTAGTGGCATACTCGTCCCGACAATTGAAGATTAATGAGAAGAATTACCCCACACATGATCTAGAGTTAGCAGTAGTGGTTCATGCACTGAAGACCTGGAGGCACTATTTGTATGAGCAGAAGTGTGATATCTACATAGACCACAAGAGTCTCAAATACATATTCACTAGTCAGAGTTAAACATGAGGCAACAGAGATGGCTAGAGCTAATCAAAGACTATGAGCTGGAGATACATTATCACCCAGGCAAAGCTAATGTGGTCGCAGATGCTTTTAGCAGAAAAAGTCAAGTCAGCATGTTGGTCGCTCACGCGATGTCGTATGAGCTAGCAAAGGAATTCAACAGACTTAGTCTTGGATTTCTGAACAGCACTCAAGGAGTGATAGTTGAGCTGGAGCCCACTCTAGAGCAAGATATCGGGAAGGGTCAGAAAAATGATGAGAAGACCAATGAGATTGGACAACTGATCATAAATGGGAAAGGCAAAGATTTCTGTGAAGACGCAGAAGGAGTGGTATGGTTCAAGGATAAACTGTGTGTTCCCAACATCAAATCGATCCAGGAACTGATTCTCAAGGAAGCTCATGAGACGACTTATTCCATACACCTGGTAGTGAGAAGATGTACCAAAACCTGAAGAAAAGATTCTGGTGGTACGGAATGAAAAGGGAGATAGCAGAGTATGTGGCTATATGCGACAGTTGTCAGAGGATCAAGGTAGAGCACCAGAGGCCCGCAGGCTTGTTGCAGCCATTACAGATTCCTTAGTGGAAATGGCATGAGATTGGGATGGACTTTATAGTTGGTCTGCCTCGCACTCGAGCTAGTTATGGCTCCATCTGGGTAGTAGTGGACCGTTTAAGAAAGGCGGCCCATTTCATACCAGTCGAGACCACCTCCAATAGTGCAGTGTTGGCACAACTATACATGTCTCAGATTATGTGTCTGCATGGTGTTCCAAAGAAGATAGTATTTGACAGAGGTACCCAATTCACTTCTCACTTCTGGCAGCAATTACATGAAGCTTTGGGCACACACTTGAAGTTCAGTTCAGCTTATCACCCGCAGATAGATGGTTAGACTAAGAGAACCAACCAGATTCTTGAAGACATGTTGAGAGCTTGTGCTTTGCAAGACAAGTTAGGCTACCGTATGCAGAATTATCTTACAACAATATCTACCAGGCCAGTCTGAAGATGTCACCATTCCATGCACTCTATGGGAGGAACTATAGAACTCTATTGCATTGGGACCAACTCGGTGAAAGGCAGGTGTTCGGTCTAGATATTTTGCTTGAAGCCGAAGAGAACATCAGGATGGTTTGAGAGAATCTATAGACATCGCAGTCCAGAGAGCAAAGCTATGCTAACACCAGAAGAAGAGAATTGAGTTTTTAAGTGGGAACTATGTTTACTTGAATGTGTCACCCATCATAGGAATCAAGAGGTTCGGAGTCAAGGTCAAGCTAGCACCTCTATACATCGGACCGTACCAGATTCAAGCAAGACGAGGAGAGGTGGCATACCAGTTTAGCCTACTAGAAAGTTTGTCAACTGTGCATGATGTGTTAAATGTTTCTCAGCTGAAGAAGTGCTTGTGAGTGCCAGAAGAGCAATTGCCAACCGAGGATTTTGAGGTTCAAGAAGATTTAACTTATATTGAGAAGCCAACTCAGATTCTGGAAACGGTAGACCGAGTCACTCGAAGAAGCAACCTCGGAAAGAGAAGATGATCTGAAAGCCAAGTACCTTGAACTCTTTGCTAGCCAACCCTAAATCTTGAGGGCGAGATTCTTTTTAAGGGGGATAGGTTTGTAACACCCTGAATTTGGGGGTATAAAATTTCTTCTCTAACTTCCTACAAAATTCAGGTGTTACGCTTTGTCTCTCTCTCTAGACTTCCTCTCTCCTCCTTTTGTTTAGGGTTAAGTTAATTGGGTTAGGGATTAATTATTTATTTTGTCAAAACTATGTAAGTCATGAGATGTTGCATCATCCTGATCCTAAATTATTCTTTGATTTGATGCACATGTTTGAAATGTTTGAATTTGAATTGAGTTCACTACAGAAAATAAAAAGAAAAGGCACTAGGAAATTCAGAGAAAAAGAAAAACCAATTTCAGCCCACTCGGCCCAACTCAGCCCAGCTAGGCCGCGCGCGCCCGCGTCGCCTGACAGGTGAACCCCACCTGCCAGCGACGGCCCGATTCCGCGCACGTGCGCTCCCTTCCCTCTCTCCCTCCCGCTGCCCGGTGGGACCGGCCTGTCGGCGACAATCCTTTCACACATGCGCCCGTTCTATCTAGTTGCTCAGTGGGACCTCCCTGTCAGCGTTTACCGCCTGTTCACACGCTCGCCCTCGCTGGCCTGCGGACTCCGCCTGTCAGCCACTACCCCTTCCCTAACCTCCCACCCGCGCTCTCCACCTTGGACGCGCCCATGACCGTGTGTTTCCTGGCTATGCCCCCCACGCGCCCGAGTCCTTTTCTAGAGCTCGCACTCACTCACTCGCTCCCCTCGATCAATTGCGCCCTCAGCTGAACACCCCCTCTCTCTCTCACGCTCTACGCGCGTGCTCGTGGAGCTCCGCTATGATCCGCCGCCGTTTCGTGGTCGTCATCGAGCGTCTGCCGCGTCCGTTGCCTCGGTGAGCTCCGCCTCTTCGCCAGCAATGTGGGACACCCTCTGGTTTGCCCCCAACCCCTCTATTTCGCCCGGTCCTCGCTCATCGGCCTTCTCCCTGTGCAGCCGAAGCTCCACCACCGTCGCCCCAAGTCCTCCCTGCGTCCCCACTGTTACTCAGGCGCTCAATATTTCCCTCTCGAGGTGAGCAACTCCCCCACGCCCTTAATTTCCCTTGTACTACCCTACCGTCCTCGCAATTGCTCGCCGGAGCAAGTCTACACTGCCACTAGGCCACCTCGCCGCAGACCACTACTCTCCGGTGCCCCCGCGCCGGTGCCGTTCCCACGACCATGTCCATCGTGCCATCCCGAACCTTCCCGTGCCCTTCCAAGGGCCCCACTGATCTCAGACGTCCATCCTAAATCAGACGACCCTGTTTTAAATAACTAGATCTAATCTTAACTGTTTGTTTCGGATCCGACCGCTCAGGTGTGCGTGCCCGCGTCTGCGCCCCTGCAGCTGGGCCCGACCAGCCAGTCCTGCCTCAGGTTGCTAACACCCCCTGGCTTGCCTATCAGCGCTCGCCGCACGCCCGACATGCGCGCTCGCGCTCAGATCAAATGCAGGTCGTTGATCAGAGATCGGACGACTGGTACAACCCCGTACCCCCTCTCATGGCAGTTTTGCTAAAGAAACCCTCGATTTTCCGGAAACCAACCCATTGTCCCTGGTTTACACGTACAGACCCCTATAATCTTGCAGAAAGAACCCTAGGCTTTTAATTTATCACAGAATTAGACCTAATTTAGGGTTTTAAATTCTAAAACTTGTTTATTTCATATCTTTTGCCAAAATGGAACATGTAGGTCTATATAGTGTAGAAACGTAGTATAAAAAGTTTGGTGAAAAAAGAAAAGAAATAAAAATATACTTTGCTGAGTGTCTGCCCGAGGACACTAGGCAAAGAAGTAATTTTGTCGAGTGTCAACTCCTAACACTCGACTGGCTGTCAACTATAGACGGCTGCTGACGACCATTTGCCGAGGGTCACATTTTGCCGAGAGCTTGACACTCGGCAAAGACTCCTTTGCCGAGCATCGGTGTATGCCGAGTGTTTGACACTCAGCAAAGGAGGTCTATGTTGAGTGGCATTCTTTGTCGAGCGTGGTACTCAACAAAGTTTTTTTGCCGAGTGCCCGATAAATTACACTCGATAAACAACTTGACACTCGACAAAGATCTGGAGTTCGGTAGTGTGCTCTCATCATGGACTTAAGGTTCGTCGATGACAATGCACTTCCCTTTTTCTTTATGGACCATGTCAGACTGAACCAAGACTTTCTTATCAACCAGATCTATATTATTGGCAAGGAAGGGTTGTGTGTCAATCTGCATTTCCTAGAAACTCAACTGACCCTCATTTATGGTTGAGTGTACCTGTAGAAAAAATACAATATAAATATTAGTGGCATGAGAAAAAAGAATTATTCCACTTACAATAAGCTCACCTTTTTAATTAATCGGAAGGCAATAGTACGAGTTATCTTAATATAGCTACTTTTAAGTAATACATCAAATATATTATCACATTTAGTAAAATTAAAAGTAAATTTAACTTATTCTTGCTGATTCTTTTGAACTGGCTAAAAAGAGAAGCAAGTTAGAGGTTTAGCCTTGGCGAGCCAAACTAGTTCAGCAGCATACATTTCCCGTGGCTCGTCATCTGAGCTACTTTGGTCACGATCAACTATGTGGATATTGTGACGAGTCGTCTTAAGCGTAGGCGTATATTTGCTTCGGCTTTCTCAAGCCAAAGCTTGCTGATGTAATTAAGTTAAAGTAAAAAGTTGGATACCATCTAATTTCTCCTTTAGATATGATCGTAACCTATTAAAAGCAAAGGATCCATCTTTGCCGAGTGCCACCTGAGACACTCGGTAAAGAACCCGTCAGGGAGGGTCCCCATGTCAGGTTCTTTGCCGAGTGCTAGGTCCGGCACTCGGCAAAGCGTGTTTCTTTGCCGAGTGTCAGAGACATTACACTCGGCAAAGAACCTATACCGATGCCCAGGTCTTGGTTCTTTGACGAGTGTTATGGCCTTGATACTCGGCAAAGAGACTCTTTGTCGAGTGTAACACTCGGCAAAGTGACCAGTAGGCACCTTTTTTATTTGTTTTCCCTATTCCATCCAAACAAACAAAAGATATCACATATACATCACATATATCACATATATACATCACATATATCATCACAAACATGAATAGTCAACACAAACATAAATATCCATCACAAACATAAGTGTTCAACACAAGTATCCAACACAAACATAAGTCTCATACGTCTCAAGCTCTAACATAGGTATCCAACACAAACATAAGTGTTGGGGGTATGCTTCATCGCCGAAGGTCCTGCAGGAAGAAACACCTTCGGCAAAACCTGTTTATACGTGATACCGAAGCTACCGCTCATGAAGCTTCGATATTATAACGTATCCGAAGACGAAGGATCGAACCGACTTAAAGATGGAATGACTTTTTAGTCCATAAGGGTCTGAGTCATAATTGTAATCTTTTATAAGGGGTATGATTGTAATTTCTTACAGGATGCGTCCTATGCCTATAAATAGTGAACAGTACTCCTTTACTGTTCACGCAATTTTGTAATTGTTGACGCATTACTCTGGAATTATTGTTTCCTGCCAAAGCGAAGGTACAAACGTACTTAGATATTATGTTTTAATATTTTAGTTTACATTATAAAATGAGTGAATAATGTTATTTATTCTTGATGTTTTATAACGTTTTATATCTTGTATTTCATTTCACATTATTTTATCTTGGATCACGAAGGTGTAACCTTCGTGATATATTATTCATAACCTTCGTCCGAAGCTCATTAAATCCTTGGGGAAATAATGCTTCAGCGGACGATGGGATTTAACATTTAACATTCTATGTTGCCTTGTTCTTAATTCGAAGCATTTGAGAACAAGTCCCCAACATTGGCGCCCACCTCCGGTGAACTCACTTCCACTTTTTGAGCTGATGGCTTCGTTCAAGAACCAAGCTGGAGCTGCTTCGGCTCCGAAGCTAATCCTCCCGATAACAGGCGGTTCATGCTTAGAGCTGGCTAACAAGAAACAGAAGAAGGAGGCACAGAGAAGAGTACAACATGTAGGGGTACAAGGACCCTTCATCAAGTCAAGATGGTCTCACATCCCAATTACCTTCTCTCAAGAGGATCTTCAGCTCAAGGATTACCCACACAATGATGCTATGGTTATCTCTTGTGTGATCAAAGGATTTCTGGTCCATAATGTTTTGGTTGATACAGGCAGTGCAGTGGATATTATATTTGCTAAGGCCTTCAGACAAATGCAAGAGCCCGAAGACAAGATTCATGATGCTACACACCCTCTTTGTGGCTTCGGAGGAAGACAGATTGTAGCGCTTGGTAAGATTACCATGCCAGTGACCTTCAGATTCGTCAACAATACAAGGACTGAGCAAGTTGTGTTTGACATTGTCAATATGGAGTATCCTTACAATGCTATCATTGGTCGCGGAACACTCAATGCTTTCAAAGCAATTCTTCATCCAGCATATCTTTGCATGAAGATACATTCGGATCAGGGACCTATTGCTATTCATGGGAGTCAGGAAGCTGCCAGAAAGGCTGAGGGGAATTGGACTGATTCAAAGGCAATCCACAATATAGATGAAGCCGAAGCTTGTGAGCAGTACAAGTACAGAAGGGAGAAGGCTGCTTCGGTTGATCAGCCGAAACCCATGCTTTTATGCGAAGATATCGCAGAGCAGAGGGTGCTGCTGGGATCTCAATTGTCTGAGGAACAAGAGAAAACCCTGATAAGGTTTCTCTTCAACAACAAAGATGTCTTTGCATGGTCAGCTAACGATCTCTGTGGTGTCAACAAGGATGTTATTGAACACTCGCTCAATGTTGATCCATCCTTCAGACCTAGAAAGCAGAGGCTTTGGAAGATGTCTGATGACAAGGCCGAAGGTGCTCGAAATGAAGTAAAAAGACTCCTCAGTGCCAGAGTCATTAGAGAAGTGAAGTATCCAGAATGGCTGGCTAACACTGTTATGGTAAAAAAGGCCAATGGCAAATGGAGGATGTGTATTGATTTTACTGATCTCAACAAGGCTTTTCCGAAGGATGAGTTTCCATTGCCAAGGATAGATTCCCTAGTTGATGCAGCAGCTTCATCAAAACTTATGAGTCTGTTGGATTGTTATTCAGGCTATCATCAAATTTGGATGAAGAAGGAGGATGAGCCAAAAACCAACTTCATAACCCCTAGCGGAACATATTGTTACCTTCGGATGCCTGAGGGGCTCAAGAATGCTGGAGGAAGCTTCAGCAGAATGACAGCAAAGGTTCTTCATTCTCAGATAGGCAGAAATGTGCTAACTTATGTTGATGATATCATTGTAAAAAGCACGAAGCAAGAAAATCACATTGCTGATCTGCAGGAGACTTTCGCTAATTTTAGACAGACTGGTCTAAAACTGAATCCAGAAAAGTGTGTCTTCGGAGTAAAGAAGGGGAAATTCCTTGGCTGCCTAGTTTCAACAAAAGGGATTGAGGCTAATCCAAATAAAATCGAAGCTATCCTTCGAATGGAACCACCAAGCACAAAAAAGGGGCTCAACGATTGACAGGAAGACTGGCATCTCTCAACAGATTCATATCTAGATCAGCAGAGAGAAATTTACCATTCTTCGAAGTGTTGAAGTCAGCCGAAGTTTTTCAATGGGGACCAGTTCAGTAGAGAGCCTTCGAACGATGTTAACTTTACCAACGCCAGGGGCTCCTCTGTTGTTATATGTAGCAGCTTCGCACTCAGCGGTAAGTGCGGCACTTGTTCAAGAAAAGCTTGAAGGGCAAGTCAAAAAGCAAGCCCCAATATACTTTGTATCCGAAGTTCTTAGTTTATCAAAGAAAAATTATACAGAATTGGAGAAGGTGCTGTATGCTGTTTTGATGGCTTCCAGGAAGCTTCGGCACTATTTTCAAGCATACAATATAATTGTCCCTTCTTCACAACCATTGAAAGATATTATGAGAAATAGAGAAGCTACTGGAAGGGTTGGAAAATGGGCTGCGGAACTCAATGAGTTCTGCATTGATTATGTGCATAGATCTTCGATTCAGTCCCAAGCGTTAGCAGACTTCATTGCTGACTGGACGCCAGGGGCTCAGGAAGAAGAAGCGAGTAAAGATGCCGAAGTTTGGACAGTATTCTGCGACGGTTCTTGGGGAACCTTCGGGGCAGGAGCAGCCGCTGTGTTGGTCGCACCCTCCAAAGTTAAAACTTGCTACGCAGCAAGACTTGATTTCTGTTGCACAAATAACATTGCTGAGTACGAAGCTTTGCTTTTGGGTCTTTGGAAGTTAAAGGCAATGGGAATTAGAAGGGCAGTTCTTAAAACTAATTCCCAGGTTATTTCTGGTCATATTGACAAGAGTTGTAAAGCAAGAGACCCGAAGCTTGAGAAATATTTAGACACGGTCCGAAGGATTGAAGCTTCCTTTGAGGGATTTTCTGTCAAAAATATTCCTCAAGGAGAAAATGAACATGCTGATTTGCTAGCCAAGTCAGCAGCATAGGGGCTGCCCTTACCTTCGGAAGTATTTTTCGAATCAATAAAAGCACCTTCGGTTGAACTTTTTGAAAGAGCAGTCCTCAATATATCTCCTGTTTATAGTGAAGACTGGAGAACTGAGATCATCTCTTTCCTTCAGGGTAACTTTCTTTCAGATGACGAAGCTTATAACAAGAGAATAGAGGCAAGAGCTCGACCATATGTTATAATAGAAGGGGAGCTGTACAAGCATGGGGTCTGTTCTCCACTACTCAAATGTTTATCCAGAGCCGAAGGTATAGAATTGATGAAGGAAATACACGCAGGCCTGTGTGGATCTCACATTGGATCTAGGCCTTTGCTGGGAAAAGTTTTTCGTCAAGGATTTTATTGGCCAAAGGCAGCTTCGGATGCAGCGGAATTAGTCCAAAAGTGCGAAGGCTGTCAGAGATGTGCAAGAGATCAAAAACAACCTTCGCCTCTAACCCAGCTAATACAACCCACTTGGCCGTTGCAAAGATGGGGTCTTGATTTGTTAGGTCCGCTACCACCAGCACAAGGGAACTTAAGATATGTTGTACTGGCAGTGGAATATTTTTCTAAATGGATTGAGGCAAAGCCTTTAGCCACAATAACTTCGGTTACTATTCAAAAGTTTTTCTGGCAAAATATTGTCTGTCGCTTCGGAGTGCCGAAGGCCATCACTGTGGACAATGGAACGCAGTTTGACTCCGAAGCTTTCAGAGAATTTTGTGAACAAATTGGCACGAAGATCCATTTTGCATCAGTTCGGCATCTGGAGTCAAATGGACTTGTTGAAAGGGCTAATGGCATCATAATGACAGGAATAATGAAGTTAATCTTCAATCAGTCCAGGGGAAAGTGGCCAGATGAATTAATCAAAGTAGTGTGGAGCCACAACACAACAATATCAAGATCAACAGGTTTTACACCATTCAAATTGCTGTTTGGTGACGAAGCAATAACTCCGGAAGAAGCAAAAGTAGGATCAATAAGAATAGTAGCTTCGGCAGAAGACGAAACTGAAGCTGATTACTCTGTGGAAAAGATGCTATAGAATGGATCAGGCTTCAAGCTGTGGAAAACATCAATAAATACCAAGCCGAAACAATAAAATGGCGTGATAGAAAGGTTCGGCTAAAGAATATTGAGCCAGGACATTTGGTGCTTCGAAGAGTAGCCAACCCAGAGATAGTAGGCAAGCTACAACTGAAGTGGGAAGGACCTTTTCTGGTAGTATCTTCGTCAAGACCCGGTTCCTACAGATTGAAGGATATGGACGGCAACGACATTTCTAGATCATGGAATGCGGATGAGCTTCGGCGATATTATGTTTAGTTTGATGTATTTTTTTCTATTCTTTCTTGTGGCACCCTTTTACTTTCCAAAGGGGGAGAAAGGTTTTTAATGGGGCCACAACATGTAATTTTTCTTTTTCTTATTTCTACTTTATAAGAGCAATATCCCCCAAAGATGTAAATGTAAAAGCTGGGAACGCACCATCGAGTGCAAAGGAAAAAGAAAAGAAAACAAGGAGAAGCTCAAAAGTCGTTCCTAAGGGAATGCAGAGCTTACAGCGAAAAATAAACGCTGATTCCGCCAAAGTAAAAGGCGAAGAAGCTCCTAAGGGAGGCTTACAGCGAAAAATAAATGCTGATTCCGCCGAAGTAAAAGGCGAAGAAGCTTCTAAGGGAGGCTTACAGCAAAAAGTCAGCGCTGATACACCGAAAAGTAAACGGTGAGGCCGAAAAATAAGCGGCAAAACGATTTGAGTCATTCCTAAGGGAGTGAAGGCTATGATTATGGCTTCGAATATATATTCGGACATTCATTTGCACGATACATTACATCATGACATTTGCATTCATAAACATTCATTTAGACATACATAGGATCATTGTCATCATATCATACAGAAAAGGCAGATGCTTCGGCAATGAGGATAAAGCCTCGGAGAAAAACTGAAAGAAGAAATTTTCATGCTTCGTTGTGTACGAAAAGAAGGGAAGGTGTTTTTCACCTTTGACTCAAAAAAGAAAATTTCGTCCATAGCAAAGCAGATCGTACACGGACAAAGGGAAAAAGATATATTACAAGGTACGCACAAATTTACATAAGTTTCTTTACAATTATATTACAAAATTCTCTCTAGAATCTTATGCAGCAAAGTCTTTCGGAACATCTGTTAAAGCTTCAGCTTGTCATTCTTTAGCTTCATCATCCTGTACATATTAAAACGGAATGAGAAAAGCGCAGAGTTCAAGGAGAAGGTAAAAGTAACAAGTATAAGTTTCTCACTGGCTTAAGGTGGCTCCGAGCTTCGTCACCAGCCATTTTTCGCCCGCCGTTTATCCAAATCTGGGTCATAAACCTGTTTCCTATGCTTCGAGCTAGGCTGGGGATGTCAATCAAATCTGCTGGCGACAAACTGAAGTTTGGCCTATTAACAATTTTCCCGTGCGTGTAGCCAGCCTTCAGGAAAGCAGTAGCCGTGCCTCGAGAAGCTAACAGGGCGCAGAAATCGGCATGCCCAGCGATAACTTCGTCAAGTGCATCAACTTCGCCCTCAATGTATTCAAAGGTGCTTGGCAGGTTTTCAGCTGAAGGTGTAAACTTATCAGAGCTGGCTCCAATTGAGTAAAACACATCCTTCAGCCGCTGCACACATCGGTTGCTGAAATCTAAGCATTTTTCCTGAAGCTCCTTCAATGATTTCTGCAAATTTGAATTCTTCTCAATTTCGGTCTTGAGACTTGTTTCGAGATTCTTCTTTTCTTGCTCAGATTTTTCTGATTTTTTGAGTAATTCGCTGTTTAATTTGTCAATTTCGGCTTGAGCTTCAGCCACTGAACCTTCCATAGAGTGAATAACGAAGTCTTTCTTCTCCAAGGCAGCTTCGTGATCTTTAACTTTATTTTCAAGGTCTCGAATGACGAAGTCCTTTTTCTTCAAAGCAGCTTCGTAATTTTTGACTTTGTTTTCTAGATATTTGATGGTAGCTTCGTTTTTCTCGTCCTCAAGATCTTGTTGCACCCTCAGCACTTTACTTAGTAATATACTCTGCCAAAACAACCTTCGTCAGAAAACATCTTAATTCAAAAAAAACAATAAAAAGTTGAGAGTTTTTACCTTGAAATTAGCGTAGAACAAGCTACCGGCGATATGCTGTCGCTGATACCTGCAGAGGTCCGCTTCAATCTTCGGCAGGCCAACGTTCTTTGAAAAAGTCCTAACAACCTTGGCCTCGGTTCGATTCCGAAGGCATCTTAGTTTCCCTTCATTGACTCTGCCAAACAGCAGAGCCCCTAGTTTGTACCCACGGGATACAACATATTTCTTTAGCTCTTCTTTTTCAGTCTCTAATAACTCTTGTCCCAGTATATCTTGAAAATTGAAGTTTTTCTCTTCCAAAGTATCTTCAATTTGCTCTTTTCCTTTCTCAATTGTCGTGTCCACCGTGGCCGCAGCAACTTCTTCCTCAGCCATTTTTACAAGTATGTTATCAATATCACCAAGTGTGGTTTCTAGATTAGGATCTTCGGCGGTCTCGGTTTCGGCTCCGGTGGCTTCGGCTTCGGTGGCTGCTCTGGTGGCTTCGGCTCCGGTGGCTGCGGTTTTGGCAGTGCCAGCACTTTCAATAAATGGTATCTTCGACGCCGTTGTCGGTGGCGGTGTCTGATGAATGACATCGGTCACTTGGATAATTCTCCATTTTTTTGGCTTAGCAGGACTTTCTGTTGCCGAAGGTTCCTTTTCCTTCTGAAAAAACTTCGTCAGTTCTGGTGCCAGCGGACTTAGCTTGATAGGAAAAGGTTCAGTCATTACCTTTAGAATCTCTTCCACTTCGGCAGCAGAAGGTGTAGCAGGAGCTTCTTCCTCTTGGCTCGAAGTCTTTGGTTTCGGGGATGCAGCTTTTCTTTTCTTTGGAGCAGCTATCTTCGGCTCAGGGCTCGGTTTTCTTTTCTCAGAAATTTCTTTATCCTTTTTAGCCAATTTAGTACCCTCTTTGTCAAGGACGATGGCAATCCTTTTTCTTTTCTGGCCTTCGGCATCTCCGCCCAGTTGCTCATAGTCAGGGTAATCAAAATTTAAGACATCCAACACCCGATTCAATCTTCATTTCGGACGAGTGCCGAAGGCCGCAGTCATTAACTGATCTTCTTTCTTGGAGTAGTTGCCGAGGATCTCGTTGCACATAACCTCAATTGTGTCCAACCACTCTTGGCAGGGTGCTTTAAAATGTTTTCTAAACTTGTAGTGATAAGGCAATCGAACAAGTTCTCCTTTCTTATTTTCTCCCTCTAGCTTTGGCATCTCCCACTCCCTCAGCGTTGGGAACACTCTAAAAGCCAAAAATTCCTGCACTAAGTCTCTAGTGCCAATATGATATGAAATCACTCGAAATTCAGCCAAAGCAATCTGACTCGGGCTCCCCATTATCATGTTGCATCGGGGCCTCGTCTCTCCGAAGGTCAATTCTAGCGGACTCTGGACCAATTTATCTTCATCTTCATCAACTTTAACATAAAACCATTCAGACTTCCATCCGGCTTGCCATTTGCTTCGGTAGCTTATCACTGGAAACTTCGTAGTCTTGCGATAAGCAAAGTTGTAGCAGCCAAAATTCTCGTGCAGACCGTCTCCTCTGGCTTTAGTCTAGTAGTGTAATTCATGAACTCGGCAGAAACCCTCACCGAACGGTTCCACTCCCTGGCTACGAAGGGCCCAAATATAAACACTTAACCTAACGATAGCATTAGGGGTCAGCTGATGAAGGTAAATCCCAAACTTCTTCAGTACAACAGCAATCATCTTGTTTAGGGGGAATCTTAAACCAGCTTTAAGAAAACTTTTGAAGACTACTACCTCATCCTTTCCTGGCTTTGGGATAGTTTCTTCTCCACCAAAACGAATTAATTCCTTCTTGGCCTCACTAAAATAACCCAGCTTCACCATTTTAGGAAGATCAGCTTCAGAGATGGTAGACTTTCCAAAGTCCAGATGACTAGGTTTACTTGGCACCCCGCAGCTGTACTCATCTTCGGAACCAACTTCTTCAACATCAGCTTGTGTTGCTTCGGTAGCAGGTGTGTCCTCTGATGAAACCAGCCCAGAACGCCTCATTGCTTCGGAAATCGAAACAGTTTCAGTGGCTTCGGTCTCACCTCCATCACGATCAACCCTGGCAGTGGAGCATACTCTAGCCATTTTATTATAAATTTCTTGAAGTTTTTTGGAAATTAATAACCTTTTTTCTGAAGCTCTTCTTGTGATGAAGCAGAATCCAAAGTGGTGCTTCGTTTGAATGCAAAAGTCAAGCTTCGGCTATGGTTAAATTTTTTGCAGCAAAACAGCGCAATAGCAATGAATGTTGTGGTAACTTCACACCTACCCGTCTGTTTATATAGTGCTGCAGGTAAGAAGGTGAATTGTCAAGTCTTTTACACCAGACAAACAGTCGCTCGCACCCACTGAACGGTGGGCCACAAAACCCGAGAAGGTGAACCTGCATGGTGGGACCGCCTCGCGCTCGGAAATTGTATCATTTCCCGGCAACGAGCTTAGGGAAGGTGTTTTTTGGACCTTCAGCTTCCCGAAGCCTAAGAGACTTTTTCACGGATCAAGCTCGTTACGAAAAACGATCTAGCACCGCGAAGGGGCTACTGTTGGGGGTATTCTTCGTCGCCGAAGGTCCTGCAGGAAGAAACACATTCGGCAAAACCTGTTTATGCGTGATACCGAAGCTACCGCTCATGAAGCTTCGATATTATAACGTATCCGAAGACGAAGGATCGAACCGACTTAAAGATGGAATGACTTTTTAGTCCATAAGGGTTTGAGTCATAATTGTAATCTTTTGTAAGGGGTATGATTGTAATTTCTTACAGGATGCGTCCTGTGCCTATAAATAGTGAACAGTACTCCTTTACTGTTCACACAATTTTGTAATTATTGACGCATTACTCTGGAATTATTGTTTCCTGCCAAAGCGAAGGTACAAACGTACTTAAATATTATGTTTTAATATTTTAGTTTACATTATAAAATGAGTGAATAATGTTATTTATTCTTGATGTTTTATAACGTTTTATATCTTGTATTTCATTTCACATTGTTTTATCTTTGATCACGAAGGTGTAACCTTCGTGATATATTATTCATAACCTTCGTCCGAAGCTCATTAAATCCTTGGGGAAATAATGCTTCAGCGGACGAAGGGCTTTAACATTTAACATTCTATGTTGCTTTGTTCTTAATTCGAAGCATTTGAGAACAAGTCCCCAACAATAAGTATTTAACATAAGTTCTGAAGTCTTCAAACACACAGACATAAGTATTCAACACTGAAAACATAAAACTCATGGAGGTGGGCGGTTGGTCTGGTGGCGTTGGGCCGAACCCTTCAGGAGGGTTGTTGGATGCGGCCGCAGATTGGCCCTGCACAGAGAAGAGATTGTATGTGTTATACCAGATGCATTACCAACATCTAACTACAATTTTGATACTCACAGGAGTATGGAAGAGAGCTGGGTCAACTGGAGGGAACAATGGAGGTGGCAGAGCGATGCCCTGTGCGGCGCCAAGGCTCTGCATGTACTGGAACATCTCCGTCATCCTCTGATCAGCCGCCAGGCGAGCCTCCCGCTCCGCCTCCCGCTCCGCCATAATCCTTGCTTCCATCTCGTGACGTTCCCTCCTCTCTTCTTCTAGTTGAGTCTGTAATATTACAAGCCAACGTTATAGTAACTCAAAGAGAAGGTATATAACTCAAGGAAGGACGAGTTACAAAAGCACTAACCTCGAGTTGCTGTATGCGAAGTTGTGAGCTGTCGTGCCGAGGTCGTATGGCTGGACTCGAGCCCGTGCTCCTTGCTCTTACCTGAGACAGAGTGGGAGTGGAGGACGAGTCGATTGCCAAGTCGGCAATCCAGTAGCGCCCATGTCTCTTGCCTCCTCCGACCCTCATGAGCACATCGGGGTCGATCGGCTCGGTGCTTGGATCATAGTCTGGGCCATGGACCTCCTGCGCCATGGCGGTGTAGTCATGAAGGCGGTTGTAGACGGCGGGGTGGGTGTAGGCCTCGGGCCCGTCATCCGGGTTGTAGGTGACGTCTGACGTTGCCTTGCCCTTATGGGCCATAGCATAGGCCGAGAAGGTGGAGCAAGGCCGGCCACCATGTGACGTCGACTGCAAGAAAACCAACGAGATAGTTAGAAACAATATGTAGTCCAATGCTATATACCTAAATAAAAAAGAGTGTGTACCCATGCTTCGGCATATTTCCCCAGGCTCCTGCTGCCTTGGTGGTGGGAGGGACCTTGCATCATCATACGCCGTTCCCGGCTAGCGGTGTGTGCCTCCTCCCACTTAGCCGAACACCACCTATCCACCATCTACTCCCAGCACAGAGGATGTGCGGCGCACCAATGTGGAATCACCTATAAAGTAAACACATAAAGTGCATATCAGAAGATAAAATACAATTCATGCATGGAGTGCTGGAACCAAACATGCATGACTTTACCTGCAGGTACTGGTCCCTGGTCAAGGACATGGTTCGGGCTTGCTGCTTGTTCACCCTCTCCCCAAGGACGGAGCAATGGTAGGTGACGATGGCCTGGATTCGGGCCTCATAGTGCATGTCCACGACGAGCTTCTTACAGCTCGTGGTGGCCACCGCATCCGCCCTAGCCTCGTATCCAGCCTCGCATCTGAAGAAATCCTGCATAAAAAACGATGTATCCATACATTATTTCAAGAATTTGCAACGAATGCGACATATTTTACATTATACTAAGACTTACCCACAGCTCTTGCTTCACCCGCTCCGCCTTGTTTGCGAATTCCCGGTCGTCCCGGTCTACTGCATCAGGGGCGACGACGTAGTGGTCGAAGGTGAAAGCTAGGCTCGTCACTCCGGCGTACTCCACTAGTCCAGGGAAGTGTTCCCTGCACAACAGGCTGAGGAGGCCATTGGGGGGGGGGGGGGGCGACGATGACCCCCAGCATAATCCAGAACCGTCCAAGACCTGTCCAAGTGATAAATAAAAAGTATTAGTTTATATTATGATTTTGAACACATAATAGAATGAAGAACATAAAATTACATACCTCTCCCCATCCGGCCGAATCAGCGGTCGCCTGTCCCGAAGTATGGGACGCGGAGTGAGACTCGCGGGGCCTCGCAAGTAGATGCTCCTTGAACTTGAGCCGCCAGAACCTGAGGCGTCATGCTGCTGGTCGTCGTCGACCTGAGGCTCCACCTGCTGCTAGACAAGGTCGTCCTGCTGCGCCTCCTGTTGTGCCTCGACCTGCTCTGCCTCGTCCGCCGTCCTACTCTTCCTCCCCCTCCTCCTCCTCAGCCAACCGCCCACCATATTTGTCCAACAACCTGCAATTAAGAGTAAACAAATAAGCACATATAAAAAGATGTATTTAAAAACAGGTGCGAAATAAAAAGTCATATAGCATTAGATCGATTAAAAATAATCTTCATATGTGTCAGGGTTAGCCGGATCATAACTCTCATCATCACTATCAACCATTTCAATCTCAACACCATCGGAAGACGCAAGTTCATCATTAATGTCATTGCCTTCAAGGATTACTAAGTCATTATCATTTTGCACCTCATCATCCTCCTCATCAACAACCATTTCAATATCTACGTCCATTCTGATAGCTTCAGTTAAGTCTATCTCAAATCGCCCTTCTAGCCCATCTTCTTGGAAGAACTCTCCATCATATGTGTCCGGGTCTAAGTTGTAATCTTCATCGTTAGGAACAGGTAACCTCCCGTGCGGCGATACCTTATACACAACATCCCAACCCTAAAGATGTTCTTCCGTTTGGCACGCATATGGGAGATAATACACTTGTGTGGCCTGTTGGGCCACGATATAGACATCGTCTCCTGCTAAGGTGGAATCTTGTCGAATTTCAACTATCCCAAGATTAGAATGTGTCTGTCTCGTCACTTGAGGGTCAAACCAATGACATTTGAATATCACTGGAGTAAGAGGTTTCGAACCATAAAAATTGAGCTCATATATTTCTTCGATTCGTCCAAAATAATCGACATTGTCAAGGCCGGGCGTAAAGACTCCAGAACACGTTGTTTTCCGATTGGGCCGACTTTTGCCATAGTTTGTTGTGCGAAAACGGTATCCATTGATGTCATACCTAGAATATTTCTTGACCCTATAAGCAAAGTCGTTGGCTACTTGTCTCAACTCGGCACTCATAGACGGATCTCTTTGGCCCTGCAAGTATTCACAAGTTAAAAGACGCTAAATTGAGTTCAAAGACGTATCTCTTTTATAAACTAAGCACGTACCTTACGTTTGAACCAGGAAATGAAATCGGGCAACCCATTTCTCGCACCCTTTCTAACAAGAGTGTCATATTCCTGTGGAGTGGGGTCCCTTGATCGATGCCAGAATTCATGAAGAAATTGTTCCATGTATGGCGTCACCTCTTCAAGGTTGGTCAATACGTATAGCATGATATGCAGCCACTCTTCATGTGTCAGGGTCTTGGTGGTCGAGCCACTTGCGCTTCCGAGTTGGCCTCGAAATATGCTAAGGTTTGATTCATTGTCGCCATCATTGTAACAAGAGGGTGGATTATGCACGCTCGGCAGTTTGTCACCATAATAAGTTGTTGTGAAGTTTGAGACCTCCTCTAGAATGTATGCCTCTGCAATGGAAGCCTCAATTTTGCATTTATTTCTACATTTCTTTCGAATAGTATTTAGACATCTCTCGATTGGATAGCACCAACGTCCCTGCACTGGCCCCCCATTCGTGCCTCATAGGGGAGATGAAGAATCAAATGCTGCATTGGATTGAAGAAGCCAGGTGGAAATATCTTCTCAAGCTCACGGCCATGTTTAGTGATCATTTTCAAATTTCGAGTACATATGATATCATGACATGTGGATAAGTGGACAAGTTTCATGATTTTCAAATTTTATCACAGCTTTCTCGAAACATTTTCAAAATTTTTATTACAGCCTGTACATATGATATCATGACACGTGGACAAGTTTCATGATTTTCTGACTTTGTTTGTATTTTATATAATTTTTAAACATGTAGATGGCAAGTTCACGGCCATGTTTAGTGAGCATGTTGCTCGAAGTTTCTGGTCCGCTCCTGAAATCGGTCGTAACTTATGCTAAGTAACATGAATATCATTTTTGCATGAACGGTTTTTCAAGTTTCGAGTGACCTGCAGTTCAAATCTGGATTTTCCGGAGAAATTCAAATAAACGAATTAAATCTACTAACGATTGAAAACTCTGTTATAATTGTCCACAAATGATACATGTAGGTTTACATAGTGCAGGAATATACCACAAAAAGTTTGGGAGACAAAATCTAAAAAATAAAAATATGCTTTGCCGAGTGTCCAAGGAAGACACTCGGCAAAGAGTTCTTTGCCGAGTGCCAACCATCGGCCCTCGGCAAAGGCTGACGACCGTTAGCTTTAGGACGGCCGCTGACGATCCTTTGTCGAGCGCCACCGTTGTCGAGTGTTTGACACTCGGCAAAGAGATCTTTGCCGAGAGTTCTCCTGTGCCGAGTGTCCTGCACTCGGTAAACCAGCTCGTTACCGAGAGCAGGAGTTTACCGAGTGGCTCTCGGCAAAGTCGCCTTTGCCGAGTGCCCGACAAAAGGCACTCGGCAAAGCTGCCGGCATTCGGCAAAGCCTGCAATTCCGGTAGTGTTTTACCACGTTGACAAAAAAAATGAAGAAATCCGATATTTTAGTCATTATGGATATGGCGCGGTGTCAAATCGGTATAGTCATAATCCTTTCCATAGGATTGTCCCATGCTCGACACATTAACACTAAGTTTATCCCTGAATAACACGGCTACCTCCATCCTAATCTTTTCTATTGATCAATTGCCTATTTTTAAGGCGCAGTTGTTCTTGGCCGTATCTGTGGAGATGATTTTTTTAAAGACGTCCAACTCTAGCTAGCTAGTCCGTGTATGTGAACGGTGTTAGGTAGTCATTGGATCCGTTGACTATATTTGTAAAGGTGGTAGCCGTTCTTTTTAATTTTAACGCCGCTGGGAAGAAATTAAACGTGGTACATCTATGTATCGTTTTCTTAACAGTGATATAATAATATACTATCATTGCATGCGTCCGCAATTGCTCTCTCGCGGCTCGTTCTACCGTGGGAAGAAGAGCTGACCCGTCGCCGCCCCACATGCATACGATGCGTCCTTATCTGTCGCGGCTCGTGCAAACGCGGGGCGGGCTGAGCGCCCCAGCCCACCACTTGCACCACTTGCATTTACTTAATTAGTTCATAACACATCACATCTGTATCTTACATTATCTTTAAAAAAATGATTCACACATTATTTATATATGAGATATAATAAGTTTCCAGGAAGCATCTTTGGCGACTTACGTACGTGTATCAGAGACATGGAGTGATAAACTATTGGGCAACCATTTAGCAATCCTAGCTAGCCAGCTCGTCTATAAATAGATGCATCAGCTCCACTTGGTCTACACACTTCACAAGCAGCTCAAAGCTCTAGTTCTAGCTAGCTAGCAAAGGGGGGGAAAATGGCTCCGCTTCTCGCTGCTGCCATGAACCACGCTGCAGCCCATCCTGGCCTTAGGAGCCACCTAGTAGGACCCAACAATGAGAGTTTCTCACGGCACCACCTGCCGTCTTCTTCTCCACAGAGCAGCAAGCGAAGGTGTAACCTTAGCTTTACTACACGATCTGCAAGAGTAGGCAGCCAAAATGGAGTCCAAATGTTGAGCCCCTCGGAAATCCCACAAAGGGACTGGTTCCCCTCTGACTTCACCTTCGGTGCCGCCACTTCAGCGTACCAAGTATAATTTTCTAGCGCGAATGTTGTTTATTACGTCTCTGTTAGATATATACATATATGAAAAGAAACTACTGTAGTTCACTGTTACATAATGGCAGCTGATTTATATATATACCTAAACCAAAAAGGAGTTGATATATGTGTGTGTGCGCACGCGCGCGAAACGTATTGTATTCTAGCTAATTAATTAATTGTTTGATACATGCTAAAGTGAAATGATATATCTTGGTAGATTGAAGGTGCTTGGAATGAAGATGGAAAGGGGGAAAGCAACTGGGATCACTTCTGCCACAATCATCCGGGTAAGGTTCATATATATACCCCAGCTTTGATTAATTAGCTTGTTTTTGTTTGTTCATAATTAATAACATCATACGTTATATCCTTGTTTATTTCCTTATTTTTTTATGCCTCTTTCATGTGCATATCAATAGAAAGGATACTGGACGGGAGCAATTCAGACATTGGAGCGAATTCGTACCATATGTACAAAGTAAGTCCACTCCCGGCCCGTAGGAATTCGGAGCGGAGACACCTTTAATTTTGCAATATGAGTTTCGGGCAGTTTCAGATCCCATTTTTCTTTTACCCAAATATTCGGCCGCCTGGATCCGAAACAGGCAGCAGCCCCGCCGCGGGAAAAATTTCTTTGCCCATGGAGCTCATGATCTGTAATTTGGCCTGTTGTTGGACCGCCATGGAGCTCTCCAACATGAAGCTAATCATCATTGACAACATCCAAGATGTAAAAATGATTATAGAACAATATAACATATAATATTTCTTATGGAAGTTTTAAATATTATGTTATTAGTCTATTACAAACCTGAAAAAAAAACAAAGGAGTCCACAGTTTTCAAATTAATATTAGGTCGGACATGAACTATTTCCTTGCGCAGGAAATATTTTCTGCTTATTATTCTAAGCTAAAATTTTGGATCTCGGTTGGAAAGGTTGTCCTTTTCTTGTGTGAAATAGGATGAAATTTTGGGTAACCAGCTGACATAATGTTTGTTTGCAGTTAACTCTCTTAAACATGTAAAAATGGTTATAGAAGAATATATTTCGTATCGTGGAGATCCTTTTCGAGCAAAATAACTGTTGATGTATACGCACTTCTAACTAAAAATGTCTGCGAATATATATTATTGCTACCATTTTTGATATCAGCATTTTTAAATGTGCAGACGGACGTCAGATTGCTCAAGGAAATGGGCATGGACGCATATAGGTTCTCTATCTCTTGGCCCAGAATACTGCCGAGTAAGTATATATATAGTAAAATAATCAAATATGTCTCATATGGTAAAAAAGTTAGAAACGGACGAACAGTAAAAATGATCTGTACAACTAAAATGCATTCAGAGTTTTCGGATCGCGTTACAATGCTAATTTCAACATAACGACTTTCAGAGGGAACCAAAGAAGGAGGTATTAACCCGGATGGCATCAAGTACTACAGAAACCTCATCAACTTGTTGCTGGAAAACGGTAAAACCCCATTTCTCTATCAGGCTCGTTTAGCAGCCTCATTAGTATTATTTATGGGAGATTGTAATCCAGTGTGCAAAAGTTTTCACGAATCATTCTTTATTCATGGCAATCCAGGCATAGAGCCATATGTAACAATTTTCCACTGGGATGTACCTCAAGCACTAGAAGAGAAGTACGGCGGCTTCCTAGATAAGAGTCATAAGAGCATTGTGTAAGTAGTACACACCCAGCTTAATTGATATTCTCCTATCTATCATCGTTGTTCAGTCTAGTTGCTCTTATTCCGTCGACATACAAAATAAAAAAATACTGTTACTTACATTTTGATTTTGGACAATGAATTTGTGTGCCCAATATTAAAAAAACATTATCTAGGCAGACTACAAACATTGTTGTATTGTCATTCATGGAAGTGTTATATGCTAATATGCTATCACATTTTTTCAGAGAAGATTACACCTACTTCGCTAAGGTGTGCTTTGATAACTTCGGCGACAAGGTGAAGAATTGGTTGACCTTTAATGAGCCCCAGACATTTACTTCCTTTTCCTACGGAACTGGGGTCTTTGCCCCAGGGCGGTGCTCACCTGGACTAGACTGTGCCTACCCAACTGGGAATTCACTCGTCGAGCCTTACACTGCTGGCCATAACATTCTCCTAGCCCACGCTGAGGCTGTTGATCTTTACAACAAGCATTACAAGGTACATATATAGTAAAAAAAGTCTCTCAAACACAATCTTCTAAAAATCAATAGGTATTGGCACGATATATGATCAAATACTAATAATAAACAAATTGCAGCGCGACGACACCCGCATAGGGCTTGCGTTTGACGTAATGGGTCGTGTGCCATACGGAACATCGTTTCTGGATAAACAGGCCGAAGAAAGGTCATGGGACATCAACCTAGGATGGTTCTTAGAGCCAGTGGTTCGTGGTGACTACCCCTTCTCCATGAGATCATTGGCTAGGGAACGACTACCCTTCTTCAAGGACGAGCAGAAGGAGAAGCTCGCCGGTTCCTATAACATGTTGGGGTTAAACTACTACACCTCACGGTTCTCCAAAAACATCGACATCTCACCAAACTACTCACCTGTGCTCAACACTGACGACGCCTACGCCAGTCAAGAAGGTAAGAAACTATATACAGTTGAACGCACCATTAATTTTTTTGACATTCTCATATTAATCGTGCACTTTTATTCTTCTGTCATCCAGTTAACGGGCCTGACGGGAAGCCCATTGGTCCTCCTGTATGTATATTTTGATTTTTTTTATTGTAATATGCACATTGGTAACTAGTGAATAATATTTACTACACTAATTTACAGATGGGAAATCCATGGATCTACATGTACCCTGAGGGCTTGAAGGATCTCCTTATGATAATGAAGAACAAATACGGAAACCCACCTATCTACATCACCGAGAACGGTAAGTAGTAAGGTTTTACAATTTAAGTCATAGGTTGTACTAACTTGTAGCTAACTACAAACCGCTGTCTTTTTTATTCTTCTCATGGACCTTTTTTTGTATAAAGGGTTTTTTTATATTTTTAAACAAGCGAAACGTGACAAGTAACTAAACTTTTCGTGATCACAAAGACTCGATCACGGTCACAACTGGTCTGGATTTCGAAAGAACACCTCTGTTTTCTCTGTTTGAAAGATGAGCTTAATCCTATAAACACACACAAGAGGCTAACTTAAGCAGCGTTCCCATGCATACGCATTAGCTAGGCTAGATGAGTCACTATGACAATGACCGGGTCCAGTGATGTGTCTGGTCTAATCGGGATCGTCCGGCAAGAAAAGAAATGAAATCAGGTGCATTGAACCTGAGCTTGTCATATACCCACCACATCTCAAAATATAATTCCTTTTACACTAAACATATATTCATCAATTAATCTACGAATGCAGTTTGTATGTACGTTTATATTCATTATCATTTATTCTAATGTGGATGGAAAAAAAGAGTGCCACAAACAACTATATTTTAGCGGAATGATTAATAATCTAATGGTATACATGATGTATGGGCTTCTAAGCAAGCCATGTGCGGAAATGCAGAATCGGCCCATAGCCTGCATCGGCGGACCTGGACATGTTGGGCTGGAGTCCTAAGATGACCTTTTTGCGAGATATTTGACTCAAACAATATAACCAACTCAACTAAACTAGATACTTTTGGCTCTTTTATTTCTTTTCACGAAACTTTTGTCAACGTAGGTTTTTAGTTTGGTATACTTATTAAACAAGGAAAATATTGAAAACATAACATCAGGTGAAAGTAACTAAACTTTTCATGATCCACGCTTATAGAAGATATATACGCAAGCTGGGACCGTAGCCTGAATAATGGATCTGGTTGCGCTGTGTGTTATTTTTTGTGAAATAAAAATCTAGATGGTTGTGTTTATGATAGATGTTACTATACGGTCGCACTTGCCGTCAATTCAATTTTTATTTGTGCAGGAATCGGGGATGTTGATACCAAAGAGACACCTCTACCCATGGAGGCTGCCTTAAATGACTACAAAAGGCTAGATTACATCCAGCGCCACATCGCTACTCTTAAGGAATCAATAGAGTATGAATCTACACTAGAACTTATCTCTAGTATATATTTCGCCTCCGTTTTTATTGCTCTTTGTTCTGTTGCAATCATTTATATGTGGCACATGCATGGTTCAATCAAGATAATGCTTGCATTAATGGATCCGTTCATGCAGCTTGGGATCAAATGTGCAAGGCTACTTCGCTTGGTCTCTGCTGGACAACTTTGAATGGTTTGCCGGCTTCACCGAACGTTATGGCATTGTCTACGTCGACCGCAACAATAACTGCACGCGCTACATGAAGGAGTCTGCCAAGTGGTTGAAAGAGTTCAACACCGCGAAAAAGCCCAGCAAGAAGATTCTTACGCCAGCTTAAAAATCGGGGGCCTCATGATGTGGGTGCAGCCCATAAAAACTGTGTGGTTTGGAACCGAAGATTTTCTCTTTTTTTTTCTGCCACGAGAGGTTCTCTGGAGGCATACTCTCCAGCACCGTGGCTAATAACGCGTTGTTCCAATTCAGTCTGGCCTTGTCATGCATGCAATAAATAAAGTGATGGGTTTCCCTGTTTCAATATCCACAATAATGTTGAATCACTATGGATGATGTCTTTATATTTCTCAAAGAGCAAAAACAAACAACTTCCATATAAATTTATATCTAATATGACAAAAATAAATAGCTAAGGATAATAAAGGATTTCCAATTAAACGCACCACCAATAAAATAGCTATTGTTTGAGTAAATTCGAAAGAAATAAATTTTTGCATGTATTTCTTGATGGTTCTGTCAAAAGGTAAGAAATAAAGGTAACCTAGAGCGTCAAAGAGAGAAGTGAATTTCGTGTCTAGTTTAGGTCTTGCTTGGAAGCAATGAAAATAAACTCAGGGAAAAAAAACCTACAATAAAGGGGTGTTTGACACTGCTATGTGTTCCAGCTTTATCGTGAAGCTGCGGTGTATAATAGAAATTTATATGGTTTTAAAAATATTTTTATACAACTTTGTAATTAAAACATTTTTCATTTAAATTAATTTACTGCTTCAAACTATGATTTGAAAATTGCCTTTGTCTAGTGTACAAAGAAAACACTCGGCAAAGAATTTCTTTGTCAAGTGCCAAAAAGAAAATACTCGGCAAAGAAGCTCTTTGCTGAGTATTTTATTTTACCAAGCATTTTATATTTGACACTCGACAAAGAGCTTTTTGCCGAGTGCCAAAAAAACACTCGGAAAAGACTCGTTTTTAGGTAGCGCCTAATGCAAAAGAGGAATCAATAAATACAACACGTAAAGAAGAAGAATTAGAGAGGGCAAGCTCTTGTCGAAAAGGTGATTTATCCCATAATATCATATGTCAAAATGCAACCTCTAATTTATGTCAAAGTTCCACCGTGGTACTTCCCGATCACCAAACCTTCCCTATCCATGGTGTTTGGTTCACCATAGAGACTCCTGCCAATCATGGCACATTCCATAAGCCAACAAAGCAAACTACTGCTGCTCCACACTTACCATCACCTTAGTGCCATCATCACCACTAAGTTTCTCTGTCATGGAAGTGCTATAGTCCACTCATCTCTACACACATGAAGTTATTGCTTCTCCACACCATGATTTACTATAGGCATTAACACTGTAACTGGTCATCCACAATGGCCCCCATAATCTCGATAGCCTAAACATATAAGAGATCACCTCAACTCTAAACCTAGAGAATTGATTACTAAGGTCACAGTGAGGTTGTAGTGTATTTATTTTTCACATGAAGCAATTCCATCTAGCTTCTATAATCTCCACCAACCTACAAATGGGCACCCAAAGGCATATTCATAGACCATAAAAGTTCCTTGGCATTGGGAACAAAAGCTAGTAAATCTGTCATCATCGGATGTTCTGATGTAGTCCATGTATATGTGAATCATGTAAGGAAAATAGACCATGGCCCATTTGATAAATAAAATTTTGGTGTTTGATGATCAACATGACATTTGTACTAACAATAATTACTAGTGTTTTGTTATAGCTCAAAGGATACAACATGGACTTGAATGAAGGAGAAGTGGTGATCGATATGATCAACACCTCAAACAAAGACATTAGAAGACTCATTGAAGATCTACAACATGCAAGTCCAAGACACAATATGGAAACTGTTGGTGTAAGGTTCACAAACAAACAATAGATAGAAGATATTACGGGGGGCATAAGACCATACTAGCACTACCAGACACAGTTGCTTTGCTGGGTGCTATAGGCACGTGGCAAAACCCAGAAAACACTCGGAAAACTCTTTTCTGAGTGTAACTCTCGGTATAGAGGACTTAGTGAACTATACAACGGCAATAGCTTCTTTGTCGAGTACTTTTTGTCGGGCATTTGTCGAAGTCTTTGCTGAGTGCCATCTAGTGCTTGACGATGGTGATAGAGACTTTGCCAAGTGTACTCAATGGCACTCGGTAAAGAGGGAGCCTTTGTCAAGTGCCTACTGGCCTAGCGCTCAACAAAGAAGGCTACAGTTAGCCCACACGGTAGCCTCTGTGCCTTGAGCTGCAAGCTGGCACTCAGTAAAGGGAGCTTCTTTGCCGAGTGTCTGCCTATCTGGCAGTTGGCAAAGGGAGCATCATTGGGCCTCTTTGCCCAGTGCGCTAGGAGGCACGCGGCAAAGGGAGCTTCTTTACTGAGTGTTAGGACTACAACACTCGACAAACAAGCTTTACCGCTTTCTAGTCGTGCCTTCTTTGCTGAGTGCTATGGTCACGACACTCGGCAAAGGCACTCTTTGCCAAGTGTTACACTCAACAAAGTGCCCAAAGACTCCCTTTTTATTTTTTTCGTTATTCCATCCAAACAAACAAAAGATATAAATCATTGACATCACATATATCACAGAATCAAAACATGTATCACCTACACCACATATCTCATAAAATATCACCACTTCAAACAAGTTTCACAAACATAAATCTCACCAACACCAAATTTTCCCGACATCGACGCCAGAATTCATGAAGAAATTGCTCCATGTATGGCGTCACCTCTTCAAGATTGGTCAATAGGCATAGCATGATACGACACCACTCTTCATGTATCAAGGTCATGGTGGTCGAACCACTTGCGCTTTCGAGTTGCCCTCAAAATGATGAGGTTCGATTTATTTTCTCCATCATTGTAACGAGGGGGTGGATTATGCATGCTTGACAGTTTGTCACTATAGTAAATTGTTGTGAAGTTTGACACCTCCTCCAGTATGTACGCCTCTGCAATGGTGTAACACCCTAAATTTGGGGGTATAAAATTTCTTTCTTATTATCATCCAAATTCAGGTGTTACTCTTCTCTATCTCTCTCTAGTTTCTCTCTCTCTTTCTCTTTTGGTTAGGGTTAGCTTTATTAGTGAGGGATTATGTATTTTATTTTTGACAAAACAGATGAGTCATGAAATGTTGCATTATATTGAGCCCAAATATTCTTTGAATTGTTGCACATGTTTGATTTGAACTGAATTTGAAACTTGATTTGAATTTGATTTGAAAACCCTAGAGAAAATAAATAGAAAAGCAATTAGAAATTCCTTGAAAATGGAAAAACCCAATTCAGCCCAAGTCGGCCCACTAAGCCCAGCCCCGCGCACCCGTGCGCCCTCGGTGCCAACCCGCGCGCCCTCTCTCCCTCTCTCTGTCTTGTTGCCCCGTGGGCCAGGTTTGTCGGCGTCGTTCCTTTCGCATGCGCGCCCGCTTCCCTCTCTGTCCCGCCGACCCCACCTGTCAGCTCGTCCCCAACCTCCCGCCCACGATCCCCCGCCTGGACGCGCCCACGACCTCGCGATCTCCGGCCACCTCCGCACGTCCTTGCCCCTTTTGAGCCTCGCGCCCTGCTCGCCCACCTTCCCCGCTCACTTGCGCCCTCAGTCGAACCCTCTCACCCCCTCTCTCGCTCTGCGCGCGCGACTAGAGAGCTCCACCACCGCCCACCGTCGACTGACGTCTGTTCTGCGACCGTCATCGAGCCCGCGGCCCGTCTGTTGCCTCGGTGAGTTCCGCCTTGCCGTCAACTACTCAGGACACCTTCTGGTTTGCCCTTCCCCTCTCTGGTTTGCCCAGTCCACGCTCACCGGAGCATTTCTTGCACAACCGGAGTCCCGCCGCCGTCGACCCGAGGCTCCATCGCACCCCCGTTGTTCTCCAAGCGTCCCAGAGTTCACACTCGAGGTGAGCACCCTTCCCATGCCTTTATTTCGCCAAGTATCGCCCTAGAGCCCGTGCAATTGCTCATCGGAGTTAGTTGTGCTGCCGCGGGACTTTTTCCACCACGGTCTAAGTTCTCTAGCGCCCTCGTGCCGGTTCTGCGCCCACGGTCGTGTTTCCCTTGTCACCCTGAACGCGCCTGACCCTTTCCCTAAGCCCCTAAAGCCTTGCCATGGCCGCCCCCCTTGTCTCCGGCGAGCCCTTGCCGCGGGACCAAGTGGCTCCACTGCGCTCATGTCCGGCCCCCAGCCATTGGATCTCGGGCGTCCATTCGAGATCTAATGGTTTAGGTTTAATCAGTGCGGATCTAATCTCAGCCCTCCGATCCAGATCCGACCGCTCTTCTCTCTCCCCCTCACCTGCGCCTCTGCCTCTGGGCCCGGCTGGTTAGCCCGTCCTGGTTCGCTGACACCCCACCCCGCCTGTCAATCGCGTCCTTGGGCTCGCGCCCGCGCCCGCGCGCGCGTCCGTAGGATCTAATCCTGTCCGTTGATCTCTGATCCGATGGTCGAGATCACCCAGTACCCCTTCGCATGTATGTTTTGCTTAAGAGACCCTCGAGTTTTAGGAAATCAACCCGCCGTCCTGAGTTTTAGCGCACAGACCCCTGGTTTCTTTTAAATAGCCCCCTATGCTTTTATTTAATCACAGAATTAGCCCTAATTTCATATTTTAAACTTCAAAACTTGTTTATTTCATATCTTTTTCATATGAACTCCAAATTTAGTGGTTCAAATTGCAAAATGTTCATGAAATTATTCTCTGCCCAAATAAATTATGTTCATCTATAGTTTGTACACTTTAATTTTACACCTAGAATATAAGATTAATGTATATGTTGATTTACTCATTTAATGAAATAGATAAAAGGGAAGCCCTAGAAGTTGAAGTATATTTAATCTTGTGACATTAATAATATGTACTACATGAATTCATCTCTGGTTTAACTTTTAGGTCTCAATAAAATGAATAGAATTAGGTTATGTAATTATGGACAACACTTAAAGAATAATCAATTTTTAAATGAGATTAGTTCATCTTACAATTTAATCTCTTTCTTTATTTAATTACTATTTTACCTTTTTGAGATGTGTTCCAAACACTTAGAGAGTAATCAATTCCTAATTAAGATTAGTTTATTTTATAATTTGATCTCCTTCTCCTTTATTTAATACTATACCTTTTGAGATGTGTTCCAATGTTTGTACATGCTTGATGTGTTGTTCATTTGTACTTTCCAAATGTATTGAATGTATGATCGCTTTATTTAGACAACGAGTAGCCCGTGGTTCCTGAGTGTGTTGCCGAAGATCCCTCTAAGCAACAACCTGGTGAAGGGAAGTGTCCTTAGACCTATCATGTCCTACTTTACTTTATAATTCACTGTCCCGCGTTACATTATTGAAACTTAAGGATTGACTAGTCTGTATTTACCTTACCCTTGTTTACCTTTTTGGGTTAATCATGGTTAGCTTATGCTATTGCTTTATCTTAATCAATGAACATGATGTGATTATTTATGATACGATGATGTTATCCCAATGAGGTTCTTGTGATTACTTTAGGGGGCTCAGGCTGTTTCCTCTCCGTAAGGACCTGTTTGGGGAGTGGCAACCCGGGATAACAGTGCAACCATGAGGGTGGAATGGGACGCCCTTAGCTGATTAATTAGAGGAACCAAAGGAGTAGTTGGCTTTGCCGTAGGGCCATCAATGGGGTCCGGGCATAGTACTTGCTCTGCCGAGGCTGGTTGCAGAGGTTCTTGATTTGGTTTTGTTAGTCACCCTTCCTTTGGGGAGATGTACTGTGTTTATCAAACTGGAGAAACCTAACAGATGACTACGACCTCTGGGAAATCTTTGTAAAGGCGACGTAGTGAGACCCTGCTAGGTTACCTTGGCAAATGTGGTGGCAGATGCTTTGAGCAGAAAAGAGTCAATTTAATATGTTGGCCGCTCACCCGATGTCATACGAGCTAGCAAAGGAATTTGATAGATTGAGTCTCGGATTTCTAAACAACACTCAAGGAGTGACAATTGAGCTGGAACCCACTATAGAGCAAGATATCAGGAAGGGCCAGAAGGATGATGAGAAGATCAACGAGATCCGACAGCTGATCATAGATGGAAAAGGCAAGGATTTCCATGAAGATGTAGAGGAGTGGTATGGTTCAAGGATAGGTTGTGTGTTCTCGACATCAAATCGATCCGGGAACCAATTCTCAAGGAAGCTCATGAGACAGCATATTCTATACACCTCGGTAGCGAGAAGATGTACCGAGACCTAAAGAAACAATTCTGGTGGTACGGTATGACAAGGGAGATAGCAGAGTATGTGGCTATATGCGACAATTGTTAGAGGATCAAGGCAGAACACCAGAGGTTTGTTGCAGCCGTTACAGATTCCTCAGTGGGAATGGGATGAGATGGGGATGGACTTTATAGTTGGTTTGCCTCACACTTGTACTGGTTATGACTCCATCTGGGTAGTACTGGACCGTTTGACAAAGGCGACCCATTTCATACCAGTCAAGACCACCTACAATAGTGCAGTGTTGGCCGAACTATACATATCTCGGGTGTTGGAGACTTGTTCTCAAATGCTATAAATTAAGAACAAGTCAACACGAAAATAGCTTAATGGTTAATGTCCTTCGTCCTTCGAAGCATTACTTCCCTAAGGATATAACGATCTTCGGACGAAGGTTGTGAAGGACGTACCTTCATCATCATAGCATAAATCAATGAAAGACGAAGCATACGAAACATGGAAAAATAACATGGATAATTATATGACATCATAATGTATCTTTTATTACATGATTATGAATGAGTAAAAACAGTATTGAGTTACATTTGTACCTTCAGCTTGACAGAAGGTAAAAGCACAAGCGTGATGCACAAGTGAATACAAATCAGCGTGAACAGTACGGAGGTACTGTTCATCTATTTATAGGCACAGGGCGCAACCTGTGTGGATTTACATTCATGTCCTTTATAACTGGTTACAATCATGACACATATTATCATGGGCCGATCGGTCTTTTCATCTTTAAGTCGGTGCAACCCTTCGTCTCAAGGCGTGTCACTATGCTGAAGCTCCCTGGATGGTAGCTTCGGTGATGCTTCTATGTTGATCTTCCGAAGGTATTTCTTCTTACAGGACCTTCGGCGACGAAGCTGACCCCCAACAGTAGCCCCTTCGCAGTGCTAGATCGTTTTTTGTAACGAGCTTGATCCGTGAAAACTTGTCCTAGGCTTTGGAATGCCGAAGGTCCGAAAAACACCTTCCCTAAGCTCGTTGCCGAGAAACGATTAAAATATTCCGAGCGCGAGGTGGCCCCACCATGCGGCGGGTACACGCGATCTGGCGATTCATCTCCCACGCGCCGTGGTCCACCGTTCAGTGGGTGCGGGTGACTGTTGAGCGGGTGCGAGCGACTTGATGATTCACCTTCACACTTGCAGCACTATATAAACAGACGGGTAGGTGTGAAGTTACCACAACATTCATTGTCATTGCACTGTTTTGCTGCTGAAAAATTTAACCATAGCCGAAGCTTTCTCATCGCATTCTCAAGCAAAGCATCATTTTGATTTAGCTTCGGCATAAGAGGGAGCTTTGTCAAAACTATAAAAATCATCAACATTCGTAAGAACTGCAAGAAATTCAACACCTGATGGCTAGAGTACGTTCAACTGCTAGAGTGACCCGTGACGGAGAGGAGGCCGAAGCCACCGAAACAGCCCCGATTTCCGAAGTTATGAAGCAATCTAGATTGGTTGTGACAGAGGGGACTGTTGACGAAGATGTACATACTGCTGAGGCTGAAGAAGCTGATGTTGAGGAAGGAAATACTGATGAAGAAGAAGACTATAACACTCTAGTCCCATCAAAGCCTAACAACTTAGATTTTGAAAAATCTACTGTCTCTGAGGCCGATGTGCCGATGATGATGAAGCTCGGTTACTTCGAGGAGTCAGAGAAGAAGCTTCTTTGTTTTGCCGGTGAAGCAACCATCCCAGAGCCAAAAGATGACGAAGTGGTAGTTTTCAAAAGCTTTTTCAAAGATGGATTGCGGTTTCTGCTTCATGAGATGATTGGGGAAGTTTTGAATAATTATGAAATTTATCTTCATTAGCTGACTCCTAACGCTATCGTTAGGCTCAGCATGTTCATTTAGGCCCTTCGAAGCCAGGGAATGGATCCAAATGCTAAATACTTCTGCTGAGTACATGAGCTACATTATCAGACGAAGGCTAGAGAAGATAGGCTTCATGAGAATTTTGGCTAAGCTACCGCACCAAGTGGCCAACTGGCTGGAAAAGTGAGTGGTTCTACATTAAAGCTGATGAGAAGAAAAGGGAGAAGCTGAAGACGTTAGTACTGAGCCCGTTGAGTTTGAGCTACGGGTTGACTAGGCCCTTGTGCCGTATGTCGTCGGGGTCACCATGCCAACAGGTTGTGGCAGAATTTAGAGTTGTGACTGAGCAGATCGGCACTAGAGATCTGGTACAAGAATTCTTAGCCTATGGGGTATTTCCGACGTTGAGTGAATGGAATATGCCGAAGCTGAAAGGAGAAAAGAAAAAGAATGAACTTGTTCGATTGCCATATCACTTCAAGTTCAAGAAACAATTCAAAGAGCCTTGCCAAAAGTGGCTAGAAATGATTGAGGCTACGTGCAATGAGATTTTGGGCAACTATACTAAAAAATAAGATCAACTGATGACTGCAGCCTTCGGCACCCGACCGAAGCGAAGGCTGAATCGAGTAATGGATGCGCTGAACTTTGAATATCCTGACTATAAACGATTAAGCAAGGGTGCCGAAGGGTCAAAGTGAAAAAGGGTTGTCAGTGTTATGAACAGACAGGCTGCTAGGATGATAAAAGAAGATGAATTTTTTTTGAAAAAAAAGTCTAGTCCTGAGCCGAAGGTGACAACCTCGAAGAAGAGGAAAACAGCAACTCCAGAGCCGAAGATGGCTGAGATAGAAGAGGGAGCTCCTTCGACACCTTCTGCTACTGAAGTGGAAGAAATTTTAAAGGTAATGACCGAATCCTTACCTATCAAGCTACTAAGTCCCCTGGGGCCAGAACTGACAAAGCTTTTATAGAAGAAGGACGAGCCTTCGGCAGCGAAGAAGGCGGTTGGGCGAAAAAAGCAAAGGATTGTTACTGTTATGCAAGCAATTGAAGAAACGCCACTGCTGGCCTCAGCGTCAAAAATAACACCAGCTACTGAAGTTGCTACAGCTACCGAAGCTGCTCCCACTGAAGCTACAACTGCCAAAGCTGCAACGGCCGAAGCCATGAATCTGGAGAGCACATTATCTGATATTGATAGAATACTCTTGGATATGGCCGCAGAAGAAGCTGCTGCAGCTGCTGAAGAAACCCTGGCCACAGTGCCTAGAAAAGGCAAGGAGATTGCCGAAGATATTTTGGAGGAAAAAGACTTCAATTTTCAAAACATAATTGGTCAAGAGTTATCTAAGGCTGAGAAAGAGGAGCTGCGGGATTATGCTATATCCTGTGGCTACCAGCACTATACCATGACATAAAATTAGCGACAAACATTTGTCGGTAAAAATAGGCTTTTGGCGACAGCCAGTCTGTCGCAACATAATACCATCACAGCATCCGTCGGCATATAGTATTTTGGTGTCAAACAAACTGTCAGCAAAAATTTCTAGCTATTGTGATAGACTATCTGTCGGTATAAACAATTATTCGTGACACAACATCTGTCGGAAACAAACTGCTAGGACTTAATTAAAAAAGACCAACATGTCATCCTCCTGCGCTAGCCGGCTGGGTACCCGTAAGCAAAAAATACCATCGCGTGTGCTGTAGTCCGGCCTGCGCAGGAGCCGCCGCCGCGCCTTACCCTAGACGCCGCCGCCGCCGACGTCCGGCCTGCGCTCCCTCACCCGCGCGCGGTCGCGCCCAGCCTCCGTTGCCCTCAGTCGATCAGCAGCCGCCAGTCCACCACTGCCTCACGCCCTTCGTCGAGCACGGCCAATCCACTTCGTCCCCTCCTGCTGCTGATCCCCTTCGTCGAGCACGGCCAAGGTTGGTTTCCCTTCTTGCCCCTGCCTCCATTTCTCTCGTCTGTGGTTGCTGATGGTGTAGCCCAACACGTTAAGCCATGATCTATGCATAATTACCTGAAGTAGTATTCGTTGGCACGAGCGTTTCGATGTCGAAGCTCTGCACGACGGAGACGATGACAGACTTCATCTCCATGATGGCGAGCTCTCTGCTGAGCAGACGTGCACGCCGCCCTGGAAGATTGGGTACCCGTAGGGACTCGATCTCGGGCACGAACGCCGTCATGGAGCCACGGTCCAGCCAATCGGGGCCTCACATGGCTTCTGGTAATTAATGTTAAGTGGATTTAGTGTGTAACTTGACTCTTATCTCTCGGTTAGTCCTAATTCCTAAAAGCATATCGGTATTTTTTTTGGTTCATGATTACTATGATTTGAAATCAACACACCCAAAATGCTTCATTAGCAATTTACTGAAGGATGACAGAGCACGTAGGTTTAGCCGTCAGTTCAACTTTCTAGGGTACTGTATCGAATATTGAAGATCAGTGAACCACAAATGTCCAAGTACGAAGAGTTTCAGTAAGATGTTACTTCAGTGTTGATGGATTCTTCTAGTGAAATGATTACAAAAATGATATGGAGTTACTTGATAGTTGATACTGATATTTGCTCTGAATGCATGGCATTTTGTGATGATTTTACTGTGGTCAGGGTACAGTATTTTTTGAACTTTAGCTAGTCCCTTAAATTAATATAGTAATTGTTCTCATTAGTGTTGCAAAGGTCATAAACCCTTCGATCTGCCCGTAGACAATGCAACTGTCGAAGGATTTAGCAAATTCAGATAAAAAAGAACTACTAAACCAAGATATCCGCACCTTAGTGTTATTATTATTGTGTGTTCTATTGTTTTAGCCATCCACTTGTGTCTTACTATCATTATTTTATTTAAAATTTTATACATTTTATTTTTAAAACAAAATTAAATCGATATGCTTTTAATCACAGGAGAAGGGGACGGTGGCGAGTCACAAGCGGCCGACTGCCACCATCGAGGAGTAGTGTGGGCAGGCTGCCGGCGAGGGCAAGTGTGCGCGACTACCGCGAGGACGAGTGCGGGCGGGCTGCTACAGATTCTTGGATCACATCCATTGGTAAGTGGTAATCTCCAGCCTTAACTTTTCCATATTCTATTGATTAGAACTATCTTCACTAGGAAATCTACTTAATTCGGTTTTTATCTTTGGTACTTGTAATGATCCCCCCTTTTCCACCATTTTTTCACCTATATTATGAAGCTGGGAAGGGTACAATCCATCTTATTATTTATTAAGGTACAACATGGATAAAAGGTGGATGAATGAACCTAGGTATATTTCTGACAATCCACTATAAACCATTATTTTTTGGTAATCACCTTGTACCAACATATCGTATTTGTACCTAATCTTCATAGGCACACGAAGGTCTACATAGATGGGGTGGCTGGATTTATTGAGTTTGCGTTTAGCAATTCTATAGGTGGAAACAAAATTCTATGTCCTTGTAGAAAATGTGTTAATTCTCTATGGAAAGATGAAAATGAAGTTCGTGCACACTTGATATGTGATGGCTTTCAAGAGGGATACAAAAGGTGGACTTATCATGGAGAAATAGACTCTATGCCTATTAATAGTCATGACTACACTGATACAGAGGCTGTAAACAATTCAGATGAAGATGACATAGCCAATTTGGTTCAAGACTTAGCTGGTGGTCTAGATGATAAAGGGGATTTTGAAGTATCTGATGGTTTAGATGAAACTGATGTAGATTTAGAAGCCATCAATCAGTTAGCGATAGATAATACCCAAGAGCTATACCCAGGGTGTAAGAAGTTCTCCAAGTTGCATTTCTTAATAAGAATTCTTCACTTGAAATTGCTTGGAGGGTGGACAGATAAAAGTTTTGATATGCTACTAGATCTACTAATGGAGGCTTTCCCTGATGGCTTGGCATTGCTAAAAAATTTCAATGAAGCAAAGAAAGTAATTAAGTGTCTAGGACTCGGGTATATAAAAATTGATGCATGTGAAAATGATTGTATTTTGTTTAGGAAGGAGTATGCTAAGTATGATGCATGTCCCACATGTGAAAGGTCACGCTGGAAATAAAAAAGGATAAGTTTAAATGGAAAACGTGTACACAAGGTTCCATGCAAAGTTCTTCGTTATTTTCCAATAAAAAGAAGGCTTCAGAGGTTATTTCTGTCATCTAAGATAGCAAGTGACATGAGGTGGCATGATGAGGAGCGTATACAAGATGGATTACTAAGGCATCCTGTAGATTCACCTCTCTGGAAGGATTTTGACCAAAAGCACCCAGTGTTTGCTTCTGATAGTCGCAACATTAGACTTGCTTTAGCTACAGATGGTTTTAATCCGTTTAGGTCCATGAATGTTAGCTATAGCATTTGGTATGTTATTCTCATCCCATATAACTTTGCACCATGGTTGTGTATGAAGCAAACAAATTTCATTATCTCATTGCTGATTCCAGGCCGTAGATCTCCTGGTAGTGATATAGATATTTATTTTCAGCCACTAATTGATGATCTGCTAGATATGTTTGTTGAAGGGGTAAGAACTTATGATTCTTCAAAGCATGAGTATTTTCAATTGCGTGCTGCAATAATATGGACCATATCTGATTATCCAGGTCTAGGGTACATTGCAGCATGTAGTACATCAGGTGAAGTAGCATGTATTGAATGCCACTCATATACATGTTCTCTACGATTGAAACAAGGTACAAAAAATTGTTATATGGGACACCATAGATTCTTGGGCCCAAACCATCCATATAGATTTGATCTAGATTCATTTGATGGTAAAGTTGAGGATAGGCCAGCGCCTAGACCACTTTCTGGAGAGGAAATTTTATTGCAAACAGAGAATATGCACACAGTGCATGGGAAAGGTTGCCAACATAAAAAGAAAGCAAAAAAGAAGGAAGGGGAGCCTACTATCATATGGAAAAGGAGGTCTATTTTTTTAGGCTTCCATATTGGAAGGATTTAATGTTACGACATAATTTAGATGTCATGCATATTGGGAAGAATGTGTGTGATAACATTGTCAACACCCTCCTAGGCATTCAACGGAAGTCCAAGGACAACTTGAAATATCGTTTGGATCTTCAGTCCCTAGGCATTCGAACTGAGCTTCATCCTATTCCAGTGGGTGACAAGTTATATTTACCACCAGCATCATATACAATGAGTGCGTCCGAGAAGACATTATTTTGTGAGGTATTGAAAGGAGTAAAATTTCCAGATGGATATGCATCAGATATAAGAAACAATGTGGATGTGAAGGAGAAGAAGCTTGTTGGGCTAAAGAGCCATGATAACCATGTTCTGTTACAGTATTTACTGCCACTTGCTCTGAGAAGGATTTTACTAGAAATAGTTAGTGCTGCGTTGATTCGTGTGAGCAATTTTTTCAAGCAAATCTATTCGCCAGTTATTCATATAAGCGATATGCATAAGCTAGAGTCAGAAATAGCTGAGACTCTAAGCATACTTGAGACTATATTCTTGCCATCCTTTTTTGATATTATGGTACACTTAATGGTTCATCTCCCTACTCAAGTTAGAATTGCTGGCCCTGTTCAATTTCGTAATATGTACCCAGTGGAGAGGTAAAATTTAATATATTTTAGCAATAAATTAAACTTAGTTTTACTCAAAGGAAGGTTTAACATATATGCCATTTCTCTTTTATAGGTTTTTAATGAGATGTAAGGGCCATGTTCGCACTAGGAGTCACCCAGAGGGGTCAATTGCAGAAAGTTATCTATTTGATGAGAGCCTCACATTCTGTTCTCGCTATTTACATGGTGAAACTAGATTTAACCGGAAAAAAAGAAATGACGATGGCTTGGATGTTGATTTAATCAATACCACCCCTTTCTTCCATAACATAGGTCGAGGATTGGTTGGTAAGCATAGTGTCACATTAGACCACAAAACATGGCTTCAAGCACATAGATATGTCTTGTTCAACTATGACCATATAGAGCCTTACTTGAAGTAAGTTAACCATTATATGTTATAATCAGTATCACCCATTTATTTCATGATTACTAAATTATAATGTTTGTTTAGTAAACATATAGAATACCTTTACTCTGGTGGTCATCAAAATCAAAGAGCAATCAATCGTTTACACTATGAGACTTTTCACGAGTGGTTTAAGTCACACGTAAGTATCTAGGAAAATGTTTATATAGAATATAGTTCCACATTATTTCTTTAGTGCAATAACAATCTTCAATATCATCAGGTGGAAACAACGGGTGAAGAATTACCTGAGGAGATAACAATATTAGCTAAGGAGCCTAACATGGTTGCACATTCTTATGACAGTTATACTATAAATGGGATAAATTTCCATACACATTCTTATGATGTGGGTAGGTCAGTGCAGTGTAGTGGTGTAGCCCTAGTTGCACAAGCAGCAAGTTTTGATGGGACAAACAATAATAACCCAATATCAACGAGCAAAACTTATTATGGTGTTATAAAAGACATTCTTGAGCTTAACTACCATCACCAGGGAAAAATAGTATTGTTCAAATGTGATTGGATTGATAACCGAGTACGAGACAAATGGGTCAAAATAGACAAGTTTGGGGTGACAATGGTCAACTTCAAGCATTTATTCAATACAAGGAATTAGATGAGCCATTTATTTTTGCATCTCAGGCAACTCAAGTTTACTATGTGCAAGATCCTATTGATGCTGATTGGTTTGCTGTTTTAAAGTCAAAACAACGTGACATGTATGATATGGAAGAAAGGCTAGACAATAGTACAGAAATAGGTTCTTTCTTGCCAGATTTGGATGCAAACACACAAGTTAATGTATCTATTGGTGGTAGTTGTGTTAGGACTGATATAGATGGAATAATGATTGCCGAAAACCAACCTAGCAAGTAAGATATGTTTATATCTGTTTTCGGAAAAATGTTTCATTTTACGTTGTAATCTCTTTGTCTTGAATCTTGATTGTAATCTCTTTATGTCTTGATTCAGGAGGAAAGTTTGTAAGAGGAAGAGGAATGGGTAAAGAAACAGAGGTCAATGAATATGAACTACAAAGGGCTGCCAACATAAAAGAAAATTTGAAGAGGATGAGATCTCTTAATCTCCATGTACCTAGTACTATGGTTAATGAAGAAGCAAATGGATCACATCGAGCCAATAAGAAATATAAGGTTAATGTATTTCCCTATTTAATAAGTCCATGTTTTTTACATTTAATTTAATAGTACCACAATCTATCTCAATACATGCATTCTGCAGTCTCTACTTCTTGTACTGTTTTCAATATTTCAGTTTCAGACTTTCAGTTCTTGTACTGTCTGTGTATCCCAGTAAAGATAGTTCTGTTCCTCCTCCTTTCTTGAGTTTAAGACCATCTGTGTGTACCAGCAATGTACCAGCAATGTATCTTACCTGACATAGCTCCCAATAAAGATAGTTCTGTTCCTCCTCCTTTCTTCAGACTTTCAGTTCTTGTACTGTCTGTGTGCGTCATCTGTCCATAGGAGTATCACAGGGATTACATCCTTTCATCTGACATAGCTCTACTATTTTTGCAGCATAAGCACTTTGATAGACAATTAGTTCCTTTCTTGTAGAGTCATTACATCCTTTCATCTGACATCCACATAAACCCCTACCATCAACAGTGAATCATTAGTTCCTTTCTTGTAGACAACATCCTCCACATTCCCAGCTGCTTCAATACATTCCCTGCTTCAATACATTCCCAGCTGCTTCAATACATTCCCAGCTGCTTCAATACAATCCCAGCTGCTTCAATACAATCCCAGCTGCTTCAATACATTCCCAGCTGCTTCAACCACCACTTCAATCCTATAGCTCTACGCCCTTTAGGCAAATCTGGCCAAGACCAGGTGTTGTTGTTTTCTATGGCCTGCAGCTCTGAATTCATTGCATCTCTCCAATTCTGGTCTGCCAAGGCACTCTCTACACCTTGCCAGACAACTTGTCAATTTCAGTAGACACCTTGCCATCTCCACTACTGTTTGATTTCTTCTCTCGACAACTCCATTCTGTTGAGGAGAATAAGGCGTAGTAGTGTAATGCTTGATGCCACACTCAAGACATGGTGCCGCTGGTCGACGAATATGGCTTCAGCTGTGCTGCGCCCCCTCAAGACATGGTGCCGCTGGTGAGAAAGCTTAAGGACATAATACAGGCTAACAACAACACAACCACAGTCAAATGCCTGCGGACAGTGAAGCTTACCTGCAAGCTGGTCGTTTCAATGGCACAGCTCAAGCCCATGTGCATCAAAGATTTCACAGAGCACAATTTCATGGATCTACACTTGGAGTCTTTGAAGACGTTGTCAGATCTCGATAACTGTCTCATATTATTTGAGGTCGATGATCATTATCAGGTGACAAAGACTGATCAAATTTATCAAATGATGGTAGCAGCTCAAGGGGTGCAACATATAGAAAGCCCATCACAACATGGGTCTAATTCTCGACAGGTGATATAATATTGCATATGTTTAGTCAGTGTCTATCATGTTAATTAGGCTTGTTTCCTTTATCTCACTAACACTTTTTCCCTTTTTATTTTTCTTTAGAACTCAAGGGTGCATCGTTCAGATGAGGTAGCACATGATTACAATGGTAATAACCATTCACAAAATATGGTTGAAGATGACTTCCAACTTACTAGGCGAGTTGCAAGCACTATGGGTCGTCTAAGGAATCGTGTAGATGTTAATACTATTGAAGAGCAAAGTCACAGGCGAGACATTGCAACAATGGTACCTCAAAGAAATCATGGATCATCTCAAAATGCAGATGATAATCCTGTAATTTTCTCATCTATCACTTCATATTTATGTTTCATTATTTGAACTTTGTAATCTTACTTCGCATATTTTATTAGGTTGGTAAAGAAGTGATATTATATTCTATGATGAGATCAGAAGTTCCTGTTGCAATAGCAAATATTATCTCAACCGACCCAACCACTAAGGTGGGAGATGTTCCTCTTGGAAGAGAGTTCACACAGGTTTTTGTGACTCGCGTGCTAAAAAGGGAAAGTACTCTGCCACGACCATACTTAGGTGTAGAGAGTATGGGAGATGCTCTTTTTATGCCCATTGCATGGCCAACAAACAAGGTAATACTACAACCTTGTATTTTATTTATGTAATTAATGGAACAAGCTTCTAATGTTCTGTATTTTTAGATGGGTCGTAACAAAAAATCAACGTTGACCCAAGGTTCTATAGCAGCAGGTAAATATTTTCTTCATATATAATTGTGTATAAGTGTAGTCATTCGAAAGGTCTGACTGACTACCTAGGCCCAGAAAGACCTTGACTGTCATGAATGAAAAATTAATGATCGGGTAATATTAATGATCGGGTTCGAAGCCCCTTTTTCTAGTACTGTTATGTAATTCTACAACCATGACAGGGGGTGGAAGTCGCAGCATACAATGAGCAAAAAGAAAAAGAATAGTAGGAGGTACTATCAGTGAAGTTCTGTTGCTTCTCGAGGTTCATCAGCGGCCACCCATGACTGTGAAGCCTTTCCTCATTCACTCGACAGTTCTCTTGCATCAGGCTGTTGGCGACAATCATGATATAAGGGGCCTGATTGATTGCCCGCATCAATGGCAATGCAAGCCTGACCAGGCTCTCTAGGGGCTAGAACATTCTTTGCTTCCATAAAAAAAAGCAATATACTTTGAAACAAACCTGTTTATAAACATGTAGTGGTCATTAACCAAAAGTCTGGAGCGTAGTAGGTTAGTATAAGATAGAATAGTATGGGTTCATATCCCTGTTTAATTAATCCCTGTTTAATTATCTTCATTCAGGATACCTGTAGCAGTGCAACAATCACACAATACTCTATTTTGTCTTAATTTTTAATGTCCAAATTCATGTCTCTGTTTTGTCCTCTTCAGAACTTATTCGGTGATCTTTTGGCCCACCTTTGCTGATACCGACATAGTACACATGCTGCTGTTGTCAAGGTATAGTATGTGCCCACCTAGATTTGAACTGTTGCCAATTTCATTCATGACAGTGCCAATTTAATTATTTATAATGGATTTGAACTGTTGCCTTTAATATATATCTTTGGTTTACTGTTGTCATGACTTCCATTTTCCTATCATAATCATAATCAGCACTATAACAATATAGACTTAGTTCTTATAGACTTCCATTTAATACATTTATTAAACTTTCAGTTTGTTTTTTTCTGTTGGGAGTTTATATACCTATTGATATAGTAATTGACAAATTATCAAAATATGTTGTAGGGAAGAGGTGCTAGAAGCAAGGATCAGAGTGCTTGAAGTGTGTGAAAAATGATTACTCGCATGCATGCTAGCCGTTGGCGTAACACCTAACTGATGGAGAGATTTTAGTTTGGTAGATGAATCTTTAGACTTTGCATGTAATAGAACTGAAAGATCACTTCAGAATTTAGAAAACATGTATGCTATTATTTTTATATGTTCATCACACAAATTGTGTTCCAAAACAATATATGTTGGAATTCAAAGTCAAAGATTGATATCTTTCTTTTAGTAATCAAATTTCATATATTTTGAGCTACATATTATTCAAGTTGTCCTGCAATGTGCATCATAATCAGTTTATTATTTGTTTCATTAGCATATATTTGTATACATGATTTTTTGTAAACTGCACATAGGGATAACATCAGACAATCTGTCGGTATATAGATTTTTAGCGACACACAAGCCGTTGGCACAAGAATATGTCGGCAAAAATTTGTCCGACGACAAAGATATGTCTGTCGGCAATAACATAAACATTACCGACACATATTCTGTCGGTAGATCTATGTCTGTCGGTAAAGGTTATTGCCGACAGGACTTTTGCCAACACACATTATCTGTAGGCAAAGCTCTTTACCGACAGACTGTGCGACGCTATTTAGGTGTTTTACCATCAGACAATCTGTTGGCAATATTGTGTCATGGTGTAGTGCAGGCAGGAGCGTTACTCTTCAGCGGCATTAACGAAGAAAGCCTAGGATGCATCCGAGATCGAACTGGAGCAAAGGTTACCAGTACTCTGTCGAAGAGTGTTGGTTTCCCGAAGCTTGAAGATGACATCAGTCGCTACCGAAGACAGCATATCGTCGGTAGTTTATTCTATTCTAATTTCAAGGTAAATTTTTTCTTTCAGCTTTTCATTGTTTTAGGATGAAGGTGATTGCTGATGAAGGTTATTTTGCACAGAGTATGCTACTAAGTAAAGCCTTGAGGATGCAATAGGACCTCGAAGATAAGAAAAATGAGGTTATAATTGAAGGCTTGGAAAGCAAAATTAAAGATCATGAAGCTACTCTTGAAAAGAAAGATTTTGTTCTTCAAACGATGGAGGGTTCACTAGCAGAGGCCCAAGTCGAGATTGCCAGATTAAACAGTGAACTTTTCCTGAAATCAGAATACTTCGAGCAAGAAAAGAAGAATCTCGATACGAAGCTTAAAGCCGAAGTTGAAAAGAGTTCAAATTTGCAAAAATCCTTGAAAGAGCTTCAAGACAAATGCCTAAGCTTCGGCAACCGGTGTGTGCAATGGCTGAAGCAGGTCTTCAACTCAGTTGGAGCCAGTTCTAAAAAATTTGAACCTTCGGTTCAAGACTTGCTAGGCACCTTCGAACATATTGAGGGCGAAGTTGATGCACTTGATGAAGTTATAGCTGGGCACGGTGACTTCTATGCCCTGCTAGCTTCTCGGGGCACAGCTGTTGCTTTCATGAAGACTGGTTGCACGCATGGGAAGATCGTGAACAGGCCAAACTTTAGCCTGTCACCAGCGGATTTAACTGACATCCCTAGTCTAGCCCGAAGCATTGGAAATAGATTCATAACTCAAATCTGGACGAAGGGTGGGCGAGACTTAGCTGGTGACGAAGCTCGAAGTCATCTCAAGCCGGTAATACACTTGTACCTATTGCTTACCTTGTCCTTGAGATTTGTGTTTACCTTATACCGCTTTGTTATGTACAGGATGTCGAAGCCAAAGCGCAATGATCCGAAGCTTGGCGGATAGTGATGAAGTGATGAAGCTAAAGACACTGCTGCGAAAAAGCTCTAGAGGAATTTTTGAATTAACCTTGTAAAAGACACTATAATTTAGGAATCAAACATTACTCTGTAAATTTGTTCATACCTTCTAATATATTTTTACCTTCCCATCCATGTATGAACTGCTTTGATGTGGACGAAACTTGTATTTTTTGAGCCAAAGGCGAAAAACACCTTCCCTTCTTTTCGTACACAACGAAGCGTAAATTTGCTTCTTTTGTATTCATTGAAGCCTTGTCATTAGAGCCGAAGCAATTGTCTGTGCACTATGATATGATGATGATCCTACGAATGTCTGAATGAATGTGTATGAATGCAATAAATGATGTGATGTAATGTGCAAATGAATGTCCAAACAAACGCTTACGAAGCCACACCCAGACTCTGCATCCCCTTAGGAACGACTTTGGAGTCTTCTTCACCGTTTATTTTTCGGTGTTCACCGTTGACTTTTCGGTGTAAGTTCTGCATCCCCTTAGGAACGTATTTTGAACTTTTTCGCCTTCTATTTCGGTGGTATAAGTTCTGCATCCCCTTAGGAACGTCTTTTGAACTTCTTCGCCTTATATTTCGGTGGTATTTGGCTCTGCATTCCCTTGGGAACGACTTTTGAGCAGAAAACTTACGCTGCGCTCCCTTGGGAACGATTTTTGAGTAGAAAACTTACGCTGCGCTCCCTTGGGAATGACTTTTTGTAGCTTCGTCATGCTTTGCATCCCCTTAGGGACAACTTTTGAGCTTCTCCTTGTTTTTTTTCTTTTTCTGCACTCGATGGTGCATGCTCAGATTTTACATTTTACATTCTTTTGGGGGATTTTGCTCTCGTAGAGCTAAATAAGAAAAGAAAAATTACAAGCTATGGCCCCATTAAAAACCTTTCTCCCCTTTGGAAAGGAAAAAGGTGCCATAGGAAAAAAAAGATTACATCAAATTACACATAATATCGTCGAAGCTCATCCTCATTCCAAGATCTAGGAATGTCGTTGCCGTCCATATCCTTTAATCTGTAAGAACCGGGCCTTGACAAAGATACCACCAGAAAAGGTCCTTCCCACTTCAGCTGTAGTTTGCCTACTGTGTCCGGATTAGCCACTCTCCGAAGCACCAAATGCCCTGGCTTAATATTTTTCAACCAAACTTTTCTATCGCGCCATTTTATTGTCTTGGTTTGATATTTATTGATATTCTCCACAGCCTGAAGTCTGGTCCCTTCTATAATATCTTTTGCCATGTGATAATCAGCTTCGTCTTCTGCCGAAGCTGTTGTTCTTATTGACCCCGCTTTAGCTTCTTCTGGGGTTATAGCTTCGTCGCCAAATAATAATTTGAATGGTGTAAAACTTGTTGATCTTGATATGGTTGTATTGTGGCTCCACACCACTTTAATCAACTCATCTGGCTACTTTCCTCTGGGCTGATTGAAGATTAGCTTCATTATTCCCGTCATTATAATGCCATTTGCTTTTTCGACCAGCCCGTTTGACTTCGGGTGCCTAACTGATGCAAAATGAATCTTTGTGCCAATCTGATCACAGAAATCCTTGAAAGTTTTGGCATCAAACCGTGTTCCATTGTCCACAGTTATAACCTTCAGCACGCCAAAGCAACAAACAATATTCTGCTAGAAGAATTTCTGGACTGTAACCGAAGTTATTGTTGCCAAAGGCTTCGCTTCAATCCACTTAGAAAAATATTCTATAGCCACCACAACATATCTCAAATTGCCCTGCGTTGGTGGAAGTGGGCCTAGCAAATCCAGGCCCCCTCTTTGCAACGGCCACGTGGGCTGTATTAACTGAGTGAGAGATGAAGGTTGTTTCTTGTCTCTTGCACATTTTTGACAATTTTAACATTTTTGAACTAACTCTGTTGCATCCGAATCTGCCTTCGGCCAGTAGAATCCATGTCTAAACACTTTTCACAGCAATGGCCTAGACCCAATATGAGATCCACACAGACCTGCATGTATCTCCTTCATTAATTCAACACCTTCGGCTCTTGATAAACACTTGAGAAGTGGAGAACAAACTCCATGTTTATATAATTCCCCTTCTATTATCACATACGGTCTTGTCCTTGCCTCCATACTCTTATTATAAGCTTCGTCATCTGAAAGGCAATTACCTTGGAGGAAAGATATAATTTCTGTCCTCCAATCTTCACTATGTACTGGAGAAATGGCAAGCACTGCTCTCTCCATGAGTTCAATTGAAGGTGCCTTTATTGTTTCAAAAAATACTTCCGAAGGTAGAGGAAGCCCCTGAGCCGCTGATTTGGCTAGCAGATCTGCATGCTCATTTTCACCTCTTGGAATATTCTTGACAGAAAAACCTTCGAAAGAAGCCTCCAACCTTCGAACTGTATTCAGATATTTTTCAAGCTTCGGATCTCCTGCCTTGCTACTTTTGTCTATATGGCTAGAAATGACTTGAGAATCAGTTTTCAGGATGGCCCTTCTTATTCTCATTGCCCTTAACTTCCGAAGCCCCAACAGAAGTGCTTCGTACTCAACAATATTATTTGTGCAACTAAAGTCAAGCTTGGCTGAATAACATGTTCTGACTTTCGAAGGTGCCACTAGGACAACAGCCGCTCCTACACCGAAGGTTCTTCAGGATCCATCGTAGAACATTGTCCAAGCTTCGACGTCTTTGTTTATTTCTTCTTCCTGAGCCCCTGGCGTCCAATCATCAATGAAGTCTGCTAACGCATGGGACTGAATTGAGGATCTATGCACATAGTCAATGGTGAATTCATTAAGTTCTGCAGCCCATTTCCCAATCCTTCCAGTAGCTTCTCTGTTCCTCATAATGTCCTTCAGAGGCTATGACAAAGGAACAATTATGCGATATGCTTGAAAATAATGCCGAAGCTTTCTGGAGGCCATTAACACAGCATATAGCACCTTCTCCAATTCTGTATATTTTTTTCTTTGATAGACTTAAAACTTCAGAGACGAAGTACACTGGAGCTTGCTTTTTGACTTGGCCATCTAGCTTCTCCTGCACAAGTGCCGCACTTACTGCAGAATGCGAAGCTGCAACATATAAGAGCAATGGAGCCCCTGGCGAAGGTGGATTTAATGTTATTAAATTAATCAAATATTGCTTCAATTCTTTAAAGGCTTTTTACTGACCCGGGCCCCATTGAAAGACTTCAGCTGACTTCAGTATTTTAAAGAATGGCAGATTTCTTTCTGCTGATCTGTATATGAATCTGTTTAATGATGCTAATCTGCCTGCTAGCCGTTGAGCCCGTTTCTTTTTACTTGGCGGTTCCATCCGAAGGATAGCTTCAATCTTGCTTGGGTTAGCTTCAATTCCCTTCGTTGATACTAGACAGCCAAGGAACTTGCCCTTCTTTACCCCCAAAACACACTTTTCTGGATTTAACTTCAAACCAGCTGGCCTAAAATTGGCGAATGTCTCTTGCAAATCAGCAATGTGATTTTCTTGCTTCCTGCTTTTAACTATGATATCATCAACATAGGTCAGCACATTCTTGCCTATTAGAGAATGAAGGACTCTGGCAGTCATTCTGCTAAAACTTCCTCCAGCATTTTTAAGCCCCTCAGGCATCCGAAGATAGCAATATGTACCACTGGGGGTTATGAAGCTAGTCTTCGGCTCATCTTCCTTCTTCATCCAGATTTGGTGGTAGCCTGAGTAACAATCTAGTAGACTCATGAGCTCTGACGAAGCTGCTGCATCTACTAGAGAATCTATTCTTGGCAATGGGAACTCATCCTTCGGACAAACCTTGTTAAGATCTGTAAAATCAATGCACATTCTCCATTTACCGTTGGCCTTCTTCACCATAACAGTGTTGGCTAACCACTTTGGGTATTTCATCTTTCTGATAACGCCAGCACTAAGAAGCCTCTTTACTTCATTCTGAGCACCTTCAGCTTTGTCGTCAGACATTTTCTGAAGCCTTTGTTTTCTTGGCCTGAAAGATGGATCCACATTGAGTGAATGTTCAATGACATCTCTGTTGACACCACAAAGATCATTGGCTGACCAAGTGAAGACATCTTTGTTGTTGAATAAAAATCTTAGCAAATTCTTCTCCTGCTCTTTAGATAACTGAGACCCCAGCAGTACCTTTTGTTCTGCTATATCCTCACACAGAAGCATAGGCTTCGGCTGATCCGCCGAAGCAGCCTTCTCTCTTTTGTATCTATACTGTTCACAGGCTTCAGCTCCATCTATATTATGGATTGCCTTTGAATCTGTCCAGTTTCCTTCGACCTTTCTGGCAGCTTCTTGACTCCCATGAATAGCAATGGGCCCTTGTTCCGAAGGTATTTTCATGCATAGATATGCTGGATGAAGTAATGCTTCGAAAGCATTAAGTGTCCCACGACCAATGATTGCATTATAGGGTACTCCATGTCAACAATGTCAAATACAACCTGTTTAGTCCTTGTGTTATGAACGAAGCCGAAGGTTACTGGGATTGTGATTTTTCCGAGTGCTACAATCTGCCTTCCTCCGAAGCCACATAGAGGATGTGTAGCATCATGAATCTTATCTTCTGGTTCTTGCATCTATCTAAAGGCCTTAGCAAATATGATATCTGCTGCGCTGCCTGTATCAACCAGAACATTATGGACTAGAAATCCCTTGATGACACAAGATATGACCATAGCATCATTGTGAGGGTAATCTTTGAGCTGAAGGTCATCCTGGGAGAAGGTGATTGGGATATGGGACCATTTTGATTTGATGAAGGGTCCCTGCACCCCAACATGTTGTACCCTTCTCTGTGCTTCTTTCTTCTACTTCTTGTTAGCCGGCTCTGAACCTGAGCCGTCTGTTATCGGAAGCACCAGCTTTGTAGCCGAAGGTGCTTCGGCTTGGTTGTTGAACGAAGCCATCAGCTCAAAAGTGGAAGTGAGTTCACCGGAGTTGGCCGCCAATGTTGGAGACTTATTCTCAAATGCTATGAATTAAGAACAAGGCAACACAAAAATAGGTTAATGGTTAATGTCCTTTGTCCTTCGAAGCATTATTTCCCTAAGGATATAATGATCTTCGGACGAAGGTTGTGAAGGACGTACCTTCATCATCATAGCATAAATCAATGAAAGACGAAGCATGCGAAACATGAAAAAATAACATGGATAATTATATGACATCATAATGTATATTTTATTACATGATTATGAATGAGTAAAAACAGTATTGAGTTACATTTGTACCTTCAGCTTGACAGAAGGTAAAAGCACAAGCGTGATGCACAAGTGAATACAAATCAGCGTGAACAGTACGAGGATACTGTTCATCTATTTATAGGCACAGGGCGCAACCTGTGTGGATTTACATTCATGTCCTTTATAACTGGTTACAATCATGACACAGATTATCATGGGTCGATCGGTCTTTTCATCTTTAAGTCGGTGCAACCCTTCGTCTCAAGGCGTGTCACTATGCCGAAGCTCCCTGGATGGTAGCTTCGGCGATGCTTTTGTGTTGATCTTCCGAAGGTATTTCTTCTTATAGGACCTTCGGCGACGAAGCTGACCCCCAACATCGGGTTGTGTGCTTGCATGGCGTTCCAAAGAAGATAGTATCAGATAGAGGCACCCAGTTCACTTCTCACTTTTGGTAGCAGTTGCACGAAGCTTTGGGCACACACTTGAAGTTTAGTTCAGCTTATCACCCGCACACCGATGGTCAAACAGAGAGAACCAACCAGATTCTTGAAGATATGTTAAGAGCTTCTGCTTTGCAAGACAAGATTAGTTGGGACAAGAGGCTACCGTATGCAGAATTCTCCTACTACAACAGCTACCAAGCCAGTCTGAAGATATCACCATTTGAAGCACTTTCTGGGAGAAATTGTAGAACTCCATTGCATTGGGACCAACCCAGCGAAAGGCAGGTGTTCGGTCCAGATATTCTGCTTGAGGCTAAAGAGAACATCAGAATGGTCCGAGAGAATCTGAAGACAGCGCAGTCCAGACAGCGAAGCTATGCTGACACCTGAAGAAGAGAACTGAGTTTTGAAGTGGGAGATTATGTCTACTTGAACGTGTCACCGATCAGAGGAATCAAAAGATTCGGAGTCAAAGGCAAGCTAGCACCTCGATACATCAGACCGTACCAGATTCAAGCAAGACGTGGAGAAGTGGCATATCAACTCAGCTTACTAGAAAGTCTGTTAGTTGTGCACGATGTGTTCCATGTGTCTCAGCTGAAGAAATGCTTGAGAGTGCCAGAAGAGCAGTTGCCAACAGAGGACCTTGAAGTTCAAGAAGATCTGACACATATTGAGAAGCCAACTCAGATTCTGGAGACAACAGATCGGGTCACTCGGAGAAGCACCATCAGGATGTACAAAGTCAAATGGGGCCATCACTCAGAAGAAGAAGCAACCTGGGAAAGAAAAGATGATTTGAAAGCCAAATACCCTAAACTCTTTGCTATCCAGCTCTAAATCTTGAGGGTGAGATTCTTTTTAAGGGGGTAGGTCTGTAACACCCTTAATTTGGGGGGTATAAAATTTCTTTCTAAGTATCTACCAAATTCAGGTGTTACTCTTGTATCTCTCTCTAGCTTCTCTCTCTCTCTTTTCCTTTTGAGTAGATTTAGCTTAATTAGTGAGGGATTAATTATTTATTTTTTTGCCAAAACATTATGAGTCATGAAATATTGCATCATGCTGAGCTTAAATATTCTTTGAATTGTTGCACATGTTTGAATTAGTTCGAATTTGAAACTTGGTTTTGAGAGCACCTAGAGGGGGGGTGAATAGGTGATCCTGTAAAATTCAAACACTAATAGCCACAAAACTTAGTTATGAGTGTTAGTACGGCTAAATAACTTGAAGTGAGTTCTTGTGAACACAGATAATCACAAAGAGATCAACACAAGACACGCGATTTTTATCCCGTGGTTCGGCCAAGTAACACTTGCCTACTTCCACGTTGTGGCGTCCCAATGGACGAGGGTTGCACTCAACCCCTTTCAAGTGATCCGATGATCAACTTGAATACCACGGTTTTTCCTTTAGATGATTATTCCCGTTTGCGAGGAATATCCACAAGATTGGAGTCTCTCGCCCTTACAACAAAGATCAAAATGAAAGCACAGAGTAAGGTTGGGATGAGCAACACACACAAGACACAAATCGAAGCACACCCACGCACACAAGAGAAGACTTGAGCTCAAATGACAACACAGGGAGTCCTCGACTCGAATAAAGCTCAAATCTCTAACACAGCGAAGCGAATGCGCGGGAACAGAGTCTGGATGCCTTAGGATGCATAGTGAATGCTTGGGTATCTCCTCCATGCGCCTAGGGGTCCCTTTTATAGCCCCAAGGCAGCTAGGAGTCGTTGAAGACAATCTTGGAAGGCTAATCTTGCCTTCTATCGTGTGGTGCACCGGACAGTCCGGTGCACCACCGGACAGTCCCTGTAGCTGTCCGGTGCGCAATTGCCTTCCAAATAAGGCGTAGTCGACCGTTGCAGCTTCAGGCCCGATGGCGCACCAGACAGTCCGGTGCCCCCTGCCGACCGTTGGTGCGGGCCACACGTCGCCCGTGGATTGCATGGCCGACCATTGCGCTGACGACCGTTGGCTCACCGGACAGTCCGGTGCACCACCGGACAGTCCGGTGAATTATAGCCGTACGCCGCTGATATTTTTCCGAGAGTGGCCTTTTCACCGGAGACAAGCCTAGCGCACCGGACAGTTCGGTGTGTCAGACTATGCTGAGATTTTGCTTCACCGAGCCAAGTCTTTTCGGTTTCTTTTCTTGCTATTTCTAGCACTTAGATAACCTCATTAGTATTCAAAAACAAATGTACTAAGTCTAGAATCATACCTTGTCTTTGATTTGCACCTTTTTCTTGTTTAACACATAAGGAGTTCAAAACATTTGTGTTGGACACTTAATCACCAAAACACTTATAGAAATGGCCCAAGGGCACATTTCCCTTTAAATCTCCCCCTTTTTGGTGATTTATGCCAACACATCAAAAAGCAACACAAAACATGCAACATCGATTCAAATTGAAGACCAAATTGTTTTAGCTATAATTTGGCATATTTGGATCGCTCTTTGCCACCACTTGGTTTGTTTTTGCAAATCAAATTCATTTTCCTATCTCTAAGTCAAACATGCTTGTTTGGGCATAAAGAGAGATAATCCAAGAGTGAAATTGATCATTGGCCAAAAACTCCCCCTTTTCCCATAATCAAAAATTCTCCCCCACAAGAGACCAAATTTTGCAATCAGAGCATTTTGGACAAATCAAAAGTTCTAACTTTATTTTTCAAAATTCACAAGTGCTAGTTGATCCATTTGCTTTGGCCTTAATTTCTTCCCCTTTGGCATTAAGCACCAAAACAGGATCATTCTTGGCCCTTTAACCCCATTGCCTCACCAATGTCAATTAAGAGCAAAAAGGCAATGAGAGCATAAGTATGAACTTGGAGGTGAGTACACTAATACTGGAGTGCAGTGGAAGTCTTTGCATGGTCCAAGTTCACCTTTCCCTTTCAATTCACCTTTTGAGACTAAATGAAGTATACTCAAACACAAAGGTTAGTCTCAAAGGGTCAAGTTGTAGCACATCTCCCCCTAAATATGTGCATCATTCACACATGGACTTGTGAGGTCTGGGGATCCCTTGCACAACTTGAGCACCATAAATAAGCAACAAATCGCATAAATACATGAAGTAACATGATCAAAGGCATAGAACACATGTATGCTATAGATCAATCCAAGTTACGCGAATCTAAGACATTTAGCTCACTACGCAACCTGCAAAAGTTTTTCTCATCTAACGGCTTGGTAAAGATATCGGCTAGCTGGTTCTCAGTGCTAATGTGGTACACCTCGATATCTCCCTTTTGCTGGTGGTCTCTTAGAAAGTGATGCCGGATGTCTATGTGCTTAGTGCGGCTGTGTTCAACAGGATTATCTGCCATGCGGATTGCACTCTCATTGTCACATAGGAGTGGGACTTTGCTCAGATTGTAGCCAAAGTCCCAGAGGGTTTTCCTCATCCAAAGTAGTTGCACGCAACAATGTCCTGCGGCAACATACTCGGCCTCAGCGGTGGATAGGGCAAAGGATGTTTGTTTCTTTGAACTCTAAGACACTAGGGACCTTCCTAGGAATTGGCACATCCCTGATGTACTCTTCCTATCAACCTTGCATCCAGCATAATCAGAGTCTGAGTATCCAATCAAGTCAAAGGTAGACCCCTTTGGGTACCAGATCCCGAAGCAAGGCGTAGAGACTAAATATCTAAGAATTCGCTTAACGGCCACAAGGTGACATTCCCTGGGTCGGATTGATATCTAGCACACATGCATACGCTTAACATAATGTCCGATCTACTAGCACATAAATAAAGCAATGACCCTATCATAGACCGGTATGCCTTTTGATCAACGAACTTACCTCTTTTGTTGAGGTCGACATGCCCGGCGGTTCCCATTGGTGTCTTTGCGGGCTTGGCGTCCTTCATCCCAAACCGCTTGAGAAGATCTTGAGTGTACTTCGTTTGGGAGATGAAGGTGCCGTCCTTGAGTTGCTTCACTTGGAACCCAAGGAAGTAGTTCAACTCGCCCATCATCGACATCTCAATTTTTTTAGTAATCACCCTGCTAAACTCCTCACGAGACATTTGGTTAGTAGAACCAAATATTATGTCATCGACATAAATTTGGCACACAAAAAGATCACCATCACAAGTCTTAGTGAAAAGAGTGGGATCGGCTTTCCCAACCTTGAAAGCATTAGCAATTAAGAAATCTCTAAGGCATTCATACCATGCTCTTTGGGCTTGCTTAAGTCCATAGAGCGCCTTAGAGAGTTTGAACACATGGTCGGGATACCTGTCATCCTCAAAGCCAGGGGGTTGTTCCACATACACCTCCTCCTTGATTGGCCCGTTGAGGAAAGCGCTCTTTACATCCATTTGAAACAACCTGAAAGAGTGGTGAGCGGCATAGGCTAGTAATATTCGGATAGACTCTAGCCTAGCCACAGGAGCAAAAGTCTCCTCAAAATCCAAACCTGCGACCTGGGCATAACCTTTTGCCACAAGTCGAGCCTTGTTTCTTGTCACCACCCCGTGTTCGTCTTGCTTGTTGTGGAACACCCACTTGGTTCCCACAACATTTTGTTTTGGACGTGGCACCAGGCTCCAAACTTCATTCCTCTTGAAGTTGTTGAGCTCTTCCTGCATGGCCAACACCCAGTCCGGATCCTGCAAGGCCTCTTCTACCCTTAAAGGCTCAATAGAAAAGACAAACGAGTAATGCTCACAAAAATTTGCTAAACGTGAGCGAGTTGTTACTCCCTTGCTTATATCACCCAAAATCTGATCGACAGGGTGATTTCTTTGGATCGTCGCTCGAACTTGAGTTGGAGGGTCCCGTGGTGCTTCTTCCTCCATAACTCGTTCTTCTTGTGCTCCCCCTTGATCACACGCCTCTTCTTGATGAACCTGTCCATCATCTTGAGTTGGGGGATGCACCATTGTAGAGGAAGATGGTTGATCTTGCTCCTGTTGTTCCTGTGGTCGCACCTTTCCTATCGCCATCGTGCGCATTGCGGTTGTCGGAACATCATCTTCGTCTATTTCATCAAGATCAACTTGCTCTCTTGGAGAGCCATTAGTCTCATCAAATACAACGTCGCTAGAGACTTCAACCAAACCCGATGATTTGTTGAAGACCCTATACGCCTTTGTATTTGAGTCATACCCTAGTAAAAACCCTTCTACAGCTTTGGGAGCAAATTTAGAATGTCTACCTTTCTTCACCAAAATGTAGCATTTGCTCCCAAATACACAAAAGTAAGAGACATTGGGTTTGTTACCGGTAAGAAGTTCGTAGGAGGTCTTCTTGAGGAGGCGATGCAGATATAGCCGGTTTATGGCGTGGCGGGCTATGTTCACAACTTCCGACCAAAACTGCTCGGGCGTCTTGAACTCTCCAAGCATCGTCCTTGCCATGTCAATAAGTGTCCTGTTCTTCCTCTCTACTACACCGTTTTGCTGTGGTGTGTAGGGAGCGGAGAACTCGTGCTTGACGCCTTCCTCCTCAAGATATTCCTCAACTTGCAAATTCTTGAACTCGGACCCGTTGTCGCTTCTTATCTTTTTCACCTTGAGCTCAAATTCGTTTTGAGCCCTCCTTAGAAAGCGCTTTAGGGTCCCTTGGGTTTCTGATTTATCCTGCAAAAAGAATACCCAAGTGAAGCGGGAAAAATCATCAACAATTACAAGACCATACTTACTTCCCCCGATGCTAAGGTAGGCAACGAGTCCGATGAGGTCCATGTGAAGAAGCTCCAGTGGTCTTGATGTTGTCATCACATTCTTGCTGTGATGAGTGCTTCCCACCTGTTTCCCTGCCTGACAAGCTGCACAAGGTCTATCTTTCTCGAAGCAAACATTAGTTAGTCCTAACACATGTTCTCCCTTTAGAAGTTTATGAAGGTTCTTCATCCCAACATGTGCTAGAGAGCGATGCCACAGCCAGCCCATACTAGTCTTAGCTATTAAGCATGCATCTAGATCGGCCTCCTCTTTTGAAAAATCAACTAAGTAGAGTTTGTCGTCTAATACACCCTTAAAAGCTAATGAACCATCACTCCTTCTAAAGACAGATACATCTATATTGGTAAATAGACAATTATAACCCATGTTACATAATTGACTCACAGACAATAAGTTGTACCTGAGCGATTCAACTAAGAACACATTGGAGATAGAATGCTCGGATGTAATGGCTATCTTTCCCAATCCTTTAACCTTGCCTTGGTTCCCATCTCCAAAGATGATCGAATCCTGGGAATCCTTGTTCTTGACGTAGGAGGTGAACATCTTCTTCTCCCCCGTCATGTGGTTTGTGCATCCGCTGTCGATAATCCAGCTTGAGCCCCCGGATGCATAAACCTGCAAGGCAATTTACACTTGGGTTTTAGGTACCCAACTCTTGTTGGGTCCTACAAGATTAGTCACAATAGCCTTTGGAACCCAAATACAAGTCTTGTCTCCCTTGCATTTGGATCCCAACTTTCTAGCAACTACTTTTTCATTCTTACATAAAAGCACAAATGAAGTATTGCAAGCATGGTAAATGGTAGAAGGTTCATTGCACATTCTCCTAGGCACATGATGCACAACATGATTTCTCCTAGGCCTACCATGCACAAAAGTAGAGCTAGAGGCAAACATAGCATGTAAACTAAAAGCATCATGATCATAACTCCTTTTATAATGAGCATTCCTAGAAAATTTTCTATCATAAATGTAGGCATGACACTTTTGAGAACTACTAGCCATAGGTGCCTTCCCTTTCTCCTTGTTGAGAATGAGAGCCTTTTGGCTTGTTAAGTTCTTGGTTTCCTTTCGAAAACCAAGTCCATCCTTAATAGAGGGGTGTCTACCAATGGTGTAGGCATCCCTAGCAAATTTTAATTGATCAAAATTTATTTTGCAAGTCTTAAGTTGAGCATTAAGACTTGCCACTTCATCATTTAATTTTGTAATAGAAATAAGGTGTTCATCACAAGCATCAACATCAAAATCCTTACATCTATCACAAATAACAATATGCTCTTTACAAGAACTAGATTTATTAACTTCTTCTAGCTTAGTAGTTAATTCATCATTTAAACTCTTTAAACTAGATATAGTTTCATGGCAAGCAGATAACTCAGATGATAGCATTTCATTCCTTTTAATCTCTAAAGCAAGAGATTTTTGCACACTAATAAATTTATCATGCTCCTCATATAAAATATCCTCTTGTTTTTCTAACAATCTATCCTTTTCATTTAGAGCATCAATTAATTCATTAATTTTTTTCTACCTTAGCTCTATCTAAACCTTTGAATAAGCTAGAGTAATCTACTTCATCATCGGAAGAATCATCATTGCTAGAAGCAGTGTACTTAGGGGTATCTCAAACATGTACCTTCTTTTCCTTTGCCATAAGACATGTATAGCGTTCATTGGGGTAGAGAGCAGACTTGTTGAAGGCCGAGGTAGCGAGTCCTTCGTCATCGGAGTCGGAAGAGGAGCAGTCCGAGTCCCATTCCTTTCCAAGGTGCGCCTCACCCTTTACCTTCCTGTAGCTCTTCTTTTTCTCTTTCTTCCCGCTTTTTTCTTGTCCCTGGTCACTATCATTATCGGGACAATTTGCAATAAAGTGACCAGTCTTACCGCATTTGAAGCAGGAGCGCTTTCCCCTTGTTTTGTTCTTGTTGGGGTACTCCTTGCGTCCTTTAAGTGCGGTCTTGAAGCGTTTGATGATAAGCGTCATCTCATCTTCGTTGAGGCCGGTAGCCTCCACTTGAGCTACCTTGCTTGGTAGCGCCTCCTTGCTGCTTGTTGCTTTGAGAGCAACGGGCTTCAGCTCGTAGACGGGCAGTGGGCCGTTCAAGGCGTCATCTACATACCTTGCCTCTTTAACCATCATGCACCCACTTACAAATTTTTTGAGTATCACCTCGGGTGTCATCTTTGTATACCTAGGATTTTCATGGATAAGATTCACAAGATGGGGATCAATAACTGTAAAGGACCTGAGCATTAGTCGGACGACGTCGTGGTCCGTCCATCTTGTGCTTTCATAGCTTCTAATCTTGTTGACCAGGGTCTTGAGCCTGTTGTATGTTTGTGTTGGCTCCTCTCCCCTGATCATCGTGAACCTTCCCAGCTCTCCTTCCACCAACTCCATTTTGGTGATCATGGTGGCGTCGTTTCCTTCATGTGAGATCTTGAGGGTATCCCAAATTTGCTTGGCATTGTCCAAGCCACTCACCTTATTGTACTCATCCCTGCAAAGAGATGCTAGCAACACAGTAGTAGCTTGGGCATTCTTATGAATTTGTTCATTTATCATCACAGGGTTATCCGTACTATCGAAATGCATTCCATTTTCCACTATTTCCCAAATGCTAGCATGGAGAGAAAATAGATGACTACGCATTTTATGACTCCAAAATGAGTAGTCCTCTCCATCAAAGTGTGGAGGTTTTCCTAGTGGAATAGAAAGTAAATGTGCATTCGAATTGTACGGCATGCAAGAATAGTCAAAAGAGTAATTTTGATTAACCGTCTTTTTCTTTGACGAAGAGTTGTCGTCGTCGTCTCTTGGTGAAGAAGAGGATGCATCGCTGTCGTAGTAGATGAACTTCTTGATGCGCCTCTTCTTCTTCCCGTCCTTCTTCTTGTGACTCGAGCCAGAGTCAGTGGCCTTGTCGTCTCTTGACTCGTTGAAGATGGACTCCTTCTCTTTGTCATTGACCATCATCCCCTTTTTCTTAGGATCCATCTCTTTGGGCGATTAGTCCCTTACATGAAGAGAATGGCTCCGATACTAATTGAGAGCACCTAGAGGGGGGGGGGTGAATAGGTGATCCTATAAAATTCAAACACTAATAGCCACAAAACTTAGTTGAGTGTTAGTACGGCTAAATAGCTTGAAGTGAGTTCTTGTGAACACATATAATCACAGAGAGATCAACACAAGACACGCGATTTTTATCCTGTGGTTCGGCCAAGTAACACTTGCCTACTTCCACGTTGTGGCGTCCCAATGGACGAGGGTTGCACTCAACCCCTTTCAAGTGATCCGATGATCAACTTGAATACCACGGTTTTCCTTTAGATGATTATTCCCATTTGCAAGGAATCTCCACAAGATTGGAGTCTCTCGCCCTTACAACAAAGATCACAATGAAAGCACGGAGTAAGGTTGGGATGAGCAACACACTCAAGACACAAATCGCAACACACCCACACACACAAGAGAACACTTGAGCTCAAATGACAACATAGGGAGTCCTCGACTCGAATAAAGCTCAAATCTCTAACACAACGAAGCAAATGCGCGGGAACAGAGTCTGGATGCCTTAGGATGCGTAGTGAATGCTTGGTTGTCTCCTCCATGCGCCTAGGGGTCCCTTTTAAAGCCCCAATGCAGCTAGGAGTCGTTGAAGACAATCTTGGAAGGCTAATCTTGCCTTCTGTCGTGTGGTGCACCGGACAGCCCGGTGCACCATCGGACAGTCCCTGTAGCTGTCCGGTGCGCGATTGCCTTCCAAATAAGGCGTAGTTGACTGTTGCAGCTTCGGGCCCGATGGCGCACCGGACAGTCCGGTGCCCCCTGCCGACCGTTGGTGCGGGCCACGCGTCACCCGCGGATTGTGCGGTCGACCGTTGCGCTGACGACCGTTGGCTCACCGGACAGTCCGGTGAATTATAGCCGTACGCCGGTGATCTTTTCCTGAGAGCGGCCTTTTCACCGGAGACCAGCCTGGCGCACCGGACACTGTCCGGTGCACAACCGGATAGTCCGGTGTGCCAGACTATGGTGAGATTTTGCTTCACCGAGCCAAGTCTTTTCGGTTTCTTTTCTTGCTGTTTCTAGCACTTAGATAACCTCATTAGTATTCAAAAACAAATTTACTAAGTCTAGAATCATACCTTGTCTTTGATTTGCACCTTTTGCTTGTTTAACACACAAGGAGTTCAAAACATTTGTGTTGGACACTTAATCACCAAAACACTTATAGAAATGGCCCAAGGGCATATTTCCCTTTCAGGATTGAATTTGAATTGAAAACCCAAGAGAAAATAAAATAGAGAACAATTATAAATTCCCTAGAAAAAGTGAAAACCATTTCATCCCAAACCAGCCTAGCTCGGTCCAGCCAGGTTGCGTGCCCGCGCGCCCTTGGCGCCTGACAGGTGGGTTCCACTGTCAGCGGCGGTTTCCTTCAGCGCGCCCCCTCCCCCTCTCCCTCTGCCCAGTGGGGCCGCTCTGTCGACACCAGTTGCCCTCGCCTGCGTTCCCCTTTCCCTCTCTACCTCGCGGGCCCGCCTCATCACCGCGCCGAGCTGTTTCCCCCGCACACCCGCTCCCTCTCGCTGTGCCGTGGGACCGCCCTGTCAGCTCCGCCTTCCCCACGACCCGCCATGGACTAGCATGCACGCACGCACGCCGAGATCCCCGGCCACGTCGCCTGCCCACGCACCCAGCTCCCTTTTGAGCACCGCCCGCACCTGCACTCGCTCCACCATCCCATTTCGCGCAAGCTCGCCCACTCTCGCGCTCTGCCCTTGCTGCTCGACGTCGCCGGAGACCCGTGCCCGCCGTGCTGGTCATCCAGGCCACCAGAAGCCGCGCTAAGCGACCCCAAGCTTCGCCCCGAGGTGAGACACCCGTTTCCATGCTCGGTTTCTCCCAATTCCGCCTTATCGTCGGCCAATTCGGCTTCACCGGAGTTCGGTCGCGCCCGTGCGGTGACTGGCCGAATTAGCCTAGTCCGGTGCCCCTGCGTTGGTCCCTGATGTTCCCCTCACCCTGCCGAAGTTAGTCCAGGCCATAGCGCGCCCCAGATCCCCTTTTTGTGGCCGCGATTCCTCGCCAGAGTTGCCCCGACCCACCCGAAGCTTTTCCTCCACCTGTTTCCCCTCTCTGACCCCGGTCTCATGGCTAGAACCCCACCAGTGAGTTCGTCGAGTCTTCCTCTTCATTTCTGGCCAACCCCGACGACCCCGAAACCATCGTAGCTCGCACTCGCCCCAACTCCGGTGACCTCACCGCCGATAGTAGAAGTGGCACCGCCCGCAGCCATAAACCCTCCCGGAGTTGGTCTCCACCATTCGATTCCGATCGCACGGCCCAGATCATGGGATACCGCTTCACGCACGCGCGCACTACGCCCGGACCCATTTGTCGGCTGCATGTGCCCCTGCCACCGGGCCCAACCGGTCAGTCCGCCTCCCCACCTTCAATCGCTGACCGCCCTGGCCCACTGGTCAGTGTGCGCCCGTGCCCGCGTCCGCGCACTCGCCCGCGGATCTGTTCTCGACCGTTGATCTCAGATTCGATGGACGAGAGAGCCCGATACACCTTCGCGTGGTAGAATTGTTAAAGAAACCCCGGTTTGTTTGAAATCAACCCACCGTCCCTAGTTTTTGCTCGTAGGCCCCTAAAATCTTGCAGATTGAACCCTAGGCTTTTAAATAATCACATAATTGGGCCTATTTTTATATTTCAAACTTCAAAACTTGTTTATTTCATATCTTTTGCATATGAACTACAAATTTAGTGATTCAAATTGCAAAATGTTCATAGGAATATTCTCTGTTCAAATAAATTATGTTTACTCATAGTCTGTACACTCTAATTTTGTGCCTAACTATAGGTTAGTGTAAGTATTGATTTATTTACTTAATAAAATAAATAAAAGGTAAACCCTAGTGGTAAATAGATGTTTAATATTGTAAAGATAATAATATGTGATGTATGAACTTATCTTTGGTTTAAATTTGATATCTCATTAAAATAAGTAGAGTTAGATTATGTAATCATGGACAACACTTAAAGAATAATCAACTACTAAATGAGATTAGTTCACCATATAATTTAAACTTCCTTAGTTTATACTTTTCCTTTTGAGATGTATTCCAATGTTTGTACATGATTGATGCGCTATTCATTTGTCATTTACCAAATGTATTGAATGCATGATCGCTTTATTTAGACAACGAGCAGCTCGTGGTTCCTGAGTGTGTTGCCGAAGATCTCCCTAAGCAACAACTTGGTGAAGGCAAGTGTCCTCTGACCTATTATGTCCTACATACTTTATAATTCACTGTCCTGCATTACATTGTTGAAACCTAAGGATTGATTAATATGTATTTACTTACCCTTGTTTACCTTTTAGGTTAATTATGGTTAGCTTATGCTATTGCTCCAACTTAATCAATGAACATGATGTGAACATTTATGATACGATGATGTTATCCCGATGATGATATTGTGATATTCTAGGGGACTCAGGCCATTTTCCTGAGTACATCTCCTTAAGGACATGTTCGTGGAGTGACCACCCGGGATAACAGTGCAACCATGAGGGTGGAATGGGACGCCCTTAGCCAAATAATTAGATGAACCTGGGGTGTAGTTGGCTTTGCCGGAGGGCCGTCAATGGGGGCCAGGGCGTAGTGCTCGCTCTGCCAAGGGGGGTGCAGAAGTTCATTCGATTTGGTTTTGTTCGTCACTCACCTTGGGGAGGTGTACTGCATTTGTACAACTGGCGAAACCTAACGAGCAGCTATGCACCAGGGGAGTCTTTGTAAAGGCTACGTAGTGAGACCCTGCTAGGTCACCCTGGTAGTGATCAATGGGGAGTCATGATCTCTGGGCAGAATGGGAATCACGACTCATGGGTAAAGTGTGCAACCTCTGCAGAGTGTTAGAAACTGGTACATCAGTCGAGCTCATGGTTAAGAGCAGCCTTATGATCCTCTTTGATTAGAAGAACATTGATTACTTTTATGATGATGATTAATAATGATGGTTATAATTTTGATCTATGGTATTTCCTATTAGAGGGAGTACATTTGGGTAATAACTGGGTTATTACTAAAACTTGGCTCTACTAATAGTAATAAATATTTGACCAACTAAAAGCAATTACTTAACCTTAACTTCACATACAGCTAGTCCACTTTAGCTAAACGGGACAATTGTTGAGTACGTTGATGTGTACTCACCCTTGCTTTACACACCACCCCACCCCAGGTTGTCCCCACTGTATTCAGTGCTCAGGAGGAGATGTTGGCAACATTGAGGACTTTGAGGAGTTTCAGGACTACGACGAGTTCTAGTTTTTCTTAGTGGCAAACCCCCAGTCAGCTGCTTGTGTAGGCCTTATCTACTATGTTACGTATTTCCACACTTTGATGATATTAATGAGTATGCTATGTATTAGACTCTGTGGATGTCTTGGACATCATATTGTAATAAAAGTACTTTTCCGCTATTTACTTTGAGCATTGTGTGATGATGTCCAACTATGTAATCGTTGTGTACGTGAGTTTCTGATCCTGGCACGTACATGGTTCGCATTCGGTTTGCCTTCTAAAACCGGGTGTGACAATTTTCCACTTTCAATTATCATTGGTGAAAATTATATGGGCATGTGACTACGAAGGTATTTTTTCTAACATAGCTTAGATGAAATGACTTAACAAATTCTACGGAAATAAATTACTCATTAATTATTTCCTTTATTACTAATAATAATCTTTTGGTTTTATTCTTTCTTTTCTAAATAGAAATTATATGTATCATTAAAATGTTTATTTATAAATCACATAACATTAATATTCTAAGAATTAATGTAAATTACTAACTTTGGACTTTAGTAACATCATCATGGTTATTTTGACATAAATAGATATTTTACTAATTCTTAGTGTATGCATATGAACACAAATATCATGATTAGTAAAAACCTATATTTTAATCTGACCGAAAACATGTGGCCTAGTACTTATTTCAATTTCTTATATCATTAAAATTATACTTAAACAATTACTAACATAATATTGTTTTATGTGCTAAAATGAGAAGTTAGTCGCAAACGTTTCTAGTACTTAATCATAAAATTAAAGAATTGTGACATATCTTATTTATTTTCGAAATACAAAAACAATATCCATATCCAAAATATTGTTGCAGGGCTAATATATAATTAAACGTATACATCAGGGTTCTCTTTTTAATAGTTTCTGAACTGGATATTTTGATATTAGTTTTACTCAAGCATAGGGGCTAAAACGCAAAAAGTTCATCTTCTACCCTGGGCTCGCGTGCACAGGGAGCTCGGCGAGGGAGAGGGTAACGAGTGCGCAGGGCAGGGCAGATGGCGAGGCGCGGCCGGGACGGGGTGGTGTGGCACGGCGAGGCTCGGCCGCATACGACTCCGGTGAGCAGGGCTCGGCGCGGACGGCGGCGAGATGTGCAGGAACTCCGGTGATGGAGGCGCGGGCGATGAGAGAGGGATAGGTGAGGGAGAGGCTTGAGCAGGGGAGGGAGAGAGGAGGGCTCAACTGCCCATTTTGTAGGGAGAAGAGAGGGAGAGGAGAGGGCTCGACGGCCAGGGATGGGGAGAAGACGGCCGATAGCCATCAATCGGCCCTTGATTGCGTCGGTTACTCCATTAATGGAGGGAGTGAATGGGGGGAAGAAGAAGGAGAAGAGCTCGACAGTTTCCAGCTCTGGGAGGGAGGCGAGAGGGCGAGGGGTCGGGCTCGGCTGGCTAGGGTAGGGCGCGACGATGGCGCGAGGCCGAGGTGGCGTGGGCGCGTGCCTGGCGTGATGACGCGAGGAGGGAGACGACTCCTGCGGGTGGGGCCCGCACGTCGGTGAGAGAGAGAGGGGTGGGGGAAGTGAAGTGGCTGGGCCGGTTGGGCCCTGGTGGTGGGCCGGTTCGGTTAGGGTTCGGTCTATTTGGTTTTTTTATTATCCCTTATTTCTCAAATATATATTTTTAAATATTTCTAAAAATTCATAATAATTATACCAACATATTTATCATTAAAATATTTTTTGACCAAAGTTGTCATATTAAATTAATTGGTTCTCATATAAAAGAAATTCCACCAAACAACCATAAATCAAATAGGAGCAACAAAAATTATTTTAAAGGCAAATAAGATCAAACGCTTCAAGAAGAATTGTTTACTAATAATTACCACTAATAATCTAAATGCATTATTTTACTTGATGGTTTTGAGCTGTTACATATAGCCACCCGTTAGGTTTCCTAAATGCATCATATTCCTCCCCATGGGGCAGACCATCCTCGGCAGAGCGAGTATCGTGCACCGAGCCCCATTGACGGCATGATGTCGAAGCGAACTACACCTCAGTTCCTCTTTTAATTAGCTAAGGGCGTCTTATTTCACCCTCATGGCTACACTTTTTTCCCGGGTGGTCATCCAACGAACAAGTCCTTACGAAGAGGTACCCGAGAAACCACTCGAGCCCCCTTTTTATCACAATGCCATAATCATATCCAGAAATAAATATCGTATCATATGTAATCTCATCATGTTCATGTATTACAGTAGAGCGCTAGCATAAAGCTAATCCAAAAATAATCCAACCCAAATAGGTAATCAAGGACAGGGTGAATAAAAGACTAGTAAATCTTTAGGTATTAATTGTGTAAATGCGAGGAGATAAATTATAAAGTGAGTAGGACATCCATGGGTCAGAGGACACTTGTCTTCACCAAACGAATGCTCAGGGTCTTCAATCCTTGTGGAACTCGAAGAGTTCGATCTCTCGTACACCAAATTTTGATTGTTGACTCCTGAAGCTTGAGAACGGATCGCGATCTATTCGTGACATGCATCCAACACGAACAGGCACAAGCAAACATATATACATGCATAAGAAAACATTACACCATACAAAGAAAAGCATTATAAAAACGTGTAGCATGAAATAGAGATCGCTTCTACGGTCACGCGAGAAAATGAGACATCAAGATCGAAGCTACCGTCGAGAATATATAACTTCAGAAGATTTACGCGATTAACACGTAAAACAATATTTGTAGGGTGGTTTTATTTAATATAATTCATGTGCAAAAGATATTTTAAGAAATAGCTAATCTATCTTTAATCTGAATTATATTTTAATTGGAAATTACAATTTTAAACTTGACAATTTATATTCATAAGTGTCACGCATGATTCGTAATATCTAATTAATTAGTTTTAGAAACTACGCGACATGCGAGATTCACTAACTAATATTGCGTTTATACTAAGTAAATATTAATTCGAAACATCGAAGTTAGCATTAATCACATTAACGTGTGTTTATTAAAGCATAAATTAAAACTATACATTAGTAAACTAATTGGAAGGCCTTTTTTAATAACTATTCGAATGAACAAATAATTAATTAATAAAGACATAGTTGCAACTATTCATATTTTACTTACAAATATTGTATATGATTCGTACAATCTAGAAATTTAACTGTAGAAAATACGTGATATATGAGAGTAAATAACTGTGATACTAAAAAATCTAAAAAACTATGATTAGCAATATGATTATGACACAATAATAAAAACCCAACATTTCCCTTGGCTGATTTGATCGTACCCAAGCTCCTAGACAACAGCACGTACTCGTACTTGTGTCTTCAAGCGGTGGGGGCTTTGGGATGCAAGTCGGGCGTCTGGGACATGGGAGAACAAGTGAACAACACGCGCCGTGTGAGGGAGCTTCGGACTGAGGCCGGTCCGAGGACTTAGTGGCTGCTCCGCCAGGGCTAGCCACGGCCAGGGAGCGGGAAGCCAGCCAGGAGACGCGGGCGTCTAGCGCTCGGCCGTAGGGGCATCAGTCGGGGAGCAGGAGGCCAGGAGCTAGGCGCGCGCTACTGGCTAGGAATGGTAATATGTATGGATATGGGTAAATAACTGCGGATAATTATCCATTAGATATGGATATGGTGTAATTTAATATCCGTGGGTACAGCTATGGATATAATAAGGTATCCGTGGATTTTTTTTCGCGGGTATAGATATTCAGTATCCATACCCGTTACTCAATGGATATCTAACATGTGGGCTATCTGGATTTATATATTATCATAAATTCTTAGTTTTCAATTTTTATTCATAACATGTTGTTTGGTGCTGAAATTATCATTTAATGCTATTGGAATGATAATTATTTTAAAATGTAATAAAATTGTTGTTTGGTGTTTAATGCTAAAATTGTAGTGGGCGGGCGGGTAACGGGTATCCACTGGATAGCGGATACCCGGCGGGTACGGGTATGGATACAGATCCATACCCACGAACGTTTATGGGTACGGATATGGGTTGAGTTTTGTATCGCGGGTATGGATTTGCGAACTATATATCCGTGTACTACCCGCCCGATTGCCATCTCTACTGCTGGCAATGGACGCCGACCGTAGAGGGGAGGCGCTGTGCAGAGGAGGGGAAAGAGAGGGGCGGCAAAGGGGATCACTGGCGAAAGCCTTGCCAAAAGAACGTAATATATTTATTTATATTAGATTATACATAGATAATTTAAATTCGACAGCTTTTTTTCTTCCAGACTCGAACACATCCAAGATTATTTTTAGTAAACAAAAATCAATACTGAAATCGCGTTCGGCAAATGCCATTTTACACTAGGCAAATATTTTATTTTTCGGACACTCAGCAAAGAAACAGCAAAACATTTTTTAAATTATAGGAACAACTCTCTAACCACTATTGAAACAACTCTCCAACCACCAACAAAACATTTTTTTAAATTATAGGAACAACTCTCTAACCACTATTAGAACAACTCTCCAACCACTACATATTACTATATCCATCGCCCTATAATTTTTCACTATTATTTTAAATCAAATTTATATGTTTTGTAAATGGTGAGATTCGAACTCACAAACAACCTCTCTCGCGCGCATAACCTCCTTTACCACTACACTACTACATCAATTATGTCTATATTACGTTTTCATTACTCAAGTAGTATAACAAACCAAGAATAATTTGATTATTTAAGGCACTAAATGAATTTATTTGAAAATGTGACCAACTATAAAGTTTCATAACTTTTTGTGATCAACAAGTTATATTTTGATAGTTTCTACCTCCGAGGCCGTTTACAAAATTTGAAATTCAAATTTAAAAACTTCACACGAAATTTTCAATGATAAGTTGATTTCAAATCAAAAAGTTGTCAATTACAAAGTTTTATTACATTTCAAGACCTACAACTTTTATTTTGGTGGTTTTTCCATCCGAGATAGTTTGAAAATTTCAAATTTTAAAATTCAAACATAGTTTTGCATGACAAGATGATTTCAAACCAAAACATTGTCAACTACAAAATTTCATAACTCTTCAATACCTACAACTTTCATGTTGGTGGTTTTTTATTTCGAGGTCGTTTTTAAATTTCAAATTTTAAATGTTTAAAATTCAGACAAGTTTTCGTTGACAAGATGACTTCAAATGAAAAGGTTGCCAACTACAAAATTCTATAACTTTTCAAGATCTACAAAGTTTAATTTGGTTGTTTGGTCATTTGTTCATTTCACATGATGGTTCTAACAATATGCACAAATCTTATATATCTCTCTCGTAGTTTCATAAACTACGAGAGAGATATAGGTTTTATAAACAAATTTATTTTTATTTTGTCATATAAAGAAATGTTCAAAATATAAATTGTACATCATGATGAGTTATACAAATTTGTAGTTGAAAACTTTTTCATTTGAATTCATTTACTGTTTTAAAATGTGATTTTTAAATTGTCTTTGCCTAGTGTTGAAAAAAAGCACTCGGCAAAGAAACCCTATGCCGAGTGTCAAAAATAAAACACTTGACAAAGAGCTTCTTCGCGGAGTGTTTTCTTTTACCGAGGCTTTTTTGCGTGGCACTCAGCAAAGTGCTTCTATGTCGAGTGCCCGAAAAAACACTCGGCAAAATATTTGGTACTCGACAAAGAGCCAAATTCTGGTAGTGAATAGTGCTTCAACATGAAATGCAACACACATATTTGTTCAAAATACCACCTGTATATTCCAGATTATCTACCTTTTTAGGAAAAATAAAAGAGGAAACTAAAATGAAAGGTAACACCTAAATTTTGAGTATAGAGCAAAGAAATTTTTATACCCAAAATTCAGGGTTTTACAAACCTAACCCCCTTAACGGAATCTCACCTCGAGATTCAAGAAGCTACCAAGAAAACAAGGTTGGTTCATAGGTTGTTCACATAGCTTCTTTGATTCAACTTTGACTCTGCCAACCTAACTTGCGGACTGGTTACTTCAATTTCGGATGTTAACGACCACTTATGTGGCAGAACCTCCCAAGTTATTGGGCCCACATGCACCTGCCCTTGTCTCAAGGACCTCAGACGGCTATGCATGTGCACTAGATAACTTAACAGGATCTGTCCGAGTGCCCCCAAGGACCTCGGATAAACCACTTACAACCAGGATCGTAGGATTAAGTAAACACAAATCACACACCAACATTTTGCAGCGGAAATCTTATTACCAAATTTTACAAGTTACATCAAGTTTTACAATGTACATGATCGGAGTGATTACAAAAGTGATTCAAAGAAATAACTTTGAACCGTTATAAATTATTTGTAGTTTTGAAATATATGCTAGCTTAAATGACCATCCTCAATAAGAAGTATAGGAGAGTTACTTGATGACACTTAACACCAATCACAATCAAGTGCCATCAAGTAACTTTGAACCGTTATAAGAAGGCCGTCCCACCGGCACATAACACCAATCACAATCAAGTTACTCGTAACCTGCAGCAACAATGGGAATAAAACCCTAAGTACGCAAGTACTTAGCAAGACTTACCCGACTAAAGAAAAGACTCTCAAGGGTATGCTGGTTTTAAAAGGATTCAAGGTAAGGCTTATCAAGAATCAAGGACTCTGTTTGCAGAAAAGCTTACTATGAGTGAATCCTTAAAAATCTATTTTTACTTGTCAAGTTAAGTAAAGTTACCTACATCTAGAGTTCTTTCTATCCTAGTTCAAGCACTTGGCCTTTACTAGCCGTCCTTTTATCATCCCATCAGTTCACTGGATTGCTACGTGTAGGGCAGTGACCATGTCTTCATATCCGAGAAGTAACGGCGATCCGAATCGATTAATACCCAGCTGGGGATCTCCAACCACACGGCATATGTAGCACTTAACCCTTGCATATGTCAACTCACCACCGGGGTTCTTAACACCAGACCGGGTTCACGCCAACCGAGAGCACAGATACACCATCGTCCAGCCTCTTTCCACGGAGGGTACACGCTACTCTCGCCATCTCTCCACTCCCATTGCGAGTTGGCCTTTCTGGTATTAGTCTGTCCGAGGCAAAGCTTACACATGACGAGGCATGTGGCCAGTTCAAAGGTCCTCAATCAGCAAGCCTACATCGACACGGTCCTTAATCGACTCAGACGGAGGCACTACACCGAGACTTCCTTCTCGTGCAAGCCACGCGCCCGGTCTCAACTTTATTATTTTAAACCCAAAGTTTGGTACCTGGCAAAGGTACATCTTTTTAGATGTTGAACCCATCAAGGCCTTTGATGGATCCACCATCATAAGTATTTTCTTTTATAAAAATTCCCATCCACTGAAGCATCACTTTTGTTTTAAAACAAAACATTTTTGTTTTTCTAGTGCAAGGCTAAGCATCATAAAATTCTTTTCATAAAAGGGTATCAAGGAAGGGTAATCAATTTTCCAAGGAAGGAAATGCATCAATGGTTTAGCACACAACTCCTATCACCTAATGCATCAAACAAGGTGATAAAAGATTTTAAAACAGCAAGGAGGTGGCAAATGCACCGGGGCTTGCCTGGATAAGACTACGTTATTGTTGTTAGGTGGCGACCACTTGGCGATCAGCTTTTGTCTTGGCACTTGGTCAGATTATCCATCTTCAGGTTCGCCCATCATCATTACCTTGAGATTAATCCAGCTCTTGCCCTTCACATCACGTGATTAACTAGCGTACCTCATGAGATGCATGATGCACATGTATGAGCACGAGTATAAATAGCATAAGATAGATAATATACACTGTTGGGGGCCTTCGTCCTCTGAAGGTCCTCAAAAACGTGATTTAACAATTTCTTCCAAGTGTGACATGAACCGGTACCTTCGGACTCGGGCTAAAAGTATGCACAATATGGAGAGCATGGTCGTGACGAAGGCTGGTGTTGCTCCGAAGCTACGAGCAAAGGAGCTTCGGCTAAATTGCGGAAAAAGGAACCGACTTAAAGGGGAAAAGGCTATTTAGTCCTCATATAGTTGTCCGTAAGTCAATAGTAAAAATGAAGGGCATGAATGTAATTTCTCACAGGCTGCGTCCTGTGCCTATAAATAGATGAACAGTACCCCCGAACTGTTCACGTTGACGCATACTTGTTTATGCATTACGCTTGTACTTTTACCTTCTACCAAGCCGAAGGTACATTTGTAATTCAATATTGTTTCTGTCTTTCCATCATAATATATAATGAGAATGAATGAAGGAGGTGATATGACTATTTATGTTATTTTCTATATTTCATATGCTTCTTCTTTCATTAACATATATCGTGATGATGAAGGTATGTCTTTCATAACATTCGTCTGAAGATCATTATATCCTAAGGGAAATAATGCTTCGAAGGATGAAGGGCATTAACATTTAACATTTTGTGTTGCCTTGTTCTTATCTCATAGCATTTGAGAACAAGTCCCCAACATTGGCGCCCACCTCCGGTGAACTCTTTCGACCACCTTCGGCAAGCACTGACCTTCGTCATGCCGCCGAAGAAAGCTTCAGCGACAGGGGCTGCTGCACTGCAGCCACTGGACCCAAACCAGGAAACTCTTTCTCTCCGAGAAGCTCTAAGCCAGAAGAGAAAGGCCACCAGCCCAACACTCCAGGAGGAGGAGTTGGACCAAGAGATCAGGGACATGGAAATCATTCATCAGCAAGTACAAAGGAAGAAGGAGAAGATGGTGTGGCTGGCTGATCTTCAAAGGAAGATCGATGAAGCTACTGAATAAGTGCGTCATCTTGCTCAAGATGAACAAGATCGAAGGCCCCAACACAGGGAGCTTCGTCAAGAAGGCTTATTCAACGAAGATGGATGGTATGATGGTTTTAATCATGATACCTTTACTTTTGACGATGCTTTTCCCTTAGCAGCAGAACAGCAGGCTACCCCATGGCCTACGTCATACAAGCCACCCCAGCTTCCCATGTATGATGGGCACTCAGATCCAAAGCAGTTTCTGATGAGCTACGAAGCAACTATATCTTCGTATGGGGGGCAATACCGCAGTCATGGCGAAGTCTTTCGTCATGGCAGTTCAGAATGTAGCCCAAACATGGTATTCTTCTCTTCGGCCAGAGACTGTCACGTCATGGCAGAAGCTTAAGGACATGCTGGTTACCAGTTTCCAAGGCTTTCAAATGAAGCCAGTCACAGCTCAGGCCCTATTCCAATGCACACAAGACCACGAAGAATACCTTCAGGCATATGTACAAAGGTTCTTGCGACTGAGGGCACAAGCGCCTACAGTGCCCAATGAAATTGTCATTGAGGTCATGATCAAGGGTCTTAGGCCAGGACCTACTGCTCAGTATTTCACCAGAAAGCCCCCACAAACCCTGGAGAAGCTGCTTCAAAAGATGGATGAGTACATTCGGGCTGATAACGATTTCCGCCAAAGAAGGGAGTAAGCATACAGATTCTCTGAGATGACCAGGGGCTTCGGAGGACGAATCCACCCGAGGCATGTCAGGTCGATTCATAGCTCCAGTCAGAACGACGACAAAGGGAGCCAGCTTCAGAGGTCACAATACACCTCATAATATTCGAGGCAGCAGCAAAGCTCTTTCAGGCCACCAGCTCCAAGGGCAGAGGCGCCAGGGGCTTCAGGGGAAGATTTGGGGATCAGCCTAGGAAGATCTACTGCTTATTATGTGGTGAGGAAAAGGGCCATACTACAAGAATGTGCCAAATTATTATTCAGAAGCAAAAGGAGATCGCAGAAGCCGAAGCTCGGCAGAATCAGCCGAAGCAGGTCTTGCACACTGCTTTGTGCCACTCTCCCTACAAACCAGAGTATGTGGGCAATCATCCCACAACTTCTGTTGCTTCGGCTAGCCACTCACAGGCTTCCTGGCCGCAACTCCCACCCCCACCACCACTATAGCCGACATATTCTCGAAGCCCGCCAGAAGTGCGCCAGTACTCTCAACAACAACGTGAAGTCAGGGAGGAATCCGAAGCTCGCACAGTCAACAGTACTGTGCCAGAATCAAAGCACATTTATTGAGCGATATCCTACCCCTGAAATACTTTTATGTTCTATGTCATTTTGTTTTTAAATAAGGAACAAACAATGTAGAACTAGTTTTAATTTCTTGTAATAGTTTCACTTTTATCAGAATGAAATATATCTTCTTCAAAGAATTATGAAGTTCAAAAATTGCCGAAGCTCAAAAGTCGTTCCTAAGGGAATGCAGAGCTAAAAATCGCAGCGAAAGTTTCGTCGAAGCTACAAAAAGTCATTGCTAAAGGAACGCAGAGTAAGTTTTGCCAAAGCTACAAAAAGTTGTTCCTAAGGGAGCGCAGTGTAAGTTTTCTGCTCAAAAGTCGTTCCTAAGGCAATGTAGAGCAAATATCGCCGAAATATAAGGCGAATAAGTTCAAAAGACGTTCCTAAGGGGATGCAGAACTTATACCGCCGAAATAGAAGGCGAAGAAGTTCAAAAGACGTTCCTAAGGGAATGCAGAACTTACACCGAAAAATAAGCGGTGAAGCCGGAAAATAAACGGCAAGCAGATACCAATCGTTTCTAAGGGGACGCAGAGATTGTGTGTTTCAGTGTGGGCGTGTGGGTGTGTATCTTCGGCGTTAGCATCATTCTTTGCATCATATCATTACATCATCACGCATAGCATCACATCATACATCATATCGCACCAATGATATGAATTGAATACGAAGACGATCTTCAGAGAATGCTTTTTAAAAACGAAAATATGCCAAGGCACAAAGCTGAAAAATACAGCTTCGTCAGCCCTGTTGCAAAAGAAGGGATTCCTTGTTTACGAAGTATGGTTGTTTTTACGAAGCATGGATACTTTCACGAAGCATGGAATTTTTCTTTACGAAGCATGAAAAGAAGGGAAGGTGTTTTTTGGCCAAAGGCTCAAAAAGGTATGTATTAAATAGTTTCATGCATCGCAAAGAAGTAAATTGCAAATAGTTTACATATTAGATTCAAAACTATACACATTAAATATTACAGTCTTAGTCCAGCAAATGTTACATTGATCGTCTAAAAATGTTTTTATAATAACTATTAGTCTTCCTTCAGGACCTTTTCCGCAACTTCATTTAGCAATTTGTTAACGACTTCGTCAACAACAGATTCGACTATATTAATAATCTCCAGTGCTTCCTTTGTCTCTGGGTCAGCCAGGGGATCAAACGGTTCCGGTGACAGAGATAATTCAGCTATAATAGGATAAGGTAATTAGTTCGAAGTCATAAAACAAATGTCGAAGCTAAAGGTCACGAAACAATACCTAAACGTATTTCACGTTCTGCAGCTTCCTCAGCTTGTTTCGCTTCCACTCGGGCGTCATGAATATCTTTTTCACTTTTCTTCATAATTTTGTGAGCCATTTCTCGGCCACCATTTATCCAGATGTCACTGTAAAATTTTCTGCCCATTAAACTTGCTTCAGCTGAGGGATCTTTTGTATCATCCACGGAGAAGGCAGCTTCGACCTGGGCCAGGGTTTTGACATGGTCGCAACCCGCCTTCTCCAGGATGGCTGAAATTCCTCTTGCACTCGAGAACGCGCAGACATCCCCGCGATCACTTAAAATTTCTTCAAAAGCTTTGGCCTCTCCGCTTATCCATTCGATAACACCTTCAGGGTCACCTCGTATGAAGTTATCTTCATTTGAATAGGCGCCCACGTTGGCGAAGCTAGCCTTTATTTTTTCCACACAGCCCATTGATTTTTCAAAGCATCTTTCTTTGGATGCGCGAAGTTCTTCAACTGTTTTTTTCCAGATAGTTCTTCCAATAATCACTGATATCTCGGTTAGCTTAGGCAACACCGCACTTTTCTTTAGCTTCGGCCAATTGTTTTCGAAGGTCTTTGATCTCGTTCTTTTGGATCTTAGCTTGAGCCTTGAAACTAGCTTCATCTGTTTTCACTTTGTTCACCAGTGAAATCAAGATTTTGTCTTTTTCAAGACCTTTGTTCCTTAGTTCGATTACCTTTGAACGAAGGTTGTTCAAAGCTATTGTATATCCTTCATCTTCAATGTTTTTCTGTGCTCTAAGGGCATTGCTAAGGATTAAGCCCTGCAAGAGGAAGACAGAATTAAGTATAAACAAATAAAATATTTCATTTTTAAAATACAAAATTATCCTTTATACCTTTATGCTATTATACGCCAAACTATCAGCAAGTTCATCCTATGATAATATTGAAAGGCCATCTTCTAGCTTCGGGAATCCGATACTTCTACCTATCTCTCGGCAGACGGATATCTCTTTATTATTCGGGAGACAGTACAAAAAATCTTCTTTCCCACTGCCATTAAACACTAATGCCCCCTTCGGGTATTTCAATTTTTGAGCATAGTGTTGTGCTTCTCGTTTTTCTTCTTGAGAAAGTCCCTTTCCCGAAGCATGGCGAATGATGCAATCAATGCTCTCTTTTAAAGCTTCGGGAGCAGGAGTTGCAACCTTTTCAGACAAAATTTGCTCTATGGCCTTTTCTTCGGTTGCCTTTTCTTTAATTTCGGTAGGCTCTATCTCAGCGGGCTCTAAAGGCCCAGCTTTGGTTTCAGTTTGAATTATTGTAGCTTCAACTTCTGCTTGTTTCGTTTCAGCTTCGGGTTGCGCCTTTTAAGCTTCGGCAGTTTTTCTGAAAGGAGCAGGATTCAAGGTTTTTGCTGTTTCTAATACAACATCTAGCACATTTGCCATCCTCCTCTTAGGAGTTGTGGCAAAACTCTTTTGTGTCTTCGGCGCTATTGCTTCTGTTGAAGGGCTTAAAATCTCTGGCATCTTTGTTACTTCTTCAGTTTTTGACTTTTCAGCCTTATCTTTGTCAGCCTTCGTTTCAACTAGCTCAACCGAAGGTGCCTTCGGCATTATAGCCGGCTCTTCAGTCCTCTGCACGGGAGGAATAGTTTCTTTTGTTTCAGCAGCTGAAGAGGCCTCCCCACCAAACTCAGGCACCACAGTCGGTTCAATGTAACGTGGTCGGTGGGTAAGAACCTTCATCTTTTTGCCCGCAGCCTTCGGCACAGGCTCAGCTGGGGTGGCCAAAGCAGCAGCTTTTCTCTTCTTCCCCTGTCCCCACAGCGGGTAGCGGTAGTCAGGGTAGACGAAGTCGATGGCGTCAAAAACTCTGTTCATTCTCTTTTTTCCACGACCTCCGAAGGCTGCAGATAGCGCATTATCTTCTGCCTTGGAATAAGCTCCAAGCAGTTCATCACTTGTAGTTTCGATGCATTTCAGCCAGTCATTGTTTGGTTCATCGAACTTATCCCCAAACCTGAATGTATACTTCAGTCGGACCAGATCACCTTCGTTAGACTTGATGATGGTCTCCTTCGGCATTTCCCAACTTTCTACAAGCGGCCATACTCTGAATGCTATATGCTCTTGAATTAAGTCTCTTGTGCCAATAAAGGAGCAGACTGTACTGAAGGCCTTTTGACACGCTTCGGCGGCATCATCAATTTCGACCTTTGGCTTTCGGAGGCCGAAGCGGGACCAGATGGGGCGCATAATGATTTCCTTAATATCTTCCCTTGCTTTTAGATCATTTTTCACATAAAACCATTCCTCCATCCAAGCTCTGGGCCATCTCTTCCGAAATGTTGGTACTGGGTGGCTTGCGTTGGAACGGGCGATAAATCCATAACAACCGAAGTTGTTGTGGTACTGCTCTTCACCCATGACCTTCGTCTAATATAGCAATTCATGCATATTGCAGAAGCACTTCGCGCTTGGTTCTAACCCCTGGCTCCTTACTGCCCAAACAAAAATCCCCATCCTTATTATGGCTTCGGGGGTGATCTGATGAAGAAAGATTTGGAACATTTTCAGCACTTCAACCACAAACTTACTCAAAGGGAACCGAAGTCCAGCCTTGAAGAAGCTTTGGTAGATCACAACTTCATTTTCTTCAGGGGCAGGGACGTTGTTGTCTCTGCTAGCTCTCACAATAGATATATCTCGGAAATACCTTCCTCTCATGTTCTCAAGATGACTTTGTTTGATGGTTGATTTTCTGAAGATTGAATGACTTGGCCACCAGGGCCGATCCTCAGAAGCTTCATCCCCACTTTCTACATCATAGCTATCGCTATCACCAGTATCTTCAGATAGGCCCTCCAGTATCTCCTTAGTAATCTTCTCTGTTTTTGTTTTTGTCATTGACTCAATAAATCCAGCAATATAAGAATTCACAGCCTTTGAGAAAATAAAGCAAATGGCACAAGCAGCGTATCAAATGTAGCTGGTGCGAGTTCTTATTTATACGCTCAGCAGGCTCCAAATTGGGGGACCCCGTCCATCATTGACTATTGCTATTCTAGCAAACGGAAGGTGTTTTTTCGGACCTTCGGCTTAAGGCCTTCGTCCATGTCGCAGTCTGAATTTGTTATCTTAAACAAATTAATACTGCGAGGGGCTACTATTGGGGGCCTTTGTCCTCCGAAGGTCCTCAAAAACGTTATTTAACAATGTCTTCCAAGTGTGACATATGAACATGTACCTTCGGACTCGGGCTAAAAGTATGCACAATGTGGAGAGCATGGTCATGACAAAGGCTGGTGTTGCTCCGAAGCTACGCGCAAAGGAGCTTCGGCTAAATTGTAGAAAAAGGAACCGACTTAAAGGGGAAAAGGCTATTTAGTCCTCATATAGTTGTCCATAAGTCAATAGTAAAAATGAAGGGCATTAATGTAATTTCTCACAGGCTGCGTCCTGTGCCTATAAATAGAGGAACAGTACCCTCATACTGTTCACGCTGACGCATACTTGTTTATGCATTACGCTTGTAATTTTACCTTCTACCAAGCCGTAGGTACATTTGTAATTCAATACTGTTTCTGTCTTTCCATCATAATATATAATGAGAATGAATGAAGGAGGTGATATGACGGTTTATGTTATTTTCTATATTTCATATGCTTCTTCTTTCATTAACATATATCGTGATGATGAAGGTATGTCCTTCATAACCTTCGTGTGAAAATCATTATATCCTAAGGGAAATAATGCTTCGAAGGACGAAGGGCATTAACATTTAACATTTTGTGTTGCATTGTTCTTATCTCATAGCATTTGAGAACAAGTCCCCAACATACACCGAAGAGGATGAAACACTTATAACAAAACATTAAAATCAGTCACAAGCAAGTACCAGCTAGCAATATAAGACTAATTATAATAATTACACTTTTCTAGCCTATTCGGAGATAGCTCATACATCAAGAAACCTTAAACCTTGTACGAGTCCTCTATTTTCCTTAACTAATGCATAACACCGAAAGGCTAACAATATTCAAACTCCTATTATTGGACACCTGAGTTATAGTACCTGCAGGAACAATTTAACTAACCTATATTCCACTAGGGCATTCTAACCATCGATATAATACAACGTAATAATTACAAAGGCAAGGCTTTTGACCTCACTATTCAACACAATCAACATCGACAAACTTATCGAATAATCGTTTAAAATACTAAATCTGTTCTTCACGCCACTAATTTGGCATATTTCATAAGTAAAACCAATTTGAATACACTCGACAGACACGTCCACTTGGGTACTCCTACGTAACTAGCATTTTAAACCTAAGTTTTACCTCGCGACACTAGAACGCCATAATCATGTCCTCACATGCGACAAGATATTTTGGCAACCATCAAATATAACTATGACATGTTTATGCTTCAATCAAGATAATCGTCGTGATTAATATATCTATTCAATCCATCGACTCAATCAATTAATAAAAATAGCGAACTAGAGAACGGTTACTGATTCAACTAGAATTCCAAGCCATCGTTGACGATTCTTGTTTATGCCTCCCGTCGAGTTTCTGGCAAGCGCCCCATGAGTTCCACTTCTTCACTTAAACTTCTAAAATTGCAGCAGTGACGAAGGCGAGCACGTAGAGGCAGAGTTGGAGCAAACACGACGACAGCAAGGTTGCCGATCGACAGCAGTGCGGAGGCAAGTGACGACATCGACGTGGTGGCACGACAATCCTATTCGACGGAAATAATGGCGTGACGACTCGTTTGGGCTTTTTGTCAAGCACAAGCGCAGGGTGCTGGGATGGAGCAGACGTCGCGATGGCCGAAGTCGACACAAGCGGCAAGGTGAGTGCAGGAGTACAATAGACGACACCCCGGCGAGCACGCAGCGAGGCACGCAACACCGACGACAGTCGAATCGGCAACAGAGTGTTGGCGAAATCGATAAACACGACCACAATCGCGTGCTGGCGCGGATAGGACAACAGCGACTGGCGAGCCCAACAGAGGAGCTTGCGCGACACACAGGGAAAGGGATCCGGCGCAGGGAGCTCAGGATGCAGAGTACCTGTAACACCCCAGGTGTTACCCAAGGCCCTGACCCAATGAACACACCTATGGCCTATTATCCAATATGTTAAATTGGAAAGTGAAGGCACTAAAAGCTTTAGAATCGTGGCTAAGCTAAGTATTGATCATAATGAGAGAGATACCCTAGCCTTCATACATTCTCACCCACGAAAAAGATTCTAACACCCTAATTTCCCTCTTAAGCCATTAAACCCTAAACATTGGATAACAGGGAAAAGATTATGCAAATGGCCAAATCATGAAATGAAACCTTTACCAAAGATGAAGTATATTAGTAAATCTACAAAATGTAGTAAGGAAAGTATTACAAAAAGGCCCCACAAAAACCCCAAATCAATTCACTAAGTGGAGAGCACACTAGAGCCATCCATTTTTCTCTAAGTCATAAAATCAACCCTAGCCTAAAGATCAGATGTGTTCACCCTTTTGCTGGCGCCAAAACCACTTGGTCCAAATAACAACAAGTGGCCAAACTACCCAAGGAACACCCCTAAAAAATTTGAAACCAAACCAGGGTCATTTGACACGGTTTGGCATCCATTTTGTCGCGGGTGAATAGTGCAGACAGACAAGACTTGGCGCCACCATATCTTCTAGGCTAGGCCAGATCTTCCCTTGGAACTCACATGAACTAGCTAGCTCTAGGTGCTAGGAAGAAATCTTGCATAAGACATTTGGCAAGATTCGCATGTTTGGGAGCTCTGCAGGCGCAAGAACTTGGGCAGATGAACACAACCACATGTTCGACGCGCCCTGGCAACGCCAGAGCACGCCCTCGGCGCTCGACCCGCGCACGTAGCCCTGCGCCATGTCAACCCCGCGCCCGTGACTATAAAGCCCACACCGGTCTCGATAGTACACCCCCGCGCGTTCCTAACCTCGCCCAAGCACGAGTTCGCCGGCGTTTGCCCAGAGAACGACGTGCTAGCAGCCACGCAAGCCACGACCACCGTAGACCGGCCACACCAGCCCTCCTCCACCTCGCCCGACCTTTTGGCTAGCTTCTCCGGACCTCAGTGAAACTTCCTGAGCCGTGGATTGGACACCACCTCACCGGAGACGCCGGATCGACGTCACTGGACTTCAACCGGTCGCCGTCGCACTTAGCCATTCGTCGATTCCTTGTACCTATAGCATCCTTAGCATCCAGTGAAGCTCCCCGTGCCATTTGATTGAACCCGGAGCACACGCCGCCGACGAGCCCGACCGCCTGCGCACGCGGCCAGCCCTATTCCGGCCATCACCATCGGTGATCCGCACCTCGACGTGACCGCTAGGACCTCCCGGACCTCACCGAGCCCTTCACCGGACCTCCCTCGCCGCCGGTAAGCCGCGCCACCCTTTTTCCCCTCTGCGGTCACTGTTACGATGGAGAAGGAGCCCGGGTTGCGAGAAAGAAAAGCCAGGGGGGTTTTTGTGAGGTTAGTGACTCAGGAAAATAGTTCCGCAGGGGCACCGTTTAAATGGTTTAGTAACAGAAAAACCCAAGGGCCTCGGTGCAAACTTGTTTTCCTTAAACCTTTAAGATTTATTCTTTTAAATGAGTACAAAACTTGCAAAATTCATAACTCAAGTTTTATCCAACCAAATTTGGTCAAACCAATTTTGTTAGATCCTAAATATTATGAAATATTCAGGAAAAATAATAAGCACCCTGAGTACTGCAAGACTTTTTAGAGTTTTAATTTAAATAAGGATACTGCCCAAAACTAAATAAATAAAGGAAAAATAGAAATACTTTTGGACCGAGGTTAAGAAAAATTAGAGACATACTCAACTACTAACTACCCTGTTTAAAAATGTTAAACTCCCTAGTATTTACTAACTACCCACTGTTTTAATATTGTTTCACCATACATAGTATTTACTAAATTGGCATATCATTAATATACATGTATCTTATTCATTGCATTCGATAGATTATAATCTCGCTGACGCAGAGTACATCCTCGTTCTGGAGCAAGGAGTTGCTCAGGAGGTAGTCCAGGAGCCACCACCAGAGCCTGCCATCGGGGATCTACCGGCCCCAGCTTTGGAAGGCAAGCCACGGTTTTATGCATAACCATTAGATATCCTATTTTACTGCACTTAATGTTTGTAGGCTTGTACTGTGCACTTAAGTGTAGGAGTTGACTGAAACCCTAGTTGCATAAACTCAGGATTCCCTTTGAGATGGATACTAGTATGCTAGGTCGAGTAGCTGCTTTACTAATTAGGGATCTCGGTAGAAGTCGAGTGATTTTTCTAGCACTCGCGCGAGGTCAGGAATTGGTTGTATCCATTTTTATATCATAATGATGATGGTCTGTGGACAACGATCCATGGGGATGTGTTGTCTACAAGACGGAAATTGGAATAAGGATTAAGGTGTGGTACTGTGTGTCAAGCGTTTGAACGTACTAAACATATGCCGAGAAATATGGTAAATCGGTAACCCTAGTACCTGAGTGAACCTGCCTACAGACTTTATCCCTCACGCGACCTGAGACGTGGTCTCCCATTCCGGTTATGGTGGGTACAAGTGCGGTCACTGCACGACGGCAGTAGGGGTCAGTGAGGCATTGTACGCCAAGGCGGTGAGCCCTGTTCTGTTGCCAGGGAATCAATGGGGACAGGTGATGTGTGTGGGGATGGGGTGCCTCGCCACGTCGTGTGTTTCGGATTACCTTGCAAGGATAAAAACTCGATTCGAATCATCTGCTTCTCGCAGCAAATGAGACTGCTTGATCCATGCTGCTACATTGAGTAATAAGTGAAAATGAGTTGATTTGCAAAAGATGTAGATTGCTAAAAATGTTTGATACCATGTATGAGTAGCTAGGTACTCATCTAGTTTAAAAAGGATCATATGTAAACTTGAAAGGCTAAAATTTGATTTTAGACTCAACTAGTGCTTTTGGCAAACCAAACCCCTCAGCCAAACAGCTGCATGTCTAGAGGTAGAGGAGTAGACTCCTCACACCGGGTAAGTCTAGCTTAGTATTATTATACTCAGCCTTGCTTGTGGCATAATTTATTTTACAGGTTCTCTGGAGAATATGGTTGCCAGAGTAACTTGGCCGTCTACCCTGCCACCGGGCTGGACATTCAAGTGGGACCCTACCTCAACAGGAGAGGAGCATGTGGAGTGATGGGCCAGGCTTCTGAAAGGGAAATGTGCCCTTGGGCCATTTCTAAGTATTTTGGTGATTGAGTGCAAACACAAGTGCTTAAATGTGAATCTATGCCCATGGATGAACAAAGTGCAAATCACAAGTAAAGGTATGTTTCTAAGCCTTAGTACATTGGTTTTGTGTACTAATATATTTGTCTAAGTGTTAGAAACAGAGAGAAGAAGAAAAGGAGAATGTTGGCTGTGTACAGCCAACAGGCTGTTTCGGTCTGGGGCACCGGACTGTCCGGTGGTGCACCGGACAGTGTCCGGTGCGCCAGGCTGCCTCGGGCGAAGAGGCCGCTCTCGGGAAATTGCCGACGGCGTACGGCTATAATTCACCGGACTGTCCGGTGTGCACCGGACTGTCCGGTGAGCCAACGGTCGGCCGGGCCAACGGTCGGTCGCGCGATCTGCGCGAGACACGTGGCCGAGCCAACGGTCGGAAGGGGGCACCGGACTATCTGGTGTGCACCGGACATGTACGGTGCGCCATCGGCTCCCAGATCTCCAACGGTCTGCAACGGTCGACTGCGCTATTTATGGAAATAAATCAGGCACCGGATAGTGTCCGGTGTGCACCGGACTGTCCGGTGCGCCCGACGACAGAAGGCAAGGATGGCCTTCCAGATTTGTTCTCAACGGCTCCTAGCTGCCTTGGGGCTATAAAAGGGACCCCTAGGCGCATGGAGGAAAAAACCAAGCATTCCTACAACATTTCTAAGCACCAAGACATTGATCTCGCGCATTCGTTTCATTGTGATAGCATATAGAGCTCTTGTGGAGTTGTGAACTCTTTGAGTTGTGTTGCGAGCTCTTGTTGCTGCTTGTGTGCGTGTTGTTGCTCTGATCTTTTGGAGTCTTGTGTGCGTTGCTCATTCCCTCCCTTACTCCGTATTTCTTTGTGAATCTCAAGTGTAAGGGCGAGAGACTCCAGGTTGTGGAGATTCCTCGCAAACGGGATATTGAAAGGCAAAGCAAAACACCGTGGTATTCAAGTTGGTCTTTGGACCGCTTAAGAGGGGTTGATTGCAACCCTCGTCCGTTGGGACGCCACAACGTGGAGTAGGCAAGCGTTGGTCTTGGCCGAACCACGGGATAAACCACTGTGTCCTCTCTGTGTTTGATCTCTTGTGGTATTGTGTTTTGTTGAGACTCCTCTCTAGCCACTTGGCAATAATTGTGCTAACACTTAACAAGTTTTTTGTGGCTATAAGTTTAAGTTTTACAGGATCACCTATTCACCCCCCCCTCTAGGTGCTCTCAATTGGTATCAGAGCCGTTCTCTTCAAGAAAGGGACTAATCACCCGAAGAGATGGATCCTAAGGGAAAGGGGATGGTGGTCGACAACAACGAGAAGGAGTCTATCTTCAACGAGCCGAAGAATGACAAGTCTACCGACTTGGGTTCAAGCCACAAGCGCAAAGATGGGAAGAAGAAGAAGACAAGGCGCATCAAGGAGATCGTCTACTACGACAGCGACGAATCCTCTTCTTCCCAAAAGGACGACGACCACAACGACTACGAGAAAAGAAAACCGGTTAATTCGAACTTTTCTTTTGACTACTCTCGTATTCCGCAAAGTTCAAATTCACATTTGCTCCCCATTCCACTTGGCAAGCCCCCTCACTTTGATGGAGAGGACTACAGATTTTGGAGCCACAAAATGCGTACTCACTTGTTCTCTCTCCATCCTAGCATATGGGAGATTGTAGAGAGTGGAATGCAATTTGATAGCTCGGATAGCCCTATGTTTATCAATGAACAGATTCATAAAAATGCACAAGCTACTACTGTGTTGCTAGCCTCTTTGTGCAGGGACGAGTACAATAAAGTGAGCGGCTTGGACAATGCCAAGCAGATATGGGACACCCTAAAGATTTCTCACGAAGGGAACGACATCACCATGCTCACTAAAATGGAGTTGGTGGAGGGCGAGCTTGGAAGGTTTGCGATGATAAGGGGCGAGGAGCCAACCCAAACATACAACCGGCTCAAGACCCTTATCAACAAAATAAGGAGCTATGGAAGCACGAGATGGACGGACCATGACGTCGTCCGACTATTACTAAGGACCTTTACCATTCTTGATCCTCATTTGGTGAATAATATTCGTGAGAATCCTAGGTACACCAAAATGTCGCCCGAAGAAGTCCTAGGAAAATTCGTCAGCGGGCGAATGATGATCAAGGAAGCAAGGTACGTGGACGACGCCTTGAATGGACCGATCAACGAGCCGCAACCTTTTGCTCTCAAAGCAACAAGAAGCAAGGAGGCGCTACCTAGCAAGGTGGCACAAATTGAGGCGGCCGGACTTAATGATGAAGAGATGGCTCTCATCATTAAACGCTTCAAGACGGTACTAAAGGGTCACAAGGGGCAGCCAAGCAAGACCAAGACAAAGGGGAAGCGCTCATGCTTCAAGTGCGGTAAGATTGGTCATTTTATCGCTAACTGCCCCGATAATGATAGTGACCAGGAACAGGGAAATAAGAGGGAAAAAAAGAAGAATTACAAGAAGGCAAAGGGCGAGGCGCATCTAGGCAAGGAGTGGGACTCGGACTGCTCCTCTTCCGACTCTGACAATGAAGGACTCGCCGCCACCGCCTTCAACAAATCAACCCTCTTCCCAAACGAGCGTCACACATGCCTTATGGCAAGGGAGAAGAAGGTATGTACTCGGAACTCTACCTATGCTTCTTCAAGTGAGGACGAATCTAGTGATGAGGATGAAGTAGATTACTCGTGTTTGTTTAAGGGCCTAGATAGAACCAAGGTAGACAAGATTAATGAATTGATTGATGCCTTGAATGATAAGAACATACTTTTAGAAAAGCAAGAGGATTTGTTGTATGAAGAACATGATAAATTTGTAGAAGCTCAAAAATCTCATGCTCTAGAAGTTAAAAGAAATGAAATGCTTTCTTGTGAATTATCTTCTTGCCATGATACAATTTCTAAATTAAGGAGCATTAATGATGATTTGAATGCTAAGTTAGAGATTGCTAGTAAATCCACCTCTTGTGTAGAAAATGTTGTAGCGTGCACTAGGTGTAAAGATATTAACATTGATGCTTATAGTGAACACCTAGCTTGCATTTCTAAATTAAATGAAGAGGTAGCTAGTCTTAATGCCCAACTTAAGACTAGCAAAAGTGATTTTGAGAAACTAAAATTTGCTAGGGATGCCTACACGGTTGGTAGACACCCCTCAATTAAGGATGGGCTTGGCTTCAAGAGGGAAGCCAAGAACTTAACAAGCCATAAGGCTCCCATCTCCGCCAAGGAGAAAGGGAAGGCCCCTATGGCAAGTAGCACTAAAAGGAATCATGCTTTTATATATCATGATAGGAGACAAACTAGAAATGCTTATAGGAGTTATAATGCATGTGATGATTTTAACTCTCACGCCATGTTTGCTTCTAGTTCTTCCTTTATGCATGGTAGAAATATGTCTAGGAAAAATGCTATGCCTAGAAAGAATATTATTCATGCTCCTAGGAAAGTAGTGAATGAACCTTCTACAATTTATTGTGCTTTAAATGCTTCCTTTGCTATTTGTAGAAAGGATAAGAAAATTGTTGCTAGGAAGTTAGGGGCAAAATGCAAGGGAGACAAAACTTGCATTTGGGTCCCTAAGGATATTTGCACTAACCTTGTAGGACCCAACATGAGTTGGGTACCTAAGTCCCAAGCCTAAATTTGCCTTGCAGGTTTATGCATCCGGGGGTTCAAGCTGGATCATCGACAGCGGATGCACAAACCATATGACGGGGGAGAAGAAGATGTTCACCTCCTACGTCAAGAATAAGGATTCCCAAGATTCAATTGTATTCGGTGATGGGAATCAATGCAAGGTAAAAGGGTTAGGTAAAATTGCAATTTCTAATGAGCACTCTATCTCTAATGTGTTTTTAGTAGAGTCTCTTGGTTATAATTTGCTATCTGTTAGTCAATTATGCAACATGGGGTATAACTGTCTATTTACAAATGTAGATGTGTCTGTCTTTAGAAGAAGTGATGGTTCACTAGCTTTTAAGGGTGTATTAGACGGCAAACTTTACTTAGTTGATTTTGCAAAAGAAGAGGCCGGTCTAGATGCATGCTTAATAGCTAAGACTAGCATGGGCTGGCTGTGGCATCGCCGCTTAGCACATGTGGGGATGAAGAACCTTCACAAGCTTCTAAAGGGAGAACACGTGATAGGTTTGACTAACGTGCAATTCGAAAAGGATAGACCTTGTGCAGATTGTCAAGCAGGTAAACAAGTGGGAGGAGCGCATCACAGCAAGAATGTGATGACCACTTCAAGACCCCTGGAGCTGCTGCATATGGACCTCTTCGGACCCGTCGCCTATCTGAGCATAGGAGGGAGTAAGTATGGTCTAGTTATTGTTGATGACTTTTCCCGCTTCACTTGGGTGTTCTTTTTGCAGGATAAGTCTGAAACCCAAGGGACCCTCAAGCGCTTCCTCAGGAGAGCTCAAAATGAGTTTGAGCTCAAGGTGAAGAAGATAAGGAGCGACAACGGGTCCGAGTTCAAGAACCTTCAAGTGGAAGAGTTCCTTGAGGAGGAAGGGATCAAGCACGAGTTCTCCGCTCCCTACACACCACAGCAAAATGGTGTGGTAGAGAGGAAGAACAGGACGCTAATTGATATGGCAAGGACGATGCTTGGAGAATTCAAGACCCCCGAGCGTTTTTGGTCGGAAGCCGTGAACACGGCTTGCCATGCCATCAACAGGGTCTACCTTCACCGCCTCCTCAAGAAGACTTCGTATGAGCTGCTAACCGGTAACAAACCCAATGTATCTTACTTTCGTGTATTTGGGAGCAAGTGCTACATTCTAGTGAAGAAAGGTAGAAATTCTAAGTTTGCTCCCAAGGCAGTAGAAGGGTTTTTATTAGGTTATGACTCAAATACAAAGGCGTATAGAGTCTTCAACAAATCATCGGGTTTGGTTGAAGTCTCTAGCGACGTTGTATTTGATGAGACTAATGGCTCTCCAAGAGAGCAAGTTGTTGATCTTGATGATGTAGATGAAGAAGATGTTCCAACGGCCGCTATGCGCACCATGGCGATTGGTGATGTGCGACCACAGGAACACTTGGAGCAAGATCAACCTTCTTCCTCAACTATGGTGCATCCCCCAACTCAAGACGATGAACATGTTCATCAACAGGAGGCGCGTGATCAAGGGGGAGCACAAGATGATCATGTGATGGAGGAAGAAGCGCAACCGGCACCTCCAACCCAAGTTCGAGCGATGATTCAAAGGGATCATCCTGTCGACCAAATTCTGGGTGACATTAGCAAGGGAGTAACTACTCGGTCTCGATTAGTTAATTTTTGTGAACATTACTCCTTTGTCTCTTCTATTGAGCCTTTCAGGGTAGAAGAGGCCTTGCTAGATCCGGACTGGGTGTTGGCCATGCAGGAGGAACTAAACAACTTCAAGCGTAATGAAGTTTGGACGCTGGTACCTCGTCCGAAGCAAAATGTTGTGGGAACCAAGTGGGTGTTCCGCAACAAACAGGACGAGCACGGGGTGGTGACGAGAAACAAGGCTCGACTTGTGGCAAAAGGTTATGCCCAAGTCGCAGGTTTGGATTTCGAGGAGACTTTTGCTCCTGTGGCTAGGCTAGAATCAATTCGTATCTTGCTAGCATATGCCGCTCATCACTCTTTCAGGTTGTACCAAATGGATGTGAAGAGCGCTTTCCTCAACGGGCCAATCAAGGAGGAGGTGTACGTGGAGCAACCCCCTGGCTTCGAGGATGAACGGTACCCCGACCATGTGTGTTGTGACGGAACCTCCCAAGTAATTAGGCCCACCTACATTTGTCCTTGTCCAACGGACTTTAGACAACCCTGTAGGTGCCCCTGACTACTTGACAAGTTCGGTATCTTTCCTTACCTTACCAGGAACGTCTCACCCGTCTTGCAGACATTACAGAACATCGGAGATAAAGAAATGCGGAAGCGAATTACATAAACTTTACATTTATTTCAAAAGTAAGCTTGAGTTATATTATTATAGACCAGCCTAAAAGTGAGTGCATAGGAGTAATATTATACAAACCAGGGAGGCACAAACTCCTCCCGAGAAGCTAAAAGCAAAAGATCTTAAGTGGAGGACCGAGTCCTCCCGCACTTCAGTCTTGATTTTCTTCTTTTGGAACCACCTTGGCACAGAAGCAGCAAAAGTCTGCTACTTCCTCACCTAAAAACAACGAAGGGATAAACCCTGAGTATGGAATACTCAGCAAGTCTTACCCGACTAAAGAAAAGACTCTCAAGGGTATGCTGGTTATATGGGAGTCACGGTAAGGCTTTTCAATATTCAAAGACTCTGTTTTGCAGAAATGCTTACTAAAGTGGATCCTTAAAAATCCAGTTTTAATTTGTCAAGTTAAGTAAAATTACCTGCACTAGAGTTCTTTCTACCCTAGTTCAATCACTGGTCCTGCACTAGCCAATTTTTCAACAAAAATTCTTTATCTTTTAGTGGAATGCTACGTGTAGGGCAGTGACCAAGTCTTCATAACCGCGAAGGTACGGCGATCCGAATCGATTATACTCAGCTGAGGATCTCCAATCACACGACATATGTAGCACTTAACCCTTGCATATGTCAACCCACCACCGGGGTTCTTAAGACCGGATCAGGTTCACGCAGACCGAGAGCACAGATACACCACCGTCCAGCCTCTTGCCACGGAGGGTACACGCTACTCTCGCCACCGCTCCACGCCCATCTCGTGTTGTCTTATTCCGGCCTTAGTCTGCCCGAGGCAAGGCTTACCCATGACGAGGCATGTGACCAGTTAAAGGGTCCTCGATCATCAAGCCTACATCGAGACGGTCCTTAATCGACTCAGACGGAGACACTACACCGAGACTCTCTTCTCGTGCAAGTCACCCGCCCGGTCTCAGCTTAATCATTTAACCCAAAACTTGGTACCTGGCAGAGGTACATCTTTTCCGATGTTGAATCCATCATGGCCATGATGAATCCACCATCAAGTTTTATTTTTGAAAACATCCCACCCACTTTTGCCACATCATATTTGGTAAAAACAAAACCTTTTGTTTTTCTAAAGCAAAGCTAAGCATTAAAAAGCTTTTGTAAAATAGGTGATTAAGGAAGGTAATCCAATTCAAGGAAGGTAATGCAGGAATGGTTTTATCAAGCAACTCCTATCACCTAATGCAGCAATCAAGTGAGAAAGATTTTAAAATAGCAAGGAAGGTGGCAAATGCACCGGGGCTTGCCTTCGTTCACAGGTGAATCAGGCTCAGGTCCACAAATGTCGAAGTAGAAACTATTCCCGGCCTGAGTGTCCAAAGGTGGTTGCACTTGCTCTTCGGGGACTTCTACCTCTTCTTCACGTTCTACTCATAACCATACATAAGTATAAGAATGGATGCCATGGGATGCTCATGAGGATGCAAAGATAGCATAAACTTGTTATTTATGTCTTGAATACAACTTTCCTTCACGGAGTTCCGGGAACTTAGGGTTTCCGGAGTCGGTAAAGGAGTTCATAGGGCAGGGGGGTGTTTTGGGGTTTGGTGATCAAACAAGGTCCAAATCAAACCAAACTCTACCCATGGCTTCTAAATAATGTGATAAGCTTACATAAAAAGTTTGGGAAATTTTGGGCTTATTATTTATTCTCTAAAAATCCAGAATCAATGGTTTAGGCTATTTTAAATATCTTAAAATTCCTTTTTCAAACTAAAAATCATAGAACTATTTTTATTAAATACTATGGAAAATAACAAGCCTAGGAAAATTGGTCTCATAATTTTAGGATTTTTCTACTATTTTCTACCGTTTTTCAAAGTTCTGCTGAAAAAGAAAAAGGAAAAAGAGGAGCAGTACTGGGCCGATTCAGGTCCAGCCGGCCCAAGCCCGAGCGGATTCGCGCGCGCGCCCGCGCCCGCGAGGCGACTTTGCGCAGAGGCCCTTGGCTTAACGGCTAAACAGAAATAGGTCCGTTTACTATTGTTTTAAGTCACCGACAGTTCACGAAAAGGTCCCTGGGTTCGTGTCAATTCACAACTCGCAGTCCCCGACGGCGTTCAAGCACGGCCGCGCTCCGGCGAGCAACTACGCCGGCCGATTGAGGCTAAGACTGGTGCTAATCTTCGGCTGAGCCCAAATTCGAGTTCCTATGAACGTTTTCCCCAACTAAATTACACTATCGGTGGACTAGGGAGCTCCGGCCACGGTGGCCGTAAGCACAACGGCAACATGATCGTGTTCCCGGCGATGGGCGCCGGTCTAGTTCAATTAAAGGGGTCGGGGAGCATCACAGAGACATGAGAATGCCCAAACGAGGAAGAAAAGGGCGGGCACTGACCGGAGTTGGGCTGGCGACGGTGAGTTCACTTCTACGGCGGCGGAAAACCGATTTGGGGGAAGTACAAAATTCAGGCGAGCTGGTGGACAATCGGGTGTGGGAGCGGGTGCGATAGCTAGTAAAATACATAGCGAAGCCGAGGGGGGCTCAATTTATAGAAGGCTTCGACGGCGGCGCTCAATTTGGATGAAGTTGTGCAGCGGCCGGAGATAAGGAAGAACCGCGTGCAGTGAACACGTGTTTATCGCTGTGGCCGTAACTCCGGTGAGCTACGGATAGTTCAGAGGAGGTCATGGCGACACGGTGAAAGTGTTGAGCCACGCGGCGCACGGCCGGGAGGCGGTGGTCGACGGTGAGCACTTTACCGCGGGCGGTGAGCCAAGGGGAGGGGTGTCGTGGCCGATCGGGGTGGCTTCCAGTTCAGCGGCGACGACGATCTTTTAACCCCACGGCGCTATCCACAAGTCCGGTGCACGAATCCAAACGCCGGTGACCCGAATCACGGCGGAGGAATCCGTCGGCGGTGAGCAAGCCGTGCGGTCGATCTGATCCAGTTAAGTTACTGTACCATGGCAATCACCCCATTCAGAGCGACTGACAGAGCAAATTCAAGCCATAATTTCTCTAAAATTTCCTTAGCAATACATCCAGGGCTCTGCATGGAAGTTGTAGTGCTACATACCAGCTACAACTCGACTATAGGGATTAAGCTCATTTGAGCACTGGATCAAGGTCAAACTGGCTCTCAAACTTGGGTCTAAGCCACTGTTAGTCTGAAATTCAGACAATACTAGCCTGACAGCCTGACTTCAGGCTTGATTATCTCCAAAATTTTCTTAACAACTGTGCTCACACCTTTTAGCAAAGTTGTACTCCTATAGTTGGGCTACAATCTTGATGTGGTGACCTAGGGCAAAAACCCTATGCTTTGAAAGTTACAAGGGCTCAAAGTTGTGCTCACAACACTGATTTCAGACTTAGGCTATATAGAGGTCAAGTGGTACTTTTTGCAAATAAACCCAAAACTTAGGGTTTTGCTTCCAAGTCCACATTTTTGTGAACCAAAGGAATTAAGAAACCTATTTGGCTTGGTTTTTGCACTTTAGCCCAAAAGTGGGCTAATTTTGCATATAAACCCCTAGGGTTTAGTTTTAGGGTTTTCCAGGGTTCCAATTAGAGTTTCTGGTATCTCAGGGGTATAAAAGTGATTCAAGTTTATTCTTAGGGTCATTTTATGACTTTTACCCAAAAGTATTTAGGTTTTCTTAACTTGAGTTAAGTTTTACCCCTTTACCCACTAGTTAGGGTTAAGTTCTTTAACCAGGGTCCTAATTTGTAAAACTTTAAAACAATACAACTTGTTTGAAATTTTTGCCTAGTGAATGCACTCTAGGTGTATCAAACATATGCAATGCCAATGCTATGATGTCATGCTCAAGTTTTAGTTATAGTAACACCAGGGGTGTTACATCCTTCCCCCCATAAAAGAATCTCGTCCCGAGATTTAAAGTCCTAGGGTGAGTAATGGAAAAGGAAATGTGTCACATTTTTATTTCCTTATTTCTGGTACAAGGCAGGGGTGGTGTGGGGGTTCATTCCTTTATTACACAGCTATACAAACTTTATACTTTACATGAGGCTAAAAAGCCTGGGAAATTCTTATCTAAGAAGTCTTGGGTTTCCCATGTAGCCTCGTTTTCCGAATGCTGGTTCCACTGTATCTTGTAGAACTTGAGAGTCTTTCTTCGGGTGACCCTGTCCTTTTGATCCAGAACTCGAATAGGATGTTCCGAGTATGTTAAATCTGGTTCCAGGACAACATCAGTTATTTCAATGGTTCGATCAGGAACTCGAAGACACTTCTTCAATTGTGACACGTGGAACACATTGTGCACAGCAGACAATGTTTCGGGGAGCTGAAGTCGATACGCCACTGGCCCATATCTTTCCAGAATAAGAAAAGGACCAATATATCGTGGTGCAAGTTTTCCTTTAACTCCGAAACGCGATACGCCTTTCATTGGTGATACCTTCAGGTAGACATAGTCTCCTTCAAGAAAATATAAGGGCATTCGTCGTTTGTCCGCATAACTCTTTTGCCGTGCTTGAGCTTTCTTCATATTATGGATAATTCTATGAACCTTTTCTTCAACCTCTTTCACCATATTAGGTCTAAAGAAGTATCTTTCTCCAGGTTCAGACCAAGTTAGTGGAGTCCGACACCGTCGTCCATATAAAGCTTCAAAGGGTGCCATCTTGATACTTTCTTGGTAGCTATTATTATATGAAAACTCCGCTAAAGGTAGACATTCATCCCATTTTAGTGAGAAATCCAGGACACATGCCCGTAGCATATCTTCAAGTATTTGGTTCACTCTCTCAGTTTGTCCACTGGTTTGAGGATGATAGGCCGAACTGTGGAGCAATTTAGTACCCAGGAATTTATGAAGTTCTTCCCAGAATTTAGATACGAATTGAGGTCCACGATCCGACACTAGTCTTTGGAACACCATGCAAACTGAGAATACGGGCAATGTATAACTCCGCATAGGTAATGACGGGATATTTAACTTTGACCGGGAGAAAGTGGGCGATCTTTGTGAGTCGATCAATAATAACCCAGATAGAGTCAAAGCCTTTTGCGGTTCTGGGCAATCCCACAATGAAGTCCATACTGATGTCTTCCCATTTCCATGTTGGGATTGGCAAGGATTGTAATGGACCAGCAGTTTTCATGTGTATGGCCTTGACACGTCTGCAGGTGTCACACTTAGCCACATAGCGTGCAATTTCAATCTTCATCTTAGTCCACCAGTAATGTTGTTTTAAGTCTTGATACATCTTAGTGCTTCCGGGATGAATAGAGTAGCGACTAAGATGTGCTTCATCCAGAATTTGCTGGCGGAGCTCTTCGTTCTTTGGCACAACTATGCGGTTTTTAAACCATATCACACCTTGATCGTCTTCATTGAAACACTTGGCTACTCCCGCCTTTATCTTCTCTCGAATGTGTTTCATACCCAGATTATCCTTTTGAGCATCAATTATCCTTTGCAAAATGATTGACTCAAGCTTTAACTGATTTAGAGTCCCTTGTTGGATGATCCCCAGGTTTAGCTTTTCCATTTCCTGACACAAAGTGTTCTCGGAGGTCTTCGCCATAAGACAGTGGCAGGAAGTCTTACGACTCAACGCATCTGCCACCACATTGGCCTTGCCTGGGTGATAATGGATCTCCAATTCATAGTCTTTAATGAGCTCAAGCCATCGTCTTTGCCTCATATTTAACTCTGACTGGGTGAAGATGTACTTCAAACTTTTATGATCTGTATATATGTGACAGATATTTCCCAGCAGATAGTGACGCCAAATCTTTAGGGCATGAACCACAGCAGCTAACTCCAGATCATGAGTTGGATAGTGCTCCTCATGCCGGCGCAACTGCCTTGAAGCATACGCAATCACTCGGCCCTCTTGCATCAGTACACAGCCGAGCCCACTGCCAGATGCATCACAATATACATCAAAAGGTTTAGTGATGTCCGGTTGAGCCAAAACCGGAGCAGTGGTCAATAGTGTCTTCAGTTGCTCAAAGGCTTCATTGCACTTAGAAGACCAATTGAACTTAATGTCATTCTTCAACAAACTTGTGATTGGCTTCACAAGCTTAGAAAAATCTGGTATGAATCTGCGATAATACCCAGCTAGTCCAAGAAAACTCCGGACTTGGTGAACAGTTGTTGGGGGTTTCCACTCCAGAATATCTTTGACCTTGCTAGGATCTACCGCAATTCCTTTAGCTGATAATACGTGCCCCAAAAATTGAATTTCTTCCAGCCAGAATGCGCACTTGCTGAACTTGGCATAAAGCTGATGTTCCCTCAGGCGCGTCAATACAATCCGTAGATGCTGAGCATGGTCCTCTTCATTCTTAGAATATATCAAGATATCGTCGATGAAGACTACCACGAATTTGTCCAACTCGGGCATGAACACCGAGTTCATCAAATAGGTGAAATGGGCAGGAGCATTTGTAAGCCCGAAAGACATTACTAGGTATTCGAACAACCCATACCGCGTAGTGAATGCGGTCTTCGGTATATCCTCGGGCCGAATACGGATCTGATGATAGCCCGACCTGAGATCAATTTTAGAAAATACCCTCGCCCCAGTCAGTTGATCAAATAGGATGTCGATCCTGGGAAGGGGGTACTTATTCTTGATAGTGACCTCATTTAGGGGTCGATAATCCACGCACATTCTCAAGGTTTGATCTTTCTTCTTAACAAAAATGGCGGGACAACCCCACGGGGACGAGCTTGGCCGGATGAATCCCTTATTCAGTAGATCTTGTAATTGAGTCTTCAGTTCCGCCAATTCATTAGGGGGCATACGGTACGATCTTCGGGAGATGGGAGTCGTACCGGGTTTTAACTCAATTACGAATTCTACATCTCTTTCAGGGGGCAGTCCAGGCAAATCTTCCGGAAATACATCTGGAAACTCACATACTACCGGAATGTTCTTGATCTCCGATACAATGGCTTCATAGACTTTACCAGAAGCTTTGGCTGGATTGGTTGCGGGGAGAGTCAAAAGAATCTCTTCTTGGTTATAGCTCAACCTGACGGTTCTGAGTTCAGTGTTGAGGATTGCCTTGTGTTGGGTTAACCAATTCATACCCAAGATTACATCTATATCCTGGCCTTTTAGAACAATCATGTTAGCAGGAAAGTTCCGTCCGGCCATTGTTACTGGCACACCATAGGCCACTTCTTTAGTAAAAATATGTCCCCCAGGTGAATGAATTTTAAATCCCTCTTTTGATTCATGACATGCAATATGATATTGTTCCACAAACTTCTTGCTAATAAATGTATGTGAAGCACCAGAATCAAAAAGAATAATTGCTGGGTGACTGGCCACGGGAAACGTACCCATCATCACCGGCTCTCCTTCCGGTGTAGTAGCCACTTGAGTATAATACACACGCCCCGTTTTCTTCATATTCTTCCCCGTAGCATTTCCTTTAGGCTGAACTGATTTCCCAGATCCTTGTGAAGCATTAGATTGATTTTGCCTAGGATATGGGCAGTCTTTGATAAAGTGTCCCGACTTGCCGCAATTAAAGCACCCAGTTGAAGAACTAGGCAAGGCAGGGAATCGAGTGCCTGGGGCACCCGGCTGTTTTGGGGTAGTGGGGACATTATTGGGGCGGATAATGATAGGCTGTTTGAAGGGAAATGAAGGTGGACGAGAAAAAGTACGGTTTTGGCTAGAAGGCCGGATGACGAACCGTTGCTTCTTTGCCTGGCCCTGATTAGGCCTCTCACCACCGAATCCCTTATTCTTTCCAGAATTTGTGTATTTGGCTTCAACAGATAAGGCTGTGCTGACGGCCTTTCCATATGTGAGGTCTATGCATGTGGCCATTTTCCTTTGTAGCCGATCATTCAGTCCCCGCATAAAACAGTTCTTCTTCTTTAAATCTGTATTCACCTGGTCGATAGCATACTGCGACAGGTGATTGAACTTGTTGAGGTATTGAGTAATGGTATCTCCGCCTTGTTGTAACTTCATAAACTCCTCTTGTTTCATGTGCAGCACTCCTTCGGGGATGTAGTGTTCACGGAAGGCTGCTTTAAACTCATTCCAGGTGACTTGATGGTTGTCGGGTTGAATAGCCATAAAATTTCCCCACCAGGTACTGGCAGGACCACGGAGTTGTTGTGCAGCGAACAACGGCTTTTGCGTCTCTGAGCAACGAAGAAGACCAAACTTTTGCTCGATAACCCGAATCCACTCGTCAGCTTCTAGGGGATCTTCTGCCTTGACGAATAGAGGTGGACGAGTTTCCGAGAAATCCAGATAAGTGGTCTCACGGGGACCCTGCGGATAACCTCTTGCTGCTTGCTGCTGGAACTGCTGCTGACCCGCCATTTCCCTAAGGAAGCGGGTATTATCGGCGGTGGCATTCACCAAGGCGGCGATCGCCTCGGCTAACGTGGGAGGAACTGGAGGTGGGTTTGGGGTAACATCCCGTCCCCCAGAAGTTCCTGCTGCATCCTGTCCTCGAGTCCTGGTCGGCATCTGTGGCAAAAACATTTGAGGTAAACATAATGTGCCAGAGAAAACCTTCCATTTTACATTACTATAAAAAGTAATGATACAGACTCGATATTACATAACAGGATACAATACCCTTTATACAAAAGTTCAACCTATTAACAGGATACAATACCCATTATACAACAATACACCCTACAATACCCTACAATACACTACTTTTACTTCTACTACACCCTTATTCCTGCTTGCCATCAGTCTTGGCGGCTTCATCGTCAGGTGTGGGAGTCCAGACATCAACCAACCTCAAAGAAGGAGGGGGCTCAAAAAGGTCTAACTCCCTACCCAGCGCACGTCCCGCAACGTGAGACGGTCCAGCTTCGGCCTCAGCAGGTGGTGCAGGCTCACTTGGGTGTAGTTGTGAGTATAATACATGGACTTCCTCGTGCAACGTATTGCAGTAAACCTGCAGGTCATCGACAGTCGAGCTAAGTTCTTTAATTCGGGCCTGAGCCCTTGCTTCCTTAGCACACATTAGCAAACGAGACTGCACGGCCCAGTCAAGTGCTAAGTCTCAATCAGCGAGTTGATCCTGCAAGTGTCGGATGTCCCTTCTCAGTTCGTTGATTCTATCACCGTCAGCGACCCAAGCATCAGTCCTATGTTGAAGTGCTGCTTGAAGTCGACTCACACGAGCTTCAAGGTCTCCGATGGGGTCGTTACTCCCACTGCTGCTACTTTCATGTCGGGGAGCCAATTGATGCCGAGGCACCCCAATTGGTCCCGTAGACTTGCGTGCCGTTAGCCTGGTACGTGGCGGCATCTTTTCTAAGGGGAAAAATGTTATTAGTAAGATTCTTAGCATGATGCATGTATAATTACAGAATCAACCTTAGTCGATTCAACCTTCTATACGTTGCACTCTTCCTATCTGGTCTTTAAGATAGACTTCTTCAGAATACTTAGGTAAGAAGAGAAAAGAATTTTGAGGTAAGACTTTAGAAAATCTTTTGAAGATGCCTCATAATATCTGCCAAGAAGGGCTACGCTCCGATACCAGCTGTGACGGAACCTCCCAAGTAATTAGGCCCACCTACATTTGTCCTTGTCCAACGGACTTTAGACAACCCTGTAGGTGCCCCTGACTACTTGACAAGTTCGGTATCTTTCCTTACCTTACCAGGAACGTCTCACCCGTCTTGCAGACATTACAGAACATCGGAGATAAAGAAATGCGGAAGCGAATTACATAAACTTTACATTTATTTCAAAAGTAAGCTTGAGTTATATTATTACAGACCAGCCTAAAAGTGAGTGCATAGGAGTAATATTATACAAACCAGGGAGGCACAAACTCCTCCCGAGAAGCTAAAAGCAAAAGATCTTAAGTGGAGGACCGAGTCCTCCCGCACTTCAGTCTTGATTTTCTTCTTTTGGAACCACCTTGGCATAGAAGCAGCAAAAGTCTGCTACTTCCTCACCTAAAAACAACGAAGGGATAAACCCTGAGTATGGAATACTCAGCAAGTCTTACCCGACTAAAGAAAAGACTCTCAAGGGTATGCTGGTTATATGGGAGTCACGGTAAGGCTTTTCAATATTCAAAGACTCTGTTTTGCAGAAATGCTTACTAAAGTGGATCCTTAAAAATCCAGTTTTAATTTGTCAAGTTAAGTAAAATTACCTGCACTAGAGTTCTTTCTACCCTAGTTCAATCACTGGTCCTGCACTAGCCAATTTTTCAACAAAAATTCTTTATCTTTTAGTGGAATGCTACGTGTAGGGCAGTGACCAAGTCTTCATAACCGCGAAGGTACGGCGATCCGAATCGATTATACTCAGCTGAGGATCTCCAATCACACGACATATGTAGCACTTAACCCTTGCATATGTCAACCCGCCACCGGGGTTCTTAAGACCGGATCAGGTTCACGCAGACCGAGAGCACAGATACACCACCGTCCAGCCTCTTGCCACGGAGGGTACACGCTACTCTCGCCACCGCTCCACGCCCATCTCGTGTTGTCTTATTCCGGCCTTAGTCTGCCCGAGGCAAGGCTTACCCATGACGAGGCATGTGACCAGTTAAAGGGTCCTCGATCATCAAGCCTACATCGAGACGGTCCTTAATCGACTCAGACGGAGACACTACACCGAGACTCTCTTCTCGTGCAAGTCACCCGCCCGGTCTCAGCTTAATCATTTAACCCAAAACTTGGTACCTGGCAGAGGTACATCTTTTCCGATGTTGAATCCATCATGGCCATGATGAATCCACCATCAAGTTTTATTTTTGAAAACATCCCACCCACTTTTGCCACATCATATTTGGTAAAAACAAAACCTTTTGTTTTTCTAAAGCAAAGCTAAGCATTAAAAAGCTTTTGTAAAACAGGTGATTAAGGAAGGTAATCCAATTCAAGGAAGGTAATGCAGGAATGGTTTTATCAAGCAACTCCTATCACCTAATGCAGCAATCAAGTGAGAAAGATTTTAAAATAGCAAGGAAGGTGGCAAATGCACCGGGGCTTGCCTTCGTTCACAGGTGAATCAGGCTCAGGTCCACAAATGTCGAAGTAGAAACTATTCCCGGCCTGAGTGTCCAAAGGTGGTTGCACTTGCTCTTCGGGGACTTCTACCTCTTCTTCACGTTCTACTCATAACCATACATAAGTATAAGAATGGATGCCATGGGATGCTCATGAGGATGCAAAGATAGCATAAACTTGTTATTTATGTCTTGAATACAACTTTCCTTCACGGAGTTCCGGGAACTTAGGGTTTCCGGAGTCGGTAAAGGAGTTCATAGGGCAGGGGGGTGTTTTGGGGTTTGGTGATCAAACAAGGTCCAAATCAAACCAAACTCGACCCATGGCTTCTAAATAATGTGATAAGCTTACATAAAAAGTTTGGGAAATTTTGGGCTTATTATTTATTCTCTAAAAATCCAGAATCAATGGTTTAGGCTATTTTAAATATCTTAAAATTCCTTTTTCAAACTAAATATCATAGAACTATTTTTATTAAATACTATGGAAAATAACAAGCCTAGGAAAATTGGTCTCATAATTTTAGGATTTTTCTACTATTTTCTACCGTTTTTCAAAGTTCTGCTGAAAAAGAAAAAGGAAAAAGAGGAGCAGTACTGGGCCGATTCAGGTCCAGCCGGCCCAAGCCCGAGCGGATTCGCGCGCGCGCCCGCGCCCGCGAGGCGACTTTGCGCAGAGGCCCTTGGCTTAACGGCTAAACAGAAATAGGTCCGTTTACTATTGTTTTAAGTCACCGACAGTTCACGAAAAGGTCCCTGGGTTCTTGTCAATTCACAACTCGCAGTCCCCGACGGCGTTCAAGCACGGCCGCGCTCCGGCGAGCAACTACGCCGGCCGATTGAGGCTAAGACTGGTGCTAATCTTCGGCTGAGCCCAAATTCGAGTTCCTATGAACGTTTTCCCCAACTAAATTACACTATCGGTGGACTAGGGAGCTCCGGCCACGGTGGCCGTAAGCACAACGGCAACATGATCGTGTTCCCGGCGATGGGCGCCGGTCTAGTTCAATTAAAGGGGTCGGGGAGCATCATAGAGACATGAGAATGCCCAAACGAGGAAGAAAAGGGCGGGCACTGACCGGAGTTGGGCTGGCGACGGTGAGTTCACTTCTACGGCGGCGGAAAACCGATTTGGGGGAAGTACAAAATTCAGGCGAGCTGGTGGACAATCGGGTGTGGGAGCGGGTGCGATAGCTAGTAAAATACATAGCGAAGCCGAGGGGGGGCTCAATTTATAGAAGGCTTCGACGGCGGCGCTCAATTTGGATGAAGTTGTGCAGCGGCCGGAGATAAGGAAGAACCGCGTGCAGTGAACACGTGTTTATCGCTGTGGTCGTAACTCCGGTGAGCTACGGAGAGTTCAGAGGAGGTCATGGCGACACGGTGAAAGTGTTGAGCCACGCGGCGCACGGCCGGGAGGCGGTGGTCGACGGTGAGCACTTTACCGCGGGCGGTGAGCCAAGGGGAGGGGTGTCGTGGCCGATCGGGGTGGCTTCCAGTTCAGCGGCGACGACGATCTTTTAACCCCACGGTGCTATCCACAAGTCCGGTGCACGAATCCAAACGCCGGTGACCCGAATCACGGCGGAGGAATCCGTCGGCGGTGAGCAAGCCGTGCGGTCGATCTGATCCAGTTAAGTTACTGTACCATGGCAATCACCCCATTCAGAGCGACTGACAGAGCAAATTCAAGCCATAATTTCTCTAAAATTTCCTTAGCAATACATCCAGGGCTCTGCATGGAAGTTGTAGTGCTACATACCAGCTACAACTCGACTATAGGGATTAAGCTCATTTGAGCACTGGATCAAGGTCAAACTGGCTCTCAAACTTGGGTCTAAGCCACTGTTAGTCTGAAATTCAGACAATACTAGCCTGACAGCCTGACTTCAGGCTTGATTATCTCCAAAATTTTCTTAACAACTGTGCTCACACCTTTTAGCAAAGTTGTACTCCTATAGTTGGGCTACAATCTTGATGTGGTGACCTAGGGCAAAAACCCTATGCTTTGAAAGTTACAAGGGCTCAAAGTTGTGCTCACAACACTGATTTCAGACTTAGGCTATATAGAGGTCAAGTGGTACTTTTTGCAAATAAACCCAAAACTTAGGGTTTTGCTTCCAAGTCCACATTTTTGTGAACCAAAGGACTTAAGAAACCTATTTGGCTTGGTTTTTGCACTTTAGCCCAAAAGTGGGCTAATTTTGCATATAAACCCCTAGGGTTTAGTTTTAGGGTTTTCCAGGGTTCCAATTAGAGTTTCTGGTATCTCAGGGGTATAAAAGTGATTCAAGTTTATTCTTAGGGTCATTTTATGACTTTTACCCAAAAGTATTTAGGTTTTCTTAACTTGAGTTAAGTTTTACCCCTTTACCCACTAGTTAGGGTTAAGTTCTTTAACCAGGGTCCTAATTTGTAAAACTTTAAAACAATACAACTTGTTTGAAATTTTTGCCTAGTGAATGCACTCTAGGTGTATCAAACATATGCAATGCCAATGCTATGATGTCATGCTCAAGTTTTAGTTATAGTAACACCAGGGGTGTTACATGTGTAAGCTCTCTAAGGCGCTCTATGGACTTAAGCAAGCCCCAAGAGCATGGTATGAATGCCTTAGAGACTTTCTAATTGTTAATGCTTTCAAGGTTGGGAAAGCCGATCCAACTCTTTTTACAAAGACATGTGATGGTGATTTGTTTGTGTGCCAAATTTATGTCGATGACATAATATTTGGTTCTACTAACCAAAAGTCTTGTGAAGAGTTTAGCAGGGTGATGACGCAGAAATTCGAGATGTCGATGATGGGCGAGTTGAACTACTTCCTTGGGTTCCAAGTGAAGCAACTCAAGGACGGCACCTTCATCTCCCAAACGAAGTACACACACGATCTGCTAAAGCGGTTTGGGATGAAGGACGCCAAGCCCGCAAAGACTCCGATGGGAACCGACGGACACACCGACCTCAACAAAGGAGGTAAGTCCGTTGATCAAAAAGCATACCGGTCCATGATAGGTTCTTTGCTTTATTTATGTGCTAGTAGACCGGATATTATGCTTAGTGTATGCATGTGTGCTAGATTTCAATCCGATCCTAAGGAATGTCACTTAGTGGCGGTGAAGCGAATCCTTAGATATTTAGTTGCTACGCCTTGCTTCGGGCTCTGGTATCCAAAGGGGTCTACCTTTGACTTGGTTGGATACTCAGACTCCGACTATGCTGGATGTAAGGTCGATAGGAAGAGTACATCAGGGACGTGCCAATTCTTAGGAAGGTCCCTGGTGTCGTGGAACTCTAAGAAACAAACTTCTGTTGCCCTATCCACCGCTGAGGCCGAGTATGTTGCCGCAGGACAGTGTTGCGCGCAACTACTTTGGATGAGGCAAACCCTCAGAGACTTTGGCTACAATCTGAGCAAAGTCCCACTCCTATGTGATAATGAGAGTGCTATCCGCATGGCGGAAAATCCTGTTGAGCACAGCCGCACAAAGCACATTGACATCCGGCATCACTTTTTGAGAGACCACCAGCAAAAGGGAGATATCGAAGTGTTTCATGTTAGCACCGAGAACCAGCTAGCCGATATCTTTACCAAGCCTCTAGATGAGAAGACCTTTTGCAGGCTACGTAGTGAGCTAAATGTCTTAGATTCGCGGAACTTGGATTGAATTGTAGCATACATGTGTTTATGCCTTTGATCATGTTCATTCTGCATTTTGTTGCTTATTTTGGTGCTCAAGTTGTACAAACACTCCCTGGACCTCACAAGTCCATTGCAAAGTGATGCACATATTAAGGGGGAGATGTGTTACAACTTGACCCTTTGAGACTAACCATATGCTTGAGTTTGCTTGATTTAGTCTCGAAGGAGAATTGAAAGGGAAAAGGTGGACTTGGACCATGAAAGACTTCCACTGCACTCCGATGAGAGGGTAACTTATTCCAAGTTCATCTCATGAACTCTTATTGCCATTTGCTCTTAATTGAAGATTTTGGTGAGGCAATGGGGTTATGGGGCCAAGATTGATCCCGTTTTGGTGCTTGATGCCAAAGGGGGAGAAAATAAAGGCCAAAGCAATAAATGGATCGAATAGAGCTTTTGGTTTGTCAAAACTCTTGTATTGTCTCTCTTATCAAAAGTTGGTTTCTTGTGGGGAGAAATGTTGATTATGGGAAAAAGGGGGAGTTTTTTGAAATCTTTGATCAATCTCTTTTGGAATGACTCTCTTTATGCTTCAACATGTGTGTTTGACTTAGAGATAGAGATTTGAGTTCGATTTACAAAAACAAACCAAGTGGTGGCAAAGGATGATCCATATATGCCAAAATTGAATAAAACTCAAATTTAATTTATTTGAAGTGATTTTGCACTTGTTCTAGTTGCTTTATGTTGTGTTGGCATAAATCACCAAAAAGGGGGAGATTGAAAGGGAAATGTGCCCTTGGGCCATTTCTAAGTATTTTGGTGATTGAGTGCAAACACAAGTGCTTAAATGTGAATCTATGCCCATGGATGAACAAAGTGCAAATCACAAGTAAAGGTATGTTTCTAAGCCTTAGTACATTGGTTTTGTGTACTAATATATTTGTCTAAGTGTTAGAAACAGAGAGAAGAAGAAAAGGAGAATGTTGGCTGTGTACAGCCAACAGGCTGTTTCGGTCTGGGGCACCGGACTGTCCGGTGGTGCACCGGACAGTGTCCGGTACGCCAGGCTGCCTCGGGCGAAGAGGCCGCTCTCGGGAAATTGCTGACGGCGTACGGCTATAATTCACCGGACTGTCCGGTGTGCACCGGACTGTCCGGTGAGCCAACGGTCGGCCGGGCCAACGGTCGGTCGCGCAATCTGCGCGAGACACGTGGCCGAGCCAACGGTTGGAAGGGTGCACCGGACTGTCCGGTGTGCACCGGACATGTCCGGTGCGCCATCGGCTCCCAGATCTCCAACGGTCTGCAACGGTCGACTGCGCTGTTTATGGAAATAAATCGGGCACCGGACAGTGTCCGGTGTGCACCGGACTGTCCGGTGCGCCCGACGACAGAAGGCAAGGATGGCCTTCCAGATTTGTTCTCAACGGCTCCTAGCTGCCTTGGGGCTATAAAAGGGACCCCTAGGCGCATGGAGGAAAAAACCAAGCATTCCTACAACATTTCTAAGCACCAAGACATTAATCTCGCGCATTCGTTTCATTGTGATAGCATATAGAGCTCTTGTGGAGTTGTGAACTCTTTGAGTTGTGTTGCGAGCTCTTGTTGCTGCTTGTGTGCGTGTTGTTGCTCTGATCTTTTGGAGTCTTGTGTGCGTTGCTCATTCCCTCCCTTACTCCGTATTTCTTTGTGAATCTCAAGTGTAAGGGCGAGAGACTCCAAGTTGTGGAGATTCCTCGCAAACGGGATATTGAAAGGCAAAGCAAAACACCGTGGTATTCAAGTTGGTCTTTGGACCGCTTGAGAGGGGTTGATTGCAACCCTCGTCCGTTGGGACGCCACAACGTGGAGTAGGCAAGCGTTGGTCTTGGCCGAACCACGGGATAAACCACTGTGTCCTCTCTGTGTTTGATCTCTTGTGGTATTGTGTTTTGTTGAGACTCCTCTCTAGCCACTTGGCAATAATTGTGCTAACACTTAACAAGTTTTTTGTGGCTATAAGTTTAAGTTTTACAGGATCACCTATTCACCCCCCCTCTAGGTGCTCTCAGCTTCCCCATCCTCCCTTTTTTTACCGTTAGTTAATTTCCGCTGCATCAAAACATTGATTACTACTTTTTCAAAACTCTGATGATGTTGTAATAACCTTAAGTACCTTTTTAATCTATGGTTTTATGCTTTATTGTATTTGCTCTGTGCCTTACCTTCGAGTGAGTATGTGGTACTTGATCCTGTTAGTGGCCTTGTCGGACTAGATCCGAGGGACTGACGTTTTATTCCTATTTAAGTGTGGTCTAGCCTCTAAGGCGGGACTTAGGCAATTAAGTTGGAATAAATCAAGCGGTTCTGCCACATCTGGTATCGGAGCTTGTACCACCTCAGAGGAATCAATAAATCATAATTACCGACCTTTTCAAAAGTAAAACTTTCTTAGAAACCAAGTTGGATAGCTGTTTGAGCGACAAGGATAGACCTAGGACGTGAAGCCTTAGGATACTAGATGGATAGCTAGGTGGCTAATTGAGTATGTCGTACAGGCTGCTATGATATAGATGGGGGATTTTTATATCCCTATATACTTGATGTGAGGACACTTAGGACGAGCATGCATGCATTATTGTTCTCGCCTCTTAGTAAAGTGTCATTAATAAGAAGCTACATAAACAAAGAGACACTCATAATAAAATTTTAAGTCTACATCGAAGATCTCAACTTAACCATAGAAAAGCCAAGCACCAACTTCCTTTTATTTTGGGATTCTTTTTCCTTTTGGCTTACACTTGCCCTTACACAGATGATTTCTCACGTATCCACAGAAGGAGGGAACGCACATTCCCACACAGACGACTTGCACGAGAGGGCTTTCCCCGCATTTTGTGGGAGGTACTGTAGGGAGCCGGTTATGCTATGCCTCCCCAGTACGCGGTGTAGCTGTTCGAGAGCATCGGGTGCCCCGCTGTAGGGTGAGGATGACCTTGGAGCCTCATCCCTTGCAGCCCGGCTGGCGTTCCTTGGACTCGGAGTCCTTCGGTTTTAGGGTCGAGGATACTATTGTGTCCACGACTCTGCATGTGCTGACAACCTTCTGCGGTTTTCACCCCTTGGAGCTATCGACCCACCCCATTAGCTTGTTCCCCGCTGAAAAGGAGGACGACCCAATGTGGAAGGATCGGGTTGAGCACGCCAAGGATGTGTGGGCCCTCTACCTTGGACATACCGCTCACCTGAGGTTTGGTGCATGAGTGCCCTATATCGTCTGCAGGCCTTGTGAGGTGAAGCAATGTCCTAGCTTATGGGCCTAGTGGAGTCTACCAAGATCACCCTGGATAACAGGGAGGACCTTGTTGTCGACTTGTCCACTGAGCTAGTGGAAAAGGATCTCCAGGTGGAGCAGATGGCCACTCAAATCCAAGAGCTCGAAGATCAGGTGGAGGCCAGGGAGAACACTATCGAGGTTCTAGAAGATCAGCTCCAGACCAACCAGCAACAACTTGAGGAAGCCAACCAGCATTTGGATCTGCATCATCAAGAGATTGAGGACATGGAGGCAAAAGGGGCCGATGAGGACGTAGACATCGAGGGAGGAGAGGAGTCAGATCCTGCCTCTAGCTTAGACACTGCTGGCTCAGGAAGACCACCTTCCCCCGAGTCTAGCATTGCCTCGTTTGCTCATAAGATCTCAGAGTTAGGGTAGAATGTGCAGTAGTAGAACTCCTCGAAACTAGCTTAGCTTTTGCACCTTGGAGGTACTAGGCTAGAGAGAGTTGAGTATTTTGCGCCGTGGACAGAATGAGCGCATTCCTCCACTACCGCCGCAACCTCCTACCATGCAGGAGCTGATGGATCAGCAGAATGAGATTCTGCGACAACTCGCTCAGCGTTAGCCACCGCCTTAGCACTATGGTGGTGGTGATCATCATCAGCGTCCCCCAGCAGCGGCCACCTATCAGGAGTTTCTCAGTACTCAGCCACCATTGTTCACCAGGGCGGAAGATCCCCTCGATGCTGATGTTTGGCTTAGGGTGGTGGAATCCAAATTTCCACTGCTTAATGGAGATTGTTCAGATGTGGCCAAGGTCCGTTTCACCACCCAGAACCTTCGTGGGCCCGCTCGGACATGGTGGGACCATTTCCTCGCTATGCAGCCGGTTGACCACATGGTTGAGTGGGGAGAGTTCAAGGCAGCATTCAGAGGGCATCACATATTCGCAAGCATCATGGACCGCAATCTAAATGAATTTCTGGCACTCACTTAGGGAGGTCGTACAGTGTTGCAGTACGCCCAAGCTTTCAATGACCTGTGGCAGTACATAGGCTATCATGCCAACACGGATGAGAAGAAGAGAGACAGATTTAGGAGGGGCCTCGGTACTAAGCTCCGTGACCGTCTCAACACAGTCAGGGCCAACAGCTACAATGAGCTAGTCAACATGGCCATCTCTCAGCAGGATTGCATTACGGCCCATCAGGCAGAAAAGAAGAGAAAGACCCCTATGGCAGGACCTTCAGCTCAGCCTCAGCGCTTCAGGATTGTGTTCGACACTCAGAGCAGAGGACCCCAGCAGCAGCAGGGGCGATGGGTGAACCGACCACAACAGCAGCAGCAGGCACCCAACTGCTCTCAACCCCTAGTTCAGAGGAACAACAACCAGCCACAGCAGTAGTACCGTCAGGGCAATGACAACAAGTGTTTCACTTGTGGCAGCACTGGACATTATGCCAAGAATTGTCCCAAGAACCAGCCGAGGCTGGGGTAGAATGCAAATCAAAACCAAGGCAAGAGACAGAGGGTGCAAGTGAGGCAGGGCAGGCTGAACTTCACCATGTTGGCTGATATTCCGGAGGGAGCACCTGTCATGACTGGTATATTTTCTGTTTTGAATTACCCTGCTGTCGTTCTTTTTGATTCTGGTGCATCACACAGCTTCATCAACACAAAATTTAGTGCCAAATGTCAGCTAACCTTTTACCACACCAATGGGGGTATTACGATTTCAACCCCGGGAGGCAGGGTTGCCACCTATCAACTCAACCGGTGTGTGCCAATAAAATTGGGTAGTCTTGTATTTAAAACCACCCTCCTTATCATGGGCTTGGAGAGCGTGGATATCATCTTGGGAACTGACTAGTTATCCAGACATCATGCATTAATTGATGTCGCAGCAAGAGCCATTGAAATATACTCACCTTTTTGTGGAGACATCAAATTGTACTTGCCTAACCAGGGTTGTACACGTTCTTGTGCACCCACCATGATAGAGTCACCCGTAGAGCGGATTCCAGTGGTTTGTGAATACCATGATGTTTTCCCAAACAAATTGCCAGGGATGCCTCCCGACAGAGACAGAGTTTGCAATAGAGCTGCAAACCCGAAACTGCACCTATATCCAAGAGACCCTATAGGATGCCACCAAAAGAGTTAGCAGAACTCAGGAAGCAGTTGCAAAAGTTGTTGGACAAGGGGTTCATTCGCCCAAGTACTTCACCATGGGGATGTCCGGCCTTGTTCGTGGAGAAGAAGGATGAGAGTTTGAGGCTGTGTGTTGATTACCGCCCTCTCAATGCGGTAACTATTAAAAATAAGTATCCCTTGCCCCGCATTGAAGTGTTGTTTGATCAATTGGTAGGAGCTAAGGTGTTTTCCAAGATAGACCTTCGCTCTGGCTATCATCAAATCAAGATCAAGGCTAGTGATATTCTGAAGACAGCTTTCTTCACCAGATACGAACTTTATGAGTACTTCGTGATGTCATTCGGGCTGACCAATGCCCTAGCATATTTCATGTATTTGATGAATTCAGTGTTTATGCCAGAGCTGGACAAATTTGTGGTGGTCTTCATTGATGATATTCTGGTATATTCAAGAAATGAAGACGAACATACAAAGCATTTGCACACACTACTTCAATGGCTACACGATCATCATTTGTATGCCAAACTCTCAAAGTGTGAATTCTAGCTGAGGGAAATCAAATTCTTGGGTCACACCGTTTCTCAGGATGGGATATTAGTTGATCCTTAGAAGGTGCAAGAAGTGATGGATTGGAAGCCTCCTACCACCGTGCGACAGATTCAGAGTTTTCTGGGATTGACAGGATACTATCGATGATTCATTCCGGAATTCTCCAGGATTGCTAAACCAATGACAGAATTGTTGAAGAAAGGAGTGAAGTTTGATTGGAGTCAGAAGTGTGAAGCTGCCTTTCATACGTTGAGGCAGCGTCTGACGACAGCACCCGTGCTAGCACAACCTGACAACACAAAATCGTTTGATGTATATTGCGATGCTTCGAGCACTGGACTAGGTTGTGTTTTGATGCAAGACAACCGAGTTATTGCCTACGCATCCAGAGCACTCAGGCCTCATGAGCAAAATTACCCTACACATGATCTGGAGTTAGCAGCAGTAGTTCATGCTCTGAAGATATGGAGACATTATCTAATGGGAGCTCATTGTGATATCTATACTGACCACAAGAGTCTCAAGTACATTTTCACTCAGGCTGATCTTAATATGAGACAGAGGAGATGGTTGGAACTGATCAAGGATTATTATCTGGAGGTACATTACCATCCTGGCAAGGCGAATGTTGTGGCAGATGCATTAAGTCGAAAATCCCAGTGCAACTGTGTAACCATGGAATCTAAGATCGCCACTCTGTGTGACGAGTTGTGCAAGCTGAACATGGAAGTTGTTTCCCCAAGTACATTGGATTATATCTCAGTTGAGCCAACCTTACAAGAACAGATAATCATGGTACACATTGGTGACAATGGTGTTCAAGTCATTAAGGAAATGCTCAATCAAAAAGTGGATAAGTACAAATGTTTTCGTCAGGACAGCAAGGGTGTTCTATGGTTTGAAGACCGATTGGTTGTTCCCAAGAACCCAAAACTCAGGAAGAAAATTTTGGATGAAGCTCATCTTTCCAAGTTTTCTATGCACCCCGGGAGTAACAAGATGTACCATGATCTCAGATCCTTATATTGGTGGACCAGGATGAAGAGAGAAACTGCTAAGTATGTATCTAAGTGCGACACTTGCCAAAGGATCAAGGCAAGCCATTTGAAGGCAGCAGGCACCTTACAACCTCTCCCCATACCATCTTGGAAATGGGAAGACCTTAGCATGGATTTCATTGTGGGTTTGCCCAACACCTCCCGGCGCCACGATTCCATATGGGTCATTATGGATAGGCTAACCAAGACAGTTCATTTCTTGCCAGTGCATACCACCCACAGGGCAGAAAAATATGCAGAAATCTATATTGACCAAATAGTGCGTTTGCATGGAATACCAAGGACTATCGTGTCAGAGTGAGGAGCACCGTTCATAGCACGTTTCTGGGAGCAGCTACAAGAGTCACTTGGAACCCATGTGATAAGAAGCTCAGCATACCATCCTCAAACTGACGTCCAAACGGAAAGAGTAAATCAGATTCTTGAGGACATGTTGAGGGCATGTGTGTTACACTATGGCAAGGATTGGGATAAGTGCCTTTCTCTGGCAGAATTTGCTTACAACAACAGTTACCAATCTAGCCTAAAGATGGCACCGTTCGAGGCCTTGTATGGGAGAAGATGTAGAACACCGCTAAATTGGTCACAAGCGGGAGAAAGGGAAATATTTGGACCTAACCTAGTACTTGAAGCCGAGGATGAAGTCAGAGTCATTAAGAAGAACTTGGAAGCTGCTCAGGCTACATAGAAGAGCTATCATAATAAAAGAAGGAAGCCTCTACAATTCGAATTTGGGGATCATGTGTATCTCAAAGTGTCACCCACCAAAGGTGTTCAGAGATTTAGGATCAAGGGCAAATTAGCCCCTCGCTATATTGGGCCCTATGAAATCAAAGAGACTTGTGGACCTCTAGCATACCAGTTGAAGTTGCCACCTCATATGTTAGCAGTTCATGATGGGTTCCATGTATCTCAGCTAAGGAAGTGTGTCCGCTTACCCACTGAAGTGCTACCTGATCCTGAATTGGAGATAGAACCAGACTTGTCATATCAAGAGCACCCCGTCTAGGTATTGGACTAAAAGGAAAGGTCAACTCGAGCAAGGTCAATCCGAATGTATAAGATTCAGTGGAGCAACCATTCAGACGAACAGGCTACTTGGGAAACTGAGGATTTTCTACGCTCTCACTTCCCCGATTTTCTACCTAAAAGAATCGGTATGTAACCCAAAACACCCACCCCACCTACCCTTTGAATCTAAGTATAAGAGAAATGAAGTTAATAAGAACAGAGTAAATTGTGAAACTAAATCTAGAAGGACTTCCTTCTGAAGTTGCAAAGAGAATGACATTCAAAGAGAAGTTTACTAGAGAATCTTGACCAAAAGAAACCACAATACGCCAGCACGCACTTCCTAGCACCCCTCTAAAGGATCCCTACCCAAATCTCGGGACGAGATTCCTTTAAGGGGGAGGGCTGTAACACCCCACGGGTTACCCAAGGCCCTGACCCAATGAACACACCTATGGCCTATTATCCAATATGTTAAATTGGAAAGTGAAGGCACTAAAAGCTTTAGAATCATGGCTAAGCTAAGTATTGATCATAATGAGAGAGATACACTAGCCTTCATACATTCTCACCCATGAAAAAGATTCTAACACCCTAATTTCCCGCTTAAGCCATTAAACCCTAAACATTGAGTAACAGGGAAAAGATTATGCAAATGGCCAAATAATGAAATGAAACCTTTACCAAAGATGAAGTATATTAGTAAATCTACAAAATGTAGTAAGGAAAGTATTACAAAAAGGCCCCACAAAAACCCCAAATCAATTCACTAAGTGGAGAGCACACTAGAGCCATCCATTTTTCTCTAAGTCATAAAATCAACCCTACCCTAAAGATCAGATGTGTTCACCCTTTTGCTGGCGCCAAAACCACTTGGTCCAAATAACAAAAAGTGGCCAAACTACCCAAGGCACACCCCTGAAAAATTTGAAACCAAACCAGGGTCATTTGACACGGTTTGGCATCCATTTTGTCGCGGGTGAACAGTGCAGACAGACAAGACTTGGCGCCACCATATCTTCTAAGCTAGGACAGATCTTCCCGTGGAAATCACATGAACTAGCTAGCTCTAGGTGCCAGGAAGAAATCTTGCACAAGACATTTGGCGAGATTCACACGTTTGGGAGCTCTGCAGGCGCAAGAACTTGGGCTAATGAACACGGCCACGTGTTCGACGCGCCCTGGCAATGCCCGATCACGCCCTCGGCGCTCGGCCCGCGCGCCCAGCCCCGCACCATGTCAACCCCGCGCCCACGCTCGCGCCCGCGGCTACAAAGCCCACACCGGTCTTGATCGTACGCCCCCGCGCGTTCCTAACCTCGCCCGAGCATGAGTTCGTCGGCATTTGCTCAGAGAACGGCGTGCCAGCGGCCGCGCAAGACACGACCACCGTAGACCGGCCACACTAGCCCTCCTCCACCTCGGCCGACCTTTTGGCTAGCTTCTCCGGACCTCAGTGAAGCTTCCCGAGCCGCGGATTGGACACCACCTCACCAGAGACGCCGGATCGACGTCGTCGGACTTCAACCGGCCGCCGTCGCACGTAGACTAAGCCACACGGTAAGCCATTCGTCGATTCCTTGTACCTATAGCATCCTTAGCATCCAGTGAAGCTCCCCGTGCCATTTGATTGAACCCTACCACCGTAAGCAGGTCAGAGCACACGCCTCCGACGAGCTCGACCGCATGCGCACGTGGCCAGCCCTATTTCGGCCATCACCGTCTGCGATCCGCACCTCGGCGTGACCGTCAGGACCTCCTGGACCTCGCTCAGCCCTTTACCGGACCTCCCTCGCCACCGGTAAGCCGCGCCACCCTTTTCCCCTCTGTTGTCACTGTTACGGTGGAGAAGGAGCCCGGGTTGAAAGATAGAAAAGCCAGGGGGTTTCTGCGAGGTCAGTGACTTAGAGAAATAGTTCTGCAGGGGCACCGTTTAAATGGTTTAGTAACAGAAAAACCCAAGGGCCTCGGTGCAAACCTGTTTTCCTTAAACCTTTAAGATTTATTCTTTTAAATGAGTACAGAACTTGCAAAATTCATAACTCAAGTTTTATCCAACCAAATTTGGTCAAACTAATTTTGCTAGATCCTAAATATTATGAACTATTTAGGAAAAATAATAAGCACCATGAGTACTGCAAGACTTTTTAGAGTTTTAATTTAAATAAGGATACTGCCCAAAACTAAATAAATAAAGGAAAAATAGAAATACTTTTGGACTGAGGTTAAGAAAAATTAGAGACATACTCAACTACTAACTACCCTATTTAAAAATATTAAACTCCCCAGTATACCAGGCTAAGGAAGGATTAACCACCAAAACTTGTTTTGGTCTAAACCTTAAGAAAATGAAAAAGGGAATTTAACATAAGAACCAGAGGACAACCACATTTTTCCTAGCCTTCTTAAGTAACATAGTTCATAAGAAAATTTTGTTGAAACCCCTGTTAGTACAAAAGAAATGCACCACAATTTATTTCAAAAAAAACAGTAAGAACTTAGAAAAACCCTAGAAAAATAACCCTAAGAAAAAACCATCCAAATCCTTAGGATAACTACTAATATGATAGTATGAACCTAGGAAAAATATAAGCTCTGTTGTTTGATATTTTTCAAATGACAAGTTAGTTATAAGTGCCTCTTTGACATTAAACTTTAGAAAATCACAACTAAATAACCAGTGGGTCTCTTTCTGTGATTTCTGGCACAGAGACCTATTATCGCCCATAAGTATTGGCAAAAATAAATTTTTGTACAGAACCGCACCTAAATCAAAGTTGTAGTACAAAGTGACCACCAAACCTCACTTTTGTTATTTTGTCCAAGGTTTACCTTAATTAATTCTAACCTCGAATTTGTAGAACAAACTATAGAGACCAATGTTTACCCACTGTAATTTTTGCAACATTTTTGGAAAATTCTAAATCACTATGGTAATTCAAACTCACTTTAAAAGCATAAATAGACCATAAAAAGGGAATTAGGAAATGAATTAATATTATACAACTAGATCTTCCTAAGTTTCCAATACAACATGAAGGAAAGATATAAGTTCTTAATCTCACTCAAGGCCCTACAATAGGTGAGTATAAAACACTAAGAGCAACATCCGATAGAGAAACCCTAGTGTACCCACTTTTTAATATTGTGTCACCATACATAGTATTTACTAAATTGGCATATCATTAATATACATGTATCTTATTCATTGCATTCGATAGATTGTAATCTCGCTGACGGAGAGTACATCCTCGTTTCGGAGCAAGGAGTTGCTCAGGAGGTAGTCCAGGAGCCAGCACCAGAGCCTGCCATCGAGGATCTGCCTGCCCCAACTTTGCAAGGCAAGCCCCGGTTTTATGCATAACCATTATATATGCTATTTTACTGCAATTAATGTTTGTAGGCTTGTACTGTGCACTTAAGTGTAGGAGTTGACTAAAACCCTAGTTGCATGACTCAGAATTCCCTTTGAGATGGATACTAGTATGCTAGGTCGAGTAGCTGCTTTACTAATTAGGGATCTCGGTAGAAGTCGAGTGATTTTTCTAGCACTCGTGCGAGGTTAGGAATTGGTTGTATTCATTTTTATATCATATGATGATGGTCTGTGGACAACGATCCATGGGGATGTGTTGTCTACAAGACGGAAATTGGAATAAGGATTAAGGTGTGGTACCGTGTGTCAAGCGTTTGAACGTACTAAACATATGCCGAGAAATATGGTAAATCGGTAAGCCTAGTATCTGAGTGAACCTGCCCGCAGACTTTATCCCTCACGCGACCTGAGACGTGGTCTCCCATTCCGGTTATGGTGGGTACAAGTGCGGTCACTGCACGACGGCAGTCGGGGTCAGTGAGGCATTGTACGCCAAGGCGGTGAGCTCTGTTCTGTTGCCAGGGAATCGATGGGGATGTGTCGGGGACCATAATTAGGGGTACCCTCAAGACGCCTAATTCTCAGCTGGTAACCCCCATCAACATAAAGCTGCAGAGGCCTGATGGGTGCGATTAAGTCAGGGATCAGTCCATACGAGCGACTCGATCACGCCTCGCCTGAGCCTAGCCTCGGGCAAGGGCAGCCGACCCCGAGGGATTTCCGTCTCGCCCGAGGCCCCCCTTTAACGGCGGACACATCTCCGGCTCGCCCGAGGCCTTGCCTTCGCTAAGAAGCAACCCTGACTAAATCGCCGCGCCGACCGACCGAGTCGCAGGAGCATTTAACGCAAAGGTAGCCTGACACCTTTATCCTGACGCGCGCCCCCCGGCAGAGCCGAAGTGACCGCCGTCACTTCGCCGCTCCACTGACCGGTCTGACAGAAGGACAGCGCCGCCTGCGCCACTCCGACTGCAGTGCCACTTGACAGAGTGAGACTGACAGGCAGTCAGGCCTTGCCAAAGGCGCCATAGGAAACTCCGCTCCGCCCGAACCAGGGCTCGGACTCGGGCTAGGCCCCGGAAGACGGCGAACTCCGCTCCGCCCGACCCAGGGCTCGGACTCGGGCTAGGCCCCGGAAGACGGCGAACTCCGCTCCGCCCGACCCAGGGCTCGGACTCGGGCTAAGCCCCGGAAGACGGCGAACTCCGCTCCGCCCGACCTAGGGCTCGGACTCGGGCTAAGCCCCGGAAGACGGTGAACTCCGCTCCGCCTGACCCAGGGCTCGGACTCGGGCTAAGCCCCGAAAGACGGCGAACTCCGCTCCGCCCGACCCAGGGCTCGGACTCGGGCTAAGCCCCGGAAGACGGCGAACTCCGCTCCGCCCGACCCAGGGCTCCGACTCGGGCTCAGCCCCAGAAGACGACGAACTCCGCTCCGCCCGACCCAGGGCTCGGACTCGGGCTCAGCCCCAGAAGACGATGAACTCCGCTTCGCCCGACCCTAGGGCTCAGACTCCGCCCTGGCCTCTGCCGAACAACCTCCGCCTCGCCCGACCCAGGGGCTCGGGCTCGGCCTCGGCCATGGAAGACAGACTCGACCTCGGCTTCGGAGGAGCCTCCACGTCGCTCGACCTAGGGCACAGGCCAGCCACGTCAACAGGAAGCGCCATCATCACCCTACCCCGAGCCGACTCGGGCCGCAGAGAACAAGACCGGTGTCCCATCTGGCTAGCTCCGCCAGATAGGCAATGATGGCGCCCCGCTAGCCCTGTGACGACGGCGGCTCTCAGCTCCCTTACGGAAGCAGGGGGACGTCAGCAAGGACTCAACCGCTCCGACAGCTGTCCCTCCGCCAGGCTCCGTTGCTCCTCCGACAGCCACGACATCACACCAGCAGGGTGCCAAGATCTCTCCGGCTGCCACATTGGCTTGTACTTAGGGCGCTAGCTCTCCCCCCGCTAGACACGTAGCACTCTGCTACACCCCCATTGTACACCTGGATCCTCTCCTTACGCCTATAAAAGGAAGGACCAGGGCCTTCTTAGAGAAGGTTGGCCGCGCGGGGACGAGGACGGGACAGGCGCTCTCTTGGGGCCGCTCGCTTCCCTCACCCGCGTGGACGCTTGTAACCCCCTACTGCAAGCGCACCCGACCTGGGCGCGGGACGAACACGAAGGCCGCGGGATTTCCATCTCTCTCACGCCCGTCTCCGGCCACCTCGCTTCCCCCCTTCGCGCTCGCCCACGCGCTCAACCCATCTGGGCTGGGGCACGCGGCACACTCACTCGTCGGCTTAGGGACCCCCCGGTCTCGAGACGCCGACAGTTGGCGCGCCAGGTAGGGGCCTGCTGCGTGCTGACGAACAGCTTCCCGTCAAGCTCCAGATGGGCAGTCTCCAGCAACCTCTCCGGCCCGGGACGGTGCTCCGTTTCGGGAGTCTTGAGTTCATGTCCTTCGACGGCAGCTACGACATGATACTCCTTCCACCGCCGCGCGACAACGACAATGGCGGCCGACAACCCGCCCGCCGGCGGCGGAATCGACGACGTCTTCCCCACGTGGTGGAAGAACAACATTCGAGCTCGCCCCGTCCTCTCCCCCGCCAACGGAGGAGGAGGCGGGGCAACCAAGGCCAAGCGGGAGGCCGCGCTTCGTCGGCTGTCGAGCGAATCGACGTCCCTAGCGCCCCAACGGGGGGCGCGTCGGGCGTCGACCTCGCGTTTGAGACGAAGGCGAGCGCCGTCCCCCCGCGACACACCAATCCCGAGCAAGTGGACGACGCCAGCGCGCTCGCGGAGGGCTTGCAGGACGTCGCCCTCGTACCTAAGACGACGGTGCAATCAGTCCCCGATGTGACTATGTCGCTCCTCGTCGACCAAAAGGTACCGACTGATTCCCATCCTACGTCATTTCGACTTGGCCTCAACCCGCCTAGCGACCTTGCTTTGGCGGGCGCTCTCGTTGAGGCGAGTGCAACCCCTCTGGGGTTTCGTATGCGGTCGCCTTGGGACCGATTGACAGACGTCTCGACCTACGGGCCCTCTGGGTCCGAGGAAGATGACGATCCCAGCATCTGTTGGGATTTCTCTGGATTTGGCAACCCCAGTGCCATGCGGGACTTTATGACCGCATGTGACTACTGCCTCTCCGACTGCTCCAACGGAAGCCGCAGCCTTGACGACGAGGACTGCGGCCCAAGCCGCGAATGTTTCCACGTCGAGCTAGGGGATCCCTCCGAAGGCAACCATCTCGGCATGCCGGAGGACGGTGATCTCCCTAGGCCGATGCCTCGCGCTGACATCCCGCGGGAGCTAGCTGTGGTCCCCGTTCCGGCGGGGGGTCACGACCCACAGCTCGAGCAAGTCCGCGGGGCGCAGGCCAGGCTCGACGAGGGAGCAGGAGCGCTTGAGTCGATCCGCCGGGACGTCGAGGCTATCTTCCGAAAGGACAAGCAGCCCCAGGGCCGCCCATCGGAAGAGGCTCCCGAGGCGTCTACTCCGCGCGGCGCCAAGAAGAAAGGCAAGAAGAAGTCGCAAGCGAAACGTGACGCCGCCGACGCGGACCTTGTCGCCGCCGCCGAGTACAAGAACCCTCGGAAGCCCCCCGGAGGTGCTAGCCTCTTCGACAAGATGCTCAAGGAGCCGTGCCCCTACCATCAGGGGCCCGTCAAGCACACCCTTGAGGAGTGCGTCATGCTTCGGCGCCACTTCCACAGGACCGGGCCACCCGCGGAGGGTGGCAGGGCCCGCGACGACGACAAAAAGGAAGATCACCAAGCAGGAGAGTTCCCCGAGGTCCGCAACTGCTTCATGATCTACGGTGGGCATGCGGCGAATGCCTCGGCTCGGCATCGCAAGCAAGAGCGCCGGGGGGTCTGCTCGGTGAAGGTGGCGGCGCCAGTCTACCTAGACTGGTCCGACAAGCCCATCACCTTCGACCAAGCTGACCACCCCGACCACGTGCCGAGCCCGGGGAAATACCCGCCCGTCGTCGACCCCATCGTCGGCGACGTCAGGCTCACCAAGGTCCTGATGGACGGGGGCAGCTGCCTCAACATCATCTACGCCGAGACCCTCAGGCTCCTGCGCGTCGATCTGTCCTCCGTCCGAGCAGGCGCTGCGCCCTTCCACGAGATCATTCCTAGGAAGCGCGTCCAGCCCCTCGGACGACTCGACCTTCCCGTCTGCTTCGGAACGCCCTCCAACTTCCGAAGGGAGACTTTGACGTTCGAGGTGGTCGGGTTCCGAGGAACCTACCACGCGGTACTGGGGAGGCCATGCTACGCGAAGTTCATGGCCGTCCCCAACTACACCTACCTGAAGCTCAAGATGCCGGGCCCCAACGGGGTCATCACCGTCGGCCCCACGTACAAACACGCGTTCGAATGCGACGTGGAGTGCGTGGAGTACGCCGAGGCCCTCATCGCCGACCTGGAGAACCTCTCCAAAGAGGTGCCAAACGTGAAGCGTCATGCCGGCAACTTCGAGCCAGCGGAGACGGTTAAGGCCGTCCCTCTCGACCCTAGTGGCGACACCTCCAAGCAGATCCGGATCGGTTCCGGGCTCGACCCCAAATAGGAAGCAGTGCTCGTCGACTTTCTCCGCGCAAACGCCGACGTCTTTGCGTGGAGTCCCTCGGACATGCCCGGCATACCGAGGGATGTCGCCGAGCACTCGCTGGATATTCAGGCCGGAGCCCGACCCGTCAGGCAGCCTCTGCGCCGATTCGACGAGGAGAAGCGCAGAGTGATAGGCGAGGAGATCCACAAGCTAATGGCAGCAGGGTTCATGAAAGAGGTATTCCATCCCGAATGGCTTGCCAACCCTGTGCTTGTGAGAAAGAAAGGGGGGAAATGGCGGATGTGTGTAGACTACACTGGTCTCAACAAAGCATGTCCGAAGGTTCCCTACCCTCTACCTCGCATCGATCAAATCGTGGATTCCACTGCTGGGTGCGAAACCTTGTCCTTCCTTGATGCCTACTCAGGGTATCACCAAATCCGGATGAAAGAGTCCGACCAGCTCGCGACTTCTTTCATCACGCCCTTCAGCATGTACTGCTATGTCACCATGCCGTTCGGTTTGAGGAATGCGGGCGTGACGTACCAGCGGTGCATGAACCATGTGTTCGGCGAACACATCGGTCGCACAGTCGAGGCCTACGTCGATGACATCGTAGTCAAGACAAGGAAGGCTTCCGACCTCCTCTCCGACCTTGAAGTGACATTCCGATGTCTCAAAGCGAAAGGCGTCAAGCTCAATCCTGAGAAGTGTGTCTTCGGGGTGCCCCGGGGCATGCTCTTGGGGTTCATCGTCTCCGAGCGAGGCATCGAAGCCAACCCGGAGAAGATCGCAGCTATCACCAGCATGGGGCCCATCAAGGACTTAAAAGGCATACAGAGGGTCATGGGATGTCTCGCGGCCCTGAGCCGCTTCATCTCACGCCTCGGCGAAAGAGGTCTGCCTCTGTACCGCCTGTTAAGGAAGGCCGAGTGTTTCGCTTGGACCCCTGAGGCCGAGGAAGCTCTCGGGAACCTGAAGGCGTTCCTTACAAAGGTGCCTATCTTGGTGCCCCCAGCTGATGGAGAAGCCCTCTTGGTCTACGTCGCCGCGACCACTCAGGTGGTTAGCGCCGCGATTGTGGTCGAGAGGCAAGAAGAGGGGCATGCATTGCCCGTTCAGAGGCCAGTTTACTTCGTCAGCGAGGTACTGTCCGAAACCAAGATCTGCTACCCACAAGTTTAGAAGCTGCTGTATGCAGTGATCCTGACGAGGCGAAAGTTGCAACATTACTTCGAGTCTCATCCGGTAACTGTGGTGTCATCCTTCCCCCTGGGGGAGATCATCCAATGCCGAGAGGCCTCGGGCAGGATCGCAAAGTGGGCGGTGGAAATCATGGGCGAGACAATCTCGTTCGCCCCTCGGAAGGTCATCAAGTCCCAGGTATTGGCGGACTTCGTAGCCGAATGGGTCGACACCCAGCTGCCGACGGCTCCGATCCAACCGGAGCTCTGGACCATGTTTTTCGATGGGTCGCTGATGAAGACGGGAGCCGGCGCGGGCCTGCTCTTCATCTCGCCCCTCGGGAAACACCTACGCTACGTGCTACGCCTCCATTTCCCGGCGTCCAACAATGTGGCTGAGTACGAGGCTCTGGTCAACGGGTTGCGGATCGCCATCGAGCTAGGGGTCAGACGCCTCGACGCCCGCGGTGACTCGCAGCTCGTCATCGACCAAGTCATGAAGAACTCCCACTGCCGCGACCCGAAGATGGAGGCCTACTGCGATGAGGTTCGGCGCCTGGAAGACAAGTTCTACGGGCTCGAGCTTAACCACATCGCTCGGCGCTACAACGAGACTGCGGACGAGCTGGCGAAAATAGCCTCGGGGCGAACGACGGTTCCCCCGGACGTCTTCTCCCAGGATCTGCATCAACCCTCTGTCAAGATCAACGACACGCCCGAGCCCGAGGCAACCTCAGTCCAGCCCGAGGTACCCTCGGCTCAGCCCGAGGCGTCCTCGGTTCAGCCCGAGGTACCCTCGGCCCCCGAGGGCGAGGCACTGCACGTCGAGGAGGAGCAGAACGGGGCCACGCCTGATCGAAATTGGCAGACCCCGTACCTGCAATATCTCCGCCAAGGAGAGCTACCCCTCGACCAAGCCGAGGCTCGGCGGGTAGCGCGACGCGCCAAGTCGTTCGTCTTGCTGGGCGATGAGGAGGAGCTCTACCACCGCAGCCCCTCGGGCATCCTCCAGCGATGCATCTCCATCGCCGAAGGTCAGGAACTCCTGCAAGAAATACACTCGGGGGCTTGCGGCCATCATGCAGCGCCTCGAGCCCTTGTCGGGAATGCTTTCTGGCAAGGCTTCTACTGGCCAACGGCGGTGGCTGACGCCACTAGAATTGTCCGCACCTGCGAAGGGTGCCAATTCTATGCGAAGCAGACCCACCTGCCCGCTCAGGCTCTGCAGACGATACCCATCACCTGGCCCTTTGCTGTGTGGGGTCTGGACCTCGTCGGTCCCTTGCAGAAGGCGCCCGGGGGCTACAAGCACCTGCTGGTCGCCATCGACAAATTCTCCAAGTGGATCAAGGTCCGACCCCTGAACAGCATCAGGTCCGAGCAGGCGGTGGCGTTCTTCACCAACATCATCCATCGCTTCGGGGTCCCAAACTCCATCATCACCGACAACGGTACCCAGTTCACCGGCAGAAAATTCTTGGATTTTTGCGAGGATCACCACATCCGGGTGGACTGGGCCGCCGTGGCTCATCCCATGTCGAATGGGCAAGTAGAGCGTGCCAACGGCATGATTCTACAAGGGCTCAAGCCCCGGATTTACAACGACCTCAACAAGTTCGGCAAGCGATGGATGAAGGAACTCCCCTCGGTGGTCTGGAGTCTGAGGACAACGCTGAGCCGAGCCACGGGTTTCACGCCGTTCTTCCTGGTCTACGGGGCCGAGGCCATCTTGCCCACTGACCTGGAATACGGCTCCCCGAGGACGAGGGCCTACAACGATCAAAGCAACCAAGCTAGCCGAGAAGAATCGCTGGACCAGCTGGAAGAGGCTTGGGACAAGGCCTTACTACACTCGGCGCGGTACCAGCAGTCCCTGCGACGCTACCACGCCCGAGGGGTCCGGCCCCGAGACCTCCAGGTGGGCGACCTGGTGCTTCGGCTCCGGCAAGACGCCCGAGGGAGGCACAAGCTCATTCCCCCCTGGGAGGGGCCATTCGTCATCGCCAAAGTTCTGAAGCCCGGAACGTACAAGCTGGCCAACAATCAAGGCGAGATCTACGACAACGCTTGGAACATCCAACAGCTACGTCGCTTCTACCCTTAAGATGTTTTCAAGTTGTTCATATACCTCGCACCCACGCAAAGTTTAGTCATCAAGGAAGGGTCGGCCTCGCCTCGGCAAAGCCCGACCCTCCCTCGGGGGCTAAAAGGGGGGGGGACCCCTCTGCGTCGAAATTTTCCTCGAAAAAAGATCTCTTTTAGCAGAATATCTTTCGTGCTTTTTGACTACTTCGAAAAGCGGATCCTGAAAACGACGGAGTACACGTAAGCAGCCAAGGCTGACCGAGCCGAGGGACTCCTACGCCTCCGGGATACGGATACCTCACTCATCACCTTCTGCGATAAGTAACTCGCGTTCGGATAAAGTGATTCCGCGGACCGAACAAGTCTTTACGTTCGGAAGCTCTTCTGCCGAAGCGGTCCTTCGAGCCTTCTCGACTGAATCGGTGACAGGGCCTCATGGACGGGTGAAAGTACGCGTAAGCGGCAAGGCCGACCGAGCCGAGGGACTCCCACGCCTCTGGGATACGGATACCTCACTCATCACCTTCCGCGAGAAGCAACTCTCGCTCGCACAAACATCCCTGTTACCGACAAAAAAGTCCAGATGCTCGAAATAAGAGGAAAGGAGACGCAGCTTTACAACGCAGCGAGGGTGTGTTTTCTGGCCTCAGCGGCCGCAGAAGGCACACGCTACAAGACAATCTGATCCTGCAGGCTCGGGTCTTCACGCTGGAAGGGGGCTGTAGCACCCTCGGCATCGACGACACCTTCAGCGAGGTCCGACCCAGCCTCGGACGGCGACGCGGTCCAGGGACTTCTCCGGGAATCCGGCCCGAGCAGGCGGCTCGGCCGGTTACCCCAGGGGCCTCGGCCAACCATCTTCCAAGGGCGCCAGCCCGGTCCGAGGCCTCGGCTGGTCAACTCCAGCATCGGTCCCGCTGACGGACAACCCGGCTAGGCTCCGGCCAACCAGGTTTTCATTTTCGAGCCAACTCCGCCTCTGTTCGTGCTGATATCGCTACCCCTGGCCTCGGCTCGTCGAAGAGCGGCCAAGGGGTCTCTTTAACTAAGCTAGAGGAGCCTCAGACAACAAGGCCGATCGAGCTGAGGGACTCCTACGCCTCCGGGATACGGATACCTCACTCGTCACCTTGACACGGGGCGGCTCATGCTTGGTGAAGCGGTTCCGATAATCAACAGGCGAGACTTAGTGCTCGAAAATGAGGAAAAGACATGGCTCCGTGCCAAAATTACATACATGTTCAGGCCTCGACAGCCACAATGAACAAAGACACTGGCATTCAAAGTGCCATTACAAACGGAACTCCGGTTCCCCCTCCGCAGGTACGAACAACCCCACTCCATGGGGGTGGGCCTGCGGAGCAACAGAAGACTGACGAGCGGCTCGCCGCCACCCGCTCTGACTACGACGACAACGACCCCCGCTCCGGATGGTCGAGCTGCAGCAGCGCAGGCCTCAGGGTGGGCGCTGCTGCAATCTTTCCCTCGCCCACACCGACGCTCGAGGGGTGAAAGTCGCCTAGAGGGGGGGTGAATAGGGCGAAACTGAAATTTACAAATATAAACACAACTACAAGCCGGGTTAGCGTTAGAAATATAAACGAGTCCGCGAGAGAGGGTTGAAAACAAATCGCAAGCAAAATAAGAAGTGTGACACGCGGATTTGTTTTACCGAGGTTCGGTTCTCGCAAACCTACTCCCCGTTGAGGAGGCCACAAAGGCCGGGTCTCTTTCAACCCTTCCCTCTCTCAAACGGTCCCTCGGACCGAGTGAGCTTTCTTTTCTCAATCACTTGGAACACAAAGTTCCTACAAGGATCACCACAAGATTGGTGTCTCTTGCCTCAATTACAAGTGAGTTTGATCGCAATGAAGGAATCAAGAAAGCACGATTGAAAAAGCCAAGCGACAAGAGCGACAAATAACACACGGATCACTTTCTCTCTCAAGCCACTAATCACTAATGATCTCTTTTCTCAATTGTGAAACTTGGAGAGATGGAGGCTTTGAATGTGTCTTGGAATGGATTGCTAGCTCTTGTATTGAATGTTGAAGGTTGGAATGCTTGGATGTATTGAATGGAGGTGGTTGGGGTGGTATTTATAGCCACCAACCACTTCCTAGCCGTTGGGCCATTCTGCTGAGCGCGGACGGTCCGCCCTCCTGGTGCGGACGGTCCGCCCCTGAAGATCAACGGCTGAAAATGCAACGGTCAGCAGTAACGGCTATATCAACGGCTATATTGCATTTAATGCGTCGTCAGATGTCAGATAAAGCCAGTCGCGGACGGTCCGGTCGTGCACCCCGGACGGTCCGCGAGGCCCCCTATAATTCATTTCTCCGAACCCGTCACCTTCGGGTTTTTCGGTTTCTTACCGACCGGACGGTCCGCGCCTGAGGCCGGACGGTCCGCGCGAGGGCTCAGACCGTCTTCGCTTTTCCTCCGGACAGTCTGTAGTGGAAACTTGTGTTTTTGCATTGGTTCTGTCCGAGGGTCATTCTTCTGTCACGGACGGTCCGCCGCAGGGGCCCGGACGGTCCGCGCTTGGCCTGTTTTTCCAAAAAGCTTCTCCTGTCCGGAATAATCTACGGTATTCCGGACAGTCGAATTAGTATAGTTGTAGATGAACCTTTGGCACCTGTAGAACATACAATCTAGAGCAAACTAGTTAGTCCAATTATTTGTGTTGGACAATTCAACCACCAAAACAATTTAGGAACTAGGTGTAAGCCTAATTCCGTTTCAATCTCCCCCTTTTTGGTGATTGATGCCAACATAAACCAAAGCAAATATAAAAGTGCATAATTGAACTAGTTTGCATAATGTGAGTGCAAAGGTTGCTTGGAATTGAGCCAATCTAAATACTTACAAGATATGCATGGATTGTTTCTTTCTTATTTAACATTTTGGACCACGCTTGCACCATATGTTTTGTTTTTGCAAATACTTTTGTAAATCCTTTTCAAAGTTCTTTTTGCAAATAGTCAAAGGTAAATGAATAAGATTTTGCAAAGCATTTTCAAGATTTGAAATTTTCTCCCCCTGTTTCAAATGCTTCTCCTTTGACTAAACAAAACTCCCCCTAAATGAGATCCTCCTCTTAGTGTTCAAGAGGGTTTTGATATAACATCTTTGAAATACTACTTTCTCTTCCTTTTGAACACAATAAGATACCAATTGATAAAATTCTTTTGAAAACTTGAAAACACGAAGTTTTTGAAATTGGTGGTGGTGCGGTCCTTTTGCTTTGGGCTCTTACTTTCTCCCCCTTTGGCATGAATCGCCAAAAACGGAATCATTAGAGCCCTAAACATACTTTCTTCCTCTTTGGTCATAAATAAATGAGTTAAGATTATACCAAAGACGAAGTCCTTTTGCTTGGTGCTCATGCTTAGAGTTGCTTGGAGTAACGGCGAAGGATGAGTTACGGAGTGGAAGCCTTTGTCTTCGCCGAAGACTCCAATTCCCTTTCATTATTCCTATGACTTGTTTGAAATAGACTTGAAGACACATTAGTCATAGCATATGAAGGAGACATGATCAAAGGTATATAAATGAGCTATGTGTGCAATTTAACAAAAGAAGTTCCTAGAATCAAGAATATTTAGCTCATGCCTAAGTTTGTTAAAAGATTGTTCATCAAGAGGCTTGGTAAAGATATCGGCTAATTGATCTTTAGTGTTAATGTAAGAAATCTCGATATCTCCCTTTTGTTGGTGATCCCTAAGAAAATGATACCGAATGGCTATGTGCTTAGTGCGACTATGCTCGACGGGATTATCCGCCATCTTGATTGCACTCTCATTATCACATAGCAAAGGGACTTTGGTTAATTTGTAACCGTAGTCCCGCAGGGTTTGCCTCATCCAAAGCAATTGCGCGCAACAATGACCTGCGGCAATGTACTCGGCTTCGGCGGTGGAAAGAGCGACCGAATTTTGCTTCTTTGAAGCCCAAGACACCAAGGATCTTCCCAAGAACTGGCAAGTCCCTGATGTGCTCTTCCTATTGATTTTGCACCCCGCCCAATCGGCATCCGAATAACCAATCAAATCAAATGTGGATCCCCTAGGATACCAAAGCCCAAACTTAGGAGTATAAGCCAAATATCTCAAGATTCGTTTCACGGCCGTAAGGTGAGCTTCCTTAGGGTCGGCTTGGAATCTTGCACACATGCATACGGAAAGCATAATATCCGGTCGAGATGCACATAAATAGAGTAAAGAACCTATCATCGACCGGTATACCTTTTGATCCACGGACTTACCTCCCGTGTCGAGGTCGAGATGCCCATTAGTTCCCATGGGTGTCTTGATGGGCTTGGCATCCTTCATCCCAAACTTGTTTAGAATGTCTTGAGTGTACTTTGTTTGGCTGATGAAGGTGCCCTCTTGGAGTTGCTTCACTTGAAATCCTAGAAAATACTTCAACTCCCCCATCATTGACATCTCGAATTTCTGTGTCATGATCCTACTAAACTCTTCACATGTAGACTCGTTAGTAGACCCAAATATAATATCATCAACATAAATTTGGCATACAAACAAGTCATTTTCAAGAGTTTTAGTAAAGAGTGTAGGATCGGCTTTTCCGACTTTGAATCCATTTGCAATAAGAAAATCTCTAAGGCATTCATACCATGCTCTTGGGGCTTGCTTGAGCCCATAAAGCGCCTTAGAGAGCTTATAGACATGGCTAGGATACTCACTGTCTTCAAAGTCGGGAGGTTGCTCAACATAGACTTCTTCCTTGATTGGTCCATTAAGGAAGGCACTTTTGACGTCCATTTGATAAAGCTTAAAGCCATGGTAAGTAGCATAGGCTAATAATATGCGAATTGACTCAAGCCTAGCTACGGGTGCATAGGTTTCACCGAAATCCAAACCTTCGACTTGGGAGTATCCCTTGGCTACAAGTCGAGCTTTGTTCCTTGTCACCACACCATGCTCATCTTGCTTGTTACGGAAGACCCATTTGGTTCCTACAACATTTTGGTTAGGACGTGGAACTAAATGCCATACCTCATTTCTAGTGAAGTTGTTGAGCTCCTCTTGCATCGCCACCACCCAATCCGAATCTTGGAGTGCTTCCTCTACCCTGTGTGGCTCAATAGAGGAAACAAACGAGTAATGTTCACAAAAATGTGCAACACGAGATCGAGTAGTTACCCCCTTATGAATGTCGCCGAGGATGGTGTCGACAGGGTGATCTCGTTGGATTGCTTGGTGGACTCTTGGGTGTGGCGGTCTTTGTTCCTCTTCCTCCTTGTCTTCCTCATTTGCATCTCCCCCTTGATCATTGCCATTATCTTGAGGTGGCTCATTTGCTTGATCTTCTACTTCATCAACTTGAGCTTCATCCTCATTTTGAGTTGGTGGAGATGCTTGCGTGGAGGAGGAAGGTTGATCTTGTGCATTTGGAGGCTCTTCGGATTCCTTAGGACACACATCCCCAATGGACATGTTCCTTAGTGCGATGCATGGAGCCTCTTCTTCACCTATCTCATCAAGATCAACTTGCTCCACTTGAGAGCCGTTAGTCTCATCAAACACAACGTCATAAGAAACTTCAACTAGTCCCGAGGACTTGTTAAAGACTCTATATGCCCTTGTGTTTGAATCATATCCTAGTAAAAAGCCTTCTACAGTCTTAGGAGCAAATTTAGATTTTCTACCTCTTTTAACAAGTATAAAGCATTTGCTACCAAAGACTCTAAAATATGAAATATTGGGCTTTTTACCGGTTAGGAGTTCGTATGATGTCTTCTTGAGGATTCGGTGTAGATATAACCGGTTGATGGCGTAGCAAGCGGTGTTGACCGCCTCGGCCCAAAACCGATCCGAAGTCTTGTACTCATCAAGCATGGTCCTTGCCATGTCCAATAGAGTTCTATTCTTCCTCTCCACTACACCATTTTGTTGTGGAGTGTAGGGAGAAGAGAACTCATGCTTGATGCCCTCCTCCTCAAGGAAGCCTTCAATTTGAGAGTTCTTGAACTCCGTCCCGTTGTCGCTTCTAATTTTCTTGATCCTTAAGCCGAACTCATTTTGAGCCCGTCTCAAGAATCCCTTTAAGGTTTCTTGGGTTTGAGATTTTTCCTGTAAAAAGAATACCCAAGTGAAGCGAGAATAATCATCCACAATAACTAGACAGTACTTACTCCCGCCGATGCTTATGTAAGCGATCGGGCCGAATAGATCCATGTGCAAGAGCTCTAGTGGCCTGTCGGTTGTCATTATGTTCTTATGCAGATGATGAGTGCCAACTTGCTTCCCTGCTTGGCATGCGCTACAAATCCTGTCTTTCTCAAAATGAACATTTGTTAATCCTAAAATGTGTTCTCCCTTTAGAAGTTTGTGAAGATTCTTCATCCCTACATGGGCTAGTCGGCGGTGCCAGAGCCAACCCATGTTAGTCTTAGCAATTAAGCAAGTGTCGAGTTCAGCTCTATCAAAATCTACCAAGTATAGCTGACCCTCTAACACTCCCTTAAATGCTATTGAATCATCACTTCTTCTAAAGACAGTGACACCAATATCAGTAAAAAGACAGTTGTAGCCCATTTGACATAATTGAGATACAGAAAGCAAGTTGTAATCTAAAGAATCTACAAGAAAAACATTAGAAATGGAATGGTCAGGAGATATAGCTATTTTACCAAGACCTTTGACCAAACCTTGATTTCCATCCCCGAATGTGATAGCTCGTTGGGGATCTTGGTTTTTCTCGTAGGAGGAGAACATCTTCTTCTCCCCAGTCATGTGGTTCGTGCATCCGTTGTCGAGTATCCAACTTGAGCCCCCGGATGCATAAACCTACAAAACAAGTTTAGTTCTTGACTTTAGGTACCCAAATGGTTTTGGGTCCTTTGGCATTAGACACAAGAACTTTGGGTACCCAAAGACAAGTTCTTGACCCCTTGTGCTTGCCCCCAACATATTTGGCAACTACCTTGCCAGATTTGTTAGTTAAAACATAAGATGCATCAAAAGTTTTAAATGAAATGTTATGATCATTTGATGCACTAGGAGTTTTCTTTCTAGGCAACTTAGCATGGGTTGGTTGCCTAGAGCTAGATGTCTCACCCTTATACATGAAAGCATGATTAGGGCCAGAGTGAGACTTCCTAGAATGAATTCTCCTAATTTTGCTCTCGGGATAACCGGCAGGGTATAAAATGTAACCCTCGTTATCCTGAGGTATGGGAGCCTTGCCCTTAACAAAGTTGGACAATATTTTAGGAGGGGCACTAATTTTGACATTGTCTCCCCTTTGGAAGCCAATGCCATCCTTGATGCCCGGGCGTCTCCCATTGTAAAGCATGCTACGAGCAAATTTAAATTTCTCATTTTCTAAGTTGTGCTCGGCAATTTTAGCATCTAGTTTTGCTATATGATCATTTTGTTGTTTAATTAAAATCATATGATCATGAATAGCATTAATATCAACATCTCTACATCTAGTACAAATAGATACATGCTCAACAGTAGATGTAGAGGGTTTGCAAGAATTAAGTTCAACAATCTTAGCATGAAGAATATCATTTTTATCTCTAAGATTGGAAATGGTAGCATTGCAAACATCTAGTTCTTTAGCCTTAGCAATTAAATTTTCATTTTCTACTCTAAGGCTAGCAAGAGAAATGTTTAATTCTTCAATCCTAGCAAGCAAATCATCATTATTATCTCTAGGATTGGGAATTGAAACATTACAAACATGTGAATCGACCTTAGCATTTAAACTAGCATTTTCATTCCTAAGGTTGTCAATCATTTCACGGCAAGTGCTTAGCTCACTAGATAATTTTTCACATTTCTCAATTTCTAGAGCATAAGCATTTTTAACCTTAACATGTTTCTTGTTTTCCTTAATTAGGAGGTCCTCTTGAGAGTCCAAGAGGTCATCCTTTTCATGAATAGCGCTAATCAATTCATTTAGTTTTTCTTTTTGTTCCATGTTAAGGTTGGCAAAAAGGGTACGCAAATTATCTTCCTCATCACTAGCATTATCATCACTAGAGGTTTCATATTTAGTGGAGGATCTTGATTTTACCTTCTTTTTGCCGTCCTTTGCCATGAGGCACTTGTGGCCGACGTTGGGGAAGAGAAGTCCCTTGGTGACCGCGATGTTGGCGGCGTCCTCGTCGTCGGAGGAGTCGCTTGAGCTTTCGTCGGAGTCCCACTCCCGACAAACATGGGCATCGCCGCCCTTCTTCTTGTAGTACCTCTTCTTCTCCTTTCTTCTTCCTTTCTTGTCGTCGCCCCTGTCACTATCACTTGATAATGGACATTTAGCAATAAAATGACCGGGCTTACCACACTTGTAGCAAACTTTCTTGGAGCGGGACTTGTAGTCTTTCCCTCTCCTTTGCTTGAGGATTTGGCGGAAGCTCTTGATGACGAGCGCCATTTCCTCATTGTCAAGCTTGGAGGCGTCTATTGGTTGTCGACTTGGTGTAGACTCCTCCTTCTTGTCCTCCGTCGCCTTGAATGCGACGGGTTGAGCTTCGGATGTGGAGGGATCATCAAGCTCGTTGATCTTCCTCGAGCCTTCGATCATGCACTCAAAACTTACAAAATGCCCGATTACTTCCTCGGGGGTCATTTTAGTATATCTAGGATTACCACGAATTAATTGAACTTGAGTAGGGTTAAGGAAAATAAGAGATCGTAGAATAACCTTAACCACTTCATGGTCATCCCACTTTACGCTCCCGAGGTTGCGCACTTGGTTCACCAAGGTCTTGAGCCGGTTGTACATGTGTTGTGGCTCTTCCCCTTTGTGAAGCCGGAACCGACCGAGCTCCCCCTCGATTGTTTCCCGCTTGGTGATCTTGGTGAGCTCGTCTCCCTCGTGCGCGGTTTTGAGCACATCCCAAACTTCCTTGGCGCTCTTCAACCCTTGAACTTTGTTATACTCCTCTCTACTCAAAGAGGCGAGGAGTATTGTTGTCGCTTGAGAGTTGAAGTGCTCGATTTGGGCCACCTCATCCTCATCATAATCCTTATCCCCTATGGATGGTACCTGTGCACCAAACTCAGCAACATCCCATATACTTTTGTGGAGTGAGGTTAGATGAAAACGCATTAAATCACTCCACCTAGCATAATCTTCACCATCAAAAGTTCGTGGTTTGCCTAATGGGACGGAAAGTAGAGGTGCATGTTTAGAAATGCGAGAGTAGTGTAGGGGAATCTTACTAAACTTCTTACGCTCTTGGCGTTTAGAAGTTACGGAGGGCGCATCGGAGTCGGAGGTCGATGTTGATGAAGTGTCGGTCTCGTAGTAGACCACTTTCCTCATCCTCTTTTGCTTGTCTCCACTTCGATGCGGCTTGTGGGAAGAAGATTTTTCCTTCTTCTCTTTGTGGTGAGAAGAAGATTTCTTCTCCTTCCCTTTGTTGGAGGAGCTCTTCTTCTTCTCCCTCCTCTTGGTGCGGGACTTTTCCGATGAAGTGCTCCTGTGGCTTGTAGTGGGCTTTTCGCCGGTCTCCATCTCCTTCTTGGCGTGATCTCCCGACATTACTTCGAGCGGTTAGGCTCTAATGAGCACCGGGCTCTGATACCAATTGAAAGTCGCCTAGAGGGGGGGTGAATAGGGCGAAACTGAAATTTACAAATATAAACACAACTACAAGCCGGGTTAGCGTTAGAAATATAAACGAGTCCGCGAGAGAGGGTTGAAAACAAATCGCAAGCAAAATAAGAAGTGTGACACGCGGATTTGTTTTACCAAGGTTCGGTTCTCGCAAACCTACTCCCCGTTGAGGAGGCCACAAAGGCCGGGTCTCTTTCAACCCTTCCCTCTCTCAAACGGTCCCTCGGACTGAGTGAGCTTTCTTTTCTCAATCACTTGGAACACAAAGTTCCTACAAGGATCACCACAAGATTGGTGTCTCTTGCCTCAATTACAAGTGAGTTTGATCGCAATGAAGGAATCAAGAAAGCACGATTGAAAAAGCCAAGCGACAAGAGCGACAAATAACACACGGATCACTTTCTCTCTCAAGCCACTAATCACTAATGATCTCTTTTCTCAATTGTGAAACTTGGAGAGATGGAGGCTTTGAATGTGTCTTGGAATGGATTGCTAGCTCTTGTATTGAATGTTGAAGGTTGGAATGCTTGGATGTATTGAATGGAGGTGGTTGGGGTGGTATTTATAGCCACCAACCACTTCCTAGCCGTTGGGCCATTCTGCTGAGCGCGGACGGTCCGCCCTCCTGGTGCGGACGGTCCGCCCCTGAAGATCAACGGCTGAAAATGCAACGGTCAGCAGTAACGGCTATATCAACGGCTATATTGCATTTAATGCGTCGTCAGATGTCAGATAAAGCCAGTCGCGGACGGTCCGGTCGTGCACCCCGGACGGTCCGCGAGGCCCCCTATAATTCATTTCTCCGAACCCGTCACCTTCGGGTTTTTCGGTTTCTTACCGACCGGACGGTCCGCGCCTGAGGCCGGACGGTCCGCGCGAGGGCTCGGACCGTCTTCGCTTTTCCTCCGGACAGTCTGTAGTGGAAACTTGTGTTTTTGCATTGGTTCTGTCCGAGGGTCATTCTTCTGTCACGGACGGTCCGCCGCAGGGGCCCGGACGGTCCGCGCTTGGCCTGTTTTTCCAAAAAGCTTCTCCTGTCCGGAATAATCTACGGTATTCCGGACAGTCGAATTAGTATAGTTGTAGATGAACCTTTGGCACCTGTAGAACATACAATCTAGAGCAAACTAGTTAGTCCAATTATTTGTGTTGGACAATTCAACCACCAAAACAATTTAGGAACTAGGTGTAAGCCTAATTCCGTTTCAAGGGGCGAGGACAAGTACGAAGAACCGGAGGCCCAAAGCGCGAATGGTGGCGGTGACCCCGTCGGTGACGGGGACTTCTCGAGCCGCCTCCGCCTCGACACCGATGGCAGGGGCCATCAGCCCCCCGGCAGATCCCCACTCAAATCCTTCCGGGCGAGTGGGGCACCGGCCTCCGCGCGAGGGCGCCATCCCGGTGCAAAGGCAGGACCACCCCAGAACACGAACGCCGCCCTAGCGGCGCGCGACATCTTGGGTGGCCCTCCCGTGCACACAGCGCGGCAGCCGCCCTCCGGCGGGAGGGGCCGCCGGGAGCCAAGCCGACGAGCCCGACACGCTGGAGGTGACGACGCCCGCCGTCGACCGGCCCCGCGTTGTCGAAGTCTGGGCCGCCCGCAGGGCCAGTGAGCGCCCTCTCCCCCGAACGCCGCGGGAGAGGGTGACCCACGAACCCGCGCGGGAGGTAGAGCACCGGCTCAGCCCGGCCCCCACCCCAGCGAGGATGATGAACGTCCTTGAAGCTGAGGGTGGGACCAAGATCGCAGCCCGGCTTGCTTCTCCCCACCCAGGAACTGGTGGTCACCGTCTTGGGTGACCACCGGTGGGGGGATACAGCCGGGCTGCATGATGAAAATCCTTGAAGCCGAATGATGGCTGAAAGGTACCAACTCCCACGGAGTTGCGTCCCTCCAACGATGAGGCGAAAAGACGGCGGGTACCCCCCATCCGGGGGCTTGGAAGGTGGAAAGACGCGACGCATAAGGGAGCGAGAAGACATGGTCGCCTTCCGAAAGGGGTCGCCCTCCTTTTAAAGGCAACTCTCCCTACGTGCGCCCCCAAACGTCACGGGCTGAGTCTTCTCCAACACGCTCCAAGGCCCTTCCCTGCGGCACGGGGGCTGGGTCCCGCGTGTCATGCAAACCGGCTCAGAGCAGAAGAAACCAAACCGCCGCGCGTGGTGCACACAACCTCCCAGCAGTTACAAGCGACCCCCCACTTTTGCCCAGACCAACGGGCGGAAGGGGCGGGCAGCCATGCAGGCGGCATGCAATCGCGCCAGGTGGACGCGCTTCTCCGACTCCCAACATGCCAGCATGGAGGCCCAGGCCCACGCGTCACGCAACCGGCGCGCCAGATGCTGCATGCAAGCAACTGCACCGCCACTTGCGCCACCACCGCGCCTCTTCGGTTGCGGAACCAATACCGCGACTCGAGGCGGCCCAGCGCACGACCCAGCAGCGCCAGCCTGGCGCGACGGTCAATACGGCCGAAAGTGGGCCGGCAGTAATGACGGTGGCAGGCGGGCGGGAGCAGCGGTCGCGTCATCGGCCAGACTCACGTCCCGTCCGGGGGCAGCAAGAGAACCCCCTCTCACGGCGTGAAGACAGGGCGCCCGTGATCCGTTCCTCGAACAGCTCGCGCACGCGCAACGGCCGCCCTGCCAACAACTCACCCCGTCGCATTAACTCCACGGCGGGACAGGCAGCGCTTCTGGCAGGAGAAGCGGGCGACGCTTCGCCTTCGCCGTAATAACCGCGCCAAAAAAGGTACGCCACGTCGTTCGATTTCATATCCTTTTCCTTTTTTCCTTTTTCTCTATCTCTTGCAACAGGGACCGGGAAAGGGGGATACCCCGAAAAGGATCCTTCCCTGTGAAGGAACCGGGCTCCGAGCCCCCCTACTGATCAGAGGTTCGAAGGCTGGCCCTCCGAGGGGTTCAACAGTCGCCTCAGATCGCGTGGGCCCTACACCCACTACTGTTCAGAGGTTCGAAGGCCGGCCCCCCCGAAGGGCTCCACGGCCGCCTCAGGCTACTCGGGCTCCACGCCCATTACTGATCAGGGGTTCGAAGGCTGGCCCCCGAAGGGTTCACAGTCGCCTCAGACGCCGAGCGAGGGATGACCAGGGGTACGTTCGATACATAACCAAGGCTCGGGCTGCGCTCCCGAGGTACCCTAGGACATTTCCGAGACCAGCGGGAGCGATCTTGTAACGGAATCCCATCGGAGGGAGGCATCGAGCCCTCGGACCCCGTCGCCAGGGGACCGGGTCCGGCAGATCACCCGCAGGTACTTTTGGGCGTGCCTCTGGGCCCCTAGCCGACCCCCAACGAACGGGGCACGGACGTCCACTCGGATTACCCGCTTGCAGCTCATCGGAGACACCATGTTCGGTGCCCATCGAGGGTAACATGGCGCTCTCCCCCCTCCTCCTTGCGGAAAGGCGACGTAGGGGCATATGTAAAAAAGCCGAGTCTGTCCCTGATCGCCCTCTCGCCCTATGCGGAGGCTCGGGGGCTGCTCTCGCAAACCCGGCTCCGGCCGAACCGTTGACAGCGTCAACATACCAGCCCGAGAACTTGGGCCCCGACCGTGCACCCGGGCTACGGCCAGTTCGCATGAGGGAACAACCAGACCAGCCGAAGCATTACGCAAGGCATTAAGACCTCGGGGGAGTGAAACCACTCCTCCGAGGCCTCGGGGGCTACACCCGGCGGGTGCGCTCGCGCGCACCCACCGGAACAAAATGCAACCGAGAAAGGCTGGTCCCCTTGCAAAAAAGTGCGACGAAAGCCTCCAAGCGAGTGCTAACACTCCCTTCGAGGCTCGGGGGCTACTGTCGGGGACCATAATTAGGGGTACCCTCAAGACGCCTAATTCTCAGCTGGTAACCCCCATCAGCATAAAGCTGCAGAGGCCTGATGGGTGCGATTAAGTCAGGGATCAGTCCATACGAGCGACTCGATCACGCCTCGCCCGAGCCTAGCCTCGGGCAAGGGCAGCCGACCCCGAGGGATTTCTGTCTCGCCCGAGGCACCCCTTTAACGGGGGACACATCTCCGGCTCGCCCGAGGCCTTGCCTTCGCTAAGAAGCAACTCTGACTAAATCGCCGCGCCGACCGACCGAGTCGCAGGAGCATTTAACGCAAAGGTAGCCTGACACCTTTATCCTGACGCGCGCCCCCCGGCAGAGCCGAAGTGACCGCCGTCACTTCGCCGCTCCACTGACCGGTCTGACAGAAGGACAGCGCCGCCTGCGCCACTCCGACTGCAGTGCCACTTGACAGAGTGAGACTGACAGGCAGTCAGGCCTTGCCAAAGGCGCCATAGGAAACTCCGCTCCGCCCGACCCAGGGCTCGGACTCGGGCTAGGCCCCGGAAGACGGCGAACTCCGCTCCGCCCGACCCAGGGCTCGGACTCGGGCTAGGCCCCGGAAGACGGCGAACTCCGCTCCGCCCGACCCAGGGCTCGGACTCGGGCTAGGCCCCGGAAGACGGCGAACTCCGCTCCGCCCGACCCAGGGCTCGGACTCGGGCTAAGCCCCGGAAGACGGCGAACTCCGCTCCGCCCGACCCAGGGCTCGGACTCGGGCTCAGCCCCAGAAGACGACGAACTCTGCTCCGCCCGACCCAGGGCTCGGACTCGGGCTCAGCCCCAGAAGACGACGAACTCCGCTTCGCCCGACCCCAGGGCTCGGACTCCGCCCTGGCCTCTGCCGAACAACCTCCGCCTCGCCCGACCCAGGGGCTCGGGCTCGGCCTCGGCCATGGAAGACAGACTCGACCTCGGCTTCGGAGGAGCCTCCACGTCGCCCGACCTAGGGCACAGGCCAGCCACGTCAACAGGAAGCGCCATCATCACCCTACCCCGAGCCGACTCGGGCCGCAGAGAACAAGACCAGTGTCCCATCTGGCTAGCTCCGCCAGATAGGCAATGATGGCGCCCCGCTAGCCCTGTGACGACGGCGGCTCTCAGCTCCCTTACGGAAGCAGGGGGATGTCAGGAAGGACTCAACCGCTCCGACAGCTGTCCCTCCGCCAGGCTCCGTTGCTCCTCCGACAGCCACGACATCACACCAGCAGGGTGCCAAGATCTCTCCGGCTGCCACATTGGCATGTACTTAGGGCGCTAGCTCTCCCCCCGCTAGACACGTAGCACTCTGCTACACCCCCATTGTACACCTGGATTCTCTCCTTACGCCTATAAAAGGAAGGACCAGGGCCTTCTTAGAGAAGGTTGGCCGCGCGGGGACGAGGACGGGACAGGCGCTCTCTTGGGGCCGCTCGCTTCCCTCACCCGCGTGGACGCTTGTAACCCCCTACTGCAAGCGCACCCGACCTGGGCGCGGGACGAACACGAAGGCCGCGGGATTTCCATCTCTCTCACGCCCGTCTCCGGCCACCTCGCTTCCCCCCTTCGCGCTCGCCCACGCGCTCGACCCATCTGGGCTGGGGCACGCGGCACACTCACTCGTCGGCTTAGGGACCCCCCGGTCTCGAGACGCCGACAGTTGATGTGTGTGGGAACGGAGTGCCTCGCCACGTCGTGTGTTTAGGTTTACCTTGCAAGGATAAAAACTCGATTCGAATCGTCTGCTTCTCGCAGCAAAAGAGACTGCTTGATCCATGCTGCTACATTGAGCAATAAGTGAAAATGAGTTGATTTGCAAAAGATGTTGATTGCTAAAAATGCTTGATACTGTGTATGAGTAGCTAGGTACTCATCTAGTTTAAAAAGGATCATACGTAAACTTGAAAGGCTAAAATTTGATTTTAGACTCAGCTAGTGCTTTTGGCAAACCAAACCTCTCAGCCAAACAACTGCATGTCTAAAGGTAGAGCAGTAGACTCCTCACACTGGGTAAGTCTAGCTGAGTATTAGTATACTCAGCCTTGCTTGTGGCATAATTTTTTTACTAGTTCTCTGGAGGATATGGTTGCCGGAGTAACTTGGTCATCTACCCTGCCACCGGGCTGGACAGTCGAGTGGGACCCAACCTCAGCAGGAGAGGAGCATGAGGAGTGATGGGCCAGGCTTCCCCATCCTCCCTTTTTTACCGTTAGTTAATTTCTGCTGCATCCAGAATAATGATTACTACTTTTGCAAAACTCCGATGATGTTGTAATAACCTTAAGTACCTTTTTAATCTATGGTTTTATGCTTTTTTGTATTTGCTCTGTGCCTCACCTTCGAGTGAGTATGTGGTACTTGATCCTGTTAGTGGCCTTGTCGGACTAGATACGAGGGACTGACGTTTTATTGCTATTTAAGTGTGGTCTAGCCTCTAAGGCGGGACTTAGACACAAGTAGGAATACCATGGTGGACAACCTCCATGGTGAGCTGAGCGACGGCACAGGGGCGAGCAGGGAACAGGGCACGGATGAAATTAACCAGAGCTCGACGCGCGCAGCAGGGACAGAGGGAGGAGCGCGGCGCGACGGGGATTAAGGTTGGGCGCAGCTTCCATGGGCGAGCAGGAAACAAGACGCGCTGCGGGGCTCGACGAGACACTGGTTCCAAGGAGCTTATAGGTGTTGCCCAGCTAGGGCACAGGGAGGAGCACGCGGCTGAACGGGAAGCCAAGCGCTAGGGGCGAGCTCACGGCGGGGTCAGACTTGGCTGGGCGCGCGCGTCAGGAAGCAGAGAAGTTGGGCACCGAACTGGGAGCTTGGCCAGGACGCGCGACACAGAGACCAGAGAGAGAAAGAGGGACACGGCTTGGAAAAGCAGGGGGTGCACCAGGGAGCAGAGCGCTCAGCGCGTGGCAGGGAAGAAGGAGAAGTAGGGGCGCGGCACCAGGGAGCTCGACCGAGTGCCGGTGCTGGAAGCCGAGCGAAGCTCCAGGCTGGGGCGAGCAGCAGACACGGCTGGAGGAGGGAGCTGGGTGTGGTGCGCGTGGAGACCAGAGAGAAGCGACCGAGCGCCAGGGAGGAAGAAGAGGAGTGTGCAGGAGATAAACATTGCGACAGGAGAAGATAAAGACGGAGGCTGCGCGTGAAAAAAATCCTGGCGGCTGAGATATTTTTCAGATTTTCTCAATTTCTCTTCTTTTCTCTCTTTTTTACCGAAAATCGCAGATATTTTTGAATCATGATTTTTAGCGATGTAAAATGGGTCGAATCAAACGAGATTGATAACAATAAATGGAAACGATTTGATTTGGCGAATACTCGGGAGCCAAATGAATTCGTACCGTTAATTCACCTTTTTAGATCGAGGCGAGAAGCAACAGACCGAATTAAACGGATTTCGGCAATGATAATTTGTTCCAAAAACTTCCTTCATGGAGTTCTAAATAAATTTGTTTGGGGATAAAATTATCCGAGTGGGTCAGACTTCAGAATTCGTATTCTTTGTATAACTTTTATTCAGACACACAACACGACATATCACGAAATAAACGCGCGATATCGATGCGGCATCGAGATTGCGATCCTTTCCGGAAACAACGTCACGCATCGTTTACATGGGAGAGAATCTGTGCGCTGTCCAGACAAGGATTTTGCACTAAAAACTTTAGTTATCGAATTCGGCTTCGGTATTTTAGACTGTATTTAGTTCTGTCTATTTTTTACGATCCTCACCAGCGGTCGATCATTTGATCAGACGCCAACAATCACATGCTGAGAGGAACGATCCACTTAATATGCTGGCACATTGTTCTTTTCGGATAGCGCGGGTTTCCAGATTTTACATAAAATCAGAAGCCTTCTGATTTTCGTATTCACTTACGCGTGTGATCCGAACAGTTCAAAATTCGCGAGCAAACGAAGATTCGATAATCCAAAAGTTTCCCGAACCCTTTTTAATTGCGTAGATTATCGAAATGAAAATGGCACCAAACTCGAATTTTTGTGAGATGATTAAAATCCAAGCTAAACGAGAATTCTCGAATAATCTTGGTAATCAGAGACGGGATTAATATCGAAATCGTTATTCACCCCGGCCTTTCTTACTTACGTCCATAATCGTTGTTTACGTACAGTAACACCTGGTGTGTTACAGCCCTCCCCCTTAAAAGAATCTCGTCCTGAGATTCGGAGCGAAAGACTTTTAAGAGTAGAGAAACATGTAACTCCTTGTCCATATCAGCGATAAACATAAAACAACTCCAAGCAAATGCGAGTGTCTCAGGATGTGGTTTCTCTAGTGGACATAACATGTATAGCTTTAAGCTAATTTTAGAGATGTCCACCAATAGAGACGATATCTGCTAGAAGAACACATAGGGTTCCATGTGTGCAGTTTTCTTTTTCTGATAACACTATACTATCTGAGTCTGTTGGGCGAGCGGTAGATATGCGACTTTACCCAAACAGAACCAGATGCAACCTCTTGGGTAAAATACACAAAAGGAGGTTTACCAACAAGTGGTCATTTGAGGAATTCAAGTTCCAGGAAGATAAATAAAATTCGAGGAACGCATTAGTGAAGATGATCAACAAAGGTTGACTTCACAATCAATCCATTTTATCAAGCACTAGGCATGGCTCGACTTGATCACACATGCTGGAAAAGCACACGCGAGGCGATCAAGGCACAACTAGAGCGATGATTAGGTGGTTACTGGCCGACTTAATTTGATCTTTGTAAGTACTTTCTTAGGATGGGTTGAACCAAAGTGAGTTTAGATAACTCGACAAAACGATCTCTAGACTCAACCTTTGTTCACAAAGCAATTACAAGTTAGTAAAATCCAACTTGTTGAACTAGTTTTTGACATTGAGTAGGTCCTCTTATTATCCATCGGTAATCCAAGGGTTGAGAGTTCATTCTTGTTAGCAGGAGATCATGCACTTGGGTAGAAATCCATTTGGTCAGGTTGTTCATCTGTTTCTTCATGTGAGACAAACTGACTTAGTTCGGGAATACATGGATTAAATAAGAGAGCAAATGAACAAACTCCTGCATCTCAGCAGCAGAGGAAACAAATCTCCATTTTGAGAGCTAATCAGTTATCTCTCAACACTAAAAACTTCCAAGGCTTCACCTTTACAAAGGACGTAAAGGGAACTTGTATGAGTAGTCACTACTAAGATCAAAAGAAAAAGACCACACATGAAAGTGGTATACCCTTTTTGATCCAATAGAGATGATAGATGTTGCTTGATCATTTCGACAAACAACACCGAAATCGTTTCAAGGGAAGGTCCATGGAAGATCACACATCAGTGTAGTTCCACAATGGATCATGACTAGAGACCTCGATACCAGCATGCGCCAAGAAGCATAACCTTGCGTGTACATTCACAAGGGGCTCTCAGTTTCGCTGCGGCACCATAAGTCCTTAATCATGACACCATTACCGAACTGGCACCAATAAAGAATCTCACATGGTAAGAACAATTTGTGAAGAGATAACATATTGATATAGTCTCATAATGGATTATGACTACTAACCGCGATACCAGCGCGTGCCAAGCAGCGCATCCATGTGTCGATCATCCACAGGAGGCCCTCGGTTTTGTCGCGACACCATCGGTTTTAGTCACAACACCATTACCAGACGTAACCAATAAGAAATATCGCGCGTTACAAATAGACTGAGCAAGGGTGACATTATACAAGAGACTCTACCTGTCAGAACGGTTACAAGTAGAGAGTCAAATAGATCATGGCCCGATGAAATGAACAAGGCATGGCCATAATCTAAATTGGTTGAGGAAGGGAGTATGATGGGAGACTGTTAATTCAGCCCCAAGCATATTTCTATGCATCACAACAATTACAAGGTTAAGTGATTAGTATCTGATTAGATACGGAGGGAAGACAATCATAAGGTTAAGTTGGTATGCCTTCGATAGATATGAGAAAACCAAAGGCATCAAACTCAAGAAAATGATCGAACATGTCTTTCCCGAGTTAGGTTGATAAAGCAACAATATGATCCTCAAAAGAGGCAAAATAGAATAGGAATATCAACGTACATCAACCGAATAAAAGCGAAGCTTAGGAGGAAGACAGGACCACTAAAGAGTCACGGACTAAACGACAAGAACACGGACTCAAGATCCTAGCTTTAAGCTCATGCACATCTTGTGTTGGATAAAGAAATCATCCAAACATCCATTCTCATGAGTTTGGTCATGGAGTGATAACGGAAAAATCAACTTTGGGTCATGGTTCACTAAATAAGAATATGGCCTAGTTTTGGGGTTTAGGCAAACAAGTCACCGACTCTCTATTGGCATATCAAGTTCAAGAGCAAGTACATATAACACCTAAATAGATTACCTAAAGAACGGAGGATAGCTATTTCATCGAAGTTCATAATTCAACATTACACCACATTATCTACAATCACTGGTTACCAGAATAAAGATGAGAGAAGTATTTTGGATGTATAGGTGACAAACATGATGCAACAATCAGGATGCATGCTCGTCCTATTCGTCCTCACAAGTTTTGCCATCATAATGTGGCAATAACGTTCTATCTCGGTGGCATACCTATGACTCTCGGTATTTTGCTAGTCGTTAGCTACACATACGTTTTCGAGGTTAGTGTACCTGCAGAAAAATCCATCACAGCCCATTTTCCAATGATGCAATTCACACATGACAGTTTATCATAGTTTATACTCCATATATTGCTATATGGAGGCCAGCTCATCATTAAGCGCCGAGCCACGCATAGGCGCTGTTGCCACACTTTAACCATAGGGCAACCCATTATGGTAATTCACCTTGTTACCTGAGCGTAGGTGCGTCGTTACAAGTACATTACACTTCTCAGTATTCTCATGTCTGTATACCCATACATCCATGGGGTACTGAATTCCCACAAAAATAATTACTCTATATCGCAGCCTTCATATATACATATGTGGAACATGTATATAATCAAGCGCCACAATTAAGCACTCCCCTAGACCGACAGTTATTTGGTCATGCTCTCACATCTCACCTTACCTTGAGCGTCAATCCATTCAAAACTGAATGGCCTAAAAAATAACAATACACATGTATGCAATACCCCTGGTTGTGGGTTAATGGTTTTTAAATAAGCCACCTAATAATCCTTACTTTTGGGCTTAACAGAGGATGTCGTTAGCATTATAGTTTTTCAAAACTGTTTTTCAAAGCCAAACAATTTGTTTAGTTGAAAATAGGTTTTTCGAAACCAAAACTTTTGTTTTGAAAATACGTATGTGACCATATATACTTAATCCTGCTCCGATACCAGCTGTGGCAGAACCTCCCAAGTTATTGGGCCCACATGCACCTGCCCTTGTCTCAAAGACCTCAGACGGCTATGCATGTGCACCAAATAACTTAACAGGATCTGTCCGATTGTCCCAAGGACCTCAGATAAACCACTTACAACCAGGATCGCAGGATTAAGTAAACACAAATCACACACCAACATTTTGCAGCGGAAATCTTATTACTAAATTTTACAAGTTACATCAAGTTTTACAATGTACATGATCGGAGTGATTACAAAAGTGATTCAAAGAAATAACTTTGAACTGTTATAAATTATTTGTAGTTTTGAAATATATGCTAGCTTAAGTGACCATCCTCAATAAGAAGTATAGGAGAGTTACTTAGACTTATAAGATGGTCGTGCCCACCGGCGCTTAACACCAATCACAATCAAGTGACTCGTAACCTGTAGCAACAATTGGAATAAAACCCTAAGTACGCAAGTACTCAGCAAGACTTACCCGACTAAAGAAAAGACTCTCAAGGGTATGCTGGTTTTAAAAGGATTCAAGGTAAGGCTTATCAAGAATCAAGGACTCTGTTTGCAGAAAAGCTTACTATGAGTGAATCCTTAAAAATCCATTTTTACTTGTCAAGTTAAGTAAAGTTACCTGCATAGAGTTCTTTATATCCTAGTTCAAGCACTTGGCCTATACTAGCCGTCCTTTTATCATCCCATCAGTTCATTGGATTGCTACATGTAGGGCAGTGACCAAGTCTTCATATCCGAGAAGTAACGGTGATCCGAATCGATTAATACCCAGCTGGGGATCTCCAACCACACGACATATGTAGCACTTAACCCTTGCATATGTCAACTCGCCACCGGGGTTCTTAAGTCCAAACCGGGTTCACGCCAACCGAGAGCACAGATACACCACCGTCCAGCCTCTTGCCACGGAGGGTACACGCTACTCTCGCCATCTCTCCACTCCATTGTGTGTTGGCCTTTTTAGTATTAGTCTGCCCGAGGCAAAGCTTACCCATGACGAGGCATGTGGCTAGTTAAAAGGTCCTCAATCAGAAAGCCTACATCGACACGGTCCTTAATCGACTCAGACGGAGGCACTACACCGAGACTTCCTTCTCGTGCAAGCCACCCGCCCGGTCTCAGCTTTATTATTTTAAACCCAAAGTTTGGTACCTGGCAGAGGTACATCTTTTTAGATGTTGAACCCATCAAGGCCTTTGATGGATCCACCATCATAAGTATTTTCTTTTGTAAAAATTTCCATCCACTGAAGCATCACTTTTGTATTAAAACAAAACATTTTTGTTTTTCTAGAGCAAGGCTAAGCATCATAAAATTCTTTTCATAAAAGGGTATCAAGGAAGGGTAATCAATTTTCCAAGGAAGGAAATGCATCAATGGTTTAGCACACAACTCCTATCACCTAATGCATCAAACAAGGTGATAAAAGATTTTAAAACAGCAAGGAGGTGACAAATGCACCGGGGCTTGCCTGGATAACACTACGTTAGTGTTGTTAGGTGGCGACCACTTGGCGATCAGCTTTTGTCTTGGCACTTGGTCAGATTATCCATCTTCAGGTTCATCCATCATCATTACCTTGAGATTAATCCAGCTCTTGCCCTTCACATCACGTGATCAACTAGTGTACCTCATGAGATGCATGATGCACATGTATGAGCATGAGTATAAATAGCATAAGATAGATAATATACACCGAAGAGGATGAAACACTTATAACAAAACATTAAAATCAGTCACAAATAAGTACCAGCTAGCGATATAAGACTAATTATAATAATTACACTTTTCTAGCCTATTCGGAGATAGCTCATACATCAAGAAACCTTAAACCTTGTATGAGTCCTCTATTTTCCTTAACTAATGCATAACACCGAAAGGATAACAATATTCAAACTCCTATTATTGGACATCTGAGTTATAGTACCTGCAGGAACAATTTAACTAACCTATATTCCACTAGGCCATTCTAACCATCGATATAATACAACATAATAATTACTAAGGCAAGGCTTTTGACCTCACTATTCAACACAATCAACATCGACAAACTTATCGAATAATCGTTTAAAATACTAAATCTATTCTTCACGCCACTAATTTGGTATATTTCATAAGTAAAACCAATTTGAATACACTCGACAGTCATGTCCGCTCGGGTACTCCTATGTAACTAGCATTTTAAACCTAAGTTTTACCTCGCGACACTAGTACGCCATAAGCATGTCCTCACATGCGACAAGATATTTTGGCAACCATCGAATATAACTATGACATGTTTATGCTTCAATCAAGATAATCGTCGCGATTAATATATCTATTCAATCCATCGACTCAGTCAATTAATAAAAATAGCGAACTAGAGAACGGTTACCGATTCAAAAAGAATTCCAAGCCATCGGTGAGGATTCTTGTTTAAGCCTCCCGTCGAGTTCCTGGCAAACGCCCCGTGAGTTCCACTTCTTCACTTAAACTTCTAAAATTGCAGCGGTGATCGAAGGCGAGCACGTAGAGGCAGAGTTGGAGCGAACACGACGACAGCGAGGTTGCCGACCGACAGCAGTGCGGAGGCAAGTGACAACATCGACGTGGTGGCACGACAATCCTATTCGATGGAAATAATGGCGTGACGACACGTTTGGGCTTTTTGTCAACACTACAGGAAACTGGTTAAAGAACGTGGGTGAAAAACCGTCGAACTTAATGTAATAAGCCGTCGAACTTACCGTAAGAACGTGGGTTTACCGACGAATATAGCCGACGGCAATTTTTGGACGAACTTATAGAAGTAAGTTCGACGGCCCCGTCGAACTTAACCTTAAGAACGTGGGTACCGTCGAACTTAACATTAAGAACGTGGGTACCGTCGAACTTAACATTAAGAACGTGCGTTTTTAAGTTCGACGGGGGCCGTCGAATTTTTCCCATAAGTTCGACGGCACCCACGTTCTTAACCTTAAGAACGTGGGCATCCACGTTCTTAACCCTACGTGGGTCTGCGAGGACTACACAATAAGTTCGACGGTACCCACGTTCTTAACCTTAAGAACGTGGGTACCCACGTTCTTAACCCTTTTCCAGAAAAAAATAAAAAATACAAAAATGAAAAATTAGACACACATAATATCACATGCAACACAATATATCACATACAATACAGATTTCAAACACATTGATATATGTTCATATCACAAATTCACACAAGTCCAAATATATAAGTTCACAAATTCACATAAGTCCAAATACATAAGTTCACAAATTCACACAAGTTCACATCCATAGTTCACATTTTTAGTTCACAAGTTCAAACACACAAGTTAAGTTCACATCCATAGTTCACATTTTTAGTTCACAAGTTCAAACACACAAGTTCAAACATTAACTCCATCGCTCTCGATCAGGACATCGGATTGTTGTTCGTAGCTCCACCACTAGAATTGAGACATCCGCAAAGTCAACATGAGGGGGAGTCACTTGATGAGAGCCGGAATCCTACAAAATAAATCAAAATTCTCATAAATACACAACTGGCATTAAAACACGTGTACACAAAGATATAGGAAAGCATGATAAACATAAAATGTGGCTTCCATATTTGTGCATGAACATGAACATGAGAGTGAAAACAGACTTCATTTCGCAGCACCGTGTTATTTAAAATGATGCATCGTGCAAAGGATCCGCGATGTTAACTGTCCAAGAAACTACTTTGGAAATTCAGACTTAGACGCTGTTCCAAATCTGAAAATTCAGCCACCTAACAGTCCAAAGCATGTCACAACAAAACAGCTCTTACAACACTAAATTCTAAAGCCAGTTGTTCGGACTGCTGCAACTACAATACAGAGAGACAAAACACTGTATAAACAATAGAAGCTATTTTGGATTAAAGCCAAGTGAACAACTTGACTATATTGATCCAAAAAAAACAGCTTGACTAATTCATTGGTGTATGGTCTAATGGAAAAAAGGGTTAAGAGTCATAGCACGTACCTTTATTTGGCTTAGTGCTGATAGCTTCAAACCAGGCACTTTTATGATTTTGGCTGTAGCTATAGCCTACCAAACAAATAGCAAGCATCAGAGTAATTACCGAAGCTTTGTCATATGTGCTATGCCCAACACCAATGCCAAAAATTGGGAGACCCTGCCAATGACAGAAACAAAGAAAAAGGAAAAAATATTGGAACAAAGAAAGAAGAAAATTGCTAGAACTACGACATGCAACTTAACAATTGTGCTAGAAGGTTTGCTAATATTTTTTGAAAATAAAAACTAAGAGTCTCGAGGAACACACACAGACTTTAGATATTTCAGCAGCAGCGACGCGATGGATGCCAAGCCATTCTGTCAAAAAGTATTTTGAACAATCAGTGGCATCATACACAATGAAAAAAAAACTAAAAGAACAGTCATCAGTCCAAACCTTTCAAAATAACCACTGAACAAATTGTACCACCATCGAAGTTGTACAGAAGAATCTACAAATAACATGTACACCATAAGACAAGGAAAAACATAACGTTGAATAGAAAACAGAAATCTGCATTCTTAATATAGAGGCGTCTCAAAGACCTAGTAGAAGAAGCTATAACAGCCATTCAATTTAGCACTTGACCGAGTAGGCATCCAGTAGCAACCTCGAGTAACATATTAGGCAGAACCCCTCACAACATTTAACTGTATCAAGATATAGAGGAAAGTACGACGTTCACATAACACAAATAATTGCACATAGCATCCAAAAGAAAAACAATATGGAAGTTATGGCAGCAAGATCCAGCACAAAGGTTCTCCATGATAGCTGCTGATGTATAGTTGTAATCATTAACCTGCCATTACACTGAGAACCAAAAGACTCATTTCTTTCTCCCACCATGCTCCCTTAGTGTTAGATTGATCACAGGTGAGAAATATCAAGGCGAACCCAAAGCTTAAAGGTGAGAAATTATCACATAAGATCCTACAGCTCTTTCTAACAAAATATTGACAGGTCAACTGTAGTTATCACAGATGCCAAGTGAAAACATACCTATGATCCTACAGACCATAATAACCAAACAATGTCCAGTCAACTGCAGTTATCACAGTTCAAGTAATTATGACGCCATATCATACTTTGAAACTACAGACCTTAATAACCCATGTTGCTGTTAGTAGGACATCATTCCGTGGAAGTTTGACAATCAATATAAGTTAACACTTTAACCTCTTCAGTGCGATCTTCATTCGGCATATTAACTTTCCTATTGAAAACTGAATATCAAAGTACTCCGTATTAAGAATTTCAACAAGGAGATAGACGCATTAAGTCCAGAATATGGTAGCCTTAGAATACCAACAGTAAAAAGGCATGTCTAGTTCAAACACACAAATGACTGGCTCATAATCAATCCATATAGGGTAATGGTTCAACCAACAGATTTTATTATTGGAAGTAAACAGCTATACCTCCTTTGTGTATCGTGACAGGCCAATAAGTTGTGAATCACGTATTGATTTGTATAAATCTACTGGGGCTATAGGCCTCTACAGATGGACAGAGCAAACATTGATCAGAAAAAGAAAATGAATTTTGCTATACAAACAAACACAAATAGGCAGATTATTGAGAGTGGTATTGCTGCAATAATAAAATAAACAATCAAAATGAGAAATGATTAGGAGAAGACCAGAATCGTAGAACTTTAAGGGAACCTTCGTTAGCTTTCTGATTAACATATACAGTAATATCTGGAAGGATTAAATTCTAGACAGGATGACTCACCTCGAGCACACTATCAATTTCATTTTGAATCCTCCAATTCAAACATTCTACAATCTATAGAAACAAACATATTATTAATTAAATTCGTGGTCCTTCACCCACTGTTGAGAAACTTGTATGAAACGTTACCATTTTATGAGCCTTTGCTACATTCCACTCTCTAGCCTTAAGGAAACGCACAAGTGTTTCTTTGGGATAGCCCTGGTGCATATTCTGAAATAAGCGAAGATATGCTCACATTGTTTCCCAAAATCCCTCAACAAGTTATAGTTTAAGTTGATGAACAAATAATCATGTATTACATATTTACATCTAACGACACTGAAGTGAAGGTAGTAATCAAACATTTTCAGAAATTTAATCATTCTATATAGTCAAGCTGCTAGTGTTTTGAGGCCGAAGACTACCTCCAGGCTCCAACCATATAAAGTGATAAAGAGTGGGAGCTGCAAAAGATACAATAAGACTTGAGATTGTACTCTTGCAACTTCACAGTAATCCAAAAATACATTAAGACCTGAGATTGGGAGCTGCAAAAGATGATCTGGCAAATAATCTTGAGTAATAGATCTGGAGCAAATAATCTTGAGTAGTAGCAGTGAATTTCTGTAATGGATCTGTTGTATTCTCTTGGACTAAGCAAGACGATTCTAGAGAAGGGTGATTGGTTTGGACGCTTATATCAGGTGATTCTATAGAAGGGATCTGTTGTATTGTGATACACCATGTGCAGTGGCCAGTACAAGTGAAGTTCCAACTTGTACATCACCCTTGGCTGCTACCCCCGGGACGGACACGAAGGCCCTGTAGCCGCGGTGGCGGAGCGAGATTCTGGCCGTCGGCGGGTTGTGGAGCCTGTCAAAGCTCGTCGTGACGGAGGCCCCCTCCCTGGCATTCGTCCTGCTGGCGCCCTCCACTCCGAGATCCGGCGTCCCGGCGACCCAGCGACCCCATCGGTGGTGGTATTGAACAACAGGGAGATGGAGAAGGTGTGAGAGAGGGGAGAGGAGAGAGGAAGAGGTGGTCCTCACCGGCGATGAGCACGTCGTCGAAGGTCCTTGCAGGGCGGCGGTCGTCTTGCAGCTAGGGCTCTCGTCCTCCGGTCACACGAGGCGGCGTGGGGAGCGGGATCGATTCACGCAGTGCAGGGAGCGGTAATCAGACGCTACGGGTCCGTATCCGGTCATGACGCTATTGGAAACGGGTCGGCCCAACCAAACGCAGAACAACGGGACCAAATCACGGTGCAAATGGATCACGGGCGAAAAACAGTCGACCAAACAACTTCTAAAGTTCGACGGTGTCCACAAGCCCGACGAACTTAACTTAAAAACGTGGGTACCCACGTTCCTAACTCGTTAAGTTCGACGGTTTTATCCAGGGCCTACGAACTTAACTTAAGAACGTGGGTACCCACGTTCTTAACTTAACCTATGAACTTAACTCAAGTACCCACGTTCTTAATTTTACCCACGAACATTTATCAGTTTCTTGTAGTGCAAGCACAAGAGCAGGGTGCCGGGATGGAGCAGACGTCGCGATGGCCGAAGTTGGCACAAGCGGCAAGGCGAGTGTAAGAATACAATAGACGACACCCCGGCGAGCACGCAGTGAGGCACGCAACAGCGACGATAGTCGAATCGGCAACAGAGTGTTGGCGAACTCGATGAACACGACCACAGTCGCGTGCTGGCGTGGATAGGACAACGGAGGCTGGCGAGCCCAACAGAGGAGCTTGCGCGACACGCATGGAAAGGGATCCGGCGCAGGGAGCTCGGGATGCAGAGTACCATGGCGGACAACCTCCATGGCGAGCTGAGTGACGGCACAGGGGCAAGCAAGGAACAGGGCGCGGAGGAAAATCACCAGAGCTCGACGCGCGCAGCAGGGACAGAGGGAGGAGCACGGCGCGACGGGGATTAAGGCTGGGCGTAGCTTCCATGGGTGAGAAGGAAACAGGACGTGCGGCGGGGCTCGACGAGACGCTGGTTCCAGGGAGCTTATAGCTGTTGCCGAGCTGGGGCACAGGGAGGAGCACGCGGCTGGACGGGAAGCTGAGCGCCAGGGGCGAGCTCACGACGGGGTCAGACTCAGCTGGGCGCGCGCGTCAGGAAGCAGAGAAGCTGGGCGCTGAGCTGGGAGCTTGGCCAGGACGCGCGGCACATAGACCAGAGAGAGAAAGAGGGACTTGGCTTGGGAAAGCAGGGCCGCGCTAGGGAGCAGAGCGCTCAGCACGCGGCAGGGAAGAAGGAGAAGTAGGGGCGCGGTACCAGGGAGCTCGGCCGGGCGCCGGAGTTGGAAGCCGAGCGAAGCTCCAGGCTGGGGCGAGCAGCAGACACAGCTGGAGGAGGGAGCTGGACGCGGTGCGCGTGGAGACCAGAGAGAAGCGACCGAGCGCCAGGGAGGAAGAAGAGGAGCGCGCAAGAGATAAACATTGCGAGCAGGGAGAGAGATTGCTACAGGAGAAGATAAAGACGGAGGCTGCGCGTGAAAAAATCCTTGCGGCTGAGATATTTTTCAAATTTTTCTCAATTTCTCTTCTTTTCTCTTTTTTTAAACCAAAAATCGCAGATATTTTTGAATCACGATTTTTAGCGATGTAAAATGGGTCCAATCAAACGAGATTGATAACAATAATTGGACACAATTTGATTTGGCGAATACTTGGGAGCCGGATGAATTCGTACCGTTAATTCACCTTTTTAGATCGAGGCGAAAAGCAACAGACCGAATTAAACAGATTTCGGCACTGATAATTTGTTCCGAAAACTTCCTTCGTCGAGTTCGACATAAATTTGTTTGGGGATAAAAATTATTCGAGTGGGTCGGACTTCCGAATTCGTATTCTCTGCATAACTTTTATTCAGACACACGACTCGACATATCACGAAATAAACGCGCGATATCGATGCGGCATCGAGATTGCGATCCTTTCTGGAAACGACGTCACACATCATTTACCTGGGCGAGAGTCTGTGCGTTGTCCAGACACGGATTTTGCACTAAACACTTTAGTTGTGGAGTTCGGCTTCGGTATTTCAGACTGTATTTAGATCCGTCTAATTTTTACGATCCTCACCGTCAGTCGATCATTTGATCAGACGCCAACGATCACATGCTGAGAGGAACGATCCACTTAATATGCTAGCGCATTGTTCTTTTCGGATAGCGCGGGGTTCCAGATTTTACATAAAATCTGAAGCCTTCTGATTTTCGTATTCACTTACGTGTGTGATCCGAACAGTTCAAAATTCGCCAGCAAACCAAGATTCGATAATCCAAAAGTTTCTCGAACCCTTTGTAATTGCGTAGATTATCAAAATGAAAATGGCACCAAACTCGATTTTTTGTGAGATGATTAAATTCTAAGCTAAACGAGATTTCTCGAATAATCTTGGTAATCGAAGATGGGATTAATATCGAAATCGTTATTCACCCCGACCTTTCTTACTTACGTCCATAATCGTTGTTTACGTATAGTAACACCTTGGGTGTTACAACTTGATCCTTATTATTGGAGTCACGAGACAATATGAACGCTAAGTTGACTTCTTGACAACCCTAGGACCTGTGGGTTAGGGCCCACCATGCTTCCGTTGTGCCACTTTAAACCTGGTTTGTCAATGTTGATCGCATTGCCATCATTCGGGGTTAGTAGCTAACCCCCTTAATAGGATCATTGTTACCATGCACTTGATGAAGACGATGTCGACTCTGATCCTGATTGATTTAGAGGAGATAGAGGTTGCCAACTTGCCAGGTGCAAGAGGAGAGAATAGCGAGAAAAGGTAGGCATAGGCGAATTAGAGAGAGCAAGGGGGAGAACCCAACTACCTAACTCCATAACACTCACCTAGTGAATTGATCCATTATGGACCAAGGGCTACAACACATCAACACTCATCACAAAGAAGCAAATCAGCCATAACACAAAGACAAACAACACAAGCACATAGCAACAAGCATCTCATTGCTACATGTTAATGTTAACTAGATTGTGGCCTTTCTTGAAAAGGGAATAACTACTCTCTAAGGTTATTGAAAGACAAGGAGAAGAACAAGACGTATGGGACAAGAGCATGAACACAACAAAGGATAGAGCTGAAGCAAGATTTGCAAAGCGACAAGGGAGGGGAAAACAACCAAGGACGAGATATGTAAAACCACATCCTCGAACTAAAATAGGAGAGAGAAGCCTTTAAAATGCAGGTACAAGATAAGCATCTAGGTAAATACCGAGAGATGACAAGGGTTAAAGGTAATAACAGATAGAAGCATGGCAAGGGATGGGGTAGAGACAAAGCTTGCAAGGCGACAAAACGGGAAGCAATCAAGGGAGAGATAGGTAACTCACCACTCTCAAACTGGGTTGGAAAAGAGGTGGCTTTTAAAGGGTAAGTTCAAAGTAAGCATTTAGGTAAAGAGATAAATATCGCAAGGGCCAAATCCGATAATGGACAAGGGTGTAAGAGAAAAGATGAAGGCATAGAAGAGTCAGTGGTACAAGTACAACAAAGAATGGAGCTAAGTTAAGGCTTGCACGCAGTAAAGAAGAGGATATAGCCGAGGGTGATATAAGTAAAACATCACTCTCAAAGTGAGATAGAAAACAGGAGATTTCGAAAGCAGACCTAAGATAAGCATCAAGACAAGATCTAGAGAATACAAAGGTAAGGATGATATCAAACAAAAGCTCAACAAAGGATGGGTCAAGGTAAGACAAGACTTGCAATGGCAAAGGAAAAGGAAACGACCAAGAGCGGGATAGGTAAAACAACACCCTTGAACTAAAATGGAAGAGGCGAGGCTTTAAAATGTGGGCAAGCATCATGAAAAATACCGAGAGATGTAAAGGGTTAAAGGTTAATAACATACAAGGGTGTAAGAGGAGAGGTAAAGGTGTAGAAAACCTAAGGTGTGAGTACGACAAAGAATGGAGTTAAGACAAGACTTGCACATACCAAAGATGAGGTTAAAACCAAGGGCGGGATTAATAAAACACCACTCTTGAACTGAGATGGGAGATTGGAGATTTTAGATAACGGACATATTATAATCACCAAGGTAAGATCGAGAGATGAGAAAGGTAAAGGCAATAACAAACAGGAGCACAATAAAGGGTGAACATAAAAACTCGCAAGCGACAAAGAAGAGGATACAACCAAAAAAAGGTAAAATACAACTCTTAGATTGGGATGGAAGACAAAAGGAAAGGTATAAGATAAGCATCAAGGTAAGATGTAGAGGTGTCAAGGGTAAATATGATAATAATGAAAAGCATAACCATGGACAGAGTTAAGGAAAGACTCGTGAAGTGGTGAAGTGGAGAAAACAATCAAGGGTAAGATAGGTAAGGTTCCAATAGGATGGTTGAAGTAAAAAAACCATTACCGAGGGATGTTATAAAGGAATAACGAGATCACCCATGATATGCGAAATAAACTCATAAGCAAATAAGAATGATATGAATTTATTTGCTTAGGAACCTTACCCTTTTTACATACCTTATGTAGATGACCTTGTTCACCACACTTGTAACAAAAATGTCGCTCAGCTTGGTATGATGCTTGATGTTCATTCTCGTTTTTGGTGAGGGTCATCGTGGGGGATGCATGTCCTTGATTCTTCATGGGCGGGCATGAAGTGATCACTTGGTCCTTATTGCTGCATCCACAACATCTCCTCATACTTTCCTCCTCGTCGTTATGTGGACACGACGCAATGAAGTGGCCTAGCTCCTTGCACTTGAAGCATCTCCTTATGTCTCTTCCCTTTTTGTGCTTGGAGGATATAGAGAGATGATTAGTGAAAACAACATGACTAATTGAATCTTTACCTTTTTATTTGTTCATGTTGATTGCTTCATTTAGTGCTTTAGGAACTTCCTTCTTCTAGAGTTTGACACTTGTTGTGGTTTCTCCCTTCTGAAGCATCTTCAACACGCGTCCGTGGATATCTTGAGGAGGTTGAGCACGACGTCTTCTCCTTAGTTGTCTCATTTTTTGTTCCTAAACACCTTTTCTTTTGATCCTACAACTTGTTGCTCAATCAAAGATTGTCCTTTCTTTTAGTAGGGGTTAGCACATGACAACATATTGTCTAGATTCGCACATGAGCAAGAATGAGGTTCACATGAATTTAAACTATTAATGACAACCTCATGAGCAACATTAAGCATGATATGATCATCAAACAATTTATCATGAATACCATACAACATATCATACTTTTCACAAAGAGCAACTTTCTCAAGATTTAGCAATTCTACTTGAGTTTTAATCATGGCATTTTCAGTTTTAAGTTGAGCAACACAAGATAAAGCATCATCATTATTTCTTTGCTCAATTAAAATCGAATCATACCATTGGACCAAATCATCATGAGAGCACCTTAGCTCCTCATGTTCTTTGGTCGTCTTGATGAGTGTTTCCTCTAGCCTGGGAAGTGTCTCGCCTTGTTCTTTGTTTCTTCTCAACAACTTCATCAAGATCATCTTGTCTCCTTTGTTGAGATTGGTGTAGAAATGGCTAAATTCTTCTTCTCCCACATCATCGGTCTCGTTTTCCCTATCATCATTATTAGTGGAAGCAATACGGGAGATGTACCTTGTGATGATGTAGATTCATCCTTGCTATCATCATGTTCCTTCTCATCGTCGCTTTCGTCTCCACTATCATTATTAGCAACAAGACATTTATAACTAGTGGGACACAAACCTGTCGGTGAGGTGGATTCATCGTTTGGTTGCCATTGTTCTTGTTCTTCTCCCTTTGACAAGTTAGTAGCACAAGCAATAGAGGGAGCAGAAGCGGTGCACATGGACTTAAAATATTTTGACTTAATTCTAGTGCACAAATCATGAGCATCAACAAAACAATTATTGTCACTACTCATGATAGCAAAATAAGCATCTCTAGAAAGGGACTCAACTAAGATGTTGCAAGCACGGTGATTAAGAGATAAACATCTTAGTTATACCTCAGAAGGATTTTCACTAATATTAGAAGGAAAAATACTTCTACAAAAAACCTATCTCAAATTAGGATCAATATACATGAAAGCATTATAAATAGAGACAGACCAAGATTTATAATTAGAATCATCACCTAAAAGAAGTTCTAGAGGTAACTCTTGCGACGACATTGTCTTCTCCAGATGGCTAAGTCCACGATGGAGAGCCTAGCTCCGGTACCAATTGAAAATTCCCTTTGCCTCGGAATAAGATCTGGATGTCGCCTATAGGGGGTGAATAGGCGAATAAAAAATATCACTTTAGAACTGGAGTTTCTTACTCTACTCAAAGACCGGATCGCAGAGTAATGAAAGACACTTCGAGTACATCGTAGCGGAAATGAAGTTTCTGTCTCAAAATACCCTTCACTTCAAAGACAACTTATACCACAGTAATTATTGAAATGCAAGTATAAAAGCAATAAAGACAAAGAGACAGAACAAAGCATAGAGCAGAGCATACAGACACAGGGATTTATCCCATGGTTCGATCAAGCATAAAATGCTTGCCTAGTCCTCGTTGGAGTTAGCCACACCATGGCTTGGAGTCTATTTCAACTCCTTCCTCTGGTTTCTCAAATTTGTTAATGCGGCAGATAGAGCCTTCCACTATGTTGATGATGGTTACGACGACGTTGAGGCTGCTTACAGTCTTCTTGACAGCACTTTGGTAGAGTAACAACGCTCAAGATCTTACTCTTTGTAACACCCTGAATTTGGGGGTATAAAGTTTCTTTCTAAATATATACCAAATTCAGGTGTTACTCTTGTCTCTCTCTCTCTCTCTCTCTCTCTCTCTCTCTTTTCTTTTAGCTAGAATTAAGTTAAATAGGAGAGGGATTAATTATTTATTTTGTCAAAACAATGTGAGTCATGAAATGTCACATCATACTGAGCCTAAATTGTTCTTTGAATTGATGCACATGTTTCAATTGGTTTGAATTTGAATATAGGTTTGAATTTGAATTGAAACCCTAGAGAAAATAAATAGAAAAGCAATTGGAAATTCCAGTAAACTAGAAAATCCCATTTCGGCCCAAATTAGCCCAGCCGGCCCAGGCAGCGCGCGCGTCCGCGCCTGCGCACTGGCGCTCCCTGACAGGCGGCCCCTGCCTGTCGGCCCTCTCGCACCCGCTCACTCTTCTCTCTCTCTCTCGCTGCCCGGTGGGGTCGACCTGTCGGCGCCAAACCCATCTACGCACGCGCGCTCGCTCTGTCTATTCTGTGGTCCCTGCCCGTCAGCGTAGAAACCCGTTCGCTCGCCTGTCGTCTCTCAGACCCAGGGGGCCCGTCTGTCGGACCCTTCCCCTCCGAACTGCCCGCGCTCCCCGCCGTGGACGCGCCCATGTCCACGCAATTTCTGGCCACACCCCCACACGCACGAGCCTTTTCTAGACCCTGCCCTAGTTCACTCGCCCTTCCCCACTCAGTTGCGCCCTCAGCCGAGCAACCTCGCCCTCTCTCTCGCTCTGCGCACCTAGGGAGTTCCGTCGCCGCTCTCCGCGGTCTCGCGCCCGTTCTGCGGTCACTGTCGAGTCATCGTCATGTCTGTTGCCTCGGTAAGCTCCGCCTTATCACCCGCAACCCGGGACACCCCTCGGCTCACCCCCTCCCCCTCTGGTTCGCCTGGTCCGCGCTCACCGGAGCTTTCCTCGCACAGCCGGAGAGCCGCCGATGTCGACTCAAGCCCTGCCACCGTGTCCCTGCCGCCGTTCAAGGGTCCCAGAATCTCTCCTCAAGGTAACCGACCTAACCCCACACCTAATTCCTCATGTCTTTCACTTACTCGCCTGCGATTGCTCATCGGAGTGCTCCCCGGTCCGCCAAGGACTCCCCCTCCACCGTCTGGTTGCCTCAACCCCGTTCCTACTATCCCGATCCCGCCATAGTACTCGCCGAGTCCTCCCCAACATTTCTAGCAACCCAGACCGACCCCTAGCGCCCTAGGAGCCCTAGTGTAGTTCGGCGCCGGCGGCTATGCCGCCCCTGGCCGATCGGAGAGGAAAAAGCCCCTAGCGCCCGATCCAAATCGTCCAGTCTTGATCGGATGGCCCGGATGCGCTGATAACGATTCGCGTGGTCCGAGGAGCCAGAACCGTTGATCGGTGATCCAGCGACCAGCGCGCCCCGCGCTCTCAGCACAGCGCTGACCCATGGGCCTCGTGCGTTAGTGCCTCAACCTTTACCTGCCCCACCTGTCAGTCGTGCTCGCCCGCCAGCGCCAGCACGTTCGTCCACGGGATATGATCCCAGGTGGTCGCTTGTGATCATGCGGTCGAGGTTGCCCGATACCCCTTCGCGTGTAAATTTGCTTAAGAGACCCTTGGGTTTCCGAGAATCAACCCGTTGTCCTAAAGTTTAGCGCATAGACCCCTATTTTCTTATAAACAGACCCCTGACCTTTTTAGTATTCACAGATTTGGACCTTATTTTGTATTTCAAACTTCAAAACTTGTTTATTTCATATCTTTTTCATATGAACTCCAAATTGAGTGATTCAAAGTGCAAAATGTTCATAGGAATATTCTCGGTTCAAATAAATTATGATCATCCACAGTCTATGCATTTTAATTTATGCCTAGGCTATAGGTTAATTTATATAATAATTTATTTATTTAATAAGTTAAGTAAAAAGGAAAACCCTAAGGCCCCGTTTGTTTCGTTGGAATTGAATTCCATTTTAATAATTGTAATTTAGACAAAACTAATTAAGTTCATATATTTAAATATGTAATATATTTGTATATTATCCTAAATCATATGAGAGAGATAGTTATATACTACATTTATGTTATAGCAAAGCAAGTAGAAGAGTATGTTATAAGTTGTGCATTGGAAAAATAGCATGTAAATCTATAGAATTAATTTCCACATCTCACCCCATGAATTTTAGATAGGCTTATATGATAACTTTGGAAAGTGGTGGAATGTCACATTCTAAAAAAATAACCTATTCCATTAGTAAGATTCCAATTCCTCAAAATGAAAGGAAACAAACGGGGCCTAAGGATATTTAGATGTTAATTTTGTGATATCAATAAGATGTCTTGCATGAATTGATCCCTAGTATAATTTTATGTCTCACTAAAATCAGTGGAACTGAATTATGTAATCCATAATAATTAGGGAATCACTAATCTTCTAGTGCATTAATTCACCCTAGCACCTATGTTTATCCTTTGTGTTTATAACATCCTATCCAAGCTTGGGTTCACTTGATTGCATTTGTTTGGTGTATTGTTCCTTGTCTCTGTTCAAATGTATTGAATGTGTGATCGCTTTATTTACACAACGAGCAGGCTGTGATTCCTGAGCATGTTGCCGAAGATCTTCCTGAGCAACAACCCGGTGAAGGCAAGTGTCCTCCGACCCATTATGTCCTACATACTTTATAATTCATTGTCCCACATTACATTATTGAAACCTAAGGATTGACTAGTTTATATTTACCTCATCCTTGCTTACCTTTTGGGTTATCATGGTTAGCTTTATGCTATTGCTTTACCTTAATCAATGAACATGATGTGAATTCTTATGATACAATGATGTTATCCTGATGATGATCCTGTGATGCTTTAGGGGACTCAGGCTGTTTCCTGAGTACCTCTCCGTAAGGACCTGTTCGTGGAGTGACCACCAAGGATAACAGTGCAACCATGAGGGTGGAATGGGACGCCCTTAGCTGATTAATTAGAGGAACCTGAAGTATAGTTGGCTTCGTCATAGGGCCGTCAATGGGGTTCGGGCACAGTACTTGCTCTGCTGAGGCTGGTTGCAGAGGTTCTTTGATTTGGTTTTGTTAGTCACCCTTCCTTTGGAGAGAGGTACTGTGTTTATCAAACTAGAGAAACCTAACGGGCGGCTATGACCTCTGGAAAATCTTTGTAAAGGCTACATAGTGAGACCCCTGCTAGGTCACCTTGGTAGCGATCAATGGAGAATCGTGATCTCCGGGCAGAATGGGAATCATGACTTGTGGGTAAAGTGTGCAACCTCTGCAGACTGTTAGAAATTGGTATATCTGCCATGTTCACGGTTAAGAGCGGCATTGGGATCCTCTTTGATTAGAAGAACTTTGGATATTCTTATGATGATGTTTAATGATAATGGTTACAATTATGATCTATGGTATTTCCTCTTGGAGGGAGTACATTTGGGTAATAAATGGGTTTATTACTAAAATTGGGCTCTACTATTAGAAATAAATAATTGACCAACTAAAAGCAACTCCTTAACCTTAACTCCACATACAGCTAGTCCACTTTAGCCAAACGAGACATTTGTTGAGTACGTTGATGTGTACTCACCCTTGCTTTAAAAACCACCCCACCCTAGGTTGTCCCCACTGTATTCAGTGCTTAGGAGGAGATGTTGGCAACATGGAGGACTTTGAGGAGTTTCAGGACTACGGCGAGTTCTAGTTATCTTAGTGGCAAACCCACAGTCAGCTGCCTGTGAAGGCCTTATCTGCTATGTTTCGAATTCCGCACTTTGATAATTTTAATGACTATGTTATAGACTCTGTGGATGTATTAGACATCTTGATGTAATAAAGTACCTTTCTGCTATTTACTTTGAGCAATGTGTAATGATGTCCAATTATGTAATCGTTGTGTATGTGAGTTCCAGATCCTGGCATGTACATGGTTCGCATTCGGTTTGCCTTCAAAAACCGGGTGTGACATAAGTGGTATCAAAGCCTTACTGACTGTAGGACTGCTAACCTAGACTAGAATGGTCGCCCTAAGGACTATAGACCCCTACTCTTACCTTGACCTTTAGTGTCATTTCAAAAGTTGGTCATCTTGACCAATTCTATGTTATTACTCACCTTACAAAATTTTTGTCTCACTTTACTTTCTGTTTACTTGCTAGTCACATAGTTTTACTCTCACTCTTGTGCTTACGATGTCTTTTGTAGATGTCCCGTATTAGATGCACTACACATAAGTCAGTGATCCCCTTTTTGCCCTCTCGCCTGGTGGAGCGCCCTCTGCACCACATGGTGACAGGTCAGACCAGCCACCTGGAGAGACTACATCGTCTTCTGCACGAGGAGCAAGAGCACCAACGCCAGGAGCACGAGCATCAGGACTCTTCCCCCTCGCCTCAGCAAAAGGTAGAGTCTGGGAGGCAGCCTTCCCCTGCACCTCAGCTAGAGATGCCCCTTGCACCACCACAGGGCATCCTGGATGCTAGAGGAGACCCTGACGGAGACGACGACGACGACGCCGGTGGCAGTTCGAGCCACAGCACGAAGCTCTCGGAGGAGCAGGAGCAAGAGGGATGGATCGCTAGACCCATCACTCGCGATGTCGCTTGCGGGTGTCACTTCCACGACGCTCTCGACACCTTGCTGCGTCGGGCCTTCGACCGACACACTTGCTCTATTGAGTACTATTCTGTAGTCTACCAGCATCGTCGCGAGTTATATCCAGACTAGTTGGAGGCTACTTGCTTGGTGTGTCATCTAGACGATGATCTCTAGGGTGCAGAGGCCTTCTCAGAGCATTATTCTATCACTCAGCGGGGTAGCTGATGGCCTCGACCTGAAGTACTACCCTCGTCGTTCGACCGGCAGTGCTGGAGGTGTGATTGTCTCGCCTGTTGGTCAGGCAATCCCTGGCTGAACAACATGGTCAACCTGGTCGCCATGCTCAACATCGAGCTGGACCACGCCCTTGACGAGTTGGGCAAGGTTCGGGCGAAGATTCTGGAATTGCATGCCGAGTGCGCAGCGCGCCACTATCAAAATGGTGGTTCTCCCGCTCCTGTCGGGATTTAGCACCTGTTGGGGGCCTTCGGCTTCCGAAGGTCCTCAAAAACATGATTTGACAATGTTTTCCAAGTGAAATGTGTGAACAGGTATCTTCGGAATCAGGTATGGTCAAGACGAAGCTTGAGTGGGACGGAAGGCGATTGTGACGAAGGATAAGATCATAACGAAGCTATGCGCAGATAAGCTTCGGCATGATAGCAGAAAAGGGGAACCGACTTAAAGATGAAAAGCCAAACTAGACCCTGAAGAGTTACTATAGAGTTACTGATAAATGTAAAGGGCATCAATGTAATTTTACACGGGATGCGTCCCATGCCTATAAATAGGTGAACAGTACTCCCGTACTATTCACGCTGACTTGGCATTCGCTTTTTACATTATGCCTGTACCTTTACTTTTCATTAATCCGAAGGTACATTTATAATTTGTCATTATGAATTTGATAATGCAAATAAAAATAAGTTGATGATAATGTTGGAACTTGCTCTCAGCAGCAAGAAGGCCAACAAGAGTGAACGGTGGTGACAACAGGGTTACGTGCACGGGGGCAATAGCTCTGTTGATCTAGCCTCTCACGGGCACTGTGCGGGGGTATTTATAGGTATCTGAGTGCCCAGCGTCTTGTGTTAAGGACGCATGTGCCCTCAGACACCTATTTTATCCCCAGAATATTCCCATAAAGCAGGGTTACAGACCGTAATTACAAGTATTCCTTTACAAGTTAGGCCCGTAATACAGAGGCGGCCACGCGGGGCCCGTTACAATGGGCCAGATCGCACGTGGGCCTTGGGACTGAACGAGGACGCGCCGTGGTAGGACGTCGCCGCAGGCCTTCGTCAAAGTGCCGAGTCCTGCGAAGGGTGTCCCTGCCCGCTTTGTCTGTCGGACCAGCGGCTGCAGCGAAGGCCTCGAGCGAAGGGTGGTGTCTTTGCCTTCGCCCCAACATTTGCCCTCCGAGGGACCAGTTCGACAAAGTCACCTGGTGCCGAAGACGTCGCTAGATGGCGGAGACGCTGCCCTCGCTCGAAGTGGTTCCGCGGGGGTTTTTGATGTGACCGTTGATGGACGGCGTACTGTTGGATTGCGGGTTTTCCGAAGCGTCGCGGCCTGTCGGATTGCGGGTTTCCCGAAGAGCCGCGCCCCGCCTATAAAAGGGGGCGGGGGCGGCGCTTTTTGGACTCTGCCTTCCGCGCTCCGTAAAACCCTAGCCGCCCGCCGTCTTGCTGCTCCTTTTCCTCCGCTGCTCCCTTAGCTCGCCGGCGTTCTGGCTCGAGTGAAGCAGACCGCCCGCCGCCGACGACGGTACGTAGCAATGCCATCCTCTTCTTCCTCCGCCGATGCCGCGTCGCCGGCCGCCGCCTCGTCTGAGGAGACGTTGAGTAACGTGGAGGTGGAGGAGTTGCGCGCCGGCGACTCTGTTGAATTTGGTGTGTCACGGATGACGTCAGCCCGTATTGAAGATATGCAGCGGTTGGGCTACTTTGGCGGCGGGGTCGCCCGTGCTCCGGGGACGGAGGAAGTCCCCGAGCCGGAGGGCGAGTTGGTTGTTTTCGAGGCGTTCTTCGTCGCCGGACTCCGCTTGCCTGCGCATCGTTTTGTCAGCGAAGTCCTGCGTAGATTCAGCGTTCAAATACATCAGCTGACACCGAACGCCATAGTGGCGCTGGCGAAGTATGTCTGGGCGACGACTTCGTACGGCGGACAGCCGTCAGTTGAAGTTTTTGCGAAGAATTATTGTTTGCATTGGCAGAAAAGGATGGTTGAGGACGGAGTTGCCCAGTTCGGGTCATGCACATTCACGCCGAAGACCGGCAAGACCACAATGCCGGTAGTGGAGTTGGTCCCGTGCGCCCGCAACAAGTGGGGCAATTGGAATGAATTTTGGTTTTATGTTGCTGAGGCTACTGTCGAAGGCCATGAAGGGCTCCCCGTGTCCTTAATGTGCTCTCACTATTACTCTGCGTATCCACCTTATGAAGTGGCAGAAGAGGATGCAGACGAAGGGGCCCTTCGGTGCGCCGCCGGTCAGAGCAGCGGTCGAGATTTAGTTGAAGAGTTCGTGGCGTACGGGGTCTGGCCCTTGGCGCACGGCTGGGCGCTGGGCGAAGTATGCCCTCGCCAGATGCCCTTTCACGGAGGAAGGGTGGTGCGAAGTCCTGCCTTTGCACTGAATTTGCGAAACCGTGACCCGGCCGCCTTTGTGCGTGATGCGGAGGGCTTGGCGGTGCGGCTCGTGGGGCGTTACGTGCCGAGGACGGAAGGCCAGCGCAGCTTTGACATCCGCGGGTCAAATGAACGTTTGAACAGGGTCTTCGAATTAAATCAACTGCCGTACGACGGTTACCCTGGTCAAGACGAAGCGGACCGCCGTGGGAAGAAGCCGGCGATGGAGACTGGAGGCGACCCTGCGCTGGTGGCCGCCGCCTCCTCGAAAAAGAGAAAATTAGGTACTGCGATGGGAAGACTTGGGGTGTCTGATAGTTTCGCTAGAGATTTAATGAGGACGTGTGCGGCCCCGGGGGAGAGGATGTCTTCGCCCGAGCTCCGGGAGTCTTCGGCTCGGATGCTGAGGGTTACCGGGGGTTGTTGGCCTAAAAACATTCCTATCCCCTGCGCGGCTGAGGAGGACTGTTTTACATCTCGTATGGTTCATCGGTGGAAAGTTTTTCCTTATGGGCGAAATATCGGTCATGTTGTGTGGGCAGTGATGGACGGGGATCGCCAAGGCGCGGCGCGAAAACGCTAGGCGACTGTGAGGGTTCACGAAGCCCGGCCGAAAAGGCAGCGGGGAACGGCGAAGGCTGAGGCCTCTGGCGGAGGCAAGCCGCCGCTGCCGACGAAGGTGGGCGCCTCCGCGCCTGGCAAGGCGCCGGAGACAACGGTGGGCGCCGGAGGCCCCAAGCTGTCGAAGGTGGTGCCGTCTGTCAGCGGGGTGGCGGAGGCTGCGAAGGCGGCCCGATCGCTACCGCCGCCTGGCAAACGCGTTGCCGACTTCGGCACCGAGATTGATGTGGATGATTATCTTGGGGGTAAGTCTATATGAATATATATATACCTTTTTTTTAATTTGTTGACGCGTTGCAGGGTCGGACGAGGGCCCGCTTGCTCTAGTTGTGCCTGGCGCGGCGATCGCGACGGCTGCGCCAGCGCCGAAGGCGGGGGGAGAGACCCTTGGCGCCGGAGGCGAGGTGTCTGCCCTCGCGCTGGTCAGAGACGAGGCGGGCGTGGCGACCCGTCGGCTGAAGGGAGCGACGGAGGCGCTGAGTCGAGCGACGGAGGCGCTGAGTCAGGTCCGCCGAGCTATACATTTTTTTTTTACACAACGACCTTACGTGTGTTCTGCAGGTGGCTGACTTCACCAGCCGCACTGCGTCGGGGGCCCTTACGGCAGCGTTGTCTGCCGAGGTCGAGAGACTTCGGACGCAACATGCGGACGCTGTCCGTGAGAAGTCGGCCTCCGACAGCAAGTGCCGCAAACTGGCGGAGAAGGTGGCCGCCCTTGAGAAGGAGAAGGCTGACCTCCGGCGCCAGCTGGCGGGGGAGAGGAGGGAGGCCAACGAAGCCATCGCCAAAGAGCAGGCTGCGCAGGCGGAGGCCAGGCTGGCGCGGGCGGAAGGCAATATCGCCAAGGAGCTCGCCGGAGAGCTGCAGCGGCGGCTTACTGCCCAGGAGAGCCGCGCGGAGGGGGCCGAGGCCGCGATGCGAGCGGAGGCCGAACGGACGCGCACGCAGCTCATGACTTCATATCGCGAGCTGGGTGTGCGGACGGGTGACTTCGAGGTGCCGGAGCGAGAGGCCGGGCTTCGCTGCCTGGAATGGGTGCAGGAGGAACTGCAGGAGCTCCCCACTGTCTTGGCGGGGTTGATGGCGTTCACCTCCCTGGTCACCTGCGAGGCAGCGATGAACGCGCTCTCTCGCGAAGGCTGCCGGCACTTTGAGGCCCTCGACCAGGTGGATGAGGATTTTGGGCGTGATATCTTTGAGGTCGAAGACCCCGTGGTGAAGGAATCCGCCGGGGCCCTCTATGACCGGATGTGGGGTTCATACGGTCGTGAGGTGGTCCGGGCGCGGGCCGAGGCTGCGAGGGCTCAGGTAACGTTGTCGTTTGCCCGGCGTCTGCTGGATGCGGTCTGTGCGTGTGTTTGCTGAGTTTTTGTGCATTTTGTTTTAGGCGGAGCGCGGCGAGCGGGTGGACGACTTCGGGGCGCTGAACAGCGCGCTGCCTGAGCCGGAGACGACCCCTGCGGAGGCCGCGACGGGAGTCGCCCCGGGACCGACCCCAGAGACTGCGGAAGATGCACCGGGCGCACCTGCATCTGCCGCGGCCGGCGAAGACCTTCCCCCAAAGGTGGCCGAAGGCGCGCCAGATGCCCCCGCAGCTGCTGTGCCGAGCGCTGAAGATCCAGCAGAGGCAGAGGCGGAGGCTCCCGCAGCGGCCGGGCCTTCGCAGGTGGCATAGGTGGTGTTTAGGGTTGAGGGATTTTTGGATGTTGTACTGAATTTTGGTTGCTGCGCAGGTTCAAGATTTTGGGCCTGCGCACGCAACCGCTACCACTGAGTTTTTGGCGGCTTCGACCGCGGAAGATGGAAATGAATGTGGTGGGTCTGTTTCTGAGTTTTTTGATGTTACTGACTCTGGGAGCTCGGTTGAGTGGACGGAGGAGTCGTCGGAGGAGGACTTGGATTATTTTGCGGCCTTGGACGTGGCTGCGGCGGAGGCTGCACCACATGCTGCGGACGCGCCAGGCGTGCCCGGTCCTAGCACCGGGCACCGACGACGAAGGGCGGTTGCAAAGCGTAGGATTAGTGCGGAGGAAGGGGCTCGGCTTCGCGTTAGTAGGGCTGGCCGGCAGGAGCTGCTGTCTTTGCCGGCCGCCTCGGGTGTAGGGGAAGGGGAGCTGCGAAGCCTTTTTGCGGGTGAGGAGCTTAGGATAATGTTATTTAATTATAGAGAGATGGGGATTATTCCTAAGGTTGAGCCGATGTAGGGCGTGGTGCCCTCGCTTGTGTATGTGTAAAGGCTTGTAAAATGGAGTTGTGTGCCCTCGCGTGCCTGTGCCTGCGAGGGCGCTGTGTACTTTGTCTGGTGTGATTGATTGATTGGTCTTGCTGTCGTTTCTGCTTTTTGTTATACTGTGCTGGCTGCGCCCTTAGGCGGTTCCTGCGATAGACTTCGGATTTTTGCGCGTTTGTGCTTGGTCCGGCTGCACCTTTTAGGCGACTTCTGCGCGGATAGTCTTCGCGATGGACTTCGGATTTTCGCGCACTTGTTGTGCTAAGTCCGGCTGCACCCTTAGGCGACTTCTGCGCGGATAGTCTTCACGATAGACTTCGGATTTTTGCGCACTTGTTGTGCTAAGTCCGGCTGCACCCTTAGGCGACTTCTGCGCGGATAGTCTTCGCGATGGACTTCGTTTTTTGCGCACTTGTTGTGCTGAGTCCGGCTGCACCCTTAGGCGACTTCTGCGCGGATAGTCTTCGCGATGGACTTCGTTTTTTGCGCACTTGTTGTGCTGAGTCCGGCTGCACCCTTAGGCGACTTCTGCGCGGATAGTCTTCGCGATAGACTTCGTTTTTTGCGCACTTGTGCTAAGTCCGGCTGCACCCTTAGGCGACTTCTGCGCGGATAGTCTTCGCGATAGACTTCGTTTTTTGCGCACTTGTTGTGCTAAGTCCGGCTGCACCCTTAGGCGACTTCTGCGCGGATAGTCTTCGCGGTAGACTTTGTTTTTGCGCACTTGTTGTGCTAAGTCCGGCTGCACCCTTAGGCGACTTCTGCGCGGATTGGTCGCACGCGAGGGTGGCTAGCGCTTAGCCTCGCGGTGACTTCGAATTGGTCGAATGCCGAAGACCGTTGTTGCGGTCTTTTTTCGACACATGCTTTTGCGGGGGATTTTTCTCACATATATTACATGGCTCCGCCTCGTTAAAAACCTCACCCCCCGGGAGGAAAAGAGTGCGGGCCGGTACAAGATTGTTTGCGGCGAATTACAAGGGCGAAATCGGCCCTAAATGGGTCAAACAAAAAATTTGCGAAGGTTGTCGACGTTCCAGGAGTGCTCTAGGTCCTCGCCGTTTGGCGTTGTGAGCCTGTAAGCACTGGGGGAAGCTTTTGACTTGACTATGAAGGGGCCCTCCCACTTGGGCTCCAACTTGCCCTTGGACTCCGTCCGAGCTGTTCGGATGAGTACGAGGTCCCCCTCGCTGAACTCCCTCGGGATGACTGCGCGGTCGCGCCATGCTTTGGTCTGGGCCTGATATTTGTTTAGGGCCTGCAGGGCGAAGACCCGGTCTCCGTCAATGAGATCTTTTGAGGTTGGCTCATCCACATCGGGGACGGCTGACGGAACTGTACGCGGGGACCCATGCTTTATTTCTTGCGGGGTCATTGCCTCCGATCCGTATAGAAGGCGGAAAGGAGTAAACCCGGTCGCCCTGCACTCGGTTGTGTTTAGCGCCCAGACTGCCTCTGGTAATAAATCGGTCCATCTGCCTTTTCTTTCATCGAGGAGCATCTTTTTGACAGCTGTGAATATTTTCCCATTGGCGCGCTCCACGACCCCGTTGGACTGCGGATGATAGACTGAAGCGAAGGCAAGCTTGGTGCCGATGGAGAAACAAAAATCCTTGAAATCTTGGCTGTCGAACTGCTTGCCGTTGTCGACTGTTAGCTCGGACGGTACTCCGAAGCGGCAAACGATGTTCTGCCAGAAGAATTTTTGGGCAGTATTTGATGTGATTGTGGAAACAGCCCTCGCTTCAATCCATTTGGTGAAGTATTCGACAGCTACGAAGGCGAACTTAAGGTTCCCCTGAGCGGTGGGCAGGGGCCCGACGATGTCCAGGCCCCAGCGCTGGAGAGGCCATGTATGGGCAATCAACTTTGTATATTGCGAGGGGTTGCCTGACCGAGGGGAGAACTTCTGGCAGGCTTCGCAGGACCTCGTGACCCGATTTGCGGCGCAGATCATTGCGGGCCAGTAAAACCCTTGACGGATCACCTTGGCAGCCAGGGCCCTTGGCCCTGCGTGCGAGCCGCACGTGCCACTGTGGACTTCGCGTAGGATCTGCATGCCTTCGGTTTCAGTGACGCATTTGAGCATTGGCTGACTGACCCCTTTCTTGTACAGTTGGCCCTCGATCAGAGCGAAGTCCCGGCTTCGATGTCTGAGGCGCTTTGCCTCACTAACGTCGGCCGGATGATAGTACCCCTGTAGGAACAGGGTTATTGGTGCCCTCCAGTCTTCTGTCATGATTAGGTTGACTATACGGTGGCCTTCGCTATCATTGGTGATCTGGAGCCCTTCGGGGCTCCGGACAGCCGGAGTGCCGATGGTGTGGAAAAACACGTCGGAGGGCAGGGGCTCGCCCCTGGCGGCGGCCTTGGCTAAGGCATCGGCCTCCTCGTTCTTGGCCCTATCCACATGCTGCAGGGTGAATCCCTTGAATTGTCTCTCGAGACTTCGGATAGCCGCGAGGTATTGCATGAGGGCGGGGTCTTTTGCTGCATAGTCTTTCTCGACCTGACCGGCAACTATCTTGGAGTCTGTTTTGATGATACATGTGGTGACTCCGAGGGCCCTTAGCTTGCGGAGGCCGAGGATGACTACTTCATACTCTGCTATGTTGTTTGTACATTTGTCGGATTCTAGAGCGAAGCTGAGGCGCGCTGCATATCTGTGTTTGACTCCGGCTGGCGAGGTGACGACTGCAGCGACGCCTGCCCCCGCATGACACCATGCACCGTCGCAATGGATAGTCCAGACCTTTTCTGTGGATGGGTCCGGCTGCGTTACTGGCCCAGTCCAGTCGACGACGAAGTCTGCCAGGACTTGCGACTTGATAGCTGTTCTGGGCTCGAAGCTGATGTGGTAGCCGGAGAGTTCGGCTGCCCACTTGGCAATCCTCACTGATGCCTCCGGGTTCCTGAATAATTCGCCGAGCCCCCTGTCTGAGGTGACTCGGACCTTAAATGCTTCAAAATAATGGCGCAACTTGCGCGAGGACATAACAACTGCGTAGGCAATCTTCTCCAGCTCTGTCATGTTGCATTTGGACGGTGTCAGGACTTCGCTGACATAATAGACAGGGCACTGTCTGACTGCGCCCTCGACTGTCTGCTCCTGTACCAGTGCCGCGCTGACCGCGTGCGGCGAAGCCGCGACATAGAGCAATAAGGGGAGCGAGGAGTCTGGGCTTGTGAGGATGGCCAGCTCCGCCAGGTACTGTTTTAATGAGGCGAAGGCCGCTGCTTGCTCCGGTCCCCAGGCGAAGTTTTTCGCGCCGCGGAGTGTTTTGAGGAATGGAAGACTTCGCTCGGCGGACCTGGAGATGAATCTGTTGAGAGCGGCCATCCTGCCTGTCAGGCGCTGGACGTCCCTGGCCGACTGCGGAGGCGACATATCGACGATGGCCTGGATCTTGGTTGGGTTGGCCTCGATGCCCCGGCGGGACACCAGGTAGCCCAATATCTTGCCCTGGCGAACACCGAAAACACACTTTTCCGGGTTTAGGCGGAGTCGTGCATCTCGCATGTTCGCGAATGTTTCTGCTAGGTCGGCGAGATGGTCCTCCTTATTCTTGCTGGCGACGACGATGTCGTCCACATATGTGAATATATTTCTGCCGACCTGCCCCTCGAGCACTGTTTTGGTGAGTCTGGAGAAGGTGGATCCGGCATTCTTGAGACCCTCCGGCATTCTGACAAAGCAATAGGTGCCGAAGGGTGTTATAAAGCTGGTGCTGGCTTTGTCTTCCTCCCTCATGTATATCTGGTGATAGCCGGAGAAGCAGTCGAGGAGGGACATGACCTCGCATCCGGCCGCGCTATCGACTATTTTGTCGATCCGCGGCAACGGGAAATTGTCCTTTGGGCAGGACTTATTGAGACTGGTGAAGTCTATGCACATGCGCCATTTTCCGCTTTTTTTCTGCACCATCACAACATTGGAGAGCCACGTGGGGTAAGCCACTGGCTCGATGAATTTAGCCTCCAGGAGGCGATGCACCTCCGCCTTGGCGGCCTCTGTCTTCTCGTCTGACATTTTGCGAAGCTTCTGCTTTTTGGGTCGCACCGAAGGGTCAATCCCCAAGCTGTGCTCAATTATGGCTCGGCTGACTCCGACCAGATCGAGGGCAGACCAGGCGAAGACATCTTTATTCTTGGCCAGGCAGCAGAGAAGTCTCTCTTCTTCAAGTGAGGTGAGGTCTTCGCTGATAGTTACTGTCTGCTTGGGCGTGGCCTGATCGAGGGGGACGGTCTTGGTCCCATCTTGGCACTGCAACTGTGCCTTGTCGTGCTGCTTGTCGGTTGGGCTGGCTGGCGCAGGGACCTCGCGCTGGGTCGTGAGACAGTGTACGTTTCTCTGACCGGGCACGAAGTCCCGCTCAATGTTGCGCGCCGTCTGCTGGTTGCCGTAGACTGTGATGGCGCCTAGCGGGCCTGGTATCTTCATACATAGGTACAACCCGTGGATGGCGGCTTCGAACTTGTTGATGGAGCCCCGGCCCATGATGGCGTTGTATGGATACACCATGTCGACAATGTCGAAGGTTACTTGCTCACTTCGGGCATTGGGCGCTACACCGAAGGAGAGGGGCAACTCTATCTTGCCAACTGGAAAGGTGCCCTTGCCGCCGAAACCATACAACGGGTTGTCCGAAGGCTTCAGCAAGCTGTGACTTATACCCATGCGGTCGAAGGCGTGGAGGAAGATGATGTCCGCCTGACTGCCGTTGTCGACTAGGACTTTGTGTAAGTCCCAGCCTGCCACGCTGCAATTGATGACCATAGCGTCGATGTGGGGGGCGCTGCGTAGGTCGACGTCTCGTGCGTCGAAGGTTAGCGGTATGTGGGACCACTTCGTCTGCACGACTGGGCCAGTGACGGTGGTTGATGCTGCGGTAGTGGTCCCGCTTCTGCCGCTTGGTGTCGAAGTCAGTGCTGGACCCCCCCGTTATCATGTGAATGACTCCGCGATATGGTTGATCGGCGAAGTCTTCCTGTTTTGGGGCGTGGGGGATGTTTTGGTGTTGCTGGTGTGGCGGTGGGGGTGGAGGAGGTACGATTTGTACTTCCTGATGGTGTTGGTAAGCGTGGTGCGGTGGATGCGGAGCGGGGGCGTGGATATATGGTGGAGGGGGTGGCTGTAATTATGCGCGACAATTCTGGGATTGTCGGCTGGCTGCGCCCGCGCCATTCTGTCTCTGGTGGCCTTCGTCTCGGGGCAGTCTTTGGTCTGGTGGGCGCAGTCTTCGCCGTGGAAAAGGCAATAGAATCGGCGCGGCGGCTGCTGCGCCCGCCCTCGACCCCTGCCGCGTGTTCCATTTCCGCGGCCCTGGGGGGGATATTCCTGGCGGCGAGGGGGATCAGCAGCAGGCTGTTGATTGACGATGTTGTGCACTTGCTGTTGACTGCGGCCATCTCGACCGGAGTCTGGTTGCGGAGTCCTCGTCCACGTGCGGCTGGACTGCGGGGCATCTTTGGGCTTCCGCTGTGACTCAACCTTGCGCTGGTGGAGCTCTTCGGATTTGGCATATTTTTCGAAGAGCTGATATAGCTCCTGCAAGCTCTTGGGTGGGTCTCTGATACAATGGCTGTAGAGGACGCCAGCCCGAAGGCCATTGATGGCGTAGTGGATAGCAATCTGATCGTCGACAGAGGGCAGCTGTGACTTGAGTGTTAAGAACTTGCGGTAATACTCCCGCAGAGTCTCCTTTTCCAGCTGTTTGCAAAGCGAGAGCTCGGCCAAAGCGTCGGTGTCTGGACGGTACCCTTGGAAGTTGAGGAGGAACTTGTCCCTGAGACTTCGCCACGAATCAATGGACAGCGGAGGCAATCTGGTGAACCAGGTGAGTGCTGGGCCCTCTAGTGCGATGATGAAAGACTTCGCCATTGTGGCGTCGTCTCCTCCGGCTGATGCAACAGCGACTTGATAACTCATGATATACTGCGCCGGGTCGGTGCTGCCGTTGTACTTGGGGTATGCCCCCGCTCGAAAGTTAGCCGGCCAAGGCGTCACTTGTAGGTGTGGCGCCAGGGGACTTCGCTCGTCGAGGTAGTTGACCCCTTGGAATGGCGCGCCGTGCTGGGAGACGTAGTCGTGCTGGGGGAAACGCGGGTTCTCCGGCTGCGCCCGGTGTTGCAGGGGTGGGCCATGCTGCCGGCCGAGGTGGCCTTCGCGCGTGTCCTCCTGTTGTGTGCGCTGTTGGAGGGGTGGCTCTTGCTGTAGACCGAGGTGGCCTTCGCGCTGCATCAGCGCGATCTCGCGCTCGAGGTCTTGGGCTTTCTGCTCCTCGTCGCGTATCATTTGCCGCACTTTGGCTAATGCGGACACACGCTGGCGCTTGGCCTCCAGTATCTCTTTCTGCCTCTGGAGATTGCGGTTCCTGAGGCGCAGGGCGCGCAGCTGCAGCTGTTCTTCTGTTGAGACGCCGAGGACCTCGCCGTCCTCGGTGAGGTCCGCGCCTTCCAGTGGAGCGAAGCCTGGGGGCGGCTGTGACTGTCCTTCGGTTCCGCAGGTGCGGAAGGTGTCATCTTCGCCGGTGTGGGGAACATTGTCTTCAGTGGGCTCTTGGTGGGTGGATTGGGTGAGGACGAGGGCCTTGCCCTTTCTTGCGGCCAGCAGTGCTGCCTTCGCAGCCTCGTCAGCCTTGGGGTTAGCTCTCTTGGGTGCCATCGCGGGTGGTTTTGTCGTAGCACCCACGGTGGGCGCCAAATGTTGGAACTTGCTCTCAGCAGCAAGAAGGCCAACAAGAGTGAACGGTGGTGACAACAGGGTTACGTGCACGGGGGCAATAGCTCTGTTGATCTAGCCTCTCACGGGCACTGTGCGGGGGTATTTATAGGTATCTGAGTGCCCAGCGTCTTGTGTTAAGGACGCATGTGCCCTCAGACACCTATTTTATCCCCAGAATATTCCCATAAAGCAGGGTTACAGACCGTAATTACAAGTATTCCTTTACAAGTTAGGCCCGTAATACAGAGGCGGCCACGCGGGGCCCGTTACAATGGGCCAGATCGCACGTGGGCCTTGGGACTGAACGAGGACGCGCCGTGGTAGGACGTCGCCGCAGGCCTTCGTCAAAGTGCCGAGTCCTGCGAAGGGTGTCCCTGCCCGCTTTGTCTGTCGGACCAGCGGCTGCAGCGAAGGCCTCGAGCGAAGGGTGGCGTCTTTGCCTTCGCCCCAACAGATAATATCTGTATTATTATTTGTATTTCATACATGTATTCTTCATTATTATCTATCGAGGTCACGAAGGTTTTTTCCTTCATAACCTTCGTCCAGAATTCATTATATCCGAAGGGACATAATGTCTTGAAGGACGAAGGACTTTAACATTTAACACTTTTTATGTTGCCTTGTTCTTAACTCTTAGCATTTGAGAACAAGTCCCCAACATTGGCGCCCACCTTCGGTGAACTCACGTCCATTTTTTGAGTTTTGAACACCTTCGGCAAGCATCACCTTCGTCATGCCGCCGAAGAAAGCCTCAGCCACAGGGGCTGCCACCCTGCAGCCGCTGGATCTCAATCAGGATGTCCTTTCTCTTAGGGAGGCCCGAAGCCAGAAGAGGAAGGCCACCAGTCCAACGCCTCCAGAGGACGACTTGGATCAAGAAATCCAAAACCTGGAGATGCTCCATCAACAGGTTCAACGAAAGAAGGAAAAGATGGCTCGTCTAGCTGACCTACAGAGGCAGATAGATGAAGCTTCGGAAGAAGTGCGTCATCTTGCTCAAGATGACCAGAACCGAAGGCCTCCGCGCAGAGAGCTTCATCAGGAGGGCTTCTACAATGAGGACGACTGGTATGAAGATTTCCATCATGGAAATTTTGCTTTTGATGATGCTTCTCCTCTGTCGACTGAACTGCAGGCTACACCATGGCCCCAGTCTTACAAGCCACCTCAGCTCCCCATGTACGACGGTCATTCAGACCCGAAGCAATTCTTGATGAGCTATGAAGCAACCATATCTTCGTATGGTGGCAATACTGCAGCCATGGCAAAGTCCTTCGTCATGGCTGTCAAGAGTGTTGCACAAACCAGGTATTCTTCTCTTCGGCCAGGAACAATCACCTCATGGCAAAAGCTGAAGGACATGTTGATAACCAGCTTCCAAGGGTTTCAGACGAAGCCGGTCACTGCTCAAGCCTTATTCCAGTGCACCCAGGACCACGAAGAGTACCTTCAGGCGTATGTCCGAAGGTTCCTGCGTCTGAGGGCACAGGCACCAACAGTGCCCAATGAAATTGGCATTGAGGCCATGATTAAGGGACTTCGGTCGGAACCTTCAGCTCAATACTTTGCCAGGAAGCCTCCCCAAACTTTGGAGAAGCTGCTCCAGAAGATGGACGAGTATATTCGAGCTGACAATGACTTTCGCCAAAGAAGGGAGGAAGCATTCAGGTTCTCTGAAATGACCAGGGGCTTCGAAGGAAGATTCCATCCGAGGCACGTCAGGTCAATTCACAATTCTACTCAAACTGATGATAGAGGGAGTCAACAGCAAAGGCCACAGTACTCCTCGCAAGCTTCGGGGCAGCAGCAAAGCTCTTTTCGGCCGCCAGCGCCAAGGGGCAGAGGCGCCAGGGGCTTTGGGGGAAGATTTGGGGATCAACCAAGAAAAATTTACTGCTTTTTCTGTGGTGAAGACAAGGGCCATACCACCAGGATGTGCCATGTTACCATCCAGAAGCAAAAGGAGATAGCAGAAGCTGCAGCACAACAGAGTCAGCCGAAGCAGGTCATGCATACTGCTTCATACCATTCGCCTTACATTCCAGAATATGTAGGCAATCACCCTGCAGCTTCTGTTGCTTCGGCAAGCCAACCCCAAGCATCTTGGCAACAGCCTCCACCGCCACCACCAACACAACGAGGTCAGCAGCCAGAAGGGAGTCAGGACACTCACCTCCAGCGGGACTTCAAAGAAGAGTCCGAAGCTCGCACAGTCAATAGCACTGTGCCAGAGTCGAAGCACATTTACTGACAAATATCCTATCTCGACAACAACTTTTCGCATTTTCGCATTCAGTATTACTTTCTTTTTAATAAGGAACAATTATGGGAAGTTTAAGTGTTTTTTATCGTTTTTCAATCTCTTGTAACAGTTTCGCTTTTTACCATAATGAAAATATATTTTCTCCATAGGCTCGAGTTGCCTAAGCATAAGAATTTATGGTGGCACGAAGGACCTTCGAATTATCAAAAATTTGTTCTAAGGAACGCAGTGCAATTTCTTCGAAGCAGCAAAAAGTCGTTCCTAAGGGAGCGCAGTGTAAGTTTTCTGCTCAAAAGTCGTTCCGAAGGGAATGCAGAGCTTACAGCGAAAAATAAACGCTGATTCCGCTGAAAGTAAAAGGCGAAGAAGCTCCTAAGGGAGGCTTACAGCGAAAAATAAGCGCTGATTCCGCTGAAAGTAAAAGGCGAAGAAGCTCCTAAGGGAGGCTTACAGCGAAAAATAAACGCTGATTCCGCTGAAGTAAAAGGCAAAGAAGCTCCTAAGGGAGGCTTACAGTGAAAAATAAATGTCAATCTTCGGCAAATATCATTTTGCACAACATCACATCATTACATCATTTGCATAGCATAACATCATACATCATAGTGCATCAACAACGCAAGAAGGGGGGTCTCGATATTGATATTCGAAGATTGTTTTGAAGAAATAGTGACAAGGCACAAAAAATAGCCATTGAAAAGTTATACCTTCGTCAAACTCTGAAGTGGAAGGATCTATTGATTATTGATCTTACGAGGATTGATTACTGATTTTTACGAAGCATGAAAAGAAGGGAAGGTGTTTTTTCGCCGAAGGCTAAAAAACGGTATGTATATGATGTTTCATGCATCGTAAAGAATAGAATTATAAACAGCTAATATATTACATCCAAAGTTGCACAATATTACACATGATTTTCAACAAACATTACATTCTAAATGTTTTTACAACAGCATCTAATCTTCCCTTAGGACTACTTCTGCAGCTTCGTTTAGTAGCTGATCAACAACTTTATCCATTATGGCTTCGGCCATTTGTCTAATTTCGTCATCCCCCTTCGTGTGGGGGCCCGGAGATAGCTCAGCAGGTTCTGAGGGAAGAGAAGATACAGATATATTACTATTACAAACTGTGAACAAGTTCGAAATCAAAAGGTTACAGCGAAGAGCCAAAAAGCACTAATTAATACCTATTTGCCCTTCGGGCTCTGCGCTTTTCTCAGCAGCCTCTGCTACTTTTCTAGCATCATGGATGCCTTTTTCGCTTTTCTGAATAATTTCTTGGGCCATTTCTCGGCCACCATTGTCCCAGATGTCGGTGAAAAATTTTCCACCGACCAGGCTTGCTTCGGCCGAAGGGTCTTTTATATCTTTGGAGGATAAGGCAGTTTCGGATTGTGCCAAAGATTTCACATGCTCACAACCTTTCCTCTCCAAAATAGTAGCAATCCCTCTGGCACCTGAAAAGGCGCATATGTCTCCGCGGCTATTCAAAATTTCCTCAAAGGCCTCAGCTTCGTGACTGATCCATTCAATCGGGCCTTCGGGGTTACCCCTTGTGAAGTTTTCTTCGCTAGAGAATGCGCCAACGCTGGTGAAGCTGGATTTTATTTTCTTAGCACATTCTATGGATTTGTCATAGTACCTTTTCTTGGATGCACGAAGCTCTTCAACATTTCTTTCTAAATGATTTGCCCACTGATCACTAAGTTCTTGTTTCGTCTCTTCAAGTATGCGTTCTTCTTTAGCTCTGGTTAGCTGTTTCCGAAGATCCTCGATTTCGCGTTTTTGAGCCTCAGCTTGAGCTTTAGAAGTAGCTTCGTCTTCCTTTATCTTATCCACCAATGTAAGCAGAATTTTATCTTTTTCCAAAGCTTCGTTCCTCAGCTTAATAACCTCTGTTCGTAGGTTGTTGAAAGCAATATTATAGCTCTCGTCTTCAGCATTCTTTTGCGCTCTCAAAGCGTTGCTAAGTATTAAACCCTATATGAAAAGAATTAGTATAACAATAAAAGAATAATTTAAAAATTATAGATTTCCAAATATACAATTTTCGTACCTTCAGACTATTATATGCAAGGCTATCTGCAAGATCGTCCTTTGTCATAGCGCAGAGGCCAGCTTCAAGCTTCGGGAACCCCATACTCCTAGCCATTTCCCGGTAGACAGATAATTCTTTGTTGTCTGGGAGGCAGTATAAGAAGTCATATTCGTCTGTGTCATTGAATACTAAGGCCCCCTTTAGATACTTCAATTCTTGGGCATAGTGATTAGCTTCAAAAATCTCTTCTTCAGATAATCTTTTTCCCGAAGCATGTCGTACAATATAATCGAGGGCTTTGGAGGATGCTTCGGGGGAAGCAGTGTCAGTTTCTTCAACCAAAGTTGGCTCTGCCATTTTTGTTTCTTCGGCTTCCAAGGGTTTTGCCTTGGTGGGCTCTGAAGGCCTAGCTTCAGTTTCAGATTGTTGCTTTGAAGCTTCGGCAACAAAGGCTTCAGTATGCACTTCAGAAGTTTCAACAGTTTGCTTCGGAGTTGTGCTTGAAGACTTAATTGTCTCCAAAACATCTAGCACATTAACCATCCTTTTTCTTTTCGGGGTCACTGCTGGACCCTTTTGGCTTTTTACTGCCTCAATTTTTGCTGAAGGACTTAAAACTTTTGACGTTTTAGTTTCTTCAGTCCTCGGTTCTTCTATCTTTTCTGTCGCTGGCACTTCGGCCAGTTCTTCGATTTTTGGCAGCGGAATTGGTTCTTCAGCTTCGGTGGCCGAAGAGGTCTCACCGACAAACTCAGGCACTGTGGCCGGTTCAATATAATGTGGCCGGTGTGTGAGAACCTTTACCCTTTTCCTCTTCGGCGCCGGCTCGCTAGGAGCGACTGAAGCAGTTTCCTTCGCAGAAGATGTATTCTTTCTTTTTTGACCCCGCGCTGGATAACGGTAGTCGGGGTAGACGAACCCAATTGCATCAAATACTCGGTTGAGCCTCTTCTTCTTTCGGCCTCCGAAGGCCGCTGATAATGCAGTATCTTCGGCCTTTGAGTATACACCAAGCAATTCATCACTAATGGCCTCAATACTTTTCAACCAGTCATCATCTGGCTCAATGAATTTATCTCCATATTTGAATGTGTATTTCAGCCTGACTAGTCCACCTTCGTCAGTTTCTTTAATGGTCTCCTTCGGCATTTCCCATTTTTCCACAAGTGGCCATACTCTGAAGGCAATGTGTTCTTGGACCAAATCCCTTGTCCCAATAAAAGAGCAAACAACACTGAAGGCTCTCTGGCATTCTTCGGCTGCTTCATTCATTTCCACCTTCGACCTCCGGAGGCCGAAGCGTTGCCAGATAGGGCGCATAATGATACTTTTAATATCTTCCCGTGATTTGAAGTCATTCTTCACGTAAAACCATTCCGTCATCCAGTCGTCGGGCCACCTCTTTCGAAAGGTTGGCATGGGGCAGCTTGACCCAGACCGGGCGCCGAAGCTGTAGCAGCCAAAATTGTTGTGATACTGCTCTTTACCCCAGGGTTTTGTCTCATACAATAGCTCATGTATGTTGCAGAAACTTTTTGCATTAGGTTCCAAAGCTTGGCTCCTCACGGCCCACACAAAGATGCTCATCCTTATGATTGCTTCGAGGGTAAGTTGGTGAAGGTAGATTTCAAATATCTTCAGTATTTCCACAACAAAACTGCTTAAGGGAAATCGTAGTCCAGCCTTCAAGAAGCTTCGGAATACCACGACTTCATTTTCCTTAGGAGTCGGACAAGTCTTCTCTCCTTCGTCAGCCCTCACAACGGACAAGTCCCGAAAATATCTGCCCCTCATATTGACAAGATGATTTTCTTTAATACTGGATTTACCAAAAACTGCATGGCTTGGTCGCCAAGGTCGATCTTGAGAGTCTTCACCACCACTATCCACATCATAACTGTCACTGTCACCAGTATCTTCAGATAAACCCTCCAAAATCTCCCTAGTAATCTTCTCTGTATTAGTCTTCGATATTGATTGAAGAAAGGCCAGATGCATCTCCTCAGAAAGGCTTAGCTTCGAATCACCAACAGCTTTCTTATCTTCAGACATCTTTGCAAACGCTGAGAAAGTGCTCTCGAAACCGAAGCTTAAAAATTTAAAAAGCCAAGCAAGTATTGTTGCGCGCAGGCTAAAAGTTGGGTGAGTAAAAGCAGATGGCAAGAGAGCGTGCCAAATAAACTCGTGGTGAGCTCTTATTTATACACCTAGTGCGTTGAAAACTGGAGGGTCCCGCTTGTCAAAGACTGTTGCTATTCTAGCAAAGGGAAGGTGTTTTTTCGGACCTTCGGCTTAAAGCCTTCGTCCATGTCGCAATATGAATTTATCGTTCCAGCAAATTAATATTGCGAGGGGCTACTGTTGGGGGCCTTCGGCTTCCGAAGGTCCTCAAAAACATGATTTGACAATGTTTTCCAAGTGAAATGTGTGAAAAGGTATCTTCGGAATCAGGTATGGTCAGGACGAAGCTTGAGTGGGACGGAAGGCGATTGTGACGAAGGATAAGATCATAACGAAGTTATGCGCAGATAAGCTTCGGCATGACAACAGAAAAGGGGAACCGACTTAAAGATGAAAAGCCAAACTAGACCCTGAAGAGTTACTATAGAGTTACTGATAAATGTAAAGGGCATCAATGTAATTTTACACGGGCTGCGTCCCGTGCCTATAAATAGGTGAACAGTACTCCTGTACTGTTCACGCTGACTTGGCATTCGCTTTTTACATTACGCCTGTACCTTTACTTTTCATTAATCCGAAGGTACATTTATAATTTGTCATTATGAATTTGATAATGCAAATAAAAATAAGTTGATGATAATATCTGTATTATTATTTGTATTTCATACATGTATTCTTCATTATTATCTATCGAGGTCACGAAGGTTTTTTCCTTCATAACCTTCATCCAGAATTCATTATATCCGAAGGGACATAATGTCTTGAAGGACGAAGGACTTTAACATTTAACACTTTTTATGTTGCCTTGCTCTTAACTCTTAGCATTTGAGAACAAGTCCCCAACAGCACCCTTATCGCTCACCGCTGTGTGGTCACTTCGATTACAGCACCACTGACTGCAGGACCCAGATAGATTTGGAGCCATATATGGATAGAGTCGGAGTCTATAATAATACTTAATTCAGTGTCTTGGTCTTAGTCTATCTTAGTTAGAGTTAATTTGTTTATCATATGTTTTGATGCTTGTCGTGATGAACTTGTAATGAAGTTGGATCTTTGTAATGATTGTCATCAAGGTGTGGGTATCCCCTGCAACTTGGTGTAGTTGTAAATAAAGTTAGTTATTTAGTTGGGCAATCCCTTTATTTCCACTTTCCTCTTTATCTGAGAAGCTGTGTTTGAGAGTCAGTGAAGATGATCATTTGTTCAGTGCTATGAAGATTTCAATATATCTTTTCTTATGATGAAAGACCGCAGAGTCAAGATCTGATGTGTGTGTGCTTTCTACAGATGTCTGAGAACAGGCGCATAGGTGGAAGGGGTGCTCAGCAGGAGAAGTAGGCACCCTAGGAGGAGGCAGCTCAGTAGCAGTTGCCACCCCACCCCCGATGTCTATTGAGCAGATGTTCCTGATGCAAACCCAAGCAGTCCAAGCGATTGGTCAGACTTTAGCAGCAATGTAGCAGGTGCAGCAGCAGCAACCCCCACCTCAACCTCAGGTAGCCATCCCCATGTCTTTGCCCATTCTGCTAATCCCATGGACGCCGAAGATTGGCTGCGTACCGTGGAGCGTGAGTTGCACACTGCTCAGTGCAACGATCGTGAGAAGGTTCTATATGGTCCCCGTCTGGTAAGGGGAGCAGCACAGTCCTAGTTCGAGTCTTACCTCGCCACCCATGCCGACCCTGAAGCCATCACCTGGGAGGAGTTCAGGGACAACTTCCGTCGTTACCATGTGCCTAAAGGACTGATGATAGTAAGCAAGGAGGAGTTTCTAGCTTTGAAGCAAGGCCCCCTGTCTATCAGTGAGTACAGGGACAAGTTTTTGCAGATGTCACATTATGTGCCAGAAGATGTTAATACAGATGCTAAGAGGCAGTACCGTTTTCTGAGAGGTTTGGTTGATCCCCTTCACTACCAGCTGATGAACCACACATTCCCTACCTTCTAGCATTTGAGTGACAGAGCGATTATGACTGAAAGGAAGCGTCGGGAGATGGAGGACAGTAAACACAAGATTGGTGGATCTTAGGAAGAGAGTAGCAGTCGTCCCCGCTACTCAGGCAACCCACCTCAGTAGTTCAAGCAAGGTCACCCTCAATGTCACCAGCATCAGCGTCAGCACCAGCAGCAGAGGCAGTTTCCTCAGCAGCAGCAGTACCGTCAGAACAACTAGCAGGGAGGAAATCAGTACCACCGTCATAACAACTAGGAACCTCGCCTTCCTGCCCCAGCTACCAACCAAAACAACCCAGCAACTCCAGTGCAAGGAGGAGGTCGTGCATGTTTCCGTTGTGGGGAACATGGTCACTGAGCGGATCATTGCCCAAAGAAGGCCACTCAGCAGTCGCTAGGTTTCAACACCTCAGCAAGACAAGGAGCACCACAGCAAGCACTAGGAGGTCGTGGTCAGGCCTACAACCATGGAAAGGTGAACCACTTGGAGGCTGCAGCAATCCAGATGCTCAGGACGTGGCAGTAGGTATGTTTCCAGTCGAATCCTATCCAACAAAGTATTGTTTGATACTGGTGCCACACATTCTTTTGTTTCTACATCATGGGTAGAAGCACATAACATCCCCGTAGAATCAATGATTCCACCTTTAAGAGTTAATTCAGTTGGGGGAAAAGTTCAGTCCGATAAGATGTGTTCGAATCTAAGGATTGAAATAAGAAGGATAGACTTCCCCGCTAACCTAGTAGTAATGGGTACTCAAGGGTTAGATGTCATCCTAGGGATGAATTGGCTACACAGAGACCAAGCCACTATCAGTTGTGACAAGAGGACAGTCAAGTTAGTGTCCCTATCCTGAAACGAAGTAGTAACTGAGTTGTACATGCCTGAACTAGAAGAAGGAGCCTATCACTATTTGTCTGTAGATAGCAAGGAGGCCAACCTGATTGAGGATATCAGAATTGTGTCGGAGTTCCCTGACGTGTTCCCTGAGGAGTTACCAGGCATGCCACCCGAGCGTAAAGTTTAGTTTTCCATAGAGCTTATCCCAAGCATCGCCCCTATTTCCAAGAGACCTATCGAGTGTCCGGACCAGAATTGGTGGAACTCAAGAAGCAGATTGATGAATTGTTAGAGAAAGGCTACATCAGACCAAATACCTCACCTTGGGCAGCCCCAGTGTTATTTGTGGAGAAGAAGGATGGTACAAAGAGGATGTGCATTGATTACAGATCTTTGAATGAAGTCACTGTCAAGAACAAGTACCCTCTGCCAAGAATTGAAGATCTATTCGATTAGTTGAGAGGAGCCAGTGTGTTATTGAAGATAGATCTGTGGTCAGGTTACCATTAGCTCAGGATCCAACCTTCGGATATACCGAAGACCACATTTATCACCAAGTATGGACTATATGAGTTCATGGTCATGTCATTCGGTCTAACGAATGCACTGGCTTATTTCATGTACTTGATGAATAGTGTGTTCATGGACTACCTCGACAAGTTCGTAGTGGTGTTGATTGATGATATCCTCGTATACTCCCAAAATGAGCAAGAGCATGAGGAGCACTTGAGGAAAGTACCACAAAGGCTACGAGATTGTCAGTTGTATGCTAAGCTTAGTAAGTGCGAGTTTTGGATCAGTGAAGTCCTGTTCTTGGGTCATATTATAAACCGAGATGGATTAGCCATGCATCCAAATAAAGTAGCAGCGATTCTGGATTGGAAAGCACCAAAAGATGTCCGAGGAATCAAGAGTTTCATTGGAATGGCCGGTTACTATCGGTGTTTCATTGAGGGTTTCTCCAAGATTGCTAGTCCAATGACAGCCTTACTGGTAAAGAAGGTTGAGTTCAAGTGGACCCCAGTATGCCAAGAATCATTTGAGACGTTGAAGAAGAAGTTGACAACAACACCGGTATTGATTCTGCCAGATGTCCACAAGCCATTCTCAGTGTATTGTGATGCTTCATACACCGGTCTGGGATGTGTGTTAATGCAGGAAGGGAAAGTAGTGGCATACTTGTCCTACCAGTTGAAGATTCATGAGAAGAATTGCCCCACTCATGATCTGGAGTTAGCAGCAGTGGTTCATGCACTAAAGACCTGGAGGCACTATTTGTATGGGTAGAAATGCGATATCTACAGGGACCACAAGAGTCTCAAGTACATATTCACTCAGTCAGAGTTGAACATGAGGCAGCGAAGATGGCTAGAGTTAATAAAAGACTATGAGCTGGAGATACATTATCACCCAGGCAAAGCAAACGTGGTTGCAGATGCTTTGAGCAGAAAGAGTCAAGTCAATATGTTGGTTGCTCACCCGATGCCGTACGAGCTAGCAAAGTAATTCGACAGGTTGAGTCTCGGATTTCTAAACAACACTCAAGGAGTGACAGTCGAGCTGGAACCCACTCTAGAGCAAGATATCAGGAAGGGTCAGAAGGACGATGAGAAGATCAACGAGATCTGGTAGCTAATCATAGATGGGAAAGGCCCAGACTTCCGTGAAGGCGCAGAAGGAGTGGTGTGGTTTAAGGATAGACTGTGTGTTCCCGACACCAAATCGATCCAGGAACTAATTCTCAAGGAAGCTCATGAGACAGCATATTCTATACACCCTGATAGCGAGAAGATGTACCAAGACCTGAAGAAAAGATTTTGGTAGTACAGTATGAAAAGGGAGATAGCAGAGTATGTTGCCAGATGCGATAGTTGTCACAGGATCAAGGCAGAACATGAGAGGCCCGCAGGTTTGCTGCAGCCATTGCATATTCCTCAGTGGAAATGGGATAAGATTAGGATGGACTTTTAGTTGGTCTGCCCCGCACTCGAGCTGGTTATGACTCTATCTGGGTAGTAGTGGACCATTTAACAAAGGCGGCTCATTTCATAACAGTCAAGACCACCTATAACATTGCAGTGTTGGCAGAACTATATATGTCTCGAATTGTATGCTTGCATGGTGTTCCAAAGAAGATAGTATCAGATAGAGGCACCTAGTTCACTTCTCATTTTTGGCAGCAGCTACATGAAGCTTTGGGCACACACTTGAAGTTCAGTTCAGCTTATCACCCATAGACAGATGGTCAGACAGAGAGAACCAACCAGATTCTTGAGGACATGTTGAGAGTTTGTGCATTGCTAGACAAGTTAGGTTGGGACAAGAGGCTACCATATGCAGAATTCTCCTACAACAACAGCTATCAAGCCAGTCTAAAGATGTCATCATTCCAAGCACTCTATGGGAGGAATTGCAGAACTCCATTGCATTGGACCAACCCGGTGAAAGGCAGGTATTCGGTACAGATATTTTGCACGAGGCTGAAGAGAACATCAGAATGGTTCAAGAGAATATGAAGATTGCGCAGTCCAGACAGTGAAGCTATGCTGACACCAGAAGAAGAGAATTGAGCTTTGAAGTAGGAGATTATGTCTACCTAAAGGTGTCACCCATCAGAGGAATCAAAAGGTTCAGAGTCAAAGGCAAGCTAGCACCTCGATACATCGAACTGTACCAGATTCAAGCAAGACGTGGAGAAGTGGCATATCAACTCAGCTTACCAGAAAGTCTGTTAGCTATGCATGACGTGTTCCATGTGTCTCAGCTGAAGAAATGCTTGCGAGTACCAGAAGAGCAGTTGCCAACGGAGGACCTTGAGGTTCAAGAAGATCTAACTTACATTGAGAAGCCAACTCACATTCTGGAGACAACAAACAAAGACAAATGAGGCCATCACTCAGAAGAAGAAGCAACCTGGGAAAGAGAAGATGATTTGAAAGCCAAGTACCCTGAACTCTTTACTAGCCAACCCTGAATCTCGAGGTCGAGATTCTTTTTAAGGGGGATAGGTTTTTGACACCCTGAATTTGGGGGTATAAATTTTCTTTCTAAATATCTACCAAATTCAGGTGTTACTCTTGTCTCTCTCTATTCTGTCTCTCTCTTTTCTTTTGGCTAGAATTAAGATAAATAGGAGAGGGATTAATTATTTATTTTGTCAAAACAATGTGAGTCATGAAATATTGCATCATGTTGAGCCTAAATTGTTCTTTGAATTGATGCACATGTTTGAATTGGTTTGAATTTGAATATTGGTTTGAATTTGAATTGAAAAACCTAGAGAAAATAAATAAGAAAGCAATTGGAAATTCCACGAAAATAAAAAATCTCATTCCGACCCAAATCAGCCCAGCCGGCCCAACCCGCGCGCGCGTCTGCGCCCGCGCACCAGCCCTCCCTGACAGGCGGCCCCCTCCTGTCGGCACCCTCTCGCGCCGCTCACTCTTCTCTCTCTCACTGCACGGTGAGGTCGACCTGTCGGCGCCAAACCCATCCGCGCACGCGCGCTCGCTCTCTCTGTTCTATGGTCCCCGCCCGTCAGTGCAGAAACCCATTCGCTCGCCTGCCCTCTCTCAGACCTGTGGGGCCCATCTATCGGACCCTTCCCCTCCGAACTGCCCACGCTCCCCGCCGTGGACGCGCCCATGTCCACGTGATTTCCGGCCATGCCCCCATGCGCTTGAGCCTCTTCTGGACCCCGCCCTCGTTCACTCGCCCTTCCCCGCTCAGTTGCGCCCTCAGCCATGCACCCTCACCCTCTCCCTCGCTCTGCGCGCGTCCAGGGAGTTCCACCGCCGCTTGCCGTGGTCTCGCGCCCGTCGAGCCCTCGTCGTCGAGCCTTCGTCGTGTCCATTGCCTCGATAAGCTCTGCCTTATCACCCGCAACCCGGGATGCCCCTCGGTTTGCTCCCTCCCCCTCTGGTTCGCCTGGTCCGCGCTCACCGGAGCCTTTCTCACGTAGCCGGAGAGCCACCGCCGTCGACTCAAGCCCTCGTTGTGTCCCTGCTGCCATTCAAGGGTCCCAAAATCTCTCCTCAAGGTAACCGACCTAACCCCGCCACTAATTCCTCCTGTCTTGCACTTACTCGCCCCGCGATTGCTCGCCAGAGTGCTCCCCGGTCCGCCGTCCGGTTGCCTCACCCCCGTTCCTGCTATCCCGATCCCGCCATAGTGCTCACCGAGTCCTCTCCAACCTTTCTAGCAACCCAGACCGACCCTTAGCGACCTAGGAACCCTAGTCTAGTTCATCGCTGCGGGCGCGTATGGCGCTGCCCCTGGCCGACTAGAGAGGACAAATCCACTAGCGCCCAATCTGAACCGTTCAGTCTTGATCGGATGGTTTAGATGCACGGATAACGATTCGTGTGGTCCGTGAAGCCAGAACCGTTAATCGGTGATCTAGCGGCCAGCACGCCCCGTGCTCTCAGCACACCGTTGACCCATGGGCCCCGTGCGTCAGTGACTCAACCTTTCCCCGCCCCACCTATCTGTCGTTCTCGCCCGCCCATGCCCGCGCCCGCGTGCTCGTCCGCGGGATCTGATCCCAGCCATTCGCTTGTGATCATGTGTTCGAGGTTGTCTGATACCCCTTCGCGTGTAAATTTGCTTAAGAGACCCTCGGTTTCCGAGAATCAACCCGTTGTCTTGTAGTTTAGCGTGCAGACCCCTGTTTTCTTATAAATAGAACCCTGACCTTTTTAGTATTCACAGATTTGGACCTGATTTTGTATTTCAAACTTCAAAACTTGTTTATTTCATATCTTTTTCATATGAACTCCAAATTGCGTGATTCAAATTGCAAAACGTTCATAGGAATATTAAATATTCTGTTCAAATAAATTATGATCATCCATAGTCTGTGCACTTTAATTTTATGCCTAGGCTATAGGTTAATTTATGTAATAATTTATTTATTTAATAAGTTAAGTAAAAAGGAAAACCATAAGGATATTTAGATGTTAATTTTGTGAGATCAATAAGATGTATTGCATGAATTTATCCCTGGTATAATTTTGTGTCTCATTAAAATCAGTGGAACTGAATTATGTAATCCATAATAATTAGGAAATCACTAATCTTCTAGTGCATTAGTTCACCCTAGCACCTAGGTTTATCCTTTGTGTTTATAACATCCTGTCCAAGCTTGGGTTCACATGATTGCATTTGTTTGGTGTATTGTTCCTTGTCTCTGTTCAAATATATTGAATGCTTGATCGCTTTATTTAGACAACGAGCAGCCCGTGGTTCCTGAGCGTGTTGCCGAAGATCTTCCTGAGCAATAACCTAGTGAAGGCAAGTGTCGTCTGCCCATTATGTCCTACATACTTTATAATTCACTGTCCCGCATTACATTATTGAAACCTAAGGATTGACTAGTCTGTATTTACCTCATCCTTTCTTACCTATTGGGTTATCATGGTTAGCTTTACACTATTGCTTTACCTCAATCAATGAACATGATGTGAATTCTTATGATACGATGATGTTATCCCGATGATGATCTTGTGATACTTTAGGGGACTTAGGCTGTTTCCTGAGTACCTCTCCGTAAGGACCTGTTCATGGAGTGACCACTTGGGATAACAGTGCAACCATGAGGGTGGAATCGGACACCCTTAGCTGATTAATTAGAGGAACTTGAGGTGTAGTTGGCTTTGTCGTAGGGCCGTCAATGGGGTCCGGGCACAGTACTTGCTCTGCCGAGGCTGGTTGCAGAGGTTCTTTGATTTGGTTTTGTTAGTCACCCTTCCTTTGGGGATAGGTACTGTGTTTATCAAACTAGAGAAACCTAACAGGTGGCTATGACCTCTGGGAAATCTTTGTAAAGGCTACGTAGTGAGACCCTGCTAGGTCACGTTGGTAGTGATCAATGGAGAGTTATGATCTCTGGGCTGAATGGGAATCACGACTTGTGGGTAAAGTGTGAAACTGGTATATCAACCATGCTCATGGTTAAGAGCGGCCTTGGGATCCTGTTTGATTAGAAGAACTTTGGATGTTCTTATGATGATGTTTAATGATGATGGTTACAATTATGATCTCTAGTATTTCCTCTTAGAGGGAGTATATTTGGGTAATAACTGGGTTTATTAGTAAAATTTGGCTCTACTATTAGTAATAAATACTTGACCAACTAAAAGCAACTGCTTAACCTTAACTCCACATACAACTAGTCCACTTTAGCCAGGTTGTCCCCACTGCATTCAGTGCTCAAGTGGAGATGTTGGCAACATGGAGGACTTTGAGGAGTTTTAGGACTACGACGAGTTCTAGTTATCTTAGTGGCAAACCCCCAGTCAGCTGCCTGTGAAGACCTTATCTACTACGTTTCGTATTCCGCACTTTGATAATTTTAATGACTATGTTATAGACTCTATGGATGTCTTGGACATCTTGATGTAATAAAGTACCTTTCCGCTATTTACTTTGAGCAATGTGTGATGATGTCCAATTATGTAATCGCTATGTACGTGAGTTTCTGATCCTAGCACGTACTTGGTTCGCATTCGGTTTGCCTTCCGAAACCGGGTGTGATACTCTTGCTATCAACAGCACATCCCTTCTCTTTAAAGGCTTATAATTGCGCCTCTGCATAGAAATATGATCACTTGATGTATAGACTTGTTGGATCCACTTGTATAGTTTCCAAAGGAACGTCAGGTACAACTCTGTGCTTAGCGGATTGAGATGACTAAGCACACATTCCATGTCAGAGTTTTTTTAACAAAGCTCTAATCCTAGTTGAAGCTTAAAGCAAAGATAGGATTGAGCTAGAAAAGGCTTTTTTGAATGTAGGGCGAACCCCCCTCCTGTAGTCATCGAGGAGGGGAGGTAGCTTATTGACCAACTGTATAGGGTAGGCAGGATGAGTTCCCTTTCGCTTGATGCAATGTCAATTCTAAATCAAGAAATTGATGGAATCAAAAGAGGGAACAAGAGTAAATGAGAAATTAGTTTTCGCTTGAAATTCTTTATTCATTTGAATATGAGACTCTCACACGCCTTTTTCTACTTAATGCTCTCCAATTCTACCAGAAATCATATAAGAATTTGTTAGGGAAAAGGTCCTCTCAATTCTCTAATGCCCACACCAGATATGGACCGAACTGTCTCACGATGTTCTGAACCTAGCTCACGTACCGCATTAATGGACGCCTCTGGTTGAGGGGCCTCCGGGTTGGCCAGAGGATGATGAGACTCCCCCATTCCAAAATGTGTTTGCTTTTGGGGTAAGTCTTATTGACGGGCAAGTGCAAGTCCAGTGACATGACAGGATCTAGCCCGTAGACAGTATCTAGTCCCAAGACAATCCACCATGGATCAGAGGGGGCTATATACGAAACTGAGGAGCTCTTACCTCTATTTATGATAATAGAATAGCTTTGGGTGGCTTCACTTATCTAAGAACAAATTTAAATGATTCAAGTTTTTCTATTTGGAATCGTCTTAGGCCTAATTCTTATTATTTTAGCGGGATTATTCATGACTACGTATTTGTAATACAGGCGTGGGGACCAGTTGGATCTTCGATTGAGTAATATTTCTTTTTTGATTGACCTCCTCTCTGGCCTGGAGGAGGTCAAATTGGAGTTGCAATTCTGCTTTGTTTTTAAGTTATTCTAGTTTTGACATAAGATATATGGAATCACGCTCTTTAGGATTTGAATCTACGACATCGGGTTTTGGAGACCCGCGTTCTACCAAACTGAACTAACAGCACTTTGAAAACAAAAAAAGAAAATCATTTTATGTTCCTTACATGCATCACGTCCCTCCAAACGTAGAGCACATAAGGCTTTGAAATAGAATATGTTACCCACAATGGAAGTAAACATGTTAGTAAGAGAACCCTCTTCAAATAGGTCTAATGGATAAGCTAGGACTTTCAGTCCTCTACTGTACCAACTGAGCTATCCAGACCCTTTCTTGTTGTCACACCCGGATTTCAGGGATAAAGCCAGGTGCGTCTCATATGAGCGCCAAAGAAGAACAACACATATAATGACAAAGTGTATAGAGATAAATGTCACATATATCATAAATGTCATTATTACATAGCGAAAGTCTTACAAAAATAAATGATAAATACAAAGCGAACTAAACGTCCATCCTTGGCGCCATAAAGTCGATTCGGAGACGTCACCTAGATCAACTCGTACTCCTCATTGTACGGATCCTCCTGGACCATCTGTTCTTCTCTTGTGGGGGGTTTATATATCGCAAGTGTGAGCTCACAAAAGATCATAGCTCAACAAGTGTGGGGAATAATGTGCATGAACTCACCAAAGGTGGGAGTTCATTTGAAGTGTAAGGCTGACCAATAAATAAGGGTTAAAGCTGAGCATTGCTTTTAATAAGTTGGTCAAGTTTTATTAGCAGTTACTAAATGTAAGTAGATATCAAACCAGAGTAATAGTAGATCAAAATTAATAATAAATCACATGCAATGCAAATGACAAATTGAATTTAATTCCATAAATTAATCATGCGAGAGTCCTGAGCTGCTCATGACCGCGAGCATGGCTAGTATACCAGTTTTACACTCTGAAGAGGTTGTACCCTATACCCACAAGTCGTGTATCCCATGTCTCCAGGGTTAGCTAGACCCTTAGACACTACCGAGGTGAATGGCTAGGGATCCACTACTAGGCCTTTACAAAGTTCCACTAGCTTCAGAAAACCCGCTACAGTTTCTAGGAAGAGCAATGCAGGAATCCCCGGTCTGACCGCCATCATAGCAAAAATACACCACTAGCTAATGGACACGGGGAGGGAGCAGGCGAAGGTGTTGTCATTCATAATGGAAAGAAACACACCACTAGTTCGCCTCTTTGTTGGACCACCAGTGCTGGGCGCTTAGGGGCCCTTTTATAGCCCCAAGAGAGCCCCTAGCCATTGCCCCTTTTCTTGGAAAGAATATCCCAATTTCCTTCTATCAGCGGTCTGTTTCCTTCTACGGCCGAGCCTACCGTTGAAGCCTTTGACTGCCTGAGACCAACGACTCGTCCGAGGCCACGACTTGCCTGAGACCACAACTCGCCTGAGGCCAATAGCCCGACGTAGTTCTGATTCTCCCGAGGCCAACCTTTGTCGGGGAGACAGTTCCGGTTCGCCCGAGGGAAACCTCGGTGGGAGACGCAATTTTGATTTGCCCGAGGGCAACCTCGGTGGGAAACGCAGTTCCGATTCGCCAGAGACTTCCTGCAGTCATGACTCGCCTGAGCGCAGTCATGACTCACCCGAGCACAATCACGACTTGCCCGAGGGCGTCTTGGGTGACTGTCCGGTGAGACCCAGATTGACTCAAGTTTGGCCAAACTTAGCCAAACTTCTCCAACTCTTCTTGAAAGGTTCCCTAGCACTTAGACAAACATAAATAGAGCATAACCCAATTTACTAAGTGATGAGTTCATACCTCCTTCACTTCTTTTCTCTAGGATTTCTGTTTTACCTCAACGAGAGATCCAAATGACACTTTCTCTATAGACAAGGTTAGAAAGCAAAACCAAAGTGCCATATGCATAGTAGAAGGTGTATGCAACATACTCAAACTTGCATACTTAACCTTCTTCATCATTTTTGCTCCTTTTGGCTTGTTTGAGGTCGATGTTGGACTCCAAAACTCCAATTCTTCGTGACTTGATCTAGATTGCAATCTATGAGCTCCAACACCCTGCATAGGTCACACAGAACATATCCAAACACAGGATCAACTCGAACTCAGGGTCAAAGTAAACTTAGCTCTTTTGGGTTGCTTCTAGGTTCTGGCTTTAACACTACTCCTTCTGGTGACCTTGCTCTATGTCTTGAGCGTTATGACTTACACCACATAACCATAGATGTTACCTCATTAGTTATAAGTCACATTCTTAAGTTGTGAACCTCGATGCACCATATCTCTTCTCAACTCGACCAACCTTTACTTTGCAAGTCTTCTTCTTGACCCCTTGATTTGGGTTCCTCAGCCTCCATGACCTTCTCCCTTGCACTCGGTACCTCAAAGCTCTTCTTGCCTCCATCCTTGGTGTGATCAGATGTTTCTGAGTTTCGCATACCGAGTCTCGCTTAAGTAATGTTCTTCTTCACTTGTGATGTCCACAACCATAATCAACTCAACCTTTGGACCATCACTCTTGAACACTTGTGTTCAACATTACAAGATTTACACTAAGCACCTATCCAACACTTAAGACACCTATCATTCCTTTAATTGGGTTGTCATCCAAACCACCAAAATCCACAAGAGAGCTTTCACTGCATCTAATTAAAAGCAAATCTAGCTAGATGTTTATCTGCAACATGAATATGGAAACATCGGTTTCTCATGTCTTGGAACCTCTGGATGTAATCACTAACCAACTCATGATGTCCTTGTCACAGTGTTGCTAAATCTACCTGGTCTAACTTATAATCTCTAGAGAAAATGGTCATCGAATTTTTTCTCTAAATCCCCCAAGAATAGACGGAATTAGTTCGTAGGGTGATATACCATGCAAAAGTAGTACTAGTTAGGGATAGTGAAAACAAGCAAAAACGGAAAGCCTCCCTATCGGCCAATTCTCCCAATTGTGCTAGGAACTGGCCTATGTGCTCATACGTATTTTTGCCCTAGTCACCTGAAAATTTTGAAAATAGGTATTGTTGTCCTTTGTGGGTATGGGTCATAGTCAAATCGGTTGTCATAAGGTTTCCGATACGACTGCCCCCATGGGTCATGTTGACTCTAAGTTTGTCTTGGAATGCCCCATCTATCTCCTCCCTCATTATGTTAATGGAAGATGGTGGTAATCCACTGGCCCTTTGGTCCAAAGGTGCGAGCGCTTGAGTTTCTATATGTCATCCCCTTGCCATGGGTAGAGATTATATGGGGGCATTAATGCTCACCCTAGGGTGACTCATAATGTATGTTAAATCTTTTTGGTCTTCTTGGGGCCAAAAAGTGCTCGCTCCGCATGTTCGTGGGGCCATGCCATGATTTTGAGGAGTCGTGGGTGATAAGATGAAGCTTGGCTAAGGCGGGTGTAAGGATTGCTGGTAATAACCCACATCTTGTTCTGCATGCCCTATGTCGGACGGTCTGGAGATATACTCGGATGGTCCGCACGTATGACCGGATGATCCGAGCTTGTCTGTTAGCCCTTGCATAGAGTACGGTGGCCCTAGCGTGGATCTCGATCGCTCGTCATGAAGTTAGGAGCAAGCTGTTGTAGGGTAGGACGGTTCGAGCTCAGGTCCGAACGGTCTGGTCGTGCGTAGGTTAGTCCTAGATCAGTTGAGAGGGTTGTGGTTGTGTCACAAATGTATTCATCGGCATATCGTATAAAGGTTGGGTTTGTATACACCCATTTACATCTAATGCTTTTGCTAAGGTTGACTCAATCGTGACCTTGTGTGATGGAGAATTAGACATGGTAGATTTGTTTTATCGTTCATGTGAGTTTCTTAAGCGTGTCTTCTATCCCCCAATTCGTTGTTGCAATTGATTCCCTTGTAGATCTATGTATTGTTTAAGGGACTAGAGGTCGTTTGATTTACTTACATTGGGGTTTCACGAAGGTATGAGGGATGACATCTCGATCTCTCCTTGCTTGATGATCTTATTGTGTCGATCCATCTTGAAGTGCTTCAAGTACTCCTCCTCCACATCCTTGATTTATTGTGCCTCTCATCGCAATGTCTCTTCTCTTCATTGCCTCACGTAGTCCTCGAATCGTTACTGATCCATAGTCGATGGACTCTCAAGAGTTGCTTAATGATAGATGTTGCTAGGAAAACGTTGGTGCGATCATTTGAACCGGTCATGTATGGCTGATCTTTGCTAGGACACAACTAATTATGTCCCCAGCAGAGTCACCAAAAAGTGTGTTGGCTCCGATTCGAGGCCGAACAATAGAATTGTACTGTTTAGTGGTGCTCTCTGCGGTGTGGACGGTCCGTGGCATGGGTCCTAATGATCCACGCCCCTGCTCTAGGAGTGGGTCTCTTCTGCTCTCTTCTTAGACGGTCCATGTTCTAGGCTGGATGGTCCGCGCGTGCTGAGGGTCTTACAAAGAACACAAGAACTCGCCTCCGGGAGGGACCCCCATTAGGGAGGAGAGTTCCAGGGGATGCCCCAAGATCGGCAAGGGACGACCCTAGACGATCACAACAGGAATTCAGGTAATTCCTGTCAGCCAAGAATAGATGGGAATCAACCCTAAACCATGAGGTGTCGGTTCTAGGCCGATGGCAATCCCTGGACGTGGTTTAGTTAATTCCCGTCAGCTATACGGTAGCCCATATGGATTAAATAATTCTCGTCGGCCTTGTAACTCCCATCGGCTTGGTCTGGCCCATGTTAATTAATACCATAATTCCAGTCGGCCAGTAATTCTCGTCGGCTTGGATTCTGGCCCATGGGAATTAATCGGATAATTCCCGTCGGCTACAGCTGGCCCATGGAAATTAGCTGACCAATGGGAATTAACTGCTAATTCCCGTTGGCTACTTCTGGCCCATGAAATTAGCTATTTATTCCCGTCAGCTATGATCAAGCCGACAGGAATTAACCTTTCCTGCTGCAAACCAGCAACCAATGAGGCTCAATTTCTCCAGAATTTTATAGACAACAACACACATAAGATACATATCATCACTTACGGGAACATACATCAATATTGGTTTGCAAACCCTAAAAACTTAACCCCTGTCATCTAAGTCTCGTGGCCAATGGGAATTATGTTGCCTCTGACAGGCGCGACGTGGGCATGCCATTAACTCTCATCGGTGGGCCCAGTGGCCTACGAGAATTACTTAATGCCCGTCGGCTGGTCCAGAGGCCGACATGCATTACTTGATCCCCATCAGCTAAGAAAAGGCTGACGGGCTTTATTTAATCTCTGTCGGCTGTGAAATAAACCGACGAGAATTAATTTAGCCAACGGGGATCCTCAGGATTCCTGTTGTGGATGTAGAGTCGAAGAGAGATGAAGATTTGGGGTTAGGGAAAGGCTAAACTGGTCTAATTACTGCTACTCCTAGGACAAGAAAGTAAAGGAATTGAAATATTGATTGATTGGTACGATTGGTGATACTCTTAATCGGTCCTACTCATTAATATATATAAGGGGAGGTCTAGATCTGTTCCCAGATGTTCTCCAACAAAATCCGTATGATTAGTTAGATAAACACGTATAGAAAAGGGATATCTCACCTCATCTAATCTAATCGTGGATTGTCCGGCATTCCTAGGTGCCATATATGGTGCTCAATAATATCAAATAGTACTAGTATTAGGTTGGTGGATGATAGGAGTGCAACTACCTTGTTATTGTGACACGTATGAAAATAGTTATCCCTTGCTAGCATTCATTTTAACTTATTTTCTCTTATACATCCAAAATGGCTGCTTTTTAACTTTTCTCTGTTGAATTCACTACGGTACCTTTGCACTAGCTATTTTGCTTTTGCTATATATCTTGAAGAAGAGATTTAAATGTGTGTTTGGCACTGCTATAGTTTTCAGCTTTAGCACAAAGTTGTGGTGTATCATACAAATTTAAACGGTTCTAAACAATATTTTTAATCTAAATAAGAAATAAAATAAATTATCTACACTTCTTATAAAAGTTTGCAATTTTAGCCTCATGATTTTCTGAAGCTAGTGATAATCTGCTTCATCAAATTTTGTGAAATTGAAGTAGTCTCGTATAGTGTTAAACTCCTACAACTAACTGTAGTGTGTTAGAGTCAGCTCTGGTAGACACTATCATGGTATTTATACGTGTCCGCATGCAATAGCTTTAGCGGCGGCTCGTGGGAACTGGGAACGCTAGGCGGCTGACTCGTCGCCACCCCACTTGCATCTTTTCTGTCGCGGCTCGGCGAACGCGGGACACGGGCGCACACCACTTGCATACTTAATCAGTACATAATACATCACAGAAGTATCTTACATTATCTTAAAAAAATCACCATATTTGGCACTTGTTTATAATTTAGGCATCCAGCAAGCTTCTTTGGCGATGTACGACGTGCACCACGAGCTGTATATACATAATAGTACATGTATATAAATAGACGTACGACGTGCACCACGAGCAGTATATACATAACGACATGGATTAATTTCAGTTACTGCTTAGTGCATGTTTGGTTACTTTAGTCTAGGTACTAAAGTTTAGTCGAGTTACTAAAATTTAATCCTTAACTTGTTTAGTTATACGCACTAAAAGTATTCGGAACGCATTAAAAACCTATTTGGTGTGAGAGACTAAACATAGTCCTTCCATTTTTGTATCATGTAGTCTCTAAATTATCAAACGGTGGGATTAAAATAGAGTTTAAACTGTTTTAGTCTCTAGTGTCTCAAAGGGTGACTAAAAAAGACTAAACTATATTAATTTCACTTTTTGTCCCTCATTTATTTTAGTTACACTAATTGCGAGAGAATGCTAATGAGTATTTTGGTCTTCTTATAATTCATTTAATGTGCTCTGAATACTTTTAGTCCCTTCAACCAAAAAGGGTGGGGACTAAACTTTAGTCCTGAACTAAAGGAACCAAACAGACCCTAAATGATTCATAAAAAGACTAGAATACCCCTTACCATTCTTTCAACATTAGTGCAACTAAAATAAATGAGTAGTAAAAGATGAAATTAATATTATTTAGTCCTTTTTAGTTACCATTTGAGAGATTAGAGACTAAGACAGTTTAATCCCTGTTTTAATTCTACAATTTGACTATTTAGAGACTAAATTGGACTAAAATGGCTTTAGTCCCTCAAAACCAAACGGAGCCTTAATAAACTATTTGGCAATCGGCAACCCTCCATCGATTTCGCATCCTGGCTCGTCTATAAATAGATGTGCCCACTTGGTCTACTCACTAATCAAGCAGCTCAAAGCTTAAAGCAAGCTAGCAAGGGAAAAAATGTCTCCACTTGTCGCTGTTGCCATGAATCACGCTGCCCATCCAGGTCTTAGAAGCCATCTAGGACCCAACAATGAGAGTTTCTCACGGCACCACCTATCTTCTTCACCACAAAGCAGCAAACGAAGCTGTAACCTTATCTTTAGGCCACGATCTATAGGCAGTGAAAATGGAGTCCAAATGTTGAGCCCCTCCGAAATCCCTCAAAGGCACTGGTTCCCCTCTAACTTCATCTTTGGTGCCGCCACTTCAGCATACCAAGTACTCCCTCGATTTATAATTCGTTTGACTTTTTATTTATGTTAGTGGTATTCAGTTTTTTTTTTCAGAAAAATAAAAAAAATAAAAATCATACTTAAAGTATATATTATATGCTAAACAATATTACTATAAAAATTAATAATAACTATAATCCTTTTTAATAAAACGGGTTGATCAAAGTTGTTGTAAAAAAGTCAAATAAATTATAAACTGAAACGAAGAGAATATTATTTTACGTCTTGGTAAGATATGAAAGGAAACTCGTGGTATATGTTTCATAATGACAGCCAATTCATACCTAAAACAAAAGGAGATGATATGTGAGCGCGCGAACTACTAGTAGAAAAAAGCTCTAAGTCTACGATGAGGCATATTATCAACCGCCAGTGCTATTTATACAAGCGGTTTCTTAAGAAAACCGCTACTATAAAACATATTTTATAGACGGATCGTTAAGAAAACCGTATGTTGAAATTCATGATTTCTAGTAGCGGTTTTCTTAAGTAACCACCACTAGAAATCATTTTTATTCTTATTTTTAAGGTTTTTCAAATGACCTTGGATGATAAAACTACTAAAATAAAAGTTCTAGATATTAAAAAATTATGAAACTTTATAGTTGATAAATTTTTTATTTAAAATCATCTTGGCTCTAAAAAATTACATTTGAATTTGTCAAATTCAAAATGCACATTTTGCAAACGGCATCGAATGGAAAGTGTATCAAAGCAAAAGTGGTAGAATATAAAAAGTTATTAACTTTATAGTTGACAACTGTTTTTGTTTGAATTTATTTACGGTCTCACATATAGTCAATTTACGCTCAGTTGGTTATAATATATAGACAACACAACTATAATTTAACCCAATGCATGTCATATGTGGAGTGGTAGATGAGGCTTCATGTGTGGTTGAGGTTGTGGGTTTGATCCTCGGCCGCTGCGTAGCTGTAATTTTTGCTCAAAAAATGTCATTTTATGTTTTCTCGAAATTAAAATACTTTTTTTGCTATTTTTAAAACTCATTTTATGTTTTCTAGAAATTATTAGTACCGGCGGTTTTATTACGTCGACTACTAGTGGAAATTAATTTTCACTGATAATTCTCAATTAACCGCCTGTGTAAACTAATATTTCTACTGGCCTCTGACACCGGCGGTTATAAAAAACGCATGTACAAATAGGTTAACAACTGTCTTTATAGAGCTTCTTTATACTGGTTTTGTATTCTAAGGACTAGTTTAGAAACTTAAATCACCTCCAAAATTTCCAAAGATTAAAGGAGAAATTAATTCATTTTTCTCTCAATCGTCGGGAATCCTGGAGGGGATTTGCGTTTTTAAACAAACTAGCCGTAAATTACTTGTTTCATATGCGCAGAAGTAAACGCTATGTATCTTCGTAGATTGAAGGTGCTTGGAATGAAGATGGAAAGGGGGAAAGCAACTGGCATCACTTCTGCCACAATTTCAAGGGTAACATATACCCTAGCTTTTTTGTTTGTTTGTTCATATAAAATAATTACCACGCAGGCTGGACGTATATGTTCAAGATGGAGCTTTCAGTATAAACATTACATGTGATATCCTTCTTTTCTTATTTTTTTCTTTCCTTTTCGTTCTTTCATGTGCATATCAATAGAAAGGATACTGGACGAGGAAAGTGGAGACGTTGGAGCGAATTCGTACCATATGTACCAAGTAAGTACTGAGATGTCGCCATTAATAAGTTAACAATCCATGTTTCCGAAGCAATTTGGAGCCGAGGCACACCTGTGTAAATGCAGTATGAGCACGTTTGGGACTACGTCACTACACCGTTCCAAATCCTTAAAAATTAAATTAGCTCGAGACTTTATTTTCTTTTACCCAAATACTCCTCCAAGGAATCTAGATAGTCAAAAAAATCCAGATCTAGAGTCAGATTCAGGAATTCCGGAGAGCATCCCATGAAGTGCTACATGGACTCTCATAGCGTTCGAATGTAGTAATTAACTATCAATACCAGTCATTATGGAGAGAAGAGCATGAAAAAGAGCACTCCCGCTGCCCACTCTCCGTGCTCGATCGCTCCGGCAGCACCGGCTAGCTGCATGTCGCCCCTAGCCCCCGCCGATCGACCGCACACAAGCCAACCGCGGACTCGTCCATCCTGCCAGGTGCCAGCAGCGCTACCCGCCGGCCCCAGCTAGTTCTGTTTGTTTCTGTTTTTTCTAGCTTCTGTCTAGAAGCTGAAGCAACTACCAAAACACTTAACTTTTTTATTTACTTCTATAAAAATCACTTTAGTCAAACCGTTCAAAATCAACGTAAACACGGAATTGACCAAGTAGTTGCGATAGTAGAAAATCATCGCTTTCTGTATCATAAACCTTATGGACTCTTTTATCTTTCTCTGTACGTAATTTCCACGATACTCAGATTCTCCCACCCACAGCCAAATTCTTAGAAAATCTTCTCAGAAAAAGGCTAAACCAAACAGGCCCTTAGATATGGGCAGACCTCCCACTCGTCTACCCCATCGAAAGATTTTAAAATTTGACATCCAATTCATAAGCTTTCAAAATTTAACATCCCTATCACAATAACATGTGGGCCACTGTGAGTCATCGACATATGGACCAGGGTGTCAAATCTTGAATGGCTTGCCAATTGAGTGTTAAATTTCAAAATTTCTCTATACGGCTATATAATCTGACAGTTTAAACTTTGCAAAATTCACCGAAACAAATCACTCCTAACACAAATAACCTTCACTAAATTCACTAGAAAAATTAAATTACACCCAGACATGACACACTATCAAACCAACGGTTCCGATCACTAGATAACGATCTCTCCTTTTCTCACTCAAAAATCCAATGGATAATATTATTTGGATCAATCTTCCACCCTTTCCACGACCTAGCTGCCTCCAACCTCCCCTCACCCTCCCGCGTGGCGCGCCACCACTGCTGCCAACTCCTCCCCTCAGTCTATCGTCGCTGTCGTCGATCTCTCCCCTCTACTTTCTGGGACCGTAACATTACCATGGGCTTATATACTAGTAGATTGTAATTTGGTTTGTTGTTTGGTCGGTCGGCAAATCGGCCATGGAGCTCCCCACCATGAAGCTCCTCATCATAGAGTATCCGAGACACAAATATTCTTGGAACACGAAATAACATTACATTTTTTATGAAAGTTTTAAATATTATGTTATTAGTTTGTTATAGAGCTGTAAAATACAAAGGGCTTCACAACATTGAATTTTTGGGTAACCAGCTGACATAATGTTTGCTTTCATTTGACTCTGTTAAACATGTAAATATGCTTGTAAAATAATATAATTTGTATTGTGGAGATCTTGTTCTATCCAAAACAAGTTGTTAATGTATATGCACTTCTAACTAAACATGTCTGATAATATATATTGTCACCATTATTTATATCAGCATTTTTTAATGTGCAGACGGATGTCAGATTGCTTAAGGAAATGGGCATGGACGCTTATAGGTTCTCTATCTCTTGGTCCAGAATACTGCCAAGTAAGTATATAGTAAATTAACCTACAACTAAGATGCATTCAGAGCTGTTGGGTTGTTATGATTCTAATTTAAAAATAACGTCTTTAAGAGGGAACGGTCGAAGGAGGTATTAACTTGGATGGCATCAATGTAACAGCCTAAATCCATCAACTATAAGTGACACAATTTATATTATTAATTTCTAGTAGAAAAGAAAAATATTGACGTTTTCAAATGATGGAATAGTGATATAATTAAATCAAGCAATTTCTTGAATAGATAAAATTTTACCAATTGATTGATACATTCATGTTGAAACATATGTTTTGATTGATTTGAATTTTTAGTGATTTGATCTTGTGAAGAAAATCTTATTTTATAAAACAAAAATGATTTGTTAAAATTAATTTTTTTGGAATATGCATTTTTTTGATATATTAATAATGTTCGTTTGTAGGTAGTTGTAAAAAAAATTGATTTATCTCTTCACGTGAAACCCCTTTTATTTAATAAATAAAAATTTACCCCCAAAATTATTATTTGGCAAATAGGTATTTTATTTTTGTATTTATTTTAATTTATTGGATATATATATTAAAATTATAAAGAGAGAAAAGAATTTCAAAGAAACCCCATCCCATCCGATCGGCCAAACAAGTGCCCAGTCGCTTATCCTCTCCCTCTCATCCCTCTAGGGCCCACTCGTCATTCTCTATTACTCTTTCTTTTTCACTTACACGTGGACCCCAGCTGTAAGTCTGTATCCTCTTCAAGCCATTCGTTCGTTCTTCCCTGGATGGACGCAGCATGCCGAAGCCATCGTCGTCCAATTCTGCGTCGAGCACCCCTTCAGCCGAGCGCGCCGCCGTCCCTCCCTCATTAACTTCCCTCCCCGCCATTAACTGTCGTGGACGGCCTTTTCCCTCCTCTCTCCCATGTGCCGACCGTTTCTTCCACCGTGCTCCATCTCCATTAATGACCGTGACTGTTTCTTCGAGCAGGTAACGCTGTCCTTCAATCCACATCAATGGAGTATTGAATTTGGCCGCAAACCACTCTACTCCCTCGCCTATAAAACTCGCGCCGTTCTTCTCTTCCCCACGTTCTGGACGCCGCTAGCTCCACTACCACTCGTCGCCACGTTCTACTTGCTTGCTGCTCAAACTCACCACGGCGCCAGCTTGCGTCGTGCTTCGATTTGGACGTTCCCCGGCTGTTCTTTGCCACGCGGCGAGTGCCTCTCGGCCTCCCGTGCTCGTGTTATAAACCTGTCCAAGACGAACTCCCTTTCTCCACAGCTAGCGCAGCTTCACGCTCTTAGTCTGTCGCCTCACCAGTTCACTGCGTCGATCCCTTATTCATGTCGTCATGCCGTCATCGAAGCCGGAGACTCTTGTGTCACCACCGTACTCGTGCTGAGCGTCGTCGCCTGCGCTCATCATCGTCGTCACCAGTTATCTGCCCCTACGTGATGTCGACATGCTCTCCTACTCCCTCGCGTTGCCAAAGGTAGAAACACCATTTTCTGATCTATTCCTCAGTCTATCCCTTTAATTTCGATCTAGCCCTGCGATAGTTTCCTATTTTAAATATGTACTACGTAATTGAAATCCAATAAAATTAAATGTTGTTTCGTTGAACTTAATAAATTTGTGCTAAACACTTAAATTAGTGTTGCAACAATTTATATATTTCATTAATTTATATTTTGTTGTGTAGAACCCCTTCTAGTCTACCTTTATTTATGTGTAGAACCATGTTATAGTTTATTATAAAATGTACATTTAAACCCCAAATAAATTAGAAATGGTTTGTTAGTTTCATAATTATGGGATAAGAATTTACTTAGTGTTTCCAACAGTTCACTTATTTTTATAATTTAATTTGAACTATGGTTGTTATACAAAAAAATTTATTAAAATGACCCCCAATAGATGTCATGTTTTCATAATTTAACAATGTTCATTATATATTTTTAAGTATAGTCTTCTTAAATAGAAATTTAAAAGACAATGTAGACCGTATGTTTCACAATAAAATAAAAGATAAGTAATTATATTCGTCCATAAAGTATAATTTAGTTTTGTATTGAAGTTTTATGCATGTGCGTATATAAATTGCTTATTCATAGAAAGAATAGAGTTTTCGAAAGATACTAAAATAATAGAATTGGTGTTCATATCTTTAAAATGATGGCCTATCGTTAAGTGTTTTCGTAACAGAATGATAATTATTTATTATCCTTTCACATAAAACTTATTTAGTCTCATATTTATGTATCCATAATTATATGCTTTACAATAGAAATATGTCATATAACTTTTCTAATAATGTCAAAATGACTTAATTAGATGCTCATACCTCATAATAAAGTAAATGATAGTTTATATATTGTTGAAACATAACCTCTTTAGTAATGAACTAGATCATTTGTTCATAATTTGAAACTTAAGATAATTAATGAATTAGTCTTTCTCATAATCTATTAATTAAGTTTATATCTCAATTTGTCCTTAACTAGGTTTATGGCATGATTAATGATTTCATAGAATTTAGTGCAAATTATATACGAATCACTTACCTTTTCCTAAAGAATAAAATAAAGTAATAAGAGGTTAAGTTCCTTTATAACTTAAAATTTTATTTAATATTGACTTCAAATATAATAATATAGGCTATGTGTTTTCTAATGAAAATAAAAGATAGTTATTTGTTTATTATCTTTTGCATGAAAATCCACTTATGACCCATAACCTAACTCGTCTTAAATAGGTGATTAACAATATAATTATGATCTTTTCACATAAAAAGTTGTTTAATCTATTTATAAGCTTTTTATAAAAGTAATATATAATAATGTGTTTCATAACTCATTAACCTTAGATGAAAGTAAGATAAATTGGGTTTGTTACCGGTAAGGAGTTCGTAGGAGGTCTTCTTGAGAAGGCGATGCAGATAGAGTCGGTTTATGGCGTGGCAAGCTATGTTCATAGCTTCCGACCAAAACCGCTCGGGTGTCTTGAACTCTCCTAGCATTGTTCTCGCCATGTCGATAAGCGTCCTGTTCTTCCTCTCTACCACACCATTTTGCTATGGTGTGTAGGGAGCGGAGAACTCGTGCTTGATGCCTTCCTCCTCAAGAAACTCTTCAACTTACAAATTCTTGAACTCGGACCCATTGTCGCTCCTTATCTTCTTCACCTTTAGCTCAAATTCATTTTGAGCCCTCCTTAGAAAGCGCTTTAGGGTCCCTTGGGTTTCAGATTTGTCCTGCAAAAAGAATACCCAAGTGAAGCGGGAAAAATCATCAATAATTACAAGACCATACTTGCTTCCCCCGATGCTAAGGTAGGCAACGGGTCCAAAGAGGTCCATGTAGAGAAGCTCCAGTGGTCTTGATGTCGTCATCACATTCTTGCTGTGATGAGTGCTTCCCACATGTTTCCCAGCCTTACATGCTGCACATGGTCTGTCTTTCTCAAAGCAGACATCAGTTAGTCCTAACACATGGTCTCCCTTTAGAAGTTTATGAAGGTTCTTCATCCCAACATGTGCTAGACAGCGATGCCAAAGCCAGCCCATATTACTCTTAGCCATTAAGCATGCATCTAGATCGGCATTCTCTTTCGAAAAATCTACTAAATAGAGTTTGTCGTCTAATACACCCTTAAATGCTAATGAACCATCACTCCTTCTAAAGATAGATACATCTATATTTGTGAATAAACAATTATAGCCCATGTTACATAATTGACTCACAGACAATAAGTTGTACCCGAGCGATTCAACTAAAAACACATTGGAGATAGAATGCTCAGATGTAATGGCTATCTTTCCCAATCCTTTAACCTTGCTTTGGTTCCCATCTCCAAAGATAATCGCATCCTGGGAATACTTGTTCTTGACGTAGGAAGTGAACATTTTCTTCTCCCCCGTCATGTGGTTTGTGCATCCGCTGTCGATAATCCAGCTTGAGCCCCCGGATGCATAAACCTGCAAAGCAATTTACGTTTGGGTTTTAGGTACCCAACTCTTGTTGGGTCCTACAAGGTTAGTCACAATAATTTTTGGAACCCAAATACAAGTCTTTTCTCCTTTGCATTTGAATCCCAACTTCCTAGCAACCACTTTTTCATTCTTACATGAAAGTACAAAAGAGGTGTTGCAAGCATGAAAAACAGTAGTGGGTTCATTGCACATTTTACTAGGCATATGAGGCACAACATGATTTCTCCTAGGTCTACTTCTACCATGCATAAAAGTAGAGCTAGAGGCAAACATAGCATGTGAATCATTACAAGCAGTATGAACATAACTCTTATTGTAATGAGAACGACTAGCAATTTTCCTATCATAAATAAAGGCATGGTTCCTTTGAGGACTACTAGCCATAGGGGCCTTCCCTTTCTCCTTGTTGAGAACGGGAGCCCTTTGGCTTGTTAAGTTCTTGGTTTCCTTTCGAAAACCAAGTCCATCCTTAATCGAGGGGTGTCTACCAATAGTGTAGGCATCCCTAGCAAACTTTAATTTTTCAAAATCAATTTTGCAAGTCTTAAGTTGAGCATTAAGACTTGCCACCTCATTGTTTAATTTGGCAATAGAAATAAGATGTTCATCACAAGCATTAACATCAAAGTCCTTGCATCTATTGCAAATAAGTACATGTTCCACACATGAACCAGTTTTATTTACTTCCTCTAGCTTAGCATTTAATTCATCATTTAAACTCTTTAAACTAGAGATAGATTCATGGCAAGCGGATAACTCAGAAGATAGCATTTCATTTCTCTTAATTTCTAAAGCAAGAGATTTTTGTACACTAACAAATTTGTCATGTTCCTCATACAATATGTCCTCTTGCTTTTCTAACAGTCTATTTTTTTCATTGAGAGCATCAATTAATTCATTAATTTTCTCTACTTTGGCTCTATCTAAACCTTTAAATAAACTAGAGTAATCTACTTCATCATCGGAAGAATCTTCATCACTAGAGGAAGTGTACTTGGGAGTGCCCCGAATACGTACCTTCTTCTCCTTAGCCATAAGGCAAGTATGGCGTTCGTTGGGGAAGAGTGAAGACTTGTCGAAGGTCGAGGCACCCAATCCTTCATCGTCGGAGTCAGATAAGGAGCAGTCAGAATCCCACTCCTTTCCAAGGTGTGCCTCGCCCTTCGCCTTCTTGTAGTTTTTATTTTTCTCCTTCTTCCCGTACTTTTCTTGTCCCTAGTCATTATCGTTATCAGGGCATTATGCTATAAAATGACCAGTCTTACCGCATTTGAAGCAGGAGTGCTTTCCCCTTGTTTTGTTCTTGTTGGGGTATTCCTTGCGTCCTTTGAGCGCGGTCTTGAAACGTTCGATGATGAGGGCCATCTCATCTTCATTTAGCCCGGCAGCCTCCACTTATGCTACCTTGCTTGGTAGCGCCTCCCTGCTGCTTGTTGCTTTGAGAGCAACGGGCTGTGGTAGACGGATAGTGGACCATTTAGTGCATCGTCCACGTATCGAGCCTCCTTCACCATCATGCGCCCGCTCACAAATTTTCTGAGGATCTCCTCGGGTGTCATCTTGGTGTACCTGGGGTTTTCACGAATAAGATTGACAAGATGGGGGTCAATTATAGTAAATGACCTTAGCATGAGTCAGACGACATCATGATCCGTCCATCTTGTGCTTCCGTAGCTTCGGATCTTGTTGACTAGGGTCTTGAGCCTGTTGTAGGTCTGAGTTGCCTCCTCTCCCCTGATCATCGCAAACCTCCCTAGCTCGCCTTCCACTAGTTCCATCTTTGTGATCATAGTGGCATCATTTCCCTCATGTGATATCTTGAGAGTATCCCAGATTTGTTTGGCATTGTCCAAGCCACTCACTTTATTATACTCGTCCCTACAAAGAGATGCTAACAACACAGTAGTAGCTTGGGCATTTTTATGAATTTGCTCATTAATAATCATAGGGTTATCAGTGCTATCAAAATGCATTCCACTTTCGACAATTTCCCAAATACTAGGATGAAGAGAAAATAGATGACTACGCATTTTATGGCTCCAAAATTAATAGTCTTCTCCATCAAAGTGTGGAGGTTTTCCAAGAGGAATAGAAAGTAGATGTGCATTTGAATTGTACAGAATACGGGAATAATCAAAAGAATAATTTTGATTAACCGTTTTCTTTTTCGACGAAGAGTCGTCGTCGTCGTCTCTTGGTGAAGAAGATGATGCATCACTGTCGTAGTAGATGGTCTTCTTGATGCGTCTCTTCTTCTTCCCGTCTCTCTTCTTGTGACTTGAGCCAGAGTCGGTAGGCTTGTCGTCTCTTGGCTCATTGAAGAGGGACTCCTTCTCCTTGTCGTTGACCACCATCCCCTTTCCCTTAGGATCCATCTCTTCGGGCGGTTAGTCCCTTAGATGAAGAGTACAGCTCCGATACCAATTGAGAGCACCTAGAGGGGGGGTGAATAGGTGATCCTGTAAAATCAAACACTAATAGCCACAAAACATAGTTTAAAGTGTTAGTACGGCTAAGTAGCTTTGAAGCGAGTTCTTGTGAACACAACAATCACAGAGAAAGCCACATAAGAGACACGCGATTTTTATCCCGTGGTTCGACCAAGTAACACTTGCCTACTTCCACGTTGTGGCATCACAATGGACGAGGGTTGCACTCAACCCCTTTCAAGTGATCCGATGATCAACTTGAATACCACGGTCTTTTCCTTTAGAGTATGTTTCCCGTTTGCGAGGAATCTCCACAATTTGGAGTCTCTCGCTCTTACAATTGAGATCACAAAGAAAGCACAGAGTAAGGTTGGGGAGAGCAACACACGCAAGACTCAAATCCGCAGCACAACAACGCACACAAGTGAGAACGTGAGCACACAAACACAACGCGAGGAGTTTACAACTCGAATAGTGCTCAAATCTCAAGAACGATGATCCGATTGTGTGAAAGCGAAGTCTAGATGTCTTATGAGGTTTCTTGTAAGCTTGGTGTCCTCCTCCATGCACCTAGGGGTCCCTTTTATAGCCCCAAGGCAGCTAGGAGCCGTTGGAGGCCTTGAGGCTCTCTGGCCAGTCTCCTCCGACTCAAAAGTGTTTGTAGCTATGGTATGGGTCTGGTCTGAAGACCAATGGGTCAGGTCAAAAAAGGGGATATCCTCTTCTTTGGCTACACCAACTAATGTAGTAGATTGAGTTCCCTCGGGACGCATCCTCTTCTCCTTCGCTTGTGTGACTATCATGAGAAGAATTCCATTAAAAAGCCCCGATCTTCCATTGAGAATCATTAATACAGCTCCACATTTTTGCCATTATCGAATATATAAATAAATTCTTCGTCTGTAAAAAGAAGGAATGGCTTTTTTGACAAATGAGATATCCTAATCCTAAGAAATTCCGTTCAAGAAACAATAAAATCTATTTTGGGTTGAACCGACAACCTGATTGTGTGGTTATTCTTCATCCAGATAGAAAGTCATCGGTCATACTGGAAGCTGATCGATCACAAATACTGATTGCATACTTAGTGGATTCCACGATCCCGTCCCATAACAGATTCACTTTTACCATCCTCACTGTACCTGTCCGGTGCGCGATCTCCTTCCATATCTAGCGCATCCGACCGTTGGTCCTCGGGGTCGGTTGGCGCACCGGACACTGTCCGGTGCACACCGGACAGTCCGGTGTGCCCAACCGACCATTGCTGCGGGCCACGCATCGCATGTGGATTGCGCAGCCGACCGTTGGTGCTGGTGACCGTTGGCTCACCGGACTGTCCGGTGCACCACCGGACAGTCCGGTGAATTATAGCCGTACACCTCTGCGTTTTTCCGAGAATAGCCGGTTCACCGCCGGCCAGCCTGGTGTACCGGACAGTCCGGTGTGCCTGGCCAGCGTTGGTGTTGGCTGCACACATCCAACTCTTTTCCTTTTCTTTTCTTCTGCTTTGATTTGATTTGCACTCTTCACACATACCTTATGCTTTGATTTGCACTCTTCACACATTTTGCACATAAGAACTCAAATAATGTGTTGGGCATCTAATCACCAAAATACTTATAGAAATGGCCCAAGGGCACATTTCCCTTTCATATGGCCTTATTAAAAAGAATGAAAAACTTAAGGCTAAGTTAGCTAGCTCTCAAGAAACTATTGAAATTTGCTAGGGAAAATGGAAATTCTTAGCATACACAACAATGAGCTAACCACTAAGCTAGAAAACATTGGTAGCACCCCAGAAGTATCTTTGATTGAAATACTTGAAATTATTAAGAAAGATGCTTCTACTTCCTGCTTTGATTCAATTGATGATTCTAACCCCTGCAATCAAGTTCTTATTAAGAATGTTATTATAGAAACCTGTTCTGACGAGATTGCAAGGGAAAATGAGCAATTAAAGCAAGAAGTGGCTTGCCTTGGAAAAGCCTTGTATAACAAGAAAGGCAAAGCCAAACAAATCCAACCTCAACAGGATTGCACCACTGCGGGAGTGAACAAGCCTATGGAGGGTGAAACTATGATTTGTAGGTTATGTCACAAGGAAGACCATAAGTCTTTCCAATGCAAGGCGATGACCGGGGATAAGCAAAAGAAAAAGCTCAAGCAAAAGCCATCAAGCAAAATCTCCAACACCTACATCAAAAAGGTGGATAAAAAGACCGCTACACCATATCTGATAAAAAAGAAAAAGAATGGAAAGGTGATAGCAATTAAGGCCAACAAGCAAGCCAACAAAGGAAAGGGGGCCAAACGCATCTAAGGTGCCAAAGGAAATAATTTCAACCATGAAAAGCACCAAGAAGGTTTGGATCCCGAAAGGGAAGTGAGTGGACCGAAGGTCAACAGGAAATTTGGAGACTTGGCAAAGTGGGGATGTATATCATGGGATACATCATATTGCATCAAGTTATTGCCAAGTAAGTTAATGAAAAAGTTTGGACCCAAATTTCCCACCCATGACTAAGGTAACTAGATTTATTGTGTTTCTTATTTTTAGATATGTGTATCTATTTATTTTATATCTATTTTACCTTTCATGCCTAGTATTTCAATTCATACTTACTTTTGCTTAAATGCATGCATACTAGGGTAAATCACATGGTAGGATTGCTTGCTTTAAATTCATACCCTTAAGCAAACCTACATGGTTTAAAATGTTTATTTAAGCACGACACATAGCTTCTATATCACTCCATAGTAAATGATACATCAATTGATATTTTAAATACTACAAGTGGTAAAACACTCATATTCTACAATTTGTATCATTTAATTTTATATGTGCCAAAGTTCGGATTATAGATAAATCGCCCCTCTTGATATCAAATCAAAGTGCATGTCTCCTACAAGTATTCAAAACTTGTATGCACACTTTCAGGGGGAGGTTACTCTATAATCTAAGACTTTGAGACTAACACCTCTTTCAAGTCTATTTCTTGTGATAGTCTCATTGTAAGGAAAATGAAGTCCCCGGAGAAAGACGACAATCTTCCACTACAAAATCTCCAAGAACTCTCATGTCTCACAAGCCTGCCATTGGTTTTCATTTGGTCCGCCATTGACTTTCAATCGATATCTTTTGAGACTATATTTAGTATCATTTACATGTCTTCTCCAATATTTGATTAGATTATATTTTCATATCATATACTTCCATGTTGCAAAAAAATGTATATGTGGTTAACTCATATTCTGTTACCTATGCATAAGGGAAGTTAGTCTATTCAAATCATGCCTTGCACTTCTAATTTTCACATGCTTTTTCCTAAGTAGAAGATCTCTGTCAGGGGGAGTATTTCTTCGTCCCTAAGATGGGGAGAAATTTCTTTCTAAAGAGAACACTCATTTAGGGGGAGTTATCATTTGATGGTAACCTCCAAGTGTTTCAATTCCTTATGAGGGCAAGTCTTATTTACTTTCTACATACTATTAATGTCTTCCTTTTCGGTGGTTGATGCCAAACGAGGAGAAGTTTAGGGACCAAAGCAATGAAAAATGTATCAAACACCAAACACCACCAATTTAAAATTTTAAAAATCTGCAAGTGGCTTTTCAAGTGGTTTTGGTTATTTGGTCCAAAATAGGAAGTAAGTGAATTATGGAGTTAGGGGGAGGCTTAAGTCCATAATATCACATTGTGGGTACAAACATGCATCCTAGCAAGTAGATTGCATATTTTCATTCAAATACTTGTGTTATTTGCTTGCTTTGGTTGTGTTGTCATCAATCACCAAAAAGGGGGAGATTGTAAGGAAAATGGACCCTGGGCCATTTGGATTAATGAGTTTTGGTGTTTGATGATTAACACAATCCGTGAACTAATGAATTTCCTAGTGTTTGTGTTTATAGTTCACAGGATGCGAGAACTACTTTGACCAAGGAATTGAGGAAAGCAACACCTCAAAAGAAGACATTAAGAAGATCCCAGAAAAGTCCAAGAATGAAGATGTGTGTTGCCTGTGGACTGTCTGTGCAAGGAGCACCGGACTGTTCGGTGCCCACACGCCGGACTGTCCGGTGCACTAGGAACCTCAGCCCCAACGGCTAGTTTCAGGTGGCACTCGGAGGGAAGACCACCAGACTGTCCGGTGTGAAAGCCAGCGGAGCCAACGGTCACCTGCTCTGACAGGGTAACGGCTAGGCGCACCGGACAAGGAACAGTGTGCTGTCCGGTGCACCACCGGACTATCCGGTGTAACCGCAGAAAGCAGCAGCTTTCCTTCAATGGCTATATTTGTGTTGGGGGCTATAAATACACCCCCAACCAACCATTTCCAAGTGTGGAAGCCCAAGAGACATACCAAGGCATATAGTAGACATTCCCAAGTGCTCTTATACCCAAGTGCTTAATAGAATCACTCGGCGATTAGCGAAGGTGCTTTGCGAAGTGCTTAGGTTAGTTAGACCACTCTAGCGCTTGCTCTAGGTGAATCCTAGTTAGTTGAGTGAGTATTGTAAAATCACACAACCCCTCGACTCTTGTGTGAGCCGTTATAATTGTATCGAGTGGGGCGAGAGTTGCGAGACTGTGACAACTGTGTTTGTGTCACAACCGCCACCGTGTACTGGAGGGAACGAGGCCCACGGTGTTTCGGCCGGAAACTCTATAGTGGAGACAGCAGGGAGCGTCCGAGAGGAGCCGGAAGCGGAGCACCACTTGCGCGTGGAGAAGGCCCGCGACTCTCTACGGAGTTACTCGACCGAGGTGCTTGGCCCTCGCGTGGACTTCCCTTTGCGTAGGGGCACCAACGAGGATTAGTCAGGACCTTGCGCGGTTCCGGATACCTTGGTAAAATACCAGCGTCATCCACTAGAGTTTGCTTCTCTACTTTGCTCTTTAAGTTTCCGCATTTATATTAAGCATTTAAGTTTCAATCTTGTATTCATAGTTATATAGTGTAGATTGAAACTTAGCCATTGCGGTAGAGATAGCAACACTTAGACAAAATTTAGTTTGCACATTCTAGTTTGATTATTTGCATAGGTTTTGCTCTAGGGATTTATTTGTGGCCTAGTTTAGCGAAAGTTTTAGAAGTCCTAATTCACCCTGATAGTCGCCTAGAGGGGGGGGGTGAATAGGGCGAAACTGAAATTTACAAATATAAACACAACTACAAGCCGGGTTAGCGTTAGAAATATAAACGAGTCCGCGAGAGAGGGCGCAAAACAAATCGCAAGCGAATAAGTAAGTGAGACACGTGGATTTGTTTTACCGAGGTTCGGTTCTCGCAAACCTACTCCCCGTTGAGGAGGCCACAAAGGCCGGGTCTCTTTCAACCCTTCCCTCTCTCAAACGGTCCCTCGGACCGAGTGAGCTTTTCTTCTTCTCAATCAAACGGGAACAAAACTTCCCCGCAAGGGCCACCACACAATTGGTGCCTCTTGCCTTGGTTACAATTGAGTTTTGATCACAAGAACAAGTGAGAAAGAAAGAAAGCGATCCAAGCGCAAGAGCTCAAAAGAACACGGCAAATCTCTCTCGCTAGTCACTAAAGGCTTGAGTGGATTTGGAGAGGATTTGATCTCTTTGGTGTGTCTAGAATTGAATGCCTAGCTCTTGTAGTAGTTGGGAAGTGGAAAACTTGGATGCAATGAATGGTGGGGTGGTTGGGGTATTTATAGCCCCAACCACCAAAAGTGGCCGTTGGGAGGCTGTCTGCTCGATGGCGCACCGGACAGTCCGGTGCCCCCGCCACGTCATCACTGCCGTTGGATTCTGACCGTTGGAGCTTCTGACTTGTGGGCCCACCTGGGTGTCCGGTGCACACCGGACATCTACTGTTCCTTGTCTGGTGTGCCGGAATGGGCGCGCCTGACATCTGCGCGCGCAGAGCGCGCATTAAATGCGCGGCAGAGAGCCGTTGGCGCGGAGATAGCCGTTGTTCTGGAGTCGCACCGGACAGTCCGGTGCACACCGGACAGTCCGGTGAATTATAGCGGACTAGCCGTTGGAGTTTCCCGAAGCTGGCGAGTTCCTGGGGCTGACCTCCCTTGGCGCACCGGACACTGTCCGGTGTACACCGGACAGTCCGGTGAATTATAGCGGAGTCGCCTCTGGAAAATCCCGAAGGTGGCGAGTTCGAGCTGGAGTCCTCTGTTGCACCGGACATGTCTGGTGGTGCACCGGACACTGTCCGGTGGCACACCGGACAGTCCGGTGCGCCAGACCAGAGGTGCCTTCGGTTGGCCCTTTGCTCTTTTGTTGAATCCAACTCTTGATCTTTTTATTGGCTGAGAGTGAACCTTTTAGCACCTGTATAACTTATGTTCTAGAGCAAACTAGTTAGTCCAAAGATTTGTGTTGGGCAATTCAACCACCAAAATTATATAGGAACTAGGTGTAAGCCTAATTCCCTTTCAATCTCCCCCTTTTTGGTGATTGATGCCAACACAACCAAAGCAAATATAGAAGTGCATAATTGAACTAGTTTGCACAATGTAAGTGTAAAGGTTGCTTGAAATTGAGCCAATATAACTACTTACAAGATATGCATGGAATGTTTCTTTCTTATATAACATTTTGGACCACGTTTGCACCACGAGTTTTGTTTTTGCAAATTCTTTTGTAAATCCTTTTCAAAGTTCTTTTGCAAATAGCCAAAGGTAAATGAATAAGATATTGCAAAGCATTTTCAAGATATGAAATTTTCTCCCCCTATTTCAAATGCTTTTCCTTTGACTAAACAAAACTCCCCCTAAATGAAATCCTCCTCTTAGTGTTCAAGAGGGTTTTGATATATCATTTTGAAATACTACTTTCTCCCCCTTTTGAACATAATAGGAAAACCAATTGATAATATTCAACACTAAGTTTTTCAAATTGGTGGTGGTGCGGTCCTTTTGCTTTGGGCTCATATTTTCTCCCCCTTTGGCATGAATCGCCAAAAACGGAATCATTAGAGCCCTCTAAGCGCTATCTTCCCCTTTGGTCATAAATAAATAAGTTAAGATTATACCAAAGACGAAGTCCGGTCCTTTCGCTTTGGGCTCTTACTCTCTCCCCAAAGACGAAGTCCTTTTCTTGATGCTCATGCTTTTTCTTCTCCAAGAATGGAGAGTGACTTAGAGCGTCGGCGAGGGATGAGTTACGGAGTGGAAGCCTTTGTCTTCGCCGAAGACTCCAATTCCCTTTCAATATACCTATGACTTGGTTTGAAATAGACTTGAAAGCACATTAGTCATAGCATATAAAAGAGACATGATCAAAGGTATATAGTAGAGCAATGTGTGCAATTTAACAAAAGAAGTTCCTAGAATCAAGAATATTGAGCTCATGCCTAAGTTTGTTAAAAGATTGTTCATCAAGAGGCTTGGTAAAGATATCGGCTAATTGATCTTTAGTATTAATGTATGAAATCTCGATATCTCCCTTTTGTTGGTGATCCCTAAGAAAATGATACCGAATGGCTATGTGTTTAGTGCGACTATGCTCGACGGGATTGTCGGCCATTTTGATTGCACTCTCATTGTCACATAGCAAAGGGACTTTGGTTAGTTTGTAACCGTAGTCCCGCAGGGTTTGCCTCATCCAAAGCAATTGCGCGCAACAATGACCTGCGGCAATGTACTCGGCTTCGGCGGTGGAAAGAGCGACCGAATTTTGCTTCTTTGAAGCCCAAGACACCAAGGATCTTCCCAAGAACTGGCAAGTCCCCGATGTGCTCTTCCTATTGATTTTGCACCCCGCCCAATCGGCATCCGAATAACCAATCAAATCAAATGTGGATCCCCTAGGATACCAAAGCCCAAACTTAGGAGTATAAGCTAAATATCTCAAGATTCGTTTTACGGCCGTAAGGTGAGCTTCCTTAGGGTCGGCTTGGAATCTTGCACACATGCATACGGAAAGCATAATATCCGGTCGAGATGCACATAAATAGAGTAAAGAACCTATCATCGACCGGTATACCTTTTGATCCACGGACTTACCTCCCGTGTCAAGGTCGAGATGCCCATTGGTTCCCATGGGTGTCTTGATGGGCTTGGCATCCTTCATCCCAAACTTGTTTAGAATGTCTTGAGTGTACTTCGTTTGGCTAATGAAGGTTCCCTCTTGGAGTTGCTTCACTTGGAATCCTAAGAAATACTTCAACTCCCCCATCATAGACATCTCGAACTTCTGTGTCATGATCCTACTAAACTCTTCACATGTAGACTCGTTAGTAGACCCAAATATAATATCATCAACATAAATTTGGCATACAAACAAGTCATTTTCAAGAGTTTTAGTAAAGAGTGTAGGATCGGCCTTTCCGACTTTGAAGCCATTAGCAATAAGGAAATCTCTAAGGCATTCATACCATGCTCTCGGGGCTTGCTTGAGCCCATAAAGCGCCTTAGAGAGCTTATAGACATGGTTAGGGTACTCACTGTATTCAAAGCCGGGAGGCTGCTCAACATAGACCTCTTCCTTGATTGGTCCATTGAGGAAGGCACTTTTCACGTCCATTTGATAAAGCTTAAAGCCATGGTAAGTAGCATAGGCCAATAATATACGAATTGACTCAAGCCTAGCTACGGGTGCATAGGTTTCACCGAAATCCAAACCTTCGACTTGGGAGTATCCCTTGGCCACAAGTCGAGCTTTGTTCCTTGTCACCACACCATGCTCATCTTGCTTGTTGCGGAAGACCCATTTGGTTCCTACAACATTTTGATTAGGACGTGGAACTAAATGCCATACCTCATTCCTAGTGAAGTTATTGAGCTCCTCTTGCATTGCCACCACCCAATCCGAATCTTGGAGTGCTTCCTCCACCTTGTGAGGCTCAATAGAGGAAACAAACGAGTAATGTTCACAAAAATGAGCAACACGAGATCGAGTAGTTACCCCCTTATGAATGTCGCCGAGGATGGTGTCGACGGGGTGATCTCGTTGGATTGCTTGGTGGACTCTTGGGTGTGGCGGCCTTTGTTCCTCATCCACCTTGTCTTCCTCATTTGCATCTCCCCCTTGATCAGTGCCATCATCTTGAGGTGGCTCATTGGCTTGATCTTCTACTTCATCAACTTGAGCTTCATCCTCATTTTGAGTCGGTGGAGATGCTTGCATGGAGGAGGATGGTTGATCTTGTACATTTGAAGGCTCTTCGGATTCCTTGGGACATACATCCCCAATGGACATATTCCTTAGAGCTATGCATGGAGCCTCTTCATCACCTATCTCATCAAGATCAACATGCTCCACTTGAGAGCCGTTAGTTTCATCAAACACAACGTCACATGAGACTTCAACTAGTCCAGTGGACTTGTTAAAGACCCTATATGCCCTTGTGTTTGAGTCATAACCAAGTAAAAAGCCTTCTACAGTTTTAGGAGCAAATTTAGATTTTCTACCTCTTTTAACAAGAATAAAGCATTTGCTACCAAAAACTCTAAAATATGAAATGTTGGGCTTTTTACCGGTTAGGAGTTCATATGATGTCTTCTTGAGGATTCGGTGAAGATATAACCGGTTGATGGCGTAGCAAGCGGTGTTGACCGCCTCCGCCCAAAACCGATCCGAAGTCTTGTATTCATCAAGCATGGTTCTCGCCATGTCCAAAAGAGTTCTATTCTTCCTCTCCACTACACCATTTTGTTGAGGTGTATAGCGAGAAGAGAACTCATGCTTGATGCCCTCCTCCTCAAGAAAGCCTTCAATTTGAGAGTTCTTGAACTCCGTCCCGTTGTCGCTTCTTATTTTCTTGATCCTTAAGCCGAACTCATTTTGAGCCCGTCTCAAGAATCCCTTTAAGGTCTCTTGGGTTTGAGATTTTTCCTGTAAAAAGAATACCCAAGTGAAGCGAGAATAATCATCCACTATTACAAGACAATACTTACTCCCGCCGATGCTTATGTAAGCAATCGGGCCGAATAGATCCATGTGGAGTAGCTCAAGCGGCCTGTCGGTTGTCATGATGTTCTTGTGTGGATGATGGGCTCCAACTTGCTTCCCTGCTTGGCATGCGCTACAAATCCTGTCTTTCTCAAAATGAACATTGGTTAGTCCTAAAATGTGTTCTCCCTTTAGAAGCTTATGAAGATTCTTCATCCCAACATGGGCTAGTCGGCGGTGCCAGAGCCAACCTATGTTAGTCTTAGCAATTAAGCATGTGTCGAGTTCAGCTCTATCAAAATCTACTAAGTATAGCTGACCCTCTAACACACCCTTAAACGCTATTGAATCATCACTTCTTCTAAAGACAGTGACACCTACATCAGTAAAGAGACAGTTGTAGCCCATTTTGCATAATTGAGATACAGAAAGCAAATTGTAATCTAATGAATCCACAAGAAAAACATTGGAAATAGAATGGTCAGGAGATATAGCTATTTTACCAAGACCTTTGACCAAACCTTGATTTCCATCCCCGAATGTGATAGCTCGTTGGGGATCTTGATTTTTCTCGTAGGAGGAGAACATCCTTTTCTCCCCTGTCATATGGTTTGTGCACCCGCTGTCGAGTATCCAACTTGAGCCCCCGGATGCATAAACCTACAAAACAAGTTTAGTTCTTGACTTTAGGTACCCAAATGGTTTTGGGTCCTTTGGCATTAGACACAAGAACTTTAGGTACCCAAACACAAGTCTTGGAGCCCTTATGCTTGCCCCCAACATATTTGGCAACTACCTTGCCGGATTTGTTAGTCAAAACATAAGATGCATCAAAAGTTTTGAATGAAATGTTATGATCATTTGATGCATTAGGAGTTTTCTTTCTAGGCAACTTAGCATGGGTTGGTTGCCTAGAGCTAGATGTCTCACCCTTATACATAAAAGCATGATTAGGGCCAGAGTGAGACTTCCTAGAATGAATTCTCCTAATTTTGCTCTCAGGATAACCGGCAGGGTACAAAATGTAACCCTCGTTATCCTGAGGCATGGGAGCCTTGCCCTTTACAAAATTAGACAATCTTTTAGGAGGGGCACTAAGTTTGACATTGTTTCCCCTTTGGAAGCCAATGCCATCCTTAATGCCAGGGCGTCTCCCATTATAGAGCATGCTACGAGCAAATTTAAATTTCTCATTTTCTAAGTTGTGCTCGGCAATTTTAGCATCTAATTTTGCTATATGATCATTTTGTTGTTTAATTAAAGCCATATGATCATGAATAGCATTAACATCAACATCTCTACATCTAGTACAAATAGATACATGCTCAACAATAGATGTAGATGGTTTGCAAGAATTAAGTTCAACAATCTTAGCATGAAGAATATCATTTTTATCTCTAAGATTGGAAATGGTAGAATTGCAAACATCTAGTTTTTTAGCCTTAGCAATTAAGTTTTCATTCTCTATTCTAAGGCTAGCTAGGGAAGCATTCAACTCATCAATCCTAGCAAGTAAATCAATATTATCATCTCTAGGATTTGAAGTTGAAATATTGCACACATGTGAATTAACCTTAGCATTTAAACTATCATTTTCATTCCTAAGGTTGTCAATCATTTCACGGCAAGTGCTTAGCTCACTAGATAACTTTTCACATTTTTCAATTTCAAGAGCATAAGCCTTTTTAACCTTAACATGTTTCTTGTTTTCTTTAATTAGACAATCCTCTTGGGAATCCAAAAGGTCATCCTTTTCATGAATAGCACTAACTAATTCATTTAATTTTTCCTTTTGTGCTATGTTAAGGTTGGCAAAAAGGGAACGCAAATTATCCTCCTCATCACTAGTATTATCATCACTAGAAGATTCATATTTAGTGGAGGAGTTAGATTTAACCTTTTTCCGTTTGCCGTCCTTTGCCATGAGGCACTTGTGGCCGACGTTGGGGAAGAGGAGTCCCTTGGTGACGGCGATGTTGGCGGCGTCCTCGTCGTCGGAGGAGTCACTTGAGCTTTCGTCGGAATCCCATTCCCGACAAACATGGGCATCGCCGCCCTTCTTCTTGTAGTACCTCTTCTCCTTTCTTCTCCCCTTCTTGTCGTCGCCTCGGTCACTGTCACTTGATATAGGACATTTAGCAATAAAATGACCGGGCTTACCACATTTGTAGCAAACCTTCTTGGAGCGGGACTTGTAGTCTTTCCCCCTCCTTTGTTTGAGGATTTGGCGGAAGCTCTTGATGACGAGCGCCATTTCCTCATTGTCGAGCTTGGAGGCATCTATTGGTTGTCGACTTGGTGTAGACTCCTCCTTCTTTTCTTCCGTCGCCTTGAATGCGACGGGTTGAGCTTCGGATGTAGATGGATCATCAAGCTCGTTGATCTTCCTCGAGCCTTCGATCATGCACTCAAAACTTACAAAATGCCCGATTACTTCCTCGGGGGTCATTTTAGTATATCTTGGATTACCACGAAGTAATTGAACTTGAGTAGGGTTAAGGAAAATAAGAGATCTTAGAATAACCTTAACCACTTCATGGCCATCCCACTTTACGCTCCCGAGGTTGCGCACTTGGTTCACCAAGGTCTTGAGCCGATTGTACATGTGTTGTGGCTCCTCCCCTTTGCGAAGCCGGAACCGACCGAGCTCCCCCTCGATCGTTTCCCGCTTGGTGATTTTTGTGAGCTCATCTCCCTCGTGCGCGGTTTTGAGCACATCCCAAACCTCCTTGGCGCTCTTCAACCCTTGAACCTTGTTATACTCCTCTCTACTTAAAGAGGCGAGGAGTATCGTTGTTGCTTGAGAGTTGAAGTGCTCGATTTGGGCCACCTCATCCTCATCATAATCCTTATCCCCTACGGATGGTACCTGTGCACCAAACTCAACGACATCCCATATACTTTTGTGGAGTGAGGTTAGATGAAATCGCATTAAATCACTCCACCTAGCATAATCTTCACCATCAAAAGTTGGTGGTTTGCCTAATGGGACGGAAAGTAGAGGTGCATGTTTAGAAATGCGAGAATAGTGTAGGGGGATCTTACTAAACTTCTTACGCTCTTGGCGTTTAGAAGTTACGGAGGGCGCATCGGAACCGGAGGTCGATGTTGATGAAGTGTCGGTCTCGTAGTAGATCACTTTCCTCATCCTCTTTTGCTTGTCACCACTCCGATGCGGCTTGTGGGAAGAAGATTTTTCTTTCTTCTCTTTGTGGTGAGAAGAAGATTTCTTCTCCTTCCCTTTGTTGGAGGAGCTCTTCTTCTTCTCCCTCCTCTTGGTGCGGGACTCTTCCGATGAAGTGCTCCCGTGGCTTGTAGTGGGCTTTTCGCCGGTCTCCATCTCCTTCTTGGCGTGATCTCCCGACATCACTTCGAGCGGTTAGGCTCTAATGAAGCACCGGGCTCTGATACCAATTGATAGTCGCCTAGAGGGGGGGGTGAATAGGGCGAAACTGAAATTTACAAATATAAACACAACTACAAGCCGGGTTAGCGTTAGAAATATAAACGAGTCCGCGAGAGAGGGCGCAAAACAAATCGCAAGTGAATAAGTAAGTGAGACACGTGGATTTGTTTTACTGAGGTTCGGTTCTCGCAAACCTACTCCCCGTTGAGGAGGCCACAAAGGCCGGGTCTCTTTCAACCCTTCCCTCTCTCAAACGGTCCCTCGGACCGAGTGAGCTTTTCTTCTTCTCAATCATACGGGAACAAAACTTCCCCGCAAGGGCCACCACACAATTGGTGCCTCTTGCCTTGGTTACAATTGAGTTTTGATCACAAGAACAAGTGAGAAAGAAAGAAAGCGATCCAAGCGCAAGAGCTCAAAAGAACACGGCAAATCTCTCTCGCTAGTCACTAAAGGCTTGAGTGGATTTGGACTCTTTGGTGTGTCTAGAATTGAATGCCTAGCTCTTGTAGTAGTTGGGAAGTGGAAAACTTGGATGCAATGAATGGTGGGGTGGTTGGGGTATTTATAGCCCCAACCACCAAAAGTGGCCGTTGGGAGGCTGTCTGCTCGATGGCGCACCGGACAGTCCGGTGCCCCCGCCACGTCATCACTGCCGTTGGATTCTGACCGTTGGAGCTTCTGACTTGTGGGCCCACCTGGGTGTCCGGTGCACACCGGACATCTACTGTTCCTTGTCCGGTGTGCCGGAATGGGCGCGCCTGACATCTGCGCGCGCAGAGCGCGCATTAAATGCGCGGCAGAGAGCCGTTGGCGCGGAGATAGCCGTTGTTCTGGAGTCGCACCGGACAGTCCGGTGCACACCGGACAGTCCGGTGAATTATAGCGGACTAGCCGTTGGAGTTTCCCGAAGCTGGCGAGTTCCTGGGGCTGACCTCCCTTGGCGCACCGGACACTGTCCGGTGTACACCGGACAGTCCGGTGAATTATAGCGGAGTCGCCTCTGGAAAATCCCGAAGGTGGCGAGTTCGAGCTGGAGTCCTCTGTTGCACCGGACATGTCTGGTGGTGCACCGGACACTGTCCGGTGGCACACCGGACAGTCCGGTGCGCCAGACCAGAGGTGCCTTCGGTTGGCCCTTTGCTCTTTTGTTGAATCCAACTCTTGATCTTTTTATTGGCTAAGAGTGAACCTTTTAGCACCTGTATAACTTATGTTCTAGAGCAAACTAGTTAGTCCAAAGATTTGTGTTGGGCAATTCAACCACCAAAATTATATAGGAACTAGGTGTAAGCCTAATTCCCTTTCACACCCCCCCTCTTAGGTGTCACCTATTTCCTACAATATCTGTGAGACTTGATCATCACACACACTTCATTCACGCTTGGATTTTCCCTTAAATATGAGTGTGACATGAACTCGGCTCGCACCTTTGCTGCAAGTGGGTATGGTTGAAACTCCTTTCACAAGTTGTGTCGGGCGAAAGCCGCCTGCGTTCATTCTTTGTTATTTGCCCAAAACAAAATTTGCTCACACTGAAGCAAAGACATCCTGAGGACCTTCGTTAAGGCAGGCCCCAATATACCCATATAGAATCATTTCCCTTCTGGGTTTTTGGGAGCCCATTCCTAAAATCCATGCCAACTTCATTCCATTTCCATTTCAAGATTGGTAGGCATTGTAAGAACCCTATGGGTCTCTAATGCTCTACTTTGGTTTGCTGGAAAGTGTCGCATTATGTGATGAACTGGGTCATGTTGTTCTTCATTCCTTTCCTCCAATACCTAGCCTTGAGGTCTAGATACATCTTGGTGGATCCGATGTGGATGGAGTAGGCTAAATTATGTGCTTCATCCAAGCCGGTTTCTCGTGTTTCTCTTTTTGGTACACAAAATTGATTCCTAAACCGAAGGGTTCCTTCCTGTCTATTTTAAAATCTATGGCTTGCCCCTCTTCATGAACACCTTATTCATGAACACCTTGTTGGGGGCCTTCCTCTTGCATGAATAAGGTGACGCATTTCTTCAGCAGCGGGGCAGCCATTTTATTTTCTTGCATGAAAAACAATTCACGAAGGATTAATTTCAATTTGATGTAATACTACTGTGGTCGCACCATCGAGTGTGGAGCGCATCGCCTTAACAATACTTCTGAAGCTACCAAGTCGTTCCTAAGGGAGCGCAGAGGAAGTTCTGAAGCTACAAAGTCATTACTAAGGTAGCGTAGAGTAAGTTCTGAAGCTACAAAGTCGATCCTAAGGGATCGCAGAGTAAGTTCTAAAGCTACTAAGTCGTTCCTAAGGGAGCGTAGAGTAAGTTCCGAAGCTCAAAAGTCGTTCCTAACGGAATGCAGAGCCAAGATGCCACCGAATAAAAGGTGAAGAAGATCCAAAGTCGTTCCTAAGGGGATGCAGAGCTTAAATGCCACCGAAATAGAAGGTGAAGAAGCCCCAAAGTCGTTCCTAAGGGGATGTAGAGCTTAGCTCCAAAGTCGTTCCTAAGTGGATGCAGAGCTGAAATATCACCTAAGTAAAAGGTGAAGAGACTCAAAAGTCATTCTTAAGGGGATGCAGAGTCTGGGTGCATTTTCGAGTGGGTGTGTGTCTTTGGCATAAACATCATGTTGCACCATATCATCGCATCATTTCGCATAGCATTACATCATACATCATATCGCATCAGCAACAGAACCGTGGAGAAGCAAAGATGCTTCTTTCAAAATATTTGATGAATGGAACAATGTGCTAAAGCACAAAGTGTACCATCGGCAGCTATAATTTTACATACCAAGAAAATCTTCATCGACAACAATATTATATAACAGCTTCGACATAAGAAGGGGTGATTTTTTCTTTGTGACGCATGAAAAGAAGGGAAGGTGTTTTTTCGCCGAAGGCTCAAAAATAGGTAAGTACATAGATTTCATGCATCACAAGGAAATATATTACATTAATATACATACAAATGTTCGATGTTCGACTCATACACGAATATTACATTTCTTAGTACACAAGAATTCAGTCTTCTTTCAATATCTTCTCAGCAGCTTCATTTAGGAGTCTGTTGACTGCTTCGTCAATGGCTTCTTCGGAAATCCTTATCGTTTCTAATGCTCCCCTCATGGCCGGACCGGCCTCAGGATCATATGGCTCAGGCGACGGTGAAAGTTCAGTTGTAGTAAAGAAAAGTTGTTAATCTGAAGCCAAAAACAAACACCGAAGCTAAAATTCAGTAAAAATACCTATATGCCTTGCGTGCTCAGCAGCCTCTTTGGCTCGCTTAGCTTCTTCTTGGGCATCATGGGATTCTTTTTCATTTTTCTTTATAGCATCGTTGGCTATCTCGCGGCCGCCCTTCATCCAAACATTGGAATAGAATTTCCCGCCCATCAAAGTACCTTTGGCCGAAGGCTCCTTCGTGTCGTCTATGGAGAAGACGACTTCTGCCTGGGCTGCAGCTTTAACATGATCACAACCAGTTTTCTCTAAAACTGCTGCAACCCCTCGGGCACCGGCAAAGGCACAAAAATCCCCACGATCGCTAAGTATTTCCTCAAAAGCTTCGACTTCTTCGCCGATCCATTGAATGACTCCTTCAGGATCGCCTCGAATAAATTTTTGCTCCGATGAGTATGCACCCACCTTTGCAAAACTGTCTTTCAGTTTCTTTGCACATTCCATGGATACTTCGTAACATTTCTCTCTTGAACCCCGAAGATCTTCAACATTCTTTTCCAGCCTGGAGCTTGTCCATTCACTTATCTCTTGTTTTGCCTTTGCAAGTTCAAAACTTTTGCTCATTTCGGCAAGTTTTTTCCGAAGGTCTTTGACTTTGGCTTGGTGAGCATCGGATTGTGCATTAAGTTTTGCTTTGTTGCTCTTCAGCTTATCCACTAAGGAAAACAGTATTTTATCTTTTTCAAGCGCCTCGTTCCTTAGCGTAATAACTTCTGCCTGACGGTTCCCAAGGGCTATTTGGCAGCTTTCGTCCTCCGCATTCTTTTGTGCCCTTAAAGCCTTGCTTAGGATTAAGCCCTACAAAAATGAAGGATCAGCACACAATAATAAGAAATGGTATAAAAAGTAATCTGCTTAAAAGCTAAAACATCCTCACCTTCAGACTATTATAAGCAAGGTTGTCTTCAAGGTCACCCTTCGACATTACAGACAGGCCAAGCTCTAGCTTTGGGAATCCTATATTTTCTGCTATCTCCCGGCAAACAGATACCTCCTTGTTGTCTGAAAGGCAGTACAGAAAGTCGTCTGCATCAGTGCCATTATATACCAAGGACCCTAGGGGGTACTTTAGATCCTTAGCATATTGCCTTGCTTCGGCAACCTGCTCCTCTGTTAGCTTTTTTCCTGCCACGTGACGCACTATAAATTCCAATCCCTCAGTAGAAGCTTCAGCAGCAGGGAATTTAGATTCTTTGCTGGTTGTCTTTTTTCCTAACGGTAACGGAGCTCTTGTAGCATCTGAAGGTCCTTGTTCAGCATCCTTTTCAACAAGCTCCGCAGGCCCTGTTTCTGCGCGAACTGAGGGCCCAGCTTCAGCTTCAACCCGTGTTACAATAGCTTCGACAGTCTCCTTTGTATTTTTCTCACCCATGCTAGGTACTTCTGTAGATGCAGGAGTTAGTACCTTTTTTGATTCCATGACAGCATCCAGTACACTAGCCATTCTCCTCCTTTTTGGAGTTATCAAAGTAGTTTTTTGAATCTTCGGCAATTCCGCCTCTGGCTGTGAAAGAGTTTTTGGCTGCGCCGCTGCTGTCTTCGGAATTGGCTCTTCGGCTGATCCCACTATGGCCTCGGCAGTAGCGGGATGATCTTGCTCAGCGGCAGAAGAAGACCCTTCAGCAAGCGTCGGCACTGTGGCCGTTTCAGAGCACTTGGATCGGTGTATCAAGACTTTAACCTTTTTCCCTTCGGCGTGGCAGAGATTGCCGAAGCAGCAGCCTTTCTTTTTCTTTCCCTGCTTTCGCGAGGGATAACAATAGTCTGGATACATGAAACCAATTACATCAGAAACCCTATTTAATCTCTTCTTGCCTCGTCCTCTGAAGGCCAATGTCATGGCATCATCTTCAGCCCTTGTGTAGGCCCCAAGCAATTCATCACTGGTTGCCTCAATACAATCCAACTAGTCATCGTTCTGCTCATCAAACTGATCTCTGTATCTGAAGGTGTAGTTCAGATAAACTAAACTGCCTTGACTGGACCCGGTAGTAGCTTCCTTCGGCATCTCCCAGCCACTTCCAAGAGGCCACACTCTGTAAGCAATATGCTCCTGGACTAAGTCCCTAGTGCCAATATAAGTACATACAGTGTTAAAGGTCGTCTGACATGCTTGAATATCATTTCTAAGGGCAGTGGCTGGCCTCCTAATACCAAAGCAAGACCAGATAGGGCATTGAATGATCCCCTTTATATCTTCTCTTTCAACTAAGTCGTTGTTCACATAAAACCACTCTTGCATCCAGGCTCCTGGCCACCTCTTCCGAAATGTTGGGACGAGATAGCTCACATCAGAGTGAGGCACAAAGCCATAACAACCAAACTTATTATGATATTGTTCTTTGCCAGTAACCTTCGTCTCATAGGATAGCTCATGCTTGTTGCAGAAGCATTTTGCATTTGGCTCTAAACCCTGGCTTCTCTTGGCCCAAATGAAAATCCCCATTCTGATGATAACTTCGGGGGTAATCCAATGAAGATAAATTTCAAAAGTCTTCAAAACTTCAACTAAAAATTTGTTCGGGGGGGGGATCGAAGCCGTCCTTTCATAAAACTTTTATAGACAACAACTTTGTCTGCTTCGGGCGCAGGGACACTGCTATATCCTCTAGCCCTCACGATAGAATTATCGTGGAAGTATCTTCCTTTCATTGCATCAATTTGACTCTATTTGATGGTTGATTTACCGAAGATGGTATGACTCGGCCGCCAGGGCCGATCTTCGACACCTTCGTTTCCACTTTCTAAGTTAAAACTTTCACTCTCGTCAGAATCTTCAGATAACCCAGCTAGCATCTCATTAGTAATCTTCTCTGTATTTGTCTTCTCTATAGCTTCATAAAACCCGGCCAATGTAGGGTCAGCAATCTTCTTCTCTTCAGCCATTTGGACAACGGTTGCATGATTCCCGAAGCTTAAAACTCAATCAAAACTCGGCAGAGCAAGAGAATTCAGAATGTCAAAAATAGCGCACGCAACTGAAATGGCACAGCAAATGTTGTCAATGTGAGTTCCTATTTTTATGCCTAGCACCTCACGATTTGGTGGGCCATACATGTCAGTGTATTTCGCTATTCTAGCGAAGGGAAGGTGTTTTTTTGGACCTTCGGCTAAAGGCCTTCGTTCACGTCGCAGTCTAAATTTGTTACTAAGAAACAAATTAATATTGCGAGGGGCTACTATTGGTGTCTTCCTCTTTCGAAGGTCCTCAAAAACATGACTAACCATATGTTTTTAGTATGACATAGACTATTACAGGAAGCTTCGCTTTGGGATGAAGGCATGTGATATGAGGATACAGCCCAAGGGCAACATGGATGGACGCCGAAGCTATGGCTAAAGGAGCTTCGGCTTGGCATGTTAGCGAAGATGAAGGACGAAACCGATCTAAGGATAGCTCATGCTTGTTGCAGAAGCATTTTGCATTTGGCTCTAAACCCTAGCTTCTCTTGGCCCAAATGAAAATCCCCATTCTGATGATAACTTCGGGGGTAATCCAATGAAGATAAATTTCAAAAGTCTTCAAAACTTCAACTAAAAATTTGTTCGGGGGGGAATCGAAGCCGTGCTTTCATAAAACTCTTATAGACAACAACTTTGTCTGCTTCGGGCGCAGGGACACTGCTATATCCTCTAGCCCTCACGATAGAATTATCGTGGAAGTATCTTCCTTTCATTGCATCAATTTGACTCTATTTGATGGTTGATTTACCGAAGATGGTATGACTCGGCCGCCAGGGCCGATCTTCGACACCTTCGTTTCCACTTTCTAAGTTAAAATTTTCACTCTCGTCAGAATCTTCAGATAACCCAGCTAGCATCTCATTAGTAATCTTCTCTGTATTTGTCTTCTCTATAGCTTCATAAAACCCGGCCAATGTAGGGTCAGCAATCTTCTTCTCTTCAGCCATTTGGACAACGGTTGCATGATTCCCGAAGCTTAAAACTCAATCAAAACTCGGCAGAGCAAGAGAATTCAGAATGTCAAAAATAGCGCACGCAACTGAAATGGCACAGCAAATGTTGTCAATGCGAGTTCCTATTTTTATGCCTAGCACCTCACGATTTGGTGGGCCATACATGTCAGTGTATTTCGCTATTCTAGCGAAGGGAAGGTGTTTTTTTGGACCTTCGGCTAAAGGCCTTCGTTCACGTCGCAGTCTAAATTTGTTACTAAGAAACAAATTAATATTGCGAGGGGCTACTATTGGTGTCTTCCTCTTTCGAAGGTCCTCAAAAACATGACTAACCATATGTTTTTAGTATGACATAGACTATTACAGGAAGCTTCGCTTTGGGATGAAGGCATGTGATATGAGGATACAGCCCAAGGGCAACATGGATGGACGCCGAAGCTATGGCTAAAGGAGCTTCGGCTTGGCATGTTAGCGAAGATGAAGGACGAAACCGATCTAAGGGAGAAAAGACTACTTAGTCCTTGATAGTTTGCATTATGATTAAGAGTGGATGTCAGGGGCATGAATGTAATCTTATCCAAGCTGCGTCCCATGCCTATAAATAGATGAACAGTAACACCGTACTGTTCACGCTGGATTGTAATCACCCTTGCGTCATTCTCGCATCTTCACCTTCTGGCAAGCCGAAGGTATCATTGTAATATAAATATTGTTGATGTTTATTCATGTTTATGATATGAGAATATTAATAACCTATTGATTCATAATCATTATTTATATTCTTTTGTATTTCGTGTACCCTTATTTATGTTTGTTCACTGAGATGATGAAGGTATGCCCTTCATGACCTTCGTCTGAAGATCATTATATCCAAAAGGAGATAATGCTTCGAAGGATGAAGGTCTTTAATTATTAACAATCGTGTTGTCTTGTTCTTGATGTATAGCATTTGAGAACAAGGAACAACATTGGCGCCCACCTCTAGTGAACTCAATCGACCACCTTCAGCAAGCATCGACTTTCGTAATGCCGCCGAAGAAGACAATAGTGCCAGAGGCTGCCCTGCAGCCACTGGACACTAATCAGGAAACACTGCGAGAAGCTAGGAGCCAGAAGAGGAAGGCTACTAGCCCAACACCTCAGGAGGAGGAGCTAGATCAGGAGATCAGGGATTTGGAGGCTATCAACCAGCAGGTACAAAGAAAAAGGGAAAAGATGCTTCGGCTCGCCGACCTTCAGAGGAAGATCGACGAAGCTGCTGAAGAAATGTGTCATTCTCGCATCTTCACCTTCTGGCAAGCCGAAGGTATCATTGTAATATAAATATTGTTGATGTTTATTCATGTTTATGATATGAGAATATAAATAACCTACTGATTCATAATCATTATTTATATTCTTTTGTATTTCGTGTACACCATGGGGTTATGAGCACAGGGGTGGGCATAGCATGTAACTAGGTTCCCGTGGTGGTCGGTGAGAAAGATGGTCTTACTGGCACATCCTATTATGTCATTGTGCTAAGCCATCTAGTCCATCCCTTACATCGATTCCCAAGGATAGTATCACTATAGGTGTGCCTGGAACACTACCCCTCTTAAAAGGATCTTTACGTGGGTTTACCCAAGGCGGCAGAGATGGTTTGCCCCTAGTGTCTAGGTAATTAGGGGTACTTCTAGTGGGTTTTTGTGATCTTACATTTTCTCACAAAATAGGTTGCTATGAATAATGTGATTCCGCTAAATCAAACAGTATTGTTGTAGGCGTGGATTCCACAAGAAACTCATTAAGCACCACCCTTGTAGCTTATTGTGTTTCCTGTGTGTCGATGTGCTTCAATCGAGCCTTGTTGACGGTTTGCTGCTTGTTCATCTAGATATTGTAGGATGAAACCTTGGAGGTATTTTCCATTACGTTCTTGGGGCCATTGACAGAGCTAGAGAAAGTCGACACTGCTAGCTATCCTTGGAGTTGAGGGTAGTTTGTCTTGAAATGATTGGGGTCTCCATAGTGCTATCATCCTATAGAGTTACTAGCGTTGGGCTGAACACTGTACATAGATTGGGTGTGGAAGTAGCTCTGGTTTGACTGCCTAAATTGTCCTAGACAGGATAATATAGTCCTAATGTGGCCAGGGGCCAAAGTTTTTTGGTAGACCAAATGATCGGTCGTTTTGGCTCTTTTTGGGCTGTTGAGACTGAAACATGTGGAACTTCCATTTAAGGCGACCCTTTTCTTCTTCTCGTGCCCTTTCCACTTAGATGGCCTTGTTGATCATGTGTGAAGATATTGAAGTTGTGGCCAGAGAGTAAAGTCCTGATTTCTGGTTGTATCCCTTTGAATAAATAAGCAACTTTCTTTGTGTTAGTGCTTACATCATTAGGTGCATAACAAGCTAGCTTAGTGAATTTGTGGACATACTCACTGATTGTACTTCGTCCTTGTGTCAGTTCCTAGAATTCTTCTTGCTTCCTTTGGATTATCCCGATGGGTATGTGATGTTCATAGAATGTTGCTTCAAACTCAACCTAGAAGAGTTATCCAATAGAGTAACTTAAAGTCTCTCACTAGGATAAGGCGAGTCCAGAGAGCTAATGAAAAGCCAAGGGAACTCATTGGTCTTCTTAACAGCCAATAGCGTCCAGCTTTGTCTTGATGGTGTCAAGCCAATCCAAGGGGTTATCTGCTCCAGCGAAGGTGGGAAACTTAAGTCTCATGTCACACCCGGGTTTTAGGGGTCCAATACTCGGGCGCGAAATAATCACCAAGTGTGCTAGGATCAAGTCTCACACGTTTGATGACTCATGGTACAGAAACGAATGTCACATCATTAATATATAATGGAGTTCTGTACAAAATAAATACATTATTACATCATATGAAGACAACGATCCAGCATCCAAAGTTGACTGGGGGGACGACGACCTAGACCTCTCACGATCTCATCACAGCATCCTCCATGCGCCTCATCCTATGGTACCTGTTCTTCTCCTGGGGGTGTGAGTACATCAAGGGTGAGCTCACATACGTTCATCGCTCAACAAGTTGTGGGGAATAATGTTCATGAACTCACCAAAGGTGGGAGCTCATGTGAAGTGTAAGGCTTACCAAAAGGAGATGGTTAAAGCAGAGCATTGCTTTTAGAGTTGGTCAAAAATTTATTAGCAGTTACTAAGTGTAAGTATATACTGACCCAAATAAGTAAGAGATTAGAATTAATAACAACACCAGCGATGCAATGCATATGACAGATTAAGTTTAGTTCCATAAATTAATCATGCGAGAGTCCTTAGTTGCTCTTGACCGTGAGCACGACTGCTATACCAGTTTTACACTCTGCAGAGGTTGCACATCTTTACCCACAAGTCGTGTTACCCATTTGCCATAGGGTTGAACGGACCTCATACACCTCTACCAAGGAAGCGAGGTAGGGTAGCACTACGAGGCCTTTCCAAAGTTCCACTAGTTCGAGAAAACCCGCTACGGATTTAGGAAGAAGGAAGCATAGGAATCCCTTGTCCGAAAAGCTTTACAGACAGTTCGACCAGAGGACCTCCCTATACTCTAGCATGACACCTTCTCGCTTGCCCGTAACCGAGTAAGGTAATTTATCCTTAGCTTTCCTAATTACATAGCCAAGGGCGTCCCATTCCACCCTTGTGGTGGCACTGTTTACTCAAGTTAAGCTCCATGTTCCAACTACCACAATGATCTTGCCATGAATAACAATTAAACAACAGTATAACTAGAACATGATCATAATGTAATATTAATCCCAAAACCAGGTAGAGCAATAGCAAAACTACCCAAAAGTTCAGTGGTAAACAAGGTGTGGGATAAACAATACTAGGGAAACCTATTAGGTCCCATCAAATTAACATGAGCATGTCACAGTGGTTAATAGGAACATTATTATGTAAAGAAAAGTGATCAAGGGCACAACTTGCCTGAGACTTGTAACCTTGCTGCTAGTCGTAGCAATGCACACAAACATGGTATAGGTAAAATTAACATCAGATCAAACATGAGAACAAACTACATAATAAGATTCTTCACATCGTAATGAAAACCTAGGTCCGAGAATCACTAAATTCCGAGTTACGGTTAAAGAGTTATGATTTTCTAAAAAACTAGGTGATTAAGTAATTAAACCATGTGATAAAGATAATCTAAAGAAGTAACTAATTTAATCTTTAATCTGAGTTATCACATACTTAGAGATCATAATTTAGTTAAATTCCAGAGGGACCAAATTAAGATACTTCTTTTAGCTTGGGCTAGAATAGTTAACCGAATAAACATATGTATTTAATTATTTTCAAAAAATGTTACATGATAAAACAATGTTCCTATGTGTGGGCAATTTTATTATGAAGTTAACACAATTTGAACGGGTTAAGTCGGAGTCAAAATGGAATACTTATGAATTTTCCAAGTTTATAGGTATTATTTATCCCTTAAAATCATTTTCTGTATTTCCACTGTTTTCTTGAATTCCCCTAGACCGCGGGCAGAAAACACAAGCAGTTTGGGGGTTGTTTTATAAATATTAGGGCCTGACCGCAATTTAGTGTACAACAGCTGTGACGGAACCTCCTAAGTCATTAGGCCCACCTACAGTTGTCCTTGTCCAACGGACCTTGGACAACCCTGTAGATGCACATAATCACTCGACAAGTTCGGTATATGTATCTTTTTCCTCGCCCAAGAGCGTTTCACCCGTCACACAAATATTACAACACATCGGAGGAACGAATAAGTGGAAGCAAATTACAATAACTTAATTTACATTCATTAACATATAGAAAGAGTATTATTATTACATCACCAGGTCATAAGAGTGCATAAGTATTATTATTATTACAAACCTGGGAGGCAAAAACCCCTCCCATATAAAGGTATATTGTTTTTCAAAAGGGAGACCAACATCCCCCCAGCAACCACTTCACTGTTGAGGTTCGTCCTTGGGCACCACATCTTTGGGCACCACCTTAGTGCAAAAACAGCAAAAGTCTGCTGTTTCCTCGCCTGCAACAACATGGGTTCGAAAACCCTGAGTACGGAGTGTACTTTCGCAAGTCTTACCCGTCAAAAGAAAAGACTCTCAAGGATATGCTGGCTTAAGGGAGTCAAGGTAAGGCTTAATCAAGAATCAAGACTCTGTTTGCAAAAATGCTTACTAATAGTGGATCCTTAAAAATCCAGTTTTATTAGCAAGTTAAGTCATTACCTGTCACTAGAGTTCTTTCTACCCTAGTTCAAGCACTTGGCCTATACTAGCCATCCTTTTATCAACCCCTTCTTGTTTACTGGAATGCTACGTGTAGGTCAGTGACCAAGTCTTCATAACCGAGAAGTAATGGCGATCCGAATCGATTAATACTCAGCTGAGGATCTCCAATCACACGACATATGTAGCACTTAACCCTTGCATATGTCAACTCGCCACCGGGTTTCTTAAGACCAGACCCGGTTCACGCCAACCGAGAGCACAGATACACCACCGTCCAGCCTCTTGCCACGCAGGGTACACACTACTCTCGCCATCTCTCCACTCCCATTGTGTGTTGGCCTTTGTGGTATTAGTCTGCCCGAGGCAAAGCTTACCCATGATGAGGCATGTGACCAGTTAAAAGGTCCTCGATCATCAGGCCTACATCGACAAGGTCCTTAATCGACTCAGATGGAGGCACTACACCGAGACTCTCTTCTCATGCAAGTCACCCGCCCGGTCTCAGCTTTATTATTTCAACCCAAAGTTTGGTACCTGGCAGAGGTACATATTTTCCGATGTTGAACCCATCATGGCCATGATGGATCCACCATCAAGCTTTATTTTTTGAAAACACCCCCTCCACTGTGAAGCATCACCTTTTGTTTTAAAACAAAACATTTGTTTTTCTAATGTAGGACTAAGCATCAGAAACCCTTTTAATAAAACAAGTAATCAAAGAATGGTAAATAGTTCCAAGGAAGGAAATGCAGCAACTGGTTTAACACCCAACTCCTATCACCTAATGCATCATTCAAGTGATAAAGAGTTTAAAACATCAAGGAGGTGGCAAATGCACCGGAGCTTGCCTTGTGTTGTAGGAGAGTCGGGCTCTGTTCCACAAATATCAAAATAGAAATAGTTCCCGGCAGGTGGATTTTCTGTCGATGGAGTAGTCTCTTCCTCTTCAACAGTTATTTCTTCCTCGTTCTCTATACATAACCATATATAACTATGAATGCTGATGTAATGCTTATGAAAATGCAATAATAGAAAATATGTATCAAGTTGTATCTTGAATACAACTTTCCTTCACGGTGCTCCAGGGAAACTAGGGTCTTCTGAGTCAACACCCTAGTAAGGTTAGACAGTTTTACCCTAAGGGGCTAGGGTTTTGGGTTTGAGACTCAAACAATGTCCAAAGCATATCAAACTTTACCCATGGGTTCTAAGTACGAATATAAGTTCACCCAAAAAGTTTTATGATTTTTGGAGCTATCTAGTAATTTATAAAATTCAAAAAGACTAGGTTTAGGCCTTCTTAAATACTACATAATTCTTGATTTAGGCTAAAAATCTTGAAACTATTTTTATTAAATACTATGGAAATTTAGGAGTCCAACAAAATTGGTCTCATATTTTTAGCATTTTTCTATAATTTTACACGGATTTCCTAAGTCTAATAGAAAAAGAAAAGGAAAAAGGGTGAACAGTGGTGGGCTGAAACTGGCCCGAATCGGCCCATGAACGGAGAAACGCGCCCGCGCGCGCCCGCGTTGCCAGATTTGCACAGGGGACCCTGGTGATTTGAAAAACCCATAAAGAGTCATGTGCACTATTCCTATGTGTCACTGACACTTTGCGCCGAGGCCTTTCACTTTCTAATCCTTCGCGAATTGAAGTCCCCGACCGAGGACAGCGGAGCAACGGCTTCAGCGAGCCCATACTAGCCAGAAAACGCAACGGCTATGCTTCTCCGTTGCACAACACCTAATTCTACCCCTAACGACCATTTCCCCTCACTCAATTGCAAGGTTCTGGCTCACAATCACTCTGTCCACTGTGATGGCGCAAACCGAGGACAATCTGAGATGTTCTCGGTGATCTAGCGTGATCTAGTTCAATTGGCCAAGCCGCTAAGCATCTACAGCACACAGGGATGTTGAAACGAGAGCAAGGAAGACATGAATGGAACTGTAGAGGGCTAGCCACGGTGAGCTCACTCACGACGGAGTTTTGACTGATTTGGGGGAATTCAAAAATTGGAGCGCTCTCATGAACGATCTGAGGCACGGGCTGGTGCGTTGGGTGCGTGACTACCTAGCGGAGCTCACGGCATGCTCAATTTATAGGGCCCGAGGGCGGTGGTTCGTGAATTTGGAATGGCGCGCTGGCGGTCGGAGAGAGGGAAGAGCACTGGCATAAGAGATGTGTGGCTTTCACCGTGGCAGGCTTACCAGCGATAAACCAGCAATCTAGAGCGGCTTATTGCGACGTGGTGAAGCTTCAAGGCACGTGGCGCCCGATCGGCAGGTGGCCAACTCCGGCGAACTTATCTGGACCGGCCGTAAGGCAAGGGGGAACGACGGCCAGCCCCGAGTCTCATCCGCGGCGAAGATCTTTTTACCCTGAAGCGTTATCCGGGCACTAGTGAGCATGAATCACCTCGGCGGCATGAATCCAGGCGTGGGGGTCGCCGGTGGCAAGGTGCACTGCACCTGGGATCTTCTTCAGTTACTGTACCATTGGAATCCCTATTCACAGCGCCTGACAGAGCGAAAGGAAGCACCTAGATCTCCAATTTTTATGTGAGAACTTGTTAATCCACTTGTAACAAAGTTCTAGCCCTAAAATCCAGCTACAATCTTGCTATAGTAACCATACTCAAATACTCACTAGATTATCTTCAAAATAACTCCCAAAGTTCATCCCAAGTCACTGTCAGTAAAAGTTCAGACTCTGAGTTGACTGACAGCCAGACTTTAGGTCTATTTATCTCCAAATTTTTTATGACACCAAGGTTTAATTTATTAAGCAAAGTTATGCTCCTATAGTAGCTCTACAAATTTGATGTATTGACCCTGAGTAAATTCTTTGTACTTTCAGAAATACAGAGCTCCAAAGTCAGCCCTATTCAACTGAATTCAGACTTAAACTTATGGTTCATGGGTACTTTTTGCAAATAGGTCCAAATTCCACTATTCCACTTGTAAACCTTCCAATGTGAAAAACACATAATTTGTGAGGTGTTAATACTTTGGTATTTGAATTTTGATCCAAAAGTGCACAAATTTTGCATCTACCCTCCTATGGTTTTAATTAGGGTTTTCCAGGGGTCTTTTCAAGGTTTTTAACACTTCAGGGTTTTGGTGTCACTAAAGTCTATCAAAGATGATACCTTATGATTATTTCTAATGAGTTTTGAGGTTTTAACTTATTTGGGATTTATTTTCACTCATAAGCCCAATTTAGGGTTAAGCACTCTACCCTAGGGTTGATCACACATCAAGTCACATCAGTACAACTTGTTTGAAATTTTTACCTAGTGAATGCACTCTAGGTGTAACAAACACATGATATGCCCATGCACATGATGTTATGCTCAAGTTTAAGTGATAGTAACACTAGAGGTGTTACAACAGCCGAGGACTGTGGTTTCATTTACAACTTTTCAAGGGTCGCGTATGAAAAATGGACGAGTCCGAAAGGTTATATTCGCCCAGGGACGTTGGATCCGTAGCCAACGACCCAGATTAAACCGGGACGCCAGCGAACCGGTATGCATTATTATCTGTTGGATCAAAATCCGATGGTCTAGATTTTATGAAACCAAATCTAACCATTACCGCACGATCTGAGATCTATGGCTCCTACAGCCCGGTATCTAGCCCCAAATCCACATCATCGATTAGCTGATCAATGGTCATCCATTCGTAACTCCTTCTCGCAATCGCCCGAGCGGCGGAGCATGAGACAGCGCGGCGGACCATCGCCACCGTGCGGCAGCCCTACGAGCTAGAGCACCAAGCTCACCCCTAATCGGTCCTGCATGGAGTAGATACGAGAGCATATCGTATGGATAGCTTCTTACCTGTAGTTATGACACAGAACACCGCTACCACGCACCACAACAGAGTTTGTCCTCCTGCGAGCAATTCACCACAGACAGGACCTCCACCGTGTGCAATAGCGTGTGGAAAGGTACCATAGACCCCACCGAACACCCGCAAGCACCCGTCGAGGTTAGAGTGACGGTGAAGGGAAACCTTGAGCGCGACGAATACCTCCACCCGATGGCTAGGCCCACTGCACCGTTTGACTTTGTGGCAACCTCGGGTTTGTGGTTTGATGAATGAGGGAGGTCACGGATGGCTCATTATATACTCCAGAGTCCGAGCTTGGATGGGCGCCGGACAAGGAGCGAATTGCACGGGTTGTTGGGATACGGCGGGGGTTCGTTAGAGCACTCCCAACGCTCCAGCTCATATGGTTTCCATAGAATTTATTAGACTGCCATGTCAGTTTTTTGATGATGTGGCAAGAGATTTATTGTGAAAGAGAAGGAACCGGTTTCTCCCCTGAGAAACGAAGTCTACTCTCGCACCAAGACGCATGGAAATGACCAAAACAGCGTTGAGCCCCGTCGGTGGTTTCCATACTCGTTTTCTTTCCCTTCCCCGTGAGAAACGAAGTCTACTTTTTTCTGTGAAGTCATTAAATATGTTCTCTGCATAGAAACTGCTTTAAACCATTTGCATTGAGAAGATTAGTTTCTATAAGTGGTTCCTTGACTAGGTGGCAGCTATGGAAACCACTGAGCAGTTTCTGGGTTGGAAGTGCTCTTACAGGCGAAGGGGAAGGCCCTAACAGAAGGGACCCATGCCTAGCGATCCATGAGCTTGCGATGCTGAGAGGCTGCGGACGGGTCCTATCGGTCGGTCTCAGCCGGATCGCGGTTGTGCCATGCATCGACTGACATGCGGGGCTCGTGTGTCGGCGCTTCCATTCCTATGGGGAGGCTGGGTCGGCGGACGAAGAAGTGGAGGTGGGCCAGGTAGCGAACCACATGGGTGAGGGGAAGGAAAACGGAATTAGGCTATGGAGGAAGGTTTTGGCCCAGATACAGGGATGTCCTTCTGTCACTTTTTTTCTATTTTCTTTTCTATTTCCAAATTGAAATATTCTTCAAATCCTTGTTTTGAATTTCGAATTTCCAATCTCAATTGTATAATCCAAATCCTACTATTTGCAATATTATTATTTATTGTCCTTCCATTATTTAATTCTAGACTTAAATGACTTTATACTTTCTTTTCTCATTTTCTATTTTATATTTTCATTTATTATTTGGGGTTAAATCTATGTTTTCAATAGAATGTATCACAACAAAATCACCAGCATGAGATACACATTTCTTTATTCATTTATGTGTTAATTGACTAATTTTACTCCATTAGTTGGTTATGAGAATGGAAGGGTCCTCTTAAATTTCCAAAGCTTTCAAAAATTCTCAAAACATTATTATAAATATTTATTTATTTATTTATTTTCTACCAATTTTGGGCTTTACATCTCATGAATTATCACATCTTGTATTGAGGCTTGTCTCTATTGTGGCAAGGGTTCTCCAAGTTCCATTTAGGATCTCGATGTGTCGAGTTTGTGTGGCCAAAACTTTGGGTAAGTCCAAGGGAATCTCTGGTGGTAAGGGAAGATGGGTGTGGCTTCCTTCTTCCCTTCCCCCATTGTTGTGATGGTTGTTGTTGCGATTTCTAGACCCATTGTACGAGGATGTGGGTGTGGCCTTCCTCATGGTCATCTATTAAGATTTTAGAGGGTATAATTATAATTTCCATATTTTCTCCCTTTCGAAACAACCTTGGTAGAATTTTATTTATCATATAGAGTTCGATCATATATTCGCTCACAACTAGAGTTATCCTACACTAGGACGGTACCCTCTAGGGCTACACTAAACTCCTTGAGAACATCATCAAGATCTGTAAAGAGGTTTCATCAATATGTTAGAGTAGTTTTCCAGTTCCATGCCTAGGATGGGTAGATCAGGCGCTGTCACACCCGGGTTTCGGGGGCACCAAGACCCAGGCGCGAAATAATCACCAAGTGTGCTGGGACCAAGTCTCACACATATGATGAATCATGGTACAAAAACGAATGTCACATCTTTACTATATAATAGGAGTTCTATACAAAATAAATAAATACATCATAAGTAGACAATGATCCAGCAACCCAAAATTGATTGGGAGACGACGGCCTAGACCTCTCGTGAACTCACCACAGCATCCTCCATGCGCCTCATCCTGCAGTACCTGTTCTTGACCTGTGGGGGCGTGAGACAGCAAGAGTGAGCTCACATACGTTCATCGCTCAACAAGTTGTGGGGAATAATGTGCATGAACTCACCAAAGGTGGGAGCTCATGTGATGCGTCACGATGCCCGATCTTCACGACGTAGGATCAATCTTCAGATAACTAGCTTCAAAGAAGCCAAGATAACTTGCTGCAAGCAGCGATAACTAGTGCAACCTGACAAATAAAACTCGAAGCCAACCACCGTCTTTAACCGGCAGCCTGAATCGAGGATTCGCCCAACCACACTCTCAAAGAACCAACCAACACAGCCTACAATCAATCGAGGAGACCTCGAAGGGAGTAGGAGCACCAATTGGGAGCGGATGAAGCCGCCGCTTCTGCAATCCCACGAAGGAATTCACAAGAGCAAAGGGGTAGAGATCACTCTCAATATTTGTTAGCACACAGCTGAACAAAGGGGTTCTGTTTTAGATTATCATAAGCTGCCTTACTTCTTAGACATAGAGGGGTATTTATACTAGTAACAACCAGCCTTAGCGAGATATAAACACAAAACAAAAGTATTTTCACGAGCTAATGTGAAGGAGCCTCTTCGGAAGATCTACAGAGCTGATTTCCGTGTGGCTGTTTGACTTCTGCACAGCCTTCAGTATTTTGGCAATAACTTCTTCTAGGAATCTTCAAATAACGTGGGACTGGTTGCATTGGAAAGCTAACTTGATAAGCTTTCTCACCATATATAGCATGCTTAATGAAACTTCGTAGAATGATGCAGTTTAATATGAAAACTTGGTCATCAAGCAGACTGTTGACCTTCTGACCAGTCAGCACTAAAGTAGGTCGGCTGCCTTTCTGGTAGATGTGGTTAAGTCGGCTGTAGAAGCATTGGAAACTAGACTTCAAGAGCTTTCCAAAAAGTACTTATGTGCCTTCATAGCTTTTGGGAATCAAAAGTTATGACTGTTTCTTCTGGACGGTTCTGTAGCGCTGGACTGACTCGGACGTAGCTCTTCTTGCTGATTCGCCTTTGATATGTTTTGTCCTTCCTCTTGGTGAACCTAAGTAATATCAACATACACGACTTAGGTAGCATAAAGTTCGCATTAGTGTTTAATTGAAATTCATAAAGTAGCGCGTGAACCTCTTGCTGTAGCTTCTTAGCTCGGCTACGTGTAATTGGTCCATCAAAGACTAGCGCGTGCACCTCTTGCTGTAGCTTCTTAGCTCGGCTACGTGTAATTGGTCCATCAAAGACTCGGGTTGGTGATGATATTGGTTGTACTTGAGTTGATGTAGTACAACTTGGGGGTTGTAATGTGTTACTTAATGGCGTGGTCATATCATCCTCCTCCCCTTGAAAAGGAGTCGTCCTCGACTCTGAAGTGTCTTCACTTGTATATGGTAAGAGATCAGCAACATTGAACGTGTTGCTCACGCCATAGCTCGGTGGAAGATATATCTTGTATGCATTATCATTGATCTTGGCAAGAACACGAAATGGACCATTCCCTCGTGGCTCCTGCAATAAAAACAATCTAACCGAAGAATTTGGTACACAAAGTTTGTTAGCTCTAAACAAAAATCCATCATGTATATGATATTTCTCCCAACCTTTTCCATCTTTACAATGAATGTACAATTCTGAAAATTCAGGATCATCATTATACATTTCTTTCAAATTTTCAAGACCCAAAACTTTTACCTCTAGTTGATTCAACAACACATTCCTTCGAGACAAGGCATCAGCGACCACATTGTCCTTACCTTTCTTATATTTCACAATGTATGGAAATGTTTCGATAAACTCAACCCATTTGGCATGGCGACGGTTCAGTTTGGCTTGCCCTTTCAAATACTTAAAAGCTTCATGATCGGAATGAATAACAAACTCTTTTGGCCATAAGTAGTGCTGCCATGTTTCAAGCACTCGGACCAAAGCATACAATTCTTTATCATACACAGAATAATTTAATTGAGCACCTCCCAATTTTTCACTAAAATATGCTATAGGCTTTCCTTGTTGCATTAAAACTCCTCCTATCCCAATCCCACTAGCATCACATTCTACTTCAAAAGTTTTAGTGAAATCAGGAAGAATAAGTACAGGTGCTTCAGTCAAACGTTTCTTCAATTCTTGAAAAGCATCTTCTTGTGAGTTTCCCCATTTAAATTCAACACCTTTCTTTATCAATTCATTTAAAGGGGAAGCGATAGTACTAAAACCTCGCACAAATCTTCTATAAAAACCAGCAAGACCATGAAAACTTCTTACTTGACTTACATTCGTTGGAGCTGGCCAATCCTTGATGGCTTTCACCTTGGATTCATCCACCTCTATTCCTTTTGCTGAAATAACAAAGCCAAGAAACACAACATGGTCTGTGCAAAAACTGCACTTCTCAAGATTAGCAAATAATTTCTCCTTTCTAAGCTCATCTAAAACTTGTCGAATGTGCTTCACATGTTCATCAAAAGACTTGCTGTAAATTAGAATATCATCGAAGTAGACAACAACAAATTTTCCAATGAAAGTTCTTAAGACATGGTTCATTAATCTCATAAAGGTACTAGGAGCATTAGTCAACCCAAAGGGCATTACTAACCATTCATACAACCCAAATTTTGTTTTAAATGCAGTCTTCCATTCATCTCCAGTTTTCATTCTTATTTGATGGTATCCACTTCTCAAATCAATTTTAGTAAAAATTGTGGAACCACTTAATTCATCAAGCATATCATCTAGCCATGGAATAGGATGGCGATAGCGAACGGTAATATTATTTATAGCTCTACAATCAACACACATCCTCCAAGATCCATCTTTCTTAGGTACTAAAATCACAGGAACAGCACAAGGGCTTAAGCTTTCACGAACAAAACCTTTATCAAGAAGTTCTTGTACTTGCCTTTGTATTTCCTTAGTTTCTTCGGGATTGGTTCGATATGGTGGACGGTTAGGAAGTGTAGCCCCTGGAATAAGATCGATTTGATGCTCAATCCCTCGAATTGGAGGTAGTCCAGCCGGTGTTTCTTGTGGAAACACGTCTTCAAAGTCCTGCAAAAGATCAGCCACAACACTAGGAAGAGATGTTATGTCGTTAGGAGAAATCAAAACATCTTTGTTCACAAGTACAAAGAGCACTTGATATGGGTTGTTCCTCACTTCTCTCAGCTCGGATTTTGTGGCTAGCATAACTAGATGTTCTCCCTCTTCCTTCTTTTTATCTTTGGAATTTGGCTTGTAGCACTCACTCACCGAATTGTGGATGGCACTCAATTTTCTTTGCTCTTCTCCTCCTCTACTTGCTGTACTAATTTCAGTTTTCTTTTGTAAGTGTTCAGCCATGATTTGTTGAGGGGTCATAGGCTTGAGTACAAACTTTCTCCCTTTCAGATCTAGCGTGTATTGATTTGTTCTTCCACAATGTTGAGAATATCGGTCATATTGCCAAGGTCTTCCTAGCAGCATATGACAAACAGACATGGGTGCAACATCGCACTCCACCGTGTCAACATATTCTCCAATCTTGAACGGAACTTTCACCTTATAACCAATCTTGATATCTCCCGATTCATTCAACCATTGGACATGATATGGATGAGGGTGTCGCTGCAACTTCAAACCAAGCTTGTCAACCATCTCACGACTTGCAAGATTATGGCAGCTCCCTCCATCAATGATCACCTTTACTACTTTGTCTTGCACTTTGACTCGCGTTTGAAAAAGATTATGTCGTTGTCCAATTTCAGCTTCTTTCATTTGAACACTCAAGATTTGTGTAACCACAAGAGTAGTACCATGCTCAAATTCACATCCTGTATGTTCTTCAGATTTATCAATGTCATCTTCATTTCCTGCTTCAGCTTCCTCTTCACTCGCTGATGTATATTCTCCATCATCAGTCACAAGGATCACACGATTATTTGGACACTCCTTTATGACATGACCACGACCTCCACACTTGAAGCACTGAATACCACTACTCTTGGCTGTTGAACCCACTGATGTTGAAGTGGAGGCTGCTGGTTTATAACTCGTGTTTGGAGCAGCACCATTCTTTCCACTAGAATTGCCTTGAATATTGGATCGCAAGCCCCCAGTTGAACCCTTTGTCGCTGAGGATGCAGCAGTAAACCTTGAGATCGATTTGCTTCCTCCAGTCATGGTTCGTGCACCATATGACAAGGGCTTGCTGTTCTTAGCATCTTGTTGTAGCTGGCGTTCAGCTTTGGTGGCTTGATGTACCAAATCAATAAGACTTTGGTACGGCTGAAACTCAACAATACGCTGAATGTTGCGGTGTAACCCAGCCATGAAACGTGCAATGGTTTGCTCTTCGTCTTCATACACATTGGCTCTAATCATGGCCTTCTCCATCTCCTTATAATACTCCTCAACAGAGAAACTTCCTTGCCTCAAATTCTGCAATTTATCAAAAAGATCACGCCGATAATGCTTCGGCACAAAACGAATTCTCATTTCTCGCTTCATCTCTTGCCAAGTAACAATAGGGTCCTCTCCATCTTCTTCACGATCACGAAGAAGTTGCTCCCACCAAATCAGAGCATATCCCTCAAACTCAAGAGATGCCATTGCGAGTTTCTTCTCCTCTGAATAATTATGTAGGCGGAAGATTTTCTCCACCTTCAATTCCCATGTGAAATAATCTTCAGGATCAGATCTACCATCAAATTTTGGCATGGTAAACTTAAGTTTTCCAAATCTCTCTTCTTGGTTGACACCTCTATGATGACGACGACCATAGCGATGTTGAGACTGATCATCCCCAAATTCAGATTCTTCATTGTCATTATTTCTTCGATTCCGGCCTCTTCCTCTACCATATGCAACACCTTGATTTCTCCTCCCATGTTCACTTGCTGTTCTAGAATAATTTCCTTCATCTTCTTCCCCATCTTCATCATGGTTTCTTACACCGTCGGGGAGTCGACGACGACCTCTGATTTCAGCCATAAGTGTCTGAAGATCTTGTGCCAACAGATCTTGCTTGGCTTCTATGCTTTGTTTGAGCTCATTGAATTGTATCAGGGTGACACATTCTTCAATCTCAACGTTGGGATCCATCTTCCTGCGAAGTTAGTGGCAACAAGGCAACAAATATAGGTGGAATATGAAGCTATATAGAATCTCACAACCTCACCACTCTTACCAACCAAAGCTCTTATGAGTTCCCTGCGGGTTGCAAGAAAATGTGTGGTGGTAACAAGAAAGTGGTGGTTAAGCGAATACAAGACCAGAGTACCGATTACGATGGCTTATATGTGGAGCTTGGTGGGGATTAATAAACAAGGGATACAATCTGAATTCTAGTTGTTGTTAAGTTAAATAACCATCCGACTAGAAGTTCCCTGCCTAGTGCTGACCACAAGATTCGAGTGATGTAAATAGATCAAACACACGCGCAAGAAATTTCAGATTTGATGCAGACAAGGAGTATGATTGGAATGCAAGTGTTGCAATCAGATCCAACCAAAATTTTGCACCAAATGACAATAGCAAAGTGGTTGAATAACTTGATAAAATTTTCAGCACTTGTGCACATAAACAAACTGATTGTTCTACTTTTCTTTCACAATCTTGTTCAATACTTTAACAAGAACTCAACCAGCAGCTATAACTTAAATAGGATCAAAGTTAACGCGAAGGAAATGATGAGAGTTTTCAGATTTTTCTTTTTGTGGATATTTTTAGATATATATAAGAGGCTCAAAGGGAACACAAAGGATAGAGTGACCAGCAACTAAACAAAGATTCTAAGGACTGAAACTTAACAAAACTCACTGGACAACAGATTGAAACAAAGGGCTATGGCAAAATATTTTATGGCTTTTGGTGGATAGGACGAACACAAAATATATGTAGCTAAGGGTAAAGAATCCTACCGTGGCAACTGAGGCTTTGATACCAGATGATGCGTCACGATGCCCGATCTTCACGACGTAGGATCAATCTTCAGATAACTAGCTTCAAAGAAGCCAAGATAACTTGCTGCAAGCAGCGATAACTAGTGCAACCTGACAAATAAAACTCGAAGCCAACCACCGTCTTTAACCGGCAGCCTGAATCGAGGATTCGCCCAACCACACTCTCAAAGAACCAACCAACACAGCCTACAATCAATCGAGGAGACCTCGAAGGGAGTAGGAGCACCAATTGGGAGCGGATGAAGCTGCCGCTTCTGCAATCCCACGAAGGAATTCACAAGAGCAAAGGGGTAGAGATCACTCTCAATATTTGTTAGCACACAGCTGAACAAAGGGGTTCTGTTTTAGATTATCATAAGCTGCCTTACTTCTTAGACATAGAGGGGTATTTATACTAGTAACAACCAGCCTTAGCGAGATATAAACACAAAACAAAAGTATTTTCACGAGCTAATGTGAAGGAGCCTCTTCGGAAGATCTACAGAGCTGATTTCCGTGTGGCTGTTTGACTTCTGCACAGCCTTCAGTATTTTGGCAATAACTTCTTCTAGGAATCTTCAAATAACGTGGGACTGGTTGCATTGGAAAGCTAACTTGATAAGCTTTCTCACCATATATAGCATGCTTAATGAAACTTCGTAGAATGATGCAGTTTAATATGAAAACTTGGTCATCAAGCAGACTGTTGACCTTCTGACCAGTCAGCACTAAAGTAGGTCGGCTGCCTTTCTGGTAGATGTGGTTAAGTCGGCTGTAGAAGCATTGGAAACTAGACTTCAAGAGCTTTCCAAAAAGTACTTATGTGCCTTCATAGCTTTTGGGAATCAAAAGTTATGACTGTTTCTTCTGGACGGTTCTGTAGCGCTGGACTGACTCGGACGTAGCTCTTCTTGCTGATTCGCCTTTGATATGTTTTGTCCTTCCTCTTGGTGAACCTAAGTAATATCAACATACACGACTTAGGTAGCATAAAGTTCGCATTAGTGTTTAATTGAAATTCATAAAGTAGCGCGTGAACCTCTTGCTGTAGCTTCTTAGCTCGGCTACGTGTAATTGGTCCATCAAAAACTAGCGCGTGCACCTCTTGCTGTAGCTTCTTAGCTCGGCTACGTGTAATTGGTCCATCAAAGACTCGGGTTGGTGATGATATTGGTTGTACTTGAGTTGATGTAGTACAACTTGGGGGTTGTAATGTGTTGCTTAATGGCGTGGTCATATCATCATGTGAAGTGTAAGGCTTACCAAAGAGGATGGTTAAAGCTGAGCATTGCTTTTAAAGTTGGTCAAAATTTTATTAGCAATTACTAAGTATAACTAGATACCAAACCAATTAAGTAGTAGAACAAAAGTGATAACAACACCCTCAATGCAATGCATATGACAAATTGAATTTAGTTCCTTAAATTACTCATGTGAGTGTCTGAGCTGCTCATGACCGTGAGCACGGCTAGTATACTAGTTTTACACTCTGCAGAGGTTGCGCATCTTTACCCACAAGTCATGTTACCCGTCTACCAAGGGATCACGACTTCCCATACACCTCTACCAAGGAAGCGAGGCAGGGTAACACTACGAGGCCTTTACAAAGTTCCACTAGCTTCAGAAAAGCCACTATGGTTTCTAGGAAGCTCCAATGCAGGGACCCCTCACCTGACCGCCATCGCAGCAAAATCAACCCAAGGGCCTCCCCACACTGACCACTCCCCTACTGCCCTTGCTCGTTTCGGGTAAGGTAGTCCTCCACTAGCTTTCCCAATTAGTCAGCCAAGGGCGTCCCATACCACCCTTGTGGCAGCACTGTTTTCCCGGGTGGTTCTCCATGTTCTAATTAACATAATGATCTTATCATGAACATTAAATAACAAACTGATAATAAAGTATGATAATGAATAATGTGTATCTCCATACCCAAAACCACATAAAGCAATAGCAAGTACTACCTAGAAAGTTCAGTGGTAAACAAGGTATAAAGATAGTCAAACTAGGGTAACCTAAAGGGTCCCATCAAAATTAACCTATGCAGATCATTATGATTAATAAGAACATGATTGGATAAAAAAGAAGTGTTCAAGGGCACAACTTGCCTAGGACTTGAGATTCTAGGTACTAGGATGATCCTCAGATGACTCGTAACCTCGCGCTAGTAGTAGCAATACAAACAAGCAAGGTATAGGCAAAATTAACATCACACCAAACATAAGAACAAATTGTATAAGAATAATCTACGTGTCGCTACGAGATCGTGGGTTCGAGATCCACTAAATTCGGAGCTACGGTTATAAAGATACGATTTTCTGAAGATCTACGTGATTAAATATTAAAGTTATATTATAAATTGATGATTATACATCATATGAGAAAATATACTATAACTAATTAACTCAACTTTAATCTTGATTATAACTTGATTAGAAATCATATTTTAATCAGATTATAGTTATAGATAGGTTATCTTTAATTGGCAAGCTTAATCCACTAAACATGGATTAATCAATATCCATTTATAAGAATATGTGTTATGATAAAGCTAATGTTGTTATTGCATAGACAATGTTTTTACAAAGCTAACGAAACTTGAATGGATCCAATCAGAGTTAAAATGAACAACATATGAATTTTCTAAGATTCGAGAATTATTTTATACTTGAAAATCGATTTCCATATTTTCTTTTATTATTTTCTGAACCATAAATACCCTGGATATTATTTCTTTGGACTTCAGGGTCTATTCATTAAAAATCTGGACCTAATCATAATGGTCTTATGCCATGGGTGGATGGTGGGTTAGTTATGGAATTCTGCGGGGGCTCTTTTGAAAGAAGTGCACAGCGAAGGGGGTATGGATGAACATCTGTCGTCCGATCAAATTCAATGGCACAGATAAGAAGTTACCCATACCGAACTGGTATGCAATCTGAGCCGCCCAACGAGCGATTGACGTCCCAGATTTAAAACAACCCAGAAACGATCTCGTTCGTCCGTCTTCGATCAGTGGCCCAGATATCTCAACGAATCGTTTTCCCCGCTAATCTCAACCACTCAAACTATATCTGGCGGCCGCAACATCACCAACCTCGGATCTAATATTTGCCCTTGACCAGAAGATCAACGGTCGCAAAGGGGACAAGGCGAAGAGGTAAGGATGTACCTAATCTAGACCGCTACCATCCGATCCGACGGCCAAGGGGACCATCTTCATCCCCAAGTTCCTAGCCACGGCGGTGCCGAGTCCCCAGCGCTGGCGAGGCCACCGGAGCAGCACAGACCCGAACCCCCCGCCCAAAGCTCGATCCTGTTAACGCAAACAGTGAGTATGACTGGGCGATCTCCTAGTAAATCCACTCGCCTACGATGGATACACTGACCGGGCTGACTACGGCGTTTCGCAGCGCCGCGGCGGTGATCTCACTGACGCGATGCGCTACCACACCAGGGTGCACTCTCTGCCCCCAAGGCCTACTACTACATCATGTTGAGGTCTAAGCGAACAATCTAAAGGTGTCTTACCGATGATTTGGAGCCGTGCAGGTGCCTGACCACGACGAGATGTGGCATGACGATGGCTCGACGATTTCGACGAGCAATTCCATGCGGCCTCGCCACCGAATCCCCCTAGTGAGGGCATGTTCATCGCCGGTGTGCCATGGCTTCTCGCCTAGACCGTATACAGCGCGACGGGGAGACACATGCAGGATGCCCGCGTGGCAGACTTCATTCTCCCCCTTGTCTTTCTCAGTGCCCTCGGTTCCATGGTGGTGATACCGGCTAGGGGAGGTACGAGAGCTCGAGATTTATAGTCGTAGAGCAAGCTCGCGACCGAGGAAAACGGGAAATCCCGACCCGAAATCCCAACAAATCACACGAGTTTGTTGCTCCGTCATGCTTGAATTCGTGCCGGTTGGGGAAGAAAACGCGGACTGACGAATGGGCCCACCTGGTGGCGCCCAGGATGCGTGAGCGCGACACACCCCGCGGCCATCGCATGCGGGTGAGTGGCCGACAGGGTGGTCCCACCTATCGGCACCAGATCCTTCTCCAGGCTGGGCCGCGTATGGGGTAGTTGGGCCACCCGGAGGAAATCGGCCCAAAGCTGATTCTTAGTTTTATTCCTATCCGAATTTTTGCTTTCTCTTGATATTTTATACTTTCAAATTCAAATGTGTTTTTGATTGTTGAAATTCAAATATGAATGCAACACACAAGGAGAATGCCAACATGTATGAAAATCACCTTTTATTCATTTAGGAAAATATTCAGAATGGACACACATTGTTCAATATTTGTTTTGATGGCTCATTCAAAAATTTAGTATTCATTGTGCATTTTTCTTCAATATGAATAGTTTTACCATTTTTAAACTCTATTTTCAAACTTAAGCTTGTCTCATAAATTTGAATACAAAACATGCATAAACTTTAGCATGGGATGCATATTTCTATACTTATTTATTTGTTATTTGACCAATATAATTCAATTAATTGAATATGCACAAATAACAGAAAATCAGATAATATTCAAAGGTTCCGTAATCCCAAAACATTACATAATTATATTTACATATTTATATCATTTATTATTTTATTTTATTTTTACCAATTTTGGGATTTACAGGCGGAGGGCTCTTGATAGCGGTTTCCTTTGTCTGGCACTGCTTGCTTGAGAAGCGTATGTGCCTCCTCTTAGGAGGAACACAACACAACTTCTTTATCTTCTCAGCATATTCTTCCTTGGCATCCTTGTATGCTTGTTGTGCCGCCTCCTCCTTACTATCTACAACTTCGAGGTAATACTTGAGAGAGGCCTGCTCTTCTTTTAGTTCCTTCACTTGTTGTTCTAGGCTTTCCACTAATGAGTTTAAATGGCATTGCTAGGAGATGTGGGTGTCAAAGTGGCCATCCAAGCTGTGTAGGTAGCTGGCCATGTATACAATAGTGGGATTATTCTCTCTTTGGTCTTTTCATGCTAGTGCCTAGAGACTTTTCTTCTAGGTTGGGATGTCTTTGTGGGTGGGCGGGAATTAGCAGATAAGAATGTGAGTGGTTTCATTCTCACATACTTGGCATAGTCTTTGAAGGGCCTTGTGGGCAGCATTTTGAAAGGTGTCTTTGAAGCGGGTGTCGATAGATGTGATTTGGGTAGTGTTGGGGGTATGCTTCGTAGCCGAAGATCCTGAAGAAAGAAACACCTTCAGCAGATCCTCTCAAAAGCAGTGATGAAGCTATCACCTACAAAGCTTCGGCATAGTAACATGTCTCAAGACGAAGGAGTGAACCGACTTAAAGAGGAAATGACCAATAAACCCAGGATAGTTTGTGTCATGACTGCAATCGATTGTGAAGGACATAAATGTAATTTCACATAGGCTGCGCCCTGTGCCTATAAATAGGTGAACAGTACCCCGTACTGTTCACCCTATCTTGTAATCACTCGCGCGCAATACTTGGATTTTTGCCTTCTATCAAGCCGAAAGTAAAAATGTAATTAAATATCGTATTTAAATATCCAAGTTTTTATAATGATAATATATAAATGATATTATTATGTGCTTATTTGTGTTTGTCTTTCATTTTTTATATGTTTCATCTTTCATTATCCTATAACCGTAATGATGAAGGTACGTCCTTCATGACCTTCGTTCGAAGATCGTTATATCCTAAGGGAAATAATGCTTCGAAGGACGAAGGACATTAACATTTAATACTTCGTGTTGCCTTGTTCTTGACTGATAGCATTTGAGAACAAGTCCCCAACATTGGAGCCCACCTCCGGTGAACTCACTTCCACTTTTTGAGCTAATGGCTTCGTTCAACAACCAAGCTGAAGTTGCTTCGGCTACGAAGTTGGTGCTCCCAATAACAGGCGGTTCATGCTCAGAGCCAGCCAACAAGAAGCAGAAGAAGGAGGCTCAGAGAAGGGTACAACATGTTGGGGTGCAGGGACCCTTCATCAAGTCAAAATGGTCCCACATCCCAATCACCTTCTCCCAGGAGGACCTTCAACTCAAGGATTACCTCACAATGATGCCATGGTCATTTCTTGTGTCATCAAGGGATTTCTGGTCCACAATGTTCTGGTTGATACAGGCAGTGCAGCAGATATTATATTTGCCAAGGCCTTCAGACAGATGCAAGAGCCAGAGGATACAATTCATGATGCTACACACCCTCTTTGTGGCTTCGAAGGAAGGCAGATCGTAGCACTTGGCAAGATCACGATGCCAGTGACCTTCGGATTTGTCAACAATACAAGGACTGAGCAAGTTGTGTTTGATATTGTCGACATGGAGTATCCTTACAATGCAATCATTGGTCGTGGGACACTCAATGCTTTTGAAGCAATTCTTCATCCAGCATATCTATGCATGAAGATACCTTCGGATCAAGGGCCTATTGCTATTCACGAAAGTCAGGAAGCTGCCAGAAAGGCTGAAGGAAACTGGATAGATTCAAAAGCAATCCATAATATAGATGGAGCCGAAGCTTGTGAACAGTATAAGTACAGAAGGGAGAAGGCTGCTTCGGCTGATCAGCCGAAGCCCATGCTTTTATGTGAAGACATAGTGGAGCAGAAGGTATTGCTGGGATCTCAACTATCTAAAGAGCAGGAGAAAACCTTGTTAAGGTTTTTATTCAACAACAAAGATGTTTTTGCATGGTCAGCCAACGATCTCTGTGGTGTCAACAGGGACGTCATTGAACATTCGCTCAATATCGATCCATCCTTCAGACCCAAAAAACAGAGGCTTCGGAAAATGTCTGATGACAAGGCCGAAGGTGCTCGGAATGAAGTGAAAAGACTTCTTGGTGCTGGAGTCATCAGAGAAGTAAAATACCCGGAATGGCTAGCTAACACTGTTATGGTGAAAAAGGCCAATGGTAAATGGAGAATGTGCATTGATTTTACTGATCTCAATAAGGCTTGTCCAAAGGATGAGTTCCCATTACCAAGAATAGATTCTCTAGTGGATGCAGCAGCTTCGTCAGAGCTCATGAGTCTACTAGATTGTTATTCAGGCTACCATCAAATATGGATGAAGAAGGAAGATGAGCCAAAAACCAGCTTCATAACCCCCAGTGGTACATATTGTTACCTTCGGATGCCTGAGGGGCTCAAGAATGCTGGAGGAAGCTTTAGTAGAATGACAACCAAAGTCCTTCATTCTCAGATAGGCAGAAATGTACTAACATATGTTGATGATATCATAGTAAAGAGCACGAAGCAGGAAAATCACATTGCTGATCTACAGGAAACATTTGCTAATTTTAGGCAAGCCGGCCTTAAATTAAATCCAGAAAAATGTGTCTTCGGAGTAAAGAAAGGAAAATTTCTTGGTTGTCTAGTTTCAATGAAGGGGATCGAAGCTAATTCGAACAAAATCGAAGCTATTCTTCAGATGGAGCCGCCAAGCACAAAGAAGGGGGCTCAACGGCTGACAGGAAGATTGGCATCCTTGAATCGATTCATATCTAGATCAGCAGAGAGAAATTTACCATTCTTTGAAGTGCTGAAGTCAGCCGAAGTCTTTCAATGGGGACCAGCTCAGCAGAAAGGCTTCGAAGAGCTGAAGCAATAACTGATAGATCTAACAACGTTAACTCCACCCACGCCAGGGGCTCCTCTGCTATTGTATGTGGCAGCTTCGCACTCTGCATTAAGTGTGGCGCTTGTACAGGAGAAGCTTGAAGGACAAACTAAAAAGCAAGTCCTAGTATATTTTGTCTCTGAAGTATTAAGCTTATCAAATAAAAATTACACAGAATTGGAGAAAGTGTTGTATGCTGTGTTAATGGCATCCAGGAAACTTCGACATTATTTTCAAGCTTACCATATAATTGTTCCCTCGTCACAACCTCTGAAGGATATTATGAGGAACAGAGAAGCTACTGGAAGGGTTGGAAAGTGGGTCGTGGAGCTCAATGAATTCACCATCGACTACGTACACAGATCTTCAATTCAATCTCAGGCGCTAGCAGACTTCATAGCTGACTAGACGCCAGGGGCTCACGAAGAAGGGACAAGCAAAGATACTGAAGCTTGGGGAACCTTTGGTGCAGGAGCAGCTGCAGTCCTAGTGGCACCTTCAAAAGTCAAAACATGTTTTGCAGTCAAACTGGATTTCAGTTGCACAAATAATATTGCTGAGTACGAAGCACTTCTTTTGGGGCTTCGGAAACTAAGGGCAATGGGAATAAGAAGGGCCATCCTAAAGACTGATTCTCAAGTCATTGCTGGCCATGTGGATAAGAGCAGCAAGGCACGAGATCCGAAGCTTGAAAAGTATCTGGATGCAGTCCGAAGGTTGGAAGCTTCCTTCGAAGGTTTTTCCGTCAAAAATATTCCAAGAGGTGAAAATGAGAACGCAGATTTGCTAGCCAAATCAGCGGCTCAGGGGCTCCCCCTACCCTCTGAAGTATTTTTTGAAGCAATAAAAGCACCTTCGGTTGAGCATATGGAGAGAGCAGTGCTTACTATTTCTCCAGTACACAGTGAAGATTGGAGAACTGAAATAATATCTTTCCTTCAAGGCAATTGTCTTTCAAGTGACGAAGCTTATAACAAAAGAATGGAGGCAAGAACAAGACCATATGCGATAATAGAAGGGGAGTTGTATAAACATGGAGTTTGTTCACCACTCCTCAAATGTTTATCAAGAGCCGAAGGTATGGAATTGATGAAAGAGATACAAGCAGGTCTGTGTGGATCACACATTGGATCTAGGCCCTTGTTGGGAAAAGTTTTTCGACAAGGATTTTATTGGCCGAAGGCAGCTTCGGATGCGGCAGAATTAGTCCAAAAGTGCGAAGGCTATCAAAAATGTGCAAGAGATCAGAAGCAACATTCGTCTCTCACTCAATTAATACAACCCACTTGGTCGCTGCAAAGGTGGGGCCTCGATCTACTAGGCCCACTTCCACCAGCACAAGGAAACCTAAAATATGTTGTGGTGGCGGTAGAGTATTTTTCCAAGTGGATTGAGGCGAGGCCTTTAGCCATAATAACTTCGGTCACTGTCCAAAAAATTTTCTGGCAAAATATTGTTTGTCGCTTCGGAGTGCCGAAGGCTATTACTGTGGATAACGGGACACAATTCGATGTTGAAGCTTTCAAAGAATTTTGTGAACAAATTGGTACGAAGATTCATTTTGCATCGGTCAGACATCCGGAGTCAAATGGACTTGTTGAAAGAGCTAATGGCATTATAATGACGGGAATAATGAAGTTAATCTTCAATCAGCCTAGAGGAAAGTGGCCAGATGAATTGATCAAAGTGGTGTGGAGCCACAACACAACAATATCAAGGTCAACAGGCTTTACACCATTCAAATTACTGTTTGGTGACGAAGCAATAACCCCAGAAGAAGCTAAGGCAGGATCAATAAGAACAATGGCTTCGGTAGAGGACGAAGTTGATTGCTCTATGGCAAAAGATGCTATAGAAGGGATCAGGCTTCAGGCAGTGGAAAACATCAATAAATATCAAGCCGAAACAATAAAGTGGCGTGACAGAAAAGTTCGGCTAAAGAACATTAAGCCAGGGCACTTGGTACTTTGGAGAGTGGCCAACCCAGATACAGTAGGCAAGCTACAGCTGAAGTGGGAAGGACCTTTTTTGGTAGTATCTTCGTCAAGACCTGGCTCTTACAGATTGAAGGATATGAACGGCAACGACATTCCTAGATCTTGGAATGCGGATGAGCTTCGGCGATATTATGTTTAGCTGATGTAATCTTTTTATTTTTCCTATGGCACCATTTTCCTTTCCGAAGGGGGAGAAAGGTTTTTAATGGGGCCATAGCATGTAATTTCCTTTTTTTTCTTATTCAGCTCTACGAGAGCAAAATCCCCCAAAAATGTAAATGTAAAAGCTCAGCATGCACCATCGAGTGCAGGAAAAAAGGAAAAAACAGGGAGAAGCTCGAAAGTCGTCCCTAGGGAGATGTAGAGCACGACGAAGCTACAAAAAGCCGTTCCTAAGGGAGCGCAGCGTAAGTTTTCTGCTCAAAAGTCATTCCAAAGGGAATGCAGAGCTTACAGCAAAAAGTCAACGCTGATTCCGCCGAAATATAAGGCGAAGCGCGAAAAGTCAACGCGATACCGCCAAAATAGAAGGCGAATAAGTTCAAAAGACGTTCCTAAGGGGATGCAGAACTTACAGCGAAAAGTCAGCGCTGATACACCGAAAAATAAGCGGTGAGGCCGAAAAATAAGCAGCAAAGAGACTTCGGTCATTCCCAAGGGAATAAAGGCTATGGTTGTGGCTTCGAATATGTGTTTGGACATTCATTTGCACGACACATTACATCATACATTTGCATTCATAAACATTCATTTAGACATACATAGGATCATCATCATCATAACATACAGACATAGGCGGATGCTTCGGCTCTAAAAATAAGGCTTCGGCAAAAAAAAAGAGAAAAAGAAGCAGTTTTATGATTCATTGTGTACAAAAAGAAGGGAAGGTGTTTTTCGCCTTCGGCTCCAAAAATGCTAGTTTCGTCCACAGCAAAGCAAATCAATGCAAGTACAAGTGTTGTTCACATCGAAGCACTTCATATGTTGATGGAAAGGTAAAAATATATTACAAGGTATGGACAAAGTTTGCAGAGTAAAATCTAATTCTAAAGTTACAATATTTTTTACAAAGGTTATTACAAGAATTCCTAGAGTCTTTTCCACAACTATCTATTCAAGCTTCATCATTGTCTATTAAGCTTCGGCTTCGCGCTCTTCAACTTCGTCAACTTGCTCCTCAGCTTCGTCATCCTGTACATATTTAAGTATTGTAAGAATTATTCAAGTTTAAAGGGAAAGGTAAGCACAAGGTATGATTTTGTTACCGGCTTAAGATGACTTCGAGCTTCATCACCGGCTATGCTTCATCCACCCTTCGTCCATATTAGTTTGATAAACATGTTTCCTATGCTTCGGGCAAGATTGGGAATATCAACCAGATCTGCTGGTGATAAACTAAAGTTGGGCTATTAACAATATTTCCATGTGTACAACCAGATTTCAGGAAGGCGACACCTGTGCCCCGAGAAGCTACCAGGGCATAGAAATCACCATGTCCGGCTATAATTTCATCAAGGTCATCAATTTCACCCTCGATATGTTCGAAGGCCCCTGGCAAGTCTTCAGTCGAAGGATTCACAACTGGCTCCAACCGAATTGAAGATCTGCTTCAGCCGTTGTACACATCGGCTACTGAACTCTAGACATCTGTTTTGAAGCTCTGTCAATGATTTTTGCAGATTCGAACTTTTCTCGACCTCAGTCTTAAATTTGGCATTTAACTCCTGTTTCTCCTGTTCGAAGCTTTCTGACTTCGAGAGAAGCTCCGTATTTAACTTTGCAATTTTAGCTTCAGCTTTTGCCAATAAACCTTATGTTGTCTGAAGCTCGAAATCCTTCTTTTCAAGAGCAGTTGCTTGATCTTTTATTTTACTTTCTAAACCCTCAATTATAATTTCATATTTTTTATCTTCAAGATCTTGTTGCATTCTCAAAGCTTTACTCAACAGCATACTCTGTGCACAAGCAACCTTTGTTAGAAAACACCTTCGTTGTTCAAAACAATAAAAAGTCGAAGAAAAATTTTTACCTTGAAATTAGAATAGAATAAGCTACCGACAAGATGTTGTCGTCGGTAATGGCTTATGTCGGTCTCAAGATTCGGGAAACCAATACTCTTTGATAGAGTACCGATAACCTTCGCTCCGGTTTGATCTCGGACGCAGCCTAACTTTTCATCGTCAACACCACTGAAGAGTAGTGCCCCTAGTTGATATCCACAGGATATGGCATATTCTTTTAATTCTTCTTTCTCAGCCTTCGTCAACTCTTGTCCAACTAAGTTTTGAAAGTTGAAAATTCCCTCTTCTGAAGCATCTTCAGCTATTTTCTTCCCCTTCTCAGGTACTGTAGCCATGGCTTCTTCAATGGCTGCGGCAGCATCTTCTGTGGCCATGTCCAGAAGTATCTTATCAATGTTAGAAATTGTGCTTTCTAAATGTACATCTTCGGCCGTGGCAGCTTCGGCAGCTGCAGCTTCAGCAGGTGCAGTTTCGGTCGCTTTTGTGCTCTCAACAACTGGTGCCTTCGGAGCCGAAGCTTGTGGTGGTGTCCCTTCAATAAATTCTGTCACAGTAACAATTCTTCGTTTTTTTGGCCCAGCTGCCTTCTTGGTTATCGAGGGCTCCTTTTCCTTCTGAAAAAGCTTCGTCAGATGTGGCCCCAGTGGACATAGCTTGATAGGCAAAGATTCAGTCATTACCTTTAAGATTTCCTCCACGTCGGTGGCAGAAGGTGCTGCAGCAGTTTCTTCTTCTATATCAGTTGCCTTCTGCTTTGGAGCCGCAGCCTTTCTTTTCTTCGAAGCATCTGTCTTCGGCTCAGGCCTCAATTTTCTCTTTTTCAGTTTTTCTTCATCATCTTTCACCAATTTAGCATCTTCTTTATTCAGGACGCTGGCAACTCTCTTTCTCTTCTGTCCTTCGGCGCCTCGGTCCAGTCGCTCATAGTCAGGATACTCAAAGTTCAGAGCATCCATTACCCGGTTTAACCTTCGCTTAAGACGAGTGCCGAAGGCTGCAATCACCAGTTGGTCTTCTTTTTTAGAATAATTGCCAAGAATGTCGTTGCACATAACTTCAATTGTGTCTAACCATTCTTGGCAAGGCACTTTGAAATGTTTCTTGAATTTATAATAGTAGGGCAGCCGAACAAGTTCCCCCTTTTTCTTTTCTCCCTTGAGCTTCGGCATGTCCCACTCTTTCAAAGTTGGGAACACTCTAAAAGCCAAGAATTCTTGCACCAGATCCCTAGTGCCAATATGCTCCGCAATAACTCGAAATTCGCGCAGTGCAATTTGGCTTGGACTCTTCGGTGTCATGTTGCACTGGGGCCTAGTTTCTCCGAAGATTAATTCCAGTGGACTTTGGACCAGCTTCTCCTTTTCTTCATCAACTTTGACGTAAAACCATTCGGTCTTCCAGCCAGCTGGCCACTTGGTATGATAGCTGATAACTGAAAATTTTGTATTTTTGCGATAAGCAAAATTGTAGCAGCCGAAGTTTTCATGCAGCCCATCTTCTCTGGCTTTTGTTTGATAATGAAGCTCATGTACTCGGCAGAAGCCTTCAGCAAATGGTTCTACCCCTGGCTTCAGAGGGCCCAGATGTAAACACTAAGCCTAACGATGGCGTTAGGCATTAGTTGATGAAGATAAATCCCAAACTTCTTCAAAACATCAGCAATCATCCCATTCAAAGTAAATCTTAATCCTGCTTTAAAGAAGCTTTTGAACACTACCACCTCATCTTTTTCCGGCTTCGGAGTAATTTCCTCTCCGCCAAAGCGAACCAGCTCCTTTTTTGCTTCACTGAAATAGCCTAGCTTCATCAGCTTAGACATATCACCTTCGGTAACGGTGGATTTCCCAAACTCCAAGTGGCTGGGTTTAGATGGCATGGCGCTGTAATCATCTTCAGATTCAGTTTCCTCAGCATCAACCTGCTCAGCTTCAGCGGTAGGTGCATCCTCCGATACTACCAGCCCTGACCGCTGCATCACTTCAGAGATTGGAGCGGTTTCGGCACCTTCGGCTTCCTCTCCGTCGCGAGTAATCCTAGCTATTGAGCGTACCCTAGCCATCTGATGATTGAATTTCTTGTTTTTTGACGAAGTTGAAATTTTTTTAACTTTGCCGAAGCTCTTTCTTGTTACGAAGCTTGAGCAAAATGAATAGCTTCGGTTGGCAATGCAGTAAGCAAGCTTCGACTATGGTCAAATTTTTGGCAGCAAAACAGTGCAATAGCAATGAATGTTGTAGTAACTTCACACCTACCCGTCTATTTATATAGTGCCGCAGGTGGGAAGGTAAATCGTCAAGTCTTACGCACCGGACAAACAGTCGCCTGCACCCACTGAACGGTGGGCCACAGAGCCCGAGAACGTGAATCGCCAGGACGCGTGTAACTGCATGGTGGGGCTACCTCGCGCTCGGATTATTTTAATCGTTTCTCAGCAACGAGCTCAGGGAAGGTGTTTTTCGGATCTTCGGCATCCCGAAGCCTAAGAGACTTTTTTCACGGATCAAGCTCGTTACGAAAAACGATCTAGCACCGTGCAGGGGCCACTGTTAGGGATATGCTTCGTAGCCAAAGATCCTGAAGAAAGAAACACCTTCAGCAGATCCTCTCAAAAGCAGTGATGAAGCTATCACCTATAAAGCTTCGGCATAGTAAATGTCTCAAGACGAAGGAGTGAACCGACTTAAAGAGGAAATGACCAATAAACCTAGGATAGTTTGTGTCAGACTGTAATCGATTGTAAAGGACATAAATGTAATTTCACACAGGCTGCGCCCTGTGCCTATAAATAGGTGAACAGTACCCCCGTACTGTTCACGCTATCTTGTAATCACTCGCGCGCAATACTTGGATTTTTGCCTTCTATCAAGCCAAAGGTAAAAATGTAATTAAATATCGTATTTAAATATCCAAGTTTGTATAACGATAATATATAAATGATATTATTATGTGCTTATTTGTGTTTGTCTTTCATTTTTTATATGTTTCATCTTTCATTATCCTATAACCGTAATGATGAAGGTACATCATTCATGACCTTCGTCCGAAGATCGTTATATCCTAAGGGAAATAATGCTTCGAAGGACGAAGGACATTAACATTTAATACTTGTGTTGCCTTGTTCTTGACTCTTAGCATTTGAGAACAAGTCTTTGAAGCGGGTGTCGATAGATGTGATTTGGGTAGCATTGGCTTTTCCTGAGATAGATGACCATAGAACATTTCTCCACCTCATTTTGCTTGTGCTCCTTTCATGTACATTATGGTTTTCGGTGAATCCCGAGTCAAAGGGTGCAACTTCAAAGCAATAGAGGGAACCGTTCCGCATCGAAGCAGTAGAATATCCTAAGGGTGAACTTGTTTTCCATCTGGAAGGCAAGTGGGGAAAAATATTTGTTTTGATAGGGGAAAATGTAGATGCCACTAACTATAGTTTAGTTTTTTGTAAAAACTAATGTTTTGGGTCAGGGCCATGATCTATGGCCAACCTTATGGCTCTGATACCACCTGACACATCCACATTCTTTGGGGCTCAAATGTGATACAAATACTAGTTCCAAGAGCCTAGTATACACATTTATTTCATTAGATGGAAATAGAGTTCGATACAATAATATTACATACCATAGAGTGCAAAAGCTCCAAGTAGCTTAATGCAAGAGCAGAATAAGCTTTTGCCTTATGCCACAAGCAGGTTGGGTGTAGATATAGCCCCTAGTACAATACTGTAGCAAAGAAGTCCTCCACCATTGAAACAAAGAAATTAAAATAGATGAGTGAGTACTTTCATACTCTGCAAGTTCACCGTTAACTAGGGAGGTCAGGGCCAAAATATACATGCTCTTGGGTAGGTAGAGTTTTCAACACCTCTTTTTAGGAAACCAACATTTGCATGCAAGGTTTAATTCCCTTTTGTATAAATCTTTTTGATTACTCTTAAAAACACCACTGGGCTCCTTGTCCTGTGGCACACGACATTGCTTGTTGGACCAAAACAAAGCTATTTTCCTTCCTATTTTTAGACCAAAACTCTCTAATTTTCAGAATTAAACCATAGCTCATCCATACTAGTGGGCATCAATTATTTGAATAGAATTTTAACTCTGCACAAAGGTGTACACTTTACCAGCTAGTCCGGTTTTTGGAATCTCTCCATCGTGAGACCCAATTACCAAAACCCAATCCTCCCATGCCATCTTCTTGCGCAATTTCTAGGATGACAACGTCCCTTTCCTTTTCCACTTGGTGCGCCCCAACCACATGTAACCCTTGAGCTAGCCCATGCAGGTTTGGACCGAGTGATCACCCACATAGTATCGAGTGGTTGTATTTTTTATAGTTTAGGTAATAACAAACCAGACCTTATGTGAGATAGGAAAGTCCACCTTGCTCACACCTATCTCGGTTGAGCCATCTTTTTGGGCCCTTCCATGATAGAGAAGTCCTGACCATCCCGATCATAGTAGTGGTGGTGATTACCGTTCATATTTCCCCATTAGTAAAACCTTTTTAAATCATTTTCTTTTTTTTGGTAACCAAATAATTTTTCAAGGGGGACTATAAAAGTATGGGGCTTTCTCATCTCACTATTAAAGACTAATGCAGTTCCTCCCTTTTTCCTAGGTCTTAGGATGTGGTGCCAAAACTGAGAGATTTATGCATCAAGGGCAAAAGTGAGCTTACCATCGTTGAAGATCTCCCGACACTAGAGGTCTATGTTGAAGGGGGTCGGGATCCTACCATTCTTCCTAGTTTGGGGTCTCCAGAGCATCGACGTCGGTATAGTCCATACTTAGCAAGCACAAATAATTGAACAAGATCAATCGAAACATGCCTTTAGAAATTCTTGATAGAGGGTGGAGGATGTTTGGGATTAGTAGGATATTTATTATTATTATATGAGTGTTGAGAGCCTGCCCTTGCCGAAGGTCCTCGAAACACCGAAACATTAATCATCCCTGAGTTTATTTCAGGAATAATAAAATCACCTTCATCCTGGTGGCATGCATGAATATGAGGTGAAGCTCAAAACTTCGGCATTATGGCTTGAGCAAGACACGAAGCATTTGACTAGGTGAATGAAGGAAGGCTTTGGATGCGTGCATGGTATGTCTCCAGGAAAATAGACGATAATACCCTTAGCAGACTTTGTTGTTTACATGTATAGGATCTCACAATTGTAAATCCATACGAAGTTGTACGACATGTTGCCCCTATAAATAGGGCTACAGTGCCCATGCATGGGGGTCTCTCCACTTTAACAACAGACATACCTATTTAAGCTCGAACAAATCTGTATTCGAAGCTTTATAACAAAAGTACCTTCGGATCCCTCAGGACACTTCAAATGTATTCATGTAATTATCTATAATGAAGGAAATCAATAAATGAAATGAACATGTATTATACTACCATTTCATCTTCTCCTAACGGTGTATCGTTTATTTATCAATATTTAATCCCTCTTCCATTAATCCCCCTCTTTTTAGAGTGGATTATAAGAAATGAGACCCCATCACTAAAATTATGTTGCCCTATTTTGGTTTTCTCCAATAATCTAAATAGGTAACTAGCATTGGCGTCCACCTTAGGTGAACTCATGACAAAAGGAACAAATCTTTGGCATTCATCTGAAGAGAAGCACAACTACCGACACTATACTCATCCCATTAGATCAAAATCAACCAGAAGAGACGTATCTCTCTATGGGCAATGATCAGACAAAAGGCAAGAGAAAGGTCGTAGATCCTCCACCTCATGACAACCTCGACCAAGAGATCTAGAATCTCGAAGCTATCCAGCAACAGGTCGAGAAGTGAAATGAAAAGATGCTTTGGATTTCTCAATTGCAACGACAAATTGATGAAACATCAGAAGAATTATGCCACATGACATAGCAAGATGAGCAAATAGAAGAGCCATACTACCATAACCTGAGAAATCCCCACCCCGAAGCTCACAACCATGACATTTTTTATGATAGCACTTCTCCTTTGGTAGTAGATTTACAGGCCACACCATGACCACCATTGTATAAGCCACCTCAACTCGGTGTATGATGGCTTATCAGACCCAAAAAAATTCCTAATGAGCTATGAGGCCACCATATCTTCGTATGGTGGAAACTCAACTATAATGGCCAAATCGTTTGTCTTGGTAGTAAAAAATGTGGTGTAGACCTGGTATTCCTCCCTTCGACCAGGATATATCTCATCAGGGCAGAAACTCAAGGACCTTCTTCTCACTGGCTTTCAAGGTTTCCAAACAAATCCAATTACTGCCCAAGATTTATCCAATGTGCTCAAGACCATGATAATACCTTCAAGCTTATGCTCGAAGGTTCCTTTACCTTCGAGACCAAGCACCAAGTGTACCAAACGACATTGTCATAGAAGCAAAGATCAAAGGGCTTCGCCAAGGTCCGGTGGCCTAGTATTTTGCAAGGAAACCACGTCACTCTCTGGAGCATCTACTATAAAAATGGATGAGTACATCAGGGAAGACAATGACTTTCGGCAGCACTGGCAAGAGGCACAAAAGTATGTGGAAGTGACTAAGGCTTCACAGGAAGATGTCACCCTAGACATGTGTGAAACATTCAATACCCAAGCCAACATTATGACAATATGAATCAATCTCAAGAACAACACACTCAATCTCAAGACTTGACTCAATCGTCAATAGGGCAACAACCTTCAAACGGCAGTTTCCACCCACCAGCTCTAAGAGGGGGAAGAGAGGGTCGAAGCTTCGGAGGCCACTTCAACCAAAATACACAACCTCGAAAGTTATATTGCTTCTTTTGCGGTGAAAACAAAGGCCACACAACTAAAATCTACCAAATCACCATACAAAAGCAAAAGGAACTTGCTGTCGTAGCGAAGTCTATCCAACTCAAAGAGGTTTTCGACACTTCGCCATACTATTCACCTTATGTCCCTCAACATGTTCAACATTAGGAGCTAAAGCCACAGTCTTAGGTTTCCACTGCTTCGATTAACCCACAACCAAGCCATTAGGGAGCTCCTCAACCTTTCATCCTAGGACCTCTACCATATGAGTAGGTGCCCATAGGTCACCCATAGTTTCTAGTCCAGGACATGCATCAACAAGACAGAAGGGAGCCCTCCGAAGCTCGCACAGTAAACAACATGGTGCTTGATTCAAAGCATATATACTAGGGCTAAAAGGGTTGTGCAAAGAAGGGGAGAGCCATGAGAAGTTGAAGCATTTGCATTTTTCATATTTTCTTTCCATTCTCTTTACCTTCGTTTCGATGAACTGTGCAGTAATGAATTCTGAGACATCGGATGTAAGTGATACAAAATGTAATCCTGAGGTTTCACCTTTTTGGGTCATGTTGGGATTAAGTGCACCATATCCTCGTTTTCTTCTTTTTGTCTCTTTTTTTGTTTTACTTCTTTTCTCTCATTCCTTTTTCTTTTTGTATTCTTTAAAAAAGGGTCAAAATATTTTCATCAAGGGGAATGGTTTTGAAGATAGAGGTGATAGGGTGGAGTTTTTATACTTATATACATAATTGTTATTTAACATTCCAGTAAGACATATTTTCCTAGTACAAAAACCTCTGATGTTACACAAGTTCATTGTTCTCTCCATTCACTAGCACCCTGGTCGAGGAGTGCAATAGGCTCGAGATAATATTGCACTAGACAGGGTCGAAGCCTAAGTGACTAAGAACTTCAAGCAAGGGCCAAGATACAGTGTTAAAAGCCTTACCAATATCTAGTATGAGGAGCACTCTAGGGATCTTTTGTCTATGGATTGCATTGGTTGTTTATTGCTCCAAGACAAAATTATCATGTATGCTTCTCCCTTACACAAAAGCACTTTGATTTGAAGACACCATCTTAGGGAACTTGGGTGCAAGCCAATTAGCCAACCCCTTAGTAACTATCTTAGCAAAGTTGTGAATCAAAATAGGCATAAAATCTTTTACCTCAATAGCATTAGGCTTTGTTGGGTTCATACACGTGGACCTAAGCACTCAAGAGCAGGTGAGACAATAGTGCTCAACAAGACGAAGGTAACTAGATACAAACTTTCTCCCTATTTTTCATCGATTCTTCAATGCTGATTTTCTTTCCACCCTTAGTCCATATGTAAAAATAAGAACTTTTTCCCCACTCTGAAGCTTCGACAGTTGATCTCCTGACAATGTCTATAGAAACTTCAAAGTCAGGTCCATTGCAAGTTTTCACATGATGGCATCCAGCCTTCAGCAAAAACGAAGTAGTGTTTCGGGTGCCTATCCATGCGCAGTAGTCCTCTCGAGTTGAGTGAACACCTTTGTATGCGTGAGTTTCACTGAGGATCCGTCACATCATTCCTTCTAAGTCACCATCATACCTTACTCCAGCAGAGGATAAGGTCCTCTCTAACTCATTGTGGCATCTGTTGCCTATAATATTGCAGTTGCTCATCAAAATCCGATAGTTTTTGTTGACCTGCCTCATGTGATTTATTTCATCATTAATGTCTCCCATATTCACGTGAGCAAAGTTTAAGTTAACAACTGCTTTGGCAGATTCTTGTCTTATTTTACTAGTTTTCACTTTGTACTCTTCCTTTGCTCGCTTTAATTCAGCTTTGAGCGATGCAAAAAGTTTGTCTTCCTTCACATTCGAAGCTTCGAACTCTGATATTTTATTTTCCATTGTCTCCTTAAGCTTGTTTCTCTCTCTAGACAGAGTCTGAACTTTAGTTTGACACTCAATTAAGTCTTTTTCTAGAATTTCAAAAGATTTTTCTATCTCCCTATAGTCGTACGGAAGCTCAGATACTTCAGATTTAAGCTTTATAATTTCTATTTAGGCAGCTTCACCCTCGACGTTTTTCCTATTCTTCAGGGCTTTGCTCAAGAATAGGACCAACAAAAGTCAAAACTAAAAATGACTAAGTTTTGTAACAAATCAATCTGAAGTGTAAAAGGAAAATAAATACAAACATTACCTTTAGATGATTGTATGCGAGGCAGTCTGAAAAATCTTCGAAGGACATGGTTGACAACACGGCCTCTAGCTTTGGAAAACCAATATTGTTTGCCATATAACGTCATACTTCAGTTTCTAGGTTATCCGGATAGCAATACATATAATCGTCTAGCCTTCCACGAAGATCATAGCCCCGAAGGGTACCCAAGTTGCTCAGCAAAGCCAATAGCTTCAGCTAGCTGCTTTACGCCCATAGTCTTCCGAGCAGCATGATGAACTCTATATCTCTGGTAGCCTTTCGCCAAGCGACGTGTCATCCTCGATAGCCTTCTTGGCCTATTCAATTTTTGTGAGCCCTTTTCCCTTGTCCTCTACCATAGCAGTCTTCGTAGAACTAGTTTTCTCTTCAGCCACTATAATCGTCGAAGGTGTTACTGCTAGAGACACTGGTTAAGCCTTCGGGCTCTTTGGTTTCGTCACATTTGCAGTAGACAGTGTAGCATCCTTCGTCGCAAGGTTGTTACAGCGATATCCTTATCCTTGGTGTCGTTGTCTTCATCATCATCAAAAAAATGAGCACATCACTGAACCTATGCGTTCATCATCTTCTTCTTCGCTGTCTCTGAAGTGGCCCCTTGAGCCTTTGGAGCAATGGCCTCTTCAGTCTTTGTCTCCTAGGTCTCTGAAGCACAGCTTCCTGGGTCTCTAAAGTTCTAGTTATCAAGGATGTTTTCTCGATAGCAGACATCCTCTTAGCTTTGTGCACAGCCTGCAAAAGTTATAAATAACAAAGTCAATTGTTGGTCACTTGTTTTTAATTGATGTATGGAATCAAAAACTAGGCAACACAAAGTTAAAAAGTAGAAACCTTCATCCTCGTGATGTTATCTCTTCAGGATAACATCTCAAGTACAAAGGTAAGTGTATTCAAAGGGCACACACAAAGCATGATGAAGTAAGACATTAGAACTCATCTCATGTGCTTTAGCATTTCATTTCTCTTCTTACACAAGATAAGTTTACAAACATACCTTCGTCTTCTTGATGCAAGATAGCATGAAGGTGTTTCAAAGGATGAGCTATATGAAGCTGTAGCACCCGGCTAAAGGTACTTTATGCAGAGCACTGTTCATCTATTTATAGGGAGACGAACTGACCTTGTAAGGTTTTACAATAATGCCCATCTATTTTTACATAAGTCATTTACAAATGGTATTAGGGTAGTAATGTATTTTTCTTCGTTCTTGACTTCGCAAGTTTCAGCCTTTGTCAGCCAGCTACTTCTTACTTTTGACTTGTGGCCGAAGTCACCACCTTTGGCCATTGCCTTCATTGCTTGCATATAGATGAAGTGCTTTTGTATGCCATTTCCTGCCGAAGTTTAGCTTTGTACGCTAGTGAGGACAATCCTGAAATACACTTGTTAATCGAATGAGCCAGATGTTAGACAAATAAACTTCGGCATCCAAGTGATCTTCGGTAGAACCACTTCTTGTATGCTTAAGGCAATCTTGTGACACAACTAAATAGAGGACCTTCCGCAATATAGGCCCACAACATCAACAAAATAGCACTAAGTTAAATAACAGATTTCAAGAGTTTGTTATATCAGTGAAGTCTCTTTCGAGGCTTGAGAAGGTGTTGCCCCAGGTTTTATCTTTGGAACTTTGTTGTGTCTCGTCGTCACCTTCGCTTCCTCTTTTTTGTCTCTTGAACCGCATGAGGGTATTCAGGGTAAAAGTCAAACGGAAATGTGCCCTTGGGCCATTTCTAAGTATTTTGGTGATAAAGTGCCCAACACAAATGGTTTAAGTGTAAACTGTGCAAAATGGTGGATGAAGTGCAAATCATCAATAAGGTATGATTCTAGACTTAGTACATTGTTTTTTTTGTACTAACATATTTGTCTAAGTGCTAGAATCAGAGAAAATACAAAAGGAAAAAGGCTTGGCTGGAGCAGCCAAGACTCTGCGCAGTCTGGGTGCACCGGACTGTTCGGTGGTGCACCGGACAGTGTCCGGTGGTGCAGGCTGGCGTCTGGTCAACTGGCCGCTCTCGGGAATTCATCGGCGGCGTACGGCTAAAATTCACCGGACTGTCCGGTGGTGCACCAGACTGTCCGGTGAGCCAACGGTCAGCCGCGCAATCTGCGCGTGACGCGTGGCCGAGCCAACGGTCTGATGGGGGCACCGGACTGTCCGGTGCGCCAACGGCTCCAAATCTTCAATGGTCGGTTGCGCCAATTTAGGAAAGCAATCTGCACCGGACACTGAACAGTGCCTGTCCGGTGGCACACCGGACTGTCCAGTGCGCCACCCGATAGAAGGCAAGAATTGCCTTCCTGGATTGCTCTCAACGGCTCCTAGCTGCCTTGGGGCTATAAAAGGGACCCCTAGGCGCATGGAGGAGTACACCAAGCATACTCTGAACATTCTAAGACTCCCGCACTCCATTCTCGCACACTCGATTGACATTCTTAGAGTGTGTTTGGTTTGAGGAATGAAGTGATCCATCTTCTTCTCACTCCTCATTTTTTATTTGGTTTGTCGAATAGAATGGGTTGATCCATCACCACCCCATTCCTCATAAGCTATTAAGTAGTATATACCTGAGGAGTGGGTTGATTCCACCAAAATTGATGGAATGAACTTATGATGCATCACCTCATGAAGCATATAGTGACTCCACAAACCAAACACACCATTAGTGATTTGAGCTTTGTTCTAGTGGTGAACTTGTTGTGTCTCAATTGAGCTCAAGTTTTGGCTTGTGTGTGTGCGTATTGCTGGGATTTGTGTGTGTTGCTTCCCTCCCTTAATCTAGTGCTTTCACTTTGATATTTGTTGTAAGGGCGAGAGACTCCAACTTGTGGAGATTCCTCGCAAACGGGAAAAGTGATAAGAAAAAGGAACACCGTGGTATTCAAGTTGATCATTGGATCACTTGAGAGGGGTTGAGTGCAACCCTCATCCATTGGGACGCCACAATGTGGAGTAGGCAAGTTTTGTGCTTGGCCGAACCACGGGATAAACCACTGTGTCTACTGTGTTGTTTCTCTCTGTGGTTTCTGTGTTTCACAAGTACTCCTCTCCAACTACTTGATCCTATTGCACTAACACTTAACCAAGTTTTTGTGGCAATAAGTTTTTAAGTTTTACAGGATCACCTATTCACCCCCCCCCTCTAGGTGCTCTCAATTGGTATTGGAGCCGTTCTCTTCACGAAAGGGACTAATTGCCCAAAGGGATGGATCCTAAGGGAAAGGGGATGGTGATCAACGACAAGGAGAAGGAGTCCTTCATCAATGAGCCAAAAGACGACAAGCCCACCGACTCGGGCTCAAGTCACAAGAAGAAGGATGGGAAGAAGAAGAGGCGCATAAAGAAGATAGTCTACTACGACAGCGACGACTCCTCCTCTTCCCAAAGAGACGACGACGACAAGAAAAAGAAAACGGTCAACTCAAACTTTTCTTTTGATTATTCTCGTATTCTGCAAAATTCCAATGCTCATTTGCTTTCCATTCCTCTTGGTAAACCTCCACACTTTGATGGAGAGGACTACGGATTTTGGAGTCACAAAATGCGTAGCCACTTGTTCTCTCTTCATCCAAGTATATGGGAGATAGTAGAAAATGGAATGCAATTTGATAGTACGGATAATCCCATGTTTATCAATGAACAAATTCACAAAAATGCACAAGCTACCACTGTTCTTTTAGCATCCTTGTGCGGGGAAGAGTATCATAAGGTGGGCGGCTTGGATAATGCTAAGCAAATTTGGGACACCATCAAGATCTCACATGAGGGGAACGACGCGACCATGATCACCAAGATGGAGTTGGTGGAAGGCGAACTAGGAAGGTTCGCAATGATCAGGGGGGAGGAGCCAACCCAAACGTACAACAGGCTCAAGACCCTGGTCAACAAAATCAGGAGCTATGGAAGCACGAGATGGACGGACCACGACGTCGCCCGGCTTATGCTAAGGTTATTCACTGTCCTTGATCCTCATCTTGTAAACTCTATCCGTGAAAATCCTAGGTACACCAAGATTACGCCCGAGGAAATACTCGGAAAGTTTGTAAGCGGGCGAATGATGATCAAGGAGGCAAGATATGTTGATGAGGCGTTGAATGGCCCACTGCCGATCCACGAGCCTCAAACCGTTGCTCTCAAAGCAACAAGTAGCAGGGAGGCACTACCTAGCAAGGTGGCGCAAGTTGAGGCGGCCGGGCTAAATGAGGATGAAATGGCCCTCATCATCAAGCGCTTCAAGACGGCGCTCAAAGGTCGCAAGGAGCATCCCAACAAGAGCAAGACGAAGGGAAAGCGCTCCTGCTTCAAGTGTGGTAAGATTGGTCACTTTATTGCTAACTTTCCTGATAATGATAGTGACCAGGAACAAGGAAAGAATGGGAAGAGAGAGAACAAGAAGGTTTACAAGAAGGCTAAGGGCGAGGCACACCTTGGAAAAGAGTGGGACTCGGATGGTTCCTCGTTCGACTCCGACGACGAAGGACTCGCCGCCACGGCCTTCAACAAATCGTCTCTCTTCCCCAATGAGCATCACACCTGCCTCATGGCAAAGCAGAAGAAGGTAAGCACTCAAAATACTATTACATATGCTTCTTCAAGTGATGATGAATCTAGTGATGATGAAGTAGACTACGCAGGTTTATTCAAAGGTTTAGGTAGAACTAAAATTGATAAGATCAATGAATTAATTGATGCTTTGAATGATAAGAATAGATTATTAGAAAAGCAAGAGGATCTTTTATATGAAGAGCATGATAAATTTGTAAGTGTGCAAAAATCTCTTGCTTTAGAAGTTAAAAGAAATGAAATGCTTTCATGTGAATTATCTACTTGTCATGAGTCTATTTCTAGTCTAAAGAGTATCAATGATGACTTAAATGCTAAGTTAGAAGTAGCTAATAAATCTAGCTCATGTATTGAACATGTAGTAATCTGTAATAGGTGTAAGGACTTTAATGTTGATGCATGTGTTGAGCACCTTACTTCTATTGCAAAATTAAATGGTGAAGTGGCTAGTCTTAATGCCCAACTTAAGACTAGCAAAAATGACTTTGATAAACTAAAATTTGCAAGGGATGCCTACACTATTGGTAGACACCCCTCTATTAAGGATGGACTTGGCTTTCAAAGGGAAGCCAAGAACTTAACAAGTCATAAGGCTCCCATCTCTGCCAAGGAAAAAGGGAAGGCCCCTATGGCTAATAGTGGTCAAAAGAATCATGCTTTCATTTATAGTGATAGAAAATTCTCTAGAAATGCTTATAGGAACTATGCTTATGATTCACATGTTATGAATGCTTCTAGTTCCTCTGTTGTGCATGGTAGAAATATGCCTAGGAAAAATGTTGTTCATATGCCTAGGAAAGTAAGTAATGAACCGTCTACAATTTACCATGCTTGTAATGCTTCCTTTGCAATTTGTAGTAAGAATAAGAAAGTGATTGCTAGGAAGTTGGGGGCCAAGTGCAAGGGAGACAAGACTTGCATTTGGGTCCCAAAGACGATTACAACTAACCTTGTAGGACCCAACAAGAGTTGGGTACCTAAAACCCAAGCCTAATTTACCTTGCAGGTTTATGCATCCGGGGGCTCAAGCTGGATTATCGACAGCGGATGCACAAACCACATGACGGGGGAGAAGAAGATGTTCACCTCCTACGTCAAGAACAAAGATTCCCAAGATTCAATCATATTCGGTGACGGGAATCAAGGCAAGGTTAAAGGACTAGGAAAGATAGCTATTTCATCCGAGCATTCCATATCTAATGTGTTTTTGGTTGAATCGCTCGGGTATAACTTGTTCTCCGTTAGTCAATTATGTAATATGGGTTACAATTGCTTATTTACAAATGTAGATGTGTATGTCTTTAGAAGGAGTGATGGTTCATTAGCTTTTAAGGGTGTACTAGACGGCAAACTCTATTTAGTTGATTTTGCAAAGGAGGAGGCCGGTCTAGATGCATGCTTAATTGCTAAGACTAGCATAAGCTGGCTGTGGCATCGCCGTCTAGCACATGTGGGGATGAAGAACCTTCACAAACTTCTAAAGGGAGAACATGTGTTAGGTCTAACAAATGTAACTTTCGAAAAAGATAGACCTTGTTGTGCAGCTTGTCAAGCAGGTAAACAGGTGGGAAGTACTCATCATAGCAAAAATGTGATGACCACATCAAGACCTTTGGAGCTACTTCATATGGACCTCTTCGGACTCGTCGCCTACCTCAGCATCGGGGGAAGTAAGTATGGTCTTGTTATTGTTGATGATTTTTCCCACTTCACTTGGGTATTCTTCTTGCAGAATAAAACAGAAACCCAAGGGACCCTTAAGCGCTTCCTAAGGAGAGCTCAAAACGAATTTGAGCTCAAGGTGAAAAAGATAAGAAGCGACAACGGGTTCGAATTCAAGAACCTTCAAGTGGAGGAGTACCTTGAGGAGGAAGGAATCAAGCACGAGTTCTCCGCTCCCTACACACCACAGCAAAACGGTGTGGTAGAGAGGAAGAACAGGACACTTTTAGACATGGCAAGGACGATGCTTGGTGAATTCAAGACGCCCGAACGGTTTTGGACGGAAGCTGTGAACATGGCCTGCCACGCCATAAACCGGGTCTATCTTCATCGCCTCCTCAAGAAGACGTCGTATGAACTCCTAACCGGTAACAAACCCAACGTGTCATACTTTCGTGTATTTGGGAGTAAATGTTATATTCTAGTGAAGAAAGGTAGAAATTCTAAATTTGCTCCCAAAGCTGTAGAAGGGTTTTTGTTAGGTTATGACTCAAATACGAAGGCGTATAGAGTCTTCAACAAATCATCGGGTTTAGTTGAAGTCTCTAGCGACGTTGTATTTGATGAGACTAATGGCTCTCCAAGAGAGCAAGTTGATCTTGATGATGTAGATGAAGAAGATGTTCCAACAGCCGCAATACGCACCATGGCGATTGGAGATGTGCGACCACAGGAACAAAAGGAGCAAGATCAACCTTCTTCCTCAACAATGGTGCATCCCCCAACTCAAACTGATGAACAGGTTCATCAAGAAGAGGCGTGTGATCAAGGGGGAGCACAGGATGATCATGCTTTGGAGGAAGAAGCACCACAGGCCCCTCCAACTCAAGTTCGAGCGACGATTCAAAGGAATCATCCCGTCGACTAGATATTGGGTGATATAAGCAAGGGAGTAACTACTCGCTCTAGATTAGCTAATTTTTGTGAGAATTACTCTTTTGTCTCTTCTATTGAGCCTTTCAGGGTAGAAGAGGCCTTGCTAGATCCGGACTGGGTGTTGGCCATGCATGAAGAGCTCAATAACTTCAAGAGAAATGAAGTTTGGACACTGGTGCCACGTCCCAAGCAAAACATGGTGGGAACCAAGTGGGTGTTCCGCAACAAACAGGACGAGCACGGGGTGGTGACAAGGAACAAGGCTAGACTTGTGGCAAAAGGTTATGCCCAAGTCGCAGGTTTGGACTTTGAGGAGACTTTTGCTCCTGTGGCTAGGCTAGAGTCTATTCGCATATTGTTAGCCTATGCCGCTCACCACTCTTTCAGGTTGTTCCAAATGGATGTGAAGAGCGCTTTCCTCAACGGGCCAATCAAGGAGGAGGTGTACGTAGAGCAACCCCCTGGCTTTGAGGATGAACGGTACCTCAACCACGTATGTAAGCTCTCTAAGGCGCTCTATGGACTTAAGCAAGCCCCAAGAGCATGGTATGAATGCCTTAGAGACTTTCTAATTGCTAATGCTTTCAAGGTCGGGAAGGCCGATCCAACTTTATTCACTAAGACTTGTGATGGTGACTTATTTGTGTGCCAAATTTATGTCGATGACATAATATTTGGTTCTACTAACCAAAAGTCTTGTGAAGAGTTTAGCAGGGTGATGACTCAAAAGTTTGAGATGTCGATGATGGGCGAGTTGAACTACTTCCTTGGGTTCCAAGTGAAGCAACTCAAGGACGGCACTTTCATCTCCCAAACGAAGTACACGCAAGATTTGATCAAGCGGTTTGGGATGAAGGACGCCAAGCCCGCAAATACTCCAATGGGAACCGATGGACATGTCGACCTCAAGAAAGGAGGTAAGTCCATTAATCAAAAGGCATACCGGTCTATGATAGGGTCTTTACTTTATTTATGTGCTAGTGGACCGGATATTATGCTAAGCGTATGCATGTGTGCTAGATTTCAATCCGATCCAAGGGATTGTCACCTTGTGGTCGTTAAGCGAATTCTTGGATATTTAGTTGCTACGCCTTGCTTCGGGATCTGGTATCCAAAGGGGTCAACCTTTGACTTAATTGGATACTCAGACTCCGATTATGTTGGATGCAAGGTTGATAGGAAGAGTACATCAGGGACGTGCCAATTCTTAGGAAGGTCCCTAGTGTCTTAGAGTTCTAAGAAACAAACTTCCGTTGCCCTATCCACCGCTGAGGCCGAGTATGTTGCCGTAGGACAGTGTTGCGCGCAACTACTTTGGATGAGGCAAACCCTCAGGGACTTTGGCTACAATCTGAGCAAAGTCCCACTCCTATGTGATAATGAGAGTGCTATCCGCATGGCGGATAATCCTGTTGAACACAGCCGCACTAAGAACATAGACATCCGGCATCACTTTTTGAGAGACCACCAGCAAAAGGGAGATATCGAAGTGTTTTATATTAGCACCGAGAACCAGCTAGCTGATATCTTTACCAAGCCTTTAGATGAGAAGACCTTTTGCAGGCTACGTAGTGAGCTAAATGTCTTAGATTCGCGTAACTTGGATTGATCTAGAGCATACATGTGTTTATGCCTTTGATCATGTTCTTTTTGCATATTGTTGCTTAATAATGGTGCTCAAGTTGTACACATGATCCCCAGACCTCACAAGTCCATTTGCAAGTGATGCACTTATTTAGGGGGAGGCATGCTACAACTTGACACTTTGAGACTAATCTTGTGTTTGAGTTTACTTGTTTTAGTCTCAAAAGTGGATTGAAAGGGAAAGGTGGACTTGGACCATGAAAGACTTCCACTGCACTCTGATGAGAGGGTAATTTACTCCAAGTTCATCTCCATGCTCTTATTGCCTTTTTACTCCTAATTGAAGATTTTGGTAAGGCAATGAGGTTAAAGGGCCAAATATGATCCCGTTTTGGTGCTTGATGCCAAAGGGGGAGAAATTAAGGCCAAAGCAAGCAAATGGATCAGCTACCACTTGAGAATTTTGAAAATAGTAGAGTTAGAGTCTTTGTTTTGTCAAAATTCTCTTATTGTCTCTTTTTGTCAAAAGGAGTTAGAGTCTTTGTTTTGTCAAAATTCTCTTATTGTCTCTTTTTGTCAAAAGTTGGTCTCTTGTGGGGAGAATGTTTGATTATGGGAAAAAGGGGGTCAAAATTCTCTTATTGTCAAAAGTTGGTCTCTTGTGGGGAGAATGTTTGATTATGGGAAAAAGGGGGAGTTTTTGAATCTTTGATCAATTTCTCTTAGAATACCTCTCTTTATGCCTCAACAAGTGTGTTTGACTTAGAGATAGGAAATTGAAGTTGATTTGCAAAAACAAACCAAGTGGTGGCAAAGGATGATCCAAATATGCCAAATTTGAATCAAAAACAATTCTTGTTCTCATTTGCATTGATGTTGCACTTCTTTTAGTTGCTTTTTGTTGTGTTGGCATAAATCACCAAAAAGGGGGAGATTGAAAGGGAAATGTGCCCTTGGGCCATTTCTAAGTATTTTGGTGATAAAGTGCCCAACACAAATGGTTTAAGTGTAAATTGTGCAAAATGGTGGATGAAGTGCAAATCATCAATAAGGTATGATTCTAGACTTAGTACATTGTTTTTTTGTACTAACATATTTGTCTAAGTGCTAGAATCAGAGAAAATACAAAAGGAAAAAGGCTTGGCTGGAGCAGCCAAGACTCTACGCAGTCTGGGTGCACCGGACTGTCCGGTGGTGCACCGGACAGTGTCCGGTGCGCCAGGCTGGCGTCTGGTCAACTGGCCGCTCTCGGGAATTCGTCGGCGGCGTACGGCTAAAATTCATCGGACTGTCCGGTGGTGCACCGGACTGTCCGGTGAGCCAACGATCGGCCGCGCCAACGGTCGGCCGTGCAATCTGCGCGTGACGCGTGGCCGAGCCAACGGTCTGATGGGGGCACCGGACTGTCCGGTGTGCACCGGACAATGCCCGGTGCGCCAACGGCTCCAAATCTTCAACGGTCGGCTGCGCCAATTTAGGAAAGCAATCTGCACCGGACACTGAACAGTGCCTGTCCGGTGGCACACCGGACTGTCCGGTGCGCCACCCGACAGAAGGCAAGAATTGCCTTCCTGGATTGCTCTCAACGGCTCCTAGCTGCCTTGGGGCTATAAAAGGGACCCCTAGGCGCATGGAGGAGTACACCAAGCATACTCTAAACATTCTAAGTAGGGGTGGTAATGGATCGCGATCCAAATGGCTCTTCACAATTTGGTAGGGCCCTAACTTATTTATAGTTCAAAAATGAATAGAAACAAAGCCCGATCCTAATCCGATTCGATCCTTAAGTTTTATAGTGTAAAATTTGAGGCCCATTGTCAACCCTAATTCTAAGACTCCTACACTCCATTCTCGCACACTCGATTGACATTCTTAGTGATTTGAGCTTCGTTCTAGTGGTGAACTTGTTGTGTCTCAATTGAGCTCAAGTTTTGGCTTGTGTGTGTGCGTATTGCTGGGATTTGTGTGTGTTGCTTCCCTCCCTTAATCTAGTGCTTTCACTTTGATATTTGTTGTAAGGGCGAGAGACTCCAACTTGTGGAGATTCCTCGCAAACGGGAAAAGTGATAAGAAAAAGGAACACCGTGGTATTCAAGTTGATCATTGGATCACTTGAGAGGGGTTGAGTGCAACCCTCGTCCATTGGGACGCCACAACGTGGAGTAGGCATGTTTTGTGCTTGGTCGAACCACGGGATAAACCACTGTGTCTACTGTTGTGTTGTTTCTCTCTGTGGTTTCTGTGTTTCACAAGTACTCCTCTCCAACTACTTGATCCTATTGCACTAACACTTAACCAAGTTTTTGTGGCAATAAGTTTTTAAGTTTTATAGGATCACCTATTCACCCCCCCCCTCTAGGTGCTCTCAAAAAGAAGCCAATAGCATCAAAAAGGTGATTCAATCGACGTCTTTTTCGCACCGCAAAAGCCCGATGCAAATCCTCGGCCCTATGGCTTGCTATAATTTCCATGTATTTCATTACATTTTGCCTCAACAGAATCTAACCACTCATCACAAGGCTCCCCAAATTCATCTTCAAACTTATACTTATAGCAAAGTCTAAGTAGTATAGGCTCTGCATCCGAAGCATCTTTCTCAGACATCTTCGACATCTCCCACTCTGCCCTTAGTGGCCATATTTTAAATGCCAAATACTCTTGAATAAGATCCATTGTTCAAATATGTGTGCAAACAACATTGAAAGCAACTCTGGTAGCTTGAGCTTTGAAGTTGATATAACAAGTTGGTTTTTTATACCCGAAGCATGTGTGAATAGGCCTCTGAATGATTCCTTTTATATCAGTCCGCTCTTTCAAGTCGTTCTTCATATAAAAACCACTCTTTTGCCTATTCATTTGGCCATTTCCTTCGGTATGCACCCTAGAATCTCCTCGTCGACACCACAGAAGAGCACGGATCCGGGTTTGTAGTGGCCAGCAATAGCGAATTCTTTTAACTCAGAGATATCCTCTTCGGAGAGTTCCTGGCCGCCCAAGTGTCATAGGTCCAACACTATATCCTCTAAAGAAGCTCCTTCCAACTTTTTCATTTTTAAGGGTGAAGCCCTATCAGTGGTCACTTCATCCATTTCTCTCTCGGGAACCACATCAGCTATAATCCTGTCAATCTCTGACATTGTGGTTCTAAGAGGGCCTCCTCTATTTTCAGCTTCAGGGGTAGCCTCATCAACTTCGGCATCAGCGTTAGCTTCGACATTAGCAGGGGCAACACTTTTTTTCTGCCAAGACCGGGGTTGGGGTATAATGGATAGCTTTCATTACAGCCATCATCCATCGTTTCTTTTGACCCCCCCCCCCCCCACATTTCCCTCAGTTGCCGAAGCAGTCTTCTTCTCTTCTGCGCTTTTTTCAACCCCCTACTCCTTTGGCTGCAATAGAAAATGGGAAGGGTTCAGTCATTACCTTCAATATTTCTGTAACACCAGCGGAGGAAGACGAAGAGGTACCGGCAGTCTTCTCTGGTACATCTTGTACCTTCGCCTCGACAGGAGCCAAGATTGAGGACTTTTGTTTTTTGGGAGTCGAATCCTTTGGCTCCACTGAAATTTTTTGTTTTTTAGCAGCCCTCGGATCTTTTTCAATGGACCGTATGGCTTTGCTTTTTAAAATACTTACAACCCTCTTTTTCATTGCACCCCCGGCTCCTTCGTCAAGCCTTTCATAATCTGGGTATTCGAAGTTGAGAGCGTCCATCACTCGGTTTAGTCTTCATTTTTTCCGGGTGCCGAAGGCAGCTGTCATCAATTGATCTTCCTTCTTCATGTAGTTTCCAAGGATTTCATTGCACATTGTCTCTATCATTTCCAACCATTCGGCACAAGGGACGCGGAAGGAATCCTGAAACTTAAAACGATATGGCAACCGAACGAGCTCAAATTTTTCCCTTCATTTTTCTTCGGCATCCCCCACCCACCAGACGTTGGAAAGGTTTTGTTTGCCAGGTATTCTTGCACTAAATCCTAAGTACTAATATGCTCCGCCACAACCCTAAATTCCACTTCGGCTAACTGGTAGGGGGAGCCGAGTTGCATGTTGCACAATGGCTGTGTCATGCTGAAGCTCAGTCTCAGGGGACTCATCACCATAATCATAAGCTTCTCCCTCTTCTTCTCATTAGCTTTCACATAAAATCATTCACTTGTCCAGCCAGTCGACCACTTGGTGCGATATCCGATCACATGAGCTTTAGTATCTTTTCGGTATGCAAAATTGTAACACTCGAAGTTCTTATCAAGACCATCAGCTTAGCCTTAGTCTAGTAATGGAGTTCATGTACCTGGCAAAATCCTTCAGCGTTGGCACTCCTTCCTTGGCTTCGGAGAGCCCATATATATACACTAAGTCTGACTATAACATTTGGAGTCAGCCGATGAAGATAGATTTCAAACTTCTTTAAAACTTTACCAATCATTTCATATAGAGGGAACCGAAGTCCTGCTCTGAAGAAGCTCTAAAACACAATGACTTCATCATCTCTTGGTTCTGGAACTACTTCGTCCCCAGCAAACCGAATCAATTCATCATCATTTTTTCCAAAATATCCCATCTTTTTAATTAAAGCCAAATCCTCCACCTTAATTATGGATTTTCCGAACTCAATATGGCTAGGTTTGCTTGGGCTTAGAATGACATCATCTTCTTCGTCATCACTCTCAGCTTCGGTAACAGTTGTTTCAGCTTCTGCAACAGCAACATCTTCTTTCAAAACAGACTCTTCTTCCTCTCATACAACTAACCCGGAACGTTTCATCATTTCTGAGATAGGAGTCGTCTCAGTAACTTTAGCTTCTTCTCCTTCGTGTGCTACTCTAGCAGTAGACCTGACTCTAGTCATTTCAGTTTTATGTGACAAAGCTAAACTCAGCTAATTGGATGTTTATCCGAAGCTTACGTAGCAAGTGCACGGAAAGCAGAAAGCTTTGGATTTAGTAAAAAATTTCAACAGAACAACAGCGCAATAGCAACGAATGTTGTGGTAACTTCTTACCAACTCATCTGTTTATATAGCCCCTGCAGGTGAAGAAGGCGAACCGTCGAAGCACGCGTACTGACTGGTCGGTGGACCGGTAAGCAGCATAGCATTTTTATTTGTTTTTTAATAACAAGCTCAGGGAAGGTGTTTTTCGGACCTTCGGCATCCTGAAGCCTTCGTGTTTTTCACGGATCGAGCTCGTTGTGAAAAAACGACCTAACACCGCAAAGGGGCTACCGTTGGGGGTCTTCTTCTCTGTCGAACGTCCTCAAGACGAAGATACTGTATGTAAATGACAAGATCTAATCCCGAAGCTACAACGAACATGTGTGGAAAGGCCGAAGGTGATCAGCTTCGACCTAAGGTGGTGACGAAGGTCAAGCATAATGTTGTGTCGAAGAGGAAAAGACTAGTTAATCCTTGATGTTTTGTATTAGGATTATAAGTATATGTTGAGGTCATAAATGTATTTTTACTTGGGCTGCGTCCCGTGCCTATAAATAGGTGAACAGTATCCCCGTACTGTTCATGGTGGATGGTAATTGATCTCGCGTCATCACCTTCAAACAAGCTGAAGATATCAATGTAATATAAATTCTGATAATGTTTATATGTTTATCATGGAATAAATATTTGAATGGATAACACATATCATGTGTATAAACTTTTATTTTTTATGAATGATGAAGACGTGTCCTCCATGACCTTTGTCTGAAGATCATTATTTCTGAAAGGAGATAATGCTTCAAAGTACAAAGGTCTTTAATGTTTAACAATTGTGTTGTTGTCACACCCGGATTTAAGGGATAAAGTCGGGTGCGTCTCATATGTGCGCCAAAGAAGAACATCACATATAATGACAAAGTGTATAGAGATAAATGTCACAAGTATCATTATTACATAGCGAAAGTCTTACAAAAATAGATGATAACAATAAAATGAACTAAATAATTATTCCTTGGCGCCATCAAGCTGACTGGGAGACGCCACCTATATAAGCTCATACTCCTCGTTGTAGGCCTCCTCTTGGACCACATGTTCTTCTCCTGTGCGGGGGTTTATATATCTCAAGAGTGAGCTCACAAAAGATCATAGCTCAACAAGTTGTGGGGAATAATGTGCATGAACTCACCAAAGGTGGGAGCTCATGTGAAGTGTAAGGCTGATCAACAAATACTAGTTAAAGTTGAGCATTGCTTTTAATAAGTTGGTCAAATTTTATTAGCATTTACTAAATGTAAGTAAATACCAAACCAGAGTAATAATAGATCAAATTAATAATAAACCACAATACGATGCAAATGACCAATTAAATTTTAATTCCATAAGTTACTCATGTGAGGGTCCGAGTCGCTCATGACCGTGAGCACGACTGATATACCAGTTTTACACTCTGCAGAGGTTGCGCATCTTTATCCACAAGTCATGTTACCCATCTGCCAAGGGGTCATGAATCCCATACATCTCTACCAACGAAGTGAGGTAGGGTAACACTACGAGGCCTTTACAAAGTTCTACTAGCTTCACAAAACCCACTACAGTTTCTAGGGAGCGCAATGCAGGAATCTCGCGTCTGACCGCCATCGTAGCAAAATCAACCCGAGAACCTCCCTACCCCAACCACTCCCCTACTGCCCTTGCCACTTTAGGGTAAGGTAGTCATTCACTAGCTATCCTAATTAGTCAGCCAAGGGCGTCCCTTACCACCGTTGTGGTAGCACTGTTTTTCTGGGTAGTTCTCCAAGTTCCAATTAACATAATGATCTTGTCATGAACAGTAAATAACAAATTGATAATAAAAGCATGATCATGAATAATGTGTATCTTAATACCCAAACCCACATAAAGCAATAGCAGGTACTACCCAAAAGTTCAGTGGTAAACAAGGTATAAAGATAGCCAAACTAGGGTGGCCTATTGGGTCCCATCAAAATTAGCCTATGAAGATCATAATGTTCAACAGGAACATTATTGGGTAAATAGAAGTAATCAAGGGCACAACTTGCCTTCAATGAGCTCCTGCTCAGCAATTTCCTCCTACTGAACACCTGGGTCCTCGGTCACTTGCTCGTCTACTCGTAGCAATACAAAGAAACATGGTATAGGACAAGTTAACATCACACCAAACATAGGAATATAATGCATGATAATATTCTATGCATCGTAATGAGATCGTAGGTTCGAGAATCACTAAATTCGGAGTTACGGTTATCAAGTTATGATTTTCCGAAGGTTTTATGTGTTTAGTATCGAATAAACTAAGTGATTAATTTTAATCTATGTTTCATGCTAAAACAGAGTTACCAAGTGATAAACAATATTAATACAAAATTATTGCAAATGGAATGGATCAAAAAGGATTTAAAATGAATTTTCTATGAATTAAATAAGTTCTGGAATTATTTTTACACTAGAAATCCATTTCCTATATCCATTTACCTATTTTCTTAGATCTCTGGGCTGCGCGCACAATTATCAGGGAGTTTAGGGGTCCATTTACAAATTTGCAGGGCATGAGTGTAATTATTTTGCATAAGCAGCGGACGACGGGTTGATTCATGTATTTGTTAGGGGCTCATTTACAAAACACCTGAGCCGAAGAGGTACGGGGAGATATCGGCCGCCCGATCCAAAACCGCATTCTCTCTTGGTCGTCGGATCCGAGATCCGCGGTCCCTGGGTCATGATCCTCTCTCTCTCTGCCGCACAATCTGAATCCACGGTCCGGATTAGATCGCGTGGTGGGTGCGCAACAACCCGATCTCTACCGACCACTATCAAATCGATGGTGCGGATCAGAGGACCCATTATCTGTTGTAACTAATCTGAGCCACACGATAACGATCTGACGGTGATCCCCATGCCGACTCGTTCCTCGGCCAAACAGAGCGGCACCCGCGCACGGCCGCGGCGGAGGCCATGGCTAGAGTTGCCGACCACGGCACATGCATCCGGAATTCCAGGCTAATCGATGCTACGCATTAAGGGAAGAAATACAAACTTAAATGTGTGTCTCATACCGGAAATCGTGGGGTAGAATTATCCTAGCCCGATGAAGTGTGGATCCCCGTCGGAACACGCCTCCGACGAGCAATTCACGCCGAGTTAGAGCACCCCTTCAGCTAATAGCGCTAAGATCACAATCTGTGTGCCACTGTGGAGCGCCACAATCCTCCACCCGGCGCCAATTTCAGACACACGTGAGTTGCTCCCGCAACGGCAGGTTTGGTCTTCTTGTCGCAATGATTTCGGGGGGGGTTGTGGGTGGAACCAGGACGGTGGCACCCGCGCCTTTATAACGACCGAGGGGGGTTTGCGGGTGGAACCATGACGGTGGCACCTGCGCAGATTTGGTTGGGCGCAATGGCCGCCCGACTCCACCGGGTTCACCATTATCGGTTGAGGAAGACGGTGGGACTGGCCTCCCGGGCCCACAAGTCGGCGCCAGGACGACGCGGAGAGCGCGCGAGAGGAGCTGACCTCCTGGCCCCACAAGTCCGTGACACAGAGGTTGTTACCCGAGATGGCATGGTTTGCTGGTGGGCCCAAGGTGTCGGCACTACGTCTGGGCTGAGCGTGGGATAATGGGCCGGGAGCGTGGCTTTAGGCCCAGGTCAGGTCTAGGAGACCCTTTTCTTTTTCTTTTTTTCTTTTCTCTTCTTTTCACTTTTAAATCTCAATTTGAATTCACATGTTGTTGTGAATTTTATACTCAGATCAAATGTATAAATTAAAGATACCAGTATGAAAAGAATTTATTTATTTATTTATTTATTTTGTATTGTGTAGTATTTTCCTTCTCTTTCTCCAATTTCTAGATTGCAAACTAGGTCTTAAATCCAAATTTGGACATCAATGTATTTTTATTATCATTTTTATTATTATTAAATGCACACACAAATAAACTCCAACATGATGCATAGATTATTTATATGTCATTAGAGAATTATTCATTTTAAATATGTCCCTTAATGATTCTCATGAAATAGAAGGCAATACACATAAAGATTTATCCCTCTCTTTGATATTCCAATAGTTGGGTATTACAGTTGCTTTGTTCTTGATTCACAGCATTTGAGAACAAGTGACCAACAAGTCTCATCCTCGTAAATACAGTCCCTGTTTACCTACGTTATCCGTAGAATATTTCCCCTCAAGGGTTATTACAGGTCATTATAGTGTAGTTAAATACAACCCGGACTGACACACCACAAATCCTACCTAGACTGAGGCTTACCCGTGGGGTCAGGCGATCCAGGATGTCAGTCGCACGGGCCCGCTTTAATAACATGCGCGAGTAGTGACTGCAGCCTGCGTCTTAGGGCGCTAGGCCTACGGGAGTTGGCAAGGCCCTTGCCTGTCCTGGTCGATCCCTCCATCCCAAAGCCTTCGCTTAGTTGAAGTAGACTTCGCTCTCCCTCCGTTATAACTTGTCATGTTCCCATTATTAATGAGCCGAGCGAGGGGGTGGGCGACCTTCGCTCCAACAGAGGTAACCTGTGTTAGGCAAGATCGTGTTGAAATATCATAGAATTCGAAGCACCACAAGTTATCCCCAGAAGCACTCACAAAATACTTCTGAGTCGCATGTATTGCAGCAACCTGAACCTAAGAGATTTAAAAAAAAGGAAATTAGGCATTTTAATAACAAGACTACTAATTCTAGAAGACTCGATGCTGGATGAATCAGATGGAGCGATCATCAACTTGTCCTCCAAAGTAATAAAAGAAGCTAAGATAAACTCTTTCTTCACGAACATTGCTAGTAACGTTTGTCTGAAAATTTATCCTAGTCAAACCCGGCATTCACAAACACATTTACAAATGTTGCAGCTATATTCTGGCTTGTGGAATCAAGATTGGAGCTGGCACCACGACCATCAATCATATGGACCTACATATCAATGCTAAATGATTAGAAATGTTTCAATGAAGGGGTAGTAAATTATTAACGCTAAATGGCTACAACCCAGTGAAATTAGAACCAGTTCTATAGAACATCATTAGTTAAGGGGGTGTTTGGTTTGAGGAATCACTTCATCCAAAATGAAGTGGTGCATCATGATTCCATTCCTCAAATTTGGTGGGATGACTAATATTAGTGCTAACTAACTATAAGGAATGAGGTGGCGATGGATCAACTCATTCCATTCCACAAACCAAACAAAAAATAATGAGTGAGAAGATGATGGACTAGCTCATTTCTCAAACAAACACTCTATAAGAGTTCAATATCATGCACCAAAACCTTCCTTCATCTGCGGTACTCACATAAGCACCTCCACCAATGACCAATGCTATCATGGCCCCAGTTAAAAGCCTTATCGGCCATACTGAAAACAAACACCAAAAAACCAACTAATGAAGCAAAACATTGAAAACACAAACGATGGGAAATGAAAAAATAGCAAATAGTTCATCAAGTCGCCTTTATCTTCCTGCTTAATTAAATACAATCTATCATTGAGACCTCACAAGATCTTTCGCAGCAAAGAATGCATTAAGTTTTTCAGTTGATTGGCATTCCTGAAAAGATGATATACTTTTCACATGTTCAGGACTCCCTGATCTTACCGCGTCTGTGACCCAGGTGAGGGTCTTGGATCCGAACGAGAGGGGCAGCATGGAGCGAGGCTTGGAGGCAGAGGAGGTGGAGGTCGTGGAGCGCATGGTGGCAGACGAGCGCCTAGTCGAGTGGGAAGTCTCCCGCGAGGACGGTGGCGGCGGTGAGGTGGACACGGTTCTTGAAGCCGAACAAGAGATCGAGGTTGAGGAGGCCAGCGTCGACGATGACGGCTGGGAGGCCGTGGCGCGCGAGGGAGGCGGCGAGGCTGGCGGTTGTGGTGGTCTTTCCGACGCCGGCCTTGCTGGAGTCACTCAACTACATCCGAGCGACGTGCCCTTGCGTCGGCCGAGCAAAATGCAGCACGTCATCAAAGAAGCACGAGGGGGTGGGGAGACGGAGGGGCAGGCGGGGCCAGAGGTGGAGGCGGCGTGCGCAGGCGGGGCCAGTTGGGAGAGAATAGACGCTTTCGCAAGTCGCAACTCCACTAAATTGAAGACAAATTTCAGGTCCGTGGGTACGCGTCCACACGTCGACCGACCCAAAAGTATTCATCATGATCACCACTTTGTCTAAATCAGTCCACTTTTTCACCAATCAAATATTAGTCCAAATAATCATGTTGGTCATCAAACATCATAACCAAACTAGATTAAGGTCCATTTTCCTTACAATTACTACACCCATCAAAGTATCAGATAGGACCAGGAAGTACAGCTTAGCAGTACAGAATCGAAAAATACCTGCAGTAGTGTTTTTTTGGCCTGTATATTTTGCTCTCCAATGTAATTACATAATACATAGCTCCTATTATAACCAGAAGAAAAATGCGGCATGTGTGCACTTGAAAAGCCGTTACATATTCAGCATAATCTGCTTGAAGTTTGAGCGAACCCCATGTTGCCGAAGTTGTTAGTTACTAGTTATGTCCACATGAAACTACCAACTCAACCAAGGAAGTCCACTATGACTTCTTCCAAGAGGTCGCCATGTAACATCCTAGCTATCTGCTTCCCCACCATATTGATGTCGGTGCCTACTTCCAGCCAATTTGTATCAAGAACCATCTCATCAGGATGCCTTGTGACACAGTCTTCCTGCAGCCTAACAATTGTCTGCCAAACCTTCTCAACAGGCCCTTCAGGGCCCCAAAATGCCACACAGTGTCTACTAGGCTGCACCCATGGGTGCACATCAACACATGGTGCAAGGACCTCGGAAAGAATTGAATTCACGAGGTCAAAAAGAAGCCTCCTCTCAGGCTTTGCCCATGTTGCGATTTTATTGTATTTCCTTTCAAGCCTATCAAAGACATGAGGGCCAACAGGGTAACCAGGCAAGTACCATGACTTGCAGATGAGCTGCCAGTCAACAACTATGATACCAGAGCATATAAGTATGTCGAGAAGATATGAGAAGTCCCAGTTTTCCTCGACCTGAAATGCTTCCAAAGATTGGTAAAAAGAATGGTCTTCATCATCACTTGACATGTTAACTTCAGATTCATTGTGATATTGATGGCAACCTCTCTGTTTGTCTACATCAAAGGAAAAGAGAGAAGCTTCCGTTAAGAAAATCATGAAGCTGAGAACTTATGAAAGATCTGTTTAGGACTGGGGGCAATCCCCTATTTGTCATGCACTAAGTACTCTCCAATTTTGGCATACCCTAAATTAGTTTTAAAGAATGTTTCATTTAGTGTCAGTTACAGAATATGATTGAAAAATAAAACTATATAAATGTTTCATTTTATTGTCAGTTTCAGATGATGATTGAAAAAACACAGTAAGACACTATAAATATTCTTGTTACTTACAACGATTGGGTAAGGTGCAAAATTATAACCTTGATTTGGAAATTATTTAACCTTAAAGGTACATATGACTGCAGTGCAGATTTTACTGAAAAAGGTTAAGTTTCCCTCACTTACTAGCCATCCCTTGCAAGTCATAGTTGAAACATCGTGGAAAACAAATATCTTCATTAATTGGAGGCTCAAGGATGGACACTGGGCTCGGTTGCTCAACCTCTTTTGAGCCTTTACAAAATTTTGTACCATCAGTATGATCCGAAACAGATATCGATTCATCCTCGTGACAATGGAAAGGCAATACTGTCACCTAAAACACAGCGGGATACAATTGGATGAGTATAACTGAGTATGCAGCGGATACTTCAAAATTTAACATGATTACAATAAACAATGAACTAATAAGACCTAAAAAAGGTTATCCTTTATATTTAAGGTTCCAAACATATCTTTACGACTAAAAACCGAACTGGACCTGTCCACCACCCCTGGTGAAGCCAAATGCGTCGCTCTGCCTCAAACCATTTTTTTTCGCCAACATGTGGGCCTCGCCCATCCTAAAGTTACAGAAACTCAAACCGAGCCTAGCCCCATCCGATGACACACCCTGCCTCCATGAACCACTACCATCTGTTAGAGCTTATGTGTACTGATTAGCGTAATGGGCTGCGATATGTGGGTGTTGTCTATAAGTAATGTAATGGGTCTAGACCCAACTACCTCTATTATTAATACATCTCCCAACCCCTGAGGACCGTAGACCTCCCCAGGCTTTGCTGGTGCCGATGCATGCTGCCTGTGTCCAGACCTAGGAGGCAGTGGATCCTCTGAGCCGAGCAGAGCCACCCCCAACCATTTCTCTCTCTCTCTCTCTCTCTAATGTGAGTTTCAGCTGGTGTGATGGAAAAGGAATCAAGATAATTAACATTAATGCATGTATCTTCAGTCTGAGACCCTGTTTTTGTTCGCTAATACATATAACCATAATACTTTACGATCAGATATCCCAGAACGAAATCAAGATTGTGCTGATTAGTAAATAGAATGGAAATTTAAGTATATCCTTGTGAGGGACATTAATATATTCCACCATTTCAGGCTTTCAGCAAAAGCACTTGTTCTTACAAAGATAATTGGCGATTATGATGATTTTGAATACGGGTGAGTTCAAAATGGCAAGCGCTATTTTGGGCCATTGGTTGCAGAACTACATGACAAAGTCGTGCATTGCATAATGTAGAAATTTGTATTATCTTTGTATATGGTTAGCACGACCATATCTACATGCAAAAACTTATTGGCTTACAGCCTTACACATGCAATCACTCTATTTTCGTGCATCCTTAATTATGCTCTGAATTCAACCAATTGTATTACCGTTCATGTCATTATTACGAAGAATCGATTTGTTTGATGTTAAAAAGTTAAAACTTTAAGAGGATTATTGAATGAATGCATGCATTGCACTAAAAGGACTACTGAAAAATTGAATAAAGTGTTTTGATCCAGGTAATTCATAATAATAACATCATCAAAGTGCATATATAACTATTGTCCCATGGCAACACATGGGTATTCATCTCGATAATAGATAAGAACTGCACATCCTCAAAAAATAAGCATTACCAACTACCTTCCAACATAAAAAACAAAAAATGTATCACATCGGTTCAGAATTAATAAAAAAGCAAAGCTCGAAAACTTACTACCATCATAAAATTATCAGAACATGAAGCATATCTACAGATTGAGAAATGCGAGATTTCTATGTGAGTTTATAGTAGATGGTTTTAACTTCTATTGGTAATTATAAGTGAGCATACAAGTAAAGTATCCTCAGGTACGCTCCCTTTTTGGTTCTCTAAATTGATGGATGCAAGGACACATACCCGTTGTTTCCTAGAAACCTGCAAGTTGAACCTGGAAGGCTCAGATTCAGCTGATTGTCGAACTACGTCTTCATCTGTTGTCAACAATACTTTATCATTTAAGCAATCAGGAGTTGAAAAGTTGTCACCTGTAAGATTTTGGAAACAGTGAGCACTGCTCAAGTGAGCTTCAGTGCCACTGCCAATTTGCTTCAGTGATCTTGGTTTATCCCGGGAAGAATCAATCTGAAACTTACCATTGTTGTAAATATTGGATATGTTTAGATTATTTTTACCCTGAGAGGAGCCTTCCAAGCAAGAAGGCATGTCCATTGAGCTTCGGATAGACAGCACAGGTGCATGCTTTGGTAAAACTATAAAGCATCCATCCTTGCTATGACCATTATCACGGTCAATCATATTACATAGAACTGGAGCATTTGAGTCTGAATTTAGCTTCAGTCTTTCAGAATCAGATAAAGCAAACATTTCTGCAAGAGTTTTCGAACCAACAGCAGATTCTGCATGCCGGCATATTCTGCTTGATGATGACCTGTTAGTTTTCCTAAAGCTATCGTTACCACAAGAATACCTCTGAGATGATCCAGAACAACTCACATCAGTATTCCCAAACTGATGAACTGATGCTTCCTGTCCAATTTGCAGTGGATCAATGGAGTCACTAGTCAAGGGTCTTTCTTTTCTAATTCGAAGCACATTGTTAGCTTCAGTACCTAATATATGTTCCCGAACTCTTCCATTCTCCATTACAGGAAACTCAAATTTCTTATGTTTCATGCCTCTACTGCAGTTTTTATTGACAGGAGAAAGGTATGGAATGGAAAAAATGTTTTCTGGATCATGCCCTTTTTCCAAGCATGGTGGTTCCAGAACTACAATGCTGTTGAAATCTTTGTTTTTCCCTCTTGATAAAAGGCTGAAATTGCTGAGTGATGAATTGGCTAAACCCACAGGGTATGTCCTGCAAACACTTGATGTATCTTTTACATACTGATAATTTGCAGAATAGTTCATGTCATGAAGGTGCTTCTCAAATAAAGGATTATTTATTTCCACTGAGTTCAAGCGACCCAAGCCAGCTACACAATCCACATAACAATCATGTGTATCATCTCTGTAGAGTGTTTTTGATGGCATAAGCTTTTTCAAGCTTAGCGCTCTTCGTTTCAAGCTCGGCAAGCCTTGGGACTTCTCTTTTGCGACAGCCTCTGGTGGTTCCTCTGACACTTCAAAAACATCCTTAAATTCTTGATGCCGACTATTGACCACTTTAGAAGGTGGCAACACCTCAATTCCCATCAGTTTTGCAATCACACTTGGTGATGAACGCCTTTGCTCTATTTCGTTTAATACATCCTTTCCAACAAGTATTTTTGTTTGACAGCTGGTAGTTCTTTGTGTCCTGCACTCCTTGTATCTGTTGCCAAGCTACATAAATTTGAGAAAATTATTGACAAGCATAGATTTTTTTCAGAGCTTCAGTTTTGACAAAATACCGATATTGAAACTAATGTGATTGTAACTAACAGCATCAAGCAACTCACTGAAATTTGTTCCATCTTGAAGTATCAGTGTTGTGAGGATCAAATGTGAGTAAATATTGCTACATCAGCTGGAGGAAGGGCTTGGCGCCTGCATATATTAACGGAAAAAAAAAACTGTGATGCCTTCAAAGTTGAAACTATATGATGATGATTGATGAAAATATATAAAGAATACACACAAGATGGAGCAAGAACCTAACACAAAGGACTTAATATGCATGCTTATTAAAACGACGTTTAAACGTCGTTTAAACTATAAAACGCTGGAAGAAACCAAAACGGTGAAACGTTTTACGACGTTTAAACGTCACGTTTTGGCGTTTAAACGCTGTATAGCGTGAAACGCCACGTTTCGAGCGTTTAACGGCCCAGCCCAATTTCCCGCCCAGGTTTAGGGTTTTCGCTCACCAGAGCCACGCTCCAGACACTCCAGGAAGTCCAGGCCGCCGCTCCGCTCCAGGCCGCGACACTCCAGGCCACCGCTCTGCCCCAGGCCGCCGCTCTGCTCCAGGCCACCGTTCTGCTCCAGGCCGCTCTAGGCCGCCGCTCCTCCCCCGTGCAGCTTCCTCCAGGCCGCCGCTCAGCCGCGCTCCAGAGTCCAGCCGCTCCCGCTGTCCGCCGGCCACTACAGAGACCGCCCTCTAGCTTTCCTTCACTGGTGAGTAATGGCAGAGACCGTCCTCTAGCTGTTCAGCCTGATTAATCCAAATCTACCATCTTAATTTGCTGAAGGAAGAAGGATTGAGGTGAGGTGCTGTCATCTGAACATATGCATTCCATTATTGCAGAATAGATTGGAGGAGAAATGGCTGGTTTTAGCACGGAAGCATCTGCAGCTGGCTCTCAAATACGAAGTGATGGATATGATCCACTGAAAGATCCAAAAAGGAAACCCAAATCTGATGATCTAGGCTGGAAGTATGCCTATTATGTAGAGCCTGGCAAGCGAGAGTTGATCCAATGCGCCCTTTGCCCGAGGCAAATTAAAGGAGCAATTCTGAGGGTGAAGAAAGATCTTGTGGGCGGATACAAAGATATCCTCAAGTGTCCCAATACCACAACTGCAATTGCTAGAGAATTAAAGGAGGCTTTGGATGAAGGAAAAAGGGATAGACCAAAGGGACAATACTTTGATGAAGTTGAATCACATGAGAACTTATGTTGGTTGTTTGGTATTTGGCTTGATATAATTGCATGAAATTATGATATATTGAAATTTCCCTATGTTGTTTAAAACTACGTTTAAACTTTGTTTAAACCATTTAAAAGTTAAAACTCACCCATGAGCGTTTCAACGTTTCGTCGTTTTAATAACCTTGTTAATATGTCATTTTTGATACAACATAACTTAATTCTAAAGGTTAGTTATTAGACTGTGATAAAACTCAGACATTAGTCCTGCGGCTATAATTTGGTTCATGATTCAGAAAATATCTGTGGGACAATATCATAGCTTGTTACAGTGGTCAGACCCCAAAAAGAACACTGCAGGTCACAAACAGCACAATTGTCGCATTGATGGTAAGCAGCACAAGCAAATCCACAGCCACCTAATTCAAATTTGCTTGTTGTGGCGGAGCATTGCTAATTTGATGCATAAGAACGGGGATAGGCTTCGATATTTTCAGATAAAGACATCTTTATCTCCCAAGTGCATCAGTATCACCAGAAAAACAAAATATCCCAATCCCACATACCATCGAAACAAATCAATAAATCCTCTTCATTCTCCCCAACCATTTGAATTCATATCTAGGTTAATGAGCTGAGAATGATGGCAAGGACATGCTCAAGAACTCCAACCTGACAACTCCTCCCTCAAGCAAAACGCTCTACTGAATGGATGGTTGGCTAGGAAACCAAGCATTATGAGTAATAGTCAATATAGTCTGGTAGATCTTCAGATGGTACACAGTTTGTGATCCAGGACAATTTGACCAATCTAACAACCATGCTGGAAGAAATTAAGCTGATGCCAAGTTGACAACACTAAGTCCATGAAGCACTGGATAGGGGTATGATGGCAGTGGCGGATCCAGGATTTCAATGTTGGGTATTTACAATGCAAAGAAAATACTTCGGTTGAAAGATACGAAGAGTTACAGTAGCACAAATAAAAGGTATATATAGTTCAAACTAGAGATGTTTAGTAAAAAGGGGAAATTACAAAGCGGAAATGGGAAATTTGATATCGTTACCTCCCTCGGCGCCGGCTGTAGATCCGCCGCCCCTGGGGCTTGAGCAGCAGGCCAGCGGCGGGCTCCTGTGCTCCGCCCCGGCCTCGCTGGTGCTGGCGCTTGGGCTGGCGCGGGGGGCGCCCTTGTCGAAAGGCGAGCACCCGTTGCGCCTGCGCGGCTGCGCCGTTCCCGCTGGACGGCCAAGCACCGAGGGGAGATGGCGACGATCGACCGCTAAGACAGCACGAAGCACGAGCAAGACCGGATCGAAGTGCAGCCGTGCTGGGGTAGGCGGCAACCGTCGGTGCCTCGGCAGGACGGCGGGCTGCGGCGCATCGTCCGTGACTCTGCGACGGGCGGACGGGAGACGGTAGAAGTCAGGGTGATCGTGATCTAGCGTAGTGAGAGGAGAATAGGGTCAATGCTCAACGCATGGTAAATGGGCCCATTGGGCCAGCCATCTCTACTCTACTATTTTCTATCTTTATCTCTATACTCTACTGGTTAGTTTTCCGTGCATTGTAACGGCTCACAACAATATCCATATAAACTATCTAATAAAAAGATCTAAAAAATTTTTATTAATTATCTCAACTCTCCATATAATGTTTTTTATTTTACTAAATGATATTGTTATTTACTCCATCCAATATGGCTTGGTATAATACAGCCAATGAAGGGAGCGATTAGAAGATAGTTCACAATGATCGACTAAACGAACAGAGATTATAGAATGACATAATTCCACCAAACAGAGACCAAATAAGAGGAAGTTTGTGAGCTCAAGTTTTTAAAATAAGTCCCATGAACTCAAACTTATTAAAAAAGATAGATCAAAATATGGAGTGGTTGCTAAAGTCAGGCATTAATAAAAACTGGATGCGCTCTATACAAATTATGGTACTTTGTAGCAATTACTAACATTTAAAACTAATAAATAACTTTTCCTTTTATTGTTAGCGTGACAAATCATTGCTGCTCCATCCAATTTAGCAAACTCAAACACCCTGGAGTTCATTGCGCCAATGTGGTATCAGAAACGACCTAATGTATGTAAGAGCCAAGAACATAAGGGACGAGCACCCTGTGGTAGTGCCCACATGGATCTCTGAAAGTCGCCTAGAGGGGGGTGAATAGGGTGAATCTGAAATTTATAAACTTAAGCACAACTACAAGCCGGGTCAGCGTTAGAAATATGAACGAGTCCGAGAGAGAGGGTGAAAACAAATCGCAAGCAAACAAAGAGTGAGACACAAGGATTTGTTTTACCGAGGTCCGATTCTTGCAAACCTACTCCCCGTTGAGGTGGTCACAAAGACCGGGTCTCTTTCAACCCTTTCCCTCTCTCAAACGGTCACTTAGACCGAGTGAGCTTCTCTTCTCAATCAAACGGGACACAAAGTCCCCGCAAGGACCACCACACAATTGGTGTCTCTTGCCTTGGTTACAATTGAGTTGATCACAAGAAAGAATGAGAGAAAGAAGTAATCCAAGCGCAAGAGCTCAAATGAACACAAGTCACTCTCTCACAAGTCACTATTTGATTTGGAATGAACTAAGAACTTGGGAGAGACTTTGATCTCTTTGGTGTGTCTTGTATTGAATGCTATAGCTCTTGTAAGGTGTGGGAAGTTGGAAAACTTGGATGCAATGAATGGTGGGTGGTTGGGTATTTATAGCCCCAACCACCAAACTAGTCGTTTGGTGAAGGTTGCTGTCGCATGGCGCACCGGACAGTCCGGTGCGCCTGCCACGTCACCAAACCGTTGGATTCCGACCGTTGGAGCTTATGTCTTCTGGGCCACCGGACAGTCCGGTGGTGCACCGGACAGGCACTGTTCACTGTCCGGTGCGCCATCTGGCTCTGCTCTGACTCTGGCGCGCACTGTAGCGCATTTAATGCCTTCTGCAAACGACCGTTGGCGTGAAGTAGCCGTTGCTCCGCTAGCACACCGGACAGTCCGGTGCTCCACCGGACAGTCCGGTGAATTATAGCGGAGCGGCCTCCAGAATTCCCGAAGATGAGCAGTTCGGAGTTGGAGTCCCTGGTGCACCGGACAGTCAGGTGCGCCAAACCAGGGCACACTTCGGTTGACTTTGCTCTCTTGTATTTGAATCCTTTTTGGTCTTTTTATTGGTTTGTTGTGAACCTTTGGCACCTGTAGAACTTATAATCTAGAGCAAACTAGTTAGTCCAATTATTTGTGTCGGGCAATTCAACCACCAAAATCAATTAGGAAAAAGGTGTAAGCCTAATTCCCTTTCAATCTCCCCCTTTTTGGTGATTGATGCCAACACAAACCAAAGCAAATATAGGAGTGCATAATTGAACTAGTTTGCATAATGTAAGTGCAAAGGTTACTAAGAATTGAACCAATATAAATTCTCATAAAATATGCATGGATTGTTTGTTTATTTTTAACATTTTGGACCATGCTTGCACCACATGTTTTGTTTTTGCAATTCTTTTGTAAATTCTTTTCAAAGTCCTTTTGCAAATAGTCAAAGGTAAATGAATAAGATTTTGAGAAGCATTTTCAAGATCTGAAATTTTCTCCCCCTGTTTCAAATGCTTTTTCCTTTGACTAAACAAAACTCCCCCTTAACCTCTTAGTGTTCAAGAGGGTTTTAGATATTAGTTTTGAAGAGGTTGAACCAATTTGAAATTCTATCAACAATAAGATACCGATTGAAAAATCATCAATTGAAAAATCTTTTCTTAACTCAAAATTTTGAAAATTGGTGGTGGTGCGGTCCTTTTGCTTTGGGCTAATACTTTCTCCCCCTTTGGCATGAATCGCCAAAAACGGATACTTGAGTGAAATATAAGCCCTTATTACTTTCTCTCCCTATGGTAAATAACATATAAGTGAAGATTATACCAAAGTTGGAGAGTTGCGCGGAGCGACGGCGAAGGATGAGTAAATTGATGGAGTGGAGTGGAAGCCTTTGTCTTCGCCGAAGACTCTAATTCCCTTTCAATCTATGACTTAGCATGAAATGTACTTGAAAACACATTAGTCATAGCACATGAAAGAGATATGATCAAAGGTATATTATTGAGCTATGTGTGCAAAACATCAAAAGAAATTCCGAGAATCAAGAATATTTAGCTCATGCCTAAGTTTGTTAAATGTTTGTTCATCTAATGGCTTGGTAAAGATATCGGCTAATTGTTCCTTGGTGTTAATATATGCAATCTCGATATCCCCCTTTTGTTGGTGATCCCTTTTGTTGGTGATCCCTTAGAAAATGATACCGAATGGCTATGTGTTTAGTGCGGCTATGTTCAATGAGATTATCCGCCATGCGGATTGCACTCTCATTATCACATAGAAGAGGAACTTTGGTTAATTTGTAACCATAGTCCCTAAGGGTTTGCCTCATCCAAAGCAATTGCGCGCAACAATGGCCTGCGGCAATATACTCAGCTTCGGCAGTAGAAAGAGCTACAGAATTTTGCTTCTTTGAAGCCCAAGACACCAGAGACCTTCCCAAGAACTGGCAAGTCCCCGATGTGCTCTTTCTATTAATTTTACACCCTGCCCAATCGGCATCCGAATAACCAATTAAGTCGAATGTGGATCCCCTAGGGTACCAAAGCCCAGTATAAAGTAAATATCTCAAGATTCGTTTTACGGTCCTAAGGTGAGCTTCCTTAGGATCGGCTTGGAATCTTGCACATATGCATACGGAAAGCATAATATCCGGTCGAGATGCACATAAATAGAGTAAAGAACCTATCATCGACCGGTATACCTTTTGATCTACGGATTTACCTCCCGTGTCGAGGTCTAGATGCCCATTTGTTCCCATGGGTGTCTTGATGGGTTTGGCATCCTTCATCCCGAACTTGGTGAGAATGTCTTGAATATACTTCGTTTGGCTAATGAATGTGCCCTCTTGGAGTTGCTTTACTTGAAATCCTAAGAAGTACTTCAACTCCCCCATCATAGACATCTCGAATTTTTGTGTCATGATCCTACTAAACTCTTCACATGCAGATTCGTTAGTAGACCCAAATATGATATCATCAACATAAATTTGGCATACAAACAAATCATTTTCAAGTGTTTTAGTAAAGAGTGTAGGATTGGCCTTTTCGACTTTGAAGCCATTAGTGATGAGAAAATCTCTTAGGCATTCATACCATGCTCTTGGGGCTTGCTTGAGCCCATAAAGCGCCTTAGAGAGTTTAAATACGTGATTAGGATACTCACTATCTTTAAAGCCGGGAGGTTGCTCAACATAGACCTCTTCCTTGATCGGTCCATTGAGGAAGACACTTTTCACGTCCATTTGATAAAGCTTGAAGCCATGGTAAGTAGCATAGGCAAGTAAAATGCGAATTGATTCTAGCCTAGCTACGGGTGCATAGGTTTCACCGAAATCCAAACCTTCGACTTGTGAATACCCTTTGGCCACAAGTCGGGCTTTGTTCCTTGTCACCACACCATGCTCATCTTGCTTGTTGCGGAAGACCCACTTGGTTCCTACAACATTTTGGTTAGGACGTGGAACTAAATGCCATACTTCATTCCTAGTGAAATTGTTGAGCTCCTCTTGCATCGCCACCACCCAATCCGAATCTTGAAGTGCTTCCTCTATCCTGTGTGGCTCAATAGAGGAAACAAAAGAGTAATGTTCACAAAAATGAGCAACACGAGATCGAGTAGTTACCCCCTTTTGAATGTCGCCGAGGATGGTGTTCACGGGGTGATCTCGTTGAATTGCTTGGTGGACTCTTGGGTGTGGTGGTCTTGGAACTTGTTCATCTTCCTTATCTTGATCATGGGCATCTCCCCCTTGATCGTTGCTCTCCTCTTGAGGTGGCTCATCTTCTTGATCTTTGCTTTCATCATCTTGAGCCTCATCCTCATCTTGAGTTGGTGGAGATGCTTGCATGGAGAAAGATGGTTGATCTTGTGCTTGTGGAGGCTCTTCGGATTCCTTAGGACACACATCCCCAATGGACATGTTCCTTAGCGCGACGCACGGAGCCTCTTCATCATCTAGCTCATCAAGATCAACTTGCTCTACTTGAGATCCGTTAGTCTCATCAAACACAATGTCACAAGAAACTTCAACTAGTCCAGAGGACTTGTTAAAGACTCTATATGCCCTTGTGTTTGAATCATATCCTAGTAAAAAGCCTTCTACAGCCTTAGGAGCAAATTTAGATTTTCTACCTATTTTAACAAGAATAAAACATTTGCTACCAAAGACTCTAAAATATGAAACATTGGGCTTTTTACCGGTTAGAAGTTCGTATGATGTCTTCTTGAGGATTCGGTGTAGATATAACCGGTTGATGGCGTAACAGGCGGTGTTGACCGCCTCCGCCCAAAACTGATCCGAAGTCTTGTACTCATCAAGCATGGTCCTTCCCATGTCTAATAGAGTTATATTCTTCCTCTCCACTACACCATTTTGTTGTGGCGTGTAGGGAGAAGAGAACTCATGCTTGATGCCCTCCTCCTCAAGGAAGCCTTCGATTTGTGAGTTCTTGAACTTCGTCCCATTATCGCTTCTTATCTTTTTGATCCTTAAGCCGAACTCATTTTGAGCCCGTCTCAAGAATCCCTTTAAGGTTTCTTGGGTATGGGATTTTTCCTGCAAAAAGAACACCCAAGTGAAGTGAGAATAATCATCCACAATAACTAGACAGTACTTACTCCCGCCGATGCTTATGTAAGCAATCGAGCCAAATAGGTCCATGTGTAGGAGCTCGAGTGGCCTGTCAGTCGTCATGATGTTCTTGTGTGGATGATGAACACCAACTTGCTTCCCTGCCTGACATGCGCTACAAACCCTGTCTTTCTCAAAATGAACATTTGTTAGTCCCAAAATGTGTTCTCCCTTTAGAAGCTTGTGAAGATTCTTCATTCCAACATGTGCTAGTCAGCGATGCCAGAGCCAGCCCATGTTAGTCTTAGCAATTAAGCAAGTGTCGAGTTCAGCTCTATCAAAATCTACTAAGTATAGCTGCCCCTCTAACACTCCCTTAAATGCTACTGAATCATCACTTCTTCTAAAGACAGTAACACCTATATCCGTAAAAAGACAGTTGTAACCCATTTTACATAATTGCGAAACTGAAAGCACGTTGTAATCTAAAGAATCTACAAGAAAAACATTGGAAATGTAATGGTCAGGAGATATAGCAATTTTACCCAATCCTTTGACCAAACCTTGATTTCCATCCCTGAATGTGATAGCTCGTTGAGGATCTTGGTTTTTCTCATAGGAGGAGAACATCTTTTTCTCCCCTGTCATGTGGTTTGTGCACCCGCTATCGATGATCCAACTTGAGACCCCGGATGCATAAACCTACAAAACAAATTTAGTTCTTGATTTTAGGTACCCAAACGGTTTTGGGTCCTTTGACATTAGATACAAGAACTTTGGGTACCCAAACACAAGTCGTTGACCCCTTGTGTTTGCCCCCAACATACTTGGCAACTACTTTGCCGGATTTGTTAGTCAAAACATAAGATGCATCAAAAGTCTTAAATGAAATGTTAGAATCATTTGATGCAATAGGAGTTTTCTTCTTAGGCAATTTAGCACGGGTTGATTGCCTAGAGCTAGATGTCTCACCCTTATACATAAAAGCATGATTAAGGCCAGAGTGAGACTTCCTAGAGTGAATTCTCCTAATTTTGTGCTCGGGATAACCGGCAGGGTACAAAATGTAACCCTCGTTATCCTGAGGCATGGGAGCCTTGCCCTTAACAAAGTTAGATAATCTTTTAGGAGGGGCATTAAGTTTGACATTGTCTCCCTTTTGGAAGCCAATGCCATCCTTGATGCCAGGGCGTCTCCCATTATAGAGCATGCTTCTAGCAAATTTAAATTTCTCATTTTCTAAGTCATGCTCATTAATTTTAGCATTAAGTTGAGCTATGTGATCATTTTGTTTATTAATTAAAGCTAGGTGATCATGAATAGCATCAACATTAATGTCTCTACATCTAGTGCAAATGGAAACATGCTCAACAGTAGATGTAGAGGGTTTGCAAGATTTTAGTTCAACAATCTTAGCATGTAAAATGTCATTTTCATTTCTAAGATTGGAAATGGTAACATTGCAAACATCTAAGTCCTTAGCCTTAGCAATTGATTTTTCATTCTCATTTCTAAGGCTAGCAAGAGAGACATTCAATTCTTCAATCTTAGCAAGTAAACTAACATTATTATCTCTAAGATTGGAAATTGAATCATCACAAGCATTTGAATCAACCTTAGCAATTAGTCTAGCATTCTCATTTCTAAGGTTGGCAATAATATCATGGTACGTGCTTAGCTCACTAGATAATTTTTTACATTTTTCTACCTCTAGAGCATAAGCATTCTTAACCTTAATATGCTTCTTATTTTCCTTAATTAGGAAGTCCTCTTGGGAGTCCAAGAGTTCATCCTTCTCATGAATAGCACTAATTAATTCATTTAACTTCTCTTTTTGTTGCATGTTTAGGTTGGCAAAAAGGGTGTGCAAATTATCCTCCTCATCACTAGAATTATCCTCATCACTAGAGGTTGCATATTTAGTGGAGGATTTTGCTTTTACCTTCTTCCTTTTGCCGTCCTTGGCCATGAGGCACTTGTGGCCGTCATTGGGGAAGAGGAGTCCCTTAGTGACGACGATGTTGGCGGCGTCCTCGTCGGAGGAGGAGTCGGTGGAGCTCTCGTCGGAGTCCCACTCGCGGCACACATGGGCATCGCCGCCCTTCTTCTTGTGATACCTCTTCTTTTCCCTTCTCTTTCCTTTCTTGCCGTCGCCCCTGTCACTGTCACTTGATAATGGACATTTTGCAATAAAATGACCGGGCTTACCACATTTGTAGCACACTTTCTTGGAGCGGGACTTGTAGTCCTTTCCTCTCCTTTGCTTGAGGATTTGGCAGAAGCTCTTGATGATGAGCGCCATTTCCTCGTTGTCGAGTTTGGAGGCGTCAATGGGGAGTCTACTTGATGTAGACTCTTCCTTCTTCTCCTTCGTCACCTTGAATGTGACCGGTTGTGCTTCTAGCGTGGAGGGGCCATCTTGCTCGATGATTTTCTTTGAGCCTTTGATCATCAATTCAAAGCTCACAAATTTTCCTATTACTTCCTCGGGAGACATTAGTGTGTATCTAGGATCACCACGTATTAATTGTACTTGCATAGGGTTAAGAAAAACGAGTGATCTAAGAATAACCTTGACCATTTCATGGTCATCCCATTTTTTGCTCCCGAGGTTGCGCACTTGGTTCACCAAGGTCTTGAGCCGGTTGTACATCTCTTGTGGCTCCTCCCCTTGGCGAAGCCGGAAGCGACCGAGCTCCCCCTCGATCGTCTCCCGCTTGGTGATCTTGGTCACCTCGTCTCCTTCGTGCGCGGTCTTGAGTACGTCCCAAATCTCCTTGGCACTCTTCAATCCTTGCACCTTGTTATACTCCTCTCGACTTAGAGAGGTGAGGAGTATAGTGGTGGCTTGGGAGTTGAAGTGCACGATTTGGGCCACCTCGTCCTCATCATAATCTTCATCCCCTACGGATGGTACCTGTACACCAAACTCAACAACATCCCATATGCTTTTGTGGAGTGAGGTTAGGTGATATCTCATCATATCACTCCACCTAGAATAATCTTCACCGTCAAATGTCGGTGGTTTGCCTAATGGGACGGAAAGTAATGGAGTATGCTTAGGAATGCGAGGATAGCGTAAGGGGATCTTACTATACTTCTTGCGCTCTTGGCGCTTAGAAGTGACGGACGCGGCGTCGGATCCGAATGTAGAGGGCGAGGAAGAATCGGTCTCGTAGTAGACCACTTTCTTCATTTTCTTCTTCTTCTCGCCACTCTTGTGTGATCGAATGCGTGAAGGGGATCCATCCTTTTTTTTGTTGGCGGACTCCCTCGATGGAGCCTTCCTGTGGCTTGTAGCGGACTTCTCACCGTCGATCACCATCTTCTTAGTGTGATCTCCCGACATCACTTCGAGCGGTTAAGCTCTAATGAAGCACCGGGCTCTGATACCAATTGAAAGTCGCCTAGAGTGGGGGTGAATAGGGTGAATCTGAAATTTATAAACTTCAGCACAACTACAAGCCGGGTCAGCGTTAGAAATATGAACGAGTCCGAGAGAGAGGGTGAAAACAAATCGCAAGCAAACAAAGAGTGAGACACAAGGATTTGTTTTACCGAGGTTCGGTTCTTGCAAACCTACTCCCCGTTGAGGTGGTCACAAAGACCGGGTCTCTTTCAACCCTTTCCCTCTCTCAAACGGTCACTTAGACCGAGTGAGCTTCTCTTCGCAATCAAACGGGACACAAAGTCCCCGCAAGGACCACCACATAATTGGTGTCTCTTGCCTTGGTTACAATTGAGTTGATCACAAGAAAGAATGAGAAAAAGAAGCAATCCAAGCGCAAGAGCTCAAATGAACACAAGTCACTCTCTCACAAGTCACTATTTGATTTGGAATGAACTAAGGACTTGGGAGAGACTTTGATCTCTTTGGTGTGTCTTGTATTGAATGTTATAGCTCTTGTAAGGTGTGGGAAGTTGGAAAACTTGGATGCAATGAATGGTGGGTGGTTGGGGTATTTATAGCCCCAACCACCAAACTAGCCGTTTGGTGAAGGCTGCTGTCGCATGGCGCACCGGACACTGTCCGGTGCGCCTGCCACGTCACCAAACCATTGGATTCCGACCGTTGGAGCTTCTGTCTTCTGGGCCACCGAACAGTCCGGTGGTGCACCGGACAGGCACTGTTCACTGTCCGGTGCGCCATCTGGCTCTGCTCTGACTCTGGCGCGCACTGTAGCGCATTTAATGCCTTCTGCAGACGACCGTTGGCGCGAAGTAGCCGTTGCTCCGCTGGCACACCGGACAGTCCAGTGCGCCACCGGACACTGTCCAGTGCTCCACCGGATAGTCTGGTGAATTATAGTGGAGCGGCCTCCAGAATTCCCGAAGATGAGCAGTTTGGAGTTGGAGTCCCTGGTGCACCGGACACTATCCGGTGGCACACCGGACAGTCCGGTGCGCCAAACCAGGGCACACTTCGGTTGACTTTGCTCTCTTGTATTTGAATCCTTTTTCGGTCTTTTTATTGGTTTGTTGTGAACCTTTGGCATCTGTAGAACTTATAATCTAGAGCAAACTAGTTAGTCCAATTATTTGTGTCGGGCAATTCAACCACCAAAATCAATTAGGAAAAAGGTGTAAGCCTAATTCCCTTTCAATCTCCAAATCCTAACACATATTTTGCAGGATCCATGAGCCATCATCAGAAGAACACAAACCACATGCAGACAATTAACAAAGTATTAACACACCCAAATTATGTTCAGTCTTAGAACAGTAAAAAACTAACACCCAAAACAACAGAGGAACAACACAATAATTTTTGCAATGATAGAAGGATGGGTGACAGGTACATAGAAGTGGTAGAAGCATACCGAGTCGACACCGTGGTAAGGGAAAGGGCATGTAGACAGGCGATGCTGTGCCATCGAACGGGTACCATAGGTAGTAAATCAGGGACCCCTGATCCCTCACCTCCCCCACTTCCAAGGTTTCGTAGAGCAAGAAGGGAAGGGAAGAGGCGAGCATACCTGTTCGTTGCCAGAGAGGGATACAACGAAGACCTAGGAATCTGGAGGCGACATAGATAGTATATTGTTAGATACATATAGGGAGAGAGCACACAAGCAGAGAAAGAAGCCTAGACGGAGCAGCTCCAAACTGAGAGGCACCCGCACCAGGTGTTAGTCCGAGAAGGGCGAGAGATTGCGAGTGCCTTTCCAGCCTTGGACTCGCCGAGGCAACACAACAACAACACCAACTATGTAGCATATGTCGACTGCTGCCGAGTTATGGGCCTTGGTTGTCCAATATCTCAGACCTGGACTCCTCATCGCCAAGATAAAGCGTGGTAGGCGCCATCGTGTCCTCCTCGGTGGCACACACGGAGAAAGGCCAGGAGCAAGATCGACTCACCCGTACCCGCGTTGACGAGCGTCGGTCGGCTCGCGGTTGCGACAGTGGGCGAGGGCAGCGGGTTGGGGAGGAAGAACAGGGTGAAGGTCAGGAAGACGTCCGACAACGGCGAAAATGATGGTGCGCGCATGCTATGAAATGTCCTCGTGGACGTGCAACAACCACTATGTAGGTCGATGTCGGGGCTGGTGTCGGACGAATACGGGAAGGAGGCGCCTGCTCCCACACCCCCCTACCGACAATGGGGTGAGGCGTGAGGGGAGATAGAAAAGAAGCATGATGGCAAATGAGGTGGCGGCAACTGAGATGGGGACCATCATTATCGTGTGGAGGTATAGATGGACAAATGGGTCATGTCTAGCGGGCCGGCCCGGGGCACGACCCATTTAATAGTGCCTGGGCTAGCCTGGCACGAGCATCGTGTCGTGCTTGGGTCGTAGCCTCGACCCTTAGTGCTGGCCCGACCCGACACGATTATATTTTTTATTTACAAAAAATCGTATATACATATGTACAATTTATATTCAATATTAAAAATAGCTGAGCATGATGTTCTACTGGTTAGACGACTTCACCCAGTGTCTCCTGTCCTTCTTCCATCATGGCGTGGGTTCGAACCCCACCTCATGCACCTTTTTCAACATTTTACGCTGATTTAACCAAATGCCCCGATAGGCTAACGGGCCGACCCAGCACGGAGCCGGTGTGCCGTGCCTGGGCCGGAGCTGCGCTCGTTTGGCCATCTATATGCGGAGGTGTGGTTTGGGACGTTGACGTTGGTTGAGCGGAAGGGACATGCATGTGTTAATTTGAAATAGATATGAGGGGTTATTTGTAAAAAATGACATGGAACTACCGTTGAAACTGGTGCTTTAATATAGTAGAGAAGATATAGAGACTATTATAAAGCAATAGTTCAAGAGCTGTGTCATTTTAAAAAACTTACTTTTTTAAAAAATCATCATTCGGTCCTTATATCAGATTAGATCTTGCACGTCGCACACCATTGTTTGACCCCGCCTGTAGCCTTCCTCCTCTTCGTCAGGGGCCGCACCGTCGTCGCCCCTCCCCTTCCTTCTTTCGCAAACCCTAGTGCCACTTCGCAACCCGCCGTGTCTCCTCTCCTGACCCTGATTCGCTAGTTCCCTTTTCCTATTCTATCCCCATATCACAACATCACCCTTTTTCATCCCTCCTCATTCTTCATCTTCCTCAAGACGGCGTGCTTCCTCCTACCACCGCCGACGAGCTACTCGCCCGCAGCATGACTCTACATCATGGTCGTACTATTATAAAGCACTAGTTTCGACAGTTGTCATGCGTTATTTTTTACAAAAATCCCTTACATTTATTTTAAAACCAACCTGTGGTCCCCATATCAGATCACATCTCGCACATCGCACGCTATAGTTTGACCTCACCCATACCTATCCTGCTCCGCTTCATTTGGGGCCGCATAGCCACCACCTCTTCCATTCCTTTAGCTAACCCTAGCGTCGCCTCGCAGCCCGTCGCGCCTCCTCTCCCGACCAAAATTCGCTGGTTCCTTTTTCCTATTCTATCCCATCACGGTGTCACCCTTTTTCATCCGTCCCCTTCTTTCTCTTCCTCTATACGGCGTGTTTCCTCCTGCCGCCGCCGACGAGCTGCTCGCCCGCAGCATGACTCTACATCCTGGTCATCTCGTCCTACTTCTGGTGGCCCTACTAGCGCATGGGCGATCCTCAAACTTGCCTCACAGTACCAATTTAGGCTACTAAATTGTTAAAAATGCAGTATAGGAGAAATGGGATAATGGTACAGAGAGCTTGGCAAATGTGAGTCACCTGGAAGATTTTGTAATTGTGTGGAATATTAGTTCTTTGTAATTTTATACTAGTCTACTACGCCTTCTGTTTCAATTTGTATTTTGTAGGTATCAGCCATTTTGGACATACACCATTCTAATTTTCGTTGTTGCATCTATTGCCACTTTTGTCACATGCCTATTTCACAAATGGCACAAGAAGGAATGGAACTATGATATTGAAAGGGAAATGTGCCCTTGGGCCATTTCTATAATGTTTTGCTGATTAAATATCCAACACATATTGATGAAGTTACTTATGTACAAAATACGTGAGAAGTGTGAAATCAAGAGCAAGGTATGTTTCTAGACTTAGTGAATTGATTTTGTATACTAACATGGTTATCTAAGTTCTAGAAATAGTGCCAAGAAAAGAAGATTCAAATTGGAGAAAAGTTGGCAAAGGTCAGCCAACACTAGCTCGGGCCTGGCACACCGGACTGTCCGGTGGTGCACTGGACAGTGTCCAGTGCCCCAGGCTGGCTCGACGTCAACTGGGCGCTCTCAGGAAAAGAGGAAGGCGACGTGGCTATAAATCACTGGACTGTCCAGTGGCGCACCGGACTGTCCTATGAGTCAACTGCGCCAGCGGCCAACGGTCGGCCGCGCGATCAACGCGCGTCGCGTGGTCACGCCAACGGTCGATTGGGCACACCAGACAGTGTCTGGTGCGCCAACCGATCCCGAGGACCAATGGTCGGCTGCGCCCCATATGGAAGGAAATCGAGCACCGGACTGCTACAGTGGCTGTCCGGTGGTGCACCAGACTGTCCGGTGCACCACTAGGCAGAAGGCAAGAATTGCCTACCAAATTGATGTCCAACGGCTCCTAGCTGCCTTGGGGCTATAAAAGGGACCCCTAGGCGCATGGAGCAGTACACCAAGCAGTCTCTAAGCATTCTAAGACTCCCATACTCCGCCTCCACGCATTTGATCGATTGTGTTAGTGATTTGAGCTCCGTTTGAGTTGTGAACTCACTGAGCTACGTTTTGAGCTCAAGTCTTGGCTTGTGTGTGTGTGTGCTGCGGATTTGGGTCTTGCGTGTGTTGCTCTCCCATCCTTACTCTTGTGCTTTCTTTGTGATCAATATTGTAAGGGCGAGAGGCTCCAACTTGTGGAGATTCCTCGCAAACGGGAAGAGTACTCAAAAGATAAAAGACTGTGGTATTCAAGTCGATCATTGGATCACTTGAAAGGGGTTGAGTGTAACCCTCGTCCATTGGGACGCCACAACGTGGAAGTAGGCAAGTGTTACTTGGCCAAACCACATGATAAAAATCGCGTGTCTGTTGTGTTGCTTTTCTGTGATTGTTTTGTTCACAAGAACCTGCTTCATAGCTACTTGGTCACACTAACGCTTCAATAATCAAGTTTGTGGCTATTTAGTGTTTGATTTTACAGGATCACCTATTCACCCCCCTCTAGGTGCTCTCAATTGGTATCAGAGTCGTACTCTTCATCTAAGGGACTAACCGCCCGAAGAGATGGATCCTAAGGGAAAGGGGATGGTGGTCAACGACAAGGAAAAGGAGTCCATCTTCAACGAGCCAAGAGACGACAAGCCCACTGACTCAGGCTCGAGTCACAAGAAGAGGGATGGGAAGAAGAAGAGGCGCATCAAGAAGATCATCTACTACGACAGTGATGCATCTTCTTCCTCACCAAGGGACGACGACGACGACTCGTCCAAGAAAAAGACGGTTAATCAAAACTATTCCTTTGATTATTCCCGCATTCCGTACAATTCAAATGCTCATTTACTTTCTATTCCTCTTGGAAAACCCCCACACTTCAATGGAGAAGATTACTCATTTTGGAGTCATAAAATGCGTAGTCACCTATTTTCTCTCCATCCTAGCATTTGGGAAATTGTGGAAAATGGAATGCATTTTGATAGTACTGACAATCCTGTGTTTATCATTGAACAAATTCATAAAAATGCCCAAGCCACTACTGTTTTGCTAGCATCTCTGTGCAGGGATGAATATAACAAGGTTAGCAGCTTGGACAATGCCAAACAAATCTGGGACACCCTCAAGATCCCGCATGAGGGAAATGATGCTACAATGATCACCAAGATGGAACTGGTGGAAGGCGAGCTAGGGAGATTCACCATGATCAGGGGCGAAGAGCTAACACAAACCTACAATAGGCTCAAGACCCTGGTCAACAAGATCCGAAGCTATGGAAACACAAGATGGACGGATCATGACGTCGTCCGACTCATGCTCAGGTCATTTATAGTTATTGACCCCCATCTTGTGAATCTTATCCGTGAAAACCCCAGGTACACCAAGATGACGCCCGAGGAAATACTCGGAAAATTCGTAAGCGGGCGTATAATGGTGAAAGAAGCTCGATACGTGGACGATGCACTAAACGGTCCACTACCCGTCTACGAGCCACAACCGGTTACTCTCAAAGCAACCAGCAGTAGGGAGGCGCTACCAAGCAAGGTGGCACAAGTGGAGGCTGCCAGGCTCAATGAAGATGAGATGGCACTCATCATCAAGCGCTTCAAGACCACACTAAAAGGACGCAAGGAGTACCCCAACAAGAACAAAACAAGGGGAAAGCGCTCCTGCTTCAAATGTGGTAAGACTGGTCATTTCATAGCTCAATGCCCTGATAATGACCAGGAACAAGAAAGGCATGGGAAGAAAGAGAAGAAGAATTACGGGAAGACAAAGGGCGAGGCGCACCTTGGAAAGGAATGGAATTCTGATTGCTCTTCATCCGACTCCGACGATGAAGGATTGGCTGCCTCGGCCTTGACAAATCTTCGCTCTTCCCCAACGAACGCCATACTTGCCTTATGGCTAAGGAGAAAAAGGTATGTACTTGGGACTCTCCCAAGTATACTTCTTCTAGTGAGGAAGAATCATCTAATGATGAAGTAGATTATACTGATTTGTTTAAAGGATTAGATAGAAATAAAGTAGACAAAATAAATGAATTAATTGATGCCCTTAATGAAAAGGATAGACTGCTAGAGAAGCAAGAAGATATCTTGTATGAGGAACATGATAAATTTGTTAGTGCTCAAAAATCTCTTGCATTAGAAATTAAAAGAAATGAAATGCTATCCTCTGAGTTGTCTGCTTATCATGAATCTGTCTCTAGTCTAAAGGTTTTAAATGATGAATTAAATGCTAAACTAGAGAAAGCAAATGCAACTAGTTCATGTGTAGAACATGTAGTTATTTGCAATATGTGTAAAGATGTTAATTTTGATGAACATGCTATCACTATTGCTAAATTAAACAATGAGGTTACAAGTATTAATGCTCAACTTAAGACTTGCTAAGATGATTTTGAGAAACTAAAATTTGCTAGGGATGCCTACACCATTGGTAGACACCCCTCAGTTAAGGATGGACTTGGTTTTCGAAAGGAAACCAAGAACTTAACAAACCAAAAGACTCTCGTTCTCAACAAGGAGAAAGGGAAGGCTCCTATGGCTAGTAGTTCTCAAAAGAACCATGCCTATATGTATGATAGAAAATTTATTAGGCATGCTCATAATGATAGATGCTATGATCATGCTTCTTATGATGATTCACATGCTATGTTTGCATCTAGTTCTGCTTTTGTTCATGGTAGAAGTAGGCCTAGGAGAAATTATGCTACTTCTCAGGCCTCTAGAAAAGTTTGCAATGGACCTACCACTGTTTATCATGCTTGCGATACTTCTTTTGTGCTGTCATGCAAAAATACAAAAGTAGTTGCTAGGAAGTTGGGATCCAAATGCAAGGGAGACAAAAAGTGCATTTGGGTTCCAAAAGCTATTGTGACTCACCTTGTAGGATCCAACAAGAGTTGGGTACCTAAAACCCAAGCCTAAATTGCCTTGCAGGTTTATGCATCCGGGGGCTCAAACTGGATTATCGACAGCGGATGCACTAACCACATGATGGGGGAGAAGAAGATGTTCACCTCCTATGTCAAAAACAAGGATTCCTAGGATTCGATCATATTTGGAGATGGGAACCAAGGCAAGGTCAAAGGACTGGGAAAGATAGCCATCACATCCGAGCACTCTATCTCTAATGTGTTTTTAGTTGAATCGCTCGGGTATAATTTGTTATCTGTGAGCCAATTATGTAACATGGGTTATAATTGTTTATTCACAAATATAGATGTATCTGTTTTTAGAAGAAGTGATGGTTCACTAGCTTTTAAGGGTGTACTAGATGGCAAGCTCTATTTAGTTGATTTTTCGAAAGAGAATGCCGATCTAGATGCATGCTTAATAGCTAAGATTAATATGGGCTGGCTTTGGCATCGCCATCTAGCACATGTTGGGATGAAGAACCTTCATAAGCTTCTAAAGGGAGATCATGTGTTAGGACTAACAGATGTCTGTTTTGAGAAAGACAGACCTTGTGCAGCATGTCAAGCAGGGAAACAGGTGGGAAGCACTCATCACAGCAAGAATGTGATGACGACATCAAGACCACTGGAGCTTCTTCACATGGACCTCTTCGGACTCGTTGCCTACCTAAGCATAGGAGGAAGTAAGTATGGTCTTGTAATAGTTGATGATTTTTCCTGCTTCACTTGGGTGTTCTTTTTATGGGATAAATCAGAAACCCAAGGGACCCTTAAGAGCTTCTTAACGAGAGCTCAAAATTAGTTTGAGCTTAAGGTGAAGAAGATAAGAAGCGACAATGTGTCCGAATTCAAGAATTTACAAGTTGAAGAGTTTATTGAGGAGGAAGGCATCAAGCACGAGTTCTCCGCTCCCTACACACCACAGCAAAACGGTGTGGTAGAGAGGAAGAATAGGACGCTAATTGACATGGCAAGAACGATGCTTGGAGAATACAAGACGCCTGAGCAGTTTTGGTTGGAAGCTGTGAACACAGCTTGCCACGCCATAAACCGGCTCTACCTGCACCGTCTCCTCAAGAAGACTTCTTATGAACTTCTAACTGGTAACAAACCAAATGTTTCTTACTTTCGTGTATTTGGGAGCAAATGTTACATTCTGGTGAAGAAAGGTAGACATTCAAAATTTGCTCCCAAGGCAGTAGAAGGTTTCTTACTAGGATATGACTCAAATACAACGTATAGGGTCTTCAACAAATCATTAGGTTTGGTTGAAGTTTCTAGCGATGTTGTATTTGATGAGACTAATGGCTCTCCAAGAGAGCAAGTTGATCTTGATGATATAGATGAATACGAAGTTCCAACGGCCGCAATGCGCACGATGGCGATAGGAAATGTGTGTCCACAGGATCTACATGAACAAGATCAGCCTTCTTCCTCGACGGTGGTGCATCCTCCTACTCAAGATGATGGACAGGTACCTCAAGAAGAGGAGCGTGATCAAGGGGGAGCACATGAAGAACAGGCTATGGAGGAAGAAGCACCATGAGTTCCTCCAACTCAAAGTCCGAGCGACGATCCAAAGACATCACCCCGTCGATCAGATTTTGCGTGACATCAACAAGGGAGTAACCACTCGCTCACGATTAGCTACTTTTTGTGAGCATTACTCATTTGTCTCTTCTATTGAGCCTTTCAGGATAGAAGAGGCCTTGCAGGATCTGGGGTGTTGGCCATGCAGGAAGAGCTCAACAACTTCAAAAGGAATGAAGTCTGGAGCCTGGTGCCACGTCCAAAGCAAAACGTTGTGGGAACCAAGTGGGTGTTCCGCAACAAGCAAGACGAGCACGGGGTGGTGACAAGAAACAAGGCTCGCCTTGTGGCAAAAGGTTATGCCCAAGTCGCAGGTTTGGATTTCGAGGAGACTTTTGCTCTTGTGGCTAGGCTAGAGTCAATTCGAATTTTATTAGCCTATGTCGCTCACCATTCTTTTAGGATGTTTCAAATGGACGTGAAGAGCGCTTTCCTCAATGGACCAATCAAGGAGGAGGTATACGTGGAACAACCCCCTGGCTTTGAGGATGACAGGTATCCCGACCATGTATATAAGCTCTCTAAGGCGCTCTATGGACTTAAGCAAGCCCCAAGAGCATGGTATGAATGCCTTAGAGATTTCCTTATTTCTAATGCTTTCAAGGTTGGGAAAGCCGATCCCACTCTTTTCACAAAGACATGCAATGGTGATCTTTTTGTTTGCCAAATTTATATCGATGACATAATATTTGGTTCTACTAATCAAAAGTCTTGTGAGGAGTTTAGCAGGGTAATGATGCAAAAGTTCGAGATGTCGATGATGGGCGAGTTGACTTACTTTCTTGGATTCCAAGTGAAGCAACTCAAGGACGACACTTTCATCTCCCAAATGAAGTACACTCAAGATCTTCTCAAGAGGTTTGGGATGAAGGACGCCTAGCCCGCGAAGACACCAATGGGAACTGACGGGCATCTCGACCTCAACAAAGGACGTAAGTCCGTTGATCAAAAGGCATACCGGTCAATGATAGGTTCATTACTTTATCTTTGTGCAAGTAGACCGGACATTATGCTTAGTGTATGCATGTGCGCTAGATTTCAATCCGACCCCAAGGAATGTCACCTTGTGGCCGTTAAGCGAATTCTTAGGTATTTAGTTTCTACGCTTTGCTTCGGGATTTGGTATCCAAAGGGGTCTACCTTTGACTTGATTGGATACGCAGACTCCGATTATGCCAGGTGCAAGGTTGATGGGAAGAGCACATCAGGGACGTGCCAATTTCTAGGAAGGTCCCTGGTGTCCTGGAGTTCCAAGAAACAGACATCCGTTGCCCTATCCACCGCTGAGGCCGAGTATGTTGCCGCAGGACAGTGTTGCGCGCAACTACTTTGGATGAGGCAAACCCTCCGGGACTTTGGCTACAATCTGAGAAAAGTCCCACTCCTATGTGACAATGAGAGTGCAATCCGCTTGGCGGATAATCCTGTTGAACACAGCCGCACTAAGCACATAGACATCCGGCATCACTTCCTGAGAGATCACCAGCAAAAGGGAGATATCGATGTTTATCATATTAGCACCGAGAACCAGCTAGCCGATATCTTCACCAAGTCGTTGGATGAGAAAACATTTTGCAGGTTGCGTAGTGAGCTAAATGTCTTAGATTCGCGTAACTTGGATTGATCTATAGCATACATGTAGTCTATGCCTTTGATCATGTTACCTTGAGCATTTACATGATTCGTTGTATATTTATGGTGCTCAAGTTGTACAAGTCATCCCCGGACCTCACAAGTCCGTAAGCACATGATGCACACATTTAGGGGGAGATGTGCTACAACTTGACCCTTTTGAGACTAACTTGTTTGGTTGAGTACACTTAATGTAGTCTCAAAGGCACATTGAAAGGGAAAGTGAACTTGGACAACTAAAAGACTTCCACTGCACTCCGGTATAAGTGTATTTAATTTCAAGTTCATAATTTTGTTCTCATTGCCTTTTTTGCTCGTAATTGACATTTTGGTAAGGCAATGGGGTTCAAGGGCCACAAATGATCCCGTTTTGGTGCTTAATGCCAAAGGGGGGGGGGGGAAATAAGGCCAAAGCAACTGGATCAACCAACCACTTGTGAATTTCAAAAACAATAGAGTTAGAATTTGTGTTTTTATCAAATTACTCTTATTGCAAAATTCAGTCTCTTATGGGGGAGAATTTTGATTATGGGAAAAAGGGGGAGTTTTGGTATTTGATCAATTTTACACTTGAAATATCTCTCGATTTGCCCAAACAGGGGTGTTTGACTTAGATATAGGAAAAAGAATTTGATTTGCAAAAACAAACTAAGTGGTGGCAAAGAGTGATCCAAATATGCCAAATCTTCAGTAAAAAGTGAATTGGTCTTCATTTGGATTGATGTTGCACTTCTCTTGTTGCTTTTTGATGTGTTGGCATAAATCACCAAAAATGGGGAGATTGAAAGGGAAATGTGCCCTTGGGCCATTTCTATAATGTTTTGGTGATTAATGTCCAACACATATTGATGAAGTTACTTATGTACAAAATACGTGAGAAGTGTGAAATCAAGAGCAAGGTATGTTTCTAGACTTAGTGAATTGTTTTTTTATACTAACATGGTTATCTAAGTGCTAGAAATAGTGCCAAGAAAAGAAGATTCGAATTGGAGAAAAGTTGGCAAAGGTCAGCCAACACCAGCTCGGGCCTGGCACACCGGGTTGTCCGGTGGTGCCCCAGGCTAGCTCGGCGTCAACTGGGCGATCTCGGGAAAAGAGGAAGGCGACGTGGCTATAAATCACCGAACTATCCGGTGGCGCACCGGACTGTCTGGTGAGTCAACTGCGCCAGCGGCCAACGGTCGGCCGCGCGATCAACACACGACACGTGGTCGCGCCAACGGTCGGTTGGGCACACCGGACAGTGTCCGGTGCGCCAGCCGATCCCGAGGACCAACGGTTGACTACACCCCATATGGAAGGAAATCGAGCAGCTGACTGCTACAGTGGTTGTCCGGTGGTGCACCAGACTGTCCGGTGCACCACTCGACAGAAGGCAACAATTGCCTACCAAATTGATGTCCAACGGCTCCTAGCTGCCTTGGGGCTATAAAAGGGACCCCTAGGCGCATAGAGCAGTACACCAAGCATTCTCTAAGCATTCTAAGACTCCCAGACTTCGCCTCCACACATTTGATCGATTGTGTTAGTAATTTGAGCTCCGTTTGAGTTGTGAACTCACTATGCTACGTTTCGAGCTCAAGTCTTGGCTTGTGTGCATGTGTGTGTGCTGCGGATTTGGGTATTGCGTGTGTTGCTCTCCCATCCTTACTCTTGTGCTTTCTTTGTGATCAATATTGTAAGGGCGAGAGGCTCCAACTTGTGGAGATTCCTCGCAAACGGGAAGAGTACTCAAAAGATAAAAGACCGTGGTATTCAAGTTGATCATTGGATCACTTGAAAGGGGTTGAGTGCAACCCTCGTCCATTGGGACACCACAACATGGAAGTAGGCAAGTGTTACTTGGCCGAACCACGGGATAAAAATCGCGTGTCTCTTGTGTTGCTTTTCTGTGATTGTTTTGTTCACAAGAACTCGCTTCATAGCTACTTGGTCACACTAATGCTTCAATAATCAAGTTTGTGGCTATTTAGTGTTTGATTTTACAGGATCACCTATTCACCCCCCTCTAGGTGCTCTCAGATATCAACTTGGTTACCTGACTTGCTGGATTATTCTATGGCTACGTAATGTTTTTCCTCTTCTTTTATATGATATTTTCAAGTACTTATCAGCTCTTGCTGGTCTGGTGCAATTGTGGTGCCTATACGGACACTCTATGTTCATCTTCATTCTAGCATTGGTAAGGTTCTTACTAAAATGCACAAATACTTAGGCATTGAAATTCAATTAGTTTACAATTTTGTGTTGTTATGGCCCATTCTTAAAGTTGCTTGAAATTTGGCCTTTTATGTCGAAAGTGTTCACTATATTCTGACACTTGTAAAGTGCTCAGCAAGCTTGAGTTTAAAGAATTTGCACTGCTTTTGTAATGAAAAAAATGAAACTAATTAATTTCAAGGGTCATTACTACAACCATTTACCAACATAATTTGTAACTACCATATATAGTAGTAAAAAGGGTACCTAGCAAACAAAATATATTGGTAAAGTTGTGTAATATGTTAGCAGGCTTCATGTTGAATCTATTGGTACCAGTTTCATATGGTCCAATTCTTTTATATGGATCAATTGCCAAAATAGAAAAAATGTTTTACTGGCATGGACTCTAGGATGGCTGATATTTGGAATTAGAGGGACTATTTTACTTCCATATTAGCTATATCTGTTATCTATCTGTCTGCCCACCCAGATGTTCTTAGTTTGGATTGCATGTTGCTATTGACAACTTTGGAAGCTAAGCTCATGTGACTTGTGTGAAATTGCTAGAAATTCTGTCTACCAGTCTAGTTTCTCTCATAGGCTCAATGTATGGGCCATTTGGTGTGGGTCATGGATGAATTTTCTATCTCTCCCTTTATCTTTTTTGTTTACTAAGCATCTAAAATTACCCATTTTAGTATCACTGGATTGGGAGAAACTACTATAGAAGGGGTCTGGAGGGCAATGACATCCACCAGACAAACGTCCCTCACGTTAGGGTTGAATTTTGACACACCGTATGTACCTACCTCCTTATTTAAATGGTGTATCTCCATGTGACGTGCTTGCTGTATTTGTTTATGACCTATCTTCTGCTTACTCTGGACTATAGATCTGGAAAGAAGAAATGGAGCTGATAAATTTTGGAAATGTTGAAGTAGCCGAAGAAGAAATTGACTGGTGAAGAGTACGGGAATTGTCATGGTGTGGCATTAGAGGTCTAGCAGTGGCTGTAAGAGAGATTGATACTACTGATTGTTTATTGTACACTACTTGCATTATGTTTGTTTTCTAAGGATCATTAAAATTATGTTTTGTTGGTGTAAATGTTTGAGACATGCCACCAAATAGCTCTTGTAATAAAAGAACTACCTATGTTTTGTTTGTATGTGTTTGAATAATTATCCCATTCAAACAAGGTCTACCTATGTGATACATGGAAACCATAGCAAAACACGGGCACTCAACTAGTTAGAACTTAAGTAATAGTTGGCCTAATTAAATCAAGGTCGATGATCTATAAATAGGCGGATGGGATTTGATCACATCCGGCCCGTGGATCGGTGATCCGATCACTAGTAGAAAAGAGCTCTAAGATGTCGGTACACACAAAATTTCACTGGCGGTTTTAGTTAACGCGCGCCAGTGAAAATAAATAGGTGGGGCGTGAAAGGATCACAATGCCCAAGAGGGGGAGTGAATTGCGATTTTCTAAAAAATCAACAACAATTAAACCCTAAGCATGAGCCCAACTTCACCCAACTACTAGCAATAAGTAAATACTACTAGAAAAACAACAACCCTAAGTCATTACTTCAAATACTTGCTAATCAAATGAACAAGATGAAATACTCAAATTAAATGCGAAATGTAAAGCAAGGTTAAGAAGGCTGCTCCAATTTTTTGTCGAGGTATCGAAGAGTCGGCACTCTTCTATAGTCCTCGTTCGAGCACCCGTGCAAGGGTATCCCTCCCACTTGGTCCTCGCAAGAACCAAGTGCTCACTATGAGGTGATCCTTTGCCACTCTGGCGCGATCGATCCCTCACGACCGCTTACAATCTTGAGCTGGGCTACCAACAAATCCTCCGGGGTGATCACCGTGCTCCAAACGCCACCAAGCCATCTAGGTGATGTCGATCACCAAGAGTAACAAGCTATAACCTTTCACTTGACCAAGAGAAGCCTAATGCATGTGGTGTGTGCTCTAGGTGGCTCTCACTTGCAATAATGAGGTCCTAACATGGGATTAAGATTTTCTAATCACCTCACAAGGTTTGTGGTGCTTGCAATGCTCTAGCAATATGTGGTCATCAATGTGGGCAGCAAGACACTCAATGAGGTAGGTGGAGGGGGTATAAATAGCCCCACCCACCAAACTAGTTGTTACCTGGTTGCTCTGCGCATGGGTGCACCGGACAGTCCGGTGCGCCAACGGTCGGCTCTAACGACTAGTTCTGACAGCTAGTCGTTCGGCTGATGGTGCACCGGACAGTGAACAGTGGCTATCCGGTGCACGCCGGACAGTCCGGTGAGACGGCTAAAATTCATTTTCTCAACTTGTTGCTCTCAGGTTTTCTCGGGGGCAGAGGCGCTGCCCCTGGGCTGGCTAGCCCCACTGTCAGGGGGCGCACCGGACAGTCCGGTGCCCCTAAGACAAAAACCCTAACTTCTTTTTTCCTTTGGTTTTTCTAAACCATTTTCATTCTAACTTGTGAGTGTATTATAGAGTGACACCTAGCACTAGATGTGAGTGTGAATATGCACCAATAGTACAATCGAAATCTCTTGGTCGAACTACTCATCCACAACCCCTCTTTATAGTACGGCTAAAATAAAATAGAAGACATAATTCTATACCAAGTGTCCACAACTTCGACACTCGGAATATGAAGACCTTCATCTTTTGATTCGTCGTTTCAGCCATCGCTTCAAGTTCTCATCTCAGGGATTCTTTTCACCGTTGTAGCACAACTTCCTGTAATGCGACCTAACTTACCATTTGCTCTGCAAAACACACGTTAGTCACATATAATCTTATGTTGTCATTAATCATTTAAACCAACTAGGGGCCTAGATGCTTTCAATCTCCCCATTTTTGGTGAATGATGACAACCCTACACGAGTTCGAGAGTAGTTTGTTTGTTTTTCTGTTAATAGAGAAGGTGGTTAGTTATACTCAACAAATTTGACAGAAAAAGTCGTGTAATAGAATAGTAAGTATAGGCGCATACACAACGTAAGTTGCTTGTTCATATAAGAATGAAATGAAATCCATGAACAAGAATTGAACGACTCGTGTTAACATCATAGGTGAAAACATAATACACACACAGTCATTAACAAACATCGAGAGCATATCATAGAGTTTGTGAGTTAAGCGTCATACAAAAGTGGAGCTAGTAAAGAGAGTATCAAGCAAATATATTACATCAAAATATCAAAAGGCACTCTTAACTAACTCCCCAACTCCCACTAGCTAACTCCCCTAGCTCTCACAACTCATATCTCTCCCCCTTTGGCGTCAAGCACCAAAAGGGTTACCCGAACCTACAGTCCAGAAGAGGAAGGAGGAGGCGAAGGAGCATCAGGTCACGGTCGAGGCTGAAGTGCAAATGTGAGCTGAGGATCGGAGTCAGTCTTGGATCTAGGATCTACGGTAGAAGCTGGAGCTGGTACTGACTCTGACGTAGGCTGCAGTGCAGGATCTGTCGGAGCTGGAGCAGTCGCGGACATCGCCACGGTAGCAGTGGTAACAGCAGGCACTGGCAGCTGAGTGGTGACGGGTCCGACGACCGGTGTCGAGAAGTCCAAGGTGATCAGCCTGAGCGGGGAGATAGTAGGACCATACGAGTGGAGAGGGGTCCTGACTGAAGTGCGGGAACGACAGCAGCCTGAAGAGCCAGAGGAGGAGCAGACTGCACTGGTGGAAGCTAAACACCGGTGTGCTGAAGAATATGCGTCATGAATGCCCGGTGCTCTACCCTGTCTGCTAAGAGCTACTGCTGAAGGGTGTCCTGGCGGTCCTGAATAGTCTGAAACATTAAGAGCATCCGCTCGAACATCTGCTGCTGAATAGCTGCCTACCGGGCATGCTCTGATGCCAAATGAGCCTGCTGCTGAGTGAGTGACTGAAGAATAGCGGCCAGAGCAGGGTCAATGGCAGGAGGGGTAACAGGAGCAGCACTGGAACTACCAGCCTCGTGATCATGTGAGCGAGGTGGCACAGGAGGCAGTGGCAAGATCCCCAGGTCCTCATCATCATCAGAGGAAGAGTATGCAATGGCACCCTGAGTCTCGAACTATCTGATAGCCTCATCCTCAGCCCTGATATCTATGACTGGATCTAGCGCTGAAACCGGGTCCTAAGGAGCTGGACGATAGAAGCCAAACTGGAGGCGAGAGGCCTCGAGGGTGGCTTGGAACTGAGGAGGCCTGATCAGCTGCGCAAAGATGTGACAAAGGTAGTGGGCGTATGGCAGCTGACGCCGAGCACAGAGACCATCCAACACTGTATCCTCGATCTCACAGATAAGAAAATCAACCATGTCGAACTCTGAGTGTGAAATCAGGGTACCAATTAGCCAAAGCTAAATATGTGTGGTGGCCTCCCTGTATCCCATCCTAGGTAGCAAGGTCTATCTCATCAGCTCATAAAGAAACTTCGCTGCAGGAGTGAAGTCGACAGGGGAACGTCGCAACCCATGTGTGAAAGGAGGTCTGAACAGGGCAGCGCCGTGAGTTGTAGCTGGTGCAACTCCACCGTGAGGGTGACGGGGAGGATCCAAAGTGTCGTAGCACAAACTGTGAAGCCTGGTCGATGACTCAAGAAATCCAAAGAGCTATCTGATCTGAGTGGCATGCAAAGTATCATCATCGCGCTCAAAGCGGAACCTTAGCCACTGATGATCAGGGTCAATCCAAATGGTGGCATAGAATACTCGGACTCACTCCTCAATGTATCTACCACTAGAGGTCAGAAGTGAAAGCAAACCCGACAGATAAGAAAGGTGACCCTTTGACTCGGCACCGGTGGCTGACAGAAATGCAGAGAGATCCAAAAGTCGGTGCGCCCTCAAAGTAATCTGAGCTGATAGCTACGCCCTGAAGAAGGACTCCTGAGTCCAGGTGCTAAAGACCGGCGTAGCTGCTGGGTCCCTTTGGGCTGGCAACCAAGACTCCATGGGTACTTGTCTGAACCAATGTACCCGGGCAGCAGTAGCACGCTGAAGGTCAAGCAGACGCAGATCAGCAGCCAACAGTCTCACCTCAGTCTCGTCACACTCCCTGAAGTGAGGTGGTGGAATGGGCGGAGCGGAAGCGGGAGCAAGAGCAGTGGAAGTTGGAGTGGTGGAGGTGGTGTGCACAACAGAAGTGGTGGATGGCTCTGGAGCGATAGGAGCTGGCGAAGTGGGAGATGGAGTGGAAACTGTGGCGAAAGGAGTGGGGAGCAGTGGAGCGAGGTCAAGACGTGAGGCGACGAACCCGATATGCAATCTGATCAGAGGAAATTTGGAGCTGGCCTCCCTGCTCAGCCTGGTCTGCTGCTACTACCGCTGCAAGTGCTGCACGAGCGGCTCTGTCCATACGTCGCTTCTTCCTGCCCTCTTGCTGCTCAAGATAGATGGTCTTCCCCTTGACCTGCCTGAAGGGGCGAGGAGGGTCCTCGACGTCTTCTCCTTTGACGGTGTGACATTCTTCGTCCGCACCATCCCGACCTAACTGCTGCAAGGCAGAGTGAAAAGATAAGCAAGAGTAGAGAGCAGCCGATAATATCTCAAAGAGAGTGATAGCTACCTAGAAACTTCTCGAGAGAGAAAAGATCCAGGCAGGACAGGAGATGAGCACGAGAGCAGGCGAGATCACTGAAATGACAGAAGAGGTGAGCACGTATTAGTCACATAGTCATAAGTATATGAAATGTGAATAAATACATACACAGAGAGTTATGACACAAAAACTGAGCGATTTGGAGAAACAGAGGTCAAACGACGCGAGAACGACATTTGAACGATGAATTATGCCATAGAGAGTTTGAAATTCGAAATGAGCATGAAATGACTTGGAATTGAGCCGATACTTCACGGATAGGTATATATGAGTGAATAGGAGTGAAGTGTGTGCTTGGTTTGAAGTTTTGCTGAGAAAATGAATTTTTGGCACTTGGCTCAAAAAGGATTGCTATAAATGGGAAGCAGTGGAATAACCGGTGTCTGAGATATCGGATAGGTGTGAAATTTGGCAAGAGAGTTATTGGTAGTGGACGGAGGGTGCTGGAAAAAGCTGGGGTCGATTTGAGCAATTTTGAGTTGTTTGAGCATTTCACCGAACACGTGGCGTGCGAGGTTTTGAGTTGTACATGATTATTAGCAATTTTAACTGCACTCTCATTATCACACAACAAAGGTACCTTTTCTAGAACTACACCATAGTCTAGAAGAGTTTGTTTCATATAAAGAATTTGTGCAACAAGCACCCGCGGCAATGTATTCCGCTTCGGCGGTTGACAAGGCAACACTATTTTGCTTTTTAGAGGTTCATGAAACTAGTGATCTCCCAAGCAAGTGGCATCCATGGATGTACTTTTTCTATCAATTTTGTAACCGGCATAATCCGAATCGGAATAGCCAATTAAATCAAAAGTAGCTCCTTTGGGATACCAAAGGCCAACGCTTGGGGAGTGCTTAAGATACCTAAGAATTCTTTTAATAGCGCGAAGATGAGCTTTCTTAGGATTTGCTTGAAATTGAGCACACATACAAACACTAAACATGATATTGGGCCTAGATGCGGTAAGATACAATAAACTACCAATCATGGAATGGTAGAGAGTTTGATCAACCGGGTTACCTCCCTCATCTAGGTCGAGATGTCCATTAGTAGGCATGGGTGTCTTGATTGATTTGCACTTCTCCATGTTGAATCTCTTCAACAAGTCTTTGGTGTAGTTCTCTTGTGAGAGGAAGTTCTCATCTTTCATTTGCTTGACTTGAAAGCCAAGGAAGAAGGTTAGCTCACCAATCATTGACATCTCAAACTCCTTCGACATCAACTCTCCAAATTCCTTGCAATGACAATCATTTGTCAAGCCAAAGATTATAACATCAACGTAAACTTGACAAATGAAAATATCATCGTTATGTTTCTTTGTGAATAGAGTTGTGTCGATGGTCCTGATCTTGAAACCCTTCTCAATGAGGAAGTCGCGAAGACGCTCATACCAAGCCCTTGGAGCTTGCTTTAGCCCATATAGCGCCTTGGACAACCTGTAAGCATGATTAAGATATCTAGGGTCTTCAAACCCGAGTGGTTGCTCAACATATACTAGTTCATTTATGAAGCCATTTAAAAATGCACTTTTTACATCCATTTGATAAAGTTTTATGTCATAGCAAGATGCATATGCAAGAAGGATACGAATGGCTTCAAGTCGAGCAACCGGTGCAAAGGTCTCTCCAAAATCCAAACCTTCAACTTGAGAGAACCCCTTTGCAATAATTCTTGCCTTGTTCTGCACAATCACACCTTGATCATCTTGTTTGTTTCGGAACACCCATTTTGTTCCAATGACCCTTGCATCTTGTGGAGGCTTCTCCAGGGTCCAAACTTGATCTTGGGTGAATTTGTTTAATTCTTCATACATGTCATTTACCCAGTCCAGATCCTATAGCGCCTCATCTATACATGTAGGCTCAACACAAGAAACAAAAGAGTGATGTTCAATAAATGAAGCATATCTTTGAGAACGAGTGATAACCCCTGTGCAGGACTCCCATTGATTAGATCTTGTGAATGTGCTTGAAGTAGTGATGAGATTATCTTGTCAAACACTTGGGAAGAAGACCTTGGAGCATCAACATCTTCAGCTTGTACCCTTGCTTGTTCATGAGAGACAAATGTATCTTCATTTGCATGGCTCTCATCTTTTTCATCATCATGCGGTACATTTGATGAAGAAGGCATGTCGATATTTTGCACCTCTTCTTCATCTTCTTTTGGTTTGATGGCTCCAATTGGCATGTTCTTCATAGCTTCACTAAGTGGTTCATCACCTACATCATCAAGATTTCAAGTGCTCCTTGGGAGCCATTATGTCACACCCGGGTTTTAGGGAGCCGGGCGCGAACATAATCACTATGTGTGCTGGGACCAAGTCTCACACATATGATGAATCATGGTACAGAAACGAATGTTACAACTTTACTATATAATAGGAGTTCTGTACAAAATAATAAATAATTACATCGTAAGGAGACAACTATTAGCAATTACTAGATGTAAGTAAATACCGAACCATAATAATAATAGAACAAAATTAATAATAAATCCCATGCAATGCAAATGACAATTTGAATTCAGTTCCATAATTTAATCATGCGAGTGTCCTGAGCTGCTCATGACCGCGAGCACGGCTAGTATACCAGTTTTACACTCTGTAGAGGTTGTACCCTGTACCCACAAGTCGTGTATCCCATGTCACTAGAGTTAGCTAGACCCTTAGATACTACCGAGGTGAATGGCTAGGGATCCACTACGAGGCCTTTACCTAGTTCCACTAGCTTCAGAAAACCCGCTACAGTTTCTAGGAAGAGCAATGCAGGAATCCCCCGTCTGACCGCCATCGCAGCAAAATCAACCCGAGAACCTCCCTACACGCCTACTCCCCTACTGCCTTTGCCCCTATCGGGTAAGGTAGTCCTCCACTAGCTTTTCTAGTTAGTTAGCCAAGGGCGTCCTATTCCACCCTTGTGGTGGCACATGTTTCTCAAGTTAAGCTCCATGTTCCAATTAAAATAATGATCTTGTCATGAACAATAAATAAAATAACATTATAATTGGAACATGAAGATAATGTAATATTAAACCCAAAACCATATAGAGCAATAGCAAAACTACCCAAATGATTCAGGGGTAAACAAGGTAACAAGATAAACAAACTAGGGTGACCTATTGGTCCATCAAATTTAAGCCTATGCACGAATAAGTGATAATAAAGAACATTATTGGGTAAATAAAAGTGATCAAGGGCACAACTTGCCTGGGACTTGAGATTCCAGGACCAACTTGCTCTCCAGGTGACTCGTGACCTCACTGCTAGTCATAGCAATACAGACAAACATGGTATAGGCAAAATTAACATTACATCAAACATAAGTACAAACTGAATAATAATGATCTACGCGATGCTACGAGATCGTGGGAACGAGAATCACTAAATTCGGAGTTACGATTATAAAGTTATGGTTTATGGAAGATCTACGTGATTTAAATATTAAACTATATTATAAATTGATTATGGTGCACCATATGAGAGAATATTCTATGAATAATTAACTCAACTTTAATCTAAGTCATTACTTGATTAAAGATCATCTTTTAGTCAAATTATAACTATAAGATCAGAATGCTATATTAACATTAGGAAAAGCTAATCCAATAAGCATAGATTAATCCAATTAGTTACTTAATTATAGAAGTACGTGATATCGTATCATTAATGTTGCTACTGTGTAGTAAATATTTCTATGAGGCTAACGCAATTCGAATGGATCAAATCAGAGTTAAAATGAATTGGTTATGATTTTCCCAAGTTTTTAAATGCTAGAAACAAAACAAATCAAGCACATCTATTTAACCATATGTTTCATACTAAAATAAGGTTACTAGATGATAAACAATATTATCACGAATTTATTGCAACTGAAATAGATTAATTTGGGGTGAAAATGAATTGATTATGGATTTTCTAAGTTTTTATCCATTTTATACACCTATTTATGCACAAAATATAGTTCAGGGGTGGTTTTGTAAATATCCAGGGACCCAAAAGTAAAGTACTCTCTAAGCAGATGGATGACGGGTTGAATAGCAAGTTTTCCGGGGTCTCTTTTAGAAGAGCTTGGCTAAATTTATTTGGGCGAGTATGAGCCGTCCGATATCGATATGATGGATCCGATATAACGACGAAGGGGTACGCGCTTCCGACCACCTGATCTAGATCCGATGGTGAGGATCCCACCAACCTAAACGTTATCTGGCGATTAACTCCTGAGTCCTGAGTGCATGATGCCCGATCAACGGTTGAGAGAAGCCCTAGCCGAATCAGTACTCAGATCTAATCGCAGCCCTTCACAGCCAACCCAACGACATGGATTGTCCCACCCGAAGCGGTATGCTCCAACCTATCTGGGCCGCCCATCACTGGATCCACGATCCCGCCTTATTCTTCCCCCATCACCTGCCATCCGGATCTTGGTTAGGCACGCCGGCCCTCCCGCGGCGAGCGCCATTGCCGGAGCCTCCCCCGAACTCGCAGCCATGCCCCCGAAGCCCCATACGGAAGGATACACGTAGCGGAGGTAAAAAGTAACCTACTAAGGGAGTTCTCACCGCAAATCACAAAGTGACTAGCTCAGTCCATGGTAGACTGCAGCGCTGCAGTTGTAAATGTACTCCGGTGAGCAATTCACATCCCATCCGCCATACTCCGTAACCGCCACCGCCATACACACGCTCTATTTGATCCCACGATGCTCCAAAGCCATCAGTCGGTGTTGGAGCGACAGCGCTCCATGATTTCACCCGCGGTGGATCTATCCTTCCACCTATGGGTGCCCTCGGTTAGCTTAGCTCTTTGGTTGTGCTCGCCCTATTGGTTCTTGGGGAGGGGGCGGTGCACGAGCCACATATATAGGCATGGATTAAAGAGTCCGAGGTGAACTCGCTTGGCAGTTCTGCCATACGCGCCGAGCTCCCCCCATTCGGTTGAGAAACAAACGGGAGGAAGGGGATATGCCTGACGAACAGGTCCCACCCGCCAAACAGAGAACTGAGGTCGTGATGTGGTGAGTGGGTGACCGGCTGGGTCCGCCCGTCAGTACCGCGGGCCCACTGAGAGTGAGGGGGTGAGGCTGGGTTGTGGCCTCGGTTGTCATTGACTACGCGCGACACTGTGGACGTGGGGTTGGGCTAGCCTACGGCCCATGCGGCGCAAGGTGTATTGTGCAACTGACGCGTGGGCCCCACGCTGGCAGTGGGCGAAATTGTGAAGTTGGGCTGAGTGGAGAGCAGAAATGGCCCAAGCGCCATGCTTTCCCATTTTTCTTCTTTTCTATTTTCTTTTCTCCTTATTTCTATTTCTAGTTTTTTTTTCTTAATTCAAATTCAAATTAGGTTTTGAATTTCACGCTCAAATTTTTGATGCAACAAACAAAATAATCCCAACATGATGCAATACTATTTTATTATTTATTTTATTATTTTTGAATGGTATTGATGCTTAATTTATGAGAGCGAGAAGAAGAAAATAATTCACTCATATCACAATTGAAAATCTTTATGGTTATTAAAAGATTTTAAAATTTAATCTCTAATTTTGAGACCATGATAATTCAAAATATAATGGTGACATATACTTATTATTATTATTATTATTATATTTTTATACTAACCATCATATTTCCAATGATGCAAATGTGTTGTACACACACAAAGAACTTTTAATTTTCATGAGATACATTGTTTGTCCAATTAGAATCTTATCCAAACTTAATGTTTTATGATCATTTATTTTGTATGATATTTATGGAGAGATAATTTAATTTAAATCTTATGGAAAATACTTCTGAGCATATAATTCAATGAAACTATAAATTTTATATGAGGATCCTTTATTCAAATTTCTGGTTCGAAACCATAATTAGTTAAGCTTTAGGACAAACTTTGATAGATTACCCAAAATATTATTTTAGGGTGTTTACAAATTCTACCTTTCAAACTTAACTTGTCTCAAAAATTTGAGTACAAATGCTATCATGCTAGAACTCTAGCATGGAATGCACATTTACATATTTATTTATTTGTCATTTGACTAGTTTAATTCATTTAGTTGATTATGCACAAAGAAAAGAAGATCAAGAAATCCTCAAAATTCTAGCATAGAAGTATATTTATTTATTTATCCTATTATCTTTCTCTTATACCAATTTTGGGCATTACACATTAGTCTCATCGGACTCCATATCATATGTTTATTCTACCACGCCAGTGGCATGATTGAATACCTGATATGCTGTGGATTTTGATGAATAACCAAGTAAGAAACCAATATCAAAACGTCTTTGAAACTTCCCTAGGTGATGGCATTTCTTGTAGATGTAACATTTGCATCCAAACACCTGAAAGAAAGAGACGTCTGGCTTTTCCCATTTAGCAGTTCATAGGGAGTCTTCTCAAGTAGCTGGTGAGGAAATAACCTGTTTGATGTATAGCATGCAGTGTTGACAGCTTTAGCCCAAAACCTCTCCGGTGTGTTATACTCATCAATCATTGTTCTTGCAAGAGTGATCAAGGTCCTGTTCTTTCTTTCAACAACTCCATTTTGTTGAGGTGTGTATGTTGCAGAAACTTCATGTTTGATCCCAATTTCATCACAGTACTCATGAATGTTGGTGTTGTCAAATAGATCCATATGAAGTAACTCTAGTGGCCTTGATGTTGACATAAAAGCTTTTGTAGGATGAGTGTTAGCAACTTGCTTTCCAGCCTGACATGCACTACAAAGATTGTCCTTTTCAAGTACAACATCCTTCAGTCCTCTAACCACGTCTTTCTTTAGAACCTTCTTGAGTGTGCTCATTCCAACATGTGCAAGCCTTCTATGCCATAGGCATCCAAGAGATGCTTTGGTAAAGAGGCAAGTCATTAGGTTTGCATCTTCAGAGGAGAAATCCACTAAGTATAGGTTGCTGTATCTAAATCCTTTGAATACAATTGACTCATCATCCATTTTAGACACAACAACCTCTATAGAAGTGAATGAGCATTGAAGGCCAAGATCACAAAGTTGACCAACTGATAGCAAGTTGAAGCTCAATGGTGCAACCAAGAGAACATTTGAAATTGAAAGATCATTTGAAATTGCCACCTTGCCAAGCCCTTGAACTTTTCCTTTTGAATTATCCCCAAAAGTGATTTTATCTTGTTCATCAACATTTTCATCAAGTGAGGTGAACATCTGTGGGTTGCCAGTCATATGTTGAGTGCATCCACTGTCAATTACCTAATGGCTCCCACCGGTCTTGTAGTTCACCTACATGAACAAATAAATCAAGCTTCAATTTTGAGGGCCCTATTTTGCATAGGACCAGTAACTTTCTCAATCAAGGACTTTGAAACCCAAATTTGTCTAGGTCTACTCTTGCTTGGTGGACCTAGGAATGTTACTTTGAATTTCCCATTTGCTACTTTTCTTAGAACATAATGAGCATTGAAAGAAAATGGTCTTGAGTGCTTTGGCAAGGGAGTTGGTGGTGTGGCTTTGCAGTTGTGGGCAAAGTGTCCTTTTCCACATTCAAAGCACTTGACTGGCTTAGGAGTCTGTTTTGCCTTGTATTGACTTGTTGCTTTCTTTTGCACAAAAAAATGTATCCAATACCACTCTTATTATTTTTCATACAGTGTTCATGAGTAACTCATTTTGAAGGTATTGGCCTTTGTTGAACTTTTGTACACTTGTGGCAAGATGTTATTTCTCAATCTTAAGTTTCTTGACTTCATCTCTAAGCCTTTCATTGTCCACTGCCAACTCATTATTAATGTCATTGCTTTCTATGGCAACTTTTCCTCTAGTGGTTGCATTTGTCAAGTACCTCTTCAATTTATGGTTCTCTAGTGTCATGACTTCAACTTTTTCAATCAATTCATCATAAAGACTAGACTGATTAACTTGGCTCAAATCATCACATGAGGTTGCTACATCAATCTTAACAACAAGGTTAATAGCTTGATGTGTATTAGAAGATAAAAGCTCATTTGCAATAAGAAGATTATCATAGTCAATTTTAATTTTTGTATAATCTTCCTTTACTTTGATAAGTCTATCTTTCAACTCCCTATTTGCTTCACTTAATTTTTCACATTTATCTTTGGCATCTTTAAGGGAGGTTTTGAGCTAATTTTTAGTGGATGACATAGTTTTATTTTCTTCTTTCATTTCTTCACTAGCGTTAACAACTATGTCATACTTGGCAGTTAAGAACTCATTTTCATCCTTTAACTTGTCACCTTTTGTAATACCCACTTTGTAAGAAAAGTCTAGAAAGAGAAATTATATTACTTTATATCAATATGTGTTATCTATGTTTCTCATTTCATGTGAACACCACAATTAAACAAATAAATAAATGATAAACGATACCCAACAAAACATGCATCATGCTGGGTTTCATTTTTGTGTGCATCTTGTGACAATATAAACATCACATGATAAGAAATATATTAAAGTCCAAAGTGGAATTTAAAATTAAAAAGGAATTGTAGAATTTAGAAAGGAAAAGCAAAACAAATAGTATTTAAAAAAAATTAGGAAATAAAAATATATTTCTACATTAAGGTTTGAATTTGTATAAAGGGGTTCAAAGGAGGAACTCATATTCAAATTCAAATTTGATTCAAAATAATTAGGAATAAAATAAAACAGAAAATAAAATATAAAAGAAAAAAAAGAAAAAGGGATGAGGGCTTACTTGGGCTTCGGAACCAGCTTTCGGCCCACCTGGCCATTATTCCCTGCGCGGCCCAAGTTCCTGCCTCTCCCCGCGCGCACGGTCACCTTGACATGCGGGCCCGCTCGTAAGCGACCGTCCTCGGCTCCGCACGCGCGCACGATTGGGCCGATCCTCTGACTGCCTGGTGGGGTCCGCTCGCTAGTCACGGTAGCGTCCGACACGGTGCGTTTCCCTCTGCCCGTGGGACCCACCGGTAAGGGAGGGCGTTGAGCTCCACCTCTACGCGCGTATGGCGGGTTGCGCCAACGACGATCCACGGTAAACCAGCCGGGTCCTCCAAGAGGGCTTCGGGGTGTTTGTTACCGTCGATTGGGGGAGCATAAGACCCGCAGCCGTACGCGTCGTGACCCGACCACATCGCATACCCAGAGCCGACCACCACCATAGCCGAGAGGGCAAAGAAAATAGGAACGCCGCCACCGCCGGTGAGCACTCGTTCGCGCTGAAGTTCTGCCTAGGCGTGTGGCCGACGACGCGCGCCTGAGTCCGGGGAAGCCAATCGTGGCATCTAGGCGGGCCCTGCGTCTTCGCGGCGCCAGTAATTCCTCACCGGGCGGCGAGGAACACACCATGCCGCACGTCGTCGCGGGCAGAGCTCTCCGTTCCACCAGAGCCGGTTAGTATTCTCCCAGTCAGTTCAATACATCCCCCTCTGCGTGTGCGCAGTAGTGATTGAGGATTGGACGCTCCGGGGTCGGAGTTGTCCTCGCCGGAGTACAGTTTGGCACCGCGGCGCGATTCCCCGTCATTCGCCGCGGAGGCAGGGAGGAAGACGGGCTCTGTGCCGTTGGATTAGTGGCGGAGGGCTGAGATATGAGTCCTGGCGCAGCGTTCCAGCGGGGTGTTCTAAGGCGTTGATCGATAATCGTTCGGCCTGGATGAGATCAAGGCCACATAAGATCTTAGCCATAGGTTCTAGATCTGACGGCATGGATTGTGTGCTAGTCCATTGCTTCCGCAATATAATCTTGGCCGTTCGTATTTGATCGGGTGGCTCACGTTAGCCCGCACCCCTTCGGGCAGCATAATTGCTAAAGAGCCCCTCTAGAATTAGAGATTAGAACCTGCCGTCCACTGCACAGTGCGCCTGTGTCTCGGGAATTCTTGCGCAGAGACCCCCGAACTTCGGCTTATTTGAGGCCCAGTCCATGCTGTTGTAAATTGAATAAATAAATTGGAAAATGGATTTTTAATATGAAAATAATTGCTAGAACTTGATTAAATCATAGAAAATCCATTTTTAGTCCAAATTAATCCATTCCACTTTCTAATTTTTTTGTAATTTTATTCTCTAGCATTTAGAGCCTCTTTTTTGTCATGAAAACAGTAATAAAATTAATTCCTCACTTAATCCTATTTTAAGTACATGAAACCTTTGTAAATTCATATCTTAAAATCTATAACTCCAAAAATTATGATTTCTGTTCCTAGGATTTTATTTTAATGCGTAGATTATTACTGTGCATTTTTTTATATGTCTGTTGTAATGTTAATTTCTCTATATGCACTGTGCTTGTTTGTATTGTGGCGAGTAAAAGAACACGTGACTGAGGATCCTGGTGAGCAGCAGATTGAAGTAGCTGAGCAGGAGCTCATTGAAGGCAAGTTGTGCCCTTGACCACTTTTTACCCAATAATGTTCTTTAATATCATTTATTCATGCATAGGTTAATTTTGATGGGACCCAATAGGTTACCCTAGATTGTTTATCTCATTACCTTGTTTACCCCTGAATCACTTGGGTAGTTTGCTATTGCTTTACATGGATTTGGGATAATTATTTATCATATCTATGTTCCAGTTATTTTGTTATTCTATTTATGTTCATGTCAAGATCATTAATGTTAATTGGAACATAGAGCTTAACTTGAGAAACACGTGCCACCACAAGGGTTTATGGACGCCCTTGGCTGATTAATTAGGAAAGCTAGTGGAGGACTACCTTACCCGAAAGGGGCAAGGGAAGTAGGGGAGTGGTCAGTGTAGGGAGGTCCTTGGTTGATTTTGCTGCGATGGCGGTCAGGCAAGAACCCTGCATTAGAGCTTCCTATAAACTGTAGCGGGTTTTTTGAAGCTAGTGGAACTTTGTAAAGGCCTCGTAGTGTTACCCTGCCTCGCCTCCTCGGTAGAGGTGTATGGGAAGTCGCGATCCCTTGGCAGATGGGTAACATGACTTGTGGGTAAAGGGTACCACCTCTGCAGAGTGTAAAACTGGTATACTAGCCGAGCTCATGGTCATGAGCAGCTCAGGACTCTCTGATGATTAACTTATGGAACTAAATTCAATTTGTCATATGCATTGCATCGCAGGTAATGTTGTTACTTTTGTTCTACTACTTAATTGGGTTGGTATTTACTTATACTTAGTAACTGCTAATAAAATTTTGACCAACTTTAAAAGCAATGCTCAGCTCTAACCATCCTCTTTGGTAAGCCTTACACTTCACGTGAGCTCCCACCTTTGGCGAGTTCATGCACATTATTCCCCACAACTTGTTGAGCGATGAACGTATGTGAGCTCACTCTTGCTGTCTCACACCCCCCACAGGTCAAGAACAGGTACCGCAGGATGAGGCGGAAGGAGGATGATGCGATGAGTTCGTGAGAGATCTAGGCCGTCGTCTCCCAGTCAACTTTGGGTTGCTGGACCGTTGTCTCCGTATAATGTATTTATTTATTTATTTTGTATAGAACTCCTGTTATGTAGTAAATATGTGACATTCGATCCTGTGCCATGAATCATCATATGTGTGAGACTTGGTCCCAGCACACCTGGTGATTATGTTCGCGCCCAGGTCTTGGTGCCCCGAAATCCGGGTGTGACAGAAGTGGTATCAGAGGAATGTTGACTGTAGGACGAAACCTAGATAGAACTAGACAACCATTATCTACTTACCTTTGCTATTCTGATTCTTTCTAAACTTTTCTTAATCTTTTCTCATCTATTTCCGCTTTACTCTGATTATTCTTACCTTTTCTTTCTAAAGACAAATGTGGATTTCACACTTTGAAATCCTGTGCCTAAAGTGACTTTAGGACTAGGAGACCTAATCTTAGGAACAAAAAAAAAACTATTTTTATAGATATCTATGAACTTGAATGCTTGTTCTTATGATACTTGTTTGATTTGGATCTTTGATTGAGTGTGATGAGTTGTGGAGTAATGTCCACAATTACATCTGCATATACATATAGGCATAAAGGATAATATTTATAAAATAACTAGATAAACTAGATTATCCCTCATTAAAATATCTAGCCCAACCATATCCATCTCATCTTAAAAGATTCTATCCTACACTCATAGAATCATCTTATCTAAAAAAAAGAGATCCTAACTTATCCAAATTAAAATATATCTAGCCTAATAGATCCATCATATCTTAAAAGACCCTCTCTTACCTTAATAAGATTCATCTTATCTTGAAAATAGTTTATCTTATCCTGATAGATCTAACTGACCTCAAAATATTCTACCCTATCCTTATGGATTCATCTTGCCCTCATTAGTATATGTATCCCACTCTAGAATAACCACCATGAGATAATCCAAAATTTATGTAGATCTTATCTAGTCTAAAATAATCATATCAATTTATTCTAGATCTGATCCAATCCAGTGTGAATTACTTAATGCTGGTACAAAGGATAAAACCATACTCCTAATTCACTTAAGCCTAAGTTAGTGCCATAGATCAACTCAGCCATACACTCCCAATAGGTTACATAATCCACCTATGTGAACCTATTGAAAAAAATGTCCTACCCGTAGACCCCAGTTATCTTAATTATATCTCCCTAGCTCAGATGGAGACACCAATATTGGAGACCGAAGATGATCAACCTCATCAAGAAAGGATAAGCCCCAACTCAAGTCTTCAAGTATCAAGCGGGATCGCCATATGAGTCAAGATCCACATTCCGGGATGGAGTCCCTCCTTACCCTACTCCTTACCCAAACCCACCCATGCTTTGAAGACATCTTTTATCCTACATAATAAAGTAGCTCGATACCTATGCTCTCCTGATCACCCACCATGGACTATAAAAAGTGAGACTCCGGATTTTTTTGAACCCATTTATAGACTAAAAGCTGAATTACAAACGAATCCTTATGTATCCCTTATCTTACAAAACTCGAGGACGAGATTTTTGTTAAGGGGGGTAGGATTTGTAATACCCACTTTGTAAGAAAAGTCTAGAAAGAGAAATTATATTACTTTATATCTATATGTGTTATCTATGTTTCTCATTTCATGTGAACACCACAATTAAACAAATAAATAAATGATAAAAGATACCCAACAAAACATGCATCATGCTGGTTTTCATTTTTGTGTGCATCTTGTGACAATATAAACATCACATGATAAGAAATATATTAAAGTCCAAAGTGGAATTTAAAATTAAAAAGGAATTGTAGAATTTAGAAAGGAAAAGCAAAACAAATAGTATTTAAAAAAAATAAGGAAATAAAAATATATTTCTACATTAAGGTTTGAATTTGTATAAAGGGGTTCAAAGGAGGAACTCATATTCAAATTCAAATTTGATTCAAAATAATTAGGAATAAAATAAAACAGAAAATAAAATATAAAAGAAAAAAAAGAAAAAGGGATGAGGGCTTACTTGGGCTTCGGAACTAGCTTTCGGCCCACCTGGCCATTATTCCCTGCACGGCCCAAGTTCCTGCCTCTCCCCGCGCGCATGGTCACCCTGACATGTGGGCCCGCTCGTAAGCGACCGTCCTCGGCTCCGCACGCGCGCACGATTGGGCCGATCCTCTGACTGCCTGGTGGGGTCCGCTCGCTAGTCACGGTAGCGTCCGACACGGTGCGTTTCCCTCTGCCCGTGGGACCCACCGGTAAGGGAGGGCGTTGAGCTCCACCTCTACGCGCGTATGGCGGGTTGCGCCAACGGCGATCCGCGGTAAACCAGCCGGGTCCTTCGGGAGGGCTTCGGGGTGTTTGTTACCGTCGATTGGGGGAGCATAAGACCCGCAGCCGTGCGCGTCGTGACCCGACCACATCGCATACCCAGAGCCGACCACCACCATAGCCGAGAGGGCAAAGAAAATAGGAACGCCGCCGCCGCCTGTGAGCACTCGTTCGCGCTGAAGTTCTGCCTAGGCGTGTGGACGACGACGCGCGCCTGAGTCCGGGGAAGCCAATCGTGGCATCTAGGCGGGCCCTGCGTCTTCGCGGCGCCAGTAATTCCTCACCGGGCGGCGAGGAACACACCATGCCGCACGTCGTCGCGGGCAGAGCTCTCCATTCCACCAGAGCCGGTTAGTATTCTCCCAATCAGCTCAATACATCCCCCTCTGCGTGTGCGCGGTAGTGATTGAGGATTGGACGCTCCGGGGTCGGAGTTGTCCTCGCCGGAGTACAGTTTGGCACCGCGGCGCGATTCCCCGTCATTCGCCGCGGAGGCAGGGAGGAAGACGGGCTCTGTGCCGTTGGATTAGTGGCGGAGGGCTGAGATGTGAGTCCTGGCGCAGCGTTCCAGCGGGGTGTTCTAAGGCGTTGATCAATAATCGTTCGGCCTGGATGAGATCAAGGCCTCATAAGATCTTAGCCATAGGTTCTAGATCTGACGGCATGGATTGCGTGCTAGTCCATTGCTTCCGCAATATAATCTTGGCCGTTCGTATTTGATCGGGTGGCTCAAGTTAGCCCGCACCCCTTCGGCCAGCATAATTGCTAAAGAGCCCCTCTAGAATTAGAGATTAGAACCCGCCGTCCACTGCACAGTGCGCCTGTGTCTCGGGAATTCTTGCGCAGAGGCCCCCGAACTTCGGCTTATTTGAGGCCCAGTCCATGCTGTTGTAAATTGAATAAATAAATTGGAAAATGGATTTTTAATATGAAAATAATTGCTAGAACTTGATTAAATCATAGAAAATCCATTTTTAGTCCAAATTAATCCATTCCACTTTCTAAAATTTTTGTAATTTTATTCTCTAACATTTAGAGCCTCTTTTTTTGTCATGAAAACAGTAATAAAATTAATTCCTCACTTAATGCTATTTTAAGTACATGAAACCTTTGTAAATTCATATCTTAAAATCTATAATTCCAAAAATTATGATTTCTGTTCCTAGGATTTTATTTTAATGCGTAGATTATTACTGTGCATTTTTTATATGTCTGTTGTAATGTTAATTTCTCTATATGCACTGTGCTTGTTTGTATTGTGGCGAGTAGAAGAACACGTGATTGAGGATCCTGGTGAACAGCAGATTGAAGTAGCTGAGCAGGAGCTCATTGAAGGCAAGTTGTGCCCTTGACCACTTTTTACTCAATAATGTTCTTTAATATCATTTATTCATGCATAGGTTAATTTTGATGGGACCCAATAGGTTACCCTAGATTGTTTATCTCATTACCTTGTTTACCCCTGAATCACTTGGGTAGTTTGCTATTGCTTTACATGGATTTGGGATAATTATTTATCATATCTATGTTCCAGTTATTTTGTTATTCTATTTATGTTCATGTCAAGATCATTAATGTTAATTGGAACATAGAGCTTAACTTGAGAAACACGTGCCACCACAAGGGTTTATGGACGCCCTTGGCTGATTAATTAGGAAAGCTAGTGGAGGACTACCTTACCCGAAAGGGGCAAGGGAAGTAGGGGAGTGGTCAGTGTAGGGAGGTCCTTGGTTGATTTTGCTGCGATGGTGGTCAGGCAAGAACCCTGCATTGGAGCTTCCTATAAACTGTAGCGGGTTTTCTGAAGCTAGTGGAACTTTGTAAAGGCCTCGTAGTGTTACCCTGCCTCGCCTCCTCGGTAGAGGTGTATGGGAAGTCGCGATCCCTTGGCAGATGGGTAACATGACTTGTGGGTAAAGGGTACCACCTCTGCAGAGTGTAAAACTGGTATACTAGTCGAGCTCATGGTCATGAGCAGCTCAGGACTCTCTGATGATTAACTTATGGAACTAAATTCAATTTGTCATATGCATTGCATCGCAGGTAATGTTGTTACTTTTGTTCTACTACTTAATTGGGTTGGTATTTACTTATACTTAGTAATTGCTAATAAAATTTTGACCAACTTTAAAAGCAATGCTCAGCTCTAACCATCCTCTTTGGTAAGCCTTACACTTCACGTGAGCTCCCACCTTTGGCGAGTTCATGCACATTATTCCCCACAACTTGTTGAGCGATGAACGTATGTGAGCTCACTCTTGCTGTCTCACACCCCCCCACAGGTCAAGAACAGGTACCGCAGGATGAGGCGCAAGGAGGATGTTGCGATGAGTTCGTGAGAGATCTGGGCCGTCGTCTCCGAGTCAACTTTGGGTTGCTGGACCGTTGTCTCCGTATAATGTAATTATTTATTTATTTTGTATAGAACTCCTGTTATGTAGTAAATATGTGACATTCGATCCTGTGCCATGAATCATCATATGTGTGAGACTTGGTCCCAGCACACCTGGTGATTATGTTCGCGCCCGGGTCTTGGTGCCCCGAAATCCGGGTGTGACACCTTTAGCTTTTGACTTTATAATGATTTGAGTGTATTCTTTAAGTAAGTCAGCTAATTCATCATAGGAAGGAGAAGCATACTCATCATCACTATCACTATCATCAATAATATAATTCTCAAGTTGTACCTTCTGTTCACCTTTAGCCATGAGGCATAGGTGAGAAGTGGATGAGGGTGACGTTGGTGGTGAAGAGAAATCCCCAGTGATGGCGGCAACCTTTTCATCATTCTCTTCTTCACTTGAAGAAGACCCGCTTAAGGATTCAATGTCAGTGAGCCAGTCACCAACAATATATGCTTTTCCATTTTTATTCTTATGTAATCTTTTGTGCTTACCTTCCTTCTTCTTGAAGAATTTCTTTTCCTTCTTCTCTTCATCACTGTCATCATCTTTGTTGCCCTTGAATTTGTTCTTCTTGGGCTTGTTGCATTGATGAGCAAGATGACCGAGTTCTCCACAATTATAGCAGTCCATCTCAAAGATGGACTTTCTTTTGCTGGAGAAGAACTTCTTCTTTCTTGAATCAAACTTGATGCCTTCTCGATTAAGTTTCTTCAACATTTTGGTGGTCTTTCTCACCATCAAGGCAATGTTTGCATCAAGATCATCATCACTTGCGGATTCTTCCTCAACTTGAATTTTGGCTTTCCCTTTCTTTTCTTGGCTAGCTTTGAGAGCCAAGTCTTTTATCTTGGAAGAAGACCCATCCTTGTCATTTATGTGCATATACATTTCATGAGCATTGATCTTTCCCAGTATTTGAGTTGGAGTAGCAATTGAAACATCCATTTGCTGTAACACAGTGACAATGTGTCCATATTTGTCAATTGGGAGGACACTGAGAATCTTCCTCAAAACATTCGGTTGTGAATATTGGGTGAGCCCCAAGCCATTGACTTCCTCTATAAGAATGTTAATGCGTGAGTACATATAATTAGCATTTTCATTTGCAAGCATTTCAAAAGAATTTAATTTTTTCATTGTAATGTGATATCTCTTCTCACGCTCACTTTTAGTTCCTTCGTGTAGAGCACAAATATCCATACACAAATCATGAGCATTTCTATGATTTCTTACTCGATTAAAAACCTCTTTGGAAAGGCCACTAAAGAGAGTGTTTTTGGCCTTGGCATTCCATTTTTCAAAATTAAACTCATCACCTACAAGATTTGTGGGATCTCTTGGTTCGGGTAACCCTTGAGTGGCGGTTTTATAGACACCAATGTTTATAGCCTCTAAGTAAGCTTCCATACGAATTTTCCAATAAGGAAAATCATCACCATAAAAAACGGGAGGAGGTCCATCCCCGCTGAACATCGCTACTCTAGCTGTTAAGCTAATCTAGGAGCAACAAGGCTCCAATACCAATTGAAAGGATCACGATGCCAAAGAGGGGGGGGGGGTGAATTGGGCTTTTCTAAAAATTCAACAACAATTAAACCCTAAGCATGAGCCCAACTTCATCCAACTACTAGCAATAAGTAAATACTACTAGAAAAACAACAACCCTAAGTCATTACTTCAAATACTTGCTAATCAAATGAACAAGATGAAATACTCAAACTAAATGCAGAATGTAAAGCAAGGTTAAGAAGACTCCTCCAATTTTTTGCTGAGGTATCGAAGAGTTGGCACTCTTCCCTAGTCCTCGTTGGAGCACCCACGTAAGGGTATCGCTCCCCCTTAGTCCTCACAAGAACCAAGTGCTCACTATGAGGTGATCCTTTGCCACTCCGGCATGGTGGCTTCCTCACGACCGCTTACAATCTTGAGCCGGGTCACCAACAAATCGTCCGGGATGATCACCGTGCTCCAAACGCCACCAAGCCGTCTAGGTGATGCCGATCACCAAGAGTAACAAGCCAAAGACTTTCACTTGACCAAGAGAAGCCTAATGCATGTGGTGTGATGCCGATCACCCTAACTTGCGTACGTATGAGTAAGTTGCACCGACTTAACCCGATTACTCTGTTAGTAGGGCATAGTGATCGCCCTAAGTTATGTAAACGTGAGCAAGTCACACCGACTTAAGGCGTTTCCGACTTAAGCCGATTGCTCCGTTGGTAGGGCATGGTGATCACCCTAAGTCATGTAAGTGTGAGCATGTCGCACTGACTTAAGGCGTTTCCGACTTAAGCCGATTGCTCCGTTAGTAGGGCATAGTGGTCACCCTAAGTCATGTAAGCGTGAGCATGTCGCACCGACTTAAGGCGTTTCCGACTTAAGCCGATTGCTTCATTAGTAGGGCATAGTGATCACCCAAAGTCATGTAAGCGTGAGCATGTCGCACAGACTTAAGGCGTTTCCAACTTAAGTCGATTGCTCCGTTAGTAGGGCATAGTGATCACCCTAAGTTGTGTTATGCTGATTTCGAGTTGGGCTCAATCTAAGTCAGTTGTCAATCGAGAACTTGAATGTCTTGGATGATGAAAGCTTTATTGATGAAGAAATCTTCTGATTACAGAGTACAACTTTGCCCTCGAGACTTTTGAGGTATCACTAAGGGTAGAACTTTCTGAGGTGCTCGATATTCCATGAGTTCCCCAATTCAGTGCCGTCCATCTTAGTAAGTCGGTAGGATCCTGGTCGTGTGGTCTCTGCCACGACGAACGGTCCTTCCCAAGGTGGTGATAGCTTGTGCCGTCCCTCCCCCGTTAGTACTCGGCGGAGGACCAAGTCTCCCACTGCAAAGGATCGGTGCCGCATAGCTTCATCGTGGTAGCGCCTCAAAGTCTGCTGGTATCTGGCCGACTGAATTACCATGTTTAGTCGTTCCTCCTCTTGCACATCAATGTCCTCTAGCCTAGTTGCTTCTACCTCAGCTATGCTTTCAAAGGTCAGCCTAGGCGCCCCAAAGATCAGATCGGTAGGTAGCACCGCTTCCGACCCATACACCATGAAAAATGGGGTGTTTCCATGCAGAGCTCGGCTAGGCTAGGTTCGTAGGCTCCAGACCACGTATGGTAGTTCCCTGATCCACTTCCCTGCAAGTTTCTCGCTCTTATCGAATACCTTTTTTCTGAGTGCATCCAGTATCATTCCGTTGGCTCTTTCCACCTGTCCATTAGCTCTTGGGTGCACCACTGATGCATACTTGATCTGGATGCACCTTTGCTCGCAGAAATCGAAGAACTCCGAGCTGGTGAAGTTAGATCCCAGGTCAGTGATGATGTTATTTGGTATTCCAAATCTGAACATTATCTCCTAGATATATTCCACTGCCTTTGCTGAGGTCAAGGAAGCAACGAGCTTGTATTCTATCCACTTCGTAAATTTTTCAATGGCAACCAGTATATGAGTATAACCTCCTTGAGCTTTCTTGAATGGTCCGATCATGTCCAGCCCCCAGCATGCAAACGGCCAGGTTACAGGAATGGTCTGTAGCTGCTGCACGGGCAAGTGCTGCTGTTTTGACAAGAATTGGCATGGCTCGCACTTCTGGACTAACTCGGCAGCATCACTCTTGGCGTTTGGCCAGTAAAACCCAGATCTGAAAGCTTTTCCCACTAGAATCCTTGATGCAGCATGCACACCATGAGGACCCCTCCTATCAGCTGTCTCCCGATAGCTGAGTGGATGCACTTCATGAGGACCCCTCCTAAGCCTCTTCTGTACAGCAAGCCCCCTATGATGGTATAGTTTGGCTGACTATCTTGCAATGCGTTCTGCTGCAGCCTTGTCATCCGGTTCCTCTTCATTCTTTATGTACCTGATGATTGGCTCCCTCCAGTCACTGGGATTAGTCTCTGGCTGACTCAGGGCGTTGCATTCTTCCATCTGGTCCGTGATGATGCTTGGTTGTTTTATTTCTTGGACGAAGATCCCAGGTGGAGCTTGGGCCTGACTGGATCCCAGCTTCAACAATGCATCAGTTGCCGCATTGCGATCCCTTTCCATGTGATGGAACTCCAATCCTTCGAACTTGTCTTCCAACTTACGCACGGCTACACAATATTTGCCCATTGAGTCGGTCGAGCAGTCCCAATCTTTGTTTATTTGACTTATGATTACCAGCGAGACGTCGTACACCATCAGCTTCTTTATGCCGAGTGATATTACGATGCTCAGCCCGTGGACCAGTGCTTCATACTCTGCTGCATTATTAGATGCCGAAAACAAAAGCTGGAGTGCATACTTAAGTTGTTCACCTCTGGGAGCAATAAAGAGAATCCCTGCACCCGCTCCTTGGAGCTTTAGCGAGCCATCAAAGTACATTCTCCATACTTCAGCAACTTCTGGGCTTTCTGGGACCTGGTGCTCAGTCCACTCTGATATGAAGTCAACCAGTGCCTGAGTCTTTATCGCCGTGCGAGGTCGGAATTCTATGTCATGAGCCTCGAGCTCGCATGCCCACTTGGCTATTATTCCAATAGCTTCTTTGTTCTGAAGAATATCACCTATAGGAAATCCTGTGACTACTATGACTTTGTGGTCGTCAAAGTAGTGCCGGAGCTTGCGAGCGGTTAGAAGTACCGCGTACAACAACTTTTGGACTTGAGGATACCTTATCTTTGAGGGCCCATGGACTTTGATGATGAAATAAACTAGATGCTGCACCGGGTATGCGTGTCTTTCCTCCGCCCGCTCGACTACTAACACGGTGCTCACCACGTGAGTCGTGCAGGAGATATACAGGAGCAGATCTTCTGCCGGCTGACCGGGCGTAGCTTTGCGCAGTGGCTTGAGTACTGGCGGAGTGGTCAAGAACTTCTTCAGTGCCTCTAGAGCCTCATGTGCCTCTGTGGTCCACTGAAACTTGTCCACCTTCTTGAGTAATTCATAAAATGGTATTCCTTTCTCGACTAGCCTTGATATGAACCTGCTCAGAGCTGTCATGCATCCAGTGAGCCTTTGCACCTTTTTCTGTGACCGCGACGCTTCCATCCTCATGATGGCCTCGATCTTCTCCGGATTTGCTTCAATTCCTTCATGGCTGACAATGAATCCGAGCAGCTTTCCGGCTGGTACTCCGAAGACACACTTTTCTGGGTTCAGCTTCCACCGGTAGCGCCTCAGGCTATTGAAGACCAGTTGCAAGTCCTCGATAAAGTTTTTTGAGTTTTCTGTCTTGATAACCACATCATCGACATAAGCTTCCACCCGCTTGCCCTAGTGATCGGCTAAGAATGTTTGGATGGCTCTCTGGTACATCGCTCTAGCGTTCTTGAGGCCGAACAACATGGAGGTATAGTAGAAAGATCCAAATGGTGTGATGAAAGCAGTCTTCTCCTCATCTTCTTTTGCCAAGCTGATCTGATCATATCTAGAGTAGCAGTCTAGGAAGGAGAGCATAGAGAAGCCAGCGGTCGAGTCGACTACCTGATCTATTCTAGGGAGCCCGAAGGGATCCTTTGGAGAATGCTTGTTGAGATTAGTATAGTCGACGCACATGTGCCAATCAACTTTATTCTTTTTAGTACAAGAATAGGATTTGCTAGCCACTCAGGGTGCAGTACCTCCCTAATGAACCCTGCTGACACTAAGCGAGCTAACTCGGCGCGAATAACTTCCCTTTTATCAGGTCTGAAACGACGTAGCTTCTGCCGAATCGGCCTTGCTTGTTGATACACCTTCAATTTGTGCTAGGCCAGCTCTCTCGGGACTCCCGACATATCCGCAGGTTGCCATGCAAATATGTCTCAGTTATCTTGCAGGAACTAGACGAGCGCGCTTTCCGATTTTTCATCAAGGCTAGAGCTGATGATGGCAGTCTTGCGTTCGTCAGAGAATCCCATATTAATCCTCTTAGTTTCTTCAGTCTGCCGTATAGAGGTCACGGCCTAAGCTTCGTTAGTGGGTATTGTTAGATTTTCCTCCTCCAGCCTAGTGTTCGCCTGCGCGGGAAGAGCTGCCAGAGGCCCAGCAGTGATAGCTGTTTGAATGGCACCCCGGAAGCACTCTACGGCGCCTTGGAAGTCAGCGTGCATAGTGATGATTCCTTGAGGTCCCGACATCTTCAGTATCATGTACGGGTAATGTGGAATGGCCATGAACTTCACCAGTCCTGGCCTTCCGATGATGGCATTATACCCGCAGTCGAAGCACGCAACTTCGAACCTCAAGAACTCGGTTCTGTAGTTCTCTGGGGCCCCGAAGGTGACGGACAGGTAGATGTGCCCGAGTGGGTACTCCCCTTCTGTCGACACAATGCCGAAGAAAGGAGTATCTGACTTGGTGAGGTCTTTGAGTGCGACCCCCAGGGCCTGGAGCGTCCGGGGGAAGGTGACGTTGATGCTGCTTCCCCCATCCACTAATACTTTCTTCACCCGGCTCTCTTGGATCACCAGATCAATGAGGAGTGGGTATGTGCCAGGATGATCAAAGTTGAGCCATTGATCAGCTCGGCTGAAGGTTATCGCATGCTCCGACCACCGGTAAGGAGCTGGGGCACTGGTGGTAGCCACCAGGACCTTCCGATCGTTGAGCTTTTGCTGCCTCCAGTTCTCTTGTGCTCCATGCCCTCCGAAGATGATGTTGACATCCCTCTAAATGCATGGAAAAGCTCCACCCCTTCCTGTTGCTGAGGCTGCCTGGGCTCGCCAGGCTCTCCTTGTGGTGGGGGAGGTAGCAGAGGCTGGAATGGTCGGTCATGCCCGGCGGTGTAACGCCCCGAATTTTGCAGTTGAATTTTTTTCTTTTCTTTACTCGCCAAAATTCGGGCGTTACCTTTTCTTTTTCTTTTTCCCTTCGCTAAACCTTGACCTTTTCCAAAGTTCTAGCGGGATTCGGTTTGGAATTCCCGTGTAAGAAAAACCCTAAATACTTTATGTTGTTTGATGCACCATGCCGAACCTTGCATTTCTTTTGATTGCTTTGAAAGCGCAATTGCATTCATGTAGAAAGATCGGATTTCGAAAATGAGGAGAAGATCTTTTCTTTCTTTTTTCTCTCTCTCTTTCTCTCTCCTCTTTTTCTCTCTCTCCCGCGCCGTGGGCCGACCCCGGCCGGCCCAGCCGCCCCTGGCGCCCCCTCTTGGGCCTTGGCAGGCCCAACCGCCCCCCCACCTCCCTTTTTTCCCCAAACCCTCTCCCTCTCCCTCTCATTTTCCCTCTCTCATTCTCTCCCTAGCCGCCGCCCCTACCCGCCCCCTGCCCTAGCGCCGCCCCTGCCCTAGCGCCGGCCGCCGCCCTCGCCGTCGGCCGCCCCTCGCCGGTGAGTCCCCCCTCCTCCCTCTCTCCCTCCTCCCTCCCTCCCCCCTCCCCCTCCTCTCTCCTCGGCCACCGCCTTGGCCGCGCCCCCAGCCGCCCCGGCCGTGCCCCCCAGCCGGCCGCTGGCCGCCCCCGGCGCGCCCCCCTGGCCGCCCAGCCGGCCGCTGGCCAGCCCTGGCCGCGCCCCTGGCCGCGCTCGGCCGCCCGCCCTGGCCGCGCCCCCTGCGCAGGGCCGGTTCAACCGCCCCTAGGGCCGGTTCAACCGCCCCCCTCTGTTTTTTTTTTATTTTTTTTATTTTTATTTTATTTACTTTCTGTGCTCATAGCTATTTTATTTTAGGTAGGCTAATCATTGTTCATGCCATTGAAATAGGAAGTTTAATTTAAAATTCCGTTATGCTAGTTGATTCATGTAGTTAATTGTTTACCTCGTGCAATGTTGATCAACTTAAAATGATTAGGTTTCCATTAGTGTATATGTAACAGAATTCTTTTGTTAAGAACCAATTGTAATTGATCGTTAGTGCATAAGATTTAACCCCCTGCGAGACCCTTTCCCGTTTCTTTCTAACCATAACAAATGCGATATCGAATGTCATACTTGATGCATACTCACTTTATTTGTTCCCTTGTATGGTGTACTGTTCTTTTGTATTAAATGTGGATGGATGTATGTATGTTTGCAATCGCATAGAGAACGATCCGGTCGAAGAGCCCGAGGAATTCGCAGGAGAAGCCCCTGAGCAGCAGTCGGGTGGTGGAGGCAAGTGTCCTTTGACCTATCTCTGTCCTATTCATTATTTAATTCACCTCCCGCTTACACATTTATGCCTAAGGATTGACTAGCTTTTGTTATCCATGTCCTTGTTTACCTATTCGGGTTGGATTATTACTGTTTAGCTCTATGCTATTGCTCAACTTTAATCAATGAACATGATGTGGTTATCTATGATACGCTGTTTTCCCTTCTCTTATGATGATGTGATACTTGTGGTCTTCAAGGGGGCTCGAGCGGTTTCTCGAGTGCCTCTCCGTAAGGACCTGTTCTATGGATGACCGCCCGGGAAAACAGTGCAACCATGAGGGTGGAATGGGGTGCCCTTAGCTGAATAATTAGAGGATCCGGGATGTAGTTCACTTAGCCGTCGTGCCGTCAATGGGGCTCGGTGTATGCGGCTCGCTCTGCCAAGTTTGGGTTCGCCCCTTGGGGAGGAGTGCGGTGCATTTAGGAAACCTAACGGGTGGCTACAGCCCCGGGGAATCTTTGTAAAGGCTACGTAGTGAGACCCTGCCAATTCACCTTGGTAGTGTTTAAGGGTTTGATCGGCCCGAGGCAAGGGGGAATCACGGCTTGTGGGTAAAGTGCACAACCTCTGCAGAGTGTTATGAAACTGATATATCAGCCGTGCTCACGGTTATGAGCGGCCAAGGGAGCTCCAGTGATTAGTGGTACTTGATCAGAGATACTTTGGTACAGGTGACAATGAGATTGATGGTTCTGATTACGATTATGGTATTGGTAAGTGGTATTCTTTCCGTTTGGAAAGGATACATTGGGCTAATAACTTGGGTTAATGTTAAAACCTGGCTTTCTACTAGTAAGTAATAACCTGACCAACTAAAAGCAACTGCTTGACTTATCCCCACATAAAGCTAGTCCACTGCAGCCAAACGGGATGCTTGCTGAGTATGTTGATGTGTACTCACCCTTGCTCTACACACCAAACCCCCCCCCCCCCAGGTTGTCAGCATTGCAACCACTGCTCAGGCGAAGATGAAGCTGTGGAAGGAGACTTCCAGGAGTTCCAAGACTACGACGAGTTCTAGGTGTGGGTTAGCGGCAACCCCCAGTCGGCTGCCTGTGAAGGCCGCGTTATCTACGTTTCTTTTCCGCACTTTGATTTATTGTAAGAACTATATGGACGTCTCAGACGTATGATGTAATCGACTATTTCCCTTATTAATACTATTTTGAGCACTGTGTGATGATGTCCATATTATGTAACTGCTGTGTACGTGAATAACTGATCCTGGCACGTACATGGTTCGCATTCGGTTTGCCTTCTAAAACCGGGTGTGACATAAGTGGTATCAAAGCCGTGTTGACTGTAGGACCGCTAACCTAGAGTAGAATGGTCGTTCTAAGGACTATAGACCTCTGTCTCTGCCTTGACTTTGATATCCCTTCAAAAGTTGGTCATACCGACCAAACCTATGTTCTACTATATATAATACCTTGCTGAAAATCATGTTTTATTCTAATCCTTCATTTACTTATGATTCATTATTTGCTGGTCATATTAATTCCGTTCTCACCCTTTTGCTTGCGATGTCTTTTGTAGATGGCTCGACTTAGACACACTGCACGAAAGTCAGTCATCCCCTTCTTACCCTCCCGCCTTGCTGAGCGTCCGCTTCGCCGTCCCGTGGCCGGACAGTCCAGCCACTTGGAGAGACTACACCACCGCCTGCGTGAGGAGCAGGAGCGTCGACGACAGGAGCAGCAGAGCTCTTCCTTCTCGCTCCACCAGGAGATAGAGTCTGTGAGGAGCTGCTCCCCTGTGCTTCCTCTGGAGCCGCCCCCTGCACCACCACTGGGCGCCCCAGCTTCTGGAGTAGCTGCTGGAGGAGACCCAGACGACGGAGATGGCGACGACAGCTCGAGTCACGACACCGACTTCTCTGCTAACCCTGAGCCGGAAGGATGGGTTGCTCGACCCATCACTCGCGACGCTGCTCGCGGGTGTCACTTCCACGATGCGCTCGACACCCTGTTACGTCGGGCATTTGACCGGCATACTTGGTCCGTCGAGTATCGCTGTGTGGTCTACCAGCATAGTCGCGGGGTCTACCCGGACCGCTGGGAGGCGATTTGCTTGGTGCGCTGCCCGGAGAACAGTCTCCAGGGTGCAGAGGCCTGTTCAGAGCACTATTCTATCTCTGAGCGGGACTCAGCTGAGGCCGCCATGCAAGATGCTGCACGGCGTGCGCTTTCGCACTACTGCTCGGTTTTCGGTGGGGCAGCTGACGGTCTTGACCTGAAGTATTACCCCCGCCGTCCATCTGGCAGCACAGGAGGCGTGATTGTCTCACCTGTCGGTGAGGGCAATCCTAGGTTGAGCAGCACAGTCAACCTAGCCGCCGTGCTAAACACGGAGCTGGACCATGCATTAGACGAGCTGAGTAGGGCTCGTGCTGAGATCGCCCTGCTGCGGGCTGAGCGCGCGGAACGTCGTTATTTGGATGGTGGTTCCCCCGCTCCCGTTGGGACTCAGCACCCGTACCGCTCACCTCAGCGTGGACACCAGTCTTATGGCAACCCCGACTGCAAGACCAAGATAACTCTAGAACCATAGATCGTTAGAGTTGGATCTTGTAATTAATACGAAATATATATACGTAGAAGCTTCAGTCTTAGCGTTAGTCTCAGTCTTAGTTAGTCTTAGTTAGACAGGGTAGTTTGCTATATCCTGTGCATTTATGTTTGTCATGATGAACTATGTTTGGTTTGAATCTTTGTAATGACTGCCACCAGAGTGTGGGTACCCCCTGCATTTTGGTTTATCTATTATGTTAATGGAGTTAGTTATATAGTTGGGAAACCCCTTTTATTCCACTTTCCTTTCTATCTGAGAAGCTGTGTGGTCTGTGTTGGAGATCAGTGAAGATGCTCACCTGTTCAGTGCTGTTGAGGAATTCTCTTCTCTTCTCTTATGCTGCAAGATTTGCCAGATCAGTTCTGATGTGTGGTTGCATTCTGCAGATGTCAGAGAACAGGCGTAGAGGAGGAAGGCGTGCTCAGCAGGAGCGAGCCGCTCAACAGGAGGAGGTGCCCCAGCAGCAGCACCTGCCGCCCCCGCCCCCGATGTCCATCGAGCAGATGTTTCTGATGCAGACTCAGGCAGTTCAAGCCATCGGTCAGACTCTGGCCGCCATTCAGCAGCAGCAGCAGCAGCAACAGCAGCAAGCACCACCCCAGCCTCAGATGCCTCAGATGCCCAGAGACAAGCGTGCTGAATTCATGAGAGGTCATCCACCAACGTTCGCTCACTCTTCTGACCCCATGGATGCTGAAGATTGGCTGCGCACTGTGGAGCGGGAGTTGCATACCGCTCAGTGCGATGACAGGGAGAAAGTTCTGTATGGTCCCCGTCTGTTGAGAGGAGCAGCCCAGTCATGGTGGGAGTCTTACCTCGCCACCCATGCCCATCCTGACGCCATCACCTGGGAAGAGTTCAGAGGTAGCTTTCGTCAGTACCATGTCCCTGCAGGTCTGATGACAGTGAAGAAGGAGGAGTTCCTGGCCCTCAAGCAAGGGCCATTGTCTGTCAGTGAGTACCGGGACAGGTTTCTGCAATTGTCTCGCTATGCTCCTGAAGATGTCAACACCGACGCCAAGCGACAGTACCGTTTCCTGAGAGGCTTGGTTGACCCTCTGCAGTATCAGCTGATGAACCACACCTTCCCGACATTCCAGCACCTGATTGACAGAGCAATCATGACAGAGAGAAAGCGTAAGGAGATGGAAGATCGTAAGCGCAAGATCAGTGGACCCCAGCCTAGAAGCAGCAATCGTCCTCGTTTCTCAGGCAATCAACCTCAGCAGTTCAGGCAGAACCAGCGTCCACCTCAGCAGCGTCAGCAGTTTCAAAGGCAGTATCCTCAGCACTAGTACCAGAACCGTCAGAGCAATCAGTCAGGAGGTCAGTTTCAAAGGCAGAATCAGCAGGCCCCTCGTCTTCCTGCCCCAGCAAGCCAGCCGAACAGTCAGGCAGCACCAGCTCAGGTTGGAAACAGGGCGTGTTTCCACTGTGGAGAGCAAGGCCACTGGGTGATGCAATGTCCGAAGAAGGCAGCCCAGCAGCAGTCAGGCCCCAATGCCCCAGCAAAGCAGAATGTGCCTCAGCCTGGAGCAGGCAACCGCTCTCAGCCGCGCTATAATCATGGGAGACTGAACCACTTGGAAGCTGAAGCAGTTCAGGAGACCCCCGACATGATAGTAGGTATGTTCCCAGTCGACTCCCATATTGCAGAAGTGTTATTTGATACTGGAGCAACGCATTCTTTCATTACTGCATCATGGGTAGAAGCACATAATCTTCCAATTACTACCATGTCAACCCCCATTCAAATTGACTCAGCCGGTGGTAGAATTCGAGCCGATAGCATTTGTTTGAATATAAGTGTGAAAATAAGGGGGATAGCATTTCCCGCCAACCTTATAGTAATGGGTACTCAGGGAATAGATGTCATCCTAGGGATGAATTGGCTAGATAAGTATCAGGCAGTTATCAGTTGTGATAAAAGGACGATCAAGTTGGTGTCCCCACTAGGAGAGGAAGTGGTGACTGAGTTAGTCCCGCCTGAGCCAAAGAAAGGAAGTTGTTATCAGACAGCTGTCGATAGCAGTGAAGCAGACCCAATTGAAAGTATCAAGGTTGTGTCCGAATTCCCAGATGTGTTTCCAAAGGACTTACCGGGTATGCCGCCAGAGCGGAAAGTTGAGTTTGCTATAGAGCTTCTTCCTGGAACCGCCCCTATCTTTAAGAGAGCTTACAGAATATCTGGACCAGAGTTGGATGAACTTAAGAAGCAGATTGATGAGCTGTCAGAGAAAGGTTACATTCGGCCAAGCACCTCGCCTTGGGCCGCCCCTGTCCTATTTGTGGAGAAGAAAGATGGCACCAAGAGGATGTGTATTGATTATCGAGCTTTGAATGAGGTCACGATCAAGAACAAGTATCCCTTGCCCAGAATAGAAGATCTGTTCGACCAGTTGAGAGGAGCCAGTGTGTTCTCCAAGATTGATCTGAGGTCAGGTTATCATCAGCTCAGAATCCGACCTTCGGACATTCCGAAGACGGCATTCATTTCCAAGTATGGGTTGTACGAGTTCACAGTGATGTCTTTTGGTTTGACCAATGCGCCAGCATTCTTTATGAACTTGATGAACAGTGTATTCATGGATTACCTTGATAAGTTTGTGGTGGTATTCATTGATGATATTCTGGTTTATTCTCAAAGCGAAGAAGAGCATGCAGATCATTTGAGGATGGTGTTGCAGAGATTGCGAGAGCACCAGTTGTATGCAAAGTCGAGCAAATGTGAGTTCTGGATCAGTGAAGTCCTGTTCTTGGGTCACATAATCAACAAAGAAGGATTGGCTGTGGATCCGAAGAAAGTGGCAGACATTTTGAACTGGAAAGCGCCAACAGATGCTAGAGGAATCAAGAGCTTCATTGGAATGGCCGGGTATTATCGGCGATTCATTGAAGGGTTTTCGAAGATTGCGAAACCAGTGACAGCGTTGCTAGGCAACAAAGTTGAGTTCAAGTGGACCCAGAAATGTCAAGAGGCCTTTGAAGCGCTGAAAGAGAAGTTGACTACAGCGCCTGTCCTAGTCTTGCCTGATGTGCACAAGCCCTTCTCGGTGTATTGCGATGCTTGTTACACAGGTTTGGGATGTGTGTTGATGCAAGAGGGAAGAGTTGTGGCTTACTCGTCCCAACAGCTGAAGGTTCATGAGAAGAACTACCCAATCCATGATCTAGAGTTGGCAGCAGTGGTTCACGCACTGAAGACATGGAGGCACTATCTGTATGGACAGAAATGCGATGTTTACACAGACCACAAGAGTCTGAAGTACATATTCACTCAGTCAGAGTTGAACATGAGGCAACGAAGATGGTTAGAGCTGATCAAAGACTATGAGTTGGAGATTCATTACCATCCAGGCAAAGCAAACGTAGTGGCAGATGCTTTGAGCAGAAAGAGTCAAGTCAATCTGATGGTCGCTCGCCCGATGCCTTATGAGTTGGCCAAGGAGTTCGACAGGTTGAGTCTCGGATTTCTGAACAATTCGCGAGGAGTCACAGTTGAGTTGGAACCTACCTTGGAGCGCGAAATCAAAGAAGCGCAGAAGAATGATGAGAAAATCAGTGAGATCCGGCGACTGATTCTAGAAGGCAAAGGCAAAGATTTTCGAGAAGATGCTGAAGGCGTGATATGGTTCAAAGACCGCTTATGTGTTCCCAATGTCCAGTCTATTCAAGAGTTGATCCTCAAGGAAGCTCATGAGACAGCCTATTCGATTCACCCTGGTAGTGAGAAGATGTATCAGGATCTGAAGAAGAAATTCTGGTGGTACGGAATGAAGAGGGAAATCGCAGAGCATGTGGCTAAGTGCGATAGTTGTCGAAGAATTAAGGCAGAGCACCAGAGACCAGCTGGATTGTTGCAACCGTTGCAGATCCCTCAGTGGAAATGGGATGAAATTGGTATGGATTTCATAGTCGGATTGCCTCGCACTCGAGCCGGCTACGATTCTATTTGGGTAGTGGTGGACCGTTTGACCAAGTCAGCCCACTTCATACCTGTCAAGACCAGCTACAACAGTGCAGTATTGGCAGAGTTGTACATGTCTCGGATCGTTTGTCTTCATGGTGTGCCAAAGAAGATAGTGTCAGACAGAGGAACGCAGTTCACCTCTCATTTCTGGCAGCAGTTGCATGAAGCCTTGGGCACACATCTGAATTTCAGTTCAGCTTATCACCCGCAGACAGATGGCCAGACCGAAAGGACCAATCAAATTCTTGAAGATATGTTGAGAGCCTGTGCGTTGCAAGATCAGTCCGGATGGGACAAGCGATTGCCTTATGCAGAGTTTTCCTATAACAACAGTTACCAGGCCAGTTTGAAGATGTCACCATTTCAGGCGCTCTATGGAAGGAGTTGCAGAACTCCGTTGCAATGGGATCAGCCTGGAGAAAAGCAAGTGTTTGGGCCAGACATTTTGCTTGAAGCCGAAGAAAACATCAAGATGGTCCGAGAGAATCTAAAGATAGCGCAATCGAGGCAGCGAAGCTATGCAGACACAAGAAGAAGAGAGCTGAGTTTCGAAGTCGGAGACTTTGTTTATCTGAAAGTGTCACCGATCAGAGGAGTCAGGAGATTCGGAGTGAAAGGCAAACTAGCACCCCGCTACATTGGTCCGTATCAGATTCTTGCAAGACGAGGAGAAGTGGCCTATCAGCTCAGTTTGCCCGAGAATTTGTCTGCTGTGCATAATGTCTTTCATGTGTCTCAGTTGAAGAAGTGCTTGCGTGTGCCAGAAGAGCAGTTGCCAGTGGAAGGTCTGGAAGTCCAGGAGGACTTGACCTACGTTGAGAAGCCAGCTCAGATCCTTGAGATTGCAGATAGAGTCACCCGGAGGAAGACCATCAGAATGTGCAAAGTCAGATGGAATCACCACTCTGAGGAAGAAGCAACCTGGGAGCGTGAAGATGATCTGATGGCCAAGTACCCAGAGCTCTTTGCTAGCCAGCCCTGAATCTCGAGGGCGAGATTCTTTTAAGGGGGATAGGTTTGTAACGCCCCGAATTTTGCAGTTGAATTTTTTTCTTTTCTTTACTCGCCAAAATTCGGGCGTTACCTTTTCTTTTTCTTTTTCCCTTCGCTAAACCTTGACCTTTTCCAAAGTTCTAGCGGGATTCGGTTTGGAATTCCCGTGTAAGAAAAACCCTAAATACTTTATGTTGTTTGATGCACCATGCCGAACCTTGCATTTCTTTTGATTGCTTTGAAAGCGCAATTGCATTCATGTAGAAAGATCGGATTTCGAAAATGAGGAGAAGATCTTTTCTTTCTTTTTTCTCTCTCTCTTTCTCTCTCCTCTTTTTCTCTCTCTCCCGCGCCGTGGGCCGACCCCGGCCGGCCCAGCCGCCCCTGGCGCCCCCTCTTGGGCCTTGGCAGGCCCAACCGCCCCCCACCTCCCTTTTTTTTCCCCAAACCCTCTCCCTCTCCCTCTCATTTTCCCTCTCTCATTCTCTCCCTAGCCGCCGCCCCTACCCGCCCCCTGCCCTAGCGCCGCCCCTGCCCTAGCGCCGGCCGCCGCCCTCGCCGTCGGCCGCCCCTCGCCGGTGAGTCCCCCCTCCTCCCTCTCTCCCTCCTCCCTCCCTCCCCCCTCCCCCTCCTCTCTCCTCGGCCACCGCCTTGGCCGCGCCCCCAGCCGCCCCGGCCGTGCCCCCCAGCCGGCCGCTGGCCGCCCCCGGCGCGCCCCCCTGGCCGCCCAGCCGGCCGCTGGCCAGCCCTGGCCGCGCCCCTGGCCGCGCTCGGCCGCCCGCCCTGGCCGCGCCCCCTGCGCAGGGCCGGTTCAACCGCCCCTAGGGCCGGTTCAACCGCCCACCTCTGTTTTTTTTTATTTTTTTTATTTTTATTTTATTTACTTTCTGTGCTCATAGCTATTTTATTTTAGGTAGGCTAATCATTGTTCATGCCATTGAAATAGGAAGTTTAATTTAAAATTCCGTTATGCTAGTTGATTCATGTAGTTAATTGTTTACCTCGTGCAATGTTGATCAACTTAAAATGATTAGGTTTCCATTAGTGTATATGTAACAGAATTCTTTTGTTAAGAACCAATTGTAATTGATCGTTAGTGCATAAGATTTAACCCCCTGCGAGACCCTTTCCCGTTTCTTTCTAACCATAACAAATGCGATATCGAATGTCATACTTGATGCATACTCACTTTATTTGTTCCCTTGTATGGTGTACTGTTCTTTTGTATTAAATGTGGATGGATGTATGTATGTTTGCAATCGCATAGAGAACGATCCGGTCGAAGAGCCCGAGGAATTCGCAGGAGAAGCCCCTGAGCAGCAGTCGGGTGGTGGAGGCAAGTGTCCTTTGACCTATCTCTGTCCTATTCATTATTTAATTCACCTCCCGCTTACACATTTATGCCTAAGGATTGACTAGCTTTTGTTATCCATGTCCTTGTTTACCTATTCGGGTTGGATTATTACTGTTTAGCTCTATGCTATTGCTCAACTTTAATCAATGAACATGATGTGGTTATCTATGATACGCTGTTTTCCCTTCTCTTATGATGATGTGATACTTGTGGTCTTCAAGGGGGCTCGAGCGGTTTCTCGAGTGCCTCTCCGTAAGGACCTGTTCAATGGATGACCGCCCGGGAAAACAGTGCAACCATGAGGGTGGAATGGGGTGCCCTTAGCTGAATAATTAGAGGATCCAGGATGTAGTTCACTTAGCCGTCGTGCCGTCAATGGGGCTCGGTGTATGCGGCTCGCTCTGCCAAGTTTGGGTTCGCCCCTTGGGGAGGAGTGCGGTGCATTTAGGAAACCTAACGGGTGGCTACAGCCCCGGGGAATCTTTGTAAAGGCTACGTAGTGAGACCCTGCCAATTCACCTTGGTAGTGTTTAAGGGTTTGATCGGCCCGAGGCAAGGGGGAATCACGGCTTGTGGGTAAAGTGCACAACCTCTGCAGAGTGTTATGAAACTGATATATCAGCCGTGCTCACGGTTATGAGCGGCCAAGGGAGCTACAGTGAATAGTGGTACTTGATCAGAGATACTTTGGTACAGGTGACAATGAGATTGATGGTTCTGATTACGATTATGGTATTGGTAAGTGGTATTCTTTCCGTTTGGAAAGGATACATTGGGCTAATAACTTGGGTTAATGTTAAAACCTGGCTTTCTACTAGTAAGTAATAACCTGACCAACTAAAAGCAACTGCTTGACTTATCCCCACATAAAGCTAGTCCACTGCAGCCAAACGGGATGCTTGCTGAGTATGTTGATGTGTACTCACCCTTGCTCTACACACCAAACCCCCCCCAGGTTGTCAGCATTGCAACCACTGCTCAGGCGAAGATGAAGCTGTGGAAGGAGACTTCCAGGAGTTCCAAGACTACGACGAGTTCTAGGTGTGGGTTAGCGGCAACCCCCAGTCGGCTGCCTGTGAAGGCCGCGTTATCTACGTTTCTTTTCCGCACTTTGATTTATTGTAAGAACTATATGGACGTCTCAGACGTATGATGTAATCGACTATTTCCCTTATTAATACTATTTTGAGCACTGTGTGATGATGTCCATATTATGTAACTGTTGTGTACGTGAATAACTGATCCTGGCACGTACATGGTTCGCATTCGGTTTGCCTTCTAAAACCGGGTGTGACAGGCGGAGTGCTTGAAGTCCCTGCAGTTCCGTAGCGTGTGGCGCATGTCCTTGTGGTACAGACACTGGGCATCGAGGATTTCATCCAGTGTCCGTACCCCTCCGTGGGGTGCGCCGCGGGCTCGAGCGACGGGTGGCCCGGCGGTGTGCACCTCCTTGCGGGGCCTCTTCTCCCAGCGCCTGTCCGACTGCTAGTTCGTGTCACGCCGTGGCGTGGGTGGTGCGGGTTTCGTGCCTCCGATGAGGTCCTCGGCCCATTCATCCACGGTGATGTAGAGGTCTGCCTCCCGAAACAATTGTTCGGAGGTGGCATGCGCTTTCTAGAGTATGGCTCGGAGAAAGGCCGAGTCATTGGATCCTCGGTAGAAGTCTTCAATCACCGCCGCCTCAACGACTTCGGGGATGTGGTTCCTCATTGTCTGAAACCTCTTGAGGTATGACTGAAGGGTTTCATAGCTCTGGCACCGGATGGATTTGAGGTCGCATGGCTGCACTGACTTATCGGACAGGGACTGGAAGTGGGCGATGAAGCACCTACTGAAGTCGCTCCAATCATCGGTGCAATGTCGGGGTAGATGTCGGAGACACTGCAGCGCGTCTTGCCCCAGCACAATGGCAAGTACGCCATCATCATGTCCTCCGTTTCTCTGGCGGCCCGGGTGGCAGTCGTGTAGACAGGCAACCAGCCGCTCGGGTCCTGCTTGGGCTCGTACTTGTCGATGTTGGAGACCTTGAAGTTGGGGGCGGCACTGGATGGCCCAGAGACGCGGAGTAAGCATGGAAACTCCACACGTGTCTTCCTGTCGGTGTTCGTGCTGTCGGTCCCAGGGAGGGGAGTCAGTAGTATGTTTTCTCGACCGTCCCTAGAATGTCCCACTAGTCGAGGCTATGACCGACTCAACACGAGTGGTGCGACTTCGTGATGTCACCACACGTTCCGCGCGACCGTTCCTCCGTCGCCGTGCTTCACGCTGGAGAGGTTCTTCCCCTTGCATGGTAGGCTCGTCGTCGAAGACGGGTGCTGACTCCAATCTCCCCCCAATGAAGAGGATGTCGGGGTAGAAAGGTGCCAGCGCGATGGCACTCTTCTTTCCATCCTCCTTTGAGGGCGAAGGCGTCAGAAAGATGGCTCGGTGTGTTCTCGTCCCCTGACTCGGGGTGTTTGCTTCCTTCTTTCGAGTGATCCGTGTCCACTCGTTTGTGGGCCAGGTGGACAGCGGAGTTCTTCGGGTAGGCGAGCTCCCGACCTTCGGCTTGTAAGGGGTCATCTTCCCTCGAGATGCGGGTGGTGGCGCCATCCGCTGTTCTGCTCTGACTCCCCTCGGGATTTCTGAGGAAAGCTTCTTCTCCAACGGATCTACCACGAGGTGCAGAGTCTCCTTTTCATATGCTATGGACGAGATGGTTCCAAAGCAGAACATAGTTCCGGGGCGAAAGGCGATCTGGCAATTGGAGGTGATGACCATTGAGCTAGCTTGGATCAACGACACACCCCCTACCTGGCGCGCCAGCTGTCGGTGTTTAGAGTCCGACCGCACACCCAGGGTTACCCTTGCGGTGATTTTGGGTAGGATGGTGCTGTTGATTGTAACTCAATGGTTCGTGCTGGACGCACGAGAGAGAGAGAGAGAGACAGACGATTTTCTACAGGTTCGTGCCGCTTGGAGAGGCTTAATACCCTACTTCCTGGGGTGGATCTGTATATGGTGTGTTACAAGCGGTGCCTCCCGAATGGAGAAAAGCTAATGAGATAAGTAGATGGGAATGAAAATGATGGGGTTCCCCCTGGGCCTAATAAGTAGATGGGAATGAAAATGATCACATGTCTCCTAAATAATAGTGAACCGACTGAACTAATCTCCCGAAAATCCTGCCGACTTATCCCTAATCCGCCACGACATTTGAGGGCGCTAAGCATGGGAAAGTCGGACAGTTTCTTTGGATAACGCATGATTCGACGGACTGCTTGGGCTCGAGTCTGTCACCTTCTCAGGTTGGCCCATTCCGCCAGTAGCTTTTGCTCGGCCCACGAAGGGATGGCTGTTGGGGACTTGTTCTCAAATGCTATGAATTAAGAACAAGGCAACACAAAGAAAATTTAATTGTTAATGCCCTTCGTCCTTCGAAGCATTATTTCCCTTAGGATATAACGATCTTCGGACGAAGGTTACGAAGGATGTACCTTCATTATTACAGTATATGTTAATGAAAGACGAAGCATACGAAACATGAGAAATATCATGGATAATCATATAACATTATTATCATATCTTTATTATATCATCTTGGATGAGTAAGAACGATATTGAATTACATTTGTACCTTCGGCTTGAGAAAAGGCAAAAAGTCCAAGCGTGACGCACGAATGAATACAAGTCAGCGTGAACAGTACGACTGTACTATTCTTCTATTTATAGGCACAGGGCACAGCCTGTGTAAAATTACATTCATGCCCTTTACATTTATCATTGACTTAAGGACAATCCAGCGAGGACTAAATAGCCTTTTCCCCTTTAAGTCGGTTCCTTTTTCTGCCGCTGAGCCGAAGCTCCCTTGCGCGTAGCTTCAGAGCTGCATCATCCTTCGTCTCAACCATACTTTTCATATTGTGTACAGTTTTATTCCTAGTCCGAAGGTACCTGTACATATGTTACACTTGGGAAACATTGTTAAATCAAGTTTTTGAGGACCTTCGGAAGACGAAGGCCCCCAACAGTAGCCCCTCGAAGTATTAATTTGTTATAACAACGAATTCAGACTGCGACATGAACGAAGGCATTAAGCCGAAGGTCCAAAAAACACCTTCCCTTTGCTAGAATAGCAATAGTCAATGACTGATGGGGTCCACTGAATTGCAAGGCACTGGGCGTATAAATATGAACCCACACCGGCAACATTTGATACGCTATTTCTAGCATTCGCGTTATTTTCTCAAACTTTTTAACTCTTGCTTACTAGCTCTCGCCTGATTTTCAAGCTTTTCGAGATTCGACTTAAAGACGCGTTTGCACCATGTCTGGGGAAAAAATAACTGAGGAGATGAAGCTAACTGAGGAGACGAAGTTGTTTGAAGAGAAGAAGGTTGCAGATCCTTACATTGCTGGGTTTATTGAGTCCATGGCAAAAACAAATACAGAGAAAATTACTAAGGAGATCCTGGAGGGTTTATCCGAAGATTCTGATGAGAGTGATAGATATGACGTGGAAAGTGGGGATGAAGACTCTGAGGATCGACCATGGCACCCAAGCCATACTATCTTCGGAAAATCAACTGTCAAGCAAAGTCATATTGATGCCATGAGAGGGAGATATTTTCACGACATGTCTATTGTCAGAGTTGGAGGAGACAGTACTGCTCCTGCTCCGGAGGAAAACAAAGTTGTTATATACCGGAGGAAAACAAAGTTGTTATATACCAGATCTTCCTTCATCAGATCACGCCCGAAGCCATAATAAGGATGGGAATTTTTATCTGGGCTATAAGGAGTCAGGGGCTAGAGCCAAGCGCAAAATGTTTCTGTAGAATGCACGAGCTTTTGTATGAGACGAAGGCTACTCGTAAAGAAAAGTACCACAACAACTTCGGTTGTTATGGATTTATTGCTCGCCCCAATGCAAGCCACTCGGTGCCAACATTACAGAAGAGATGGCCCAGGGCCTGGATGGAGGAGTGGTTTTATGTTAAGAATGATTTAAAGAAAAAGAGGATATCAGGGAAGTTATCTAGCGCCCCATATGGTCCCGCTTCGACCTCCAAAGGCCGAAGGTGGAAATTGATAGCGGCGTTGAAGAGTGTCAGAAGGCCTTTAGCACTGTGTGTTCATTTACTGGCACAAGAGATTTAATTCAAGAGCACATAGCGTTCAGGGTATGGCCACTTGTGGAGAGCTGGGAAATACCGAAGGAGACCACCACCGATTCTAGTGAGGGTGGTTTAGTCCAATTGAAGTATACCTTCAGATTTGGAGATAAGTTTGATGAGCCAAACGATGATTGGCTGAAGTGTATTGAAGCTACTAGCAACGAGCTACTTGGGGCATACTCCAAGGCCGAGGACAATGCTTTGTCCACAGCTTTTGGGGGTCGGAACAAGAAAAGATTGAACAGGGTATTTGATGCTATTAGCTTCGTATACCCTAATTATCGCTACCCGCTGCGAGGGCAAGAGAAAAAGAGAAAGATTGCTGCTTCGGTCATCACAGCTGAGCCGAAGGGCAAGAAGATAAAGGTTCTGACTCACCGGCCGTGTTATATTGAACCGGCCGTGATACCTGAATTTGGCAAAGGGACTTCTTCAGCTGCCGAAGTAAAAGAAACCGTTCCGATTGTGCAGAGCACTGAAGAGCCGACTGTAGTGCCGAAGGTAACTACAGTTGGGCCAGCCGAGGCTGAAGATAATAAGGCCAAAGAGTCACAGGTGGAAAGAGTGATAGAAATGCCAGAAATCCTGAGCCCACTGGCAGCGATAGATTTGCCAAAGATGCATAGAGCTCCTGCTGCAACTCCCAAGAGAAGTAGGATGGCTAACGTGTTGGATGCTGTGATGGAGACTACAAAGGCCTTGAGCCCTGCTCCTACGAAGAAAATTTTTGAAACTGCCAAAGCGCAATCCGAAGCCAAAACTGGGCAAGCAGAAGCCAAAGCTATAAAAACTCAGGCTGAAGTCGAAGGTGAGCCTTTAGCGCCCGCCGCGACGAAGACTGCCACACCTGAAGAAAGAACGGTAGGGCAGATTTCACCTGAGAAGATTGAAACTCTTGCTCCCGAAGCTTCGATCGAAAATGTTGACTACATCATTCGACATGCTTCGGGAAAGAAATTGACCGAAGAAGAAATTCTGGAAGCTAGACATTATGCGCAGAAGTTAAAATATCCAAAGGGAGCTTTAGTATTTAATGACACTAATGATGATGACTTCTTATACTGTCTCCCGGACAACAAAGAAATATCCGTTTGTCGGGAGATATGTAAAAGCATGGGATTCCCAAAGCTAGAAGATGGTCTTTCGATTTTGTCGAAGGATGACCTTGCAGATAGCCTAGCATACAACAATATAAAGGTATAGAAGTTAGCCTTGATTTTGAGAATGACGTATTTTATTTATCATGCTCAATTCTTTCTTCTCTTTTGTTACAGGGCTTGATTCTTAGCAATGCCCTGAGGGAACAGAAGAATATTGAAGAAGAAGGCTATACAATGGCTCTGAATAACCTTCATTCAGAGGTGATTGAATTGAGAAACAAAGGTCTTGAAAAAGACAAAATCTTAATTTCATTGGTACACAAAGTGAAGGAAGACAAAGCTAGTTTCAAAGCTTAGGCCGATGCCCAAAAGACTGAAATCGAAGACCTTCGGAAACAACTGGCCGAAGCTAAAGAAAACTGCGCACTCGCACAAGCTAATCAAGAAATTAGCGAATATTGGAAAAATCATCTAGAGAAAAATGTTGAAGAACTTCGCACATCCAAGGAAAGGTGCTTTGAGAAATCCTTGGATTGCATGAAGAAAATAAAAGCTAGCTTCGCCAAAGTGGGTGCCTACTCTGCTGAAGAAAACTTCATATGAGGCGACCCCGAAGGCGTTGTTGAATGGATAAGTGGAGAAGCTGAAACCTTCGAAGGAATTTTGAGTGATCGCAGGGATGTTTGCGCGTTTTCCGCTGCGCGGGGAATTTCAGCCATCTTGGAGAAGGCGGGATGTGATCACATTAAAACCTTAGCCCAGGCCGAAGCTGCCTTCTCCACAGATGATACGAAGGATCCTTAAGCTGAAGCAACCTTGATGGGTGGGAAATTTTACAATGATGTCTGGGTGAATCGTGGCCGAGAGATGGCCCATGAAATTATAAAGAAAAGTGAAAAAGACACCCATGATGCCCGAACAGAAGCAAGACGAGCTGAAGAAGCTGCAGAGCGCGAAAAGCGTATAGGTATTATTTTTGGTTTTTAGCTTTGGCATTTGTTTTTGTGGCTTTGGACTAATTAATTTTTCCTACTTCAGCTGGATTATCTCCACCGCCGGAACCGTTCGATCCCCTAGCTGATCCAAAAATGAAGGAAGCACTAGACGTCGTAAACATGGCTGAATCCATTATCGACGATGTCGTCAACAAATTGCTGAACGAAGTTGCAGAAAAAGTCCTTAAAGAGGAATAAATTTTATTGTAATAAACATTTTAAAAAGTTTGATGTATATAACAAATGATGGAAGATTAGGTTTCTACTGTAACGAAACTATGTCATATTTGGAGTGTGTAATGTTTAATTGAATATGTAAATTGTTGCAGTTTATTTCTTTGCAATGCATGAAATTCACACATACCGTTTTTGAGCCTTCGGTGAAAAAACACCTTCCCTTATTTTCATGCTTCGTAAAGAAAAAGATCCATGCTTCGTAAAGAAAGATATCCATGCTTTGTAAAGAGAGATCCCTTCTTGTGACAAGGCTGATAAAACTGTATTTCCCGAAATTTGCTTCGTGCCTTAGCACCTTTTTATTTTGACGAAACATTTGCCGAAGATCAACTTCGTATTCAATTCTCGTGTCATTGATGCAATATGATGTATGATGTGATGTTATGTGAAATGATGTAATGATATGATGCCGAAGACACACTCCCACACGCCCAAACTGGAACACACAAGCTCTGCATCCCCTTGGGAACGACTTTTGAGCTTCTTCACCTTTTATTTCGGTGATATAAGTTCTGCATCCCCTCAGGAACGCCTTTTGAACTTCTTCGCTTTCTATTTCGGCGGTATAAGTTCTGCATCCCCTTAGGAACAACTTTTGAACTTCTTTGCCTTATATTTCGATGGTATTTGGCTCTGCATTCCCTTTGGAACAACTTTTGAGTAGAAAACTTACGCTACGCTCCCTTAGGAGCGACTTTTTGTAGCTTCGGCAATTTAGGCTCTGCATTCCCTTAGGAATGACTTTTGAGCTCGAAACTTACGCTGCGCTCCCTTAGGAATGACTTTTTGTAGCTTCGGCAATTTAGGTTCTGTATTCCCTTAGGAACGACTTTTGAGCTTCATAAATCTGTGAAGAAGATATATTTCATTCTGATAGAGGCAAAATCATTACAAGAAATTAAAACTAAATTTACATTGCTTGTTCCTTATTAAAAAGAAAAATGGCATAGAACATAAAAGTATTTTAGAAACATGATATCGCTCAGTATATGTGCTTTGATTCTGGTACAGTACTATTGACTGTACGAGCTTCGGATTCCTCCCTGAATTCACGTTGTTGCTGGGAGTGCTGGCGCCCTTCTGGCTGCTGGCTTCGGGAATAAGTAGGTTGAAGTAGTGGTGGCGGTGGGAGCTAGGGCCAAGAAGCCTGTGAGTGACTTGCCAAAGCAACAGAAGCTGCAGGTTGGTTGCCCACATATTCTGGTATGTAGGGAGAGCGGCATGAAGCAGTATGTAGGACTTGCTTCGGCTGATTCTGCCGAGCTTCTGCTTCGGCAATCTCTTTTTGCTTCAGAATAGTGATCTGACACGTTCTTGTAGTGTGACCTTTGTCCTCACCACAGAATAAGCAATAAATTTTTCTGGGCTGATCCCCATATCTTCCTTCGAAGCCCCTGCCGCCTCTGCCCCTTGGAGCTGGTGGCCTGAAGGAGCTTTGCTATTGTCCCGAAGACTGTGAGGTGTGCTGTGGCCTCTGAAGCTGGCTTCCTTTGTCATCAGTCTGACTGGAGCTGTGGATTGATCTAACATGCCTAGGGTGGATTCTTCCTCCGAAGCCCGTAGTCATCTCAGAAAATCTGTAAGCTTCCTCCCTTCTTTGTCGGAAGTCATTGTCAGCCCGAATGTACTCATCCATTTTCTGAAGCAGCTTCTCTAGAGTTTGAGGGGGTTTCCTAGCGAAGTATTGGGCCATAGGTCCTGGCCGAAGACCCTAGATCATGGCCTTAATGACGATTTCATTGGGCACTACGGGCGCTTGTGCTCTCAGTCGCAAGAACCTTCGGACATACGACTAAAGGTATTCCTCATGGTCTTGTGTGCACTGGAACAAGGCCTGAGCTATGACTGGCTTCGTCTGAAAGCCTTGAAAACTGGTAACCAGCATGTCCTTGAGCTTTTGCCATGACGTGATTGTCCCTGGCCGAAGAGAGGAGTACCATGTCTAGGCCACGTTTCGGACTGCCATGACGAAGGACTTTGCCATGACAGCTGTGTTGCCTCCGTATGAGGATATTGTTGCCTCATAGCTCATCAAGAATTGCTTTGGGTCCGAGTGCCCATCGTACATGGGTAGCTGGGGTGGCTTGTAGGATTGTGGCCATGGGATAGCCTGCAATTCTGCTACCAGGGGAGAAGCATCATCAAAAGTAAAGGTACCATGATTAAAATCATCCTACCATCCATCTTCATTGAATGAGCCCTCTTGACGAAGCTTGCTATGTTGGGGCCTTTGGTCATGATCATCTTGAGTAAAATGACGCACTTCCTCAGTAGCTTCATCGATCTTCCTTTGAAGATCGGCCAGCCGAGCCATCTTCTCCTTTTTCCTTTGCACCTGTTGGTGGATGATTTCCATGTCCCCGATCTCCTGGTCCAACTCCTCCTCCTGAAGTGTTGGACTGGTGGCCTTTCTCTTTTGGCTTCTGGCCTCTCGGAGAGAGAGAGTCTCCTGGTTTGTGTCCAGTGGCTGCAGTGCAACCCCTAGCGTTGTTATCTTCTTCGGCGGCATGACGAAGGTTGATGCTTTGCCGAAGATTGTGGAAGTGAGTACACCAGAGGTGGGCGCCAATGTTGGGGACTTGTTCTCAAATGCTATGAATTAAGAACAAGGCAACACAAATAAAAGTTAATTGTTAATGTCCTTCGTCCTTCGAAGCATTATTTCCCTTAGGATATAGCGATCTTCGGATGAAGGTTACGAAGGACGTACCTTCATCATTGCAGTATATGTTAATGAAAGATGAAGCATACGAAACATGAGAAATATCATGGATAATCATATAACGTTATTAACATATCTTTATTATATCATCATGGATGAGTAAGAACGATATTGAATTACATTTGTACCTTCGGCTTGAAAGAAGGCAAAAAGTCCAAGCGTGACGAACGAATGAATACAAGTCAGCGTGAACAGTACGGGGGTACTGTTCATCTATTTATAAGCACAGGGCACAACCTGTGTAAAATTACATTCATGCCCTTTACATTTATCATTGACTTAAGGACAATCCAGCGAGGTCTAAATAGCCTTTTCCCCTTTAAGTCGGTTCCTTTTTCTGCTGCTGAGCCGAAGCTCCCTTGCGCATAGCTTCGGAGCTGCATCATCCTTCGTCTCGACCATACTTTTCATATTGTGTACTGTTTTATTTCGAGTCCGAAGGTACCTGTACATATGTTACACTTGGGAAACATTGTTAAATCATGTTTTTGAGGACCTTTGGAAGACGAAGGCCCCCAACAATGGCCTTGCGGGGTAACTAGCCCAAGGCCCCGCGCAAGGACCTTTCACCTTCTAGTGGTCCCGAGGGATATCTGTCCCCCACAGGGACCTCCTTAGCGGCAACCTCCGAAATTGAAACACCCTCGATCGTACCGAGAGGAACTGGATGACTCTGACCAGCAGCATCAAGGGCCAGCATGTCCTCGTGAGCTAGACCACCATCGAAGGTCGACGAAGCACGGGAAGCTGTCCGGGTTACCTCTTGCCCGATAGGATCGCATGGCAAAGGGCCATCATCCGGAACCTCTGAACGGACGATGGAACTTTCAACTTCAGTAGGCTCTGACAAAAGATTTTTAGGGATAGTCTCTTGTAATGCATGGTCAAAGGCAGACATTGTTAACCCCTGGAGGCTAACAAGTCCTGATAAGGCCTGCGTCAGAATGTCGCTGCTCCTACTGATGCGGCTGTTCTTACGAATCAAGGGAATTTCTTCTTCTTCCGCCTCTTTGTCCTCATCAAGCACACAACCGCCAATTCTGGCATCATCACAACCTCTGATATCATCCTCGAGGGTGGTGCTCTCCGGGCCACCGTCGAGGAGTGATGTCGAGGGACCAACATCTTGTTCCAAGCATGATAACTGCCGAAGTCTTTTCTTTCTCTTTTTCTCCTCCAGCGTGGTTGGGTAGTTCGTCCGGTGCAATCGCTTACGATGAACACCTTCAGGATTATGAACTTCTTCGTGCTCACCAAGGTTCTGTCCAATCGCAACAGCCATCGACTCAATACGAGCAGAGTCAGACAATTCTCCAGCCAGCATGCTGAGAACAGCGTTCACCTCGTCCTCATCAGCACTGATCGGCATCTGCAAATGAGTCTGCCTCTCTACCTTAGGAAGATTCCGGAATGGAGCAAGGAAAGCCTCAATGTCATCCAATGAGGGTTGCACTCTATGACCCAGACTGCCATCTTGAACAGGAGAGTTAGAAATGAATTCAGAAAAGGGACTCCATGGAGGTAAATTCTAGGCAGAATAAGATTGAGGAGCACTAGCATTCAAAACCTTGCCCCTTAACATCAAGTCAATCCGGCTCAGCAGGTCCCCGTCACGAATCTGTCTATTGGTAATTCGGGTAGGGTCGTTGACCTTGGTGTACAGATAAGCTGGTACACTCTATCTTTCAGAGGTTGGATGTTCTTGAAGACAAAGTCAGCAACAACAGCTTTGACAGTCAGGCCCTTGTCTTTCAGCATGCATATTTCAGCAAGCAACACCCTGGACTCGGCTAGCTCTGAAGCTGTGGGGGACTATGTCCAGCTAGGCGTGCGGACATCGGGTTGCCTCCCCGATCGGGGGGGGGGGAGAGATTTGTTGTGGTTCTTCATGGTAAACCACTCAAGGCGCCACCCCTTAATGCTATCCTTCAGAGGGATATCAAGGTATTCGATTTTCCTGCCCCGACGAAGCTCCAAGCTAGCACCACCAACAAGTTGATGCTGTCCTCCAGCCATCCCGGGCCGACAGTGGTAGAGATATTTCCAAAACCCGAAATGAGTAAGAATTCCAAGGAAAGCCTCGCAGAGGTGAACAAACACGACAATTTGAAGAACAGAATTGGGGTTTAAATGTGTAAGATTCAGAGCGTAAAAATTGAGGAGGCCATGGAAAAAGGGAGAGGCCGATAGGGCCAGTCCTCGGATAAGAAAGGGCATGAAGACGACAACTTCATGTGTGTCCTCTATTGGAACGGTAACCCCGCGCCAGATTCGCCAAGAGCACAACTCCTTTGGTGGAAGAACACCAGTTTTGACGAGGTGCAAGAGGTCAAACTCAGAGACAACAGACATGTGGTTGCTAGCAAATGGAAGTTGGCTATTAGGATCAATTGGCGGAATAATTAGAACATCAACACTCTATCTCTTCCTCTTGAGAGCCATCGCGATCTCTCAAGCGAAGCGGGTGGACTCAAGAGCTCAGGAAACAAAGAAGCAGCAGAGGAAAAAGCGAGAATTAGGGTTCGGAACTCGATGGGATACGTCAGCATAAATATGAGCTGGCTCGGTAAGTCAGGCGCAAAAGTGCCAGATCATAACTCGGAAAAGTGGAGATCACAAGCAAAACTCGGGCATTACCTCTAAAATGCCAGCGAGCCGCTAAGTGCGCAAACAAAAGCGCGCAGCAATGGACCAGCAATGAACTGCATTATTATTAATAGGGGAGATCGTCGCAAACTCGAGACCGACTCAATACAAGTCGGCCTCTTCACCCCTTGGTCATTACATTACATTACTCTACTACTTACACTACGCTATACTACTACCTAATACTACCTTAATCTACTACTACTTACTACTACTACTACTACTACTGCTATCTATACTAATATCTAAACTAGCAGTATTATGCCGCCGACCTTGCCGTCGCTGCCGTCCCCTTGCCGTCGTCGCCTTTGCCGTCGCCATCGCCCTAGCCGTCGCCGTCACCGTCACCCTTGTTGTCACCACTGTCGCCCTCACCGTCGCCATCACCCTCGCTGTCGCCGCCGCCACCGCCCTTGCCGTCGTCCTCGCCGCTGCTGCCATCGTCCTCGCCACTGCTCCACTCCTCAGAGGAGTCGGAGGAGTCCACGTCTTCCGAGGAGACCTCCTCCGAGTCACCCGATCTACCGAGCCCGGCGCGCTCGATAGAGCGCCAATATGCTCAAACTACAGTGGACAGCCCCATGGAGTCATCCGAGTCCTCGGATGACACCACGGGGGATGCGGGAACGGGCGATCGCTCATACTCAGAGGAAGCTTCCTTTGAGTACTCCAAGTCACCAAAATCCTTCGAGGGAGGACTTGGGGGGCGCTTGCACTTGCCATCAGCGAGGCGAGGCCAACCCTTGCCGTTCTTGCCCCTACCCATGGCTGTGCGGAAAGTGGAGAAGTGAAGAAGAAGAAGAAGAGAGCAAATGATCAAGAGCGAGTGAAGGAAACAACCAGGGCAAGCGGGCTACTTAAAGGGGCCGAGGGGTGACCGTCCACTTCCTACCCCGCTCGCCGAACAGTCGCAAGAATTCAATAAGCAATTCAAGCCGTCTGAAAATGAGTCAGGCAACTAGCGCCATTTCGCGTAACACGACACCGGTTGGACCCAAGTCAATCGCTCAGGCAAATGATTACACCTCTCCATCACATCAAGTTACTACTTCAGGACAACACGATAAACACTCTGCGTACCAAGACACCCTTTGGGCACACCCATTGGGTGTGTTGCCCAAAATTTTCAAGATTTTCTGAAGAAACGATATCCACAAAATATACGCAATGAATGTATCGCAACAAAAGGAGGAGATAGGCTGAAACGGGAGGAAGCACAATTGTGGTTACTAAAGCCTAAGTCCAATCAACAGAAGCATGGAAGCACAAAGCAGGGTGGTGTCCAGCCGAAGGCCATCTGTCTCAACCAACCAGATGTCCAACTTGTCACCGATCAAATTGATTTCAAACCTAACAAGGCATGGACAGATGTCGCCTGGTTATTCTAAAAATACTGATTTCAAAAGCATAAAATGAAGAACTTTAAATGGATTATTTCCTAAATCCACTCAAAGCTCGGGGGCTACACCCACTTCGATGCACTCAATAGATTCACAGTACCTTGAAGACAAAATGCTGATTTCAAAAGCACAAAATGAAGACCTTTGAATGAATTATTTCTAAAACACACTCAAAGCTCGGGGGCTACACCCAATAGATTCACAGTACCTTGAAGACAAAATGCTGATTTCAAAAGGCACAAAATGAAGACCTTTAAACGGATTATTTCTAAATCCACTCAAAGCTCGGGGGCTACACTCAATGGGTGCACCCAACAGCAGTACAAAAGATCAAGCCATGCAACAAACCCATAGGTAGGACTAGGAACCTTCGAGTCGATTATTTCAAAATCAACTCGAAGATTGGGGGCTTGTGGGGGACAGATATTCCCCAGGTCCACTAGGAAGCGAAAGACACTTGCATGGGGCCACAGACCAGTTACCCCGCAAGGTCGTATCATCGTGGGCCGGACAAAGACCGCAAGAGAAATGGGCCGACCCAAGAGGGCAACGGGCTCGTGCCCGGATCATCCATGGATTACGTACAATCTCAAGGAACCGTCCGTTTTTCTTGTGCCCGACATCCTTGAACGTCGGGGATAGATCGAGACAGAGTCGGCGGGTTTTCCTTAAGATAAGCTAAGTTAGTTCGCTATTAGCTAGGAGATATGCTAGAAGAATGTGATCATCATGTACGTAGGGAGTGCCCCACTGTCGTGTATATAAGGCCCAGGGGGAACCCCATCATTTTAATCTCATTATCCCCTCTCCATTCAGGAGACACCACTTGTAACACATCACACATACCGAGCCACCCCAGGAAGTAGGGTATTACGCCTCTCAAAGCAGCCCGAACCTGCAGAAAATCGCCTGTATCTCTTACTCTCTCGTGCTCCTGGCACAAACCATTGAGCTACGATCAGCAACACCGTCCTACCCAAAGGCACCACGAGGGTATCCCCGGTTGTGCGGTCGAACACTAGACAACGACAGGAGACATCCACATAGTCATTAACATAGATCAAAGTGCGAAAACGAAACGTAGCTAAACACGGCCTTCACAGGCAGCCGACTGGGGGTTTGTCGCTCACCCATGCCTAAAACTCATCATATTCTTGGAACTCCTAGAAATCCTCCACCACAACTTCATCTTCTCCTGAGCAATGGTTGCTATGTGAATAACCTAGGGGGTTTGGTGTTGTAAAGCAAGGGTGAGTACACATCAACATACTCAGCAATTGTCCCGTTTGGCTGTGGTGGACTATCTTTATGTGGGGTTAAGATCAAGCAGTTGCTTTTAGTTGGTCAGGTAATTATTACTAGTAGAGAGCCAGGTTTTAGCATTAAAACCAAGTTATTAGCCCAAAAGTACCCCTTCTAAACGGAAAGAATACCATACGCCATAATCATAATCATCAAAACCCTAATTATCCTCAACCTCATCTGTAATCATAGTATCTCTAGTCAATGGAGCTCCCAATGCCGCTCAGAGCAGTGAGCACGACTGATATATCAGTTTTATAACACTCTGCAGAGGTTGCACACTTTACCCACGAGCCGTGATTCCTTTTTGGCTCGGGCCGATCAAACCCTTAAACACTACCAAGGTGAATAGGAAAGGTTTCACTACGTAGCCTTTACAAAGATTCCCAGAGGCTGTAGCGTTCGTTAGGTTTCCTTAATGTACCGCACTCCTCCCCAAGGGGCAAACCACTCTCGGTAGAGCGAGCCACATACACCGAGCCCCATTGATGGCACGACAGTGAAGAAAACTACACCATAGTTCCTCTAATTAATTAGCTAAGGGCATCCCATACCACTCTCATGGCTATATTGTTTTCCTGGGTGGTCATCCAACGAACCAGTCCTTATGGAGAGGCACTCGAGAAACCGCTCGAGCCCCCTTAAATGTCATAATGCCATCATCATAATCAAAAGTGAACATCGTATCATAAATAATCTCATCATGTTCATTGATTAAAGTAATGCGCTAGCATAGAGCTAATCCAAAAATGACCAACCTAAATAGGTGAACATGGATAGGATAAACGAGAACTAATAAATCCTTAGGTATAAATTGTGTAAATGCGGGGAGTGAATTATAAAAAGAGTAGGACAAAAATAGGTCAGAGGACACTTTCCTTCACCAACCAGCTGCTGCTTAGGGTCTTCGCCTGCAACTCCATCGGACTCCGCCAACGGACCGTTATCTATACGAGTTCAAACATACATTCCACAATCTTAACATAGAAATAAACAATAAACCACAATAAAATATTACAACTAAACAGACGCGTGGCGTAGGACTGGCCTCTACGACTATGCGAGAAAAGAAACCACAACTGTAACACCCCAGGTGTTACCCAAGGCCCTGGCCAAAGGAACACATTTATGTCCTATTTATCCTATATGCTAAATTGGAAAGTGAAGGCACTAAAAGCTTTAGAATCATGGCTAAGCTAAGTATTTATCATAATAAGAGAGATACCCTAGCCTTCATACATTCTCCCTCATGAAAAAGCTTCTAAAACCCTAATTTCCCTCTTAAGCCATTAAACCCTAAACATGGGATAAAAGGGGAAAAGATTATACAAATAGCCAAATCATGAAATGAAACCTTTATCAAAGATGAAGTATATTAGTAAATCTACAAGATTTAGTAAGGAAAATGTTGCAAAAAGGCCCCACAAAAACCCCAAATCAATTCACTAAGTGGAGAACACACTAGAGCCATCAAGAATTTCCCTATGTCCCAAATCAACCCTAGACTAAAGATCAGATGTGTTCACCCTTGTGCTGGCACCAAAACCACTTGGTCCAAATAACAAAAAGTGGCCAAACTACCCAAGGCACACCCCTGAAAAATTTGAACCCAAACCAGGGTCGTTTGACACGGTTGGCATCCTTTTTGTCGCTGGTGAACAGTGCAGACATACAAGACTTGGCGCCACCATATCTTCTAAGCTAGGGCAGATCTTCCCTTGGAACTCACATGAACTAGCTAGCCCTAGGTGCCAGGAAGAAATCTTGCACAAGACTTTTGGCAAGATTCGCACGTTTGTGAGCTCTGCAGGCGCAAGAACTTGGGCAGATGAACACGACCACGTGTTCGACGCGCCCTGGCAACGCTAGAGCACGCCCTCGGCGCTCGGCCCGCGCGCGCAGCCCCGCGCCGTGTCACACCATGCCCACGCCCGCGCCCACGGCTATAAAACCCACACCGGTCTCGACCGTACACCCCCGCACGCTCCTAACCCCGCCCGAGCCCGAGTTCGCCGGCGTTTGCCCAGAGAACGGCGTGCTAGCAGCCGCGCAAGCCACAGCCACCGTAGACCGGCCAAGCTAGCCATCCTCCACCCCGTCCGACCCTTGGGATAGCTTCTCCGGACCTCAGTGAAGTTCCCCGAGCTGCGGTTTGGACACTACCTCACCGGAGACACCGAATCGACATCGCCGGACTTCAACCAACCGCCGTCACACGTAGACCGAGCCCCACAGTAAGCCATTCGTCGATTCCTTGTACCTATAGCATCCTTCGCATCCCGTGAAGCTCCCTGTGCCATTTGATTGAACCCTACCGCCGTGAGCAGGCCGGAGCACACGCCGCCGACGAGCCCGACCGCCTGCGCACGCGGCCAGCCCTATTTTGGCCATCACCGTCGACAATCCGCACCTCGACGTGACCGCCAGGACCTCCCGGACCTCACCCAGCCCTTCACCAGACCTCCCTCGCCGCAGGTAAGCCGCGCCACCCTTTTTTGTCTCTGCGGTCACTGTTGCAATAGGGAAGGAGCCCGGGTTGAAAGAAAGAAAAGCCAGGGGGGTTTTGCGAGGTCAGTGACTTAGGGAAATAGTTCCGCAGGGGCACCGTTGAAAGGAATAGTTAGAGGAAACCCCAGGGGTCTCAGTGCAAACCGGTTTTCTTTAAACCTTTTAAGTTTTATTTCTTTAAATGAATACAGAACTTGCAAAATTCATAACTCGAATTTTATCCAACCAAATTTGGTCAAACCAATTTTGCTAGGTCCTAAATATTATGAACTACTTAGGAAAAATAACAAACACCCTGAGTACTGCAAGACTTTTAGAGTTTTAATTTAATTAAGTGTACTACCCAAAACTAAATAAATAGAGGAAAAATAGAAATACTTTTGGACTGAGGTTAAGAAAAATTGGAGATATACTTAACTACTAACTACCCTATTTAAAAATGTTAAACTCCTCAGTACACCATATTAAGGAGGGATTAACCATTAAAACTTGCATTTACCCAAACATTGAGAAAATGAAAAAGGGGGATTTAAAATAAGAACCAGAGGACAACCACATTTTTCCTATCTTGCTTAAGCAACATAGTTCATAAGAAAATTTTGTTGAACCCTCTGTTAGTGCAAAAGAAATGCACCACATTTTATTTCATAAAAACAGTAAGAACTTAGAAAAATCCTAGAAAAATAACCCTAAGAAGAAACCACCACAATCCTTGGGATAACTAATAATATACTAGTATGAATCTAGGAAAAATATATGTTCTGTTGTTTGATATTTTTCAAATGACAAGTTAGTAATAAGTGCCCTTTTGACATTAAACTTTACAAAATCACAACAAAATAACCATTAGGTCACTTTCAGTGATTTTTGGCACAGAGACCTATTATTACCCATAAATTTTGGCAAAAATAAATTTTAGCACAGGACCCTCACCTAAATCAGAGTTGTAGTACAAAGTGACCATCTACCCTCACTTTTGTCATTTTTGCCCAAGGTTTATCTAATTTCATTCTAACCTCAAATTTGTAGGATAAACTACAGAGACCAATGTTTAACCACTGAAATTTTTGCAACATTTTTGGAAAATGCTAAATTACCATGGTAATTCAAGAGCACTAAAAAATAAGCATAAATAGAAAGTAAAAGGGACATTGTGGAAGAAATTAATATTATACAACTAAACCTCTCTAGGAGTCCAATAAAACATAAAGGAGATGATTGAAATCCTTAAGTTCACTAAAGACCCTAAGATAGGTGTGTACAAAACACTAAGAGCACCATCCGATAAAGAAACCCTAGTTTACCCACTGTTTTAATCTTGTTTCACCATGCGTAGCATTTACAAATTGGCATGTCATTAATATGCATATATCTTATTCATTGCATTCGATAGATTGTAATCTCGCTGACGGAGAGTACGTCCTCGTTCCGGAGCAAGGAGTTGCTTAGGAGGTAGACCAGGAGCCAGCACCAGAGCCTGCCATCGAGGATCTGCCTGCCCCAGCTTTGGAAGGCAAGCCCTGGTTTTATGCATCACCGTTATATATGCTATTTTACTGCACTTAATGATTGTAGGTTTGTACTGTGCACTTAAGTGTAGGAGTTATCTGAAAACCCTAGTGGCATGAACTCAGGATTCCTTTTTGAGATGGATACTAATATGCTAGGTCGAGTAGTTGCTTGCTAAATCAGGATCTCGGTAGAAGTCGAGTGATTTTTCTAGCACTCGCGTGAGGTCAGGAATTGATTGTATCCATTTTGATAACAGAATGATGATGGTCTGTGGACAACGATCCATGGGGATGCGTTGTCTATGAGATGAAAAATGGAAATAAGGATTAAGGTGTGGTACCGTGTGTCAAGCGTTTGAACGTACTAAACACATGCCGAGAAATATGGTAAATCGGTAAGCCTAGTACCTGAGTCAACCTGCCCGCGGATTGATCTCCTCACGCGACCTGAGACGTGGTCTCCCATTTCGGTTATGGTGGGTACAAGTGCGGTCACTGCACGACGGCAGTTGGGGTCAGTGAGGCATTGTACGCCAAGGCGGTGGGCCTCTTTCTGTTGACGGGGAATCGATGGGGACGGTTGATGTGTGTGGGGACATAGTGCCTCGCCACGTCGTGTGTTTAGGTTTACCTTGCAAGGTTTAAAAACTCGATTCGAATCATCTGCTTTTCGCAGCTAATGAGACTGCTTGATCCATGCTGCTACATTGAGTAATAAGTGGAAATGAGATGACTGGCAAAAAATGTTGTTTGATAAAAATGTTTGATACCATGTATGATTAGCTAGGTACACATCTAGTTTAAAAAGGATCATACTAAAATTTGAAAAGCTAAAACATGACTTTAGACTCAGCTAGTGCTTTTGGCAAATCAAACCCCTCAGCCAAACAGCTGCATGTCTAGAGGTAGAGGAGTAGACTCCTCACATCGGGTAAGTCTAGCTGAGTATTAGTATACTCAGCCTTGCTTGTGGCATAATTTTTACATGTTCTCTGGAGGATATGGTTGCTGGAGTGACTTGGCCGTCTACCTTACCACCGGGTTGGACAGTCGAGTGGGACCCTACCTCAGCAGGAGAGGAGCAGGAGGAGTGATGGGCCAGGCTTCCCCATCCTCCCTTTTGTTTATCGTTAGCTAATTTCCGCTGCATCTCGAACAATGATTACTACTTTTGCAAAACTCTGATGATGTTGTAATAACCTTAAGTACTTCTTTAAATTATGGTTTTATGCTTTATTGTTTTTGCTCTGTGCCTCACCTTCGAGTGAGTATGTGGTACTTGATCCTGTTAGTGGCCTTATCGGACTAGATCCGAGGGACTGACGTTTTATTCCTATTTAAGCACTTAAGTTGGAATAATTCGGGCGGTTTCGCCACAGCTGGTATCGGAGCTTGTACCACCACAGAGGAATCAATAAATCGTAATTACCAACCTTTTCAAAAGTAAAACTTGCTTAGAAACCAATGTTGGATAGATCGTCACGATGATAAGGTTAGACCTAGGACATGAAGCCTTAGGATACTAGATGGGTAGCTAGGTGGCTATTTGAATATGCCCTACAGGCTGCTACGATATAGGTGGGGGATTCATATACCCCTATATACTTGATGTGAGGTCGCTTAGGACGAGCATGCATGCATTATTTTCTAGCCTCTTAGTAAAATGTCAATATTAATAAAAAGCTACATAAGCAAAGAGACACCCGTAATAATATTTTAAGTCTACATCGAAGATCTCAACTTAACCATGGAAAAGCCAAGCACTAGCTTCCTTTTATTTTTGGGATTCTTTTTCGCTTACACTTGCCCTTACACAGATGACTTCTCACGTATCCACGGAAGGAGGGAACGCACATTCCCACACAGACGGTCTTGCATGAGAGGGCTTTCCCCGCATTTTGTGGGAGGTACTGCAGGGAGCCGGTTATGCTACGCCTCCCCAGTACGCAGTGCAGTTGTTCGAGGAGCACCGGGTACCCCGATGTAGGGTGAGGATGACTTTGGAGCCTCATCCCTTGCAGCCAGGCTGACGTTCCTTAGATTCGGAGTCCTTCAGTTTCAGGGCCGAGGATACTATTGAGTCCACGGCTCTGCACGTGTTGACAACCTTCTGCGGTTTTCACCCCTTGGAGTTGTCAACCCACCCCATTGGCTTGTTCCCCACTGAGAAGGAGGACAACCCAATGTGGAATGATCGAGTTGAGCACGCCAAGGATGTGTGGGTCTCTACCCTGAACATACCGCTCACCTGACGGTTCGGTGCAAGAATGCCATGTATCGTCTGTAGGCCTTGCGAGGTGAGGCAATGTCCCAGCTGATGGGTCTAGTGAAGTCTACCAAGATCACCCTGGATAACAGGGAGGACCTTGTGGTCGATTTGTCCACTAAGCTGGTGGAAAAGGATCTCCAGGTGGAGCAGATGGCCACTCAAATCCAAGAGCTTGAGGATCAGGTGGAGGCCAGGGAGAACACCATCGAGGTTCTGGAAGATCAGCTCCAGACCATCGAGCAACAACTTGAGGAAGCCAACCAGCACTTGGATCTGCACCATCAAGAGATTCAGGATATGGAGGCAGAAGGGTCCGATGAGGATGTAGACATCGAGGGAGGAGAGGAGCCGGAGCCAGCATCCAGCTTGGACACTGCTGGCTCAGGAAGACCACCTTCCCTCGAGTCTAGCGTTGCCTCGTTTGCTCATTAGATCTTAGAGTTAGGGTAGAAGTGTGCAACAATAGAACTCCTCGAAACTAGCTTAGCTTTTGCACCTGGGAGGTACTAGGCTAGATGGAGAGTTGAATATTTTGGGCACTGTTGTAACTATTGGAAAACTCTTTTGGCATGATGAATGATGGATGGTTCCTATTTTTAAGTATGAATGAGATTATATTCTATTGGTACCAATTGTGAAAAGCAAGGAAATATTTGGAATCTTACAAACCTTGTTATTTAAGATCTTTTAACATGTGCAATCACGGATTTCAAAATATGATATTAAGAACATCCTAAATTTCAGATGGTAGGAAGAGCGCGCCGTGGACAGAATGAGCGCATTCCTCCACCACCGCCGCAACCTCCTACCATGCAGGAGTTGATGGCTCAGCAGAATGAGATTCTGCGACAGCTAGCCCAGCGTCAGCCATCGCCTCTGTGGCGGAACTGCCCGAATTATCCCAACTTAAGTGTCTAAGTCCCGCTTTAAAGGGTAGACCACACTTAAATGGGAATAACCCGTCAATCCCTCGGATCTAGTCCGACACGGCCACGGACAGGATCAAGTACCACAATCTCACTCGATGGTGAGTCACAGAGCAAATACAATAAAGCATAAAGCCATGCATGAAAGAGTATTAAGTTATTACATCATCATCGGAGTTTTTCAAAAGTAGCCATCAATGTTCGAAGTGCAGCGGAATAAAACTAACGGTAATTAAACAGAGAGATGGGGAAGCCTGTCCCATCACTCCTCATGCTCCTCCTCAGCCGAGGCAGGGTCCCACTCGACAGTCCAACCCGGTGGCAAGATGGACGGCCAAGTCACTCCAGCAACCATTTCCTCCAGAGAACCTGTAAAAATTATGCCACAAGCAAGGCTGAGTATACTAATACTCAGCTAGACTTACCCGGTGTGAGGAGTCTACTCCTCTACCTCTAGACATGCAGCTGTTTGGCTGTGGGGTTTGGTTGCCAAAAGCACTAGCTGAGTTTCTAAATCAAGTTTTTAACTTTGTCAAATTTAAGTGTGACTCTCTTAAGGCTAAAGATGTACTATCTATTCATACATGGTAGCAAGCATTATTATCAATCAACAGCTTACATCAACTCATCATATTTCAACTTGTTACTCAATGTAGCAGCATGGATCAAGCAGTCTCATTAGCTGCGAGAAGCAGACGATTCGAATCGAGTTTTTATCCTTGCAAGGTAAACCTAAACACACGACATGTAGGGGCACTCCGTCCCCACACACATCAACCGTCCCCATCGATTCCCTGGCAACAGATCAGGGCTCACCGCCTTGGCGTACAATGCCTCACTGACCCCGACTGCCGTCGTGCAGTGACCGCACTTGTACCCACCATAACCGGAATGGGAGACCTCGTCTCAGGTCGCGTGAGGGGATATGTCTGCGGGCAGGTTCACTCAGGTACTAGGCTTACCGATTTACCATATTTCTCGGTATGTGTTTAGTACATTCAAACGCTTGACTCACGGTACCACACCTTAATCCTTATTCCAATTTTTATCCCGTGGACAACCAATCCCCATGGATTGTTGTCCACATATCAACACCATTATGATAGAAAGTGGATACAACCAATTTCCTGACCTCGCGCGAGTGCTAGAAAAATCACTCGACTTCTATCGAGATCCTAATTAATAAAGCAGCTACTCGACTTAGCATACTAGTATTCATCTCAATGGGGTCCCTGAGATCATGCAACTAGGGTTTCAAACAACTCCTACACTTAAGTGCACAATAAATCCTACAATCATTAAGTATATTAAAATAGCATAATTAACAGGTTATGCATAAAACCGGGGCTTGCCTTCCAAAGCAGTGGCAGGCAGGTCCTCTGGTGCAGACTCTGGTGCTGGATCCGGGGCTACCTCCTGAGCAGCTCCTTGCTCCGGTACGAGGACGTACTCTCCGTCAGCAAGGTTACAGTCTATCGAAATGCAATGAACATGTATGTCATGATTATGCAAGATTTAATAACATTATGCTAAAAAGAACTACGTCAAGAAGTGACTTAGGGTTTCTTAGTCATGCGAGGCTCCAAGTGGTTTATACTTATTACCTTTTAGTCTTAGGTTTCCATTGAAGATAACATAGTGGACTTGTATTGCCTTTATATATTTCAGTGGACAAAATTACAAGGGTTTTAGGATGGCACTAATTATCCTTATTCATTTTTCCTCACTTTAATTTCTTCTTATGATTTCTAGTGTAGGTTTGAACTATGACAGTGTTTTAAAAATTTCCAAAAATTCTGTAAAAATTACAGTGGGTTACCATTTGCTATTCTAGCTTGTTTTAAGAATTTGAGGCTTAAAATATAAAGGCTATGCTTTAGACAAAAATAGTAAGAGTGGTGTAAAATGGGTCACTTACACTACATCTCCTAATTAAGGGTGGGTTCTGCCCTAAGGGTTATTTTTGCTAGCATCTAACATTAATAATAGGCTTCTGTGCCAAAAATCACAGAAAGCCATTGGGTGGTTATTTAGTTATGACTTTCTAAAGTTTAATGCCTAGAAGGCACTTTCCACTATATTGCTATTTGAAAAATGTCAAACAACAGATTCCATATTTTTCTTAAGTTCTTAATAACAAAACATTTACTATCCCAAGGGTGGGGGTGTTTTCACCTTGGGGTTATTTTTGTGGGGTTTTTCTAAGTTATCCTTGTTTTATTCAATTAAAAGGTATCCTACTTATTTTATACTAAAACAGGGTGTGATATATTTTTCCAGTGAACTATATTGAATAAGTATCCTAACAAAAATAGGGGTGCCTTCTGGTTCATTATTTATACCCCCTTTTCTATTTTTCTTAATCCTAAGCATATTACAAAATAAGGGGTAAAGACTAACTTATTGGGGTGGACAGAGAGGTTTAACATTTTTAAACAGGTCAGTAGGTAGATATAAACTTCTCCAAATTTTTTCTAACCCTAGTCAAATAGCACAACTATTTTTCTTTCTATTATTGAGCTTTTGGCTAAAACTAACATTAAATCAGAACTTTAAAGTTTTCTATAGTACCAAGGGGTTTTATATTTTTCTTAAGTAGGTTACATTAATTAAAGTCTGGCAAAATTGGTTTGACCAAATTTGGATGAACTAAACTGAAGTTATGAGTTTTTAAAGTTTCTGTTCAAATTAAAAACAGACTTAATAAAGGTTTTCTGGAAAAACAGTTTACACCGAGGTCCCTGGGTTTAAACTAAATCAACCTTCAATCCTACCCTTGCACCACTATTCCCCTGTGTCTCTGACATTTCACAAAACCCCCTGACCTTCTCTCCCTCTCACCCGCAGTCCTTCCCCCAATGTAAACAGTAACCGCGGGAAAGAAAAGGGTGGCGCGGCTTACCGGCGGCGAGGGAGGTCCGGCGAAGGGTGGGGTTGGCTCGGGGAGACTCTGGCGGTCACGTCGAGGTACGGCTTGACGTCGGGGATGGCCGGAATCGCTCGGTCCACGCGCGCAGGCGGGTGTTCTCGTCGGCGGCGAGTGTACCGGCCAAACCACGACGAACTGGTTCAATCCAAGGGCACGGTGAGCTTCACGGGGTAACGTAGTGACCGTGTGCACAAGGAATCGAAGGATGGTTGAGTGGATTACCCGGTCCACGTACTCCGGCGGGGTTGAGAGCTCCGGCGAGCGTGGACTGGCCTCTCCGGCGAAGCAAACTCCGATTCCTCGCTCGGGGAGCTTCACGGAGGTGTGCACAGTCTTCTCCGAGGGCTGGACGGGGTTGGGAATGGCTCTATTGGCCGGTCTACGGTGGCAGAGGGATTGGGCGGCCGCGGACACGCTGCGCACGGGCAAACAGCGGCGAGCTAAACTCCGGTGAGGTTTGAGGGTGCGCGGAAGAGTGCAGTCGAAGCCTGGGAGGGCTTTATAGGCGCGGGCGCGGGCCATGGCGCTGGCTTGGCTCGGGCGCGGCGCTGGGCATGCGGGGGCGCGCGCGGGCGTGCTCTGGCGAACTCAGAGCGCGTCGAACACGTGGCTCGTTGCTTCTGCCTGTGTTCTTCCCTCTGCTGAGCGGCCAAAACGTACGAATCTTGCCCTGTCGCCTGTGGGAGATCTCTTCCCTGCACCTAGAGCTACCTAGTTCATGTGAGTTCCAATGGAGGATACGCCCTAGATCAGGAGATAGACGGGCGCCAATTTTGGTTTGTCTCACTGCCCACATCGCGACAAAACTGATGCCAATACCTGTCAAACGTCAAAGTCTCGGTTTCCACTTTTTCCAGGGGGTGCCTTAGGTGGTATGCCACACTTTTGGTATAGAACCTAAGTGGTTTTGGTGCCATTTTCGAGGTGAACACGGTTGGTCTTTGGATTAGGGTTAGAATTTGACTTAGAGAGAAATAGAGAGCTCTAGCTCTCTCTCCACTTGGAGATTTGATTTAGGGTTTCTCCAGGGGTCTTTTGCAATATTACCCTCCCCTAATTGATGGTTATAAGGTTAGTTAGGGCTTTGCTAAAGATCACTCATGTTTTGCATCTTGCTTACTCTCTTTCCCCCCCCCCCTTAACCAGGGTTTGGGATATAGGGTTTAGGAGGGCCTAGGGTTCTTTCCCCCCTCTTATCCAAGGTAATAAGTGTGCAAGGGTTTGATTAATACTTCTTAGGCCATTAACAACTTGATTAACACAATACCTCCAAGGTTCTTATATGTTCCCTTAAGTCTCTACCACATGTGATCACAGCCTTTAGTGCCAAGGTGGGCTCTAGCCAAGGTAACACCTGGGGTGTTACAGCCCTCCCCCCTTAAAGGAATCTCGTCCCGAGATTTCAGGTAGAGTCCCTTGGAGGGGTGCTTGAAGGTGTGTTAAGTTTCTCTTATTAACTGCTCTTCGAATGTCATTCTCTTTACAACTTCAGAAGGAAGCCCTTCTTAAGTTAAATCCACAACTTAGACTATCCTTGTTATCTAAGTTTTTCTTATAATTGAATTCAAAGGGCAGGTGGGGGTGGGGTTTTGGGGTTACATACCGACTCCTTTGGGTAAAAAGTCGGGGAAGCGAGAGCGTAGAAAATCCTCAGTCTCCCATGTAGCTTCTTTTGCTGAATGGTGACTCCACTGAACCTTGTACATTCTGACCGACCTTGCCCGAGTTGATCTCTCCTTTTGATCTAATACCTTGACGGGGTACTCTTGGTAGGACAAGTCTGGTTCTATCTCAATGTCTGGTTCCGGTAGTACTTCAGTGGGTAGGCGAACACATTTCCGCAGCTGAGATACGTGGAACACATTGTGAACTGCTGACATGTGAGGTGGCAATTCCAATTGATAGGCAACGGGTCCACAAGCTTCCTTGATCTCGTAGGGTCCAATATAGCGAGGAGCTAACTTGCCCTTGATCCCGAATCTCTGGACACCCTTGGTGGGTGATACCTTAAGATAGACATGATCTCCTACCTCAAACTGTAGAGGCTTCCGCCTCTTGTCATGATAGCTCTTTTGCCTAGCCTGAGCAACTTCTAGGTTCTTCTTGATGATCCTGACCTTTGCCTCTGCCTCAAGTACCAAGTCTGGCCCAAAAATTTCCCTTTCTCCTGCTTGAGACCAATTTAGTGGGGTCCTACACCTTCTCCCATATAAGGCTTCAAAAGGTGCCATCTTCAGACTGGACTGATAGCTGTTATTGTAAGAAAACTCTGCCAAAGACAGACACTTGTCCCAATCCTTCCCATAATGTAGTGCACATGCTCGCAACATGTCTTCCAAAATCTGATTTATCCTTTCTGTCTGGCCATCTGTTTGAGGATGGTAGGCTGAGCTTCGTATGACATGGGTCCCAAGGGATTCCTGCAATTGCTCCCAAAATCATGCCACAAATGGTGCTCCTCTGTCCGAGACTATAGTCCTTGGTATCCCATGCAGACGAACTATTTGGTCAATGTAGATCTCCGCATACTTCTCTGTCCTGTGGGTGGTGTGCACTGGTAAGAAATGCGCAGTCTTTGTCAATCTGTCCACAATAACCCAAATAGAATCATGGTGCCTGGATGTATTGGGTAATCCCACTGTAAAGTCCATGCAAATGTCCTCCCATTTCCAAGATGGTATGGGAAGGGGTTGCAAAGGGCCGGCTGCCTTCAAATGACTAGCTTTGATTCTCTGACAGGTATCACACTCAGAGATGTACTTGGCAATTTCCCTCTTCATTCTGGTCCACCAATATAAAGATCTGAGATCATGGTACATCTTGTTGCTACCAGGGTGCATGGAGAATTTGGAAAGGTGAGCTTCATCTAGTATCTTCTTTCTGAGCTCAGGGTCCTTGGGAACAACCACTCTATCTCCAAACCATAGAATTCCCTTGCTGTCCTGTCGGAAACACTTGTATTTCTCTGCCCTTTGCTTGACCATTTCCTTAATCATTTGGACACCCTTATCCTCAATCTGTGCCCTTACTATTTTCTCTTGCAATGTGGGTTCCACCGAGATATAACTTAAATCACCCGAAGAAACAACTTCCAGGTTCAGCTTGCACAACTCATCGCACAGGGTGGTGACTCTTGCATCCATGCTCATACAATTGCACTGGGCTTTTCTGCTCAAGGCATCTGCCACAACATTTGCTTTGCCCGGATGGTAATGCACTTCCAAATCGTAGTCCTTGATTAACTCCAACCATCTCCTTTGCCTCATGTTCAGATCTGCCTGAGTGAAGATGTACTTGAGACTCTTGTGATCAGTGTAGATGTTACAGTGAGCTCCCATCAAGTAGTGCCTCCATATCTTAAGAGCATGAACCACAGCTGCCAATTCCAGATCATGTGTGGGGTAGTTCTGCTCATGGGGCCTAAGTGCTCATGAAGCATAAGCAATGACTCTATTCTCTTGCATCAAGACACATCCCAATCCGGTACCAGAAGCATCACAATAAACTTCAAATGGCTTGGTGTTGTCCGGTTGAGCTAGCACTGGGGCGGTTGTCAAATGCTGCCTCAAGGTATGAAAGGCATCTTCACACTTCTGGCTCCAAACATACTTGACTCCTTTCTTTAACAGTTCAGTCATTGGTTTGGCAATTCTGGAAAAATCCGAGATAAATCGTCGATAATACCCTGCCAATCCCAGAAAACTCCGAATCTGCCTCACTGTAGTCGGGGGTTTCCAATCCATCACCTCCTGCACCTTTTCAGGGTCAACTGATATCCCATCCTGAGAAATTGTGTGACCCAAGAATTTAATCTCCTTCAGCCAGAATTCGCACTTAGATAACTTAGCATACAACTGATGGTCACGCAGTCTCTGAAGTACAATATGCAAATGTTTGGTGTGCTCGGCTTCATTCTTGGAATAAACCAGAATATCATCAATGAAAACGACCACGAACTTGTCCAATTCCGGCATAAATACTGAGTTCATCAGGTACATAAAATAAGCCGGGGCATTGGTCAGCCCAAAAGACATCACCAAAAACTCATACAGCCCATATCTGGTAGAGAAAGCCATCTTGGGAATATCGCTGGCACGGATCTTGATTTGATGGTAACCTGAGCGAAGGTCTATCTTGGAGAACACCTTGGCTCCTACCAACTGATCAAACAGAACATCAATACGGGGCAGTGGGTATTTGTTCTTGATAGTCACCACATTGAGAGGGCGGTAGTCAACACACATCCTCAAACTCTCATCCTTTTTCTTCACAAATAATGCTGGACATCCCCATGGTGAAGTACTTGGGTGAATAAACCCCTTGTCCAACAATTCTTGCAATTGCTTCTTCAATTCTGCCAATTCCGCGGGGGGGCATCCTATAGGGTCTCTTAGAGATAGGAGCAGTCCCGGGTTGCAATTCGATTGCGAACTCAAAGTCTCGATCAGGTGGCATCCCTGGTAACTCATCCGGAAACACATCCGAGTAGTCACGGACCACTGGGATCTTTTCCACCGGGGAATCTATCATGACGAAGGCACAAGAACGTGTACAACCCTGGTCAGGCAGATATAGTGTAGTTTCACCACAAGTTGGTGAGTGCACCTCAATGGCCCTAGCTGCAATATCAATCACAGCCTGATGTTTGGTCAACCAGTCAGTTCCCAATATGATATCCACACTATCCAACCCCAAAATGAGGAGGTTGGTTTTAATTATCAGACTACCAAACTTTATAGGCACATTCTTGTTAATTTGGTAAGTGGCAACCCTGCCTCCTGGTGTTGAAATTGTGATACCTCCATTGGTGTGGTGAAAAGGTAATTGGCACTTGGCACTAAATTTGGCACTGATAAAACTATGCGATGCACCAGAATCAAATAGAATAATAGCAGGATAATTCAAAACTGTAAAGATACCAGTCATGACGGGTGCTCCCTCTGGAATATCAGCCATGGTGGTGAAGTTCAGCCTGCCCTGCCTCACTTGCACCTTCTGTCTCTTGCCTTGATTCTGATTAACATTCTGCCCCTGCCTCTGCTGGTTCCTGGGGCAATTCTTTGCATAGTGTCCGGTGTTGCCACATGTGAAGCACCTGTTGTCATTTGCCTGGCGGTACTGCTGCTGCTGCTGATTGCTCCTCTGAGTTGGAAACTGGGTGCGGTTGGGTGCCTGCTGCTGCTGCTGTGGTCGGATCACCCATCTTCCTTGCTGCTGGTGGGGTCCCCTGTTCTGAGTGTCGGACACAATCCTGAAGCGCTGTGGCTGAGCTGAAGGTCCTGCCACAGGGGTCTTCCTCTTCTTCTCCGCCTGTCGGGCTGAAATGCAGTCCTCCTGGGAGATAGCCATGTTGACCAACTCATTGTAACTGTTGGCCCTGACGGTGTTGAGACGGTCACGGAGCTTAGTGCTGAGCCCCCTCCTGAACCTGTCTCTCTTCTTCTCATCCGTATCTGCGTGATACCCAGCATACTGGCACAAGTCATTAAAGGCCTGGGCATACTGCAACACTTTCCTGTTGCCCTGAGTGAGTGCCAAAAACTCATTGAGCTTCCGGTCCATAATCCCGGCTGGTATATGGTGTCCCCTGAAAGCTGCCTTGAACTCCCTCCACTCTACCTCTCGGTCCTCTGGCTGCATAGCAAGAAAATGATCCCACCAAGTCCTTGCGGGTCCGCGAAGCTGCTGGGTGGCGAACCTAACTTTGGTGACTTCTGAGCAAGCTCCATGGAGTAGTGGGAATTTGGATTCCACCACTCGCAACCACACGTCTGCATCAAGTGGATCCTCTGCCCTTGTGAACAATGGAGGCTGGGTGCTGAGGAACTCCTAGTAGGTGGCTGCCGCGGGGTGACGCTGATGGTCTCCACCACCATAGTGCTGAGGTGGTGGCTGACGCTGAGCAAGCTGCCTCAAAATCTCATTCTGCTGAGCCATGAGCTCCTGCAGAGTGGGAGGTGGTGGCGGCGGTGGAGGAACACGCTCATTCTGGCCACGACGCTGCCTCCCGGCCATCTGAAAAACCACATACTTAACACCTTATTTCCAAGTTCAAGATTTTATCGCGGAGAAAAAGTTAAAAACAACATGATAGACTCCGACTTCAACAAAAGGATTTTAAAAGGCATAAATTCTTCCTTCCAAATTTAAACTGATGACAGCATCCATCAAACAAGCTTCCAAGAGAGTTTAGCACGATTACATCAATTGTCCCAAAATGACTCAACTCTATCTAGCCTAGTACCCCAAGGGTGCAAAAGCTAAGCTAGCTGCGAGGAGTCCCACCATCACTAACGTCTAACTCTATCCTGGACATCTAGTGAGCGAACGAGGCAACACTCGACTCAGGGGAAGGTGGTCTCCCTGAGCCAGCAGTGTCCACACTAGAGGCAGGCTCCTCTCCTCCCTCGATGTCGACGTCCTCGTTGGCCTCCATGTCTTGGATCTCCTGATGATGCATATCCAGGTGCTCATTTGCTTCGGCAAGCTGCTGCTGGGTGTTAATGAGCTGGTCCTCGAGAACTTCTATGGTGTTCTCCCTGGTGCCCACTAGCTCCTCCAACTCTTGGATGTCCGTGGATAGCTGCTCCACTTGCAAGTCCTTCTCCACCATCTCAGTGGACAAATCAACCACAAGCTCCTCCCTGTTGTCCAAGGTAATCTTGGTTGCCTCCAATAGTGCCATTAGATGGGACATCGCCTCACCGCGCATCACTTGCAGACGGTACAGGGCATTCATGCACCGTACGGTCAAGTGCGCAGTCTGTCCTGGGTAGATGGCCCAGATATCCTTGGCATGCTCCACACGATCCTTCCACATTGGGTCGTCCTCCCTCTCGGCGGGGAACAAGCCAGTGGGGTGGGTAGCCAGCTCCAAAGGATGGAATCCGCAGAAAGTAGTCAATCCATGCAGAGCGATCGCCTCGATCGTGTCGTCCGCTCGGTATCCGAAAGACTCGGAGTCCAAAGAGCGCCAGCCTGGCTGCAGGGGATGAGGCTCCAAGGTCATCCTCACCCTACAGCGGGGCACTCGGTGCTTCTCGAACTGCTGCACCGCGTACTGAGGGGGTGTCGCGTATCCGGCCCCCTGAAGTACCTCCCACAAAATGCGGGGAAAGCCCTCTCGTGCAAGCCCGTCAGTGTGGGACAGTGCATTTCCGTCATCGGAGGATCCGTGGGAAGTCATCTGTGTACGGTTAAGCGTAAGTAAAAGAAAAAGAATTATAAAAAGAACAAAAAAAATAAATAAAACTCAGCTCCTTTCTCTAGTTAAAATAAAATGGTACTGGGGACCTAGTTGGTTGTTATCTTGTTTTTAAGTCCTTACTTAGTTATCCATTTGCTTAATTAAGAATGCATGCATGCTCGTCCTGAACGACCTCACAACAAGATAAAAGGAATAGGGAAGAACTCCCATCCTGTAAAAGTGGCCTGTAGGGCCTAGTTACTTAGCCACCTAGCTACCCTTCTATTACCCTAAGGCTTCACGTCCTAGGTCTATCCTGCTCGTCCTACTATCTATCCAACATTGTTTCTATCAAGTTTTACTTGGAAAAGTGATGGTATTTACATTTTATTGATTCCTCTGTGGTGGTACAAGCTCCGATACCAGCTGTGGCGGAACTGCCCGAATTATTCTAACTTAAGTGTCTAAGTCCCGCTTTAAAGGCTAGACCACACTTAAATGGGAATAACCCGTCAATCCCTCGGATCTAGTCCGACACGGCCACGGACAGGATCAAGTACCACAATCTCACTCGATGGTGAGTCACAGAGCAAATACAATAAAGCATAAAGCCATGCATGAAAGAGTATTAAGTTATTACATCATCATCGGAGTTTTTCAAAAGTAGCCATCAGTGTTCAAAGTGCAGCGGAATAAAACTAACGGTAATTAAACAGAGAGATGGGGAAGCCTGTCCCATCACTACTCATGCTCCTCCTCAGCCGAGGCAGGGTCCCACTCGACAGTCCAACCCGTTGGCAAGATGGACGGCCAAGTCACTCCAGCAACCATTTCCTCCAGAGAACCTGTAAAAATTATGCCACAAGCAAGGCTGAGTATACTAATACTCAGCTAGACTTACCCGGTGTGAGGAGTCTACTCCTCTACCTCTAGACATGCAGCTGTTTGGCTGTGGGGTTTGGTTGCCAAAAGCACTAGCTGAGTTTCTAAATCAAGTTTTTAACTTTGTCAAATTTAAGTGTGACTCTCTTAAGGCTAAATATGTACTATCTATTCATACATGGTAGCAAGCATTATTATCAATCAACAGCTTACATCAACTCATCATATTTCCACTTGTTACTCAATGTAGCAGCATGGATCAAGCAGTCTCATTAGCTGCGAGAAGCAGACGATTCAAATCGAGTTTTTATCCTTGCAAGGTAAACCTAAACACACGACATGTAGGGGCACTCCGTCCCCACACACATCAACCGTCCCCATCGATTCCCTGGCAACAGATCAGGGCTCACCGCCTTGGCGTACAATGCCTCACTGACCCCGACTGCCGTCGTGCAGTGACCGCACTTGTACCCACCATAACCGGAATGGGAGACCTCGTCTCAGGTCGCGTGAGGGGATATGTCTGCGGGCAGGTTCACTCAGGTACTAGGCTTACCGATTTACCATATTTCTCGGTATGTGTTTAGTACGTTCAAACGCTTGACTCACGGTACCACACCTTAATCCTTATTCCAATTTTTATCCCGTGGACAACCAATCCCCATGGATTGTTGTCCACATATCAACACCATTATGATAGAAAGTGGATACAACCAATTTCCTGACCTCGCGCGAGTGCTAGAAAAATCACTCGACTTCTACCGAGATCCTAATTAATAAAGCAGTTACTCGACTTAGCATACTAGTATTCATCTCAATGGGGTCCCTGAGATCATGCAACTAGGGTTTCAAACAACTCCTACACTTAAGTGCACAATCAATCCTACAATCATTAAGTATATTAAAATAGCATAATTAATAGGTTATGCATAAAACCGGGGCTTGCCTTCCAAAGCAGTGGCAGGCAGGTCCTCTGGTGCAGACTCTGGTGCTGGATCCGGGGCTACCTCCTGAGCAACTCCTTGCTCCGGTACAAGGACGTACTCTCCGTCAGCAAGGTTACAGTCTATCGAAATGCAATGAACATGTATGTCATGATTATGCAAGATTTAATAACATTATGCTAAAAAGAACTACGTCAAGAAGTGACTTAGGGTTTCTTAGTCATGCGAGGCTCCAAGTGGTTTATACTTATTACCTTTTAGTCTTAGGTTTCCATTGAAGATAACATAGTGGACTTGTATTGCCTTTATATATTTCAGTGGACAAAATTACAAGGGTTTTAGGATGGCACTAATTATCCTTATTCATTTTTTTCCTCACTTTAATTTCTTCTTATGATTTCTAGTGTAGGTTTGAACTATGACAGTGTTTTAAAAATTTCCAAAAATTCTGTAAAAAATACAGTGGGTTACCATTTGCTATTCTAGCTTGTTTTAAGAATTTGAGGCTTAAAATATAAAGGCTATGCTTTAGACAAAAATAGTAAGAGTGGTGTAAAATGGGTCACTTACACTACATCTCCTAATTAAGTGTGGGTTCTGCCCTAAGGGTTATTTTTGCTAGCATCTAACATTAATAATAGGCTTCTGTGCCAAAAATCACAGAAAGCCAATGGGTGGTTATTTAGTTATGACTTTCTAAAGTTTAATGCCTAGAAGGCACTTTCCACTACATTGCTATTTGAAAAATGTCAAACAGCAGATTCCATATTTTTCTTAAGTTCTTAATAACAAAACATTTACTATCCCAAGGGTGGGGGTGTTTTCACCTTGGGGTTATTTTTGTGGGGTTTTTTCTAAGTTATCCTTGTTTTATTCAATTAAAAGGTATCCTACTTATTTTATACTAAAACAGGTTGTGATATATTTTTCCAGTGAACTATATTGAATAAGTATCCTAACAAAAATAGGGGTGCCTTCTGGTTCATTATTTATACCCCCTTTTCTATTTTTCTTAATCCTAAGCATATTGCAAAATAAGGGGTAAAGACTAACTTATTGGGGTGGACAGAGAGGTTTAACATTTTTAAACAGGTCAGTAGGTAGATATAAACTTCTCCAAATTTTTCTAACTCTAGTCAAATAGCACAACTATTTTTCTTTCTATTATTGAGCTTTTGGCTAAAACTAACATTAAATCAGAACTTTAAAGTTTTCTATAGTACCAAGGGGTTTTATATTTTTCTTAAGTAGGTTACATTAATTAAAGTCTGGCAAAATTGGTTTGACAAAATTTGGATGAACTAAACTGAAGTTATGAGTTTTTAAAGTTTCTGTTCAAATTAAAAACAGACTTAATAAAGGTTTTCTGGAAAAACAGTTTACACCGAGGTCCCTGGGTTTAAACTAAATCAACCTTCGCAATCCTACCCTTGCACCACTATTCCCCTGTGTCTCTGACATTTCACAAAACCCCCTGACCTTCTCTCCCTCTCACCCGCAGTCCTTCCCCCAATGTAAACAGTAACCGCGAGATAGAAAAGGGTGGCGCGGCTTACCGGTGGCGAGGGAGGTCCGGCGAAGGGTGGGGTTGGCTCGGGGAGACTCTGGCGGTCACGTCGAGGTACGGCTTGACGTCGGGGATGGCCGGAATCGCTCGGTCCACGCGCGCAGGCGGGTGTTCTCGTCGACGGCGAGTGTACCGGCCAAACCACGGCGAACTGGTTCAATCCAAGGGCACGGTGAGCTTCACGGGGTAACGTAGTGACCGTGTGCACAAGGAATCAAAGGATGGTTGAGTGGATTACCCGGTCCACATACTCCGGCGGGGTTGAGAGCTCCGGCGAGCGTGGACTGGCCTCTCCGGCGAAGCAAACTCCGATTCCTCGCTCGGGGAGCTTCACGGAGGTGTGCACAGTCTTCTCCGAGGGCTGGACGGGGTTGGGAATGGCTCTATTGGCCGGTCTACGGTGGCAGAGGGATTGGGCGGCCGCGGACACGCTGCGCACGGGGCAAACGGCGGCGAGCTAAACTCCGGTGAGGTTTGAGGGTGCGCGGAAGAGTGCAGTCGAAGCCTGGGAGGGCTTTATAGGCGCGGGCGCGGGCCATGGCGCTGGCTTGGCTCAGGCGCGACGCTGGGCATGCGGGGGCGCGCGCGGGCGTGCTCTGGCGAGCTCAGAGCGCGTCGAACACGTGGCTCGTTGCTTCTGCCTGTGTTCTTCCCTCTGCTGAGCGGCCAAAACGTACGAATCTTGCCCTGTCGCCTGTGGGAGATCTCTTCCCTGCACCTAGAGCTACCTAGTTCATGTGAGTTCCAATGGAGGATACGCCCTAGATCAGGAGATAGACGGGCGCCAATTTTGGTTTGTCTCACTGCCCACATCGCGACAAAACTGATGCCAATACCTGTCAAACGTCAAAGTCTCGGTTTCCACTTTTTCCAGGGGGTGCCTTAGGTGGTATGCCACACTTTTGGTATAGAACCTAAGTGGTTTTGGTGCCATTTTCGAGGTGAACACGGTTGGTCTTTGGATTAGGGTTAGAATTTGACTTAGAGAGAAATAGAGAGCTCTAGCTCTCTCTCCACTTGGAGATTTGATTTAGGGTTTCTCCAGGGGTCTTTTGCAATATTACCCTCCCCTAATTGATGGTTATAAGGTTAGTTAGGGCTTTGCTAAAGACCACTCATGTTTTGCATCTTGCTTACTCTCTTTCCCCCCCCTTAACCAGGGTTTGGGAGATAGGGTTTAGGAGGGCCTAGGGTTCTTTCCCCCCTCTTATCCAAGGTAATAAGTGTGCAAGGGTTTGATTAATACTTCTTAGGCCATTAACAACTTGATTAACACAATACCTCCAAGGTTCTTATATGTTCCCTTAAGTCTCTACCACATGTGATCACAGCCTTTAGTGCCAAGGTGGGCTCTAGCCAAGGTAACACCTGGGGTGTTACAGCCTCAGCATTATGGTGGTGGTGATCATCATCAGCGTCCCCCAGTAGCGGCCACTTATCAGTAGTTTCTCAGTACTCAGCCGCCGTTGTTCACTCGGGCAGAAGATCCCCTTGATGCCAATGTGTGGCTCAGGGTGGTGGAATCCAAATTCTCACTGCTTAATGGAGATTGTTCAGATGTGGCCAAGGTCCGTTTCACCACCCAGCAGCTTCGTGGACCCGCGTGGACATGGTGGGACCATTTCCTCGCTATGCAGCCGGTTGACCACATGGTGGACTGGGGAGAGTTCAAGGCAGCATTTAGAGGGCATCACATACCAGCAGGCATCATGGACCACAAGCTCAATGAATTTCTGGCACTCACATAGGGGAGCCGTATAGTGTTGCAGTACGCCCAAGCTTTCAATGACCTGTGTCAGTACGCAGGCTATCATGCCGACACGGATGAGAAGAAGAGAGATAGATTCAGGAGGGCCTTAGCACTAAGCTTCGTGACCATCTCAACACAGTCAGGGCCAACAACTACAATGCGCTAGTCAACATGGCCATATCTCAGGAGGATTGTATCATGGCCCGTCAGGCAGAAAAGAAGAGGAAGACCCCTGTGGCAGGACCTTCAGCTCAGCCTCAGCGCTTCAGGATTGTGTCCGACACTTAGAGCAGGGGACCTCAGCAGCAGCAAGGACAATGGGTGATCCGACCACAGTAGCAATAACAGCAGGCACCCAACCGCTCCCAAACCCCAATTCAGAGGAACAACAACCAGCCACAACAACAGTACCGTCAGGGCAATGGCAATAGGTGTTTCACTTGTGGTAGCCCGGGACATTATGCCAAGAATTGTCCCAAGAACCAGCAGAGGCAGGGGCAAATTGCAAATCAGAACCAAGGCAAGAGGCAGAGGGTGCAAGTGAGGTAGGGTAGGCTGAACTTCACCACATTGGCTGACATTTTGGAGGGAGCACCCGTCATGACTGGTATCTTTTCTGTTTTAAATTTTCATGTCGTCATTATTTTCGATTTTGGTGCATCACAGTTTCATCAGCGCAAAATTTAGTGCCAAGTGTCAGTTACCTTTTCACCACACAAAGGGGGCTATTATGATTGCAATGCCAGGAGGCAAGGTTGCCACCTATCAACTCAACCGACAAGTACTAATAAAATTTGGTAGTATCGTAGTCGGAACCACCCTCCTGATTATGGGATTGGAGAGTGTGGACATAATCTTGGGAATGGACTGGTTATCCCGACATCAGGTTATGATTGATTTCACAGCAAGAGCCATTGAAATACACTCACCGATTTGCAGAGAAATTACATTGTACTTGCCTAGCCAAGGCTGTACCCGTTCTTGTGCCTTCACCCTGATAGAGTCACCCATAGAGAGGATTCCAGTGGTCTGTGAGTACCCTGATGTTTTCCCAGATGAATTGCAAGGGATGCCACCCGGCAGAGACATAGAGTTTGCAATAGAGCTGCAACCTGGAACTGCACCTATATCCAAGAGACCCTATAGGATGCCTCCGACAGAGTTAGCAGAACTGAAGAAGCAGTTACAAGAATTGTTGGACAAGGGGTTCATTCGCCCAAGTACTTCACCATGCGGATGTCCGGCCTTGTTTGTGAAGAAGAAGGATGAGAGTCTGAGATTGTGTGTTGATTACCACCCTCTCAATGCGGTAACTATTAAAAATAAGTATCCTCTGCCCCGCATTGATGTGTTGTTTTATCAGTTGGTGGGAGCCAAGGTATTTTCCAAGATAGACCTTCACTCTAGCTATCACCAAATCAAGATCAGGGCCAGCGATATTCCGAAGACGACTTTCTGAAAGCTCTCTTGTGGGTTTTGGTGTTTGGATGACAACTCAATTAAAGGACTAACAAGTGTGCTAAGTGTTGAACATGTGCTTAATGTAAAGCTAACAAGGTTCAACACAAGTGAACAAGTGTGATGGTCCAAGGACTAGATTATGGATAGATAATGGACATCACAAGTAAGATGGACATTGCATAAAGTGAGACTCGGGTGCGTAGCTCGGAGACAACTGATCAGGCCAAGGATGGAGGAAAGAAGAGCTTCGAGGTACCAAGTGCACGGGAGAAGGTCAAAGAGGCTGAGGAACCCAAAGCCAAGGGTGAAGAAGAAGACTTGCAAAAGTCAAGGGTGATCGAGTTGAGAAGAGCTATGGCACATCAAGGATCACTACATAAGAACGTGACTTACAACCAATGAGGAAACATCTATGGTTATGTGGTGTAAGTCATAAGGCTCAAGATCAAGCTCTAAGAAGGAGAACAAGGTCACTAGAAGGAGAACAAATGTCAAATAATAGAGAGATGAAAATCCAAGAGAAGGTATGTTTCTAGACTTACTACATTGGTTTTTGTGTACTAACATATTTGTCTAAGTGTTAGAAACAGAGAAAAGAAGAAAAGAAAAGAGATGCAAAAGGCTTGGCTGTGTACAGCCAAGACTCAGCTCAGTCTGGCACACCGGACTGTCCGGTGGTGCACCGGACAGTGTCCGATGCGCCAGGCTGAAGTCCGGTGAACATGCCACTCTCGAGAAAGTCCGACGGCATACGACTATAATTCACCGGACTGTCCGGTGGTGCACCGGACTGTCCGGTGAGCCAACGGTCGACTGCGCCAACGGTCGGCAGCGCAATCAGCGGGCGACACGTGTCATGAGCCAACGGTCAGTTGGCACACCGGACTGTCCGGTGTGCACCGAACAGTGTCCGGTGAGCCAAGACGACCGTTGCTCCAACGGTCAGCTGTGCCAGTTTTGGAAGGAGATCGGGCACCGGACAAGCTACAGTACCTGTCCGGTGGTGCACCGGACTGTCCGGTGCGCCACCCGACAGAAAGCAAATATTGCCTTCCAAATGAAGTCCAACGGCTCCTAGGCCCCTTGGGTCTATAAAAGGGACTCCTAGGCGCCTCCAAAAAAAAGTGCAGCCAACAATTGTATACATCACTCGGATCGATTCTCTCTCTCACTCTCGTGTATATCTCTCTAGTTTGTGTGAAGGCAAAGTTATAAGCCTTTAGAGAGTGGAGAGGTGCTGCAAAGAGCTAGAGCAAAGTCTTGAGCACATTGTTACTCTGCCGGAGTGCTGTCAAGAAGATTGTAAGCAACCGCGGCTTTGTTGTAACCCAACTCAACATAGTGGAAGGCTCTATCTGTCATACTGACAGATCTGAGCAAACAGAGGAAGGAGTTGAAATAGACTCCAAGCCCAGGTGTGGCTAACTCCAACGAGGACTAGGCAAGCATTTCAGGCTTGGCCGAACCTCGGGATAAATTTTTGCGTCTGTGTGCTTCGCTCTGTATTGTGTGCTGACTCTCTGTCTTACTCACTTTTTATATCTGCACTTCAACACTTATCTGTGGTACAAGTTATATTTAAAGTGCAGGGCATTTTGAGACAGGATCTTCTATTCCGCTGCAACCTACTCGAAGGATCTTTCATTCCACTGTGATCTGGTCTTTGAGTAGAGTAAGAACTAAAGTTTTAATGTGATAATTTTTATTCGCCTATTCACCCCCCCTCTAGGCGACATCCAGATCCTGTTCCCGGGCAAAGGGAACTTTCAATTGGTATCAGAGCTAGGCCTCTCTAGTGTGGGCTTAGCCGTCCAGAGATGACGATGTCGTCACAAGAGGTAACTGTAGAACTTCTACTAGGCGATGGCTCTAATTATAAATCTTGGTCCGTCTCTATTTATAATGCTTTCATGCATGTTGATCCTGATTTGAGACAGATCTTTAGTAGAAGCATTTTCCCACTGATATTAGTAAAAATCCTTCTAATGAAGAACTAAGATGTTTATCTCTCAATCACTATGCTTGCAACATCTTTGTTGACTCTCTGTCTAGAAGTGCTTATTTTTCCATCATGAGTAGTGAGTGATCGAGTTGAGAAGAGCTATGGCACATCAAGGATCACTACATAAGAACGTGACTTACAACCAATGAGGAAACATCTATGGTTATGTGGTGTAAGTCATAAGGCTCAAGATCAAGCTCTAAGAAGGAGAACAAGGTCACTAGAAGGAGAACAAATGTCAAATAATAGAGAGATGAAAATCCAAGAGAAGGTATGTTTCTAGACTTACTACATTGGTTTTTGTGTACTAACATATTTGTCTAAGTGTTAGAAACAGAGAAAAGAAGAAAAGAAAAGAGATGCAAAAGGCTTGGCTGTGTACAGCCAAGACTCAGCTCAGTCTGGCACACCGGACTGTCCGGTGGTGCACCGGACAGTGTCCGGTGCGCCAGGCTGAAGTCCGGTGAACATGCCACTCTCGGGAAAGTCTGGCAGCGTACGACTATAATTCACCGGTCTGTCCGGTGAGCCAACGGTCGACTGCGCCAATGGTCGGCAGCGCAATCAGCGGGCGACGCGTGTCATGAGCCAACGGTCAGTTGGCGCACCGGACTGTCCGGTGTGCACCGGACAGTGTCTGGTGAGCCAAGACGACCATTGCTCCAACGGTCAGCTGTGCCAGTTTTGGAAGGAGATCGGGCACCGGACAAGCTACAGTACCTATCCGGTGGTGCACCGGACTGTCCGATGCGCCACCCGATAGAAGGCAAATATTGCCTTCCAAATGAAGTCCAACGGCTCCTAGGCCCCTTGGGTCTATAAAAGGGACTCCTAGGCGCCTCCAAAAAAAGTGCAGCCAACAATTGTATACATCACTCGGATCGATTCTCTCTCTCACTCTCGTGTATATCTCTCTAGTTTGTGTGAAGGCAAAGTTATAAGCCTTTAGAGAGTGGAGAGGTACTGCAAAGAGCTAGAGCAAAGTCTTGAGCGCATTGTTACTCTGCCGGAGTGCTGTCAAGAAGATTGTAAGCAGCCGCGACTTTGTTGTAACCCAACTCAACATAGTGGAAGGCTCTATCTGTCATACTGACAGATCTGAGCAAACGGAGGAAGGAGTTGAAATAGACTCCAAGCCCAGGTGTGGCTAACTCCAACGAGGACTAGGCAAGCATTTCAGGCTTGGCCGAACCTCGGGATAAATTCTTGTGTCTGTGTGCTTCGCTCTGTATTGTGTGCTCACTCTCTGTCTTACTCACTTTTTATATCTGCACTTCAACACTTATCTGTGGTACAAGTTATATTTGAAGTGCAGGGCATTTTGAGACAGGATCTTCTATTCCGCTGCAACCTACTCGAAGGATCTTTCATTCCACTGCGATCTGGTCTTTGAGTAGAGTAAGAACTAAAGTTTTAAAGTGATAATTTTTATTCGCCTATTCACCCCCCCCTCTAGGCGACATCCAGATCCTGTTCCCGGGTAAAGGGAACTTTCAATTGGTATCAGAGCTAGGCCTCTCCAGTGTGGGCTTAGCCGTCCGGAGATGACGATGTCGTCACAAGAGGTAACTGTAGAACTTCTACTAGGCGATGGCTCTAATTATAAATCTTGGTCCGTCTCTATTTATAATGCTTTCATGCATGTTGATCCTGATTTGAGACAGATCTTTAGTAGAAGCATTTTTCCCACTGATATTAGTAAAAATCCTTCTAATGAAGAACTAAGATGTTTATCTCTCAATCACTATGCTTGCAACATCTTAGTTGACTCTCTGTCTAGAAGTGCTTAGTTTTCCATCATGAGTAGTGATAGTGATTTATTTGTTGATGCTCATGATTTATGGAATAAAATTAAAGTAAAATATTTTGTGGCAAATGGTACTGCTCCTACTCCCTATATTGCTTGTGATACTAACCTTTCAAAGGGAGAAGAAAAGCGTTGGCCACCAAACGATGAATCCACCTCATCAACAGGTTTGTCTTCCACTAGTAATAAATGTCTTATTGCTAACAATGATGGTGGAGACAAAAGCGATAATGAGGAGGAATATGAGGATGAGGAATCTACATCATCACAAGGTACATTTTCCTGTTTTACTTCCACTAATAATAATGACAGGGAAAATGAGACCGACGATGTGGAAGAAGAGGAGATTCGCCGTTTCTACACCCATCTCAACAAAGAAGACAAAGCGCTCTTGGTTAAGCTGTTGAGAAGGAACAAGGAACAAGGTGAGACGCTTCTCAGGCTAGAGGAAACTCTCATCAAAACCAACGATAGCCTGGAGAAGATGACCAAAGAACATGAGGAGCTAAAGTGCTCTCATGATGATTTGGTCCAACGGTATGATTCAGTTTTAATTGAGCAAAGAAATAATGATGATATTTTATCTTGTGTTGCTCAACTTAAAATGGAAAATACCATGCTTAAGAGTCAAGTAGAATTGCTAAGTCATGATAAACTTGCTCTTACAAAAAATTATGATTTATTGTCTTGTTATCATGATAATCTCTTGGATAGACATATCATGCTTGATATTGCTCATGAGGTTGTAATAGCGAACCTAAATACTTGTGAACCTCATTCTTGCACACGTGCACATCTAAGTAATATATCACCATGTGCTAACCCCTGTTGCTCAAAAGAAAGCCAACTCTTGGATGAGCATCAAGTTGCAGGATCAAAGGAAAAAGTGCTAATCAATAAAGAAAGGAACAAGAAAACAAAGCAACTAAGGAGAAGACGCATTGCTCAACCTTCTCAAGATATCCACGGGCGCGTGGTGAAGAAGCTTGAGACGGGAAAAACTGCAGCAAGTGTTAAGCTCCATAAGAAGGATGTTCCTAAAGCAAAAAATGAAGAAATCAACATGAGCCTGGAAAAAGGTAAAGATTCAATTAGTCATGTTGTTTGCACTGACCATTTCTCTATGTCATCCAAGAGCAAAAAGAGAAAAGGGAAAAGGAGGTGCTTTAAGTGCAATAAGGTAGGACACCTCATTGCGTCGTGTCCATACAACGACAAGGGTGAAGGGATAAGGAGATGCTTTGGATGCAATGACAAGAACCATACGATCACTTCGTGTCCGCTATTGATGAACCAAGCACGTGCACTCTCCGAGATGACCCCCACTGAGAAAGAAGATAAACAACAAGCGTCATGGCAGGTTAAGCGACGCTTCTACTACAAGTGTGGTGAGCAGGGTCATCTATCCAAGGTATGTAATAAAGGTGAGGTTCCTAAGCAAGTAAATTTGTCTCAATCTCATTCGCTTAGGAGACCCAAATCATACACTTGTGCTAGATCTATAACGAGATCACCTAGAACTAGCACAAAGGCTATTTGGGTACCAAAGACACTTTTAGTTGAACGTCATGGACCCATCCCGAGATGGGTACCAAACTGTGCCAACTAGACCATGCAGGTGCCTCGAGATGGACTGGAGACCATGGGAGAGCTTAAGATGGTTAATTCAAACTCTATGCTTAAGCTGTTGATTGTTATTGTCCATTCATTGGCCCAAGGTTGAATGATTGTGCAATTCTAATCCCATGTTCATCTCAAGTTAAATATGTTGTAGAGGTCTTGAATCATTATTGGTGAATCAAGCAAAGGACCTTGATGACAATATGCAACTTGCTCTCCAAAGGACGGCACCCGGGTATCTTAAATACATTATTGCAAATCAGTATTGCTTTTAAGGTTGATTGTTGTGCTATTTGCAGCTATGTCTTTGAGATTGCTTACGTTGGATACTTTTTAATCATTGATTCATGATTTCAAAGATCACACTGATGCTTGCTTAATCATGATTGTGTAAATCATTCCATGGGTAGTTATCATTTGATATATTTACCATGATTAACTCTCTATGTGTCCATGGATAAACCTGTATCTTTTTATAAATCATGCTATTGTGGCGGAACTGCTCGAATTATTCCGACTTAAGTGCCTAAGTCCCACCTTAGAGGCTAGACCACACTTAAATGGGAATAACCCGTCTATCCCTCGGATCTAGTCCGACAAGGCCACTGACAGGATCAAGTACCACAATCTCACTCGATGGTGAGTCACAGAGCAAATACAATAAAGCATAAAACCATGCATTAAGGAGTATTAAATTATTACATCACCATCGGAGTTTTGCAAAAGTAGTCATCATTGTTCGAAGTGCAGCGGAATAAAACTAACGATAGATAAATAGAGAGATGGGGAAGCCTGTCCCATCACTCCTCATGCTCCTCCTCAGCCGAGGCGGGGTCCCACTCGACAGTCCAACCCGGTGGCAAGATAGACGTCCAAGTCACTCCAGCAACCATGTCCTCCAAAGAACCTGTAAAATTATGCCACAAGCAAGGCTAAGTATACTAATACTCAGCTAGACTTACCCGGTGTGAGGAGTCTACTCCTCTACCTCTAGACATGCAGCTGTTTGGCTGTGGGGTTTGGTTGCCAAAAGCACTAGCTGAGTTTCTAAGTCAAGTTTTAACTTTGCCAATTTAAGTGTGACTCTCTTAAGGCTAAATGTGTACTATCTACTCATACATAGTAGCAAACATTTTTAGCAATCAACATCTTGTATCAACTCATCATATTTCCACTTGTTACTCAATGCAGTACAATGGATCAAGCAGTCTCATTAGCTGCGAGAAGCAGACGATTCGAATCGAGTTTTTATCCTTGCAAGGTAAACCTAAACACACAACGTGGCGAGGCACTCCGTCCCCACACACATCAACCGTCCCCATCGATTCCCTGGCAACAGATCAGGGCTCACTGCCTTGGCGTACAATGCCTCACTGACCCCGACTGCCGTCGTGCAGTGACCGCACTTGTACCCACCATAACCGGAATGGGAGACCACGTCTCAGGTCGCGTGAGGGGCAAAGTCTGCGGGCAGGTTCACTCAGGTACTAGGCTTACTGATTTACCATATTTCTCGGTATGTGTTTAGTACGTTCAAACACTTGACACAGGTATCCGCACGTTAATCCTTATTCCAAATTTTCCATCTCGTAGACAACCAATCCCCATGGATTGTTGTCCACAGACTAGTATCATGATGATATGAAAGTGGGTACAACCAATTCCTGATCTCACGCGAGTGCTAGAAAAATCACTCGTCTTCTACCGAGATCCTAATTAAATAAAGCAGCTACTCGACCTAGCATACTAGTATCCATCTCAAAAGGATTCCTGAGATCATGCAACTAGGGTTTCAAACAACTCCTACACTTAAGTGCACATTCAATCCTACAATCATTAAGTGTAGTAAAATAGCATAAATAACAGGTTATGCATAAAACCGGGGCTTGCCTTCCAAAGCTGTGGCAGGCAGGTCCTCTGGTGCAGGCTCTGGTGCTGGATCCGGGGCTACCTCCTGAGCAGCTCCTTGCTCCGGCACGAGGACGTACTCTCCGTCTGCAAGGTTATAGTCTATCGAAATGCAATGAATATGTATGTCATGATTATGCAGGATTTAATAACATTATGCTAAAGGAAGAAAAACTACGTTAATGAGTAACTTAGGGTTTCTTGGTCATACGTGGCTTTTAGTGGTTTATGCTTATCACTCTTGGTTTAGGTTTTGTTAGGGCTAGGCCTAGTGGATTGGTATTTCCTTTATATATTTCAGTGGACAATTTACAAAGGGTTTTAGGATGACACTAATTTCCATTATTCATTTTCCCTTTCTTTATTTTCTATTTATGAATTCTAGTGTAGGTTTGAACTACAACAGGGAATTAACTTTTTCCAAAAATTCTGTAAAAATTACAGTAGCTTGCCATTGGTCAATATAGCCTGTTCTAGGAATTTGAGATTCAAAATAAAAAGGCTATGCTCTAGACAAAAATAACAAAAGTTGTGTAAATGGGCCACTTTGCATTACAACTCTTAACTTGGAGTGGGTTCTATCCTAAGGGTTATTTTTGTTGGCATCTAACAGTAATAATAAGCTTCTGTGCCAAAAATCACAGAAAGCTAAGGGATGGTCATTTAGTTGTGATTTTCCAAAGTTTATTGCCAAAAAGGCACTTTCCACTACCTTGCTATTTGAAAAATGTCAAACAGCAGATTTCATATTTTTCCTATGTTCTTTATAACAAAAGATTTACTATCCCAAAGGTTGGGGTGTTTTCACCTTGGGGTTATTTTTGTAGGGCTTTTCTAAGTTTTCCTTGTTTTCTTAAAATAAAAGGTATCCTATTTATTTTATACTAAACCAGGGTATAATCAATTTTTCTAGTAACCTACACTGAATAAGTATACTAACAAAAATATGGGGGCTCCCTGGTTCTTTATTTAAATCACTTTTCCTATTTTCTTTAACCTTAAGCATAATGTAAAATAAATGGTAAACTCTACCTTAATGGGGTGTATAGAGGGGTTTAGCATTTTTAAATAGGTCAGTAGGTGGTCATAAACTTCTCCAAATTTTCTTAACTCCAGTTAAATAGTGCAACTATTTTTCTTCCCATTATTTAGCTTTTGGTCAAATCAGTATTTAAATCAGAACCCTAAAGTTTTCTATAGTACATAGGGGTTTTATATTTTTCTTAAGTAGTTTATATTATTTAAGATCTGACAAAATTGGTTTGACTACATTTGGATGAATACAACAGAAGATATGAATTATTCAAGTTCTGTTCAATTTTTAAATCAGATTTAATAAAAGGTTTCCTGGAAAACCACTTTGCACCGAGGTCCTTGGGTTATTTCTAAACTAACTCTCTCAGTTCTACCCCCGCGCTACTATTCATCTGAGTCACTGACATTGCGCAAAACCCCTAGCTTTTTCTTCTTCTCCCCTGCAGTCCCTCCCTAGGTTTAAACAGTACCCGCGAGAAAGAAAAGGGTGGTGCGGCTTACCGGCGGCGAGAGAGGTCCGGTGAGGGGCAGGGTTGGCTCCGAGAGGTTCTGACGGTCACAACGGTGTACGGCTCGACGGCGGGGGTGGCCGGAATCGTCCGATCTACGTGCGTAGGCGGGGGCTCTCGTCGGCGGCGAGTGTTTCGGTCAAACCACGGCGATCTAGTTCAATCCAATGACACGGTGAGCTTCACGGGGTGATGTAGAGGCTATCTGTGCATTGAATCGAAAAATGGTGCAGTGACTTACCCGGTCCACGTGCGCCGGCGGGGTTCTGAACTCCGGCGAGCACGATTTCGCTATTCTGGTGGCGCGGGTCCTCGGTTCAAGCTCGTGCAAGCTTCACGGCCTCTCAGGGAAGCTATCCGAGGGCTTGGACCGAGCGGAGGAGGGCGGGAAAGGGGTTGGCCATGGTGGTTGCCCTCGGGGGCTTTGGCGGGTCGCGGGGAGGTCGCCGGAGCTATGGGCAAGCTCGGGGGAGTTAGGCGTGGTACGGAGGAGGCAACGGGGAAGGCAGCCGGGCACTGGGATAGGCTTTATAGCCATGGCGCGGGCGTGGTCACGGGCGGCCGCGGGCGCGCGGGGGTTCGCGCACGGGCGTGCTCTGAGCGTGCCCCCGAGTGTCAGCCCACGTCGAACACGTGGGAGCTCGCTTCTGCCATGGTTCAACGGCGGATTTGAGCACCTTAGCGTGCGTATCTTGGCAAAACCACTATGTACGGTCTCTTCCCTGCTCCATATCCTACCTTTTTGCTGTGAGTTCCAAGTCAAGATACGGTCGGGGTAGGGAGATAGAGGGGTGAGAAGTTGCCTATGTCATAGCTGTCCAAACCGGGACAAAAGCTATGCCAAGTCGTGTCAAACAACTTAGGGTAGGTGTCAACTTCCTCCAGGGCATTCTAGGGGTAATTTGGCGCCACTTTGTCAATTGGGTCGAAGTGTTTTGAATTTTGGATGAGGGTGAACATGTGTGATCTTTGGCCAAAGGTTAGTTTTGGACTTAGGCATTTTCTGATTTTTCTTTTGTGCTCAAACCTTTGGTGAACTTTTTGGGGCTTTTCTGAAATCTTTTTGGGGTTACTTTCTTACTATTATTTGTAGGTTATTAAGTGTACTACAACTTTTATACTTGGCCCAAGCCATGAACAAAAGGTTTTCATGACCTTTTGGTCATACTTACATCTAGGGTTCCCATTGTCCAAAGGGGTTTGTATTAAGGTTTTGGGCAATTCTCCCCTTTAGATGTGCATGATAAGTTAGGGTATGATATCCAAGATGGGTTGCACTTGCTTAGGACCTTGAATTCTAAGTTTGATGTACTTTGCTCAAACAAACCCACATGTAATAGTAGGTTTAAATGGTGTAGCCCTGGGTGGACACCCTGAGTAACACCTAGGGTGTTACAACCCTCCCCCCTTAAAGGAATATCGTCCCGAGATTTTAGGTAGAGTCCCTTGGAGGGGTGCTTGAAGATGTGTTGGTGTGCTACCCTTTCTTTTATCCAAGTTTCTCTTGTTAACTGCTCTTCGAATGTCATTCTCTTTGCAACTTCAGAAGGAAGCCCTTTTTAAGTTAAATCCACAACTTAGACTACCCTTGTTATCTAAGTTTTTCTTATATTTGTATTCAAAGGGCAGGTGGGGGTGGGGTTTTGCGTTACGTACTGACTCCTTTGGGCAGAAAGTCGGGGAAGCGAGAGTGTAGAAAATCCTCAGTCTCCCATGTAGCTTCTTCTACTGAATGGTGACTCCACTGAACCTTATACATTCTGATTGACTTTGCCCCGTTGACCTCTCTTTCTGATCCAATACCTTGACGGGGTAATCTTGATAGGACAAGTCTGGTTCTATCTCAATGTCTGGTTCAGGTAGCACTTCAGTAGGTAGGCGGACACATTTCCGCAGCTGAGATACATGAAACACATTGTGAACTGCTGACATGTGAGGTGGCAATTCCAATTGATAGGCTATGGGTCCACAACTTGCTTTGATCTCATAGGGTCCAATGTAGCGAGGAGCTAACTTGCCCTTGATCCCGAATCTCTGAACACCCTTGGTGGGTGACACCTTAAGATAGTCATGGTCTCCCACTTCAAACTGTAGAGGCTTCCGCCTCTTGTCATGATAACTCTTTTGCCTGGCCTGAGCAGCTTCTAAGTTCTTCTTAATGACCCTGACCTTTTCCTCTGCTTCAAGTACCAAGTCTGGTCCAAATATTTCCCTCTCTCCGGCTTGAGACCAATTTAGCGGGGTTCTACATCTTCTCCCATATAAGGCTTCAAAAGGTGCCATCTTCAGACTGGACTGGTAGCTGTTATTATAAGAAAACTCTGCCAAAGAAAGACACTTGTCCCAATCCTTTCCGTAGTGTAGGACACATGCCTGCAACATGTCTTCCAAAATCTGATTTACCCTTTCCGTCTGGCCATCTGTTTGAGGATGGTATGCTAAGCTTCGTATTACCTGGGTCCCAAGTGAGTCTTGCAGCTGCTCCCAAAAGCGTGCCACAAACGGTGCTCCTCTGTCAGATATAATGGTTTTTGGAATACCATGCAACCACACTATTTGATCAACATAAATTTTTGCATATTTCTCTGTCTTGTGGGTGGTATGCATTGGTAAGAAATGAGCGGTCTTGGTCAATGTGTCCATAATAACCCAAATGGAATCATGGTGCCTAGAGGTATTGGGCAATCCCACGATAAAGTCCATGCAAATGTCCTCCAATTTCCAAGATGGTATGGGAAGGGGTTGCAAAGGGCCTGCTGCCTTCAAATGACTGGCTTTGATTCTCTGGCAGGTATCGCACTCGGATATGTACTTGGCAATTTCCCTCTTCATCCTGGTCCACCAGTATAAGGATCTGAGATCATGGTACATCTTGTTGCTACCAGGGTGCATGGAGAATTTGGAAAGGTGAGCTTCATCCAATATCCTCTTTCTGAGTTCAGGGTCCTTGGGGACAACCAATCGATCTCCAAACCATAGAATTCCCTTGTTGTCCTGACGGAAGCACTTGTATTTCTCCACCTTCTGCTTGATCATTTCTTTGATAACCTGCACACCCTTGTCTTCAATCTATGCCCTGACTATTTGCTCTTGCAGTGTGGGCTCCACCGAGATATAATTTAAATCACCCGAGGAAACAACTTCCAGGTTCAATTTGCACAACTCATCACACAGGGTGGTAACTCTTGAATCCATGCTCATACAATTGCACTGGGCCTTTCTGCTCAAGGCATCTGCCACGACATTGGCTTTGCCAGGATGGTAATGCACCTCCAAATCATAATCCTTGATTAATTCTAACCATCTCCTCTGCCTCATGTACAGATCTGCCTGAGTGAAAATGTATTTGAGGCTCTTGTGATCCGTGTAAACGTTACAGTGAGCTCCCATCAGGTAGTGTCTCCATATCTTGAGAGCATGAACCACAGCTGCTAATTCCAGATCATGTGTAGGGTAGTTCTGCTCATGGGGTCTGAGTGCCCGGGAGGCATAAGCAATCACTCTGTTATCTTGCATTAAGACGCATCCCAATCCGGTGCCGGAAGCATCACAATAAACTTCAAAGGGCTTGGTGTTATCAGGTTGAGCCAGCACTGGGGCTGTTGTCAAATGCTGCCTTAGTGTATGAAAGGCTTCTTCACACTTCTGGCTCCAATTATACTTGACTCCCTTCTTCAACAGTTCAGTCATTGGCTTGGCAATCCTGGAGAAATCTGGAATAAATCGTCGATAATACCATGCCAATCCTAGAAAACTCCGAATCTGCCTCACTGTAGTCGGGGGTTTCAAATCCATCACCTCTTGTACCTTCTCAGGATCAACAGATATCCCATCCTGAGAAATTGGGTGACCTAAGAATTTAATTTCCTTCAGCCAAAATTCACATTTAGACAATTTGGCATACAACTGATGGTCACGCAGTCTCTGAAGTACAATATGCAAGTGTTTAGTGTGCTCGGCTTCATTCTTGGAATAGACCAGAATATCATCAATGAAAACGACCACGAATTTGTCCAACTTTGGCATGAATACTGAGTTCATCAGGTACATAAAATAAGACGGGGCATTGGTCAGCCCAAAAGACATCACCAAAAACTCATAAAGCCCATATCTGGTTGAGAAGGCCGTCTTGGGAATATCACTGGTACGGATCTTGATCTGATGGTAGCCCGAGCGAAGATCTATCTTGGAGAACACTTTGGCTCCCACCAACTGATCAAACAAGACATCAATGCGGGGCAGTGGGTATTTGTTCTTGATAGTCACCGCATTGAGAGGGCGGTAATCGACACACATTCTCAAACTCTCATCCTTTTTCTTCACAAATAAGGCCGGACATCCCCAAGGGGAAGTACTTGGGCGAATGAACCCCTTGTCCAACAACTCCTGCAGTTGCTTTTTTAGTTCTGCTAATTTTGCGGGAGGCATCCTATAGGGTCTCTTGGAGATAGGAGCAGTCCCGGGTTGCAATTCAATGGCGAACTCAATGTCTCGGTCAGGTGGCATCCCTGGCAATTCATCCAAAAAAACATCTGGGTAATCACAGACCACTGAGATCCCTTCCACTGGTGACTCTATCATAGTGAATGCACAAGAACGGGTACAACCCTGGTCGGGTAGATACAAGGTGATCTCGCCATCCAAAGGGGAGTGGATTTCTATGGCTCTGGCTGCGACATCAATCACCGTGTGGTGCCACGATAACCAATCAGTCCCTAGGATGATATCCACACTATCCAATCCCATTATCAAGAGAGTGGTTTTAAAAATGAAACTACCCAGCTTAATTGGTATGTGTCTATTGATCTGATAGGTGGCAATCCTGCCTCCTGGTGTTGAAATTGTAATACCCCCGTTGGTGTGGAGGAAAGGTAACTGACACTTGGCACTAAATTTGGTACTGATAAAACTGTGTGATGCACCAGAATCAAAAAGAACAATAGCAGGATAATTCAAAACTGTAAAGATACCAGTCAAGACGGGTGCTCCCTCTGGAATATCAGTCATGGTGGTGAAGTTCAGCCTGCCTTGCCTCACTTGCACCTTCTTCCTCTTGCCTTGGTTCTGATTAACATTCTGCCCCTGCCTCTGCTGGTTTCTGGGGCAATTCTTGGCATAATGTCCGGTGTTGCCGCATGTGAAACACCTGTTGTCATTTGCCTGGCAATATTGCTGCTGCTGCTGATTGTTCCTCTGAGCTGGAAACTGGGTACGGTTGGGTGTCTGCTGCTGCTGTGGTCGGATCACCCAACGCCCTTGCTGCTGCTGAGGTCCCCTGCTCTGGGTGTCAGACACAATCCTGAAGCGCTGCGGCTGAGCTGAGGGTCCTGCCACCGGGGTCTTCCTCTTCTTCTCTGCCTGACGAGCGGTGATACAGTCCTCCTGGGAGATGGCCATGTTGACCAACTCATTATAGTTGTTGGCCCTAACGGTGTTGAGACGGTCACGGAGCTTAGTGCTGAGCCCCCTCCTGAACCTGTCTCTCTTCTTCTCGTCCGTATCTGCATGATACCCGGCATACTGGCACAGGTCATTAAAGGCCTGAGCATACTGCAATACTGTCCGGTTGCCCTGAGTGAGTGCCAGAAACCCGTTGAGCTTTCGGTCCATAATTTCGGCTGGTATATGGTGCCCCCTGAAAGCTGCCTTGAATTCTCTCCATTCCACCTCTCGGTCCTCTGGCTGCGTAGCAAGAAAATGGTCCCACCAAGTCCTTGCGGGTCTACGAAGCTGCTGGGTGGCGAACCTGACCTTAGTGACCTCTGAGCAAACTCCATGGAGTAGCGGGAATTTGGATTCCACTACTCTCAACCATACATCTGCATCAAGTGGGTCCTCTGCCCTGGTGAACAATGGAGGCTGGGTACTGAGGAACTCCTGGTAGGTAGCTGCCGCGGGGTGACGTTGATGATCTCCACCACCATAGTGCTGAGGTGGTGGCTGGCGCTGAGCTAGCTGCCTCAAGATCTCATTCTGCTGAGCCATTAGCTCCTGCAGAGTGGGAGGCGGTGGCGGCGGTGGAGGAATGCGCTCATTCTGGCCACGACGCGCTCTCCCGGCCATCTGAAAAATCACATATTTTCTTAATACCACATCTTCAAGTTTAAGGTTTAATCGCGGTGAAAGAGTCAAAAGGCGAAATTGATAGATTCTTGCATAAATATAAAGGATTTCTTAAGGCATAAACTTTTCTTCCCAAATTAAGACTAACATCATCCATCAACCATGTTTCCAAAAGAGTTTATCACGATTACATCAATGGCCCAAAAGACTCAACTCTATCTAGCCTAGTACCCCAAGGGTGCAAAAGCTAAGCTAGCTTAGAGGAGTCCCACCATTACCGACTTCTAGCCCTACTCCTGATACCTAGTGAGCGAACGAGGCAACACTCGACTCGGGGGAAGGTGGTCTCCCTGAGCCAGCAGTGTCCAAGCTGGAGGCAGGCTCCTCTCCTCCCTCAATGTCGACGTCCTCGTTGGCCTCCATGTCCTGGATCTCCTGGTGATGCATATCCAGGTGCTCATTAGCCTCGGCCAGCTGCTGCTGGGTGTTGATAAGCTGATCCTCGAGAACCTCAATGGTGTTCTCTCTGGTTCCCACTAGTTCCTCCATCTCTTGGATCTCATTTGACAGCTGCTCCACCTGCAAGTCCTTTTCCACCATCTCAGTGGACAAATCAACCAGAAGCTCCTCTCTGTTGTCCAGGGTGATCTTTGTTGCCTCCAGCAATGCCATCAGATGGGACATTGCCTCACCATGCATCACTTGCAGACGGTACAGGGCATTCATGCACCGCACTGTCAAGTGAGCCGTCTGGCCCGGGTAGATAGCCCAGATGTCCTTGGCATGCTCCACCCAATCCTTCCACATTGGGTCGTCCTCCTTCTCCGCGGGGAACAAGCCAATGGGATGGGTGGACAGCTCCAAGGGATGGAATCCGCAGAAAGTGGTCAATCCATGCAGAGCAATCGCCTCGATCGTATCCTCAGCCCGATATCCAAAGGACTCAGAGTCCAGTGAACGCCAGCCTGGCTGCAGGGGATGAGGCTCCAAGGTCATCCTCACCCTACAGCGGGGCACTCGGTGCTTCTCGAACTACTGCACCACGTACTGAGGAGGTGTTGTGTATCCGGCCCCCTGAAGTACCTCCCACAAAATACGAGGAAAGCCCTCTCGTGCAAGCCCGTCAGTGTGGGTGTTGGAACTTGCTCTCCAGCGCAAGTTGATCCAACGGGGGTGTGTAGTAACATAAACAAGGTTTTCGCACGAGATGCCAATAGCTCTGTTAATCTAGCCTCTCAAGGGCACTGTGCGGGGGTATTTATAGGTATCTGAGTGCCCAGCGTCCCGTGTTAAGGACGCATGTGCCTTCAGACACCTAGGTTATCCCCGGAATATTCCCATAAAGCGGGGTTACAGACCGTAATTACAGGGAGGCCTTTACAAATTAGGCCCGTAACGCGCAACGGCCACGCAGGGCCTGTTACAATGGGCCGGATCACACGCGGGCCTCCATTCTGGACGAGGTCGCAAGATGAGACGACCTCGTCACAGGTCTTCGTCCGGTGGCGTATGAGACGAAGGGTAAGTCTGCCCGTTGTCTTGTCACCGTTGGTGCAGCGAGTACGGCGAAGGCCTCGAGCGAAGGGTGGCGTCTTCACCTTCGCCCCAACATTTGCCCTCCGAGGGACCAGTTCGACTAAGTCATCTGGTGCCGAAGACGTCGCTATATGGCGGAGACGCTGCCCTCGCTCGAAGTGGTTCCGCGGGGGTTTTTGACATGACCGTTGATTGACGCCGTACTGTTGGATTGCGGGTTTCCCGAAGCGCCGCCCTGTGTATAAAAGGGGACGGGGGGCGGCGCGTTTTGAACTTTATCTTTCCGCGCTCCGCGAAAACCCTAACCACCTTCTCAAACCTCTTGCTGCTCGTCTGCCCTCCTTGCTCCTGTTCGCCGGAGATCTGGCCCGTGTGAAGCAGACCGCCCGCCGCCGTCGACGGTACGTAGCGATGCCGCCTCTTCTTCTTCTGCTGCCGCTACGCCGCCGGCTGACGCGTCGTCTGAGGAGACGCTGAGCACTGTGGCGGCGGAGGAGTTGCGCGCCGGCGACACGGTGGATTTTGGTGTGTCGTAGATGTCCTCGGTCCGCTTGCAAGATATGCAGCAGCTTGATTACTTTGGCGGCGGAGTCGCTCGTGTCCCGGGGGCGGAGGAGGTACCCGAGCCAGAAGGCGAGTTGGTTGTCTTCGAGGCGTTCTTTGCCGCTGGTCTTCGCCTGCCTGCGCATCGATTCGTGGGAGAAGTCCTGCGCAGATTCAACGTCCAGATCCACCAGCTGACGCCGAATGCTGTGGTGGCCCTGTCGAAATATGTCTGGGCGACGACTTCGTACGGCGGACAACCATCGGTCGAAGTCTTCGCGAAGTACTATTGTCTGCACTGGCAGAAAAGGATGATCGGAAATAAGATTGCTCAGTTTGGGTCTTGTACATTTACGCCGAAGACCGGCAAGACTTCGATGGAGGTCGTTGAGTTGGTTCCTTGCGCCCGCAATAAATGGGGCAACTGGTATGAGTTTTGGTTCTATGTTGCGGAGGGCATAGTCGAGGACCATCCGGGGCTCCTCGTGGCCGAGATGTGCTCGCATTATTACTCAGCATACCCACAGTTTGAAGTGGCGGAGGAGGATGCAGACGAAGGGGCCCTGCAGTGCACGGTCGGCCTGAGTAGCAGGCGCGATTTGGTTGAGGAGTTTGTGGCATATGGGGTGTGGCCTTTGGCACATGGCTGGGCGCTGGGCGAAGTATGCCCTCGCCAGATGCCTTCCTGTGGTGGGATGCTGGTGCGAAGTCCCGCCTTCGCACTGGATCTGCATAGCCGCGATCCTGGCGCATTTGTGCGTGAGGCGGAGGATGGGGCAGTGCGGATTGTTGGTCGGTACGTGCCGAAGACGGAGGGCCAGCGTAGCTGGGATATACGCAGGTCCAACGACCGCTTGAACAGGGTCTTCGAGTTGAACCGTCTGCCGTATGGCGGTTATCCCGGGCAAGACGATGTGGATCATCGCGGGAAGAAGCCGGCGGCAGAGACTGGAGACGACCCCACGCCGGCGGTCGCCCCATCCTCTAAGAAGAGGAAGCTAGGTACTGCTACGGGAGGACTGGGGGTTTCCGATGGTTTTGCTAGGGAATTGATGAGGACATGCGCGCCCCCCGGGGGGAGGATGTCTTCGCCCGAGCTACGGGAGTCTTCGGCGCGGATGCTGAAGGTTACCGGGGGTTGGTGGCCTAAGAATGTTCCTATCCCCCGCGTGGCCGGCGAAGACTTTTTTACATCTCGCATGGTTCGTGACTAGAGAGTGTTTCCTTATGGACGGAATATTGCTGCTGTTGTGTTGGCAGTGATGGACAAGGATCATCAGGGAGCTGCGCAGAAGCGCCAGGCGGTCGTCAGGCTGCCTGAGGCTAGGTCGAAGAGGTCGCGGGGGACTGCGAAGGCTGCTGCCCCCGGCGGCAGCCAGCCGACGCTGGCGGCGAAGTCTGCCGCCCCTGGGTCCAGCAGGGTGCCGGAGGCCATCAAGGCGGTCAGCGCCGGCAGAACCAAGCCTGCCCCGGCCGGAGCTGCGAAGGCCCGAGAATTGCCTCCGCCGGGCAAGCACGTTGCCGACTTCGCCACCAAGATTAGCGTGAACGATTATCTCATTGGTAAGTCGTTAGCCCGAGGTTTTTCTTCTTCTTTTTAACTGTTGATGCGTTGCAGGGTCGGGCAAAGGGCAACTTGTTGTTGTTCCGCCTGCGGTGGCGACCGCGGCGGCTGCCGGGGTGCCTAGGGCGAGGGGTAGCGCTCTCAGCGCCGGTGGTGAGATTCCGGCGCTCACTGCCGTCAAGGACGAGGCGGGCGCTGTGTCCCGCCGGCTGAAGGAGGCATTGAGTCAGGTAAGTTGAGCTAGACTTCGGTTTTTACCAGTTTCATTGGGATTGTGGTCTTATGTGTGTCTTGTAGGCGGCTGACTTCGCTGACCGCGTGGCATCGGGGGCCCTTACGGCGGTTGTGTCTGCTGAGGTCGAGAGACTTCGGGCGCAACATGTTGACGCCGTCCGGGAAAAGTCGGCCGCTGACAGCAAGTGCCGCAAGCTGGCGGAGAAGGTGGCCGCGCTGGAGGGCGAGAGGACTGACCTCCGGCGCCAACTGGCGGAGGAGAGAAGGGAGGCTAATGAGGTCCTCGCCAAGGCGCAATCTGCACAGGCGGAGGCCATTTTGGCGCGGGTGGAGGGTAGCCTTGCCAGACAGCACGCCGAGGAATGGGAGGAGCGGTTCAACGCTCTGCAGACCCGTGTGGAGAGGGCCGAGGCTTCGACGCGCTCGGAGGCTGAGCGGACGCGCAAACAGCTTATGGATTCATACCACGAGCTGGGCGCGCGGACCGCTGACTTCGAAGTGCCAGACCAAGAGCCCGGACTTTGCTGCCTCGAGTGGCTGCAGGAGGAGTTGCTGGCGCTCCCCGCCATTGTGGAGGGGTTTATGTCCTATGCCTCCCTGGTCACCTGCGAAGGGGCGATGAACGCGCTGTCCCGCGAAGGGTGCCGGCACTATGAGGTCTTCGACCAATCTGATGAGGATTTCGAGCGCGAGATTTACAAGGTTGAGGACCCTGTGGTGAAGGAATCCGCGGGAGCCCTCTTCGACCGGATGTGGGGTCCCCACGGTCGGGAGGTGGTCAGGGAGAGGTCCGACACGGCGAGGGGTCAGGTAATGTTTGACTCTTGTTTAATGTTGCTGAATGTGGGTTATATGTGGGCTTGCTGAATCTGTGTGCTGTGTCTCAGGCGGCGCGTAACGAGAAAGTGGAGGACTTCGGGGCTTTGAACAGCGCGCGGCCTGATTCGGAGTCAAACCCGGTGGCGGCTATGTCCAAGGTCGCCCCGGCGCCGCCCCCAGAAACCGTCGAAGGCGCCCCTGATGCCCTCGCAGCCACTACGGCCGGCGGTGGCTCGTCGCCAACTGCTGCGCCGAGGGCTGAGGATCCTGTGAAGATGGCGGCGGAGCCGGCAGCGAAGGATCCCGCGACGGCTGGGTCTTCGCAGGTGGCTTAGTGGGTGTGGGTAGTTAGGGAATTTTGCATATGTTGCTGAACCTTGGTTGCTGCGCAGGTTCAAGATTTTGGGCCTGCGCACGCAACCGCTACTGCTATTTTTTTGTCGGCTTCGATCGTGGATGATGGGAATGAATCGGATGAATCTGCGTCTAAGTTTTCTGATTTTGGTGACTCTGGGAGTTCGGTTGAGTGGACTGAAGAGTCGTCGGATGAGGACTTGGATTACTTTGCGGCCTTGGATGTGGCAGCGGCGGAGGCTTCGCCGCGTGCTGTGGATGCTGAAGTTGTGCCTGGTCCAAGTGCGGGGCATAGGCGGCGAAGGGCGGTTGCGAAGCGTAGAGTGAGTGAGGCGGACGGCACTCGGCTTCATGTGGGCAGGGCTCGCAGGCAGGAACTGTTGTCCTTGCCGGCCGCTGCGAGTGTAGGTTAGGGGGAGCTACGAGGTCTTTTTGCGGGTGAGGAGGTGAGGATAATGCTATTTAACTATAGGGAGATGGGAATTATTCCGAAGGTTGAGCCGATGTAAAGTGTGATGCCCTCGCTGTACATATGTAATGGCTTGTATGATGAGGTTGTGTGCCTTCGCACATTCGGCTATGCTCACAAAGGCGTTGCGCACTTGGTCTTGTGTATTTGTTATGTCTGTCTGGCGCGCATGTAGTCGGTCTTTGCGCGGACAGTTTGGTGTAGTTTTTTCGCACTTGTTGTGCTTGGTCCGGCTGCACCCTTAGGCGACTTTTGCACGGATACTCTTCGCGGAAGGCTTCGATTTTTTTGCACTTGTTGTGCTAGTCCGGCTGCACCCTTAGGCGACTTTTGCACGGATAGTCTTTTTTGAGGAAGACTTCGATTTTTCGCACTTGTTGTGCTAGTCCGGCTGCACCCTTAGGCGACTTTTGCGCGGATAGTCTTTTTTGAGGAAGACTTCGATTTTTCGCACTTGTTGTGCTAGTCCGGCTGCACCCTTAGGCGACTTTTGCACGGATAGTCTTTTTTGAGGAAGACTTCGATTTTTCGCACTTGTTGTGCTAGTTCGGCTGCACCCTTAGGCGACTTTTGCATGGATAGTCTTTTTTGAGGAAGACTTCGATTTTTCGCACTTGTTGTGCTAGTCCGGCTGCACCCTTAGGCGACTTTTGCGCGGAGTGTCGCACGCGAGGGTAGCTAGCGCTGGGCCTCGCGGTGACTTTGTATTGGTCGAATGTCGAAGACCGTCGGCACGGTCTTTTTTCGACGTAGATTTTTGCGGGGGATTTTTCACTTGTATATTACATGACTCCGCCTCGTTAAAAACCTCACCCCCCGGGAGGAAAAGAGTGCGGGCCAGAATAAAATTGTTTTTGCGAATTACAAGGGCGAGCTGGCCCTGATGAGTCAAATAAAAAATTGCGGAGATTGTCGATGTTCCAGGAATTCTCCAAGTCTTCGCCGTTTGGTGTTGCGAGCCTGTATGTGCTGGGGGATGCCTTCTTCTTGACAATGAAAGGGCCCTCCCACTTGGGCTCCAGCTTGCCCCTGGACTCTGTCCGAGCTGTTCAGACGAGTACGAGGTCCCCTTCGCTGAATTCCCTCGGGATGACTGCATGGTCGCGCCATGCTTTTGTCTGGGCTTGGTATTTATTTAGAGCCTGTAGAGCGAAGACGCGGTCTCCATCGATAAGATCCTTCGAAGTGGGTTCGTCCATGTCGGGGACAGCTGACGAAACTGTTCGCGGGGACCCATGTTTTATTTCTTGTGGGGTCATGGCCTCCGATCCATATAGAAGGCGGAAAGGGGTGAACCCAGTCGCCCTGCACTCAGTCGTGTTTAGCGCCCATACCGCTTCAGGTAACAAATCGGCCCACCTGCCCTTTTTTCGTCGAGGAGCATCTTCTTGACAGCTGTGAAATTTTTTCCATTGGCGCGTTCCACAACTCCGTTGGACTGCGGGTGATATACTGAGGCGAAGGCAAGCTTGGTGCCAATGGAGAAGCAGAAATCCTTGAAGTCTTGGCTGTCAAACTGCTTGTCGTTGTCAACTGTGAGTTCGGACGGTACTCCGAAGCGGCAAACAATGTTTTGCCAGAAGAATTTCTGTGCAGTCTTTGATGTTATTGTGGAAACATCCCTCGCCTCGATCCATTTGGTAAAATACTCGACAGCGACGAAGGTGAACTTGAGGTTCCCCTGAGCCGTGGGCAGGGGCCCGACGATGTCCAGGCCCCAACGCTGGAGAGGCCATGTGTGGGCGATCAGTTTTGTGAATTGCGAAGGGCTGCCTGATCGAGGAGCCGTGGGCAGGGGCCATGTGTGGGCGATCAGTTTTGTGAATTGTCCAGGCCCCCTTTTTGTGGGCGCTGGAGAGCCGTGGGCAGGGGCCATGTGTGGGCGATCAGTTTTGTGAATTGTCCAGGCCCCCTTTTTGTTGAGCTGGCCCTCAATCAGTGCAAAGTCCCGGCTTCGATGTTTGAGGCGCTTGGCCTCGTTGATGTCAGTTGGGTGGTAGTACCCCTGTAGGAACAGGGTTATTGGTGCCCGCCAGTCTTCGGTCATAATAAGGTTGACTATGTGGTGGCCCTCGCTGTCATTGGTTATTTGGAGCCCTTCGGGGCTCCGGACGGCTGGCGTGCCGATAACATGGTAGAACACGTCGGAGGGCAGGGATTCGCCTCTGGCGGCAGCCTTGGCCAATGCGTCGGCTTCTTCATTCTTGGCCCGGTCCACATGCTGCAAGGTGAATCCCTTGAATTGTCTCTCGAGACTTCGGATGGCCGCGAGGTATTGCATAAGTGCGGGGTCCTTTGCTGCATAGTCTTTCTCGATTTGGCCGACGACTACCTTGGAGTCTGTTCTGACAATGCAGGTTGTGACACCAAGGGCCCTTAGCTTGCGGAGGCCGAGGATGACGGCTTCGTATTCTGCTATGTTGTTTGTGCATCTGTCAGATTCCAGAGCGAAGCTTAAGCGTGCCGCGTATCTGTGCTTGACCCCGGCGGGTGAGGTGATGACTACAGCAGCGCCTGCCCCCGCATGGCAACATGCGCCGTCGCAGTGGATTGTCCAAACTTTCTCTGCGGACGGGTTCGGGTGTGTTATTGGCCCAGTCCAGTCGACGACGAAGTCTGCTAGAACTTGTGACTTGATGGCTGTCCTGGGCTCGAAAGTGATGTGGTAACCGGAGAGTTCGGCCGCCCATTTGGCGATCCGTACCGATGCCTCCGGGTTTCTGAACAGTTTGCTGAGTCCCCTATCTGAGGTGACTCGGACCTTGAATGCTTCAAAATAGTGGCGCAATTTGCGCGAGGACATAACGACTGCATAGGCAATCTTTTCCAGTTCCGTCATGTTACATTTTGACGGTGTGAGCACTTCGGAGACGTAATAAACTGGACACTGCCTGATCACGCCCTCTACTGTCTGCTCCTGCACCAGTGCCGCGCTGACCGCGTGCGGCGAGGCCGCAACATAAAGCAACAGGGGTAGCGAAGAGTCGGGGCTTGTAAGAACCGCCAATTTCGACAGGTACTGTTTCAATGAGGCGAAGGCCGCCGCCTGCTCTGGTCCCCAAGAGAAGTCTTTTGCGCCGCGGAGAGTTTTGAGGAAGGGTAGACTTCGCTCTGCGGATTTGGAGATGAATCTGTTGAGGGCGGCCAATCTGCCCGTCAGGCGCTGAACGTCTCTGGCTGACTGCAGGGGCGTCATGTTGATGATGGCCTGAATTTTGGTTGGGTTGGCCTCGATGCCGCGGTGTGATACCAGGTAACCCAATATTTTCCCCTGGCGAACGCCGAAGACACACTTTTCGGGGTTTAGGCGGAGTCGTGCGTCCTGCATGTTCGCAAATGTCTCGGCGAGGTCAGCAAGATGGTCCTCTTTGCTCCTGCTGGCGACGACGATGTCGTCCACATAGGTGAATATATTTCTGCCGACTTGCCCCTCGAGCACCGCTTTGGTGAGCCGGGAGAAAGTGGACCCGGCGTTCTTGAGTCCCTCCGGCATTCTGATGAAGCAATATGTGTCGAAGGGTGTGATGAAGCTGGTGCTGGCCTTGTCCTCCTCCATATATATTTGATGGTAACCGGAGAAGCAGTCGAGGAGTGACATGACTTCGCACCCGGCCGCGCTATCGACTATTTTGTCGATCCGAGGAAGCGGGAAGTTGTCCTTTGGACAGGCCTTGTTGAGACTGGTGAAGTCGATGCACATCTGCCACTTGCCGCTCTTTTTCTGCACCATCACAACGTTGGCGAGCCACGTGGTGTAAGCCACTGGCACGATAAATTTGGCCTCCAGGAGGCGATGTACCTCGGCCTTGGCAGCTTCTGTCTTCTCGTCAGACATTTTGCGGAGCCGCTGTTTTTTCGGTCTCACCGAAGGGTCAATTCCCAAGCTGTGCTCAATTATGGATCGGCTGACCCCAACCAGGTCGAGGGCAGACCAGGCGAAGACGTCTTTGTTCTTGGACAAGCAGCAGAGGAGTTTCTCCTCGTCATGCGAAGTGAGGTCTTCGCTGATGGTGACTGTCTGCTTGGGCGTGGCCTGGTCAAGGGGAACAGTCTTGGTCCCGTCGTTGCTCTGTAGCTGTGCTTTGTCGTGTTCTTTGTCTGTTGGGCTGGCGGACGCAGGGACCTCGCGCTAGGCCGTGAGGCAGTGCACGTTTCTTTGCCCGGGGACGAAGTCCCGTTCTATGTTGCGCACGGTCTGTTGGTTGCCGTAGACTGTGATGGCGCCTAACGGACCTGGTATCTTCATGCACAGGTAAAGTCCGTGAATGGCTGCCTCAAACTTGTTGATGGAGCCCCGACCCATAATGGAGTTTTACGGATACACCATATCAACGATATCGAAGGTCACTTGCTCACTTCGGGCATTGGGTGCTACACCGAAGGAGAGAGGCAACTCTATTTTGCCGACGGGAAATGTGCCCTTGCCGCCAAAACCATACAACGGGTTGTCCGAAGGCTTGAGCAGGCTGTGGCTTATGCCCATGCGGTCGAAGGCATGGAGGAAAATGATGTCTGCTTGACTGCCATTGTCGACTAGGACTTTGTGCAGGTCCCAGCCTGCCACGCTGCAGTTGATAACCATGGCGTCGATGTGGGGGGCGCTGCGCAGATCGACGTCTCGAGCGTCGAAGGTTAGTGGCACATGGGACCACTTCGTCTGCACGACCGGACCGGTGATGGCGACGTGGTTGATGCTGCGGTAGTGGTCCCGCTTCTGCCGCTTCGTGTCGAAGTCGGTGCTTGACCCCCCAGTGATCATATGAATGACTCTGCGATACGGCTGATCGGCGAAGTCCTCTTGTTTTGGGGCATGGGGGTGGTGGATGTTTTGTTGTTGCTGATGTGGAGGTGGGGGTGGGGGAGGTACGATTTGTACTTCCTGGTGGTGTTGGTATGCGTGGTGTGGTGGATGCAGAGCGGGGGCGTGGATGTATGGTGGAGGGGGCTGCTGATATGTGTGCGCGACAACTCTAGGGTTGTCGGCTGGTTGCGCCCGTGCCATCCTGTCTCTGGTGGCCTTCGTCTCTGGGCAGTCTCTGGTTTGATGGGCGCAGTCTTTGCCATGAAACAGGCAGTAAAATCGGTGCGGCGGTTGCGCGCATCCCCGACCCCATCCGCGAGTTCCGTTTCCGCGGCCCTGGGGGATATTCCTGGCGGCGAGGGGCCTCACCAGCGGGGTGCTGGTTGGCGATGTTGTGCACCTGCTGCTGATTGCGGCCGTCCCGACCGGAGTCTGGCTGCGGAGTCCTCGTCCACGTGCGGCTGGACTGTGGATCGTCTTTGGGTTTCCTCTAAGACTCAACTTTGCGCTGGTGGAGCTCTTCAGATTTAGCGTATTTTTCAAATAGCTGATATAACTCCTGGAGGTTCTTGGGCGGATCTCTGATGCAGTGGCTGTAAAGGACGCCGGCTCGAAGGCCACTGATGGCGTAGTGGATGGCGATCTGGTCATCGACCGAGGGCAGTTGTGACTTGAGTGTCAGAAACTTGCGGTAGTACTCCCGCAGAGTCTCTTTTTCCAGCTGCTTCCAGAGTGAGAGTTCGGCCAAGGCGTCGGTGTCTGGGCGGTACCCTTGGAAGTTGAGCAGGAATTTGTCCCGAAGGCTTCTCCAGGAGTCAATGGACACCGGGGGCAACCTGGTGAACTAGGTGAGAGCTGGGCCCTCGAGGGCGATGATGGAAGACTTGGCCATCGTGGCGTCGTCCCCTCCAGAAGATGCAACGGCGACCTGATAACTCATGATGTACTGTGCTGGGTCAGTGCTGCCGTTGTACATGGGATAGGTCCCTGCCCGGAAGTTGGCAGGCCAGGGTGTCACTTGCAGGTGTGGCGCCAGGGGACTTCGCTCGTCGAGGTAGTTGACACCTTGGAATGCCGCGGCGTGTGGGATGGCGTGGTCGCGGTGGGGGAAGTGTAGGTCTTCGACTTGTGCGCACTGTTGCAGGTGGCCCTTGTTGCAGGCCGAAGTGGCCTTCGCGCTACATTAGCGCGAACTCTTGCTCGAGCTCCTGGGCCTTCTGCTCTTCGTCTCGTATCATTTGCCGCACCTTGGCTTGTGCAGACACACGTTGGCGCTTGGCCTCAAGTATTTCTTTTTGCTTCTGGAGATTGCGGTTCTTGTTGCGTAGGGCGCGCAGCTGTAGCTGTTCTTCTGCGGAGACACCGATGACTTCGCCGTCCTTGGTGAAGTCCGTGCCCTCTGGTGGAGCAAAGCCTGGGGGAGGTTGCGGCTGTCCTTCAGGGCCGCAGGTGCGGTGAGCATCGTCTTCGCAGGTGCGGAGAACGTCGTCTTCAGTAGCCTCTTGGTGGGTGGAGTGGGTGAGGGCGAGGGCCTTGCCCTTTTTTGCGGCCAGCAGTGCTGCCTTCGCAGCCTTGTCAGCCTTTGAGCTAGCTTTCTTGGGTGCCATCGCGGGTGGTTTTTTTCGTAGCACGAACGGTGGGCGCCAAATGTTGGAACTTGCTCTCCGGCGCAAGTTGATCCAACGGGGGTGTGTAGTAACGTAAACAGGGTTTTCGCACGAGATGGCAATAGCCCTGTTAATCTAGCCTCTCAAGGGCACTGTGCGGGGGTATTTATATGTATCTGAGTGCCCAGCGTCCTGTGTTAAGGACGCATGTGCCCTCAGACACCTAGGTTATCCCCGGAATATTCCCATAAAGCGGGGTTACAGACCTGTCGGGGACCATAATTAGGGGTACCCTCAAGACTCCTAATTCTCAGCTGGTAACCCCCATCAGCACAAAGCTGCAAAGGCCTGATGGGTGCGATTAAGTCAGGGATCGGTCCATTCGAGGGACTCGATCACGCCTCGCCTGAGCCTAGCCTCGGACAAGGGCAGCCGACCCCGGAGGATCTCCGTCTCGCCCGAGGCCCCCCTCCAGCGACGAACATATTTCCGGCTCACCCGAGGCCCTGTCTTTGCCAAGAAGCAACCCTGACTAAATCGCCGCGCCGACCGACCAAATCGCAGGAGCATTTAATGCAAAGGTGGCCTGACACCTTTATCCTGACGCGCGCCCTTCAGTCGACAGAGCCGAAGTGACCGCCGTCACTTCGCCGCTCCACTGACTGACCTGACAGAAAGACAGCGCCGCCTGCGCCGCTCCGACTGCAGTGTCACTTGACAGAGTGAGGCTGACAGGCAGTCAGGCCCGGCCTCAGGCACCATAGGAAACTCCGCTCCGCCCGACCCAGGGCTCGGACTCGGGCTAAGCCCCGGAAGACGGCGAACTCCGCTCCGCCCGACCGAGGGCTCGGACTAGGGCTCAGCCCCGGAAGACGGCGAACTCCGCTCCGCCCGACCCAGGGCTCGGACTCGGGCTAAGCCCTGGAAGACGGCGAACTCCGCTCCGCCCGACCCAGGGCTCGGACTAGGGCTCAGCCCCGGAAGACGACGAACTCCGCTTCGCCCGACCCCAGGGCTCGGACTCAGTCTTGGCCTCAGCCGACGGTCTCCGCCTCACCCGACCTAGGGGCTCGGACTCGACCACAGCCACGGAAGACAGACTCGACCTCGACTTTGGAGGAGCCTCCACATCGCCTAACCTAGGGCACGGACCGACCACGTCGACAGGAGGCGCCATCATCACCCTACCCCAAGCTGACTTAGGCTACGGGGAACAAGACCGGCGTCCCATCTGGCTCGCTCCACCAGATAGGCAATGATGATGCCCCGCACGCTCCCTGACGACGGCGGCTCTCAGCCCCCTTACGGAAGCAAGAGGACGTCATCAAGGACTCGACAGCCCCGACAGCTGTCCCTCCACCAGGCTCCAGCGCTCCTCCGACGACCACGACACCACACGAACCGGGTGCCAAAACCTCTCCGGTTGCCACGATGGCATGTACTTAGGGCGCTAGCTCTCCTCCGCTAGACACGTTAGCACTCTGCTACACCCCCATTGTACACCTGGATCCTCTCCTTACGCCTATAAAAGGAAGGACCAGGGCCCTCTTACAGAGGGTTGGCCGCGCGGGGACGAGGACGAGACAGGCGCTCGCGTGAGGCCGCTCGCTCCCTCTCCCGCGTGGACGCTTGTAACCCCCTACTGCAAGCGCACCCGACCTGGGCGCGGGACGAACACGAAGGCCGCGAGATTTCCACCTCTCTCACGCCCGTCTCCGGCCACCTTTCTCCCCCCTTCGCGCTCGGCCTCGCGCCGACCCATCTGGGCTGGGGCACACAACGACATTTCACTCGTCAGCCCAGGGACCCCCCGGTCTCGAAACGTCGACAGTTGGCGCACCAGGTAGGGGCCTGCTGCGTGTTGACAAACAGCTTCCCGTCAAGCTCCAGATGGGCAGTCTCCAGCAACCTCTCCAGCCTGGGACGGTGCTCCGTTTCGGGAGTCTTGAGTTCATGTCCCTCGACGGCAGCTACGACATGATACTCCTTCCTCCGTCGTGCAATAACAGCAATGGCGGCCGACAGCCCGCCCGCCGGCGGCAGAATCGACGACATCTTCCCCGCGTGGTGGAAGAACAACATTCGAGCTCACCCCGTCCTCTCCCCCGCCGACGGAGGAGGAGGTGGGGCAACCAAGGCCATGCAGGAGGCAGCGCCTCGTCGGCCGTCGAGCGAGTCGACAGCGCCAGCACCCCAACGGGGGGTGCGCCAGGCATCGACCTCGCGTTTGAGACGAAGACGAGCGCCGTCTCCCCGCAACGCGCCAATTCCAAGCAAACGGACGACGCCAGCACGCTCGCGAAAGGCTTGCTGGGCGTCACCCTCGTACCAGAGACGACGGTGCAGTCAGTCCCTGACGTGACTTCATCACAGCCCGTCGACCAAGAGGTACCGACCGATTCTCATGTCACGCCCCCTGGATTCAGCCTCGACCCGCCAAGCGACCTCGCTTTGGCGGGCGCCCTCGTAGAGGCGAGTCCAAACCCTCTGGGGTTTCGTATGCGGTCACCTTGGGACCGGCTGACGGACGTCTCGACCTATGGGCCCTCTGGGTCCAAGGAAGACGACGTGCCCGACTTCTGTTGGGATTTCTCCGGACTTGGCAACCCCAGTGCCATGCGGGACTTCATGACCGCATGCGACTACTGCCTTTCCGACTGTTCCGACGGTAGCCGCAGCCTCCGCGACGAGGACTGCGGCCCAAGCCGCGAATGTTTCCATGTCGATCTAGGGGGTCCCTCCGAAGGCAACCATCTCGGTACGCCGGAGGACGGTGATCTTCCTAGGCCGGTGCCTCATGTTGACATCCTACGGGAGCTAGCTGTGGTCCCCGTTCAGGTGGGGGGTCATGACCCACAGCTCGAGCAAATCCGCGGGGTGCCCGCCAGGCTCGACGAGGGAGCAGGAGCACTTGAGCCGATCCGCCGGGACGTCGGGCAGGAATGGGCGGGCCAACCTCCGGCCGGGGAAACACGTCATCTACCCCAAGGCTTCCAGCATCGCATCGCCGACGATGCCAGGATGAGGCCGCCGCCCGCTTCCAGTGGAGTCGGCCAGAACCTGGCTGCAGCAGCAATGCTTCTCCGCGCGATGCCAGAGCCATCAACCACCGAGGGACGGCGAATCCAGGGAGAGCTCAGGAATCTCCTAGAGGGCGCCGCGATCCGATGGGCCGAGAGCTCCGCCTGCCGGAGGCAGGGGTACCCCTCGGAACATCATGCTGCGACTTCCCGATTCATGCGGGAAGCCTCGGTCCACACCGGGCGCACGCGCAACACAGCGCCTGTGGCCCCGGGTCGCCTCGGCAGCGAGCACCATCACCGCGACCGTCGGGCCCACCTCGACGAAAGGGTGCGCCGAGGCTACCACCCCAGGCGTGGGGGGCGCTACGACAGCGGGGAGGATCGGAGTCCCTCGCCCGAACCACCCGGTCCGCAGGCTTTCAGCCGCGCCATACGCCGGGCGCCGTTCCCGACCCGGTTCTGACCCCCGACTACTATCATGAAGTACTCGGGGGAGACAAGACCGGAACTGTGGCTCGCGGACTACCGGCTGGCCTGCCAACTGGGTGGAACGGACGATGACAACCTCATCATCCGCAACCTCCCCCTGTTCCTCTCCGACACCGCTCGCGCCTGGTTGGAGCACCTGCATCCGGGGCAGATATCCAACTGGGACGACCTGGTCCAGGCCTTCGCCGGCAATTTCCAGGGCACGTACGTGCGCCCTGGAAACTCCTGGGACCTTCGAAGCTGCCGGCAGCAGCCGGGAGAGTCTCTCTGGGACTACATCCGGCGATTCTCGAAGCAGCGCACCGAGCTGCCCAACATCACCGACTCGGATGTCATCGGCGCGTTCCTCGCCGGCACCACTTGCCGCGACCTGGTGAGCAAGCTGGGTCGCAAGACCCCCACAAGGGCGAGCGAGCTGATGGACATCGCCACCAAGTTCGCCTCTGGCCAGGAGGCAGTCGAGGCTATCTTCCGGAAGGACAAGTAGCCCAAGGGCCGCCCACCGGAAGATGCCCCCGAGGCGTCAACTCAGCGCGGCGCCAAGAAGAAGGGCAAGAAAAGTCGCAAGCGAAACGCGACGCCGCCGACGCGGACCTTGTCGCCGCCGCCGAGTACAAGAACCCTCGGAAACCCCCCGAAGGCGCCAACCTCTTCGACAAGATGCTCAAGGAGCCGTGCCCCTATCACCAGGGGCCCGTCAAGCACACCCTTGAGGAGTGCTTCATGCTTCGGCGCCACTTTTACAGGGCCGGGCCACCCGCGGAGGGTGGCAGGGCCCGCGACGAAGACAAGAAGGAAGATCACCAGGCAGGAGAGTTCCCCGAGGTTCGTGACTGTTTCATGATCTACAGTGGGCAAGCGGCGAACGCCTCGGCTCGGCACCGCAAGCAAGAGCGCCGGGAGGTCTGTTCAGCGAAGGAGGCGGCGCTAGTCTACCTAGACTGGCCCGACAAGCCCATCACCTTCGACCGAGCCGACCACCCCGACCACGTGCCGAGCCCGGGGAAATACCCGCTCGTCGTCGACCCCGTCATCGGCGACGTCAGGCTCACCAAGGTCCTCATGGACGGAGGCAGCAGCCTCAACATCATCTAGGCCGAGACCCTCGGGCTCCTGTGTGTCGGTCTGTCCTCGGTCCGGGCAGGCGCTGCGCCTTTCCACGGGATCATTCCCGGGAAGCGCGTCCAGCCCCTCGGACAACTCGACCTTCCCGTCTGCTTCGGAACGCCCTCCAACTTCCGAAGGGAGACCCTTACGTTCGAGGTGGTCGGGTTCCGAGGAACCTACCACGCGGTACTGGGGAGGCCATGCTACGCGAAGTTCATGGCCGTCCCCAACTACACCTACCTCAAGCTCAAGATGCCGGGCCCCAACGGGTCATCACCGTCGGCCCCACGTACAAACACGCGTTCGAATGCGACGTGGAGTGCGTGGAGTACGCTGAGGCCCTCGCCGAGTCCGAGGCTCTCATCGCCGACCTGGAAAGCCTCTCTAAGGAGGTGCCAGACGTGAAGCGTCACGTCGGCAACTTCGAGCCAGCGGAGACGGCTAAGTCCGTCCCCCTCGACCCCAGCGGCGACGCCTCCAAGCAGATCCGGATTGGCTCCGAGCTCGATCCCAAATAGGAAGCAGTGCTCGTCGACTTCCTCCGCGCAAACACCGACATTTTCGCGTGGAGTCCCTCGGACATGCCCAGCATACCGAGGGATGTCGCCGAGCACTCGCTGGATATCCGAGCCGGAGCTCGACCCGTCAAGCAGCCTCTACGCCGATTCGATGAAGAAAAGAGCAGAGCCATAGGCGAGGAGATCCACAAGCTAATGGCGGCAGGGTTCGTCAAAGAGGTATTCCATCCTGAATGGCTTGCCAACCCTGTGCTTGTGAGAAAGAAAGGAGGGAAATGGCGGATGCGTGTAGACTACACTGGTCTAAACAAAGCATGTCCGAAGGTTCCCTACCCTCGGCCTCGCATCGATCAAATCGTGGATTCCACTGCTGGGTGCGAAACCCTGTCTTTCCTTGATGCCTACTCAGGGTATCACCAAATCAGGATGAAAGAGTCCGACCAGCTCGCGACTTCTTTCATCACACCCTTCGACATGTACTGCTATGTCACCATGCCGTTCGGCTTGAGGAATGCGGGTGCGACGTACCAGCGGTGCATGAACCATGTGTTTGGCGAACACATTGGCCGGACGGTCGAGGCCAACGTCGATGACATCGTAGTCAAGACGAAGAAAGCCTCCGACCTCCTTTCCGACCTTGAAGTGACATTCCGATGTCTCAAGGCGAAAGGCGTGAAGCTCAATCCCGAAAAGTGTGTCTTCGGGGTACCCCGAGGCATGCTCTTGGGGTTCATCGTCTCCGAGCGAGGCATCGAAGCCAACCCGGAGAAGATCGCAGCCATCACCAGCATGGGGCCCATCAAGGACTTGAAGGGCGTACAGAGGGTCATGGGATGTCTTGCGGCCCTGAGCCGCTTCATCTCACGCCTCGGCGAAAGAGCTCTGCCTCTGTATCGCCTCTTAAGGAAGGTCGAGTGCTTCACTTGGACCCCTGAGGCCGAGGAGGCCCTCGGGAACCTGAAGGCGCTCCTCACGAATGCGCCTATCTTGGTGCCCCCAGCCGCCGGAGAAGCCCTCTTGATCTACGTCGCCGCGACCACTCAGGTGGTTAGCGCCGCGATTGTGGTTGAGAGACGAGAAGAGGGGCATGCATTGCCCGTCCAGAGGCTAGCCTACTTCATCAGCGAGGTACTATCCGAGACCAAAACCCGCTACCCACAAGTGCAGAAGCTGCTGTACGCGGTGATCCTGACGTGGAGGAAGTTGCGACACTACTTCGAGTCTCATCCGGTAACTGTGGTGTCATCCTTCCCCTTGGGGGAGATCATCCAGTGCCGAGAGGCCTCGGGTAGAATCGCAAAGTGGGCGGTGGAAATCATGGGCGAAACAATCTCGTTCGCCCCTCGGAAGGCCATCAAGTCCCAGGTCTTAGCGGACTTCGTCGCTGAATGGGTCGACACCCAGCTCCCAATAGCTCCGATCCAGCCGGAACTCTGGACCATGTTCTTCGACGGGTCGCTGATGAAGACAGGAGCCGGCGCAGGCCTACTCTTCATCTCGCCCCTCGGGAAGCACCTACGCTACGTGCTACGCCTCCATTTCCCGGCGTCCAACAATGTGGCCGAGTATGAGGCTCTGGTCAACGGGTTGCGGATCGCCATCGAGCTAGGGGTCCGACGCCTCGACGCTCACGGTGACTCGCAGCTCGTCATCGACCAAGTCATGAAGAACTCCCACTGCCGCGACCCGAAGATGGAGGCCTACTGCGATGAGGTTCGGTGCCTGGAAGACAAGTTCTACGGGCTCGAGCTCAACCACATCGCCCGGCGCTACAACGAGACTGCGGACAAGCTGGCTAAGATAGCCTCAGGGCTAACAACGGTTCCCCCGGACGTCTTCTCCCGAGACTTGCACCAACCCTCCGTCAAGATCGACGACACGCCCGAGCCCGAGGCACCCTCAGCCCAGCCCGAGGTACCCTCGGCTTAGTCCGAGGCACCCTCAGCTCGTCCCGAGGCATCCTCGGTTCAGCCCGAGGTACCCTCAGCCCCCGAGGGTGAGGCACTGCGCGTCGAGGAGGAGCGAAGCGGGGTCACGCCTAATCAAAACTGGCAGACCCCGTACCTGCAATATCTCCACCGAGGAGAGCTCCCCCTCGACCGAGCCGAAGCTCGGCGGTTGGCACGGCGCGCCAAGTCGTTCGTCTTGCTGGGAGATGGGAAGGAGCTCTACCACCGGAGCCCCTCAGGTATCCTCCAGCGATGCATTTCAATCACTGAAGGTCAGGAACTCCTACGAGAGATACACTCGGGGGCTTGCGGCCATCACGCGGCACCTCGAGCCCTTGTCAGAAACGCCTTCCGGCAAGGTTTCTACTGGCCGACGGCGGTGGCCGACGCCGCTAGAATTGTCCGCACCTGCGAAGGGTGTCAATTCTACGCAAGGCAGACCCACCTGCCTGCTCAGGCTCTGCAGACGATACCCATCACCTGGCCTTTTGCTGTGTGGGATCTGGACCTCGTTGGCCCCTTGCAGAAGGCACCCGGGGGCTACACGCACCTGGTGGTCGCCATCGACAAATTCTCCAAGTGGATCGAGGTCCGACCCCTAAACAGCATCAGGTCCGAGCAGGCGGTGGCGTTCTTCACCAACATCATCCATCGTTTCGGGGTCCCGAACTCCATCATCACCGACAACGGCACCCAGTTCACCGGCAGAAAGTTCCTGGACTTCTGCGAGGATCACCACATCCGGGTGGACTGGGCCGCAGTGGCTCACCCCATGACGAATGGGCAAGTAGAGCGTGCCAACGACATGATTCTACAAGGACTCAAGTCTCGGATCTACAACGACCTCAACAAGTTCGGCAAGCGATGGATGAAGGAACTCCCCTCGGTGGTCTGGATTCTGAGGACAACACCGAGCCGAGCCACGGGCTTCACGCCGTTCTTTCTAGTCTATGGGGCCGAGGCCATCCTGCCCACAGACTTAGAATACGGTTCCCAAGGCCGAGGGCCTACGCCGACCAAAGCAACCAAGCTAGTCGAGAAGACTCGCTGGACCAGCTGGAAGAGGCTCGGGACAAGGCCTTACTACACTCGGCGCGGTACCAACAGTCCCTGTGACGCTACCACGCCCGAGGGGTTCAGTCCCGAGACCTCCAGGTGGGCGACCTGGTGCTTCGGCTGCGACAAGACGCCCGAGGGCGGCACAAGCTCATGCCTCCCTGGGAAGGGCCGTTCGTCATCGCCAAAGTTCTGAAGCCCGGAACGTACAAGCTGGCCAACAGCCAAGGCGAGGTCTACAGCAACGCTTGGAACATCCAACAGCTACGTCGCTTCTACCCTTAAGATGTTTTCAAGTTGTTCATATACCTCGCTCCCACGCAAAGTTTAGTCGTCAAGGAAGGGTCAGCCTTGCCTCGGCAAAGCCCGACCCTCCCTCGGGGGCTAAAAGGGGGGAACCCCCTCTGCGTCGAATTTTTTCCTCGAAAAAAGATCCTTTCTGCCAGAATGTCTTTCGTGCTTTTCGACTACTTCGAAAGTGGATCCTGAAAACGACGGAGTACACGTAAGCAGCCAAGGCTGACCGAGCCGAGGGACTCCTACGCCTCCGGGATACGAATACCTCACTCATCACCTTCTGCGATAAGTAACTCACGCTCGGATAAGTGATTTCGCGGACCGAACAAGTCTTCACCTTCGAAAGCTCCTCTGCCGAAGCGGTTCTTCGGGCCTTCTCGACTACGTCGGTGACAGAACCCCATGGATAGGCAAGAGCGCGCGTAAGCGGCAAGGCCGACCGAGCCGAGGGATTCCTACGCCTCCGGGATACGGATACCTCACTCATCACCTTCCGTGAAAAGCAACTCTCGCTCGCACAGACCATTCTGTTACCGACGAAAAAGTCCAGATACTCGAAACAAGAGGAAAAGAAGCGCAGCTTTACAACACGGCGAGGGTGTGTTTGGGCCTCGGCGGCCGCAGAAAACACACACTACAAGATAATCCGATCCTGCAGGTTCGGATCTTGACGGTTGAAGGGAGCAGCAGCACCCTCGGCGTCGGCTACACCTTCGATGAGGTCCGACCTAGCCTCGGACGGCGACGCGGTCTGAGGATCTCCACTCTAAAGGACGACGTCATCACCACGCCCGGGCCATTGCCGCCAAGGTCTTCTCCGAGAATCCGGCCCGAGCAGGCGGCTCGGCTGGTCACCTCGAGGCCTCGGCCAGCTGTCCCCCGAAGACATCAGCCCGGCACGAGGCCTCGGCAGGTCAACTCCGGAGTCGGTCCCGCTAACGGACGACCCGGCCAGGCTCCGGCCGACCAAGTCTTCTTTTCGAGCCAACTCTGCCTCTGTCCATGCTGACACCGCTACCCCTGGCCTCGGCTCATCGAAGAGCGGCCGAGGGGTTCCTTTAATTAAGCAAGAGAAGCCTCGGACAACAAGGCTGACCGAGCCGAGGGACTCCTACGCCTCCGGGATACGGATACCTCACTCGTCACCTTTACACAGGGCGACTCACGCTTGGTGAAGCGGTTCGGGCAACCAATGGGCGAGTCTTAGTGCTCGAAAATGAGGAGAAAACACAGCTCCGTGCCAAAAATACATACATGTTCAGGCCTCGACAGCCACAATGAACAAAAACACTGGCATTCAAAGTGCCATTACAAACGGAACTCCGGTTCCACCTCCGCAGGTACGAACAACCCCACTCGATGGGGGGGGGGCTGCGGAGCAACAGGAGACCGACGGGCGGCTCGCCGTCGCCCGTTCCGGCAGCAACGACAACGACCCCCGCTCCGGGTGGCCGAACTGCAGCAGCGATAGCCTCAGGGCGGACGCTGCTGCAACCTTGCCCTCGCCCACGCCGACGCTCGAGGGGCGAGGACAAGTACAAAGAGCCGGAGGCCCGAAGCGCGGGTGGTGGCGGTGATCCCGTCGGCAACGGGGACTTCTCGAGCCGCCTCCACCTCGGCACCGACGAAAGGGGTCGTCAGCCCTCCGGCAGATCCCCACTCAGATCCTCCTGGACGAGTGGGGCACCGACCTCCGCGTGGAGGCGCCGTACCGGTGCAATGGCAGGACCGCCCCAGAACACGAACGCCGCCCTGGCAGCGCGCGATATCTTGGGCGGTCCTCCCGTGCACACAGCGCGGCAACCACCTTCCGGCAGGAGGGGGCACCGGGAGCCAAGCTGACGAGCCCGACGCGCTGAGGCTGACGACGCCCGCCATCGACCAGCCCCGCGTTGTCAAAGTCCGACCCGCCCGCGGGGCCAGTGAGCGCCCTCTCCCTCGAATGCCGAAGGAGAGGCCGACCCACGAACCCGCGCGAGAGGTAGAGCTCCGGCTCAGCCCGGTCTCCACCCCAGCGAGGATGATGAACATCCTTGAAGCTGAGGGTGGGACCAAGATCGCAGCCCGGCTCGCTTCTCCCCACACAGGGGCTGGTGGTCACCGTCTTGGGTGACCGCCGGCGGAGGGGTGCAGCCGGGCTGCATGATGAAAATCCTTGAAGCCGAACGATGGCTGAAAGGTACCAACTCCCACGGAGTTGCGTTCCTCCAACGGCAAGGCGGAAGGACTGCGGGCATCCCCCATCCCGGGGCTCGGAAGGTGGAAAGACACGATGCATAAGGGAGCGCAAAGACATGGTCGCCTTTCAAGGGGGTCACCCTCCTTTTAAAGGCGACTCTCCCTACTTGCGTCCCCAACCGTCGTGGGCTGAGTCTTCTCCAACACACTCCAAGGTCCTCCCCTACGGCGCGGGGGCTGGGCCCCACGCGTCATGCAAGCCGACCCAGGGCGAAAGAAGCCAAACCGCCGTGCGCGGTGCATGCAACCGTCCAGCGGTTACAAGCGTCCCTCCACTTTCGCCCAGACCAGCGGGTGAAAGGGCGGGCAGCCATGCAGGCGGCATGCAACCGCGCCAAGTGGGCACACCTCTCCGACTTCCAGCGCGCCCAGCATGGAGGCCCAGGCCCACGCGTCATGCAACCGGCGCGCCGGAATCTACGTGCGAGCAACCGCACCGCCACTCGCGCCACTGCCACGCCTCCTCGACTGCGGAACCAGTACCGCGACTCGAGGCAACCCTACGCACGACCCTGCAGTGCCAGCCTGGCGCGACGGTCAATGCGGCCAAAAATGGGCCGGCAGTAATGGCGGTGGCAGGCGGGCAGGAGCAACGGTCACGTCGTCAGCCAAGCTTACGTCCCATCCGGGGGTAGCGAGAGAACCCTCCCTCACAGCGTGAAGACGACGCGCCCGTGTTCCGTTCCTCGAATGGCTCGCGCACGCGCAACGGCCGCCCCACGAACCGCACGCCTCGTCGCATTAACTCCGCGGCGGGACAGGCGGCGCCCCTGGCGGGAGAAGCAAGCAACGCTTCGCCTTCGCCATAATGACCGCGTCAAAAAAGGTACGCCGCGTCGTTCAATTTTGTATCCTTTTCCTTTTCCTCTTTCTCTCTCTTACAACAGGGACCGGGAAAGGGGGATACCCCGAAAAGGATCCTTCTCCATGAAGGAACCAGGCTCCGAGCCTCTCTACTGATCAGAGGTTCGAAGGCTGGCCCCTCGGAGGGGTTCAACAGCCGCCTCAGAGCGCGTGGGCTCCACACCCACTACTGGTCAGAGGTTCGAAGGCCGGCCCCTCGGAAGGGTTCAACGACCGCCTCAGGCTACTCGGGCTCCGCGCCCACTACTGATCAAGGGTTCAAAGGCTGGCCCTCGAAAGGTTCACAGCCGCCTCAGACACAGAGCGAGGGATGACCATGGGTATGTTCGATACATAACCAAGGCTCGGGCTGCGCTCCCGAGGTACCCTAGGACATTTCCGAGACCAGCGGGAACGATCTTGTAACGGAATCCCATCAGAGGGAGGCATCGAGCCCTCGGACCCCGTCGACAGGGGACCGGGTCCGGCAGATCACCCGCAGGTATTTTTGGGCGCGCCTCTGGGCCTCTAGCCGACCCCTTGCGAATGGGGCACGGGCGTCCGCTCGGATTACCTGCCAGCAGCTCACCGGAGACACCATGTTCGGCGCCCTCCGAGGGCAACATGGCGCTTCCCCCCTCCTTGCGGAAAGGCGACGTGGGGGCGTATGTAAAAAAAAAGTCGAGTCTGTCCCTGATCGTCCTCTCGCCCTGTGTAGAGGCTCGGGGGCTGCTCTCGCAAACCCGGCTCCGGCCAAACCGTTGACAGCGTCAACATACCAGCCCGAGAACTTGGGACCCGACCGTGCACCCGGGCTACGGCCAGTTCGCATGAGGGAACGATCAGACCAGCCAAAGCATTGCGCGAGGCATTAAGACCTCGGAGGAGTCAAACCACTCCTCTGAGGCCTCGGGGGCTACACCCGGCGGGTGCGCTCGCGCGCACCCACCGGAACAAAACGCAACCGAGAAGGCTGGTCCCCTTGCAAAAAAGTGCGACAAAAGCCTCCAAGCGAGTGTTAACACTCCCTTCGAGGCTCGGGGGCTACTGTCGGGGACCATAATTAGGGGTACCCTCAAGACTCCTAATTCTCAGCTGGTAACCCCCATCAGCACAAAGCTGCAAAGGCCTGATGGGTGCGATTAAGTCAGGGATCGGTCCATTCGAGGGAATCGATCACGCCTCGCCCGAGCCTAGCCTCGGACAAGGGCAGCCGACCCCGGAGGATCTCCGTCTCGCCCGAGGCCCCCCTCCAGCGACGAACATATTTCCGGCTCACCCGAGGCCCTGTCTTCGCCAAGAAGCAACCCTGACTAAATCGCCGCGCCGACCGACCAAATCGTAGGAGCATTTAATGCAAAGGTGGCCTGACACCTTTATCCTGATGCGCGCCCTTCAGTCGACAAAGCCGAAGTGACCGCCGTCACTTCGCCGCTCCACTGACCGACCTGACAGAAAGACAGCGCCGCCTGCGCCGCTCCGACTGTAGTGTCACTTGACAGAGTGTGGCTGACAGGCAGTCAGGCCCGACCTCAGGCACCATAGGAAACTCCGCTCCGCCCAACCCAGGGCTCGAACTCGGGCTAAGCCCCGGAAGACGGCGAACTCCGCTCCGCCCGACCCAGGGCTCGGACTAGGTCTCAGCCCCGGAAGACGGCGAACTCCGCTCCGCCCGACCCAGGGCTCGGACTCGGGCTAAGCCCCGGAAGACGGTGAACTCCGCTCCGCCCGACCCAGGGCTCGGACTAGGGCTCAGCCCCGGAAGACAACGAACTCCGCTTCGCCCGACCCCAGGGCTCGGACTCAGTCCTGGCCTCAGCCGACGGTCTCCGCCTCGCTCGACCCAGGGGCTCGGACTCGACCACGACCACGGAAGACAGACTCGACCTCGACTTCGGAGGAGCCTCCACATCGCCTAACCTAGGGCACGGACCGACCACGTCGACAGGAGGCGCCATCATCACCCTACCCCAAGCTGACTCAGGCTACGGGGAACAAGACCGGCGTCCCATCTGGCTCGCTCCACCAGATAGGCAATGATGGCGCCCCACACGCTCCCTGACGACGGCGGCTCTCAGCCCCCTTATGGAAGCAAGAGGACGTCAGCAAGGACTCGACAGCCCCGACAGCTGTCCCTCCACCAGGCTCCGGCGCTCCTCCGACGGCCACGACACCACACGAACCGGGTGCCAAAACCTCTCCGGCTTCCACGATGGCATGTACTTAGGGCGCTAGCTCTCTTCCGCTAGACACGTTAGCACTCTGCTACACCCCCATTGTACACCTGGATCCTCTCCTTACGCCTATAAAAGGAAGGACCAGGGCCCTCTTACAGAGGGTTGGCCGCGCGGGGACGAGGACGAGACAGGCGCTCGCGTGAGGCCGCTCGCTCCCTCTCCCGCGTGGACGCTTGTAACCCCCTACTGCAAGCGCACCCGACCTGGGCGCGGGACGAACACGAAGGCCGTGGGATTTCCACCTCTCTCACGCCCATCTCCAGCCACCTTTCTCCCCCCTTCGCGCTCGGCCTCGCGCCGACCCATCTGGGCTGGGGCACGCAGCGACATTTCACTCGTCGGCCCAGGGACCCCCCCGGTCTCGAAGCGCCGACAAGACCGTAATTACAGGGAGGCCTTTACAAATTAGGCCCGTAACGCGCAACGGCCACGCAGGGCCTGTTACAATGGGCCGGATCACACGCGGGCCTCCATTCTGGACGAGGTCGCAAGATGAGACGACCTCGTCACAGGTCTTCGTCCGGTGGCGTATGAGACGAAGGGTAAGTCTGCCCGTTGTCTTGTCACCGTTGATGCACCGAGTACGGCAAAGGCCTTGAGCGAAGGGTGGCGTCTTCGCCTTCGCCCCAACAGTGGGACAGTGCATTCCCGTCGTCTGAGGATCCGTGGGAAGTCATCTGTGTACGGTTAAGCGTAAGTAAAATAAAAAGAATTATAAAAAGAAAAAGGAAACACAACTCAGCCTCTCTCTAAATATAACAATGGTACTGGGGTACTTAGTTGGTCATCATTTTGTATTAAAGTCCTTACTCAATTATCCATTTGTTTTATTTAAGAATGCATGCATACTCGTCCTGAACGACCTCACATCAATATAAAGGGAATAGGGAAGAACTCCCATCCCTTATAGTAGCCTGTAGGGCTTAAGCACTTAGCCACCTAACTATCCCTCTATCATCCTAAGGCTTCCGTCCTAGGTCTATCCTGATCGTCATACGATCTATCCAACATTTGTTCCTATCAAGTTTTACTTTGGAAATAGGATGATATTTATAGTTTATTGATTCCTCTGTGGTGGTACAAGCTCCGATACCAGCTGTGGCGGAACTGCCCGAATTATTCCGACTTAAGTGCCTAAGTCCCACCTTAGAGGCTAGACCACACTTAAATAGGAATAACCCGTCAATCCCTCGGATCTAGTCCGACAAGGCCACTGACAGGATCAAGTACCACAATCTCACTCGATGGTGAGTCACAGAGCAAATACAATAAAGCATAAAACCATGCATTAAGGAGTATTAAATTATTACATCACCATCGGAGTTTTGCAAAAGTAGTCATCATTGTTCGAAGTGCAGCGGAATAAAACTAAGGGAAATTTGGATCCATACCATTAAAAGATCACCACTTTGGATCCATACCATTACTATCTCACTTACATGTGGATCCACATGAGTCAATGACATGTGGGGTCCATGGTATATATCTAAAGTTTGGATCTTTTAATGGTATAGATCCAATTGTTCCTAAAACTAACGATAGATAAATAGCGAGATGGGGAAGCCTGTCCCATCACTCCTCATGCTCCTCCTCAGCCGAGGCGGGGTCCCACTCGACAGTCCATCCCGGTGGCAAGATGGACGGCCAAGTCACTCCAGCAACCATGTCCTCCATAGAACCTGTAAAATTATGCCACAAGCAAGGTTGAGTATACTAAAACTCAGCTAGAATTACCCGGTGTGAGGAGTCTACTCCTCTACCTCTAGACATGCAGCTGTTTGGCTGTGGGGTTTGGTTGCCAAAAGCACTAGCTGAGTTTCTAAGTCAAGTTTTAATTTTGCCAATTTAAGTGTGACTCTCTTAAGGCTAAATGTGTACTATCTACTCATACATAGTAGCAAACATTTTTAGCAATCAACATCCTGTATCAACTCATCATATTTCCACTTGTTACTCAATGCAGTACAATGGATCAAGCAGTCTCATTAGCTGCGAGAAGTAGACGATTCGAATCGAGTTTTTATCCTTGCAAGGTAAACCTAAACACACGACATGGCGAGGCACTCCGTCCCCACACACATCAACCGTCCCCATCGATTCCCTGGCAACAGATCAGGGCTCACCGCCTTGGCGTACAATGCCTCACTGACCCCGACTGCCGTCGTGCAGTGACCGCACTTGTACCCACCATAACCGGAATGGGAGACCACATCTCAGGTCGCGTGAGGGGCAAAGTCTGCGGGCGGGTTCACTCAGGTACTAGGCTTACCGATTTACCATATTTCTCGGTATGTGTTTAGTACGTTCAAACGCTTGACACAGGTATCCGCACGTTAATCCTTATTCCAAATTTTCCATCTCGTAGACAACCAATCCCCATGGATTGTTGTCCACAGACTAGTATCATGATGATATGAAAGTGGGTACAACCAATTCCTGATCTTGCGCGAGTGCTAGAAAAATCACTCGTCTTCTACCGAGATCCTAATTAAATAAAGCAGCTACTCGACCTAGCATACTAGTATCCATCTCAAAAGGATTCCTGAGATCATGCAACTAGGGTTTCAAACAACTCCTACACTTAAGTGCACATTCAATCCTACAATCATTAAGTGTAGTAAAATAGCATAAATAACAGGTTATGCATAAAACCGGGGCTTGCCTTCCAAAGTTGTGGCAGGCAGGTCCTCTGGTGCAGGCTCTGGTGCTGGATCTGGGGCTACCTCCTGAGCAGCTCCTTGCTCCGGCACGAGGACGTACTCTCCGTCAGCAAGGTTACAGTCTATCGAAATGCAATGAATATGTATGTCATGATTATGCAAGATTTAATAACATTATGCTAAAGGAAGAAAAACTACGTTAATGAGTAACTTAGGGTTTCTTGGTCATACGTGGCTTTTAGTGGTTTATGCTTATCACTCTTGGTTTAGGTTTTTTTAGGGCTAGGCCTAGAGGATTGGTATTTCCTTTATATATTTCAGTGGACAATTTACAAAGGGTTTTAGGATGACACTAATTTCCATTATTCATTTTCCCTTTCTTTATTTTCTATTTATGAATTCTAGTGTAGGTTTGAACTACAACAGGGAATTAACTTTTTCCAAAAATTCTGTAACAATTACAGTAGCTTGCCATTGGTCAATATAGCCTGTTCTAGGAATTTGAGATTCAAAATAAAAAGGCTATGCTCTAGACAATAATAACAAAAGTTGTGTAAATGGGCCACTTTGCATTACAACTCTTAACTAGGAGTGGGTTTTGTCCTAAGGGTTATTTTTGTTGGCATCTAACAGTAATAATAAGCTTCTCTGCCAAAAATCACAGAAAGCTAAATGATGGTCATTTAGTTGTGATTTTCCAAAGTTTAATGCCAAAAAGGCACTTTCCACTACCTTGCTATTTGAAAAATGTCAAACAGCAGATTTCATATTTTTCCTATGTTCTTTATAACAAAAGATTTACTATCCCAAAGGTTGGGGTGTTTTCACCTTGGGGTTATTTTTGTAGGGCTTTTCTAAGTTTTCCTTTTTTTCTTAAAATAAAAGGTATCCTATTTATTTTATACTAAACCAGGGTATAATCAATTTTTCTAGTTACCTACACTGAATAAGTATACTAAAAAAATATGGGGGCTCCCTGGTTCTTTATTTAAATCACTTTTCCTATTTTCTTTAACCTTAAGCATAATGTAAAATAAATGGCAAACTCTACCTTTATGGGGTGTACAGAGGGGTTTAGCATTTTTAAATAGGTCAGTAGGTGGTCATAAACTTCTCCAAATTTTCTTAACTCCAGTTAAATAGTGCAACTATTTTTCTTCCCATTATTTAGCTTTTGGTCAAATCAGTATTTAAATCAGAACCCTAAAGTTTTCTGTAGTACATAGGGGTTTTATATTTTTCTTAAGTAGTTTATATTATTTAAGATCTGACAAAATTGGTTTGACTAAATTTGGATGAATAAAACAGAAGATATGAATTATTCAAGTTATGTTCAATTTTTAAATCAAATTTAATAAAAGGTTTCCTGGAAAACCACTTTGCACCGAGGTCCTTGGATTATTTCTAAACTAAATCTCTCAGTTATACCCCCGCGCTACTATTCATCTGAGTCACTGACATTGCGCAAAACCCCCTAGCTTTTTCTTCTTCTCCCCCGCGGTCCCTCCCTAGGTTTAAACAGTACCCACGAGAAAGAAAAGGGTGGCACGGCTTACCGGCGGCGAGAGACGTCCGGCGAGGGGCGCGGTTGGCTCCGGGAGGTTCTGACGGTCACAACGGTGTACGGCTCGACGACGGGGGTGGCCGGAATCGTCCGGTCCACGTGCGCAGGCGGGGGCTCTCGTCGGCGGCGAGTGTTCCGGTCAAACCACGGCGATCTAGTTCAATCCAATGACACGGTGAGCTTCACGGGGTGATGTAGAGGCTATCTGTGCATTGAATCGAAAAATGGCGCAGTGACTTACCCGGTCCACGTGCGCCGGCGGGGTTCTGAACTCCGGCGAGCACGATTTCGCTATTCTGTTGGTGCGGGTCCTCGGTTCAAGCTCGTGCAAGCTTCATGGCCTCTTAGGGAAGCTATCCGAGGGCTTGGACTGAGCGGAGGAGGGCGAGAAAGGGGTTGGCCACGATGGTTGCCCTCGGGCGGCTCTGGCGGGTCGCGGGGAGGTCGCCGGAGCTATGGGCGAGCTTGGGGGAGTTAGGCGTGGTACAGAGGAGGCAACGGGGAAGGCAGCCGGGCACTGGGACGGGCTTTATAGCCGTGGCGCGGGCGTGGTCACGGGCGGCCGCGGGGGTTCGCGCACGGGCGTGCTCTGAGCGCGCCCCCGAGTGTCAGCCCGCGTCGAACACGTGGGAGCTCGCTTCTGCCATGGTTCAACGGCGGATTTGAGCACCTTAGCGTGCGTATCTTGGCAAAACCAATGTGTACAGTCTCTTCCCTGCTCCATATTCTACCTTTTTGCTGTGAGTTCCAAGTCAAGATACGGTCGGGGTAGGGAGATAGAGGGGTGAGAAGTTGCCTATGTGATAGCTGTCCAAACCGGGACAAAAGCTATGCCAAGTCGTGTTAAACGACTTAGGGTAGTTGTCAACTTCCTCCAGGGCATTCTAGGGGTAATTTGGCGCCACTTTGTCAATTGGGTCGAAGTGTTTTGAATTTTGGATGAGGGTGAACATGTGTGATCTTTGGCCAAAGGTTAGTTTTGGACTTAGGCATTTCTGATTTTTCTTTTGTGCTCAAACCTTTGGTGAACTTTTTGGGGCTTTTCTGAAATCTTTTTGGGTTACTTTCTTACTATTATTTGCAGGTTATTAAGTGTACTACAACTTTTATACTTGGCCCAAGCCATGATCAAAAGGTTTTCATGACCTTTTGGTCATACTTACATCTAGGGTTCCCATTGTCCAAAGGGGTTTGTATTAAGGTTTTGGGCAATTCTCCCCTTTAGGTGTGCATGATAAGTTAGGGTATGATATCCAAGATGGGTTGCACATGCTTAGGACCTTGAATTCTAAGTTTTATGTACTTTGCTCAAACTAACCCACATGTAATAGTAGGTTTAAATGGTGTAGCCCTGGGTGGACACCCTGAGTAACACCTGGGGTGTTACAGCTATATGGTGTGTAATAAATAACCAAAGTGCAAGCATGATAGTTGTTGCTTAGTCCATGTTCAAATAAGTACTTGGTATTGGCATTGGTAGTGGCACTCTATGTATAACAATGGTATGCGCCTTCAATGCACCCTCTTGAGCTATGAGGTGCATGAGCAAAAGGAGTCCTCATTTTGTGACAACTGGTGCTCTCATGGCCATTCAGGTAAAAGGCAAAGGTATGGAGAATGGAACTATGCAGTTATTAAATATCTTGAGATTCCATTGATTGTGATCACAGCTATGTTCTTGCCTTTCAATTGGTAGTATCTTTGTTTAGGTGCTCTTTTCTTTAAATTATTGTTTCTTTTGGTGTACATAAGAAACCTTCTTAATCATGGTGTTCTTAGACAATTACGCTTTATATGCATGATCTTGTCGTTTTCAATTTGTATATGTGGTGCAATGATTATCATGTATGAAGCATGCCTAGGTTGCTTGTAAAATGTTATACTCCTTGAGGCATGCATTGTTGTTCTAAGTTAACTATTTAACTGGTATCTCTTTGTGATAGAATTGATAGAGTATGCCCTGACCAAGAGATGTTGTGATCCCCTCTAGTTCTGAGGAAGCTAGAATGTGCAAAGTGCAAGTCATTCAAATACTTGATGCACAACTTTAGGGGGAGCACACATAACATGTGTCTTTTGAGACTAATTGTTTCTTGAGTGATCTTGTATAGTCTCAAGGTGGAAAAGAGAAGATGAGCAAGAAATGGAGCAATCAGGACTTTGGTACCTCCATAAGTAGAGTATTTGGTATCTTAAGTTGTAAGTAAATGCATATTTTTAGACTGCTCATGCTCTATAATATTTGGTGTTACTAGATGCTGATCTTTAAATATCATGGAGCCATGATAATAAATGAGTTTTCAATTGGTAGTCGTGATAGTTTGCCTCAATTGACATCTCTTGATAATCACTAGAATAGGAGTTTCATCTTGTGCCGCAATACTATAACTTGTTCTAAGTTTGGTGTCTTAGCAACAAGAAAAGGTAGGATAAAAGATCAGGCACAAGTGTGGAGGAGCCTCCTAGAGATTAAACTCTCAAAATGGAAAGTACACCACAACATGGTAAAGGTACAAAAGGAAGTATTGATCCTTTTGCGTATATGTATCTTAATTTTACTCAAATGTTGGTGGTGCATATGTTTAATGAGTAAGGGGGAGTTTTGATAATGTGTTTTTCCTCCTTAACACCCTGCTGTCCCTTGACATCATTCTATGTTCTTGCTTGAATATGGTTTTGGTGTTTGATGTCAAAGGGGGAGAGATTGTGCATTAAAGCTTATCTCAACCTGAGAGGAAAGCTTATTCTAAAGGGGTGATGTGTTAGTTTGAGCATTGTTAGTGTGTTGTTAGTTTGAGCATTGTTAGTGTGTTATTGATAATTCTTATCATATGCTTCTTGTTGTAGTATATGTGTTGCATCATATGGTGATGATGCAAAACTAGTGCTTTCGCTGCTATGAATTAATTGGCATGTGTTCATGTGGGTAATGGTGCATGTGGTTAATGGGTTAATGGTGCTTTAAATTGGTATCTTAGTTTGAATTGGTATCTTAATGGTGAATAGTAGTAGGTTGATATTTCTGTGATATATCCACTCAATTGATTGGTGTTTAACTCTGATTCTGTGCATTTGTGTGTTATAGCATCATGGTTTGATCCTTGACACAATGCATCCCACAAGTGCTAAGATGTAGAAATGCTTCGAATTGCCTAAGCATGTGCATATTGGCATTTAAGGCCAAAGTTATGATTTTGATGTAAGAACATATTCAGGGGGAGCATTCTACAAACTTAGAGTTCAAAATGTGTGCTTTAAATTTTCACTCTTATGTAAGCTTTAATTGTGTTGCCATCAATCACCAAAAAGGGGGAGATTGAAAGCTCTCTTGTGGGTTTTGGTGTTTGGATGACAACTCAATTAAAGGACTAACAAGTGTGCTAAGTGTTGAACAAGTGCTTAATGTAAAGCTAACAAGGTTCAACACAAGTGAACAAGTGTGATTGTCCAAGGACTAGATTATGGATAGATAATGGACATCACAAGTAAGATGGACATTGCATAAAGTGAGACTCGGGTGCGTAGCTCGGAGACAACTGATCAGGCCAAGGATGGAGGCAAGAAGAGCTTCGAGGTACCAAGTGCACGGGAGAAGGTCAAAGAGGCTGAGGAACCCAAAGCCAAGGGTGAAGAAGAAGACTTGTAAAAGTCAAGGGTGATCGAGTTGAGAAGAGCTATGGCACATCAAGGATCACTACATAAGAACGTGACTTACAACCAATGAGGAAACATCTATGGTTATGTGGTGTAAGTCATAAGGCTCAAGATCAAGCTCTAAGAAGGAGAACAAGGTCACTAGAAGGAGAACAAATGTCAAATAATAGAGAGATGAAAATCCAAGAGAAGGTATGTTTCTCGACTTAGTACATTGGTTTTTGTGTACTAACATATTTGTCTAAGTGTTAGAAATAGAGAAAAGAAGAAAAGAAAAGAGATGCAAAATGCTTGGCTGTGTACAGCCAAGACTCAGCTTAGTCTGGCACACCGGACAGTGTCCGGTGGGGCACCAGACAGTGTCCGGTGCGCCAGGCTGAACTCCAGTGAACAAGCCACTCTCGGGAAAGTCTGGCGGCGTACGACTATAATTCACCGGACTGTCCGGTGGTGCACCGGACTGTCCGGTGAGCCAATGGTCGACTGCGCCAACGGTCGGCAGCGCAATCAGCGGGCGACGCGTGTCATGAGCCAACGGTCAGTTGGCGCACTGGACTGTCCGGTGTGCACCAGACAGTGTCCGGTGAGCCAAGACGACCGTTGCTCCAACGGTCAGCTGTGCCAGTTTTGGAAGGAGATCGGGCACCGGACAAGCTACAGTACCTGTCCGGTGGTGCACCGGACTGTCCGGTGCGCCACCCGACAGAAAGCAAATATTGCCTTCCAAATGAAGTTCAACGGCTCCTAGGCCCCTGGGTCTATAAAAGGGACTCCTAGGCGCCTCCAAAAAAAGTGCAGCCAACAATTGTATACATCACTCGGATCGATTCTCTCTCTCACTCTCGTGTATATCTCTCTAGTTTGTGTGAAGGCAAAGTTATAAGCCTTTAGAGAGTGGAGAGGTGCTGCAAAGAGCTAGAGCAAAGTCTTGAGCGCATTGTTACTCTGCCGGAGTGCTGTCAAGAAGATCGTAAGCAGCCGCGGCTTTGTTGTAACCCAACTCAACATAGTGGAAGGCTCTATCTGTCATACTGACAGATCTGAGCAAACGGAGGAAGGAGTTGAAATAGACTCCAAGCCCAGGTGTGGCTAACTCCAACGAGGACTAGGCAAGCATTTCAGGCTTGGCCGAACCTCGGGATAAATTCTTGCGTCTGTGTGCTTCGCTCTGTATTGTGTGCTGACTCTCTGTCTTACTCACTTTTTATATCTGCACTTCAACACTTACCTGTGGTACAAGTTATATTTGAAGTGCAGGGCATTTTGAGACAGGATCTTCTATTCCGCTGCAACCTACTCGAAGGATCTTTCATTCCACTGCGATCTAGTCTTTGAGTAGAGTAAGAACTAAAGTTTTAAAGTGATAATTTTTATTTGCCTATTCACCCCCCCTCTAGGCGACATCCAGATCCTGTTCCCGGGCAAAGGGAACTTTCACTTTCTCCACCAGATATGGGCTTTATGAGTACTTAGTGATGTCATTCGGGCTGACCAATGCCCCGGCATATTTCATGTATTTGATGAACTCAGTGTTTATGCTAGAGCTGGACAAATTTGTGGTGGTTTTCATTGATGATATTCTGGTCTATTCAAGAAATGAAGATGAGCATACTATGCATCTGCATATAGTACTTCAGCGACTGCGCGATCATCATTTGTATGCCAAACTCTCAAAGTGTGATTTCTGGCTGAGGGAAATCAAATTCTTGGGGCACACCATTTCTTAGGATGGGATATCAGTTGATCCTGAGAAAGTGCAAGAGGTGATGGATTGGAAGCCTCCTACCATCGTGCGACAGATTCGGAGTTTTCTGGGATTGGCAGGGTACTATCGGCGTTTCATTCCGGATTTCTCCAGGATCGCTAAACCAATGACTGAATTGTTGAAGAAAGGAGTGAAGTTTGATTGGAGTTAGAAGTGTGAAGATGCCTTTCATGCATTAAGGCAGCATCTGACAATAGCACCCGTGCTAGCACAGCCTGACAACACCAAATCTTTTGATGTGTATTGCGATGCTTCGGGCACTGGACTGGGTTGTGTTTTGATGCAAGACAACAGAGTTATTGCCTACGCATCCAGAGCACTCAGGCCTCATGAGCAGAACTACCCCACACATGATCTGGAGTTAGCAGCAGTAGTTCATGCTCTGAAGATATGGAGACATTATCTAATGGGATCTCATTGTAATATCTTTACTGACCACAAGAGTCTCAAGTATATTTTCACTCAGGCTGATCTTAATATGAGGCAGAGAAGGTGGTTGGAATTGATCAAGGATTATGATTTGGAAGTGCATAATCTTATGGTAAATTATTCTCAGATTAAAAGTATAATTTGGGTATACCCAGAATGGGATGGATTTATTTATTTATAAATTTATTTTGTGTTGTACAATATTTCTTTCTTTCCTTCTCTATTTCCATGGTTTTGTTTTCAAATTAGGGTTTAGATTCTATGGGTCCATTAATATACTATTATTTTTATTATCCATACATGCATAATCAAATAAACTCTAGCATGATGCATAGGTTATTTATGTGTCATTTGCTTAGTTGTTCAACTTTAAATATGTTACTCACATGTTCTAATAAATAGAGACAAAACATATAAGGGAATTATCTCCTCCATTATGACTTACGATTTTGGGTATTACAAATCCTATCCCCCTTCACAAGAATCTCGTCCTCGAGATTTAGGAAGGACTAGGGAAAAGATGGGGAAATTCTATCTGAAGCTCTTCTTCTCTTTCCCAAGTAGCTTCATCGTCTCCATGGTGACTCCATTGTACTTTGCACATCTTTATCACTTTGTTTCTTGTAACTTGAGTCAAAGTATCAAGAATCTTGATAGGATATTCCATATAAGTCAAATCACCCTGGACATTGAGCTCTTCCATTGGTAATTGTTCCTTAGGGACACTGAGACACTTCTTAAGTTCAGACACTTGGAATACATCATGCACATCAGATAGATTTTCAGGTAGTTCGAGTTGGTATGCCATCTCCCCAACTCGACTAAAGATTCTGAAGGGTCCAATAAAGCAAGGGGATAATTTTCCTTTGACTTTAAATTTCTTCATTCCACGAAGTGATGACACCTTGAGGTACACATGATCACCTTCCTCAAACTCCAGTGGTCTTCTTCTATTATCAGCATAGCTCTTTTGTCTAGTCTGAGCTACCCTCAAGTTCTCCCGGATTATACAACTTGTTCTTTTGCCTCTTGAATAAGTTCAGGCCCAAAGAACTGTCTTTCTCCAGTCTGATCCCAATATAGGGGAGTCCTGCACTTCCTGCCATATAAAGCTTCAAATGGTGAGATCTTCAGACTGGCCTGGTAACTATTGTTATATGAGAACTCAGCATATGGTAGACTTTTATCCCAACTGCCTCCATGTTGAAGGGCACAAGCTCTCAACATATATTCCAGTACTTGATTGGACCTTTCAGTCTGGCCATCAGTCTGAGGGTGATAGGCCGAACTGAAGTTCAACTTCATATCCATATTCTCATGAAAGCTTTTCCAAAATCTGGAGGTAAACTGTGAACCTCGATCAGACACAATCTTCTTTGGTACTCCATGTAAACACACAATCTGAGCCATATATAACTCTGCCAGATGAGAGCCTTTATAAGTAGTCTTGACCGGGATGAAATGTGCCACTTTGGTCAGTCTATCCACAATCACCCATATGGAATCATACCCTTTCGGGGTGCGAGGCAACCCAATGATGAAATCCATGCCAATTTCTTCCCACTTCCATTCGGGTATCTTCAACGGATGCAGTAGTCCAGATGGTCTTTGGTGTTCGGCCTTGACTCTTTGGCACACCTCACACATAGCCACATGTGCAGCCACATCTATCTTCATACCATACCACCAGTATTTCTGCTTCAAATTCTGATACATCTTAGTGCTACCAGGGTGAATAGTGAAAGGGAATTAGGCTTACACCTAGTCCCTAATTAATTTTGGTGGTTGAATTGTCCAACACAAACAATTGGACTAACTAGTTTGCTCTAGTCTATAAGTTCTACAGGTGCCAAAGGTTCACAACAAGCCAATTAAAAAGACCAAAGTTGGGTTCAAAATAGAGAGCTAAAGGCATCCCGAAAGGCTCCCTGGTCTGGCGCACCGAACTGTCCGGTGGCGCACCGGACAGTGTCCGGTGCACAAGGGGACTTCGCGCAGAACTTCTCAGCCTCGGGAATTTTCAGGAGCCGGCGCGCTATAAATCACCGGACTGTCCGGTGTACACCGGACAGTGTCCGGTGCTCCAAGAGGACGCGGCTCTGGAACTTGGCAGCCTCGGGAATCCGTAGCGGCTGCTCCACTATAATTCACCGGACATGTCCAGTGTACACCGGACTGTCCGGTGCAACTGCGGGGCAACGGCTACTTCGCGCCAATGGTCGCCTGCAACAGCAATAAATGCGCGCCAGAGCGCGCAGGCGTCAGGCACGCTCATGCTGGCGCACCGGACACTCTACAGTACATGTCCGGTGCGCCACCGGACATCCAGGCGGGCCCAGAAGTCAGAACTCCAACGGTCGAATCGCAACGGCTTTGGTGACGTGGCTGGCGCACCGGACATGTCCGGTGTACACCGGGCTGTCCGGTGCACCATACGATGACAGCCTCCACCAACGGTCATGTTTGGTGGTTGGGGCTATAAATACCCCAACCACCCCACCATTCATTGCATCCAAGTTTTTCAGCTTCCAACCACTATACAAGAGCTAGCATTCATTGCAAAGCACACCAAAAGAGATCAAATCCTCTCCCAACTCCACACAAAGCCTTAGTGACTAGAGAGAGTGATTTTTAGTGTTCATTTGAGCTCTTGCGCTTGGATCGCTTCTTTTCTTTGGCAATCTTTCTTGTGATCAAACACTCACTTGTAATTAAGGCAAGAGACACCAATTGTGTGGTGGTCCTTGCGGGAAGTTTGATTCCCAAGTGATTTGAGAAGAGAAGCTCACTCGGTCCGAGGGACCGTTTGAGAGAGGGAAAGGGTTGAAAGAGACCCGGTCTTTGTGACCACCTCAACGGGGAGTAGGTTTGCGAGAACCGAACCTCGGTAAAACAAATCCTTGTGTCACACTCCTTATTTGCTCGAGATTTGTTTTGCACCCTCTCTTGCGGACTCGTTTTTATTTCTAACGCTAACCTGACTTGTAGTTGTGTTTATATTTGTAAATTTCAGTTTCGCCCTATTCACCCCCCTTTAGGCGACTATCAATTGGTATCAAAGCCCGGTGCTTCATTAGAGCCTAACCGCTTGAAGTGATGTCGGGAGATCACGCCAAGAAGGAGATGGAGACCGGCGAAAAGCCCACTACAAGCCACGGGAGCACTTCATCGGAAGTGTCCCGCACCAAGAGGAAGGAGAAGAAAGACTCCTCCAAAGGGAAGGAGAAGAAGAAGGACTCCTCCAAAGGGAAGGAGAAGAAATCTTCTTCACACAAATAGAAGAAGGAGAAGTCTTCCTCTCACAAGCCGCAACGGAGTGGGGACGAGAAAAAGAGGATGAGGAAAGTGGTCTACTACGAGACCGATTCTTCATCAACCTCCACCTCCGGCTCCGACGCGGCATCCGTCACTTCTAAGCGCCAAGAGCGCAAGAAGTATAGTAAGATCCCCCTACGCTACCCTCTTATTTCCAAACATACACCTTTACTTTCCGTCCCATTAGGCAAACCACCAATATTTGATGGTGAAGATTACGCTAGGTGGAGTGATTTAATGCGATTTCATCTAACCTCACTCCACAAAAGCATATGGGATGTTGTTGAGTTTGGTGCACAGGTACCATCTGTAGGGGATGAAGACTATGATGAGGATGAGGTGATCCAAATCGAGCACTTCAACTCCCAAGCCACAACCATACTCCTCGCCTCTCTAAGTAGAGAGGAATACAACAAGGTGCAAGGGTTGAAGAATGCGAAAGAGATTTGGGATCTACTCAAGACCGCGCACGAGGGTGATGAACTCACCAAGATTACCAAGCGGGAAACGATCGAGGGGGAGCTCGGTCGCTTCCGTCTTCGCCAAGGGGAGGAGCCACAAGATATGTACAACCGGCTCAAAACCTTGGTGAACCAAGTGCGCAACCTCGGGAGCAAGAAATGGGATGACCACGATGTGGTTAAGGTTATTCTTAGATCACTCATCTTCCTTAACCCCACTCAAGTTCAATTAATTCGTGGTAATCCTAGATATACATTAATGACCCCCGAGGAAGTTATCGGGAATTTTGTGAGCTTTGAATGTATGATCAAGGGCTCAAAGAAGATCAACGAGCTTGATGATCCCTCCACGTCCGAAGCACAACCCGTGGCTTTCAAGGCGACGGAGGAGAAGAAGGAGGAGTCTACACCAAGTAGACAACCAATCGACGCTTCAAAGCTCGACAACGAGGAGATGGCTTTAATCATCAAAAGCTTTCGCCAAATCCTCAAGCAACAGAAGGGGAAGGATTACAAATCCCGTTCCAAGAAGGTTTGCTACAAGTGTGGTAAGCCCGGTCACTTTATTGCTAAATGTCCATTATCAAGTGACAGTGACAGGGATAACGACAAGAAGGGCAAGAGGAGAGAAAAGAATAGGTACCACAAGAAGAGGGGCGGCGATGCCCACGTGTGCCGCGAGTGGGACTCCGACGAGAGCTCCACCGACTCCTCCTCCGACGAGGACGCCGCCAACATCGCCGTCACCAAGGGACTCCTCTTCCCCAACGTCGGCCACAAGTGCCTCATGGCAAAGGACGGCAAAAAGAAGAAGGTTAAATCTAAATCCTCCACTAGATATGAGTCCTCTAGTGATGATAATGCTAGTGATGAGGAAGATAATTTGCGTACCCTTTTTGCCAACCTTAACATGGAACAAAAAGAAAAATTAAATGAATTAATTAGTGCTATTCATGAAAAGGATGACCTTTTGGATTCTCAAGAGGACTTCCTAATTAAGGAAAATAAGAAACATGTTAGGGTTAAAAATGCTTATGCTCTAGAAATTGAGAAATGTGAAAAATTATCTAGTGAGCTAAGCACTTGCCATGAGACAATAGACAACCTTAGAAATGAAAATGCTAATTTGTTAGCTAAGGTTGATTCTCATGTTTGTAATGTTTCAATTACCAATTCTAGAAATAATGATGATGATTTACTTGCTAGGATTGAAGAATTGAACATTTCTCTTGCTAGCCTTAGGATTGAAAATGAAAAATTGCTTGCTAAGGCTAAAGACTTTGATGTTTGCAATGCTACTATTTCCGACCTTAGAACTAAGAATGACATGTTACATGCTAAGGTTGTAGAATTAAAATCTTGCAAACCCTCTACATCTATTGTTGAGCATGTAACTATTTGTACTAGATGTAGAGATATTGATGTTGATGCTATTCATGATCACATGACTTTAATTAAACAACAAAATGATCATATAGCAAAACTAGATGCTAAAATTGCCGAGCATAACTTAGAGAATGAAAAATTTAAATTTGCTAGAAGTATGCTCTATAGTGGGAGATGCCCTGGCATCAAGGATGGCATTGGCTTCCAAAAGGGGGACAATGTCAAACTTAGTGCCCCTCCTAAAAGTTTATCTAATTTTGTTAAGGGCAAGGCTCCCATGCCTCAGGATAACGAGGGATACATTTTGTACCCTGCCGGTTATCCCGAGAGCAAGATTAGGAGAATTCACTCTAGGAAGTCTCACTCTGGCCCAAATCATGCTTTTATGTATAAGGGTGAGACATCTAGTTCTAGGCAACCAACCCGAGCTAAGTTGCCTAAGAAAAGAACTCCTAATGCATCAAATGAACATAGTCTTTCTTTTAAAACTTTTGATGCATCTTATGTTTTGACTAACAAATCCGGCAAAGTAGTTGCCAAGTTTGTTGGGGGCAAACACAAAGGCTCCAAGACTTGTGTTTGGGTACCCAAAGTTCTTATTTCTAATGCCAAAGGACCCAAAACCGTTTGGGTACCTAAAGTCAAGAACTAAAATTGTTTTGTAGGTTTATGCATCCGGGGGCTCAAGTTGGATACTCGACAGCGGGTGCACAAACCATATTACAGGGGAGAAGAAGATGTTCTCCTCCTACGAGAAAAACTAGGATCCCCAACGAGCTATCACATTCGGGGATGTAAATCAAGGTTTGGTCAAAGGTCTTGGTAAAATAGCTATATCTTCTGACCATTCTATTTCCAATGTTTTTCTTGTAGATTCATTAGATTAGAATTTGCTTTCTGTATCTCAATTATGCAAAATGGGCTACAACTGTCTTTTCACTGATGTTGGTGTCACTGTCTTTAGAAGAAGTGATGATTCAATAGCATTTAAGGGAGTGTTAGAGGGTCAGCTATACTTGGTAGATTTTGATAGAGCTGAACTCGACACTTGCTTAATTGCTAAGACTAACATGGGCTGGCTCTGGCATTGCCGACTAGCACATGTTGTAATGAAGAACCTTCACAAGCTTCTAAAGGGAGAACACATTTTAGGACTAACAAATGTTCATTTTGAGAAATACAGGATTTGTAGCGCATGCCAAGCAGGAAAGCAAGTTGGTGCCAATCATCCACACAAGAACATCATAACGACCGACAGGCCGCTTGAGCTACTCCACATGGATCTTTTCGGCCCGATTGCTTACATAAGCATCGGCGGGAGTAAGTATTGTCTTGTAATAGTGGATGATTATTCTCGCTTCACTTGGGTGTTCTTTTTGCATGAAAAATCTCAAACCCAAGAAACCTTAAAGGGATTCTTGAGACGAGCTCAAAACGAGTTCGGATTAAGGATCAAGAAAATTAGAAGCGACAACGGGACGGAGTTCAAGAACTCTCAGATCGAAGGCTTCCTTGAGGAGGAGGGCATCAAGCATGAGTTCTCTTCTCCCTACACGCCACAACAAAATGGTGTAGTGGAGAGGAAGAATCGAACTCTATTGGACATGGCAAGGACCATGCTTGATGAATACAAGACTTCGGATCGGTTTTGGGTCGAGGCGGTCAACACCGCTTGCTACGCCATCAACCGGCTATATCTACATCGAATCCTCAAGAAGACATCCTATGAACTCCTAACCGGTAAAAAGCCCAACATTTCATATTTTAGAGTCTTTGGTAGCAAATGCTTTATTCTTGTTAAAAAAGGTAGAAAATCCAAATTTGCTCCTAAGACTGTAGAAGGCTTTTTACTTGGATATGATTCAAACACAAGGGCATATAGAGACTTTAACAAGTCCACTGGACAAGTTGAAGTTTCTTGTGACGTTGTGTTTGATGAGACTAACGGCTCTCAAGTAGAGCAAGTTGATCTTGATGAGATAGGTAATGAAGAGGCTTCGTGCATCGCGCTGAGGAACATGTCCATTGGCGATGTGTGCCCTAAGGAATCCGAAGAGCCTCCAAATGCACAAGATCAACCATCCTCCTCCACGCAAGCATCTCCACCAACTCAAAATGAGGATGAAGCTCAAGTTGATGAAGTAGAAGACCAAGCAAATGAGCCACCTCAAGATGACGGCAATGATCAAGACAAGGAGGATGAAGAGCAAAGGCTGCCACACCCAAGAGTCCACCAAGCAATCCAACGAGATCACCCCGTCGACACCATCCTCTGCGACATTCATAAGGGGGTAACTACTAGATCTCGTGTTGCACATTTTTGTGAACATTACTCTTTTGTTTCCTCTATTGAGCCACACAGGGTAGAGGAAGCACTTCAAGATTCGGATTGGGTGGTGGCGATGCAAGAGGAGCTCAACAACTTCACTAGGAATGAGGTATGGAATTTAGTTCCACGTCCTAATAAAAATGTTGTAGGAACCAAATGGGTCTTCCGCAACAAGCAAGATGAGCATGGTGTGGTGACAAGGAACAAAGCTCGACTTGTGGCCAAAGGATACTCCCAAGTCGAAGGTTTGGATTTCGGTGAAACCTATGCACCCGTAGCTAGGCTTGAGTCAATTCGCATATTATTGGCCTATGCTACTTACCATGGCTTTAAGCTCTATCAAATGGACGTGAAAAGTGCCTTCCTCAATGGACCAATCAAGGAAGAGGTCTATGTTGAGCAACCTCCCGGCTTTGAAGATAGTGAGTACCCTAACCATGTTTACAAACTCTCTAAGGCGCTTTATGGGCTCAAGCAAGCCCCAAGAGCATGGTATGAATGCCTTAGGGATTTTCTCATTACTAATGAATTCAAAGTCGGAAAGGCCGATCCTACTTTATTCACTAAAACTCTTGAAAATGACTTGTTTGTATGCCAAATTTATGTTGATGATATTATATTTGGGTCAACTAACGAGTCTACATGTGAAGAATTTAGTAGGATCATGACACAAAAGTTCAAGATGTCTATGATGGGGGAGTTGAAGTATTTCTTAGTATTTCAAGTGAAGCAACTCCAAGAAGGCACCTTCCTAAGCCAAACGAAGTACACTCAAGATATTCTAAGCAAGTTTGGAATGAAGGATGCCAAACCCATCAAGACACCCATGGGAACTAATGGGCATCTCAACCTCGACACGGGAGGTAAGTCCGTGGATCAAAAGGTATACCGGTCGATGATAGGTTCTTTACTCTATTTATGTGCATCTCGACCGGATATTATGCTTTCCGTATGCATGTGTGCAAGATTCCAAGCCGACCCTAAGGAAGCTCACCTTACGGCCGTAAAATGAATCTTGAGATATTTGGCTTACACTCCTAAGTTTGGGCTTTGGTATCCTAGGGGATCCACATTTGATTTAATTGGTTATTCGGATGCCGATTGGGCGGGGTGTAAAATCAATAGAAAGAGCACATCGGGGACTTGCCAGTTCTTGGGAAGATCCTTGGTGTCTTGGGCTTCAAAGAAGCAAAATTCCGTCGCTCTTTCCACCGCCGAAGCCGAGTACATTGTCGCAGGCCATTGTTGCGCGCAATTGCTTTGGATGAGGCAAACCCTGCGGGACTACGGCTATAAATTAACCAAAGTCCCTTTGCTATGTGACAATGAGAGTGCAATCAAGATGGCGAATAATCCCGTCGAGCATAGCCGCACTAAACACATAGCCATTCGGTATCATTTTCTTAGGGATCACCAACAAAAGAGAGATATCGAGATTTCTTACATTAATACTAAAGATCAATTAGCCGATATCTTTACCAAGCCTCTTGATGAACAAATTTTTAACAAACTTAGGCATGAGCTCAATATTCTTGATTCGCGCAATTTCTTTTGCTAACTTGCACATATAGCTCATTTGTATACCTTTGATAATGTCTCTCTCATATGCTATGACTAATTTGTTTTTCAAGTCTATTTCAAACCAAGTCATAGGTGTATTGAAAGGGAATTGGAGGCTTCGGCGAAGACAAAGGCTTCCACTCCGTAACTCATCCTTCGCCGTCGCTCCGTACCACTCTCCATCTTTGGGGGAGAGAGCAAAAGGACTTCGTCTTTGGTATAATCTTAACTCATTTATTTATAACCAAAGGGGAAGAAAGCACAAGAGGGCTCTAATGATTCCGTTTTTGGCGATTCATGCCAAAGGGGGAGAGAGTATGAGCCCAAAGCAAAAGGACCGCACCACCACCCCAAAGCAAAAGGACCGCACCACCACCAATTTCAAAAGCTTAGTTTTTCAAAGAGTATTTTCAATTGGTATCTTATTGTGTTCAAAAGGGGGAGAAAGTAGTATTTCAAAAATTGATATATCAAAACCCTCTTGAACACTAAGAGGAGGATCTCATTTAGGGGAGCAAAAGAACTTTGAAAAGGATTTACAAAAGATTTTGCAAAAACAAAACATGTGGTGCAAGCGTGGTCCAAAATGTCAAAACCGAAGAAACAATCCATGCATATCTTGTAAGTATTTACATTGGCTCAATTCCAAGTAACCTTTGCACTTACAATATGCAAACTAGTTCAATTATGCACTTCTATATTTGCTTTGGTTTGTGTTGGCATCAATCACCAAAAAGGGGGAGATTGAAAGGGAATTAGGCATACACCTAGTCCCTAATTAATTTTGGTGGTTGAATTGTCCAACACAAACAATTGGACTAACTAGTTTGCTCTAGTCTATAAGTTCTACAGGTGCCAAAGGTTCACAACAAGCCAATTAAAAAGACCAAAGTTGGGTTCAAAATAGAGAGCTAAAGGCATCCCGAAAGGCTCCCTGGTCTGGCGCACCGGACTGTCCGGTGGCGCACCGGACAGTGTCCGGTGCACCAGGGGACTTCACGCAGAACTTCTCAGCCTCGGGAATTTTCAGGAGCCGGCGCGCTATAAATCACCGGACTGTCCGGTGTACACCGGACAGTGTCCGGTGCTCCAAGAGGACGCGGCTCTGGAACTTGGCAGCCTCTGGAATCCGTAGCGGCTGCTCCGCTATAATTCACCGGACATGTCCGGTGTACACCGGACTGTCCGGTGCAACTGCGGGGCAACGGCTACTTCGCGCCAACGGTCGCCTGCAACAGCAATAAATGCGCGCCAGAGCGCGCAGGCGTCAGGCACGCCCATGCTGGCGCACCGGACACTCTACAGTACATGTCCGGTGCGCCACCGGACATCCAGGCGGGCCCAGAAGTCAGAACTCCAACGGTCGAATCGCAACGGCTTTGGTGACGTGGCTGGCGCCCCGGACATGTCCGGTGTACACCGGACTGTCCGGTGCACCATACGACGACAGCCTCCACCAACGGTCATGTTTGGTGGTTGGGGCTATAAATACCCCAACCACCCCACCATTCATTGCATCCAAGTTTTTCAGCTTCCAACCACTATACAAGAGCTAGCATTCATTGCAAAGCACACCAAAAGAGATCAAATCCTCTCCCAACTCCACACAAAGCCTTAGTGACTAGAGAGAGTGATTTTTAGTGTTCATTTGAGCTCTTGCGCTTGGATCGCTTCTTTTCTTTGGCATTCTTTCTTGTGATCAAACACTCACTTGTAATTAAGGCAAGAGACACCAATTGTGTGGTGGTACTTGCGGGAAGTTTGATTCCCAAGTGATTTGAGAAGAGAAGCTCACTCGGTCCGAGGGACCGTTTGAGAGAGGGAAAGGGTTGAAAGAGACCCGGTCTTTGTGACCACCTCAACGGGGAGTAGGTTTGCGAGAACCGAACCTCGGTAAAACAAATCCTTGTGTCACACTCCTTATTTGCTCGAGATTTGTTTTGCACCCTCTCTTGCGGACTCGTTTTTATTTCTAACGCTAACCCGACTTGTAGTTGTGTTTATATTTGTAAATTTCAGTTTCGCCCTATTCACCCCCCTCTAGGCGACTATCAAATAGAATAATCAGAATCATGGGCCTCCTTCAATATAATCTCATGAAAGCTATAAATCTCAGGAACACATATCCTGTCCTTGAACCATACTGTGCCTTGCTCATACTCCATGAATTTTGGACCTCTACCTTCAGTAATCAAATCTTTGATCTCTTGTATTTTAGCATCACCAACCTGACCCTTACGTATTTCTTGCTCCAAGGTAGGTTCCACATCAATAGTGACTCATTCAGTATGTGCAACTATTCCTAGGTTGAGTCTCCTGAAATCCTTAACAATCTCATCGGGTAGCTGGGTCACAATAGCTGCATGGACGTGCTCTTTTCGACGCAAGGCATCTGCAACTAGATTTGCCTTGCCCGGGTGATAGTGAATCTCCAAATCATAATCCTTAATGAGCTCCAACCAATGGCGTTGCCTAAGGTTGAGAACCTTCTAAGTGAATATGTACTTCAGACTCTTGTGATCGGTGTACACTTGGAACTTGGTTCCCATAATATAATGTCTCCATATCTTAAGCGCATGCACTACGGCTGCCAGTTCTAAGTCATGAGTGGGATAGTTCAACTCATGTTTCCGCAACTGACGAGATGCGTAGGCAATCACGTGTCCTTCTTGCATAAGAACACATCCCAAGCCTTGGCCGCATGCATAACAATAAATGTCAAATCCCTTCAGTAGATTTGGCATAACCAACACTAGGGGTGACATCAATCTCATCTTTAATTGATCAAAGCTAACTTGGCACTTACAGTCCTACTTAAACTCTCTCCCCTTCTACAGAAGTGAGGTCATAGGCTTAGCAATCTTATAAAATCCTTCAATAAACCGCCTGTTGGGGGTCTGCTTCGTCGCCGAAGGTCTTGTAAGAAGAAACACCTTCGGAAGATCAGCACAGAAGTAACGCCGAAGCTACCATCCAAGGAGCTTCGGCATAGCGACACGCCTTGAGACGAAGGGTTGCACTGACTTAAAGATGAAAAGATCGATCGACCCATGATAATTTGTGTCATGATTGTAACTAGTTGTAAAGGACATAAATGTAATTTTGACCGGGCTACGTCTCGTGCCTATAAATAGGTGAACAGTACCCCCGTACTGTTCACGCTGGTTTGTATTCGCTCGTGCGTCACGCTTAAACCTCTACCTTCTGTCAAGCCGAAGGTATTAATGTAATTCAATATTGTTCTTATTCGTTTGTGATGATATAATAAAGATATGAAAAAGACCATATGATTATTCATGTTATTTTTCATGTTCCATATGCTTCTTCTTTCATTATCATATATTGTGTTGATGAAGGTACATCCTTCATGACCTTCGTCCGAAGATCGTTATATCCTAAGGGAAATAATGCTTCGAAGGACGAAGGACTTTAACCATTAACCTCTTTTTTGTGTTGCTTTGTTCTTAATTCATAGCATTTGAGAACAAGTCCACAACATTGGAGCCCACCTCCTGTGAACTCACTTCCACTTTTGAGCTGATGGCTTCGTTTAACAATCAAGCCGAAGCACCTTCGGCTACGAAGCTGGTGCTCCCGATAACAGGCGGTTCAAGTTCAGAGCCGGCTAACAAGAAGCAGAAGAAAGAAGCGCAGAGAAGGGTGCAGCATGTTGGGGTGCAGGGACCCTTCATCAAGTCAAAATTATCCCGTATCCCAATCACCTTCTCCCAGGAGGACCTTCAGCTCAAAGATTACCCTCACAATGATGCTATGGTCATATCTTGTGTCATTAAGGGATTTCTGGTCCATAATGTTCTGGTTGATACAGGCAGTGCAACGGATATCATATTTGCTAAGGCCTTCAGACAGATGCAAGAGCCAGAAGACAAGATTCATGATGCTACACACCCTCTTTGTGGCTTCGGAGGAAGGCAGATTGTAGCACTCGGAAAAATCACAATGCCAGTGACCTTCGGCTTTGTCCATAACACAAGTACTAAATAGGTTGACTTTGACATTCTTTACATGGAGTATCCCTATAATGCAATCATTGGTCGAGGGACACTTAATGCTTTTGAAGCAATACTTCATCCAACATATTTATACATGAAGATACCTTCGGAAAAAGGGCCCACTGCTGTCCATGGGAGTCAAGAAGCTGCCAGAAGAGCCGAAGGAAACTGGACAGATTCAAAAGCAATCCATAATATAGATGGACCCGAAGCCTGTGAGCAGTATAAATACAAAAGAGAGAAGGTTGCTTCGGCGGATCAGCCGAAGCATATGCTCCTATGTGAAGACATAGCAGAACAAAGGGTACTGCTGGGGTCTCTGTCGGTGTTTTGGGTCCGACCGCACACCCGGGGTTGCCCCTCAAGGTGTTTTTAGGAGTAGGACGGTATCGACGACTGTAGCAAAATGGTTCGTGCCGATCGCACGAGGGACAATGGACAAGATTTACAGGTTCGGGCCGCTTAGAAGTGCGTAATACCCTACGTCCTGGTGAGTATGTGAGTGTTGTTACAAGAGGGCTCTCTGGATAGAGGGCGCAGAGAGCTTACGTGGGTGGCTAAGTAAAACAGGGTCGATCGATCTGAAGGGGTGCCCCCTAGGCCTTATATACTCGACCGTGGGGCAGTACATATGATATGATAACAACAAGTAGCTAAAAGATAGTGAACCTCTTGAGTTTATCCCTACGTAACCCTCGCCGACTTATCCTCGCATGGCTCCGTTGCTTGGGGGCTCCAGCGCGGGAAAGTCGGGTCTCTGTTGCGATTCATTCATTCGACGTTGTGGGCCGTCCGGGTCTGCACTAATTCAGTCTCACGTCTTCTCTTCTTTGTTGGTTGTCTTTCCCTAGGCCCACGAAAGAATGACCTTACGAATTATTGGGCCCTTGGGCCTTTCGTGAGGCCTTTTACTTCTTTAGTGGACCCAGGGGATATCTATCCCCCACAAGCCCCCGATCTTTGGGTTGATTTAGAGGTAATCAACTCAAAGATCCAAGGTCCAAAAAATGATTTCCTGCTGTCTTCTCTTGCTCTGATCACTCGTTCGACAGAAGTTTAGTTTTGTGCTTGTGCCTTTGAGGTCGGCATTTTGGATTATAAGATTCTGGACTTTATTGGATGCACCGGAGGTGCACCCAATGGGTGTAGCCCCCGACCTTTGAGTAGATTTTAGAAGATAATCCACTCGAAGGTCTTTCCCAGGAACTATCTCCATTTGCACTCCTGCATCTTGGTTGAGGATTGGTCTTTTTAATCTTGCCCCATGCCTTAGAAGTCGGCACTATCTTGGTTTGGAATGATAATCCATGGGGTGCACCGGAGGTGCACCCAATGGGTGTAGCCCCCGACCTTCAAATGGATTTTTTTAAGGATAATCCATTTGAAGGTCTTCCTTTCGTTTGTGGAAACTGGTATGAAGCTATTTTGCATTATGCTTTGGAGGTCAGCATTATGTCATCAATATTTTGCTGCAGAGGTCAGCGTATATTTTGTCTTTAGCAACCGAGTTTGCAATCCATCCATATCTTGCTAGGTAGTGTAATTTATTTGCTTCTGCGATTGATTGGACGTTTGACAGACGTTCTCTGTCTAGTCTTCACGTCGCTTCTGTCGGCCATATCTTGTACTTTGCTGGCTATATTTGGCTTTCCTCTGATCCTTACTGATATCTCATTTTTGTCTTGAGGTATTCACTGCCTGCCCTGCACGGATGTGACCGGTTTGAAAAATATACTGATAATTCCTAGGCGTCCCCCCCCAATGGGTGTGGGCAAGGGACGGCTTGGTACGCTGAGTGTTTTAGCCGGCTGCTTCTGAGTAGTAATGCGATGGGACGGCTAGTGTAATCATATCCTTTGCGCTGTTGACTGGAGTCCCAATGGGTGTAGTGTTGCATTGAAACGGCGTCCGCCGTCTGACGTGTCTTCAGATGGGTGGGAGTGCTTATTGAATGCCTTGCGACTGTTCAGTGACCGCGGTTAGAAGTGAGCGGTTGCCTTTCCCTTCTATAAATAACACCTTTGCTTCTCTGGTTTTTTCACATCTCTTCGCTGCTCTTTACTGCCTTCTTCTCCTCCCTTCTGTCTGCTTCCACCATGGGCAAGAACAACAAGCGCAAGCGTGAGCCGACTCCTCCATCGGAGGAGTTTGGTGACTCGGAATACTCAGAGGAGGAGTTCTCCTCTGAGTCCGTGGGGTCTCCGGCTCCCATCCCCCTGCGTGAGTCATCTGATGACTCAGACGACTCCCAGGGGCTTGCGGCGGAGGTCTGGACGTACATCCGGGCCGTCGAGCGCTCCGGGCTCGAGGGCTCGGATGAGTCCGAGTTCTCCTCGGACGAGGAGGACTCGGACGGCGGCGAGGGCGAAGATGACGACGACGACGACGGCGACGACGACGACGGAGGTGACGGTGATGGCGGCAACGGCGGCGGAGGCAGCGGCGGCGAGGGCGGCACCAAGGGCAGCAGCAGCGTGGGCAGCACCGGAGGCGGCGGCGGCAAGGGCAGCGGCGGCAGGGCCAGTGGCTAAACGCCACTGGTCTTTAAATATTAGTATAGTTAGAATAATGTAGTAGTAATGTAGAGTAGTATAGTGTAGTTTAGTAGTAGTAGTAATGTAGAGTAGAAGTAGGGAAGCATCAACTCGCGAAGAGTTGGTTTGTAAACTTATTAATTTCCCCTTAATGAAGAACTGTCGTTGGCCCCATCTCGATGATTTGCTTTCTCTGATTGTTGAACTGGCTCTTTTGATATAGTAGATGAATAACTTGCGCATCACATTGACGCTTCCAGAAGTAGCTGCCGAATAATATTGTAGTCGGTATCGGCGTTTTAGAAGCAACGCCGAGCGATTGAAGGTTGTCATCAGCGTTTTAGAGGTAACACTAAGCAATCGAACACGAGATCGGCGTTTTAGAGACCACGCCGGGTGACTGAAGGTCGGCGTCGGCATTTTGGAAGTAATGCCGAGCGATAGAATACAAGTTCAGCGTTTTGGAGGCAACGCCGAGTGATTGGAGGTCGGCGTCGGCGTTTTAGAAGTAACGTCGAGCGATTGAACACGAGGTCGGCGTGTTAGAGGCCACGCCGAGTGATTGAAGGTCAGCGTCGGCGTTTTTAGAAGTAATGCCGAGCGATAGAACATAGGACCAACGTTTTGGAGTCAACGCCGAGTGATTGAAGGTCGGCGTCGGCATTTTAGAAGTAATGCCGAGCGATTGAATACGGGGTCGGCGTCTTAGAGGCAACGCTGAGTGATTTGAAGGTCTGCGTCGGCATTTTAGAAGTAATGCCGAGCGATTGAACACAGGACCAACGTTTTGGAGTCAACGCCGAGTGATTGAAGGTCTGCGTTGGCATTTTAGAAGTAATGCCGAGCGATTGAATACGGGGTCGGCGTCTTAGAGGCAACGCTGAGTGATTTGAAGGTCTGCGTCGGCATTTTAGAAGTAATGCCGAGCGATTGAATACGGGGTCGTCGTCTTAGAGGCAACGCTGAGTGATTTGAAGGTCTGCGTCGGCATTTTAGAAGTAATGTCGAGCGATTGAATACGGGGTCTGCGTCTTAGAGGCAACGCTGAGTAATAGCCAGCCGCGCGGGTTATTTTGAGGATAATATCCGAGTGATGAAGTGGCACGTCGGCTTTTCCGGAAATAACTGCCAGATGTCCACGTGGCATGCTGAGGTTTCGGAAATAGCCGCCGGGTGATGACTGGGCACTTTTTGAAAACGGTATCTGGCTTAAGAATATCCCATAAGAGTTGCGCTTTTAGCCGCCTTTGCTTTCCGTGCCCTAGTTCTTGCATTTCCGCATCTGAATCTTCTCTGCCACTCGCCTCCTACTCTGTCCGCCAGTGAGAAGCAAGATGGCGCCCAAGAGGAAAACTGCGAACTCGTCTGCTGCAGTGATCCCCGCAATCGACCCCAACAGTCAGTTACCCTTCGCAGGTAACCACATGTCTGTAATTTCCGAAGCTGAGCTCCTCCGTCTTGTCTCCATCGGGGTTCTTCCCCCGCGGGAACTCTGTTCTTGGCGGGTTTGCCACGGGACTACTGTCCCAACCGAGGATACCCACGAGTCAGTAGTTTACGCTCCTTTCCTTCTCCGCGGCCTCGGCCTTCCCATCTCTCCTTTTTTCCGTGGCCTCCTTGATTTTTATCACATCAACCTGACTCATTTGAACCCTAATTCCATTCTCCAAATCTCTATTTTCGTTCACCTTTGCGAAGCTTATCTCGGCGTGCTGCCGCACTTCGGTTTATGGAAGTATCTGTATCACTGTCGTCCTGGGATGGCCGGGGGGCAACATCAGTTGGTTGGAGGTGCCAGTTTGGAGATGCGTCGTGGGCGGAAGACCGAGTATCTCGAGATACCCCTCAAAGACAGCATTAAAGGTTGGCGTCTGGAGTAGTTTATAGTTGATAATTATGGAAATTCTCTCCCCTCCCGGTCAGGAAGACAGCCGGACGTTCGTACTCCGAGTTGGACTGAGTCTCCCACGGATCAAGAAGTGACCGAGGCAGGCGTGTTGCTTACTGAAGTCGGGTTACTGAAAGAGAAAGGTCTGACTGCCGAAGCTGTGGTCACAGATTTTGTTTTCAAAAACATTCAGCCGCTGAAAGACAGGGCCTATCCGGCATATCTTTATCGAGGGCTGGCCGACTCAACCCGAGTTACCAATAGGAGAATTCCTTCTGTTGACTTGGTAAGCCGACTTGAGATGATCCTTAGGGGTAAAGTTTCAAACGTTGGTGCTCCAGTGGCATACTCAGCTTGGAACCTACCTTCTCCCAAAGCTTCCACCCTTTTTGTGTCCAATCCGCCCGTGACTGATAGTAATTTGGGTCTTAGAGTGCGACCCTCCGCTGAAGAAATCCGTACTTTGGTTGATTCGCTCGGGGAGATACCTGATGATGAACGGCAGATTTATTTTGAAGTGCCCTTGAACCCTAGTGATGCAGACATAAATGACATGCTTGATCTGCTAGCTGAGGATTCATCTGATGCTGCTCCTGATGGTACATTGGCAGTGGTGCCCCTTCCAGAGGTTGATGCAACCTTGGATGTCCCGAAACCTGTCAGTACTCGCCCGAGGCGCCCTAGCCGAACCAGTCAGCCCGAGCCTTCTGCTGATGGGCAGAAGAAGAAGAGAAGACGCCTCCGGCGAGTATCCAGCTTTGACGAGGACGTCAGTACCTTAGCTCCTGCTGCTGAAGAAATGACTGCAACTGGCCTTGCTGACATTGAACCCAATGGGTGTGCTCTGCCTGTCGCTGACCCCAATGAGGATGCTGTTTGTGCTGTTACTGTGGAAGATGAGGAGGAAGAAAATGAAACTCCACTAACTCGGAAAAACAGTCGGCAGTTCGTCGCTAGCGGTGGAAGTAGTGGAGTTCCTTCTCCTGCTTTGTCTGCCCTTATTGGTCTGCAAGAGCTGTCCATGGCCCATTTTGATCAAACTCTAGAGGATATGGTCCCAGAGGATTTGCTGACAGAACCTATGGATGTTGATGCAACAAAGACTTGTGCAGCCGTGCCAGATGCTGGGTTGAGGTCATCCCGTGCCTCGTCGACCTTAGAGCATGATCTCGAGGGTCGGGATGCCGACTTGGATTGTCCTGATCCCATGGAAGTAGCTGAAGGCCCGTCAACCTTAGAGGTGGTTACGGCAGAGAGCCTGGATCCCTTGAATAGTGCTAACACGTGCCCAGCCCCCGAGGATGTCGCCGGGGAAGACTTAGCTCGGGTGAGGATTATAAGTCACTGCCCAGCCCCCGAGGGTGTTGCCGGGGATGATCCGGCTCAAGTGGGCAGTGCCAACTTTGACCCAGCCCCCGAGGATGTCCGAGCGAGGTCTCCTTCCTGCACTTCCATGGATGTTCATGCAGGTTCACCTCCGCACTCTGGTGGTATGGTGGTGGCCCAAACTCCGGATCAGGGGGTCGCTTTAGAGGGCAGCACCCCCACTGGTCTGGCGTTAGGCCCTGTTGAATGTACTGAGCTCGTTCCTGCTGGTCTGCTGCGAGCTGCTTCAGGTGGTGGTCTGGCACCTGGTTACCAGCTGATTCCTCCTGACTTGGGGATCCCTTCGCTCTTTTCCAACTTCCAGGTGTTGTGCTATGCTTTAGTTTGATCTTTATGTTGCATGAATTGTTGTCATTATGTTCATCCGCTCTTCTTATCAGGCTTTGGTGGATGGAATGGCCAGCCAGCTAAAGTCGCAGGGTGCTTCCATCCCGGAAGTGGCTTTATCTCTTGAGCATTGGAATCCGGTGTCGCTTCGTCGTCGTGTATCCGAGTTGGAGGCAGCTAATGTTGGTTAGTGTCCTTTCTTCTTCTTCTTTGTTCTTGTTCGTGGATTGTTTTACCTTCTGACCTCATTTCATTTGAATACCTCTTGATAGGGATGACTCGGCAGATTAAAGTTCTTGAAGAAAAAAAATTCCCAAGATCAAGCTGAGATGGCTCGACGGTGCGCTGACTTCGAGGATAAGTATTCTCAGAGCCAGATTGAATTGAGTCAGGTCTCTGCGGCTTTGGATGACGCCAACGCTCTGAGTTCTTCTCTTCATGCTCAGCTTGACTCTGAAAAGGTAACTCACGAAACCGTGCTTCGCCTTATCATGCTTTTGGATTCTGAATGGGTTGATTTTTGATTGTAGGAAGAAAAACGCATCCTTGCTGCTTCTCGTGACAACCTGGACAGATTGTACCGAGATTCCAGCAACTCGCTGACTATCTTGGAAAGGAGCCACCGTTTTACGATGGAAGAACTGGACAATCAGCGTCGTCAGCTACAAGAATCTTCGGACAAAATGACACGCCTTACACAGTTGCTATCAGCAAAGGATGCCACCATCAAGGGACTCCGAGCTTCTAAGAAATCCATTGCTCAGGAGTTAGAAGCTGCTCAGCTGGCTACTAGAGTTGCCGAAGAAACTGCCGTCACTTTCAAAGCTCAGCGTGATAAAGCCCTGGACAAGGCTATTCGAGCGGGACGAATCTTGATGAGAAGACCCGGCGTAATTGTCCCTGAAGATATAAGAGCCGATGTGAATGCTGCCCCCGATTCTTCGAATCGCCCTTCTTCGTCAGTCGTTCCTGAGAAAGACATCGGAAAATAAAGAAACATTGCGCGTGCTATTAGCGCGCGGTTTAGCATGATCAAGTACTCGTTTAGAGGTTATCGGCTTATTATTCGGATGACATCATCACTCTCTTATTGTATCCGAATTGCAAATTTTGTGGTTACTCTGCCTGATGATTATGAAGTTTGCTTTCGGGATATGGAAGTCATCCCTTGGGTTGCGCAAGCGCGAGTAAACTGCACCGGCTTGAGCCACCACTGACTTTAGCCGATAGCTCTGTTAGTAGGGTATAGTGGTCACCCTAGGTTAAGTAAGCGTGAGCATGTTGCACCGCCTTAAGTCGTTGCCGACTTAAGTCGATTGCTCCGTTTGTAGGGCATAGTGGTCACCCCGAGTTAAGTAAGCGTGAGCATGTTGCACCGCCTTAAGTCGTTGCCGACTTAAGTCGATTGCTCCGTTTGTAGGGCATAGTGGTCACCCCGAGTTAAGTAAGCGTGAGCATGTTGCACCGCCTTAAGTCGTTGTCGACTTAAGTCGATTGCTCCGTTTGTAGGGCATAGTGGTCACCCCGAGTTAAGTAAGCGTGAGCATGTTGCACCGCCTTAAGTCGTTGCCGACTTAAGTCGATTGCTCCGTTTGTAGGGCATAGTGGTCACCCCGAGTTAAGTAAGCGTGCAAGTCAATCGTAAACGAGTCAAGTGTCTTTGAAATCTTCTCTTTATTGATGACGTATTTCCATTATACAGAATACATGGTCGCCCCGGCTGTTTTGAAATACAGCTAGGGGTAAAACTTTCGGAGGTGCTCTATGTTCCAGGAGTTTCCAACTTCTGTGCCATCCATCTGGGTGAGGCGATACGATCCGGGCCGAGTGACCTCTGCTACTATGAATGGCCCTTCCCATAAGGGTGATAACTTGTGCCGTCCCTCCCCCGTTAGAATTCGGCGGAGGACGAGGTCTCCTATCGAAAAGAAACGTTGCCGCACAGCTTTGTCGTGGTAGCGCCTTAGAGTCTGCTGGTATCGTGCTGATTGGATTACTGCATTCAGTCGTTCCTCCTCAAGTACATCAATATCCTCTAGCCTGGTGGCTTCGGCCTCTGCTATGTTTTCGAAGATCAATCTTGGCGCCCCAAACTTGAGATCAGCAGGTAGCACTGCCTCCGACCCATAGACCATGAAGAAAGGAGTGTTTCCATGCAGGGCTCGGCTAGGTTGGGTTCTCAAGCTCCAAACAACATAAGGCAATTCTCTTATCCATTTTCCTGCGAACTTTTCGTTCTTATCAAAGACCCTTTTCCTGAGTGCCTCCAATATCATTCCGTTGGCTCGCTCAACCTGCCCGTTGGCTCTCGGATGGGCTACAGATGCATACTTGATCTGAATGCTTTTTTGCTCGCAGAAGTCAAAGAATTCTGAACTGGTGAAGTTGGATCCCAAGTCAGTGATGATACTGTTTGGTATCCCGAATCTGAATATTATGCTTTGTATGAATTCCACGGCTTTAGCAGAGGTTAAGGAGGCAATGGGTTGGAACTCTATCCATTTAGTGAATTTGTCAATTGCCACCAGTATATGGGTGTATCCTCCTTGAGCTTTCTTGAAAGGTCCAATCATATCCAATCCCCAGCATGCGAAAGGCCAAGTTACTGGTATGGTCTGTAGCTGCTGTGCTGGTATGTGTTGTTGCTTTGACAGGTACTGGCAAGCTTCGCATCTCTGAACTAACTCGGCTGCATCGTTCTTCGCCGTCGGCCAATAGAATCCTGACCTGAAAACCTTCCCGACTAGTGTTCTGGATGCTGCATGTACTCCACACTGCCCTGCATGGACTTCCTCCAGAAGTTGCTTCCCGGTGGACGGGAGAACGCACTTCATGAGGACGCCTGACGCGCCCCTCCTGTATAATACCTCCCCAATGAGTGTATAGTGAGCTGATTGTCTGGCAATGCGCTCTGCCGAGTTCTTGTCATCTGGTTCTTCTTCATTCTTTATATACTTAATAATCGGTTGTCTCCAGTCATCAGAGTCTGACTCGGGTTGATCTATGATGTTGCATTCTTCTATTTGATCCGTCGAGATGCTCGGCTGGAGAATTTCTTGCACGAAGACCCCGGGCGGGACCTGAGTCCGACCGGATCCGAGCTTGGACAGTACATCAGCCGCCGTGTTCCGATCTCTTTCTATATGATGAAACTCCAGACCCTCAAATTTATCTTCTAGCTTTCGGACGACGGCGCAGTATTTTCCCATTGAATCACTTGAACAATCCCATTCCTTGTTTATCTGACTGATGACTACCAGAGAATCTCCATACACCATCAGTCTCCTGACGCCCAGTGATATGGCGATGTTTAATCCGTGTATCAAAGCTTCATACTCGGCTGCGTTGTTAGAGGCCGGGAATAGCAACTGGAGAGCATACTTGAGGTGATCGCCTCCAGGTGCAGTGAAGAGAATCCCTGCTCCTGCTCCCTACAGCTTCAGCGAGCCATCAAAATACATTTGCCATACTTCTGCCGTTTCTGGATTGTCTGGAACTTGCTGTTCTGTCCACTCTGATACGAAATCGACCAGTGCTTGAGTTTTGATGGCAGTGCGAGGTCGGAACTCGATATCATGGGATCCCAACTCGCAAGCCCACTTGGCTATTCGGCCAATGGCTTCCTTGTTGTGAAGAATGTCCCCTATTGGAAAACCAGTAACTACTATGACTTTGTGATCGTCAAAGTAGTGGCGTAGCTTGCGGGCAGTTAGAAGTACTGCATATAATAGCTTCTGAACTTGAGGATACTTTTTCTTCGATGGGCCTAGAACCTCACTGATGAAGTAGACAGGATGTTGTACCGGATAGGCATGCCCTTCTTCCACTCGCTCGACTACCAACACAGTGCTTACCACGTGAGTCGTGCAAGAGATATATAGCAGCAAATCTTCAGCCGGTTGAGTCGGCGTAGCTCGCCGGGGCGGTTTTAGTACTGGTGGTGTTGTTAGGAATTTCTTCAGTGCGTTTAGAGCTTCTTGTGCTTCTGAAGTCCATTGAAACTTATCCACCTTCTTGAGTAGTTTATAAAATGGCAGACCTTTTTCTCCCAGCCTGGATATGAATCTGCTCAGGGCTGCCATACATCCAGTGAGTCGTTGAACCTTCTTTTGCGACCGAGGAGCTTCCATCTTCATGATAGCTTCGATCTTATCTGGATTAGCCTCAATTCCCCGGTGGCTGACGATAAATCCGAGCAACTTTCCTGCTGGTACCCCGAAAACGCATTTTTCAGGATTGAGCTTCCATCTATATCTTCTCAGGCTGTTGAAAACCAGCTGTAAGTCTTCGATGAAGTTTTCCGGATTCTCCGTTTTGATCACCACGTCGTCTACGTAAGCCTCTACACGCTTGCCCCAGTGATCGGCTAAGCATGTTTGAATGGCTCTCTGATAAGTCGCTCCAGCGTTTTTGAGGCCGAACGGCATGGAGGTATAACAGAAAGCACCAAACGGGGTGATGAACGCCGTTTTTTCCTCGTCTTCTTTTGCCAAACTAATCTGATGATACCCAGAATAGCAATCTAAGAAAGACAGCACAGAACACCCAGCGGTGGAATCCACCACCTGATCTATCCTCGGGAGCCCGAAGGGATCCTTCGGACAGTGTTTGTTGAGATCAGTATAGTCGACGCACATGCGCCAATCCACTTTATTCTTTTTGAGTACAAGAACAGGGTTGGCTAACCACTCGGGGTGTAATACTTCTCTAATAAATCCGGCCGCGACCAAGCGAGCTAACTCGGCACGAATGGCCTCTCTCTTGTCGGGCGTGAAACGACGCAGCTTTTGCCGGATCGGCCTCGCCTGAGGATAGACCTTCAATTTGTGCTCGGCCAATTCCCTCGGGACTCCCGGCATATCCGCAGGTTGCCATGCGAATACGTCTCGGTTATCTTGCAGGAACTGGACGAGCGCGCTTTCCTATTTGTCATTCAAACTGGAGCTGATGATGGCCGCCTTGCGCTCATCAGCAAACCCCAGGTTGGTCCGCTTGGTTTCTTCAGTCGGCCGCATAGAGGTCGCGGCCTGAGCTTCGTTTGCCGGCACGACGAGGTCCTCCTCAGGCTTAGAGTTCGCCGGTGTAGAAGGAACCGTTGACGGCTTGGTGGTGAGGGCTGCTTGGATGGCCACTCGGAAACATTCTGCGGCGCCTTGGAAATCGGCGCGCACAGTTATGATTCCTTGCGGTCCTGGCATCTTCAGTATCATGTATGTATAGTGTGGGATGGCCATGAATTTGGCCAGCCCTGGCCTCCCGATGATGGCGTTGTACCCGCAGTCGAAATTCGCCACCTCGAACCTTAGGAACTCGGTTCTGTAGTTATCCGGAGTCCCGAAGGTGACCGGCATGTAGATGTGGCCCAGCGGGTATTCCCCTTCCGTCGGCACGATGCCGAAGAAAGGAGTGTCTGACTCGTGGAGCTCTTTGAGGTGAACTCCCAAGCCTTGGAGCGTACGGGGGAAGGTGACGTTGATGCTGCTCCCCCCGTCCACTAGCACCTTCTTCAGCCGGCTCTCTCGGATCACCGGATCGACAAGGAGCGGGTATTTGCCCGGATGGTCGAAGTTGAGCCATTGATCTTCCCGAGTAAAAGTGATCGGGTGTTCTGACCACCGGTATGGGGCGGGAGGGCCGGTGGTCGCCACCAGTATTTGGCGGTCGTTGAGCTTTTGTTGTCTTTTGTTCTCCTGCGATCCATGTCCGCCGAAGATGACATTGACCTCCCTGTCAACGCGTGGGAAAGCTCCTCCTCCCCCCTCCTCCGGCTGATGGGGCTGTCGTGGTTCATCTGGTCCTCCCCTCGGCGGAGGAGGCGGTAGAGGTTGGAAGGGTCGGCCATGCCCGACGGAGTGCTTGAAATCCCGGCAGTTGCGGAGAGTGTGGCGCATGTCCTTGTGGTACGGGCACTGGGCGTCGAGGATGTCGTCCAGCGTGCGTTCGCCTCCACGAGGCCCTCCTCGGGCGCGAGAGGCGGGTGGTCCGGCGGCGTGTACTTCTTCACGAGGCCTCTTCTCCCAGCGTTTGTCGGGTGGCTGGTTCGCGTCGCGTCGTGGTGCTGCCGGTGCGGGCTTTGCTCCTCCGATGAGATCCTGGGCCCGCTCGTCGGCGGTGATGTAGAGGTCGGCTTCCCGGAAAAGCTCCTCGGAGGTGGTCGGTGCCTTTTGTAGTATGGCCCGGACGAAAGCCGAGTCATTAGACCCTCTGTAGAAGTCCTCGATCACGGCTGCCTCTGTGACCTCGGGGATGCGGTTTCTCATGGTCTGGAACCTTTTAAGGTATGACCGGAGAGTCTCATCCCCCGGGCGCTTGATGGATTTGAGGTCCCATGGTTGCGCTGGCTTGTCGGAGAGAGACTGGAAGTTGGCGGTGAAGCGTCGACTGAAGTCTCCCCAGTCGTCGATGCAGTGTCGGGGTAGATGTCGTAGCCACTTCAGCGCATCTTGCCCAAGGACGATGGGCAGATACGCGGTCATGACGTCTTCGGAGGCTCCGGCAGCCCGAGCAGCGGTGGTGTAGACGGCTAACCAACCCCCTGGATCCTGCTTAGGTTCATATTTGTCGACATTGGATACCTTGAAGTTGGGGGGCCATTGGATGGCCCTAAGGCGCGGAGTAAGGGCGGATACTCCGCACGTGTCCTCTTGTCGTCGGGGATGTCGTCTGTCCCGGGGAGGGGAGTGGCGGTGGTGGTTCCTCGACCGTCCCCGGGTGGTTCCACCAGTTGAAGCTGTTGCCGACTCAGTTCGGGTGGCCTGGCTTTGAGTCGGGAAGCCATGATCTCGGTCATACTCCTCCCGACGGCGAATTTCGTTCTCATGCCGCCGTTCGCGCGAAGCATTGATAGAGCTTCGCGCGTCTCGGCGACTGTTGATGGCGTGTCGTAAGTTGTTCGGCGGGTGGGCGAGCGGTAGAAGATGGTTGGCCGCCTGAGTGAACAGGTGTCGGTACCCCTCGGCATCGGGAGTCCGAGGAAGTCCTTCAGCTATCCGAGCTAGAACGCCTCCGACTTCGCTCGGCGTGTTCATAGCTCGGGCGAAGTCGGGGTTCAGGTTGCGCCCGAAGAGCGGATTCTCGCGTCGCTGCCTTGCATCTTGCTCGGCTTGCTCCTGAGTCCGCCGGCGATCACGTCGTCGGGAGTTCCTTCGTTCCCTGAAGACGCGTTCTTCCGGAGTTTCTCCTATCTCCGAGACCTCGTCTCGCGAGACAGGCTGCTCTGGATCCCGTTCTCCGGCTGCGTGATGTCGTCGAACGTTCCTGCGTCGGTTCCTTCGTCGGCGGGATTCTCGCTGAGGTGGTTCTTCTCCAGGCGCGGTCGGTTCATCGTCAGAGACGGCGGGCGACTCTGCTCTCCCGATGAAGAGGACGTCGGGGTAGAACGGTACTGCTGTCGCGGCGACTTTCTTTCCGTTCTCCTTTGAGGCCGGAGGAACGGGAAGAACGACTTGCCTCTCCCTGGTCTCCTTCTTTCTCACGACCCGTGTCCACTCTTTCGTCGGGGAAGTAGACAGCGGAGTCTTCCGGGTCAGCGAGCTTCCAGCTCCAGCATCCCCGGAGACGATCTTTTTCCGAAGAGCCGGAGGTAGCGTCTTTCCAGCATTTTCGGAGTTTGTTGGAGGAAACTTCTTTTCCGGCAGATCTGCGATGCGGTGTAGAATTCCTTCTCCATCCGCTACAGATGAGATTGTCCCGAAGCAGAATACAGATCCGGGACGCACGACGATCTTGCTGTGGAAGGTGACGGCCATTGAGCTAGCTCGGATCGTCGACACACCCCCTACCTGGCGCGCCAGCTGTCGGTGTTTTGGGTCCGACCGCACACCCGGGGTTGCCCCTCAAGGTGTTTTTAGGAGTAGGACGGTATCGACGACTGTAGCAAAATGGTTCGTGCCGATCGCACGAGGGACAATGGACAAGATTTACAGGTTCGGGCCGCTTAGAAGTGCGTAATACCCTACGTCCTGGTGAGTATGTGAGTGTTGTTACAAGAGGGCTCTCTGGATAGAGGGCGCAGAGAGCTTACGTGGGTGGCTAAGTAAAACAGGGTCGATCGATCTGAAGGGGTGCCCCCTAGGCCTTATATACTCGACCGTGGGGCAGTACATATGATATGATAACAACAAGTAGCTAAAAGATAGTGAACCTCTTGAGTTTATCCCTACGTAACCCTCGCCGACTTATCCTCGCATGGCTCCGTTGCTTGGGGGCTCCAGCGCGGGAAAGTCGGGTCTCTGTTGCGATTCATTCATTCGACGTTGTGGGCCGTCCGGGTCTGCACTAATTCAGTCTCACGTCTTCTCTTCTTTGTTGGTTGTCTTTCCCTAGGCCCACGAAAGAATGACCTTACGAATTATTGGACCCTTGGGCCTTTCGTGAGGCCTTTTACTTCTTTAGTGGACCCAGGGGATATCTATCCCCCACAGTCTCAGCTATCTGAAGAGCAAGAGAAGACTTTGCTAAGATTCTTATTCAACAACAAAGATGTCTTTGCTTGGTTAGCCAATGATCTCTGTGGTGTCAACAGAGATGTCATTGAACATTCACTTAATGTGGATCCATCCTTCAGGCCAAGAAAGCAAAGGCTTCGGAAAATGTCTGAAGACAAAGCTGAAGGTGCTCAGAACAAAGTGAAGAGACTTCTTAGTGCTGGTGTTATCAGAGAGATCAAATACCCAGAGTGGCTTGCCAACACTGTTATGGTGAAGAAGGCCAACGGTAAATGGAGAATGTGCATTGATTTTATAGATCTTAACAAGGCTTGTCCAAAGGATGAGTTCCCATTACCAAGAATAGACTCTCTAGTAGATGCAGCAGCTTCTTCAGAGCTCATGAGTCTAGTGGATTATTACTCAGGCTGTCATCAAATATGGATGAAGAAGGAAGATGAGCCGAAGACTAGCTTCATAACCCCCAGTGGCACATATTGCTATCTTCGGATGCCTGAGGGACTTAAAAATGCTGGAGGAAGCTTCAGCAGAATGACAGCCAAGGTCCTTCATTCTCAAATAGGCAGGAACATACTGACCTATGTTGGTGATATCATAGTGAAAAGCACGAAGCAAGAAAATCACATTGCTGATTTGCAAGAGACATTTGCCAATTTCAGGCAAGCTGGCCTGAAGTTAAATCCAGAAAAGTGCGTTTTTGGGGTAAAGAAGGGCACGTTCCTTGGCTGTTTAGTATCAACGAAGGGAATTGAAGCCAACCCAAGCAAGATTGAAGCTATCCTTCGGATGGAGCCGTTAAGCACAAAGAAAGGGGCCCAACGGCTAGTAGGTAGACTAGCATCATTAAACAGATTCATATCCAGATCAGCAGAAAAAATCTATCATTCTTTGAAATACTGAAGTCAACCGTAGTTTTTCAATGGGGCCCGGCTCAGCAAAAAGCCTTCGAAGAGTTGAAGCAATACTTGATTGATTTAACAACATTAACTCCACCTGCGCCAGGGGCTCCATTGCTCTTATATGTGGCGGCTTCGCACTCTGCAGTGAGTGCGACGCATGTACCAGAGAAGCTAGATGGCCAAGTCAAAAAGCAAGCTCCAGTGTACTTCGTCTCTGAAGTTTTAAGTTTATCAAAGAGAAATCATTATGAAAAACGATCTAGCACCACGAAGGGCTACTGTTGGGGGTCTGCTTCGTCGCCGAAGGTCCTGTAAGAAGAAACACCTTTGGAAGATCAGCAGAGAAGTAACGCTAAAGCTACCATCTAGGGAGCTTTGGCATAGCGACGCGCCTTGAGACGAAGGGTTGCACCGACTTAAAGATGAAAAGACCGATCGGCCCATGATAATTTGTGTCATGATTGTAACTAGTTGTAAAGGACATAAATGTAATTTTGACCGGGCTACGTCTCGTGCCTATAAATAGGTGAACAGTACTCCTGTACTGTTCACGCTGGCTTGTATTCGCTCGTGCGTCACGATTGAACCTCTACCTTCTGTCAAGCCGAAGGTATTAATGTAATTCAATATTGTTCTTATTCGTTTGTGATGATATAATAAAGATATAAAAAAGACCATATGATTACTCATGTTATTTTTCATGTTTCATATGCTTCTTCTTTCATTATCATATATTGTGTTGATGAAGGTACATCCTTCATGACCTTCGTCCGAAGATCGTTATATCCTAAGGGAAATAATGCTTCGAAGGACAAAGGACTTTAACCATTAACCTCTTTTTTGTGTTGCCTTGTTCTTAATTCATAGCATTTGAGAACAAGTCCCCAACACCGCTGATAATAGCCTGCCAGTCCCAAGAAACTCCAGACTTCAGTAACTGTACTGGGTATGCCCCACTCCACTATCTCCTTGACTTTGGCAGGATCCACTGAGATTCCACCATTAGAAATGATGTGTCCAAGGAATGGCACTTCGTCAATCCAGAACTCACATTTGCTATACTTGGCGTAGAGTTGATTATCCCGTAGCTTTTGTAGCACCAATCTCTGATGTTCCTCGTGATCACTATCACTCTTAGAATAAATAAGAATATCGTCGATGAATACCACGATGAATCTGTCAAGATACTCCATGAACACCTTATTCATCAGATTCATAAAATAGGCTGGTGCATTAGTTAGTCCAAATGACATAACCGTGAATTCATATAAACCATATCAGGTTGAGAAAGCCGTCTTGGGAATATCAGATGGCCTAATCTTCATTTGATGGTAACCTGATTGGAGATCAATCTTTGAGAATACCCTTGCACCTCTCATCTGATCAAATAAATCCTCAATGTGGGGTATTTACAATAACATCATTAAGGGATCTATAATCCACACACATCCTTTGTGATCCATCTTTCTTCGGTACAAACAGAACCGACGCTCCCCAAGGTGAGGAACTCGGACGAATGTACCCATCCTCCTGTAATTCCGTTAACTGCTTATTAAGTTCTTTTAGTTCTTCTACGGACATCTTGTATGGCCATTTAGAAATAGGAGCAGTCCCAGGTAAGAGATCAATGACAAACTCAACTTCCCTATCTGGTGTCATCCCTGGCAATTCCTCTGGAAAGACATCTGGAAAATCCCTAACCACATGGATGTTATCACCAACAAACTTCCAATCTACTAAGAATATCACAAGTCTGGTAGTGGTAGTTACTGCAATTTCAACTTCAAATCTTTCTCCTTTAGGGTCGGTGACTTCTACAGTACCCCTACCACATTGTATGACGACCTTTGCCTTTCTTAACCATGACATACCAAGGATCAGATCTATACAGCTTTCCTCTAATATTATGGGGGTAGCCCAGAATTCTCTTCCCATAATTGTCAATGTCAATCTATGTGTCATAATTTGCCTCAACAGGCCCTTTAGGTGTAATTACTATCATTGGTGTTTTCATATTTCGCAGTGGTAACTCATTTGTGTTGGCATATTGAGCAGACATAAATGAATGTGTAGCACCAGAATCAAATAATATTGTTGCAGGAATTGCATTAATATAAAACATACCAAGTGCGATGTCACACCCTTCAGCTGTAGCATCATCGCTGACTTGATTAACCCTGGCAATAGAAAATCCCTTGCCAGGAGTCTATTGCTTGTTCTGAGCTGGTGCACTGGAATTCCCCACCAGACAAGCATTAGCATAGTACCCAATCTAACTGCACATGAAGCATGTAGGACCTGTCTTCTGTCCTGTAGGCCTCGTCGGGGTGCCAGTGGGGGCAGCCTGACAAGTGTGGGGTGTCTGTGGAGTCCCCTGTGGAGCATACTGAGCTTGGCGTGGTCCTCCTCCTGGACGAGCTGGGGTACCATGGGGCGGTACGAAGCGAGGGCGAATACTGCTTCTACCCTGCCCCTGGGCAATGGCCTTCCTCTTCAAATCTCCCAGTTGAACACGCTTGTGCTCAATAGCTAGAGCTTTATCAAGGAGCCTCTAAAATGATTGAAATGTGTGAGCAACCAGTGTGTACTGTAGTGGCCCATTGAGTCCTTCTGTGAAGTGCTCTTGCTTTCTTTCATCATCAGCCACCTCCTCAGAAGCATATCTTGATAGCTAGATGAATTTGTCACGATACTCGTTGACAGACATGTTGCCTTGCTTCAATGATAGAAACTCCTTCTTTTTAATCTTCATCAACCCAGCAGGAATGTGGTAGTTTCTGAATTGAGTGGTGAATTCAGCCCAAGTAATATTATCAGCAGCATCATGGGCAGCAACATAAGAATCCCACCAATTAGTAGTAGGACCAGTTAGACGACCAGAAGCATAGAGAACCTTCTCCCGGTTGGAGCATTGAGCAATGTTTAGCATTTTCTCCACTGACTTCAACCAGTCATCGGCATGCAGAGGATCTGGAGAGCTGGCGAAGGTAGGCGGCTTGTGGCTCATGAACTCCTGGTGCTTGTCCTGGGGTGGAAGTGGTGGTGGTGGTGGTGGTGGTGGTGACAGTGGTGCTTGCTGCTGTTGCACCCTCCTCTCCTAGCACATCTCCTCTCTCTCTTGGCCCATCTCATGGCGTTCCTGCCGCATCTGCGCGTGCATATCCGCCACAGTATCAGCCATTTGTTGCATTATCCGCATCTGGGCTGCAACTGCTGGATCAGCACCGGCTGGTAGAGGATTCGAAGGATTCATCTTGGCTTGTTGTTGTTGTCTAAGTACCCTTCGATTGTGTCGATTGGGGGTAGATCAATTCCTCCTCCCTTCCTGGTATTGACCATCTGAGTTAGAAACACATGGTAAGAAATAATTATAGGCAAGGCGAGTAATTACGAGGCATGTTACTTTTGGGGATTTATAAGCTAAGTAGATTAGTGTGTCACCTACTAAAGCTAATACATTACCTTATGGTGGTACATGCTAAGATGCCCAACTATACTATTTCATTCAATCAAAGAAGCAAATAAGACATTTATCATCAGAACAATCAACCAACATTTTAAATAGAGAAAATAAATTTTAAATTTGTCTTAGGTCTCCTATCTCTTTAGAGGGTCATGGATGTAGGATTCCAAAGTGTGAAATCCTCCTTGTCTTAGAATAGAAAAGGTAAGAATAATCAGAGTAGAATAGTAGAAGGTGAGACAAGATCAAGATAAGTATAGAAAGAATCAGAGTAAGGTAAGTAGGTAATGGTTTTGTCCAGCTCTATCTAGGTTTCGTCCTACAGTCAACATTTCCTCTGATACCACTTCTGTCACACCCGGATTTAAGGGATAAAGCCGGGTGCGTCTCATATGTGCGCCAACGAAGAACAACACATATAATAACAAAGTGCATAGAGATAAATGTCATTAATATCATAAATGTACTTATTACATAGCAGAAGTCTTACAAAATAAATGATAAATATAAAACAAACTAAATATTATTTCTCTAGTGCCACAAAGCTGACTGGGAGACACCACCTAGATGAAGTTGAACTCCTCGTTGTGTGGCTCCTCCTGAACCACATATTCTTCTCCTATGGGGGGGTGTGAGACAGCAAGGGTGAGCTCACACATGTTCATCGCTCAACAAGTTGTGGGGAATAATGTGCATGAACTCACCAAAGGTGGGAGTTCATGTGGTGTGTAAGGCTGATCAATAATAGGGGTTAAAGCTGAGCATTGATTTTAATAAGTTGGTAAAATTTTATTAGCAATTACTAGATGTAAATAAAAACCAAACCATAATAAGAATAGAACAAAATTAATAAATAATCCCATGCAATGCAAATGACAAATCGAATTTAGTTCCATAATTTAATCACGCGAGAGTCCTGAGCTGCTCATGACCATGAGCTCGGCTAGTATACCAGTTTTACACTCTGCAAAGGTTGTACCCTGTACCCACAAGTCATGTTACCCATCTGCCAAGGGGTCATGAATCCCAAACACCTCTACCAAGGAAGCGAGGCAGGGTAACACTACGAGGCCTTTACAAAGTTCCACTAGCTTCCGAAAACCCGCTACAGTTCCTGGGAAGAGCAATGCAGGAATTCCTCGTCTGACCGCCATCGCAGCAATATCAACCTGATAACCTCCCTACACGCCTACTCCCTTACTTCCCTTGCCCCTTTCGGGTAAGGTAGTCTTCCACTAGCTTTCCTAATTAGTCAGCCAAGGGCGCCCCATTCCACCCTTGTGGTGGCACGTGTTTCTCAACTTAAGCTCCATGTTCCAATTAACAATAATGATCTTGACATGAACATAAATAAAAGAACATAATAATTAGAACATGGGTATAATGAAATATTAACCCAAAACCATGTAAAGCAATAGCATAACTACCCAAATGATTCAGGGATAAACAAGGTAAAAGGATAACCAGTCTAGGGTGACATATTGGGTCCCATCAAAATTAAACCTATGCATTGATAAGTCATAATAAAGAACATTATTGGGTAAAATTTGGTCAAGGGCACAACTTGCCTTCAATGAGCTTTTGCTCAGCAACTTCTATCTGCTCAACACCAGGATTCTCAGCCACTGGCTCTTCTACTCGCCACAATACAAACAAGCATAGTATAAAGAAGAAATCAACATCACACCAAACATGTATACAAAATACATATTAATAATCTACATATTAAAATAAGATCACAGGAACAGGAATCATTAATTTTGGAGTTATAGATTTAAGTTATGAATTTCCAAAGGTTTTATATGATTGGTATAAGATTAATTAAGAAATCAATTTTATTATTGTTTTCATGTTAACACAGAGACACTAGGTGATAAACAATAATATTACAAAATTATAGAAACTGGAATAGATTAATTTGGACTTCATATGAATTTTCTAGGAATTATACAAGTTTTAGCAATTATTTTTACACTAAAAATCAGTTTCTAATTTAATTTCTCTGTTAACTCAACTATCTGGACCGCGCGTCAATAACTACAAAGACCAGGGACTACAATGCAAGAATTCCTAAGACTCATACTGCACCGCGGTTGGACTGCGGGTTGAATACGAGAAAACCCAGGGTTTCTTTTATAAAGTTGCCTGGTCGAAGGGGTATGTTTCGACCAGGGATGAACGATCCTACATCTACGGCTAGGATTAGATCCTCGTTATTATACACCAACGCACGTTTACAGGCATCGGATTCCCGATCAACGGACCGGATCTCAAAATGAACGAGGTGCTCGAACACCCGCCTGATCACCATCCGACGACACCTATTGACTCAGCGAAGCGGTACGCAGAGATCTAATCAGGACCTCGCACCACGCATCCAATGGTGCGCAATCACCTTCTTCCCAAACCCAGCCGAGCGGCGGCGTACCCGCTGTGATATGGCGGCGTCATCGCCGGTGCGCGCCTATCGGTCCAAACCGGGTCTTAACTCTAGTGCAATAAACCCTAAACAAAGCGGAAGTCACCGCAGATTAGTGTAGGGGTCTTCTTACCAAGGATCGCGTACGCGGACGGGCTGACCATGGGTCCAGGCGGCTTGGTGGCGCTCCGCCCTCTCCGGCGAGCAATTAAGGGGGGCACGGTCATCGATTCCGCCCACAAATGCCACGGATGGCTTCGCTCTAGCTCAGTGTAGACCCCCGACCTCTCCTACGGCTTCAGGCGGCGGCGAATGGACGGGACGGCACAACGGTGCCCCCGATCTTCCTTCCCTCCACTTTTCTCTCTCTCACCCGATCCACAACGAGGTCAACAGAGGCGTGATAGGTGGAGAGGGTTAAGGCTTCGGCCAATTGGTACTTAAAACCCCATGGACCTATCCAGGCACACGCAACGAGCAGCACCGGGATTCATGGCGAGCCTCCACCACGCACGGCGCAACAGTTGAAGACGGGTACCAACTATTCGGGCCCACCTGTCAGCCGAACTGAGAAGTGCAGGCGCGCGATAGCGGTCCGCTGGGAAGTGGGACCATCATGTCAGTGTAAGGAGGGTTGGGCCGCGCGGGGAACTAAGGTGGACTGGGACTCCAGGATTGGGCCCAAGCGCGTTTTTCCTTTTTGTCTTCCTTTTTATTTTTATTTTTCTGTTTTTTTATTTTTATTTTGAATTTAAATTTCAAACTCAATTCTTATGGTAAATTATTCTCAGATTAAAAGTATAATTTGGGTATACCCAGAATGGGATGAATTTATTTATTTATAAATTTATTTTGTGTTGTACAATATTTCTTTCTTTCCTTCTCTATTTCCATGGTTTTGTTTTCAAATTAGGGTTTAGATTCTATGGGTCCATTAATATACTATTATTTTTATTATCCATACATGCACAATCAAATAAACTCCAGCATGACGCATAGGTTATTTATGTGTCATTTGCTCAGTTGTTCACCTTTAAATATGTTACTCACATGTTCTAATAAATAGAGAAAAAACATATAAGAGAATTATCTCCTCCATTATGTCTTACGATTTTGGGTATTACATCTACGATTTTGGGTATTACATCTACTCAATCTCACCTCTTCTAATCGAGATTAATCCGCGAATCGAAAATCAAAACTAGACGAACGCACGCCTAGGCACAACATGAGACAAAATAAATATGCTCCGGCATGATGCAACAACAATATCAACTTAGGTTTTGGTTACACGCGATACATACACCATTCTCTATATTGCTTTGAAAATAGGAGGAAGGAGCGAAACAGGAAGAGAAAAAATAGAGTAACACCTGAATTTGGTGAATATTGGAGATGAAAATTTATACCCCCAAATTCAGGACGTTACACCTAGTCAACTATGGTTGTGGAGGATCGTTGTCTTCTTATGATCTAATTATTTATCTATTTTGTACAGAACTCCGATTATATAGAAAAGATGTGACATTCGTTTCTATACCATGAGTCATCATATGTGTGAGACTTAATCCTAGCACACATTTGATTCGTGCCCTTAAATCTGGGTGTGACAGGTTAGTTTTGATGCTCTACTTCGATCCGAGATAGAATTTTATCAGCAACTCCCCACTGTTCTCTGGATACAAGTCCTGAAAGGGAGAGTGTGTATCCAGAGAACAACAGGGAGGTGATGTGAAACTCTGTCTCGGATCGGAGTAGAGCATGGAAACTAACCCTATCTACGCAACCATTGGCTGTCCAAAAAACATGGACAATTCGACACAGATACATTTGTAGATATGCAAAGATCTACATATCTACACCATATATCTTTCAAATGGGAGATACCTAACTGGGTTATGTGATCTACGACCAAGATACTGAAATCGAGGTTATGCCTAGGCCGGTGGCCGTGGCGTCAGGCTAAAGGGCCATGGCAGGTCAGTGCAGTGGTGACATGATGTGGTGGAGGTAGACCCATAGCAGTTAAGAAGACCTCTGCAAAAAAAACACAAGCCTGCTAACAAAAAATTTCAACAACACCTCCTCCACACAAGGAGGTTTCCAAAACCTGCAATTAAAACTAACGGCATGATGGCTGACATCCACATATATATCAATGGCACAATGGTCATCAATCACATCTAATCTGCATTCATGTTCACTGTCACATTATATAGAAACTATTTTACTAAACATAGCAGATTCACTAATCATAGTAAAATGTGCACAAACTATTAATACAAAACACACGTCATCATAATATGATAAGATTCACTAAACTGATTCTATAACAATAACAATAACACTAAACCACTTCAATAACAATAACACTAAACTGATTCTATAACAATAACAATAACACTAAACTGATTCCATAACATTGACAATAACACTAAACCAATTTTATTATCACCTTTGGTGGTCGGAAGCAGGACCAAAGGGAGGAGATGGGGTGACTGGAGCAAGAGAAGAAATGGCGGGGTCATGGATGGCCGGAGCTGTGGAAGAACAACAGCGGCACAAGGGCGACGGTGCGGCGGGCGGGCTGGCGCGGTGGCTTGCTGGGGCGGCGACGGGTTGGCGAGGTGACGAGCAGAGGCGAGCGAGGGGCGGATAGGCGTAACTGTGAAGATAGAATGGGGCTTGGTCAGGGTTATAAAAGTGCTATGCTGAGTGCCCACGATCTGGTACTCAGCAAAGATTTTTTTAATTTAAAAAATTACTTTGCCGAGTGTACTAGATCTGACACTTGGCAAAGAATACTTTGCCAAGTGCTAGATTATGGGCACTCGGCAAATATTATTTTAGTTTTTTTTAAATAATTTGTCGAGTGTCCCCCTGTAGACACTCGGCAAAGTATACTATGCCAAGTGTCCTGGAACTGACAATCGGCAAAGTATATTTGCTTTTTTCTTTTTTCCACCAAACTTTTTGTGGTGTTTTCATACAGTATATAGACATACATGTTCAATTTTGGCACAATTATCAAAGTATTTGCTATAACTATTAGATTTAGTTCGTTTAATTGAATTTCTTCGAATAATTTAGATTTGAACTGCAAGTCACTCGAAAAATGGAAAACGATGAATGCAAAAAACGATATTTATGTTATTTAGCACAAGTTATGACCTATTTCAGGAATAGAATAGAATTTTCGAGCGACATGCTCACGAACATGAACGTGAACTTGTGATCTAATTGTTTTAAAATTGTATAAAACACAAAGTCATAAAATCATGAAACTTATCGACATGTCATGATATCTGAGAGCACCTAGAGGGGGGTGAATAGGTGATACTGTAAAATTCAACAAATAATAGCCACAAAACTTGGTTATAGAGATGTTAGTGCAAATAGAACCAAGTGGCTATAGAGCAAGCTCTTGCGAATCACAATAATCACAAAGAAAAACAACACAAGAGACAAGTGGTTTATCCCGTGGTTCGGCCAAGTATAACACTTGCCTACCTCCACTTTGTGGCGTCCCAATGGGCGAGGGTTGCACTCAACCCCTTTCAAGTGATCCAATGATCAACTTGAATACCACGGTATTCTTCCTTATATCTTTTCCCGTTTGCGAGGAATCTCCACAAGTTGGAGCCTCTCGCCCTTACAAGATTGATCACAAAGAAGGCACGGAGTAAGGTTGGGGAGCAACACACACAATCTGCAGCACACGCACGCACATAAGCCAAGACTTGAGCTCAAGTGAAGCACAGAGAGTTCACAGCTAGAACGGAGCTCAAATCACTAACATGATCGATCAAGTGCGTGGAGACGGAGTGTGGAGACTTAGAATTGCTTAGTGAATGCTTGGATGTCTCCTCCATGCGCCTAGGGATCCCTTTTATAGCACCAAGGCAGCTAGGAGTCGTTGGAGACCAACAAGGAAGGCAATTCTTGCCTTCTATCGGGTGGTGCATCGGACAGTCCGGTGCACCACCGGACAGTCACTGTAGCATGTCCGGTGTAGATCTCCTTCCTGATTTGGCACAGCCGACCGTTGCAACTCCGGGCTGGTTGGCACATCGGACACTGTCTGGTGCACACCGGACAGTCCGGTGCCCCCAGCCGACCGTTGGCGCGGGCCACGCGTCGCCCGCGGATTGCGCGGCCGACCGTTGCGCTGGCGGCCGTTGGCTCACCGAACAGTCTGGTGCACCACTGGACAGTCTGGTGATTTATAGTCGTACGCCGCCAAAATCTCCCGAGAGCGGCCAGTTCACCGGAAGCCAGCCTGGCGCACCGGACACTGTCCGGTGCACCACCGGACAGTCCGGTGTGCCAGACCGAGCTGAGTCTTGGCTGCCCCGAGCCAAGTCATTTTCTTCTTCTCTTTTCTCTGATTCTAGCACTTAGACAAATATATTAGTACACAAAAACCAATGTACTAAGTCTAGAGCCATACATTTGCTTTGATTATCACTTCTCTCTTTATTTAGCACATCAGAGCTTATTTAATTTTGTTGGGCACTTAATCACCAAAACATAATAGAAATTGCCCAAAAGCACATTTCCCTTTCAATCTCCCCCTTTTTGGTGATTTATGCCAACACATCCAAAAGCAATGCGAAAATATGCACCATTGGTTCAAATTGAAGACCAAGTTGTTTTTAATTCTAATTTGGCATATTTGGATCATTCTTTGCCACCACTTGTTTTGTTTTTGCAAATCAAAATCATTTTCCTATCTTTAAGTCAAACACACATGTTTAGGCACAAAGAAAGATATTCCAATTGAAAAATTGATTGAGTGCCAAAAACTCCCCCTTTTCTCATAATCATAAATTCTCCCCATAATAGACCAAATTTTGACAAATAAGAGTATTTTGACAAATCAAAAGTTCTAGCTCTATTATTTTCAAAATTCTCAAGTGGTAGCTGATCCATTTGCTTTGGCCTTAATTTCTCCCCCTTTGGCATTAAGCACGAAAACGGGATCATTTTGGCCCTCTAACCCCATTGCCTCACCAAAAATGTCAATTAAGAGCAAAAAGGCAATGAACTTGGATGTGAGTACACTAGTACCGGAGTGCAGTGGAAGTCTTTGCATGGTCCAAGTTCACCTTTCCCTTTCAATCACCTTTGAGACTACATCAAGTACACTTAAACACACAGGTTAGTCTCAAAAGGTCAAGTTGTAGCACTTCTCCCCCTAAATATGTGCATCATTCACACATGGACTTGTAAGGTCCGGGGATCCCTTGCACAACTTGAGCACCATAAATAAGCAACAAATCTCATAAATGCATAAAGTAATATGATCAAGGGCATAAAACACATGTATGCTATAAATCAATCCAAGTTACGTGAATCTAAGACATTTAGCTCACTATGCAGCCTGCAAAAGGTTTTCTCATCTAAAGGCTTGGTAAAGATATCGGCTAGCTGGTTCTCGGTGCTAATATAGAACACTTCGATATCTCCCTTTTGCTGGTGGTCTCTCAAAAAGTGATGCCGGATGTCTATGTGCTTAGTGCGGCTGTGTTCAACAGGATTATCTTCCATGCGGATTGCACTCTCATTGTCACATAGGAGTGGGACTTTGCTCAGATTGTAGCCAAAGTCCCGGAGGGTTTGCCTCATCCAAAGTAGTTGCGCGCAACACTGTCCTGCGGCAACATACTCGGCCTCAGTGGTGGATAGGGCAACAGAGGTTTGTTTCTTTGAGCTCCACGATACCAGGGACCTTCCTAGAAATTGGCACGTCCCCGATGTGCTCTTCCTATCAACCTTGCACCCGGCATAATCGGAGTCTGAATATCCAATCAAGTCAAAGGTAGACCCCTTTGGATACCAGATCCCGAAGCAAGGCGTAGCAACTAAATATCTAAGAATCCGCTTAACGGCCACAAGGTGACATTCCCTTGGATCGGATTGAAATCTAGCACACATGCATACGCTAAGCATAATATCCGGTCTACTAGCACATAAATAAAGCAATGACCCTATCGTAGACCGGTATGCCTTTTGATCAATGGACTTACCTCCTTTCTTGAGGTCGACATGTCCGTCGGTTCCCATCGGCGTCTTCGCGGGCTTGGCGTCCTTCATCCCAAACCTCTTGAGAAGATCTTGAGTGTACTTCGTTTGGGAGAGGAAGGTGCCGTCCTTGAGCTGTCTCACTTGGAACCCAAGAAAGTATGTCAACTCGCCCATCATCGACATCTCAAATTTCTGTGTCATCACCCCGCTAAACTCCTCACAAGACTTTTGATTAGTAGAACCAAATATTATGTCATCGACATAAATTTGGCACACAAAAAGGTCACCGTCACAAGTCTTAGTGAAAAGAGTGGGATCAGCTATCCCAACCTTGAAAGCATTAGCAATTAAGAAATCTCTAAGGCATTCATACCATGCTCTTGGGGCTTGCTTAAGTCCATAGAGCGCCTTACAGAGCTTAAAAACGTGGTCGGGATACCTGTCATCCTTAAAGCCAGGGGTTGTTCCACATACACCTCTTCCTTGATTGGCCCATTGAGGAAAGCACTCTTAACGTCCATTTGAAACAACCTGAAAGAATGGTGAGCGGCACAGGCTAACAGAATGCAAATAGACTCTAGCCTAGCCACAGGAGCAAAAGTCTCCTCAAAATCCAAACCTGCGACTTGGGCATAACCTTTTGCCATAAGTCGAGCCTTGTTTCTTGTCACCACCCTGTGCTCGTCTTACTTTTTGTGGAACACCCACTTGGTTCCCACAACGTTTTTCTTTGGACGTGGCACCAGGCTCCAAACTTCATTTCGCTTGAAGTTGTTGAGCTCTTCCTGCATGGCCAACACCTAGTCCGGATCTTGCAAGGCCTCTTCTACCCTGAAAGGCTCGATAGAAGAGACAAACGAGTAATGCTCACAAAAGTTAGCTAATCTTGAGCGAGTAGTTACTCCCTTGCTTATGTCACCCAGAATCTGATCGACGGGGTGATTCCTTTGAATTGTCGTTCGGACTTGAGTTGGAGGGGCCAGTGGTGCTTCTTCCTCCACACTTTGTTCTTCTTGTGCTCCCCCTTGATCACATGCCTCTTCTTGAGGAACCTGTTCTTCATCTTGAGTAGGGGGATGCACCATCGTTGAGGAAGAAGGTTGATCTTGCTCTTGTTGTTCCTGTGGTCGCACATCTCCAATCGCCATGGTGCATATTGCGGCCGTCGGAACATCATCTTCATCTATATCATCAAGATCAACTTGCTCCCTTGGAGAACCATTAGTCTCATCAAATACAACATCGCTAGAGACTTCAACCAAACCCAATGATTTGTTGAAGACTCTATACGCCTTTGTATTTGAGTCATACCCTAGTAAAAACCCTTCTACAGCTTTGGGTTTGTTACCGGTAATAAGTTCATACGAGGTCTTCTTGAGGAGGTGATGAAGGTAGAGCTGGTTTATGGCGTGGCAAGCTGTGTTCACACCTTCCGACCAAAACCGCTCAGGCGTCTTGAACTCTCTAGGCATCGTCCTCGCCATGTCGATAAGCATCCTGTTCTTCCTCTCTACCACACCATTTTGCTGTGGTGTGTAGGGAGCGGAGAACTCGTGCTTGATGCCTTCCTCCTCAAGATACTCCTCCACTTGCAGATTCTTGAATTTGGACCCGTTGTCACTTCTTATCTTTTTCACCTTGAGCTCAAACTAGTTTTGAGCCCTCTTTAGAAAGCGCTTTAGGGTCCCTTGGGTTTCTGATTTATCCTGCAAAAAGAACACCCAAGTGAAGCAGGAAAAATCATCAACAATAACAAGACCATACTTACTTCCTCCGATGCTAAGGTCGACAACGGGTCCGAAAAGGTCCATATGTAGTAGCTCCAGTGGTCTTGATGTAGTCATCACATTCTTGTTGTGATGAGTGCTTCCCACCTGTTTTCCTGCTTGACAAGTTGCACAAGGTCTATCTTTTTCGAAGCATACATTGGTTAGTCCTAACACATGTTCTCCCTTTAGAAGTTTGTGAAGGTTCTTCATCCCAACATGTGCTAGACGGCGATGCCACAACCAGCCCATACTAGTCTTAGCGATTAAGCATGCATCTAGATCGGCCTCCTCTTTCGAAAAATCAACTAAGTAGAGTTTGCCATCTAGTACACCCTTAAACGCTAATGAACCATCACTCCTTCTAAAGACAGATACATCAACATTTGTAAACAAACAATTGTAGCCCATGTGGCACAATTGACTGACAGACATGAGATTATAGCCTAGCGACTCTACTAAAAATACATTAGAAATAGAGTGCTCATTTGTGATGGCTATCTTGCCCAAGCCTTTGACTTTGACTTGGTTCCCATCTCCAAAGATAATCGTATCCTGGGAATCCTTGTTCTTGACGTAGGAGGTGAACATCTTCTTCTCCCCCGTCATGTGGTTTGTGCATCCGCTGTCGATAATCCAGCTTGAGCCCCCAGATGCATAAACCTGCAAGACAATTTACGCTTGGGTTTTAGGTACCCAACTCTTGTTGGGTCCTACAAGGTTAGTTACAATAGCTTTTGGTACCCAAATGCAAGCCTTGTCTCCTTTGCATTTGGGTCCCAATTTTTTAGCAACTACTTTTTCATTTTTACATGAAAGTACAAACGTAGTGTTGCAAGCATGAAAGACAGTAGTAGTTTTATTACACATTTTCCTAGGAGCATGAGACACAAGATTTCTCCTAGGCCTACCATTCAAATTGGAACTTGAAGCGAACATAGCATGTGAATCATAAGCATCATAATCATATCTCCTATTATGACTAACAATTTTCCTATTATACATTAAAGCATGCTTCTTTTGAACGCTACTAGCCATAGGGGCCTTCCCTTTCTCCTTGTTGGAAATGGGAGCCCTTTGGCTTGTTACGTTCTTGGCTTCCTTTCAAAAGCCAAGTCCATCCTTAATTGAGGGGTGTCTACCAATAGTGTAGGCATCCTTAGCAAATTTTAGTTTATCAAAATCAACCTTGCAAGTCTTAAGTTGAGCATTAAGACTTGCCACCTCATCATTTAATTTAGCAATAGAAGCAAGATGTTCATCACAAGCATTGATATTAAAATCATTGCTTCTATTGCAAATTACAACATGTTCTACACATGAACTTGATTTATTAGCTACTTCTAGCTTAGCACTTAAATCATCATTCAAAGTTTTTAAACTAGAGATAGATTCATTGCAAGCAGATAACTCAGAAGATAGTAATTCATTCCTTTTAATCTCTAAGGCAAGAGACTTTTGAACACTAACAAATTTGTCATGTTCCTCATACAAAATGTCCTCTTGCCTCTCTAGCAGTCTATCTTTTTCATTTAAGGCATCAATCAATTCATTAATCTTTTCTACTTTAGCTCTATCTAATCCTTTGAACAAGCTAGTATAATCTACTTCATCATCACTAGAATCCTCATCACTAGAAGTAGAATACTTAGGGGTTTCTCGAACGCTTACCTTTTTCTCCTTTGCCATGAGGCAAGTGTGGCGTTCGTTGGGGAAGAGAGAAGATTTGTTGAAGGCCGAGGCTGCCAGTCCTTCATCATCGGAGTCGGATGACGAGCAGTTCGAGTCCCATTCCTTGCCAAGATGTGCCTCGCCTTTAGCCTTCCTATAGCTTTTCTTCTTCTCCTTCTTCCCATGTCTTTCTTCCCCCTGGTCATTTTCATTATCAGGACATTGAGCAATAAAATGACCTGTCTTACCACATTTGAAGCATGAACGCTTTCCCTTTGATTTATTCTTGTTGGGGTACTCCTTGCGTCCCTTTAATGTGGTCTTGAAGCGCTTGATGATGAGAGCCATCTCATCTTCGTTTATCCCGGCCGCCTCAACTTGTGCCACCTTGCTTGGTAGCGCCTCCCTGCTGCTTGTTGCTTTGAGAGCGACGGGTTGAGGCTCGTAGACGGGTAATGGACCATGTCGGGGACTTGTTCCCAAATGCTGTGAATTAAGAACAAGGTAACATAAAATGTTAAATTTCAATGCCCTTCGTCCGCTGAAGCATTATTTCCCCAAGGATGTACTTCGGACGAAGGTTATAATGGTAGAATTACGAAGGTTATACCTTCATAATTCAACTCACAAAGATAATATAAAATAACGTAAGACATAAGGCATTAAAGACAAGTAAATTGGAGATAAATAGCATCATTTATATACTATAAATTTAAGATGTTCAAACATAATATTTAGACACATTTATACCTCTGCCTTGACAAAGGGTAATTTCCGAGTGATGCAATTGCAATTACAGGGATGCGTGAACAGTAAAGGAATACTGTTCACTATTTATAGGCACAGGACACAGCCCATGAGGAATTACAATCGTACCCCTCGTAAAAGTTTACAACAATGACTCGGACTCTTATGGACTAAAAGGTCATTCTATCTTTAAGTCGGTTTGTAATTCCGAAGCTTCACGAAATGGCACCTTCGGCATCACGTACGAGCAGCTTCAGCCGAAGCTGTTTCTTTCTACAGGACCTTCGGCGACGAAGCATGGTCCCAACAGTAGCCCCTTCGCGGTGCTAGATCGTTTTTCGTAACGAGCTTGATCCGTGAAAGAAGTCTCTTAGGCTTCAGGAAGCCGAAGGTCCGAAAAACACCTTCCCTGAGCTCGTTGTCGAGAAACGATACAGTTTCTGAGCGCAGAGCGGTCCCACAGTGCAGGTTCACTATTTGGTTTTTGCGGCCCACCGCGCAACGGGTGCGAGCAACTATTTTCCTGGTGTAAAAATCCTGACGATTCACCTGCTTACCTGCAACACTATATAAACAGACAGGTAGGTGTGAAGTTACCACAGCATTCATTGCTATTGCACTGTTTTGCTGTCAAAAATTTTAACCATAGCCGAAGCTTGACTTTCGCATTCAAACGAAGCTTCTGTTTGGCGTTTGCTTCATCAGAAGGAGAGCTTCGGAAGAAAAGGTTATTAATTTCGAAGAAATCTTTCAAGAAATTCAAAATTAAATGGCCAGTGTGCGCTCTACTGCTAGAGTTGAGTGTGAGGGAGACGAAGCCGAAGGTGTGGAGACTGTTCCTATCTCGGAAGCAATGCAGCGATCTGGAATGGTGACATCGGAAGAAGTTCCCGCTGCCGAAGGAGAACAAGCCGCTGCCGAAGCAGAACAAGGAGATATTGAGGAGGCTGATTCTGACGATGATTACAATATCTCAGTACCGAGCAAGCCTAGCCATCTGGACTTTGGAAAGTCGACTATCTCCAAGGCTGATCTTCCCAAGATGGTGAAATCGGGCTACTTCAGCGAAGATGAGAAAAAGCTGATTCGCTTCGGTGGAGAGGAAACTACCCCGATGCCAGAGAAGGATGAAATAGTGATTTTCAAGAGTTTTCTTAAAGCCGGCTTGAGATTTCCTTTGAATAGGATGATTGCTGATGTGCTTCAAAAGTTTGGGATTTATTTTCACCAACTGACTCCTAACGCCATTGTTAGGCTTAGTGTTTATATCTGGGCTCTCTGAAGCCAGGCAGCGGAGGCATTTGCCGAAGGTTTCTGCCGGGTACACGAGCTACATTACCAAACCAAGGCCAGAGAGGATGGGTTGCACGAAAATTTTGGTTGTTATAATTTTGCCTATCGGAAAACCACAAAATTTCCTGTGATCAGCTACCGAAGCAAGTGGCCGGCAGGCTGGAAATCAGAATGGTTCTACGTCAAAGTTGACGATGACAAGGAGAATATGGTACAGAGTCCACTTGAACTGATCTTCGGAGAAACCAGACCCCGATGCAATATGACAGTAGAAGGTCCAACCCGGATCGCGCTGGCTGAATTCAGGACTATTGCAGAGCACATTGGCACTAGAGATTTAGTGCAGGAATTTCTGGCCTTCAGAGTATTTCCAACTATGAAGGAGTGGACTATGCCGAAGCTTACAGGGGAGAAGAAAGAGGGGGAGCTTGTCCGACTACCCTACCATTATAAGTTCAAGAAATATTTTAAGGCACCCTGCCAAGAATGGCTTGATACAATCGAAATAATGAGTACTGAAATTCTTGAAAATTACTCTAAAAAAGAGGACCAGTTGATGACAGCAGCCTTCGGCACCCGGCCAAAACGAAGGCTAAACAGAGTACTTGATGCTATAGGCTTTGAATATCCTAACTATGGGCGATTGGGCGGAGATGCTGGCGGCCCGAAGAGAAAAAGAATTGCCAGCGTTGTTGACGAAGAGAGCACCAAAGTGGCCAAAAAGAAAAAGGAGATTTCTGAAAAACTGAGTCCTGAAAAGTTGAGCCCTGAGCTAAAGGTGGCTGCTGCAAGAAAGAGAAAAACTGCATCTCCAGAACCAAAAACGTTGGTTCGAGAAGAAGATACTCCTGCAACACCTTCTGCTGCCGATGTAGAAGAGATTATGAAGGTAATGACTGAACCCTTGCCTGTCAAGCTAAGTCCACTGGCGTCGGAACTGACGAAGTTTTTTCAGAAGGACAAAGCAGCTTCGGCAGAAGAAGGTCCTGCACTGCCGAAAAAACGAAGAATTATTCAGATAGCAGATGTGATTCGTCAGACGCCACCACCGGCGACAGTGTCAAAAGTTGCTTTTGTCGAGACCGCCGAAGCCAAAGGCGCCGCAGCCGAAGCCACCAGAGAAGAAGCCCCCGAAGCTGAAACCGGCGCAGCCGAACCGGGGCCACAGAAGATCCAAACCTGGAAGACACACTTGAAGTTATTGATAATATACTCCTGAAAATGGCTGAGGAAGAAGCTGCTGTGGCTGCAGCGAGCACAGCTACTGAAAAGGGGAAAAAGCAAGTTGAAGACATTTTGGAGGAAAGAGATTTTAAGTTTCAAGATTTACTTGGGCAAGAATTGACAGATGCTGAAAAAGAAGAGCTTAAAAAATGTGCCATATCCTGCGGATATAAGCCAGGGGCTACACTGTTTGGTGGGGTTAACGAAGGAAAGCTGAGATGCCTTCGAAACCGCAGTGAAGCTAAAATTGTTAGAACCCTCTCCAAAAACATTGGCCTGCCGAAGCTAGAAGCGGACCTCTGCCGCTACCAACGACACCATATCGCCGGAAGCTTACTTTATGCTAATTTTAAGGTAACAAATATTATTGCTATTTTATTATTATTATTTAGGTCGTTTTTTTACGAAGATTGTTTTGACAGAGCATATTGTTAAGTAAGGTTCTAAAAATGCAACAAGATCTCGAAGACGAGAAGAACAAAGCCATCATCCAAGATTTGGCTGAAAAAGTTGAAAATTACGAAGCTGATCTGAAAAAGAAGGATTTCACCATCCAAGACCTTGAAATCATGGTTAAAGAGCATGAAGGTGCATTAGAAAAGAAAGACTTTGTTATCCAGTCTATAGAAGGCTCCTTGGCTGAAGTCCAAGCAGAGAACGACAACTTAAAGGATGAATTGCTGAAACAATCAGAAAAATTTGAGCAAGAAAAGAAACACCTTGAAGCAAGCCTTAAAACTGAGATGGACAAAAATTCAAATTTGCAAAAATCCTTGAAGGAACTTCAAGGGAAATGCCTAAGCTTCGGCAGCCGATGCGTGCAGCGGCTAAAGATGTGTTTCATTCTGTCGGAGCCAGCTCTGCAAAATTTACACCTTCAGCTGAAAATCTGCCTAGCACATTAGAATATATTGAAGGCGAGGTTGATGCCCTTGACGAAGTTATTGGTGGGCATGCCGACTTCTGCGCCCTGGTAGCTTCTCGGGGCACAGCTACCGCTTTTCTGAAGGCTGGCTGTACGCATGGAAATATTGTGAATAGACCAAACTTCAGCTTATCAGCATCAAATCTGATAGATATCCCAAGCCTGGCCCGAAGCATTGGAAATAGATTCATGACCCAGATCTGGGTAAGTGGCGGGTGACGAAGCTCGAAGTCATCTTAAGCCGGTAAGAAACTTATATTTGTTATTTTTACTTTCTCCTTGAATTTGCACCTTTCTTATTCTGTTGTTTGATATAAGCAAGATGACGAAGTTGAAGAATGACGAAGCTGAAGTTTGACGAAGCCTAGCCTAAAGTTTGATAGTTGCTTACAATATATTTTCCTGCAAAAATTCTTGTAATATATTTTGTTTCTGCTATCTGTGTACAATCTGATTTGCTGTGGACGAAACTTCTCTTTTGAGCCGAAGGCGAAAAACACCTTCCCTTCTTTTCGTTCACAACAAAGCATAAAAATTTTTCCTTCGAAGTTTTTCCTCATTGCTGAAGCACCTGTCCTGTTTGTGTGGTATGATGATGATTCTACATATGTCTAAATGAATGTTTATGAATGCAAATGACATGATGAAATGTATTGTGCAAATGAATATTGGGACACATGTTCAAAAACCATAATCACAGCCCTTCATCCCCTTAGGAATGATTCAAATCTTTTTGCCGTTTACTTTTCGGCTTCACCGTTTACTTTTCGGTGTATCAGCGTTGACTTTTCGCTGTAAGCCTCCCTTGGGAGCTTCTTCGCCTTTTACTTTCAGCGGAATCAGCGTTTATTTTTCGCTGTAAGCCTCCCTTAGGAGCTTCTTCGCCTTTTACTTTCGGCGGAATCAGCGTTTATTTTTCGCTGTAAGCTCTGCATTCCCTTAGGAACGACTTTTGAGCTTTTCCCTGTTTCCTTTTTCTTTTTTCCTTTGCATTTACATTTACATTTTTGGGGGATATCACTCTTATAGAATTGAAATAAGGAAAATTACATGTTGCGGCCCCATTAAAAACCTTTCTCCCCCTTTGGAAAGGAAAAGGGTGCCACAAAAAAGAATAGAAAAAATTACATTAAGCTAAACATAATATCGCCGAAGCTCATCCGCATTCCATGATCTAGGAATGTCGTTGCCGTCCATATCCTTCAATCTGTAGGAGCCGGGTCTTGACGAAAATACTACCAAAAAGGGGCCTTCCCACTTCAGCTGTAATTTGCCTACTGTTTCAGGGTTGGCTACTCTTCGAAGTACCAAGTGTCCTGGTTCAATGTTCTTCAGCTTGACCTTTCTGTCACGCCATTTTATTGTTTCAGCTTGATATTTATTGATGTTTTTCATAGCTTGAAGTCTGAACCCTTCTATAGCATCTTTTTCTACAGAGCAATCAGCTTCGTCTTCGCCTTCTGCCGAAGCTACTGTTCTTATTGATCCTGCTTTGGCCTCCTCTGAGGTTATTGCTTCGTCACCAAACAATAGAAATATGCCCTAGGTTCATGTGATGGATCTACTTGATGCACGGTTTGATTAGATCAATTGGTAATAAAGGGTTGAAGTAGATTACATCGGATATGACTGGAGAGATCAGTTCGTCCTTCTCTGTTGTATGCGCGACTTGCCCCTACCGGCTGGAATCACCATCGGGGCTAACTGCGTACACAACCAGCAGATTGACGCAACAGATCGACGTCATGAGTGTAATCTTCTTCGGGTCGAAAGTCTCGGATTTGGGTTGATTTGATCAACCGCATGAGATTTCCAATGGAATTTCCATACATACGATGCATGGAATCCTGTGAGGTTTTCAGGGCGCTGCCCTGAGACCCGCGGGGGGCGGCTCCCCCCTCGACCCCCCGCCCGCTATAAGCGCTATAAGTAGATGTTTCATACGCTATAAGTGCTACGAGTAGATACCAGGCTGATCCAGGTGAGGATCACTGGACAGCGGTAAAAGGCATTCTTAAGTACTTAAGAAGGACTAAAGATATGTTCCTGGTATATGGGGGTAAGGAGGAGCTCGTTGTAACTGGTTACACCGATGCTAGCTTCCAAACTGACCCAGACGAGTTAAAATCGCAATCAGGTTTTGTGTTCACAATAAATGGTGGTGCTGTTAGTTGGAAGAGTTCCAAACAGGAGACTGTGACTGATTCTACAACAGAAGCCGAGTACATTGCAGCTTCTGAATCTGCGAAGGAAGGTGTTTGGATAAGGAAGTTCCTCATCGAGCTTGGTGTGTTTCCTAATGCATCTAGCCCATTGAACCTCTACTGTGACAACAATGGGGCTATTGCGCAAGCTAAGGAGCCAAGGAACCACCAGAAAAACAAACACGTACTGCGGAAGTTTCACCTCATACGGGAATTCATTAGGCGGGGTGAGATAAAGATATGCAAAATACATACGGATTTGAATGTTGCTGATCCTTTGACAAAACCTCTTCCACAACCTAAGCATGAGGCACACGTGAGATCTATGGGTATTAGATATCTTCTAGATTAACTCTAGTGCAAGTGGGAGACTGTTAGAAATATGCCCTAGAGATAATCATAGAGATGAGCATATTTCTTTGTATCCATGATACATATATTGCTTAATTGAATATCCATGGAAGGCACCTTGTATTGATTAGCAATTATGTGAATTGTTTGTGAGATTCTTTACTTATATGGTTATTCTAAATGATGTCCCTAGTCAGAGTCGATGACTAGCACATGTATTAGTTGATGACTACATTTCACAAGTCATGAACATGGAGATGTTAAACTAATAATGTGGGCGCATGTATGACATGAGGCTGGACCGACCCAACGTGAGATATTGTAATATAGTTCTCTTCTTGCAACATGAATACTGTATCCTTAGACCTGAGATTGTCGCATGTTCTCAAGATGTGAATTGACTTACTTAGGGACTATCAAACGCTATCCCGTAACTGGGTAGTTATAAAGGTAGTTTTGGGTTTGTCAGGAAGCATGCTGTGAGGCATGGTCAGTCAAGATGGAATTTGTCCCTCTCTTTGTGAGAGAGATATCTCTGGGCCCCTCGAGTGATTGGATCAAGAAATGCATGGCCGTGCTAGGGTTAAGAGTTAACCATTGAAAGGATTCCAATTCACAGTATCGAGAAAGAGAGGTCAGCTTAGAGCCAGACCAAATATCGTGAGACAAAGGGAACAGCATGTACGTAATGTCGCAATGGTTCGTCCGATATGATCTTTACGTTCACATAGGAGTTGACATGTCTTGCTAGAGGCCGCTGTCAATTATTGGGCCAAGTAAGAGTACTCGGGCTATGTCTATTTGTACGTGAACCTATAGGGTCACACACTTAAGGGGAAGGAAGCCTAATTCGGATTAGATCCGAAATTAGACTGGGCTTTAGGGTTAATGATGGGCCTCGGCGTGAGAAGCCCACCATAACGCCTATATAATGAGGGGCGGGGGCGCGGTTAAGTATAACCCTAATTCGCCACCAGCGAACTAACAGCCGCCGTCGCGAACCTAGCAGTTCGGTACGCGGCGCTTCCTCCCTGTACGTGTGGATACCTCGGAGGTGCTACATCTGGAGCACTTGGGCGAACCGTGCGAGGACGTGAAGGACGCCGGCGACTGCACGGCACTGCTCGACGCGTTCGTCTACATCGAGACGTCTTCCGCTGCTCTGCGCGTCTAGTGGTAATTCCATGACCTATAACCGCAGTAGTTCTTGGTATTATGGGGATGAAAATTTTGTTTTGCGCTAGCGTAGCCTCCCCGTAATCCTACAGTGGTATCGGAGCCAGGTTCTGCGTAGTTTTAGGTCTGGATCTAGGTTCATGAGATGGATCTACTTGATGCACGGTTTGATTAGATCAATTGGTTATAAAGGGTTGAAGTAGATTACATCGGATATGACTGAAGAGATCAGTTCGTCCTTCTCTGTTGTATGCGCGACTTGCCCCTACCGGCTGGAATCACCATCGGGGCTAACTGCGTACACAACCAGCAGATTGACGCAACAGATCGACGTCATGAGTGTAATCTTCTTCGGGTCGAAAGTCTCGGATTTGGGTTGATTTGATCAACCGCATGAGATTTCCAGTGGAATTTCCATACATACGATGCATGGAATCCTGTGAGGTTTTCAGGGCGCTGCCCTGAGACCCGCGGGGGGCGGCTCCCCCCTCGACCCCCCGCCCGCTGACCGGTCAGCGGGACCGCCGTGGCTATCTGCTGTAGTGGCGAACGTATAGAAACGTGTTTGTCTAACCTGTTTTTGCAGGACATGTGATCGGTATGGCTATTATGTGTATGTGATGCATGTTAATAAATTATTCATGACCTGCGTGTCGTGACCAGGGCAATACGGCTGGAGCCAAATGTATTGTCCAAATTTAATGTAATGACCTGCGTGTCAACATGTGATGATCCAAAGCGTATATGTAATTTGTTTACCAGCATACGTTAGATAGGTCTTGAAGGACTCATCACCTGGAGGATGGCATACCTATATCATGGAGATGGAGATCATCGTGATGGACAGATTATTGGAGATGGAGATCACCATGTGAAAACAAGCCATACCGAATCACAACTGTTGTGTGAATGCCATTCTTATTGTTCTACTTGTTTATATTGCATATAATTCCTTGCGTGCGATGTTATAAGTAGGACGATCCCTCATAAATGTTTAAGTTTTAATGCCTCTCCAAACCTTGCACTATCATAAGTCTTGTACAATTGGTGGTGGGTCTATGAAATTAGGGTGCCACCAGTTTTCCTTGACTAGATAGGTTTGTATCGGATACGAACTGCAGAAAGGGTTGGTTAACTTAAACAAAGTCAGCTTAATGGTTAAGGACTTTGAGGCATAAGGTTGGGAGCCGAGACATAGAGATGTCACCCAACAACAGGAGTCATATATATGATATGATTAGCAAGGAGTTGCTTACCGATCTACCTTGTCTTCTAGCGGTGATGCTAAAGCTCACTAGTAGACTTGTTAGTTGTGGGTTCTGAATCACTAAGTATCAATCGAGGGATATTGATTTTAGTGGGAGTAGACTATTAAATGTTTAATATGATTTACTCTGTCATGGATATTTTTGTCTTAGTATTTTGCATTATTTTGTTGTAGATGGCACCTAGCACACCAACATTTACTTTGCGATCAATTCTTGAAAAGGATAAGTTAAATGGAACAAACTATACGGATTGGATCCGTAACCTGAGAATTGTTCTCAGGGCTGAAAAAAAGGAAGACGTTCTAGACACCCCACTGCCAGAGGATCCTGGTGAAAATGCAACTGCTGCAGCTAAAACCGCTTACAAGAAAGCAATGGATGCTAATCTTGAAGTGAGTTGCCTAATGCTTGCTTGCATGGAGCCTGAGCTCCAGATGCAGTTTGAGACAAACCATGAGGTGTACGATATGATCGTGGCGCTCAAGGATATGTTCCAGACTCAGGCTAGGACTGAAAGGTTCAATGTGTCCAAAGCCTTTCTGGAATGCAAGCTAGCAGAAGGCGCAGCAGTTGGGCCACACGTAATCAAAATGGTTGGTTACAGTCAGAGGTTGGAGAAGCTAGGCTTCCCAATAAGCCAAGAGTTGGCCACTGACTTCATTTTGGCATCTCTTCCGCCCAGCTATGGAAACTTCATCACGAACTACCATATGCATGGGGCGGAGAGGGGCCTCAATGAACTATGTGGCATGCTGAAAACTGCAGAGGGGGACATAAAGAAAAGTGCTGGCAGCAGCGGCCATGTGATGGCGGTCCAAAACAAACCCAACTTTAAGAAGAAGGGTAAGTCTCAAAAGAAGAAGGGCAAGGGAAAGGATACAGTATCCAAGCCCAATCAAAAGCCCAAGGCTGGACCAGCTGCAGATGCAGAGTGCTTTTATTGCAAAGAACTTGGTCACTGGAAAAGGAATTGCAAGCAGTACTTGGCCTCTATTAAGGATCGCGGCGGTAAGGGTACAGCCGCAGCAGGTACACTTGCTATTCACATTACAGAAATTTTTCTTGCTGATTCTTATATTAATTCTTGGGTATTTGATACCGGATCGGTTGCCCATATTTGCAATTCGATGCAGGGAATGATAAGAACTAGAAGCGTGAAAAGAGGAGAAGTTGATTTCCGGGTAGGCAATAATGCAAGAGTTGCTGCGTTGACCGTCGGGACGATGCAACTCCACCTCCCATCAGGATTTATTTTGGAGTTAAATAATTGTTATCTAGTTCCTAGTATGAGTCGAAACATTATGTCTCCTTCATGTTTGATGAAGGATGGTTATTCATTTGCGAGTGAAAACAATGGTTGTGTGATCTCTAAGAATGGCATGTTTGTGGCTTTTGCATCCATTATGAATGGGTTATTCATTTTAAATCTTGATGATGCACCTATCTGTAATATTAGTGCTAAAAGGCCTCGGCCTAATGATTTAAGTCCTACCTACATGTGGCACTGTCGTTTGGGTCATATAAGTGAGAATCGCATGAAGAAGCTTCATTCTGATGGGCTTTTAACTTCGTTTGATTTTGAATCATACGAGACATGTGAAGCTTGCTTACTTGGTAAGATGACCAAGGCGCCCTTCACGGGTTTACCGGTGAGGACGTTAGATTTATTGGAACTCATACATACTGATGTGTGCGGACCAATGAGTACGACAGCTAGGGGAGGATTCCAATACTTCATAACCTTCACTGATGATTTTAGTAGATATGGGTATGTCTACTTAATGAAACACAAGTCTGAATCCTTAGAAAAGTTCAAAGAGTTTCAGAATGAAGTAGAAAATCAGCGTGGCAAGAAAATTAAAGCACTGCGATCAGATCGTGGTGGTGAATATTTGAGTCATGAGTTTAGCAATCATCTAAAGAGTTGTGGAATTATTCCACAGCTTACGCCGCCTGGAACGCCTCAGAGGAATGGCGTGTCTGAGCGACGTAATCGGACTTTATTGGATATGGTTCGATCAATGATGAGCCAGTCGGACCTACCTTTGTCGTTTTGGGGATACGCTCTAGAAACAGCAGCTTTCACACTAAATAGGGTACCGTCTAAGTCCGTAGTTAAGACACCATATGAGATGTGGACTGGGAAGACTCCCAGCTTGTCTTTTCTGAAGATTTGGGGTTGTGAGGTTTACGTCAAGCGACTACAGTCGGATAAACTCACTCCAAAATCGGACAAGTGCATGTTCGTGGGATATCCAAAGGAAACTTTGGGATATTACTTTTACCACCGGTCAGAGGGCAAAGTGTTTGTCGCCCGGAACGGTGTGTTCTTAGAGAAAGAGTTTCTCAAAAGAGAGAAAAGTAAACAAAAGGTGTATCTTGAAGAAGTTCAGGATGAGCCAGTGGGACAAGATTCAACAAGCGATGCTAATGTAGCAGAACAAGTTGAGACGTCTATGGCAAGAGAAACACCACCACAACCACGAAGGTCAGCAAGGCTTCGCGAGGCACGAGGAGAAGTGCTATTGTTGGGCAATGGGGAAGTGTTGTTGTTAGACAACGACGAACCTGCAACATATACAGAAGCGATGATGGACCCAGATTCCGAGAAATGGCATGTCGCCATGAGATCCGAGATAGATTCCATGGGAGAAAATCAAGTTTGGAACTTGGTTGACCCGCCTGATGGTGTTAGACCTATAGAATGCAAATGGATCTATAAGAAGAAGAAAGACATGGATGGAAATGTTCACATCTATAAGGCTCGACTTGTTGCAAAGGGTTTTCGACAAGTTCAAGGAGTTGACTATGACGAGACATTCTCGCCAGTAGCGATGCTTAAATCTATTCGGATCATTCTAGCTATTGCCGCATATTTCGATTATGAGATTTGGCAGATGGATGTCAAAACAGCTTTCCTTAATGGAAACCTAGATGAGGACGTGTATATGATACAGCCCGAGGGTTTTGTCGATCCGATCAATGCTGGAAAGATATGCAAACTTCAGAAATCCATTTATGGGTTGAAGCAAGCATCTCGGAGTTGGAACATTCGTTTTGATGAAGTGATCAAAGGGCTTGGTTTTCATCAGAATGAAGAAGAAGCTTGTGTTTACAAGAAGGAAAGTGGGAGCGCTGTTGTATTTCTGATCTTGTATGTGGATGACATATTATTGATTGGGAATGACATTCCTATGCTGGAGTCCGTCAAGGCTTCACTGAAAAAGAGTTTTTCTATGAAGGACTTAGGGGAAGCAGCATATATTTTGGGCATAAGGATCTATAGAGATAGGTCGAAGAGGCTTATAGGATTAAGTCAAGATACGTACATTGACAAGGTTTTGAAACGGTTCAACATGGAACAGTCCAAGAAAGGTTTCATACCTATGTCACATGGTAAACACCTTAGCCAGATGCAATGTCCTGCGACGGCTAATGAGCGAGAGCGCATGAGTAAGGTACCATACGCCTCAGCGATTGGATCAATCATGTATGCCATGATAAGTACACGCCCAGATGTTTCATATGCTATAAGTGCTACGAGTAGATACCAGGCTGATCCAGGTGAGGATCACTGGACAGCGGTAAAAGGCATTCTTAAGTACTTAAGAAGGACTAAAGATATGTTCCTGGTATATGGGGGTAAGGAGGAGCTCGTTGTAACTGGTTACACCGATGCTAGCTTCCAAACTGACCCAGACGAGTTAAAATCGCAATCAGGTTTTGTTTTCACAATAAATGGTGGTGCTGTTAGTTGGAAGAGTTCCAAACAGGAGACTGTGACTGATTCTACAACAGAAGCCGAGTACATTGCAGCTTCTGAATCTGCGAAGGAAGGTGTTTGGATAAGAAAGTTCCTCATCGAGCTTGGTGTGTTTCCTAATGCATCTAGCCCATTGAACCTCTACTGTGACAACAATGGGGCTATTGCGCAAGCTAAGGAGCCAAGGAACCACCAGAAAAACAAACACGTACTGCGGAAGTTTCACCTCATACGGGAATTCATTAGGCGGGGTGAGATAAAGATATGCAAAATACATACGGATTTGAATGTTGCTGATCCTTTGACAAAACCTCTTCCACAACCTAAGCATGAGGCACACGTGAGATCTATGGGTATTAGATATCTTCTAGATTAACTCTAGTGCAAGTGGGAGACTGTTAGAAATATGCCCTAGAGATAATCATAGAGATGAGCATATTTCTTTGTATCCATGATACATATATTGCTTAATTGAATATCCATGGAAGGCACCTTGTATTGATTAGCAATTATGTGAATTGTTTGTGAGATTCTTTACTTATATGGTTATTCTAAATGATGTCCCTAGTCAGAGTCGATGACTAGCACATGTATTAGTTGATGACTACATTTCACAAGTCATGAACATGGAGATGTTAAACTAATAATGTGGGCGCATGTATGACATGAGGCTGGACTGACCCAACGTGAGATATTGTAATATAGTTCTCTTCTTGCAACATGAATACTGTATCCTTAGACCTGAGATTGTCGCATGTTCTCAAGATGTGAATTGACTTACTTAGGGACTATCAAACGCTATCCCGTAACTGGGTAGTTATAAAGGTAGTTTTGGGTTTGTCAGGAAGCATGCTGTGAGGCATGGTCAGTCAAGATGGAATTTGTCCCTCTCTTTGTGAGAGAGATATCTCTGGGCCCCTCGAGTGATTGGATCAAGAAATGCATGGCCGTGCTAGGGTTAAGAGTTAACCATTGAAAGGATTCCAATTCACAGTATCGAGAAAGAGAGGTCAACTTAGAGCCAGACCAAATATCGTGAGACAAAGGGAACAGCATGTACGTAATGTCGCAATGGTTCGTCTGATATGATCTTTACGTACACATAGGAGTTGACATGTCTTGCTAGAGGCCGCTGTCAATTATTGGGCCAAGTAAGAGTACTCGGCCTATGTCTATTTGTACGTGAACCTATAGGGTCACACACTTAAGGGGAAGGAAGCCTAATTCGGATTAGATCCGAAATTAGACTGGGCTTTAGGGTTAATGATGGGCCTCGGCGTCAGAAGCCCACCATAACGCCTATATATTGAGGGGCGGGGGCGCGGTTAAGGATAACCTAATTCGCCACCAGCGGACTAACAGCCGCCGCCCACCTCTCGCCCTCGCCAAGCCGCCGTCGCGAACCTAGCAGTTCGGTACGCGGCGCTTCCTCCCTGTACGTGTGGATACCTCGGAGGTGCTACATCTGGAGCACTTGGACGAACCGTGCGAGGACGTGAAGGACGCCGGCGACTGCACGGCACTGCTCGACGCGTTCGTCTACATCGAGACGTCTTCCGCTGCTCTGCGCGTCTAGTGGTAATTCCATGACCTATAACCGCAGTAGTTCTTGGTATTATGGGGATGAAAATTTTTGTTTTGCGCTAGCGTAGCCTCCCCGTAATCCTACAGATATCACTCTTATAGAATTGAAATAAGGAAAATTACATGTTGCGGACCCATTAAAAACCTTTCTCCCCCTTTGGAAAGGAAAAGGGTGCCACAAAAAAGAATAGAAAAAATTACATTAAGCTAAACATAATATCGCCGAAGCTCATCCGCATTCCATGATCTAGGAATGTCGTTGCCGTCCATATCCTTCAATCTGTAGGAGCCGGGTCTTGACGAAAATACTACCAAAAAGGGGCCTTCCCACTTCAGCTGTAATTTGCCTACTGTTTCAGGGTTGGCTACTCTTCGAAGTACCAAGTGTCCTGGTTCAATGTTCTTCAGCTTGACCTTTCTGTCACGCCATTTTATTGTTTCAGCTTGATATTTATTGATGTTTTTCATAGCTTGAAGTCTGAACCCTTCTATAGCATCTTTTTCTACAGAGCAATCAGCTTCGTCTTCGCCTTCTGCCGAAGCTACTGTTCTTATTGATCCTGCTTTGGCCTCCTCTGAGGTTATTGCTTCGTCACCAAACAATAGTTTGAAGGGCGTGAAACCTGTTGATCTTGACATGGTTGTGTTATGGCTCCACACCACTTTGATTAACTCGTCTGGCCACTTTCCCCTGGGCTGATTGAAGATTGACTTCATTATTCCTGTCATTATGATCCCATTAGCTCTTTCGACAAGTCCATTTGACTCTGGATGTCGGACTGATGCAAAATGGATTTTCGTGCCAATGTGATCACAAAATCCTCTGAAGGCTTCAGAATCAAACTGTGTCCCATTGTCCACAGTAATGGCCTTCGGCACTCCGAAGCGACAAACAATGTTTTGCCAGAAAAACTTTTGAATAGTAAATGAAGTTATTGTGGCTAAGGGCTTTGCCTCAATCCACTTGGAAAAATATTCTACTGCCACTACCACATATCTTAAGTTCCCCTGTGCTGGTGGTAATGGGCCTAGCAAATCAAGGCCCCACCTTTGCAACGACCAAGTGGGTTGTATTAATTGAGTTAAAGACGAAGGTTGTTTTTGATCTCTTGCACATTTCTGACAACCTTCGCACTTTTGGACTAAATCCGCTGCATCTGAAGCTGCCTTTGACCAATAAAATCCTTGACGAAAAACTTTCCCAAGCAAAGGCCTAGATCCAATGTGAGATCCACACAGGCCTGCGTGTATTTCCTTCATCAATTCTATGCCTTCGGATCTGGATAAACACTTGAGCAACGGGGAACAGACCCCTCGCTTGTATAGCTCCCCTTCTATTATGACATATGGTCGAGCTCTTGCTTCTATCCTCCTGTTATAAGCTTCGTCATTTGAAAGAAAATTACCCTGAAGGAAAGAGATGATTTCAGTTCTCCAATCTTCACTATAGACAGGGGATATGTTAAGAACCGCTCTTTCAAGAAGCTCGACCGAAGGTGCTTTTATTGTTTCGAAAAATACTTCCGAAGGTAAAGGCAGCCCCTGTGCTGCTGACTTGGCCAATAGATCAGCGTATTCATTTTCTCCACGAGGAATATTTTTGACAGAGAATCCTTCGAAGGAAGCCTCAATCCTTCGGACTGTATCTAAATATTTTTCAAGCTTCGGGTCTCTTGCTTTATAGCTCTTGTCAATATGACCAGAAATAACTTGGGAGTCAGTTTTAAGAATGGCCCTTCTGATTCCCATTGCCTTTAACTTCCGAAGACCCAAGAGCAGAGCTTCGTACTCAGCGATATTATTTGTGCAACTAAAATCAAGTCTTGCCGCATAACAAGTTTTAACTTTGGAAGGTGAAATCAACACAGCAGCCGCTCCTGCTCCGAAGGTTCCCCAAGACCCATCGCAAAATATTGTCCATGCTTCAGCATCTTTATTCGTTTCTTCCTCCTGAGCCCCTGGCGTCCAGTCAGCAATGAAGTCTGCCAACGCTTGGGACTGAATCGAAGATCTATGGACATAATCAATACAAAATTCATTGAGCTCTGCAGCCCATTTTCCAATCCTTCCAGTAGCTTCTCGGTTTCTCATAATATCCTTCAGAGGTTGTGAAGAAGGAACAATTATGTTGTAAGCTTGAAAATAATGCCGAAGCTTCCTAGAGGCCATCAAAACAGCATACAGTACCTTCTCCAATTCTGTATAATTTTTCTTTGATAAACTAAGAACTTCGGATACGAAATATATTGGGGCCTGCCTCTTAACTTGGCCTTCAAGCTTCTCCTGGACAAGTGCTGCACTTACCGCTGAGTGCGAAGCTGCCACATATAATAACAAAGGAGCCCCTGGCGTTGGTGGAGTTAATGTTGTTAGATCTATCAAATATTGCTTCAGTTCTTCGAAGGCTCTCTACTGGACTGGTCCCCATTGAAAAACTTCGGCTGACTTCAGCACTTCGAAAAATGGTAAATTTCTCTCTGCTGATCTAGATATGAATCTGTTGAGAGATGCCAGCCTTCCTGTCAATCTTTGAGCCCCTTTCTTTGTACTTGGTGGTTCCATTCGAAGTATAGCTTCGATTTTGCTTGGATTAGCCTCAATTCCCTTTGTTGAAACTAAGCAACCAAGAAATTTCCCCTTCTTTACTCCGAAGACACATTTTTCTGGATTCAGCTTTAAGCCAGCCTGTCTAAAATTAGCGAAGGTCTCCTGCAGATCAGCAATGTGGTTATCTTGCTTCGTGCTTTTTACAATGATATCATCAACATAAGTTAGCACATTCCTGCCTATCTAAGAATGGAGAACCTTCGTTGTCATTCTGCTGAAACTTCCTCCGGCATTCTTGAGCCCCTCAGGCATCCGAAGGTAACAATATGTTCCACTGGGGGTTATGAAGCTGGTTTTTGGTTTATCCTCCTTCTTCATCCAGATTTGGTGATAACCTGAATAGCAATCCAGCAGACTCATAAGCTCTGATGAAGCTGCTGCATCGACTAAGGAATCTATCCTTGGCAATGGAAACTCGTCCTTCGGACAGGCCTTATTGAGATCAGTGAAATCGATGCACATTCTCCATTTACCATTGGCCTTCTTTACCATAACAGTGTTAGCCAACCATTCTGGATATTTTACCTCTTTGATAACTCCAGCACTGAGGAGTCTTTTCACTTCGTTGCGAGCACCTTCGGCTTTGTCATCAGACATCTTCCGAAGCCTTTGCCTTCTTGGTCTGAAGGATGGATCAACATTGAGCGAGTGTTCAATAACATCCCTGTTTACTCCGCAAAGATCATTAGCTGACCAAGCAAAAACATCTTTGTTGTTGAACAAAAACCTTATCAAGGTTTTCTCCTGCTCTTCGGACAGTTGAGATCCCAGTAGCACCTTCTGCTCTGCTATGTCTTCACATAAGAGCATGGGCTTCGGCTGATCAGCCGAAGCAGCTTTTTCCCTTCTGAACTTGTATTGCTCACAAGCTTCAGCTCCATCTATGTTATGGATTGCTTTTGAGTCTGTCCAATTTCCTTCGGCCCTTCTGGCAGCTTCCTGACTTCCATGAATAGCAATGGGCCCTTGGTCCGAAGGTATCTTCATGCAAAGATAGGCTGGATGAAGGATTGCTTCGAAGACATTGAGAGTACCACGACCAATGATTGCATTGTAAGGGTATTCCATATCAACAATATCAAATACAACTTGTTCAGTCCTTGTGTTGTTAATGAATCCCAAGGTTATTGGCATTGTGATTTTTCCAAGTGCTACAATTTGCCTTCCTCCGAAGCCACAAAGGGGATGTGTGGCATCATGAATTTTATCCTCGGGCTCTTGCATCTGTCTGAAGGCCTTAGCAAATATGATATCAGCTGCGCTGCCTGTATCAACCAAAACATTATGGACCAGGAATCCTTTGATCACACAAGAGATAACCATAGCATCATTGTGTGGGTAATCCTTGAGTTGCAGATCCTCTTGAGAGAAGGTAATTGGAATGTGAGACCATCTTGACTTGATGAAGGGTCCTTGCACCCCAACGTGTTGTACCCTTCTCTGTGCTTCTTTATTCTGCTTCTTGTTGGCTGGCTCTAAGCATGAACCGCCTATTACCGGGAGTACCAGCTTCGGAGCCGAAGCAGCTCCGGCTTGATCGTTGAACGAAGCCATCAGCTCAAAAAAGTGGAAGTGAGTTCACCGGAGGTGGGCGCCAATGTTGGGGACTTGTTCCCAAATGCTATGAATTAAGAACAAGGTAACATAAAATGTTAAATTTCAATGCCCTTCGTCCGCTGAAGCATTATTTCCCCAAGGATGTACTTCAGACGAAGGTTATAATGGCAGAATTACGAAGGTTATACCTTCATAATTCAACTCACAAAGATAATATAAAATAACGTAAGACATAAGGCATTAAAGACAAGTAAATTGGAGATAAATAACATCATTTATATACTATAAATTTAAGATGTTCAAACATAATATTTAGACGCATTTATACCTCTGCCTTGACAAAGGGTAATTTCCGAGTGATGCAATTGCAATTACAGGGATGCGTGAACAGTAAAGGAATAATGTTCACTATTTATAGGCACAGGACACAGCCCGTGAGGAATTACAATCGTACCCCTCGTAAAAGTTTACAACAATGACTAGGACTCTTATGGACTAAAAGGTCATTCTATCTTTAAGTCGGTTTGTAATTCCGAAGCTTCACGAAATGGCACCTTCGGCATCACGTACGAGCAGCTTCAGCCGAAGCTGTTTCTTTCTGCAGGACCTTCGGCGACGAAGCATGGTCCCAACAGACCATTAAGCGCGTCGTCTACATATTGGGCTTCTTTCACCATCATGCGCCCGCTCACAAACTTTCCTAGTATCTCCTCGGGGGTCATCTTTGTGTACCTGGGATTTTCACGGATGAGGTTCACAAGATGAGGGTCGATAACGGTAAAAGACCTGAGCATAAGTCGGATGACATCGTGGTCCATCCATCTCATGCTCCCATAGCTCCTAATCTTGTTGACCAGGGTCTTGAGCCTGTTGTACGTCTGTGTTGGCTCCTCTTCCCTGATCATGGCGAACCTCCCCAGCTCGCCTTCCACCAACTCCATTTTGGTGATCATGGTGGCGTCGTTTCCCTCATGTGATATTTTGAGGGTGTCCCAGATTTGCTTGGCGTTGTCCAAGCCGCTCACCTTGTTGTACTCATCCCTGCACAAAGATGCTAGCAAAACAGTGGTAGCTTGTGCATTTTTATGAATTTGCTCGTTAATAAGCACGGGGTTATCCGTACTATCAAATTGCATTCCATGTTCAACTATCTCCCAAATACTAGGATGGAGAGAGAATAGATGACTACGCATTTTGTGACTCCAAAAATAGTAGTCCTCTCCATCAAAGTGTGGAGGTTTACCAAGAGGAATTGAAAGCAAATGAGCATTGGAATTAAAAGGAATACGAGAATAATCAAATGAATAATTTGAATTAACCGGTTTCTTTTTCTCGTTGTCATCGTCTCTTGGTGAAGAGGAAGATTCATCGCTGTCGTAGTAGACGATCTTCTTGATGCGCCTCTTCTTCTTTCCATCTCTTTTCTTATGACTCGAGCTTGAGTCGGTTGGCTTGTCATCTCTAGGCTCATTGAGGAAAGACTCCTTCTCCTTGTCGTTGACCACCATCCCCTTTCCCTTAGGATCCATCTCTTTGAGCGATTAGTCCCTTACGTGAAGAGAACGGTTCTGATACCAATTGAGAGAACCTAGAGGGGGGTGAATAGGTGATCCTGTAAAATTCAACAACTAATAGCCACAAAACTTGGTTATAGAGATGTTAGTGCAAATAGAAGCAAGTGGCTATAGAGCGAGCTCTTGCGAATCACAATAATCACAAAGAAAAACAACACAAGAGACACAATGGTTTATCCCGTGGTTCGGCCAAGTATAACACTTGCCTACCTCCACGTTGTGGCGTCCCAATGGACGAGGGTTGCACTCAACCCCTTTCAAGTGATCCAAGGATCAACTTGAATACCACGGTATTCTTCCTTATATCTTTTCCCGTTTGCGAGGAATCTCCACAAGTTGGAGCCTCTCGCCCTTACAAGATTGATCACAAAGAAGGCACGAAGTAAGGTTGGGGAGCAACACACACAAATCCGCAGCACACGCACGCACATAAGCCAAGACTTGAGCTCAAGTGAAGCACAGAGAGTTCGCAGCTAGAACGGAGCTCAAATCACTAACACGATCGATCAAGTGCATGGAGACGGAGTGTGGAGACTTAGAATTGCTTAGTGAATGCTTGGATGTCTCCTCCATGTGCCTAGGGTCCCTTTTATAGCACCAAGGCAGCTAGGAGTCGTTGGAGACCAACAAGGAAGGCAATTCTTGCCTTCTGTCAGGTGGTGCACCGGACAGTCCAGTGCACCACCGGACAGTCACCGTAGCATGTCCGGTGCGGATCTCCTTCCTGATTTGGCGCAGCCAACCGTTGCAACTCCGGGCTGATTGGCGCACCGGACACTATCCGGTGCACACCGGACAGTCTGGTGCCCCCAGCCGACCGTTGGCATGGGCCACGCGTCGCCCGCGGATTGCGTGGACGACCGTTGCGCTGGCGGCAATTGGCTCACCGGACAGTCCGGTGCACCACCGGACAGTCCGGTGAATTATAGTCGTACGCCGCCAAAATCTCCCGAGAGCGGCCAGTTCGCCGGAAGCTAGCCTGGCGCACCGGACACTGTCCGGTGTGCCAGACCGAGTTGAGTCTTGGCTGCCCCGAGCCAAGTCCTTTTCTTCTTCTCTTTTCTCTGATTCTAGCACTTAGACAAATATATTAGTACACAAAAACCAATGTACTAAGTCTAGAACCATACCTTTGCTTTTATTATCACTTCTCTCTTTATTTAGCACATGAGAGCTTATTTAATTTTGTTGGGCACTTAATCACCAAAACATAATAGAAATTGCCCAAAGGCATATTTCCCTTTCAATATCATATGTAGAGACTTTTATAAAAAATTGAAAGTGTTTCCTGAAAATTGTCATGCACTATGTGTAGAAACCTAGCCGGTCTCCGTTAAAATTTTATGATTTCATGTGAAGGACTATATGTAGTGGAACCTAGCAAACAGTTTTGTGCATGTAGCCAACAATAATGTTTTTCTATATGAAGCGGGAGTATGGCATGACCATAGTACTTGGCTCATTAGACTATCCCAAAACATCATATACTGATTTTGTGATGATTTTGAAATAGTATGTACACTTATATTAATGTTTTGTTTACATTAAGTTGTCATACTTAAAAGATTTTAATCTTTTATTATATATTGTGCTTATATTAATGTTTTGTTTACTTGAATACAACACTTACAAATACAACATCACTAGCCTACGAGGGAAACACATGGACGACATCAAGGAGTTGAGAGTCGGTTATGCCTTTCCTCATTGCAAGCAGTTGTCTAACACACTAGTTTGTGTATATTATGTGTGTGAGTCGCTTCGCTGTACCAATAGATATATTCCAAATCATGAGGACATAAGTCACTGTCATGTCATATGTCTATAATGTTTCATTGTGCGAGTAAATATATTAATTGTTGTCACTAACATTCTAATTATAGTTAATTATTATGTTTGCATTGCATTAGCACCACAACATCAAAGGAAAGTGGCGAATTTACAGGAACATGGAACCACCAAAGATGAGACATTGGTATTTGTTGGGGGCCTTCTTCCTCCGAAGGTCCTCAAAAACGTGACTGGCCATATGTTTTCAGTATGGCATGGATTATTACAGGGGCTTTGGCTTCGGGATGAAGGTCCTCTCTCATAACAGGGTGGAGATGTAGCCCGAAGGTGATAAGAATGGACGACGAAGCTATAGCCAAAGAGTTTCGGCTTGATGTGATGATGAAGACCAAGTATGACGATGACCGAAAAGGGACAAAGACTACTCAGTCCTTATGTTTCGTGTTATGATAATAGATGAATGTCAAGGACATAAATGTACTTTTACTCAAGCTGCGTCCCGTGCCTATAAATAGATGAACAGTAACACTGTACTATTAACGCTGGATTGTAATCACTCTCTTGCATCCTCACCTTCGAGCAATCTAAAGGTATCAATGTAACATTAATCCTGTTAATATTCATACGTGTTTTATGGAATATGAATATGGATAAATTAATAAGGTGCAGTTACTGCTTTCATCCTTTTGCATTCTTATTCACATACTAAATGATGAAGGTATGTCCTTCTTGACCTTCGTCTGATGAGCATTAAGCTCATGTGAGGATAATGCTTAGGAAGACGAAGGTTTGTAATAATTAACAATTGTGTTGTCTTGTTCTTGATTCACAACATTTGAGAACAAGTGACCAACATTGGTGCCCACCTCCGGTGTACTCAAACGACCACCTTCGACAAGCATTCAGCTTCATCATGTCGCCAAAGAAGACAACAGTGCCAGGGGCTGCTCTGCAGCCAATGGACACAAACCAGGAGACACTCTCCCTGCGAGAAGCTAGGAGCCAGAAGAGAAAGGCTACCAGCCCAACACCTCAAGAGGAGGAGTTGGATCTGGAGATCAGGGATTTAGAAGCCATTCATCAGCAAGTACAAAGGAAGAAGGAAAAGATGCTTCGGCTAGCCGACCTTCAGAGGAAGATCAATGAAGCAGCCGAGGAAATGCGTCATCTCACTCAGGATGACCAAGACCGAAGGCCCCAACACAGGGAGCTTCGTCAAGTGAACCCAATCAATGATGATGAATGGTACGATGATTTTCACCATGGTAACTTTGCTTTCGATGATGCTTCTCCTTCGGCAGCAGAGTTGTAGTCTACCCCGTGGCCACCATCTTACAAGCCACCTCATCTCCCCATGTATGATGGGCACTCAGATCCAAAGCAGTTCCTGATGAGCTACGAGGCAACCATATCCTCATATTGGGGCAATACAACCGTCATGGCGAAGTCATTCATCATGGCACTCAGAAGTGTGGCTCAGACATGGTATTCTTCTCTTCAGCCAGGGAGAATTACATCGTGGCAGAAGCTAAAGGATATGCTAGTCACCAGTTTTCAGGGCTTCTAGACGAAGCCAGTCACTGCCAAGCTCTGTTCCAGTGCATGTAGGACCATGAGGAGTACGTGCAGGCATACGTCCGAAGGTTCTTGTGACTGAGAGCTCAAGAGACTATAGTGCCCAATGAGATTGTCATTGAGGCCATGATCAAGGGGCTCCGACCAGGACCCACAACACAATATTTTGCAAGGAAGCCACCACAGACCTTGGAGACGCTTCTCCCGAAGATGGATGAATACATCCGAGCTAACAATGATTTCCGCCAAAGAAGGGAGGAAGCATATAGGTATTCTGAGATGACTAGGGGCTTCAGAGGAGGACTCCACCGAGGCTCGTCAGAACAATCCACACTCCCAATACAAATGATAACAGGGCCAACCACACTTAGAACAGCCAGCATAGCTCACAGTCTTCGGGAATGCAACAAACTTCCTATAGGCCACCAGCCCCGAGAGGCAGAGGGGGGAGCAGCTTTGGAGGAAGGTATGGTAATCAGCCCAGGAAATTGTTCTATCTATTCTGTGGTGAAGAGAAGGGACACACCACAAGGACATGCCAAGTCACGATCCAAAAGCAGAAGGAAATCGCTGAAGTCGAAGCACGGCAGAACCAGTCGAAGCAGGTCTTGCGTACTGCTTCGTGCTACTCTCCGTATATCCCAGAGTACGTGGGCAATCAACAACCTACGGCTTCTATTGCTTCGGCAAGTCATTCCCAAGCTTCCTGGGATCAGTTGCCACCACCACCACCACTGGCGCCTGCCCCGATTCTTACTCATTTTTTGTCTTTACATTTTCCTCTAAAAATACAATATAAGAAGGTTTAACCTTCAGTCTGATCTAATAAGACTATGGTTACACCATCGAGTGTAACAATAATGGCCCACAAACATCCAAAGTCGTTCCTAAAGGAATGCAGAGTAAGTCACGAAGCTCCAAAGTCGTTCCTAAGGGAATGCAGAGCTTAACTACCACCTAAGTCAAAAGTGAAGAAGCTCCAAAGTCATTTCTAAGGGGATGCAGAGATTAAATACCACCTAAGTCAAAGGTGAAGAAGCTCCAAAGTCGTTCCTAAGGGGATGCTGAGCTTAGCTCCAAAGTCGCTCCTATGGGAATGCAGAGCTGCAATACCACCTAAGTAAAAGGTGAAGAGACTCCTAAGTCATTCCCAAGGGGATGCAGAGTCTGGATGTGTATTCGTGAGGGTTTTTACCTTCGGCACAAACATCATTTTGCATCATACCGTTATATCATATCGCATAGCATCGCATCATACATCATTTTGCATCAGCAAAAAGCCATGGAGAAACAAGGAAAAGTTGTTTCTTCGAAGATACTCGTCGGATCATGAAAGAACATGTTGTAGAACAAGATATGCCTTCGGTAGATATATTTTTACACAGGAAGAGAATCTTCGACAGCAGTATTACTACATAACAACCATGGCATAATACCCAGTATTGAATCGACAGAAGGGGAATCTTTTTCTTCGTGAAGCATGAAAAGAAGGGAAGGTGTTTTTTCGCCAGTGGCTCAAAAACGGTATGTACGAAGGTTTCATGCATCACAAAGAATTATATTACATTAACACACATACAAAAACTTGATGTTTGGTTCTTACAAAAGACGAAAGCCATGTACAAACATTAAACTCTCAAATACGCAAAGTTTTTATCTTCTTTCAACACTTTCTCATCAGCTTCATTTAGCAGAGTGTTGACAGCTTCGTCAACAGCTTCATTAGCAATTTTAATCATATCTAGTGCTTCCTTCAAGGCCGGGTCAGCTTCGGGGTTGTATGGCTCCGGTGGGGGTGAAAGTTCAGCTACATCATAAAAAATGTTTACTAATCCCGAAGCTGAAAACGAATTCCGAAGTTAAACCTCAGTAAGGGTACCTATAAGCCTTGCTCGTGCAGCAGCTTCTTCGGCTCGTTTGGCTTCTTCTTGAGCGTCGTGAGATTCATTTTCATTCTTTCTAATAGCTTCATTAGCTATCTCACGACCACCCTTCATCCACACCTCAGAGTAAAATTTCCCACCTAGTGTAGAAGCTTCGGCTGAAGGGTTTTTAATGTCATCCGCTGAAAAAACAAATTTTGTCTGAACTACAGCCTTGGCATGTTCGCAGCCATCTTTCTCTAAGATCGACGTGGCCCCTCGTGCACCAGCAAAGGCGCAGAAATCTCCTCGGTAACTTAAAATTTTATCAAAAGCTTCGGCTTCCCCACTGATCCACTGGACAAGTCCATCAGGGTCGCCGCAGATGAATTTTTGCTCAGAGGAATATACCCTAACCCTAGCAAAGTTGTCCTTTAATTTCTTGGCGCACTCCAAGGATATTTCATAACATTTCTCTTTCGAAGCACGAAGCTCATCGGCGTTCTTTTGTGCTCATGACCTTTCGATCTCCCAAATTTCATGTTTCACCGCCTCAACTTCAAATTTTTCGGTTGCTTCAGCAACCTTCCTTTTTAGTTCTTCCACTTAGGCTTTGTGAGCTTCGCCTTGTGCAACAAGTTTGGCTTCGTTAGATTTCAGCCTATCCACTAAGGAAAATAATATCTTATCCTTTTCGAGAGCTTCGTTCCTTAGTGTGATAACTTCTGAGCGAAGATTCCCAAGAGCTATTCGGCAGCTCTCATCTTCTGCTTCCTTCTAGGCCTTTAGAGCCTTGCTTAGAATAAAGCCTTAAAAAAGAAGAATGAGAACATAATGATAGCAAGAAAATCTATAAAAAATAATTTATTTTACAACAAGACAAAGTATACACACCTTCAGACTATTATAAGCAAGGCTATCTGCAAGCTCATCCTTCGACATTGCAGATAAACCAAGTTCAAGCTTCGGATATCCCATATTGTCCATAATTTCCTGGCAGACATGTATCTCTTTGCTGTCTGGCAGATAGTAAAGGAAGTCATCTTCGTCACTGCCACCATACACCAAGGACCCTTGGGGGTACTTTAGATCCCTGGTATAAAGTTGCACTTCGGCAACCTACTCTTTTGATAGCTGCTTTCCTGAAGCATGCCGAACAATGAATTCTAACTCTTTAAAGGGTGCTTCAGGAGCAGGAGATTTGGATTTCTCGGAAACACTCTCTTTCTCTAGAGTTATCGGTCCAGTTTCCGAAGGTCTAGCTTTGGCAGGAGCTTCTGAAGGTCCAGCTTCAGCAGGAGTGTGGGCTATGTTAGCATCAGTAGTTTCCCTTAAATCTTTAGCCTATGTGCTAATAGCTTCAGCAGAGGCAGGAGTCGATGTCTTAACGGACTCCATAATAGCATCTAGCACACTAGCCATTCTCCTTTTCCTTGGAGTCGCTGCGGGGATGCTTGATGGCTTCGACAGTTCCGTTGCGCACGGTGGACTCATTGCCTTTAACTGTTATGTCGTATTCTCTAGTTTTGGATCTTCAGTCAGATTTGTCCTAGCTTCGACTGGCATAGAGCGAACTAGTTCTGTGACAGGAGCAACCCCTTCATTTAGCTTCGGCACGTCGGCTGTTTCAATGCGCCTGGGTCGGCGCGTCAAAACTTTAACCTTTTTCGACCTCGTCACACTAGAAGTTGCTGAGGTAGCAGCTTTCCTCTTCTTCCCTTGCTTTTGCGTGGGGTAGTAGTAGTCTGGGTACACAAACTCGATAACATCAAACACCCTATTCAATCTCGTTTTGCCCCAAGCACTGAAGGCAGTTGTCATAGCTTCATCTTCGGCCTTCAAATATGCCACAAGCAGCTCATCGCTAGTTGCCTCTATAGCATCTAGCCAATCATCATTCGGTTCATCAAACTGGCTCCTGTATCGAAAGGTATACTTCAGATAGACCAAACCATTTTGGCTGGAGCCAACGGCAGCCTCCTTCGACATTTCCCATCCGTTTGCAAGTGGCCACACTCTGTAAGAAATATGCTCTTGGACCAAGTCTCTTGTGCCGATGTAAGTGTACAATGTATTGAAAGCTGCCTGACACGCTTGCATGTCGTTCCCAAGTGCAATGACCGGCCTCCTAATGCCGAAGCGAGACCATATAGGGCGCTGAATAACCCCTGTTATATCTTCCCTCTGACTCAGATCAACCTTCACATAAAACCATTCTTGCATCAAAGAACCTGGCCAATTTTTCCGAAATGTTGGCACAGGATAACTGGCCTCAGTGCGGGGTACGAAGCTGTAGCAGCCAAAATTGTTGTGGTATTGCTCTTTTCTAGTCGCCTTCGTCTGATATGATAACTCGTGGATATTGCAGAAACACCTAGCATATGGCTCCAACCCTTGGCTTTTCATGGCCCATATAAAAACCCCTACTTTGATAATAGCTTCGGGGGTAAGTTGATGAAGATAAATTTCAAAAGTTTTTAGAACTTCGACCAACATCCTATCTAGGGGGAACCGAAGTCCAGCTTTCATGAAGCTTCTGAAAATTACCACTTCGGCAGCTTTAGGAAGAGGAACATTATTCTCCCCTCTGGCCCTCACGATTGAAATGTCGCGAAAGTATCTGCCTCTCATTGCTTCGATCTGCCCTTGTTTAATAGTCGACCTTCCGAAAACAACATGGCTCGGTCTCCATGGCCGATCTTCGGCATCTTCATTTCCACTTTCCACATCGAAACTCTCACTATCGCTGGAGTTTTCAGATAATCTAGCCAACATCTCATTGGTGATTTTCTCCATGTTAGTTTTTTCCATAGCTTCGTAAAATCCAGCCAGCGCGGGGTCAATGATCTTCTCCTCAGCCATTTAGACAATGGTTGCTAAAATGCCAAAGCTCAAAATTCGGTTAAACTCGACAAAGCAAGGAAGGTTGAAATGGCAAACACAATGCAAGCAGCTAAAATAGCACGAAAAGTACTCACGACACAGGCTTCTATATATATACTCAGAGCCCCAAAGATCGGTGGGTCCCACAATTCAGTGTGTCGCTATTCTAGCGAATGAAAGGTTTTTTCAGACCTTCGGCTAAAGGCCTTCGTTCACGTCGCAGTCTAAATTTGTTACAAAGAAACAAATCAATACTGCGAGGGGCTACTGTTGGGGGCCTTCTTCCTCCGAAGGTCCTCAAAAACGTGATTGACCATATGTTTTCAATATGACATGGATTATTATAGGGGGCTTTGGCTTCGGGATGAAGGTCCTCTCTCATAACAGGGTGGAGATGTAGCCCGAAGGTGATAATAATGGACGACGAAGCTGTAGCCGAAGAGCTTCGGCTTGATGTGATGACGAAGACCAAGTATGACGATGATCGAAAAGGGACAAAGACTACTCAGTCCTTAATGTTCCGTGTTATGATAATAGATGAATGTCACGGACATAAATGTACTTTTACTCGGGTTGCGTCCCGTGCCTATAAATAGATGAATAGTAACACTGTACTATTCACGCTGGATTGTAATCACTCTCTCGCATCCTCACCTTCGAGCAAGCCGAAGGCATCAATGTAACATTAATCCTGCTAATATTCATACGTGTTTTATGGAATACAAATATGGATAAATTAATAAGGTGCAGTTACTGCTTTCATCCTTTTGCATTCTTATTCACATACTAAATGATGAAGGTATGTCCTTCTTGATCTTCGTCTGATGAGCATTATGCTCATGTGAGGATAATGCTTTGGAAGACGAAGGTCTGTAATAATTAACAATTGTGTTGCCTTGTTCTTGATACACAACATTTGAGAACAAGTGACCAACAGTTGCTATATGGAATAAAAATAAGGCAGCACAAAGTTAACAAGCGGAAACCTTCATCCTTGGATTGTTATCCCTTCGTAGTAACAATTCAAGGACGGAGGTAAAGTGTAATAAAATGGAATACATGGTGTACGATGAAATAAGATATGAATGCTCATCTCATATGCCTTAGCATTTTATTCCTTTTCTTTTCATATGAAACAATTTTACAATCATACCTTCAGCTTCTCGATACAAGATAACTCAAATGCGTTTCGATGTCTAAGCGGTATGAAGTTGTAGCACCTAGTCAAAGGCACTTTATGCAGGGTACTTTTCATCTATTAATAGGGGAGACGAATTGACTTTGTACGGATTTACAATAATGCACATCTATTTTTGCATAAGTCATATACAAATGATATTAGGGCAGTAATGTACTTTTCTTCATTCTTGGCTCCACAAGTTCCAGCCTTCGTCAACTAGCCACTTCTTCCTTTTTGTATTATGGTTGTAGTCACCGCCTTTGACCATTATATTTGTTGCTTGCGCGCATATAGATGAAGTGCTTTTGTACGTTGCTTTTTGTCGATGTTTAGCTTCGTCCGTCAGTGAGAACACTCCTGAAATACACTTGTTAACGACGAAGCCAGATGTTAAATAAGTGATCTTCGGCAATGAAGTGATCTTCGACAAAGCTTTTCTTTGTAGGCAATCATGTGACATAACTAATCAAATGACATTCGGCGATGTAGGTCCCCAACAGGTATCATGTGACTTCATAAGATGTGAAGTGATACATGTAAAGGGACTCTTTTTCGACCATGTTGGGCCGTTGAAAGATTATATATCGAGAGCTCATAGCTTCGAGAGTAAAACATGTGACAATTTTGAAACATTTGAACTGATTTTATGAATATAATTAAATGACAAAACTAGTGTTGTGTATATTGGATGAATGCCACTTTGTATACAAGTCAATGACATAGTTAGGTTGTATTGTGAAAAATATTAGAAACATTGTATTGTGAATATGGATGAATGAAACTTTGTATATTGCAACATGACATGTTTTCGTTTTTGAATGATCTACACCGAAATCTGAATGGAATATAAGAATTTTGCTTTATGGTTTGTTTGGCGGGAAAGCTAAAACTTTAATTTTATTTGAATGTTGTACAACAAATCAGGGGCGGATCTCCACCCGGGGCTGCAGCCCCGGTCGGCAGTCGCAGCCCAATAGAGGCCCATCGTCGCGCTAGGTCAGTCCCAGCCCATCGTCGCGCTAGGTCAGTCCCAGCTCCAGCCGCCGCTCCCTGACGCTGCCTCCCTCTACCCGCCTAGCCGCCTCGGCGCCTCTCCCTACCAGCGCGCTGCGCGCTCCCCGCGGCCCGCCAGCGCTAGGACACCGCCGCCGCTCCGCCAGGCGCCCAGACGCGCTCGCCCGCCACCGCCAGTCTGCCAGCGAGCTCGCCCGCCACGGCGCCACCCACACAGCCACACGCCACAGCGCGCTGTCGCGCTCGCGGCTCGCCCTAGTCGCCCGCCACCGCCAGGCCCAGGCGCGGTCGCGCACTCGGCATTCGCACAGAGGCGCCAGCCGGCAGCCGCGGAGCGCTGCTACGCAGGAGCCGCAGACCGCAGCAGCCCGAGCCGTCGAGCGCGCTCGCCCGGAGCCCGGAGCAGACGAGCAGTGGAGCACCGCCGACCACGTGCACGCCGCCATGGACATGGAGCTGGAGCACGGAGGGGCTGAAGACGACAGAGGGAGTTATTCCTCCTCCTCCTCCTCCAAGCGGAGCTTCGGCGCCTTGTCGGACGCAACCGTCAGCAGCACGCCAAGCAAGTTGCAAGCTCTGAGGTTTGCAGACTTGCAGAGGACCTCTCTCTCCCATCAGTACGCTCTCTCTCTCTTTATCATCATCGTCAGCAAGCTGATCAGCGCCAAGGCCGTCGTTGTCCAGCCGCCGGAGTCCGAAGCACGGGAGCAGCCGAGGCGAGCACCGCCATCGCCGTGACTGGGTATGCCTTTCTTGTTTGGTTTAAATTTTTTTGTTATAGTCTTAAATTAGCCCCCCTCTTGGACCAATCCTGGATCCGCCACTGCAACAAATTGCAGGTGGCCAGCATAATAAGGCCGACTACAATAAACTTTATTTTCAAGCAAAATAACTAAGTCAACCGACTGCATAAAAAATATTTGCAGATGGTCATGGAAACAATATCTTTTCGGCTGACTTAAGATTGTCGCTTGCAAAAAAATCTATCTTTGCAAGTAGTCGTCTTATGGATATATCACTTTACAATCAACAGTAAAAACATTTTTCTATAGTATTGAGCAACTGTTTTTAGTCTTAGGGCTAGTTTGATAACCTTATTTTACTAAAGGATTTTCATTTTCCAAAGAAAATTGGTTCATTTTCTCTTGAGAAAATAGGAATCCATTGGAAAAATAGAGTTTGCAAACTAACACTTAGTTTGAGAAACTCATTTTTTCTAAGGGATTTCTACTTCTCCAAGAAAAATTAGTTCATTTTCTATTGGAAAAATAAGAATAACTTAGAAAAATAGAGTTACCAAACTAGCCCTTAAATAAAAAAATAGTTTATTTGTTAGCACTTAGCAATCTATGGGTGAACCCTTTATCCTTGGTTACGTGCTGTTGTTCATCACCGATATAACAGATTTATGGACGGTTGAACCCTTGGTGTTTGCCTAAAAAAACAGGACATCGTACTTTATCCTTGGTTACGTGCTGTTGTTCATCACCGATATAACAGATTTATGGACGGTTGAACCCTTGGTGTTTGCCTAAAAAAACAGGACATCGTACGTAGTAATTCAACATTACCGATCGATAGTGATATCGACAAATGGATCACACGTCCATTAATTATTTATTTGCATAAAACGGGTCGGACACACACTACTGAATTGAAACTACACACCACTACATTCTAGCTAGCTTGTTTCATCCCACGGCCATACACATCAGACACACAGCTGAACTGAAACTACACACCACTACATTCTAAGCTGGCGTAAGAACCTTCTTTTCAGCCTTTTTGGCAGCTCCGTTGAACTCTCTCAGCCACTTAGCTGAGCGCTTCAGGTAGCGCCTGTAGCCGTCGTCACGGTCGACGTAGATGATGCCGTAACGCTCGGTGTAGCCACTAGACCACTCGAAGTTGTCCAACAGAGACCATGTGAAGTGGCCGCGCACGTCCGCCCCCAAGCTGCATGAAATGGATGCCCCAAGCTTAACCATTAGTTTGAATGAAAATCTAATTAATAAGTACTACCTAAACTAGTGGTAGGTTCTATCCAGCTAGCGTTGCGTTGGTACATACTCTATTGATTCTTTAATAACTGAGATGTGGCGCTGGAGGTAATCTAGCCTCTTGTAGTCCTCCAACGCATCTTGCATGGATAGAGGATTGTCCTTTGTGTCAACGTCCCCGATTCCTGCACACACAAAAAATTGGTCGCCATGTTTTAATAACACCTAGCCAGCAAGCCTAAGGGCGTCCGTAGTAGTTGTCTCAAGTAGCTAGCTGATATAGAGCTGAGATAAAATAAAAATAGTAATTTATCTCATCACTAGTACTTAGTCCTACATGTAATACACTTAGTTTCTTGAAATAATACGTGAAATCTCCTATCTATTTGCTCGTTGTTATCTATTCTCGTTTTCCCATATTTTTTATTTATGTAGGAAAGAGAGGGAATTTAGCTAGTGAAATAGCTAGCCATTAGAGACGCCCTAACATCTCAAGTCCATCCAGGATTTACTGCTTACCGTTCTCGGTGATATAGATAGGCGGGTTTCCGTATTTGTTCTTCATGATCATAAGAAGATCCTTTAGGCCTTTAGGGTACATGTAGATCCATGGATTTCCCATCTGCAAATTATTACAGTAATAAAGCTTAATTATTTATAAAAAAAGAATGCAGATTTGTTCCGCTTTGTTATCAACACACAAAGCATTTGCGTGTCTCTGCAAAAAATATTTCTTGACGATTTTTTTAAAAAACTATCACTTTCAGCATAAAATGCCCTATACAAAAATAAAATTATAGTGTTTAGCGAGGTACGTACAGGAGGACCAATAGAATTCCCGTCAGGTCCAAAGACTGGTTGAACGACACAAGAATAAAAGTTGATTATTAGTATCTGAACGGCACATTTTTTCTTTAATAGAACTGTGAAGCAGTATAGTTATTAGTCCTCAACTATTACTTCTTACTTTCTGCAGTGGCATAGGCGTCGTCGGCGTTGAGCTTAGGTGAGTAGTCTTCTGAGAAGTCGACGTGCTTAGAGAACCTTGAGGTATAGTAATTTATCCCCAATATGTCATAGGAACCCGCTAGCATCGCTTGCTCATTATCCGTGAAGAAAGGTAGCCGTTTCCTCGCTAATGATCTCATGGAGAAGGGGTAGTCACCACGGACCACAGGCTCCAAGAACCATCCTAGGTTTTGATCGAGGGACCTTTCCTGGGCCTGTTCATCGAGAAATGTATTTCCATATGGCACGCGACCCATTACGTCAAACGCAAGCCCAATGCGGCCGTCTGTACCCTACAGTTGGTTCTCAGTCAATAATATAGGAGTACATATTGTAGTACGTACTGCTAACGATTAATTTAGAAGAGTGTGTTGTCACCTTGTAATTCTTGTTGTAGAGGTCAACAGTCATAGCGTGGGCTCGAAGGATGTTGTGGCCAGCAATGTATGGTTCGGTGAGTGAGTTAGCAATAGGCTGAGCACATTTTTCTCCTGGTGAGCACCGTCCAGGGGCAAAAACTCCCGTTCCGTACGAAAAGGTTGTAAATGTCTGTGGCTCGTTAAAGGTCAACCAATTCTTCACCTTGTCACCGAAGTTCTCAAAGCACACCTTAGCGAAGTCTGTGTAATCCTTTCTAAAAAAATTGCAAACCTGAATCACATCAAAAGTTGCCCTATTGTTTGGCTGATTAAATAGTTATGTTAGCTGATTGACACTTCAATGAATGACTATGTATAGAACTATGTTTCAAATCTGAAGAGACATATTTTCAGTTGGCCATTGAGTTTTCCCTAATACTTAGATATCATTAACGTTAACAGATGGCACCGTATATATCATTCAAAGTTCTTATAGTACTTACACAATCCTGTCGCCTAAAAAGCCACCGTACTTGTCTTCCAGTGCTTGAGGGACGTCCCAATGAAAAATTGTTACAAATGGCTCTATTCCTGAGTTGCAATAAATAAATAATGGTTCGTGAAAACTTTTGCACAGTGGATTAGAATCTTCCTTAATTAATTAATTAATTAAGCTGCTAAATGCGCCAAGAAGAAATTTTTTTTGGTTGTTACCGTTCTCTATCAATAAGTTGATGAGCTTTTTGTAGTACTTGATGCCGGCCTGATTAATACCTCCTTCGAGCGTTCCCTCTAAAATTAAAACCTTTTTAGAACCATAACCAAAATCTAACAGATCTGATTGAATGCATCTTAGTTGTCGAGATCATCTTTACTGTTTGTACGTCACAAACTTATTGTACGTAGGAAAAATATATTTGGTTATTTTACCAACTACGTACTCGGCAGTATTCTGGACCAAGAGATGGAGAATCTGTACGCGTCCATGCCTATTTCCTTTAGCAATCTGACATCCGCCTGGCAGTCAAAAGTACTAACATAAATGACGATGACAATATATATTAGCACTCATATATGAAGTTAGAAGTGCACATATATATATATATATATATATATATATATATATATATATATATATATATATATATATATATATCCCTTAGTTCTTTTTTTATTGAAGCTAACTGCATATATATAATAGAACGATTATTATATATGTCCATGGCATCTCAGTTCTTACAGGGTACATATGATAGGAATTGGCTCCAGTGTCCCCATTGCTTCCGTCCAGTATCCAATCTATTGATATGCACATGAAAGGGAAGGAAAATAGTAAGGTCATCATCACTTAAAACTGCATCTTATCGTTGGTACATATACAACCATCTACGTGCTTTATTATTGTAAACAACTTCAAAGGAATATTTGCTGTATGTTACCCGGATAATTGTGGCAGAAGTGATCCCAATTGCTTGGCCCCTTCCCATCTTCATTCCAGGCGCCCTCAATCTACACACACACATAGATGACATGTATAATGCATGATTTTCTTTATGGTATTATTAGTTATTATGACATGTATAATTTCGTTTCAGCTAACAAATAAAGACATGGTCATTTTTCCGTTGTAGAGAAACAAATTAAAGTTAAATTAGTGTACTTGGTATGCTGCGGTGGCGGCACCAAAGATGAAGCTAGGAGGAAACCAGTCCCTTTTAGGGATTTGCCATGGCATAAGCTTTCGGCTTGCAAGCAGCTGACTGCTTATCCTTTGTGCTCGTGACCTAAGCCTGAGTCTCTTGTTTCTGTTTTGTGATGAACAAGGTTGGTGCCTTGGAAAATTCTCATTGTTGGGTCCTACTATGTGGCTTCTATGGGCAGTGTGATTCGTGGCAGCAGCAACAAGTGGAGCCATGTCTTGATAGCTGGCTAAAGTTTTTTGAGCTGCTTTGCTTTGCTTGTGTCGTAGGATAGGCTGATCGATGATGCAAGTGTCGTGTATTTATAGCCCAAACGTGTGCCCTAGGATAGGCTGATGATACAATACAAGTGGAGCCCGTGGCAAAAGATGCCAACTATTATTTATTTTGCCTTCACGTGAAGTGCACGGGTCCACACACCACATGGCTCCGTCTCCTGCAGCCTGCCTACACTACAGTCTAGTATACAGAACCGCACCAAACATGAAGTAGGCGAGGAATGCAGGCTACACATAGCAGAGCCGCACCAAAAACGTGAAGCAGGCGAGGAAGCCGCCGAATGGTTAAATTTGAAATGAATGGTTAAATTTTTTTTAGGGCGTCTAAACGGATGGACCGAATTAGTCGTCTCTACAAACTGTAGTCAGCAAAACTTCCACAAAAAATATTAGTTCGACTAGTAACTTGCCTATTCGATCTAAACAGACACCAACTCATGCTCGTAAATATAAATAAAATCATATGTTTAAACTATTGCTAGTTTAGTACAGTGAAAGAGATAACGGTGAAGCGATCTGAGCAGCTGACAGGTGAGTCAGTGTGCATGCCAGAAGGAATTCCATGCAGAGAAGGATCCGCTGTGCCGCGTATCCCTATGGCACGTTTGTGATGCTCACATGGCCAATAGTTTGTGCATGCGTGCAGTCAAAATATTTTAGTTTCAAGGGTACCACCGTAGAAGCCAGCCAGCGTAGAGGATCACCGGTTCTCGAGTGACATCATCCTTTACGTGTCATCGTCGTTGAAAGTACCTTCTCTAAAAAAAGCCTCCATAAAAGAATAAGCAGTTCAATGAGTTTGATATAAATAACTGCTCCGTAATAAAATAGTACTCCCTGCGTTCCAAAATAATATTCGTTTTAGAATGCTAATAGATTCGTATAATATTTGATATATATGTTTTATATATGTGTATAGGTTCATTGTCATCGATTTCAATATAAACAAAAAAACAAGAGTCATATTAGGATGAAGTGAGTACTTGCTTTAGAGAATTAGTGGGTTCATATAATATATGATATATGTATTTCGTGTGTATATATATATATATATCTAAATTTATTATCATCCATCTAAATTGTTGGAAAATTAATAGGGCCTAAGATTAATTTAATAATGCAGTATAAAACGAAAAACTCAGATGTACTGGCAGATAATATCCACGACATTAGAACAGAACAAATCTGAACTAACTCAACAAGATTAACACTTAAAAAAAGAATCGACAACGGATCTAACCATAAGATCGTTGCAAGGAAAATGGACCCCGGGCCATTTGGCTAATTGAGTTTTGCTGTTTGATGATCGACACAATCCGTGAACTAATAAGTTTTCTAGTGTTTGTGTTTGTAGTTCACAGGATGCAAGATTAACTTGGACTAAGGAATTGAGGAAAGCAACACCTCAAAAGAAGACATTAAAAAGATCCAAGAAAAGTCCAAGTGTGCTGCCTACGGACTGTCTGTGCGTGGAGCACAGGACTGTCAGGTGGCACACCGGACTATTCGGTGCCCACACGCCGGACTGTCCGGTGCACCAGGGAACCACAGCCCAACGGCTAGTTCCAGGTGGCACCCGGAGAGAAGACCATCGGACTGTCCGGTGTGGAAAGCCTGCGGCGCCAACGGTCACCTGCTCTGACAGGGCAACGGCTAGACACACTGGACAGGCTACAGTGTGTTGTCCGGTGCACCAACGGACTGTCCGGTGTGCCGCAGAGAAGCAACAACTTTTCTCCAACGGCTCTATTTGTGTTGGGGGCTATAAATACACCCCCCAACCGGCCATTTCCAAGTGTGGGAGCCCAAGAGACATACCAAGGCATATAGTAGACATTCCCAAATGCTCTTACACCCAAGTGCTTAATAGAATCACTCGGTGATTAGCGTAGGTGCTTTGCGAAGTGTTTAGGTTAGTTAGACCGCTTTAGCGCTTGCTCTAGGTGAACCCTAGTTAGTTGAGTGAGTTTTGTAAAACCACACAACCCCACAGCTCTTGCGTGAGCCGTTGTAATTGTACCAAGTGGGGCGAGTGTCTTGCGAGACCGTGACAACCGCGTTTGTGTCACGGCCGCCACCGTGTACCAGAGGGAACGAGGCCCGCGGCGTTTCGGCCGGAAGCTCGATAGTGGAGACGGCGTGGAGCGTCCGAGAGGAGCCAGAAGCGGAGCTGATATGACCACGCCATTAAGCAATACGTTACAACCCCCAAGTCATACTACATCAACTCAAGTACAACCAACATCATTCACCAACCCAAGTCTTTGATGGACCAATTACACGTAGCCGAGCTAAGAAGCTACAACAAGAGGTGCACACGCTACTTTATGAATTTCAATTAAACACTAATGAGAACTTTATGCTACCTAAGTCAAGTATGTTGATATTACTTAGGTTCACCAAAGAGGAAGGACAAAACATATTAAAGGCGAATTAGCAAGAAGAGCTATGTCCGAGTCAGTCCAGCGCAACAGAACCGTCCAGAAGAAACAGTCATATCTTTTGATTCCCAAAAGCTATGAAGGCCCATAAGTACTTTTTGGAAAGCTCTTGAAGTCTAGTTTCTAATGCTTCTAAAGCCGACTTAATCAAATCTACTAGAAAGGCAGCTGACCTAATTTAGTGCTGACTGGTCAGAAGGTCAACAGTCTGCTTGATGACCAAGTTTTCGTATTAAACTGCATCATTCTACGAAGTTTCATTAAGCATGCTATACATGGTGAGAAAGATTATCAAGTCAGCTTTCCAACGCATCCAGCCCCACGTCATTTGGAGATTCCTAGAAGAAGTTATTGTCAAAATACTGAAGGCTGCGCAGAAGTCAAACAACCACACAGAAATTAGCTCTGTAGATCTCCCGAAGAGGCTCCTTCACATCAGCACGTGAAAATACTTTTGTTTCGTGTTTATACCTCGCTAAGGCTGATTGTTACTAGTATAAATACCCCCTATGTCTATGATGTAAGGCAGCTTTGGATAATCTAAAATAGAACCCCTTTGTTCAGCTGTGTGCTAACAAATATTGAGAGTGATCTCTACCCCTTTGCTCTTGTGAATTCCTTCGCGGGATTGCAGAAGCGGCGGCTTCATCCGCTCCCAAGTGGTGCTCCTACTCCCTTCGAGGTCTCCTCGATTGATTGTAGGCTATGTTGGTTGGTTCTTTGAGAGTGAGGTTGGGCGAATCCTCGATTCAGGCTGCCGGTTAAAGACGGTGGTTGGCTTCGAGTTTTATTTGTCAGGTTGCACTAGTTATCGCTGCTTGCAGCAAGTTATCTTGTCTTCTTTGAAGCTAGTTATCTAAAGATTGATTCTACGTCGTGAAGATCGGGCATCGTGACGCATCATCTGGTATCAAAGCCTCAGTTGCCACGGTAGGATTCTTTACCCTTAGCTACATATATTTTGTGTTCGTCCTATCCACCAAAAGCCATAAAATATTTTGCCATAGCCCTTTGTTTCAATCTGTTGTTCCAGTGAGTTTTGTTAAGTTTCAGTCCTTAGAATCTTTGTTTAGTTGCTGGTCACTCTATCCTTTGTGTTTCCTTTGAGCCTCTTATATATATCTGAAAATATCCACAAAAAGAAAAATCTGAAAACTCTCATCATTTCCTTCACGTTAACTTTGATCCTATTTAAGTTATAGCTGCTGGTTGAGTTCTTTGTTAATTATTATAAAGTGTGTAATATCATATCAGATCTCTGTGTTTAGCTCTATAAAAAAAGAGTATAAAAAAAAGTGCCAAAAAAGTGTTGAATAAGATTGTGAAAGAAAAGTAGAACAATCAATTTGTTTATGTGCACAAGTGCTGAAAGTTTTATCAAGTTGTTCAACCAGTTTGCTATTGTCATTTGGTGCAAAATTTTGGTTGGATCTGATTGCAACACTTGCATTCCAATCATACTCCTTGTCTGCATCAAATCTGAAATTTCTTGCGCGTGTGTTTGATCTATTTACATCACTCGTATCTTGTGGTCAGCACTAGGCAGGGAACTTCTAGTTGGATGGTTATTTAACTTTACAACAACTAGGATTCAGATTGCATCCCTTGTTTATTATTCCCCACCAAGCTCCACATATAAGCCATCGTAATCGGTACTCTGGTCTTGTATTCGCTTAACCACCACTTTCTTGTTACCACCACACATTTTCTTGCAACCCGTAGTGAACTCATAAGAGCTTTGGTTGGTAAGAGTGGTGAGGTTGTGAGATTCTATATAGCTTCATATTCCACCTATATTTGTTGCCTTGTCGCCACTAATTTCACAGGAAGATGGATCCCAACGTTGAGATTGAAGAATGTGTCACCATGATACAATTGAATGAGCTCAAACAAAGCATAGAAGCCAAGCAAGATCTGTTGGCACAAGATCTTCAGACACTTATGGCTGAAATCAGAGGTTGTCATCGACTCCCTGACGGTGTAAGAAACCATGATGAAGATGGGGAAGAAGGTGAAGGAAATTATTCTAGAAGGGCAAGTGAACATGGGAGGAGAAATCAAGGTGCTGCACGTGGTAGAGGAAGAGGTCGGAATCGAAGAAATGATGACAATGAGGAATCTGGATTTGGGAATGTTGATGATCAGTCCCAACATCGTTATGGTCGTCGTCATCATAGAGGCGTCAACCAAGAAGAGAGATTTGGGAAACTTAAGTTCACCCTGCCAAAGTTTGATGGTAGATCTGATCCTGAAGATTATTTCATATGGGAATTGAAGGTGGAGAAAATCTTCCGCCTACATAATTATTTAGAGGAGAAGAAACTTGCAATGACATCTCTTGAGTTTGAAGGATATGCTCTGATTTGGTGGGAGCAACTTCTTCGTGATCGTGAAGAAGATGGAGAGGACCCTATTATTACTTGGCAAGAGATGAAGCGAGAAATGAGAATTCGTTTTGTGCTGAAGCATTATCGGCGTGATCTTTTTGATAAATTGCAGAATTTGAGGCAAGGAAGTTTCTCTATTGAGGAGTATTATAAGGAGATGGAGAAGGCCATGATTAGAGCCAATGTGTATGAAGACGAAGAGCAAATCATTGCACGTTTCATGGCTGGGTTACACCGCAACATTTAGCGTATTGTTGAGTTTCAGCTGTACCAAAGTCTTATTGATTTGGTACATCAAGCCACCAAAGCTGAACGCCAGCTGCAACAAGATGCTAAGAGCAGCAAGCCCTTGTCATATGGTGCACGAACCATGACTGGAGGAAGCAAATCGATCTCAAGGTTTACTGTTGCATCCTCAGTGACAAAAGGTTCAACTGGAGGCTTGCGATCCAATATTCAAGGCAATTCTAGTGGAAAGAACGGTGCTGCTCCAAACATGAGTTATAAACCAGCAGCATCCACTTCAACATCAGTGTGTTCAACAGCCAAGAGTAGTGGTATTCAGTGCTTCAAGTGTGGAGGTTGTGGTCAGGTCATAAAGGAGTGTCCAAATAATCGTGTGATCCTTGTGACTGATGATGGAGAATATACATCAGCTAGTGAAGAGGAAGCTAAAGCAGGAAATGAAGATGACATTGATAAATCTGAAGAACATACGGGATGTGAATTTGAGCATGGCACTACTCTTGTGGTTACACAAATCTTGAGTGTTCAAATGAAAGAAGCTGAAATTGGACAGCGACATAATCTTTTTCAAACACGAGCAAAAGTGCAAGACAAAGTAGTAAAGATGACCATTGATGGAGGGAGCTGCCATAATCTTGCAAGTCGTGAGATGGTTGAAAAGCTTGGTTTGAAGTTGCAGCGACACCCTCATCCATATCATGTCCAATGGTTGAATGAATCAAGAGATATCAAGATTGGTTATAAGGTGAAAGTTCCATTCAAGATTGGAGAGTATGTTGACACAGTGGAGTGCGATGTTGCACCCATGTCTGTGTGTGCAATATGACCGATATTCTCATCATTGTGGAATAACAAATCAATACACGCTAGATCTGAAAGGGAGAAAGTTTGTACTCAAGCCTATGACCCCTCAACAAATCATGGCTGAACATTTACAAAAGAAAACTGAAATTAGTGCAGCAAGTAAAGGAGGAGAAGAGCAAAAGAAATTAAGTGACATCCATAATTCAGTGAGTGAGTGCTACAAGCCAAATTCAAAAGAAAAAAAGAAAGAAGAGGGAGAACATCTAGTTATGCTAGCCACAAAATCTGAGCTGAGAGATGTGAGGGACAACCCATATTAAGTGCTCTTTGTACTTGTGAGCAAAGATGTTTTGATTTCTTCTAACGACATAACATCTCTTCCTAGTGTTCTGGTTGATTTTTGTAGGACTTTGAGGATGTGTTTCCACAAGAAACACCGGCTGGACTACCTCCAATTTGTGGGATTGAGCGTCAAATTGATCTCATTCCATGGGCTTCACTTCCTAACCGTCCACCATATCGAACCAATCCTGAAGAAACTAAGGAGATACAAAGGCAAGTGCAAGAACTTCTTGATAAAGGTTTTGTTCGTGAAAGTTTAAGCCCTTGTGTTGTTCCTGTGATTTTAGTACCAAAAAAAGATGGATCTTGGAGGATGTGTGTTGATTGGAGAGCTATAAATAATATTACCATTCGCTATCGCCATCCTATTCCACGGCTATATGGAAAGGGAATAGAAGTGGATGAATCCAAGGAGAAAGCAATCAAGGATTGGTCAGCTCCAATGAATGAAAGAACCAATATGGAAGCCTCCAAGCGTGCTGCTTATATAAAAAAGATACATGAGAAGACCAATGAAGCAATTGAGCTCAAAGCAGTGCGCAAGGCTGCAAGTATGAACAAGCATAGGAAGAAAGTGTTATTTGCACCGAAGGACGTGGTTTGGATTCACTTGCGCAAAGAGCATTTTTCTGATCAGCGCAAATCCAAATTGATGCCACGAGGGGATGGTCCATTGTGTATTCTTGCCAAGATCAATGATAATGCATACAAGATAGATCTTCCACCAAGCTATGGCGTGAGCAACACGTTCAATGTTGCTGACCTCTTACCATTTACAAGTCAAGACACTTCAGAGTTGAGGACGACTCCTTTTCAAGGAGAGGAGGATGATATGACCACGCTAATAAGCAATACATTACAACCCCCAAGTCATACTACATCAACTCAAGTATAACCAACATCATCACCAACCCAAGTCTTTGATGGACCAATTACACGTAGCCGAGCTAAGAAGCTACAACAAGAGGTGCACGCGCTACTTTATGAATTTCAATTAAACACTAATGAGAACTTTATGCTACCTAAGTCGTGTATGTTGATATTACTTAGGTTCACCAAAGAGGAAGGACAAAACATATCAAAGGCGAATCAGCAAGAAGAGCTATGTCTGAGTCAGTCGAGCACAACAGAACCGTCCAGAAGAAACAGTTATATCTTTTGATTCCCAAAAGCTATGAAGGCCCATAAGTACTTTTTGGAAAGCTCTTGAAGTCTAGTTTCCAATGCGTCTAAATCCGACTTAATCAAATCTACCAGAAAGGCAGCGGACCTACTTTAGTGCTGACTGGTCAGAAGGTCAACAGTTTGCTTGATGACCAAGTTTTCGTATTAAACTGCATCATTCTACGAAGTTTCATTAAGCATGCTATACATGGTGAGAAAGCTTATCAAGTCAGCTTTCCAACGCATCCAGCCCCACGTCATTTGGAGATTCTTAGAAGAAGTGTGTCAAAATACTGAAGGTTGCGCAGAAGTCAAACAGCCACACGAAAATTAGATCTGCAGATCTCCCGAAGAGGCTCCTTCACATCAGCACGTGAAAATACTTTTGTTTCGTGTTTATACCTCGCTAAGGCTGGTTGTTACTAGTATAAATACCCCCTATGTCTATGATGTAAGGCAGCTTTGGATAATCTAAAATAGAACCCCTTTGTTCAGCTGTGTGCTAACAAATATTGAGAGTGATCTCTACCCCTTTGCTCTTGTGAATTCCTTCGCGGGATTGCAGAAGCGACAGCTTCATCCGCTCTCAAGTGGTCCTCCTACTCCCTTCGAGGTCTCCTCGATTGATTGTAGGCTGTGTTGGTTGGTTCTTTGAGAGTGTGATTGGGCGAATCCTCGATTCAGGCTGCCGGTTAAAGACGGTGGTTGGCTTCGAGTTTTATTTGTCAAGTTGCACTAGTTATTGCTGCTTGCAGCAAGTTATCTTGTCTTCTTTGAAGCTAGTTATCTAAAGATTGATCCTACGTCGTGAAGATCCGGCATCGTGACGCATCAGGAGCACCACTTGCACGTGGAGAAGGCCCGCGGCCTCTACGGAGTTACTCGACCGAGGTGCTTGGCCCTCGCGTGGGCTTCCCTTTGCGTAGGGGCACCAACGAGGATTAGTAGGGACCTTGCGTGGTTCCGGATACCTCGGTAAAAATACTGGCATCATCCACGAGAGTTTGCTTCTCTACTTTGCTCTTTAAGTTTCCGCATTTATATTAAGCATTTAAGTTTCAATCTTGTATGCATACTTATTTAGTGTAGATTGAAACTTAGCCATTGCGGTAGAGATAGCAACACTTAGACAAAACCTAATTTGCACATTCTAGTTTGACTATTTGCATAGGTTTTGCTCTAGGGATTTATTTGTGGCCTAGTTTAGCGAAAGTTTTAGAAGTCCTAATTCACCCCCCTCTTAGGCGTCACCTATTCCCTACAACCGTCATCGCAATAAACTGAAAATGCAGATTTACTCACAGTGATTTCCACGAGTGCTGAAAAAGAACCCGAGCGGACGTGCGCGAAGCACTTCCTAGAAACCTGATTTGTCGGCACCAGTGCAGGTCATCAAAACAGCGGCGGTGGTTCAGAGATACCGCTCTCCCTTGATCTGCTGCACGGCAGACGAAGGGACGGCAGGGCAGAGTAATGACAGCGCTGAGAATTGAGAAGAAGAGGACGAGTCGGTTGCTATTCGCCTATCTCCTCCGACTGAAGGACGTCTACCCATTATAGACGGGCCACCGCAACTGCTTGATTCGATCTGCTATATTCCAAGAACCACCCCCTAGAATATCTCAACATGCAACCTCCTAGAGATCTCGCACGTAACGTGCGTGCTAATTACTCCTGGTTGACGTGACAGTCTAGGTGTGATATTTGATAACCAAATAAACAAAATGCAAAAAATAAACTGCCGTTCAGAAATGTCACGACGCGACCGCGCATCATCGCAAGTCACAACTCACGCGAAAAATAACGCGAAAAAACACGAAACGCGAGCGAGCGCGCGCATGTGGCAGCCCCCATAGCCCTTTATTTGTCTCTTATGAAGAGTATGGAACACTCCCACATATAAGGTGGTTCTCTCCTACTTAAATGGGCAATATGGGACTAAAGTCTCACACCATCTCTACACACCACCTTGGCTTCCTTATTGAATTGGGCCACACACTAGTGAGCCTAATTCCAACAATCCCCACCAAAGCCAAGGTCTCCAATTGACTCAATCTCTACGCTTTCATATACCAGCTTTACAGTGCAGATCTGATACGGGTTGAGCTAAACCTTGCAGTACAGGATTCACCTCCTCACGACTTTGCAATGGACAAAGCCTTGAATTGCTAGTCTTGTGTAAATTGGTTTCACCTATAGGCATCACTGATACTAGGCCGCCTAAAGCCATGCCTCTAATTGGAGCGTTACGGTCATGCTCCTGTGACTTTTAGTTAATTTATTTGAGATTACCCACATCTCATAGACTATGACCTCACAGTCAAACTCATATAGATATATTCTTACAAGTGTACCCTGCAGGACAGTACCTTGCCTGTTACAGGCCTCAGAATACATTAAGACAAAAGTCAACCTCCCTTGCAGTACTAAGATTATGCATCTTCTAGCGGGAAACGAGTAAAATAATGTACTCTCTTGTTATACAAAACAATTTGTTCTTCTCAATTACTAATTCACGGGGTCTCCGATCACATAGATTCGGTTACCACTGTATGATAACATCACGTGGGCTTCAATCCTATCTCCCTTGATGCTTCATCAATCACAGCACGTGCTAATCCCTTTGTAAAAGGGTCTGCCAAGTTTCGAGCAGTATTAATATAATCTACGACGATCTCTCCAGTATTTGCCAAATGCCTTACTGATTTGATACGTCATTTCACATATCTTGAGAACTTTGCATTTTGCTTTGCATTGCCTACAATTGTGATCACGCTTTGATTATCACAATGCAACGGAATGGCTGGTACCGGCTTATCAACCATTAGCAAGTCCATCAAGAGCTCTTTCAACCACTCTGCCTCAGTAGTGGCTGACTCAAGTAGTGCTACAAGTTTCGCCTCCATAATAGACTTAGTTAAGATAGTCTGCTTACGAGACCTCCAAGAAACTACATCCCCACCAATTATGAATACATATCCACTTGTGGCCTTGATCTCAACTGCATCTGAGATCTAGTTGGAATCACTATACCCTTCAAGTACAGCAAGGTACCTAGTATAGTGAAGTCCATACGCAGACGTACCTCTCAAGTATCTCATTACACGTTCTAGTGCACACCAGTGATCGCTTCCTGGATAGAAGTGAATCTGCTCAATTTGCTCACAACAAACGAGATATCAGGTCTGGTTGCACCAACAAGGTACATGAGGGAACCAATAATTTGGGAGTACCTTAACTGATTAATTCCTTGTCTTCTGTTCTTGTAAATCTTTAGACTAGGATAAAAAGGTGTTGGAGAATCTTTGGAATCAGAAAACCCAAAGTTGTTTAGAATGTTCTCCACATAATGAGATTGTTTCAGAATAATCCCATTCTCACCCTTAATCAGTTTTATGTTTAATATAACATCTGCCTCTCCCAAATCCTTCATATAAAAATTTTGAGATAAAAATGATTTCACATCATTTATCACATCAATACCAGTCCCAAAGATTAGTATGCCATCCACATACAAGCACAATATTACTCCCTTACCACCTACAAACCGATAGTACACTCAAGTGTCAGCTTCATTTACCATAAAGCCTACTGACGTCAGAGTTCTATCGAACTTCTCATGCCATTGCTTTGGCGCCTGCTTGAGGTCATATAAGAATTTCCTTAGTCTACACACCATGTTCTCCTGTCCATGTGTCACAAATCCCTCTAGCTGCTTCATATAGATCTCCTCGTCAAGCTCACCATTAAGGAAAGATGTCTTCACATCCATTTGATGGATGAGTAGATCATGACTCACAGCAAGTGCTATTAGCACACGAATTGTGATCAATCTGGCAACTGGTGAATAGGTATCAAAATAATCATCACCTTTCTTTTGGGTAAATTCCTTGGCCACAAGTCTAGCCTTGTATTTATCGACAGTACCATCTGGTTTCAGTTTTTTTCTTAAATATTCATTTACATCCCACAAGTTTACACCCAACTGGCAGGTCACATATTTCCCAAGAACCATTTGTTAGAATGGACTCCATTTCATTATGGACTGCCTCCTTCTAGCGCTCTACATCTGGTGATGCATATGCCTCTGTAAGGGTTTTTGGTGTATCATCAACAAGATAAACAATAAAGTCATCACTAAAGGATTTTTAGTCCTTTGTGCTTGCTCCTACGAGGAGCTACCATACTGTTATCCTCAATGCGTTGTTCAGAATAAGCAGGAGGTAAAGAAACTGGATTAGGTTCAGGAGTATAACTAGTAGATGCCTCGCTACGTGCTGCAACTCTATCCTTCATAGGGAATATATCTTTGAAAAAGGAGGCATCACGAGATTTAGTCACGGTGTTAACATGCACATCTAGAAAATCAGATTTAATCACCAGAAATCTATAGGTTGCACTATTATGCGCATATCCTAGAAAGACAATCAACGGTTTTTGGTCCCAGTTTACGTTTCTTGCACGCATGCACATTAACTTTGGCTAAACAACCCATGCACGCAGAAATCCAAGAGTAGGCTTTCTACCTTTCCATCCTTCATAGGGTGTTTTATCACCCTTAGCAGATGGAACTCGGTTTAGAACAAAGCATGTGGCCAAAATAGCTTCGCCCCACCATGACTTAGATAAACCAGAACTATCCAACATGGCATTAACCAAGTCTCTCAAAGTTTGGTTTTTCCGTTGAGCCACCCCATTTGATTGAGGCGAGTAGGGAGCTGTTGTCTCGAGGATGATTCCATGTTCCGTACAGTATTCACCGAATTCATTAGAAAGATACTCCACTCCTCTATCAGACCTAACCCGTTTAATTTTATTTTCTAGTTGGTTTTCTACCTCTGCCTTATAGATCTTAAAACAATTAAGTGCCTCTCCTTTCGTCTTAACAAGATAGAGCTGGCAATATCTAGTAGCATCGTCAATTAATATAATAAAATATTTCTTAGCTGCTCTCATCAAAATTCCATTAATTTCACACAGATCTGAGTGAATGAGATCTAAAGGTGCCAGACTTTTATCTTCCACGCTCTTAAAAGGTTTACGTGGTAGCTTAGCTTGCACACAAGCATGCCACTCCTAACAACAGGAATTTTCGGAATCAAATTAAGCCTAGACAATTGGATAATGCGATCAAAACTAATTTGACAAAGTTGAGAGTGCCAAACAGCAGCCTCGCCTACATTCAATTTAGAATATGAAGCTAAGTTTGCCACATTATTACAATCATCAGGCACTAAAAGGTGGAACAAACCACCACTGTCATAACCTTTGCCAATAAACAAACCAAATTTTGAGAGAATAAACTTGTTCGACTCAAACACTAACTTAAAGCCATCACGACATAATATAGAACCACTAATAAGGTTCCTATTTATTCCAGGAACGTGCTACACATTCTTCAAAGAGAGAGTCTTTCCACTGGTCAACTTCAGATCAACTCTTCCTATTCCATGTACAACATCCCTTGACCTATTGCCCATCAAGATGGCGCTACTGTCGGTAGTCTGCTAAGAAGAAAATAAGTTTAGATCAGAACAAACATGTACATTGGCTCCAGTGTCTAACCACCAATCGGTGGATTGACATGCTAAAAGAATCTGAGGGACATACCCAGAATTCCCAGCATCAGCAATAGCCACATTTGCAGTTTTCTGACCATCAACTTTCTTGCCCTTCCTATTATGGCATTTTTTGGTTATGTGACCAGATTCACTGCACACAAAGCAAGTCAGGTATGCAAGGTTTTTCTTCTTCTTCTTAAAATCAGTGTTCTGGTTGGCCTTTGGTTTCCAGTTTGTCTTGTTTTTGTTTTTCCCACCAGATTTGCCTTCAACCACGTTGGCATTAGAGGTACCACTATCCATTGGACCAGAACGGGGTACATCCTTAGATCTTGCCTTCTCCTCAACATCAAGAGTAGCAATTAGACTTTCAACAGTCATTGCCTCCTTCTTGTGTTTGAGAGCCATGGCAAAATTCCTCCAAGTAGGAGGTAATTTGGCAATGATGTCACCAACCACGAACTTGTTAGGCAAGACATAGTCAAAGTGTGCAAGTTCCCCCACCAGAAGCTAGATTTCATGAGCCGGTTCCACGACTGAACGGTGATCGACCATCCTGTATTCATGGTACTGCTCATTAACATAAAGTTCACGTCCAGCATCTGATTCAGTATACATTCGGTCCAAGGTCTCCCATAAATCATGAGCCACTTTGTGGTGCATGTGTATGTCATATAGTTGATCTGACAACAGTGTCAAGATACAACCAAAATAGGTTTCATTATCTGACTCGAAGTTACGGTTCTGCTCCTCAGTGAGAGGAAGAACTAGGGAAATCACCCACCAGATCCTCAATGACATGAGCCAGAATTTTACCCTAGTCTACCATCTCTTAAAGTTTTGACCACCAGCAAACCGATCAGGTTATAGTGCATCCGAAGGTCCAGCCATGTTAATTTTATCAGGTTTCTGGATTGTTGGAAAATTAACAAGGCCTAAGATTAATTTGATAATGCAACATAAAATGAAAAACCAAGATGTACTGGCAGATAATATCCACGACATTAGAACAGAACAGATCTGAACTAACTGAACAAGATTAACGCATAAAAGAAGAATCGACAATGGATCTGTAACACCTCAAATCCATCAATTAAAAGTATGATAATATTAGTTGCTAAAACTAGTAGAGAGGAGATGATTTTAGAATAAAAGAAAATAATGATATATATATAACTTTTGAATAAATTAAAGATTTAAACAAGTGTTTGATGCATTCATTTTTGGTGCATGATTTATTTATTTGTTACTGAACTACAACAACTTTATTTTAAATTAATCTCTTTTGCGACACCCAATTTACATGAACAATAGATTTTTGGCCTAAAATTCTTTTGATAGTCGAGTATTTTGTTTTTGAAAATAATATTATTGGATTTATTCAGAATTTTGGAATATATAAATATATATGTAATATGTTGTTTAGAAAAAGAATTAAAAAAAGACAAATCTGAAACGCTTAACGTGATGAACGCTTCATCTCCCTCTCATTGGTTGCAATGTGGGCCCCACATGACATTTACTAACAATTTTGTCAATGGGGACTTAAGGATTTGAGCTAGGGATCAAGGTGAACGTACTCAAGTTCTAGGTGAGGGCTGAAATTCAGCAATCTGAATTTCAGATTTTCCCTAGAGAGCTTCCACTTGGATGGCCTTTTTGGGGATTTTAATCAAATATCTTGGCCAAACTTTTATAACAATTATTGTAGCTTAATTAGTGCATTTCAAATTTTATAATTGGCCCAAGCCATGATTCCATGTTTTTCATGGTCTTTTACCAATTTCTTCCTTTCTACTTAAATGGCATAATTAGGGTTGTTCTAGGGTTTAAACATTTTCCCATTTTGAATGCATGATATGATTTAGGCATGAGTCTTAGGACAAAAGAATTAGTTAATTTTTTGCTCTCAAGTTTTTGGTGTCTTTTGCTCAATTTGATTCACATGAAATAATAGTTCTTGAGTTAGCACTGAGAAGAATTCTTGGAATTACTGGGGTGTTACATATTGTTTATCACTTAGTAACTCTGTTTTAGCATGAAATCTAAATTATAATTAATCACTTGGTTAATTTTGTACCAAACACATAAAGACTTTGGAAAATCATAACTCGTAAACCGTAACTCTGAATTTATTGATTCTTGTTCCTATGATCTCATTACAATGTATAGAATAATATCATGCATTACATCTCTCTGTTTGGTGCGATGATTAATTTCCCTTGTACCATGTTTGTTTGTATTGTGGCGAGTAGACGAGCTGGTGACCGAGGATCCAAGTGTTTAGCAGGTAGAAGTTGCTGAGCAGGAGCTCATTAAAGGAAAGTTGTGCCCTTGACCACTTTTATTTACCCAATAATGTCCTCTATAATCACTTTGGCATGCATAGGCTTAATTTTGATGGGACCCAATAGGTCACCCTAGTTTGGTCATCTTTACACCTTGTTTATCCCTGAATTTTTGAGTAGTCTTTGCTATTGCTATATATGGTTTTGGGTGTTGAGATAACTATTACACATGGTCATTATTTATTACTATTGTTCTATTCTGTTCATGATAATACTATTATGTTAATTGGAACATGGAGCTTAACTTGAGAAACACGTGCCACCACAAGGGTGGAATGGGACACCCTTGGCTGACTAATTAGGAAAGCTAGTGGAGGTCTACCTTACCCAAAAGAGGCAAGGGCAGTAGGGGAGTTGGTGTGTATGGAGGTTCTCGGGTTGATTTTGCTGCGATGGTGATTAGACGGAGGATTCCTACATTATGCTTTAGAAACTATAGCGGATTTTTCGAAGCTAGTGGAACTTTGTAAAGGCCTCGTAGTGTTACCCTACCTCACTTCCTTGGTAGAGGTGTATGGGGTCCGTACAACCCCGTGGAAATTGGGTAACAAGACTTGTGGGTAAAGGGTCAAACCTCTGCAGATTGTAAAACCGGTATACTAGCCGTGCTCACGGTCATGAGCAGCTCAGGACTCTCACATGATTAATTTATGGAGTTAAATTCAATTTGTCATTTGCATCGCATTGTGGTTTATTATTAATTTTGATCTATTATTACTCTGGTTTGGTATTTACTTACATTTAGTAACTGTTAATAAAACTTGACCAACTTATTAAAAGCAATGCTCAACTTTAACCCTTATTTATTGATCAGCCTTACACTTCACATGAGCTCCCACCTTTGGTGAGTTCATGCACATTATTCCCCACAACTTGTTGAGCTCTGATCTTTAGCCCACCCTTGCGATATATAAACCCCCCCATAGGAGAAGAACAGGTGGTCTAGGAGGAGCCTTACAACGAGGAGTATGAGCTTATCTAGGTGGTGTCTCCGAGTCAGCTTTATGGCGCCAAGGATTAATGTTTAGTTCGCTTTATTGTTATCATTTATTTTTGTAAGACTTCTGCTATGTAATAATGATACGTGTGAGATTTATCTCTATAGACTTTGTCATTATATGTGATGTTCTTCATTGGCGCACATAAGAGACGCGCCCGGCTTTATCCCTTAAATGCGGGTGTGCCAAATTCACATACACATGAATTTCCAAATCACCTCATTCCAGTATTACAACAATAATTCACCAACTTCATAAACTTACTCAAAACTTGATTAAAAATAAATTCAATTTTTTGGGGTTGTCTTCAACCTTAGAACGGATGGTGGTGGACGGAGTTCGGCCGAGGCGGACGTGGACGCGGCCGGTGGACGGTCTGGCGGGGCGCGGACGGGGCTGGGCACGAGCATGATACGACGGGGTTCGGGCGCAGTCGCAAACGGTCTGGTGGCACGGGCGCGGATGGTCCGACGAGTTCCACGGACGACGGAGAGGCTCGGCGAGCGGTACTCTGGTGAGCAGGGCGTAGACAGGGAGAGAGGAAGAGCTGGGCGGGTTCAGCTGGGAGGAGCAGGGGCTCGACCGGTCCTATTTATAAAGAGGGAAGGGGAGAGGTGAGGGCACAGGGGGAGGGGAGGGGACGGTCGACGGCCATCAACGGCCATAATGGCGGCCATTTCTCCAATAATGGAGAGAGGAAGTGGGGGAGGGAATGGGGGGAAGAGGAAGGGGAAGGGATGGCGGTTTCATGCGCTAGGAGGTGAAGGGGTGCAGGCCAGGGTCGGGTGCGGCTGGAGTTGCACGTGGGTGCGCGCGGACAGTCCGCCAGGGCGAGGACGCGGTGGCTGGAGGTAGAAGACGATGGTCCGTGGGCCCCACGTGGAAGTGAGAGCGGGGGTGGAGGTGGCGTCCGGTTTGGGAATGGGCCCTAGTGGGCCGAAATGGTTAGGGTTCGGTCTTTTCTTATTTCTTTTATCCTTATTTTCCAAAAATATTAATAAATATATTTTAAAATATTTCTAAAAATTCATAATAATTATACCCAAAAATATTACCATTAAAGAATTTATTTTTGGACCAATGTTTCGATATTAATTAAATGGGCTTTCAATATAAAAGAAATTCTACAAAAACAACCATAAATCGAATATGAGCAAACAAAAATTATTCTAAATGCAATTAGATCAAACATTTGAACGAAAAATTATTTACTATTATTACTATTAATATTCTAAGTGCATTATTTTTAGTTGATGGTTTTGAGGTGTTACAAACCTACCCCCTTAAAAGAATCTCGTCCTCGAGATTAATGACTTCTCAGAATAGCTAGGGGAGTTCTGCTCTGAGTTCATCTTCTCTTTCCCAAGTGGCCTCATCCTCTAAATAATGACTCCACTGAACTTTACACATGTTGATAACTTTACTCCGTGTAATTCTGTGAGATGTTTCCAAAATTCTGATAGGATACTCCGAATAAGTCAAATCCTCATTAACGTCGAGTTCTTCCATAGGTAATTGTTCCTCAGGCACCCTTAAGAATTTCTTAAGTTGTGATACATGAAATATGTCATGCATGTCAGATAAACTATCGGGTAGCTCTAACTTATACGCTACTTCACCTTTTCTTTCTAAAATTTTGAATGGGCCGATGTAGCGAGAAGATAGTTTTTCCTTAACCTTAAATCTTTTCATTCCTCTCATTGGTGAAACGTTAAGATATACGAAGTCTCCAACTTCAAATATCAATTATCTTCTTCTATTGTCAGCATAGCTTTTTTGTCTTGACTGTGTTGTTTTCAGATTCTCTCTGACAATCTGTACTTGCTTTTTTGCTTTTTGGAGAATTTCTGGACCAAATACTTGACTTTCTTGGGTCTGATTCCAATAAAGCGGTGTTCTACATTTCCGTCCATAAAGTGCTTCAAACGGTGCTATTTTTAGACTTGCTTGGTAGCTATTGTTATATGAGAATTCTGCATAAGGCAAACTTTTATTCCAACTTCTACCAATGTTTAGAGCACAAGCTCTTAACATATCTTCCAACACTTGATTTGTTCTTTCTGTCTGTCCATCTGTTTGCAGATGATAGGCTAAGCTGAAGTTTAGCTTGGTCCATGGACTCATGTAATCTTTTCCAAAAGCACGAGGTAAATTGGGTTCCTCGATTTGATATGATGTTCTTCGGTACTCCATGTAGACAAACAATCCTCGACATGTATAACTCTGCTAACTGGGCTCTCGAGTAAGTTGTCTTTACAGGTATAAAGTGTGCTACTTTAGTAAACCTGTCCATTATAACCCATATGGAATCATAGCCATCACGAGTATGGGGTAATCCAACTATGAAATCCATGCTGATTTCTTCCCATTTCCATTCCGGTACTTTGAGAGGTTGTAGTAATCCTACTGGCCTTTGATGTTCGGCATTAACTCATTGACATACGTCACAAAGTGAAACATACGTAGCAACATCTCTTTTCAAACGGTACCACCAATACTTTTCCTTCAGGTCTTGGTACATCATAGTACTTCTAGGGTGAATAGAATAAGTTGGCGTAGGTGCTTGATTTCTGGTACACAGATTCTCTTTTTAAACCGTTCAGTGCCTTGTTCGTCTTCAGTGAAATCTGAGGTTTTCCCAAATTAATTTGTGCCTTAATTTCCTTGGTTTTCTCATCGGATTCTTTTCCTTTACGAATCTCTTGTTCCAAAGTATATTCCACATCCATAACTGTTGCTTCCATATTATTGAGCATACCAAGGTTGAGTTGTTCCATTTCCCAACACAATTCTTGCGACATCAAATAAGTAGTGATGCTATTTACTTGACCTTTACGGCTCAAAGCATCTGCCACTACATTTTCTTTTCCTGGGTGATATTGTATTTCTAGGTCATAGTCTTTGATTAACTCAAGCTATCTTCGTTGTCTTAGGTTGAGTTCTTTCTGTGTGAAGATATATTTTAAGCTTTTGTGATCCGCGAAGATTTTACACTTGTTCCCAATCATGTAGTGCCTCCAAATCTTCAAAGCGTGCACTACGACAGCTAATTCCAGATCGTGTGTTGGATAATTCGTTTCATGCTTCCTCAACTGCCTTGAGGAATAAGCAATTACTTTTCCTTCTTGCATCAATACACATCCAAGTCATAGATGTGATGCATCGCAATACACGTCAAATCCTTTGTGAATATCAGGCATAATGAACACTGGTGCAGTGGTTAGCTTTTCGTTTAATTCCTCAAAACATTTCTGACATGCTTCATCCCACTTAAACTCTTTACCTTTCTCCAGCAGTGAAGTAAGGGGTTTCACTATTTTGGAGAAGCCTTCAATGAATCTTCTATAGTATCCTGCCAATCCAAGAAAACTCCTGATCTTGGACACATCTATTGGTTGTTTCTAATTTAATATTTCACTTATTTTATCGGGGTCTACCTTGATTCCTCCATCTGTGACAATATGACCTAGGAAAGTGACTTCCTTCAGCCAAAAATCACAATTCAAAAATTTCACATACAACTAGTTGTCATGAAGCTTCTGTAGATCTAATCTCAAATGATCTTCATGTGCTTCTTTGTTCTGAGAGTATACAAGTATGTCGTCGATGAATACCTCAACAAACTTGTCAAGATATTCCATGAATACTTTATTCATCAGATTCATAAAGTATGCTGGTGCATTGGTTAGTCCAAATGACATAACCAAAAACTCATATAATCCATATCTTGTAGTGAAGGCTGTTTTAGGTACATCTTCAGTCCGAATCTTCAATTGGTGATAGCCTGATCTTAGATCTATTTTTGAGAATACTTTAGCTCATCTCAATTGATCAAACAAATCTTCAATCTGAGGTAACGAGTATTTGTTCTTAATTGTTACTTCGTTCAAACTTCTATAATCGGCACACATCCTTCTCAAACCATCTTTCTTGTTCACAAATAGAACTGGGGCTCCCCATGGAGATGAACTCGGGCAAATAAAATATTTTTCTAGTAATTCTTCTATTTGTTTCTTCAGTTCAATTAAATCTTTGACATCCATAGGTAGAAGTTTGAATATGAAGGAGTGGTTTACCTTTTTTGTACCTTTACATGGAGATATTATAACGCCCTGAATTTGGGGTATAAATTTTTTCCCTGATATTCACCAAATTCAGGCATTACACTCTTTTCTCTTCTCGTTTTGCTCCTTCCTCCTATTTTCAAAGCAGTATAGAGACTGGTGTCTGTATCGTGGCTAAACAAAACTTAAGTCGATATGGTTGTTGCATCATGCCAAAGCATATTTATTTTGTCTGATGTTGTGTATAATCACACATTCGTATCGTTTCGGTTTTCGGTTCGAGATTTAAATGCGATTAGAGGTAAGCGAATGCGAGCAGTGGGTTGTCGGCCCGACCCGGCCCGGCCCGTGGCATGGCCCACCTCGGCCCCACCCAGGCGCGCCCCTTCCCCCCACCCCATGTGCGTGCCCTCACCCCTTTCCCTCTCATTGTTCCCTTCACGCGCCGTAACTTCCCTCTCTTCCACCTCCCCTTGCCATAGGTGGGATTCTGGTGAGCGGTTGCCACCGATAGTCGAGCCCCGAGGTGAGTTTTCCCTCCCCTCTCCTCTCTCCCTATTCCCCTTCTCTCTCCCTGCGCACAGCCCTCCCCGGCGACCCCCAGCGCGGCGGCCCCAGGCGCGGCCAGCCCCCGGCGCGCCCGTGCCCACGCGCGTAGCCCTAGCGCGCTTAGCATTTAAATTTAGTTTTAAATTTAGTTTAATTCATGTGCTCCGTCGTGCGGTTCATCGCGCGACAATTCATTTTAAATTCAGATTATTTAGTGTGTTGCATCGCGCGCTTCGTCGCGCGACGATTTGTTTAATTTCAGTTTAGGTTATGCATTGCTTCGCGCGCGTCGTCGCGTGACGTTTCGTTTTAAAGTCAGTTTAATTAGTGTGTGTCGTTGCACGCTTCGTCATGTGACACTTGGTGTTAATTTCATATTTAATTCAAGTGTTGCGTCGCGCGCTTCGTCGCACGACGATTCATTCTAATTTCAAGTTTAGTTCAAGTGTGCTGTCGCACGCTTCACTGAGTGACGGTCCATCCTAATTTCAGTTTAATTCATATGTGCTGTCGCGTGCCTCGTCGCACGACAACTCGTCTTAATTTCAGTTTAGATTGCATGTGCTGTCGTGCGCTTCTTCGCGCGACAAGTAAGCTGATGAAGCTATATTTCGAATCTTTTTAGCACTTCAACTAGCATCTTATGTAGAGGAAACCGAAGGCCAACCCTCATAAAGCTCTTGAAAACAACCACTTCGTCAGTGTTAGGAAGAGGAATAGTGTTCTCTCCTCCAGCCTTCACGATGGATACATCATGAAATTATTTGCCCTTCATTGCTTCAATTTGTCCCTTTCTAACGGTCGATTTTCCAAACACAACATGACTTGGCCTCCATGGCCGATCTTCGGCATCATCATTGTCACTCTCAACATCAAAACTCTCGCTGTAACTCGAGTCTCTAGACAGTCCAGCTAGAATCTCATTAGTAATCTTCTCAACATTAGTCCTTTCCATGGCTTCGAAGAAACCAGCCAGACCGGGATCCACGCTTTACTTCTCTTCGGCCATTCCAGCAACGATTGCAAAAAAGCCGAAGCTCAAAAACAATTGCGATCGCAGAGTTAGAAAGCTAAAACGACAAACACAGTGCAATGCTTCGGAGGATGAAGGTCCTTAATACTTAACAATCGTGTTGCCTTGTTCTTGATTCACAACATTTGAGAACAAGTGACCAACATTGGCGCTCACCTCCGGTGAACTCACTTCCACAACCGCGACAATGGCTTCGCAAAGAACCCAAACCGTGGCACCTTCGGCTACAAAGCTGATGCTCACAATGACAGGTGGTTCAAGTTCTGAACCAGCTAATAAGAAGCAGAAGAAGGAGGCACAAAGAAGAGTACAACATGTTGGAGTGCAGGGACCGTTCATTAAGTCCAAGTGGTCTCATATACCAATCACCTTCTCTGAGGAGGACCTTCAGCTCAAGGACTACCCTCACAATGATGCAATGGTTATATCTTGTGTTATCAAGGGGTTTCTGGTTCACAATGTCCTTGTAGACATAGGCAGTGCAGTAGATATCATCTTTGCAAAAGCCTTTAGGCAAATGTAGGAGCAAGATAATAAGATACATGATGCAACACACCCCCTATGTGGCTTCAGAGGAAGGCAGATAGTGGCACTCGGGAAGATAACAATGCCAATCACCTTCGGATATATTCACAACACAAGAACAGAGCAAGTTGTATTCGACATTATCGATATGGATTATCCTTACAATACAATAATTGGTCTTGGGACGTTGAACGCTTTTGAAGCAATACTTCACGTAGCATATCTGTGCATGAAGATACCTTCTGACCAAGGTCCTATCGATGTGCATGGGAGTCAAGAGACTGCTAGAAGGGCCGAAGGGAACTGGACAGATTCAAAAGCCATCCATAACATAGATGAAGCCAAAGCTCATCAATAATATAAGCATAAAAGAGATAAGGCTGCCTCAGCAGATCAGCCGAAGCCCATGCTTCTGTGTGAAGACATAGTAGAGCAAAAGGTGTTGCTGGGGTCTCAATTGTCTAGTGAACAAGAAAAAACTTTGTTGAGGTTTCTGTTTAACAACAAGGATGTATTTGCTTGGTCGGCTAATGATCTTTGTGGTGTTAACAGAGATGTCATTGAGCATTCACTTAGTGTAGATCCGGCTATCAGGCCAAGGAAGCAAAAGCTTCGAAAGATGTCCGATGACAAAGCTGAAGGTGTAAGAAACAAAGTCAAAAGACTTCTGAGTGTCGGAGTAATTAGAGAGGTGACATATCTAGAGTGGTTAGCCAATACTGTGATGGTGAAGAAGGCTAATGGAAAGTGCAGGATGTCATTGATTTTATGGACCTCAACAAGGCATGTCCGAAGGATGAGTTCCCTTTGCCAAGAATAGATTCCCTAGTGGATGCAGCAGCTACTTCGGAGCTCATGAGTCTATTGGATTGCTATTTAGGTTATCATCAAATCTGGATGAAGAAGCTAGGAAGACGAGCCTAAGACAAGATTCATAACCCCTAGTGGGACCTACTGCTACCTTCGGATGCCCGAGGGGCTCAAGAATGCCGGAGGAAGCTTCAGTAGGATGACTGCTGAAGTTATTTGCTCTCAGAATGACAGGAATGTTCTAACATATGTCGATGATATCATAGTGAAAAGTATCAAGCAAGAAAATCACATCACCGATTGTCACACCCGAGTTTCGGGGCCACCAAGACCCGGGCGCGAACATAATCATCACGTGTGTTAGGACCAAGTATTACACATATGATGACTCATGGTACAGAAATGAATGTCACAACATTAATATATAAAGGAGTTCTGTACAAAATAGTTAAATAATTACATCATATGAAGACAACGATCCAGTGACCCAAAGTTGACTGGGAGACGATGACCTAGACCTCTCACGATCACGTCACATCATCCTCCATGCGCCTCATCCTGCGGTACCTATTCTTGACCTGTGGGGGTGTGAGACAGCAAGGGTGAGCTCACATACGTTCATCGCTCAACAAGTTGTGGGGAATAATGTGCATGAACTCACCAAAGGTGGGAGCTCATGTGAAGTGTAAGGCTTACCAAAGAGGATGGTTAAAGATGAGCATTGCTTTTAAAGTTGGTCAAAATTTTATTAGCAATTGCTAAGTATAAGTAGATACCAACCCAAATAAGTCATAGATCAAAATTGATAACAACACTCGCGATGCAATGCATATGACAAATTGAATTTAGTTCCATAAATTACTCATGTGAGGGTCCAAGCTGCTCATGACCGTGAGCACGGCTGATATACCAGTTTTACACTCTATAGAGGTTGTGCATCTTTATCCACAAGTCATGTTACCCATCTGCCAAGGGGTCATGAATCCCATACACTTGTACCAAGGAGGCGAGGCAGGGTAACACTATGAGGCCTTTACAAAGTTCCACTAGCTTCAGAAAACCCACTACAGTTTCTAGAAAGCTCCAATGCAGGGATCCCTCACCTGACCGCCATCGCAGCAAAACCGACCCGAGGACCTCCCTACACTGACCACTCCGCTACTGCCCTTGCCCCTTTCGGGTAAGATAGTCCTCCACTAGCTTTCCTAATTAGTCAACCAAGGGCGTCACATACCACCCTTGTGGTAGCACTGTTTTCCTATGTGGTTCTCCATTTTCCAATTAATAATATGATCTTATCATGAACAATAATTAAACAACAACATAATTGGAACATGATCATATTGAACATTAGTTTCCCAAACCCAGGTAGAGCAATAGCAAATCTACGCAATAATTCATCTGTTTGCAAAGAGGGGAATAAACAATGCTAGGGAAACCTATTAGGTCCCATCAAATTAACCTGAGCATGTCACTGTGATTAATAATGAACATTATTAGGTAAAAAGAAGTGATCAAGGGAACAAGTTGCCTGAGACTCAAGTTTCCCAGGTACCATGATGATCTTCAGATGACTGGTAACCTCACGCTAGACATAGCAATACAAACAAACAGGTTATATGCAAAATTAACATCACACTAAACATAAGATTAAACTGCATAATAATATTCTATGGGTCGTAATGAGATCATGGGTTTGAGAATCACTAAATTTGGAGTTACGGTTATAAAGTTATGATTTATGGAAGATCTACATGATTTAAATTTTAAACCACATTATGGACTGATTAGTATACATCATATGAGAGATTATTTTATAAATAATTAACTCAACTTTAATCTAGATTATAACTTGATTAAAGATTATCCTTTAGTCAAATTATAACTATAAGATCAGAACACTATATTAATCTTAGAAAAGCTAATCCAATGAACATAGATTAATCAAATTAGTTACCTAATTAGAAAAGTATGCGATATAATATATTTGGTGTTGCTACTGCGTAGTAAATATTTATACGAAACTAACGCAATTTGAACGGGTCAAATCGGGGTTGAAACAGAGTAGTTATGGATTTTCTAAGTGTTTATATTAATTTCATATTACAAATTAATTCTAGAATTGATTTTATAAAAATTCTGATCACCCAGGACTGCGAGCATTAATTCTCGAGAACGCAGGGGCTAAAACATAATTTTCTGGGCTCGGCTGCAATTTGTTTTGACTTAGGAAGGATCGCGAGTTGGTTTATATAGAGTGGAGGGTCTCTTTTGCAAATTCGTCACGGTGAAAGAGTATGGTTAAATCTCGACCATTCGATCGACAGGAACGGCCCAGATTAAATCCTGTCGGCCCCGAACAGGTACACAACAAGGACCACCGGATCAATAATCTACGGCCTAGTTTTTAAATATGCAAGATCACATCGGGACCGACCAGATTAGTTTCAACGGCTCATATTCGAAATAGGTGAAGGGGTATGCTTCATCTAATCCTGTCTGTCCATGCGGAGATCAACGACCAGCATCTAATACACGACCAACTAAATCCTAGCAGCCCATTTACCGATCAACGGATAGGGACACCCCCACGCCCGACCGCGCCCTGCGACGGTCGGAATCTACATGCGGCGACACCAACACCGGGGAACACCAACCTCCCCCTCGCGCCAGGGCTCCATCCTACAACCTAAATGGCTCTATGCGCAGCAGAGGGTAGGGCGATTCGAGTGTGGTTCCCTACCGGAGATGAAGGAGCCGAGAAGGTTGTTCACACAAACAGGACGGTGCACGGCGGAGCGCCCGCGCTGGTGCTCCGGTCACCACTTGATTCGGCCAACGGTGCACACAGGCGCATGATTTGGTGACGGCTTTAACTAGGGAGGAAAAGAGGGGGAATAATAGGAGCCTTATATACCCTAGAGTCCAAGCAAGCAACCACCCACGAGATCTCCGGGAGAACATCCATGGCGGCCACGACACAATCGTTCGCGGGGTTCTGTTATTACGAGGAGAAGAGCCGACGCCGGTGGGTCCACCCGCCAGGGAGTGCGAGTGCGCCAAGAAATATGGGCCACGCGGTGATGAAGGGAAAATGGGCCGGTAGTGAGAGATTGGGAGTGTGGACCGAGCGAGGTGGAGTGGGCCGATTTCAAGGATTTGGTCCGATTGGTGTTATCTTTTTTTCTTTATTTCTTTGTTTTATTTCTATGGCTTCATCTAAATTTGAATTCTTTTCAATTCCCAATTTCACAAAGTCAAGTGCAGCAGTAAATAATTCAGCATGGAATGCATCCTTCCTTTTATTAAAATAATCATGAATGGCCTAACTTGATCTCCTTATTTGGATATGTAAAAAGAAGGAAAAAGGAACAAGTAATCCCATGGTCTTTTATGTTTTCAAGACTTTATCCAAAGATTATATATATTTTTATAGCCCAAAATTTGGGTATTACAAATCCTCCCTCCCCCTTAAAAGAAATCTCGTCCTCGAGATTAGTAAGTAAAAGGATATATCTCTTTTTTGTCTCAAAACATATGCACAAACAAAAATCTCAATATGATGCACAACTTATTAGCAAAACATATGGTCAAATAGACCTTATTATTATTCCTAAAATAGTAAATACTAGCTACTAAGGTATTACTTCGGTCTACAAATAGTGCTCTATATATATGTTTATATGATTATATTTATTCTAATCATGTTGTTCATTGCCTTCTTCACCAACTTCTTCATCTTCACCCAACACTTCTTCTTGGTTTTCAAGTTCACCAGGTTCAGCCTGTACTTCTGCATGGTTGACCTGCCCCCTATTGACAGATAAGGGCTGACTCTTGCCTACCGAGGCTTGTCCTTGCTTCATTGGAGCCGGAGTAGTGTAAGTGGCCATGTTGGGACAATAGTTGGCGTACTGTCCAAACTGTCCACACTTGAAGCATGATATGTTGGTGGAGGTATTACGAGCAACAGGTCCTGCTGGGGTGCTTGCTTGAGGACGAGCAGGTTGTGTCTGTTGAGTTTGTTGCCCAGACACTACAAGAAACTAATAAAAGTTCGTGGGTTAATTTAAGAACGTGGGTACCGACGTTCTTAATTGAGTTATGTTCGTGGGTTAATTTAAGAACGTGGGTACCCACGTTCTTATATTAAATTCGTGGGCCCGTAGGAAAACCGTCGAACTTATAGTATTATTGTGACACCCCAGGTGTCAATTTCGCGTTATGTCGGGAGATTTATCCTAATCTCAGATGCTCAGTGAAAAATTCTATTTCTCGCTTGCATATGTCTCTGACTATCCAGATTATTCATTCACATTTCACCGAATTCAGAATTATTCAATTTCACAGAAGGCCGAATTTGGAGCCTGTTAAAACTTTTATTTCTCGGAACGAATGCAAACTCGATAACCATTCTCAATTTATCAAACTCATCTAAAGCTCGTTTAATCAAACGCTCGACAGCTGCTAGTCGAGCTGTGTCCGACTCTGATTTCTCGATGTTCGATCTATGTCCAAAAATTAATCCGACTCCGTACTCTCAAACGAAATGCTCAATATGTCGTCATCAAATCAAATTTATCCGACTCGGCTAAATATCTCATGTCCGAACCGAACTCAAAACCCCGTATCGACAGCGATTTTAAATTACCACGATTCGCCTTCTCCGATAAAAAAATCCAAAGCCGATCAAATCTCGGGACGATTTATTTTCGAATCACGCGTAGGGAATTATTTTTGAGCGAAATCAAATCAAACCCTCGGCCGAGTTAATCGCTCAATCGTCCGTTCGTCCGAACTGTATTTCGCTCTATTCTCTATTGAGACGAATTCCGCAAGAGCATTTTTATTCTGGAAAATATTTAGCGTAGCCTGATTTCGTGTTTTGGGCCAAGCCCAACCCAGCCCATTTGGCCCACTAAGAAAACCCTAGCCCATGTCTATAAATAGAAGTGCCCCTCTCTTGCACTTGGCAATTTTTCACTCCCACCCCTCACTTTTCCCTAGCCGCCACTTTCTTTTCCTTGTCTCTTCTCCCCCACGGCGGCCAGCAGGGAGCAAGCCAGCAGCCATGGCGTCCATCCCTCCTCTCCTTCTTCTTCCTCAAGCCAGCGCCTCCCTCTGCCCCTTGTGCTTGGCGCTCCTCCCGTCGACTCCCATGGTGAACGCGCTGGTGTTTCCTGGTTTCTCTCACCCACGTCATTTTCTTCCTCCCCATAGCAGCAACACAGCTCCATGGGCCTCCCATGGCTGCCTCTCTGGCATTGCCTCCTCAAACTCATCCATCTAGCCATGGAGCTCAGCAGTAGGAGCTCTCTCCCTATCCAGGGTGCCCTAATTTCCAGCTCCCATCCATGGCGCCCCTGCTCCTCCTCTCCATGGCCGGCGCCCAGTAGCTCGACTCTAGCCCCATGGCGTCCCTTTTCAGCCGCAGTGCAGACCGATGAACCCCCTGTCCTAGGCGCTAGAACAGGGAGCTAATGCCCTCGCCGCGCTGCTCGCCCCGACCACATCTCCATGGATGAGCAGCCCCCTTGCAGCGAGCTTCTGCTTTTCCCCAACGCTGCGCAGCTCCTCCATGGTGAAACGCCGCTGTTCCTGTAGCCCCGTCACCTCCCCTTGCTTCCTCGCTGCCAGCGCTGCGCGCGTGCCAAGTGTTCGGCAAAATGTCGAGGGAGACGTGTTGTTGCAGCACCGTCGGCGCTCACCGGTTGGTTGCTGTTTTTGCGCAGCCCCATCATCGCCGTTGTTCACCCCTGGTGAGACCACGTCAATCCTTGTTCGATTCCGCATCGGCATTATTTTCCTATGATTAATTGTGTATGTGTGTTGTTTTGTTTGTGTTTGGTGGAGGAAAGGAACCCCGTGTTTTGCGTGGAGAAGAAGGCAAGCCGCTTGACGCTCGTCGATGTTCATAGCGATGCACAAATCGGAATCGCCATCGTCCTTACAAACACCGATTGGGTTGTTTATGGTGAGCCGATGCATGCCGCTCTCAATCGACTCGATTAATTATTTTGAATGGATGTGTGTAAAATGTTTCGGTTATGCGCATTGGTAGGATCGCGTTTGCGATTGGAGAACAAGAGTTTATTCGATGTATGCGAAATGTAGTTAGTCTAATTAGGTTTTGGTCGATGACGTGCATGTGTGATTATGTGTGTGAAAATACATTTGTATGAAGGGAAGCGTGTACAAAGGAAAATGAAGTAGAAAAGAACTTCGATGTTTTTATATCTTGGTAGGAAAAATATGCGATGTGTTGTTTGATGTGTGCGATTTGTAGTTTGTACAATTATATTTTAGTCAATGTGGTGTACATTGGTGTTGGAGTGTGTGTGGGTATAAAAATGTTTTGGTTATATGTCGTAGCAAGGTTGCCTTCACGTTTTGGTAAGCAAACATGTTGTGTTGTTTAATGTGATGAGTAGATTGGAAATACATGGGATGCGAGGATTTAATTAGTGCACGTAGGTGTGTGAGTGCCGTGGTGTGATATAGTAGTGGTGGCGTGAGATATTTGTTTGAGGTGTGCGGGTATATGTCGTGATATGGTTATACTCGCAACGAGAAAAGATGTACACATTGGGTAACACGACGCTTAGGTCGCTGTTGTATAATCGAATAAAGGATGTATTATTGAGCTGGAGTCAAAATGTGGGGTACTAGTGGTACGCTAGGCAGGCGGTGTTCCAAATAAATAAATCAGTGGAGGTGGTAGTCGTCGTGCGTGATTTATGGTTAGTGAGTAGTTGAATTACGAGTTATGAGAGAATCATGTTAGAAACTAATGTGCGACGTGTAACTGTGCTCGGGTGGTAAACCATAGGTCGGTAGGTATTATTGGTGTCGTTGGCAAATGGGGATGATTCTTGTTGTGCGATAAAATTGGAAAGGCAAAGAACATGGGTAGTGTGTCGATCAAGTTAACCGATAGGTTCCGTAAACACGCTTGTGATGCTTTTATGTGCATGATAAGATCGATGCCTTGTCGTCGTAGTCTTAGGAAATTTTCTGAAATGCGCTAGTGCTCTACTGATGGGTTGAATGAACTTGAGATGTATTACACTAGCTGTATGTCTCGCAGGTTATCCAAAAATGGTGAAAGGTGGTGTAGGTTGATAATTAGGAAATAGTCACGTCATTAGCCAACTCATGTTAAGTAGGAGTCGATGGCGTAAGTGATTGTGATATATATATATTTATATATATGTGGTGTCTCGGACTACGATAATAATAGGCAAGCCGACGTGTATGTCGTATGGCGGGCTATGCCATTCCTTTGGTTAATCAACTTGTTAGATGGCTTTGGTTAAGCTCGTAGTTACGATGAATTACTTGTTGTGGTCTAAATGCGTATGGTTATGATCGCGGGTAAAAAGTAGTAGTGCTCATGTGATGTCTAATTTAAAACGTAAATTGTTGAGTGATTATCGTGAAGAATGCATTGTTAATTGGTTGCAGTAATTTTAGTGCACTAAATGACTTGAATAAAATTTGCAAGTCGACTTGTTGGTTCTAATTGATTGTCTTAACTCGAATAAATAGTAAAGCGTTAGAGTAATTCAAGTCACTCGAACGCGGCGATTCTTAAATTATATAGGAGCTGAAATTTATTGATTGCTGTTTTAGACTGCACGCACTGTTTTAGTTGTGTTGTATGTTTGATGAACTAAATTGTGTTTTCTTTAGATATGTGCTATAGAAAAGTGGTAGATAACTTTATTATCTTGCTGGTGTTAAAATTTGACAGCCATAGGTCTGACAGTTTAGGAGTTATGCTGTTCATAAATTCAGTTACTGAATCTGTCCAAATTTTGTACAGATTTCAGAAACTGCATTGTTTGCTCAATTTAATGTTGCAATCTGTTCATGGTTGTTATAAGAAAGTTGTAGATGCTTTTATCTTTTTGCTTGTGTTAAAGTTTCATAACCATAGTCCTGACGGTTTAAGAGTTATGAATTTTACAAATTGGTTGCTGTGTTCTGTCCACTGTTAGAACAGATTTCGAAAACTGTAATATTTGATTTAGTTAAACCTGGAATCACTTCTTGGTGATTATAAAAGTTATGTAGTGCTTTTGCTGAGATTTCCAAAAAGTCTCGGATCACTATTTTTGGTGGTCTGAAGATTAAGTTATGGATGTTTAAAGTATGAAAACTGAATCTGTCTAGTTCTGGACAGCACAGTCTTTTAGTGATGTTTATCCTTAGTTAAATATTGAATCACCTTGGGATGTTTATAAATAATTTGTAGAACATTTAATTAGCTTTCCAGAAAGTCTAGGATCACTTTGTTTGGATGTCTGAATCTTTAGTTGTGAATTTTTGAAGCTGCAAGTCTGAATATGTCCAAATCTGGACAGAGCTGCTGTGTTTGCACAATTCGACCTTGCTAAGAGTCTAATCATATTGAGATGATAATACCAAAATTGTAGAACACTTTCTAAGCTTTCCAGAAAGTCCTAGTTTAAAATTTTTGAACTAATAATTGAAAAGTTATGATCAAAAGAAGTGACTGCTGTATTGCTGTCCAAAAATTCTGCTAGTGCCTATTTGATTGTTAGTTCACCCTTTTGGCTAAAAATGGTTGGTTAGCACTAAATTAATATAGAATTGCCATGGCTAAGCTTGAAATAACATATGTGTCATGTTTTTATACGTTTCTTTCTCTTGTTAATTGTGATGTAGTATTGTGTTGCGTAAATATCCAAAATGTTTGTCGTCTTTTTAGTGGTGTTAATGTTGTGCGTTCGACGATATGTAGTTAGTTAACGCTAGTGTGTGTGGTTGCTTGTGATGTCTTGCTACTTAGTGTTCAATTCGATAGCGTGTACTTAAAGTATCTTGTGCTATTTCATTGTATTCATACATATGCATCTTGCATCTCATTTAGGACCGAGAGATGATGATCGTGCAAGTGGTGTGGTGCCAACCACAAGATGCAGTTGGTGGATGACCTGAAGAATGGACATAACCAGTGGATGCTCGCCAAGCGAGTACCCCCCCCCCCAGCAAACACTATCTAAGTGTTAAATTAAAGGCAAGCCCCGGTTTTATGCATAACCTATTTATTATGCTATTTTACTACACTTAATGATTGTAAGATTGAATGTGCACTTAAGTGTAGGAGTTGTTTGAAACCCTAGTTGCATGATCTCAGGAATCCTTTTGTGATGGATACTAGTATGCTAGGTCGAGTAGCTGCTTTATTAATTAGGGATCTCGGTAGAAGTCGAGTGATTTTTCTAGCACTCGCGCGAGGTCAGGAATTGGTTGTATCCATTTTGATATCATAATGATGATAGTCTGTGGACAACGGTCCATGGGGATGCGTTGTCTACGAGACGGGAATTGGAATAAGGATTAAAGTGTGGTACCGTGTGTCAAGCGTTTGAATGTACTAAGCACATGCCGAGAAATATGGTAAATCGGTAAGCCTAGTACCTGAGTGAACCTAGCAGTGGTCATATCCCCTCACGCGACCTGAGACGTGGTCTCCCATTCCGGTTATGGTAGGTACAAGTGCGGTCACTGCACGACGGCAATCGGGGTCAGTGAGGCATTGTACGCCAAGGCGGTGAGCCCTGATCTGCTGACGGGGAATCGATGGGGACGGTTGATGTGTGTGGGGACGGAGTGTTTCGCCACGTCGTGTGTTTAGGTTTACCTTGCAAGGTTTAAAAACTCGATTCGAATCGTCTCCTTCTCGTAGCTAATGAGACTGCTTGATCCATGCTGCTACATTGAGTAATAAGTGGAAATGAGTTGACTGGCAAAAGATGTTGATTGATAAAATGTTTGATACCATGTATGATTAGCTAGGTACACATCTAGTCTAAAGGATTCTACTAAAACTTGGAAAGCTAAAACTTGTTTTTAGACTCAGCTAGTGCTTTTGGCAAACCAAACCCCTCAGCCAAACAGCTGCATGTCTAGAGGTAGAGGAGTAGACTCCTCACACCGGGTAAGTCTAGCTGAGTATTAGTATACTCAGCCTTGCTTGTGGCATAATTTTTGCAGGTACTCCTTAGGTTGAATTGGTTGATGGTGTGACTTGGCCTCCATTCCTGCCACCGGGATAGACGGTCGAGTGGGTTACTACTTCCGCAGGAGAGGACCAGGAGGAGTAGCGTGGCTAGTCTTCGCCATGTTACTCGGTTTTCTCCGTTAGTTATTTCCGCTGCATTAAAATTTATGGTTATTATTTCTGAAACTCCAATAATGTAATCACTAATGATACTTATTAAATTTGTGGTATTATGTTTTATTGTATTTCTCTGTGCCTCACCTTCGTGTGAGCTAGTGGTATTTGATCCTGGTAAGTGGCTTTATCGGACTAGATCCGAGGGACTGACGGGTTATTCCTGTTTAAGTGTGTTGCTGCCCTTAAGGGTGCGACTTGGGCACTAAAGCTGGAATATTTCGGGCGGTTCCACCACAATTATGAACTTGGATACCCACGTTCTTAACTTAAATTCGTGGGCCACGTGGACCCCGTTGAACTTAACCTAAAACCTAAATTTCTCTCACCCCGCCCATCTGTCTTCTTTTCACTGTCGACACCGCGGCGCGCGCCCGAAGCTACCCGCAAAGCCGCCAGCCCGCCGCCACAATCTCGCCACGCGCGCCCCGCCTCCATCCCGCGCCCGCCCCGCCACGCGCAGGCTCGCGCGCCGCCACCAGCGCGGCCAGCCCTCTCCACCCCGCGGTCCCGCCGCCGCCGCCAGAAACCGGCCGCGCGTGCCCCGATGCCTCGCCGGCCCACCGTGCCACCCCGCCAGCGCCCCGCCTCCGCCTGCTCGCGCGCAGCCGGCCCACCGCGCCCCGCCGCCCCACTGCAGCAGGGAACATCTGCGGTGGCTCCGGGAAGGACCGGGTGGCTGAGGATTTCAGGCCGTCTAGCCCAGGTGAGGACCTGCATCAATCAAGCACCCGAGCGCTTTGTTTTGTTTTTCCCTTCTTCATCTCTTCTTTCTCCTCTAGCTTTTCATCTGATTCTTCCAATTCATGGATCCTGAGGCTGGGGCGGCCTGTCCTGGTCGAGGAAACTTTCCTCCGTGGGCAGCAGCTTCATGGCATCCGCCGGCAGCCGCAGCACCGGCGGCGGGTTTGACGAGGGGGTCAAGTACTCCGATGGCCAGATCCTCGAGGCGCCCAACCTCCGCACCTTCACATTCATAGAGCTCAAGACGACCACCAAGAACTTAAGTTCGGATAGCGTCCTCGGCGAAGGAGGGTTCGGGAGAGTCTACAAAGGGTGGGTGGATGAGAAGACCATGGCGCCGAGCAGGAATGGCACCGGCATGGTTGTCGCGGTCAAGAAGCTCAACTAGAAGAGCATGCAGGGGTTTGAGGAATGGCAGGTAAACAAAATCATGTTCCTTTTTTCGCTTCTATATAATCTAGTACTACGTATTAAATAACAATGACAATAATCTTGCAATAGAGGGTGCCTAGTATAAGAATAGTATAAGATCGGGGCCTTGACTTGGTTTTGATTGCTCCTGATGATGGTACATGGTAGTACAAGCAAAACAATTGCTTTGTTGTTAGCTACAGATGTAGTTCAATTTCTTCTCATACATCACTAATGCAGAGAGCTTAAAAGGAGCACAAAAGATTTTGAAGGTTCGCCTGACCACTGCACCCTTTATGGTTCTTTATGCTTTGTTTTAATGCTGATGACCTGTCTGTCAGTTTAGTACATGTGTGATGGCTGATTGTTTAATTCAGCTGCGATTACTCGGTAGTGCCGATGGTCCAACGCTGACCAGGAACATATTGTTGGAAGTGTTGTACAATATTACAACTGGCCACATGTCTATCACAATGCAGTTACTTTTTGTTTGTTGCCATGCCTTTGAGAAGGGAAAAAAATTGTTTTCTGAGCTGTGTCGTCTTCAGCAAACACAACAAGTTCAGCAATGTGCCACACATTCTTGCAAATTGTTGTGGCCACAATTGACTCACTTAAGTTCTCTTAGTTTAGTCTAATAAATATCTTTGTTTTGCTAGATGTTAGTAAGCATATCTAATGGAGACTTCTCGATGCCTACCTGCAGTCGGAGATAAATTTTCTAGGAAGGCTCTCCCATCCGAACCTAGTGAAGCTCTTGGGCTACTGTTGGGAGGACAAGGAACTTCTTCTCGTGTATGAATTCATGGCCAAAGGGAGCTTGGAAAACCACCTATTCAGGAGTGAGTTCTTACGGTGCACGTTTCACTTAACAAGTTTTGGAAATCACCTTGCTTATGCACTCTACATATCCTCTGCCTATGCAATACTTTTGCAGTAGTAGGAATGTAGGGCACATGTGGTCACATAGTTTTCCAGAGGTTCAAATCTGAAACTGCATACACGTAAATACATTTCATTACACTAGAATCTCATGGGGCATATACTTGACTGGGAAAAAAACACTGATATTGTGGAGCCAATCAATTGCATTTCCCTTCAGGAGGATGTGCCCCCCTGTCCTGGGAGCTGAGGCTGAAGATAGCCATTGGTGCAGCTCGAGGACTCGCGTTCTTGCATGCATCGGAAAAGCAAGTAATCTACCATGATTTCAAGGCGTCTAACATCCTTTTAGACGTGGTAAGTTCGATGCTATGCAATGTACCTTTGATATATCAATTCGCTACTGAGGTCGAATGTTGACAGTGTTTTTTTGGGTGTGTGTGGGGGAGGCAGAACTATAATGCAAAGCTCCCCGGTTTCGGCCTTGATAAGCTGGGGCCAACTAGTAGCAACTCGCACATCACAACCAGGGTGATGGGGACATATGGGTATGCAGCTCCAGAGTACGTAGCCACCGGTACGTGTCCTCATTCATCCCACGTAACCAGCTTGTATGATAATACCCTTCTTCCCTTGTAATGAATTGTCACGACACAGACTCGGTTGTCTGTCCGCCACAATCAGTATAACGCGATCGTTCTCGCCCTGCAGACCTTTCCACACTTGATTGTGTGAAAGAGTAGGCATTGTTCATGTCACTTTGAGTTATATTGACACCTACCTTTGGTAGTCTCCATCCTCGCTCACGTTTGGGCATTGGGTGTAGGAACAGAATCCGGATTGCAGAACTCATGTGTTTCTTACTCTTAACTGCTAGTAGTAGAAGGGGAGGGAGCAGACTCGATTTGCTGTCACTGAATTCCTAGTGTAGTGGGGCACTAGTAAAAACGACCTGCACCAGCAGTTGCTGCGACCAAGTGGATAAATATCGCACAAGAATCATGAACGGCCTCCGCCTTGCGTCGCCAATGCCCCCTCCTCGCGTCTCCATCACACCCTGTCATGTGTGCTTTATTCTTTTAAATATCTATACACTTGTGACTTGTAGATTGAAACCACACGCAAAGAATGGGCATTCATGTTTGAACGTCAACCTTGTTTTGCTGCTTCTTATGGTATGTTTGCTTGGGGAGCCGCTGTTAGCTATTTGTTTGTTGGTGAATAATCATTCTTGTGTTGTTGCCTGCTCACTTTACTAATAGACATTTTAGTTTTCTTTTCCTATTTTTATTATTTTCTATGCTTCCAACTTATATTGTCTCTTCTTGTTTACCTTGTCCAGGTTAAGGTGATGTTGTTTTTAAGGAGGCTATTTTAAACTCTATATTAAATTGCTAGTTTCGGTCATAACAAAAAAAACTCAATGAGATTTTACTTGTGAAAAGTGTTCTTGTTCTTGTAGTTTAGTAAATAACCATATTTTCTAATAATAGTTGTTGTGAACTGAATCTTACTTTTGTTGATCACCTTGGCACACCGTGGCCAAAGATACAACTATGCACTTTCCGATTTGCATGAGCTATTTGTTTGTTGGTGAGTAATCATTCTTGTGTTGCTGACTGCTGCTCACTCTGCTGATAGACATTTTTGTTTTTTTCTATTTTTATTATTTTCTATGCTTCCAACTTATACTATCTCTTCTTGTTGCATCAACTTTTACCATTTCTTGGAAGTCATTTAGTCGTAAGATCTCATCAGCATGTGAACTAGGTGATGATCTTTAGAGAACGGTTAATTGTTTCTTCGACTTGGATTAACATTACCTTGTGTTTCTGAATTCAACTGAAGGGTTTGCTCCTCTTCTCTCCTACTCTGCTCGTGAAGTCGAGACACGTATCTATTTCAGCCGCCCAACAGGTATACAAATTGCAATGCATATTGCTGGTGGAATTGACCAACTACGTTTGTTTCTAGAAATAACCATGTGAATTGCTTGTCGTTGCACCAATGTGTTGTAAATTCTTCCTTTTTGTTTGATGCATACATTTTTTTATTTAAAAAGCACCTTCCTCATCACTTGCATACATTTTTTGTTTCCTGTGTCTATGATTTTAGTGTCCCTGTTGACAACTTTGGGGAGATTTTACAATATCATGGTGAGACTGCTTAAGCTTGTGATTTTCTTCAGTTAATTGATGAGAACCTAACATTGTGTGCGCTCATGTTGCAGGCTACCATTTTACTCGGAAGCAAAGTTGATGTTCTTTGTTTACTTGTGGTACCCTAAGATAATGGTACTTAGTTTGTCCTTTGCTTCTTCTATCTTACATATTTTTTAGCACAGGCTCATGTGTCCTTTCATTATAGGGAACTACATATGTTTAATCTCCTTAAACTAAGAGCTCGAGCCACCAACACAGTTGTCACCAACACAGCTGTCCTTTATTTTCAGAAGGCTGCTTCGGCAGGACAACATACTTTCTTTAACATTTTAAAATATGTTGCTGCCCAGTCACCTTCTCAGAAATCAAGGCATCACCCTCATCAGGTGTGGACCAAATGCACTATTATTCTTTTTGTCAAATAAGAGTAGTAACTATGGAATTTGATCGCACCAGAAAATCAATGGGTGTAATTGTGAAAGTAAATTCTGAGAAGAATAGGCTGTTTGTTAAATGCTGAATAATTTTATTTATTTTCATCGGTGTGAACGAATTGATTGGACCTTGTGAAATAACATATGCATTAATTTTCTAACTTGAACTTAGAAGTTAAGTCGAGTGGGTTTTTTATGATCTGTTTGTGCATGTTTCTTTTGTATAGTGGCTGAATATCAATGCAAAGATCTTGGTCTACTGGTTGAGAATACAAGAGTGGAGCAGTTTGGCGTAGCTCGGAAAGTTACAATCTCAAGTGCCTCGACGACTGTTATAGCAGATGCTGCCAGCAAAGATGATATCCAGGCCATACAACTGCCAAAAGAGAAGAGACCATATCAAATATGATTGATGTACCGTCGCAACGCACGGGCATGATACTAGTACTATATAGTTGAAGCACATTCTTCCTATCTGGAATTCTGAATTCCTAGAAATAGCTGGTGATGTTTGCTGACTGACCGCGAAAGAAACCGCCATGTTCATATTTGGACTTGTGAATTTGTGATATGTACATATATCCATGTGTTTGAAATCTGTATTGTATGTGATATTCTGTGTTGCATGTGATATTATGTGTGTATAATTTTCATTTCTGTATTTTTTATTTTTTTTCTGGAAAAGGGTTAAGAACGTGGGTACCGTCGAACTTAATGGGCAGCCCTCGCCGACCCACGTAGGACCCATAAGTTCAACGGCCACGTGGCCCCGTCGATCTTAAATGTAAGAACGTGGGTGTCGTCGAACTTATGGGAAAAAAATCGACGGCCCCCGTCGAACTTAAAAACCCACGTTCTTAAAGTTAAGTTCGACGGTACCCACGTTCTTAATGATAAGTTCGACAGTACCCACGTTCTTAATGTTAAGTTCGTCGGGGCCGTCGAACTTACTTCTCTAAGTTCGTCCAAAAATCGCCGTCGGCTATATTCGTCGGTAAACCCACGTTCTTATGGTAAGTTTGATGGCCTATTACATTAAGTTCGATGATTTTTCACCCACGTTCTTTAACCAGTTTCCTGTAGTGAGAACTGCCACAAGTAGGTGTAGTTTGAGTAGTATTATATCGGGGACGGGAACTACTTCCAGCCTATCCCTGGTTAGCAGCCCTTCTCTTTTCTCCAAACTCAAACCTCTTGTTTTCCATAGCACTAGCTTTGTCTAGTAGTCTCTGGAAGGACAGGAATGTGCGTGATACCAGTTGGTATTGTAGTGGTCCGATCAAACCTTCCAGGAAGAGCTCTTGCTTCTTCTCATCATCTTCAACATCCCTAGGAGCATATCGGGATAGCTGAATAAATTTTCCCTATATTCGCTCACAGACATACCTCTCTGCTTAAGGGATAGAAACTCCTTCCTTTTAATCTTCATAAGTCTAATAGGAATATGGTAATTCCTGAATTGAGTGGAGAATTCTGCCTAGGTAATTGTGTCGACAGCAGCATGAGTAGCGCAGTATGTATCCCACCAATCCGCAGCGGGGCCGGTAAGGCGACCCGACGCATAAAGCACCTTCTCTCTATCAGAGCACTGAGCTATGTTGAGCATCTTGTCCACAGACTTTAACCAGTCATCAACTTGTAGTGAGTTCGCGGAGTTGGAGAATGTCGGTGGTTTGTGACTCATAAACTCCCGGTGCTTATCCCTAGGTGGAGCTGGTGGTGGTGGTGGAGGTAGTGGTGGTTGTTGTTGTCTTTCCAGTCGTTCTTGCCTCATCTCTTGATGCATTTCCAGTCGATCCTGGCGAATTTCCTGGCGTTCTTGCGTCATCTGAGCTTGCATTTCGTTCATCGTGTTTGCCATTTGTTGTAGCACCTGTATCTAGGTGGCAACCACTAGATCTGTTTTGGCCGGTGGAGGATTTGGAGGATTTATTTCTGGTTGTGGTTGTCTAACAATCCTCTTACTATGGTGGTTAGCAGGTAGATCGATACCGCCTCCCTTCATGGTATTGACCATCTGGGTTAGAAATATATGGTAAGATAGTTTTGCAAGGTAAATTACTTAGTAGGCAAACAGATGGGATAGTAGCTGGTCATAAACTGAAGGTTCTTTGGCAGGGCTTTGATTTGTTGTTTTATGTCAATATTGGGACAACTAGACTTATAAGATGAATCTCCAAAGGTAGGATAGAATCTATCATGATGAGATAGACATGTGATACTAGTTGTATTCTAATAGGGAGATAATATAGGTTGTCTAACTATTTTATAAATATTTTTTATGACTATGTATATGCAGATGCAAATGTGGACATTACTCCACAACACATCACATTCAATCAAAGATCCAAATCAGACAAGTATCATAAGAACATACATTCAAGTACATAGATACCTATAAAAATAATTTTGTTTTTATTCCTAAGATGAGGTCTCCTATTCCTAAAAGTCACTTTTAGGTACAGAATTTCAAAGTGTGAAATCCACTTTTGTCTTTAGAGTGAAAAGGTAAGAGTAATCAGAGTAAAGCAGCAGTAGATGAGAAAAGATTAAGAAAAGTTTAGAAAGAATCAGAGTAGTAAGGTATGTAAGTAAGGGTTGTCCAGTTCTATCTAGGTTTCGTCCTACAGTCAACATAGCCTCTGATACCACTTCTGTCACACCAGGGTTTCGGGGCCACCAAGACCTAGGCGCGAACATAATCACCATGTGTGCTAGGACCAAGTCTTACATATATGATGACTCATGGTACAGAAACGAATGTTACAACATTACTATATAACAAAGTTCTGTACAAAATAGTTAAATAATTACATCATATGAAGACAACGATCGAACGACCCAAATTTGACTGGGAGACAACGACCTAGACCTCTCACGATCACGTCACAGCATCCTCCATGCGCCTCATCTTGCGGTACCTGTTCTTGACCTGTGGGGGGTGTGAGACAACAAGGGTGAGCTCACATACGTTCATCGCTCAATAAGTTGTGGGGAATAATGTGCATGAACTCAACAAAGGTGGGAGCTCATGTGAAGTGTAAGGCTTACAAAAGAGGATGGTTAAAGCTAAGCATTGCTTTTAAAGTTGGTCAAAATTTTATTAGCAATTGCTAAGTATAAGTAGATACCAACCCAAATAAGTCGTAAATCAAAATTGATAACAACACCCGCGATGCAATGCATATGACAAATTGAATTTAGTTCCATAAATTACTCATGTGAGGGTCCGAGCTGCTCATGACCGTGAGCATGACTAATATACCAGTTTTACACTCTGCAGAGGTTGCGCATCTTTACCCACAAGTAATGTTACCCATCTGCCAAGGGGTCATGTTGGGGGTCTTCTTCTCCGGCGAAGGTCCTCAAGGCAAAAACACCTTCGGCAAAATAATACAAAGGCTCGTCAAAGCTACCTTCAGCCTCGGTTTAGCCCCTCAAGACGAAGACTCTGCGTAGAGGCGACAATGCAGAATGCCGAAGCTCAATAGCTTCTACCCAGACTAAGCAGAGAAGGAAAAAGGACTAGATGGACCTTATTAGTTTTAGTTGCTTGTAAACAAATGTTTAAGGGCATGGATGTAATTTTACCCGGGCTGCGTCCCGTGCCTATAAATAGATGAACAGTACTCTCGTACTATTCACGCTGGATTGTAATCACTCTTGCGTCATTCTCGCATCCACACCTTCTGATGAGCCGAAGGTAATAATGTAATATGAATATTATCGAGCCTTGTTCATGTTCAAAGAATATAATAATAAATAGTGATACATAATTGTTGTTATCCTTATTCCTTTGTATTCTTTTACTTTCTTATTTTCATTTATATTTGTGTATTGAAATGATGAAGATATGTCCTTCATGACCTTGGTCTAAAGATCATTATATCCGAGAGGAAATAATTCTTCAACAGACGAAGGCCTTTTACCATTAACAATTGTGTTGCCTTGTTCTTTATTTATAGCATTTAAGAACAAGTGACCAACATTGGCGCCCACCTCCATTGAAGTCACTTCCACAACCATGACAATGGCTTCGCAAAGCAACCAAGCTGTGCCACCTTCGGCCAAGAAACTGGTGCTCCAAATCATAGGCGGCACAAGTTCTGAACCAGCCAACAAGATGCAGAAGAAAGAAGCACAAAGAAGGTTACAACATGTTGGAGTGCAAGGACCCTTCATCAAGTCCAAATGGTCTCAAATACCAATCACCTTCTCCCAGGAGGATCTTCAGTTCAAGGATTATCCCCACAGTGATGCAATGGTCATATCTTGTGTCATCAAGGGATTTCTGGTCCATAATGTCCTGGTGGACATAGGCAGTGCAGCGGATATCATTTTTGCGAAGGCTTTCAGACAAATGCAAGAGCCGGATGACAAGATACATGATGCAACAAACCCTCTTTGTGGTTTCGGAGGAAGACAGATTGTGGCACTCGGTAAGATAACCATGCCGGTCACCTTCATCTACGTTCACAACACAAGGACATAGTAGGTTGTGTTCGATATTGTTGATATGGAGTATCCATACAATGCAATCATTGGTCGAGGGACGCTCAATGCCTTCGAAGCAATACTCCACCCAGCATACCTTTGCATGAAGATACCTTCGGAACAAGGGACCATTGCTGTACATGGGAGTCAAGAAGCTGCCAGGAGAGCCGAAGGAAGTTGGACGAATTCGAAGGCCATTCCATAATATAGATGAAGCCAAAGCTTATCAGCAATATAAGCATAAAAGAGAAAAGGCTGCTTCGGCAGATCAACCAAAGCCTAAGCTTTTGTGTGAAGACATAGTTGAGCAAAAAGTGTTGTTGGGATCTCAACTATCTGATGAACAAGAAAATACCTTGCTAAGATTTGTGTTTAACAACAAAGATGTTTTTGCCTGGACAGCCAATGATATATGTGGTGTCAATAGAGATATTATTGAGCACTCACTCAATGTGGACCCATCCTTCAGACCAAGAAAGCAGAGGCTTCAGAAAATGTCTGATGATAAAGCCGAAGGTGCACGAAATGAAGTGAAAAGACTTCTAAGTGCCGGTGTTATCAGAGAAGTAACATACCCAGAGTGGCTGGCTAACACCGTCATGGTAAAGAAAGCTAACGGAAAATGGAGAATGTGTATTGACTTTACAGATCTCAACAAGGCATGTTCGAAGGATGAATTCCCATTGCCAAGAATAGATTCCCTTGTGGATGCAACAGCTACTTTGGAACTCGTGAGCTTATTGGACTGCTACTCAGGCTATCATCAAATCTGGATGAAAAAGGACGATGAGCCAAAGACAAGCTTTATAACTCATAGTGGCACCTATTGTTATCTTCGGATGCCTGAGGGGCTCAAGAATGTTGGAGGAAGCTTCAGCAGAATGACTGCCAAAGTTCTTCACTCCCAAATTGGTAGATATGTGCTAACATATGTCGATGATATCATAGTAAAGAGCACGAAACAAGAGAACCATGTTGCTGATTTGCAAGAGACATTTGCCAATTTTAGACAGGATGGTCTTAAGTTAAATCCAGAAAAATGCGTCTCTGGAGTGAAGAAGGGCAAGTTTCTTGGCTGCCTGGTATCGACAAAGGGTATTGAAGCTAACCCAAGCAAAATCGAAGCTATCCTTCAGATGGAACCGCCAAATCCGAGAAAGAGGGCTCAGAGGTTTGCAGGAAGGCTGGCAGCATTGAACAGATCTATTTCAAGATCAGCAGAAAGGAACCTGCATTTCTTTGAAGTATTGAAATCAGTCGAAGTCTTCTAATGGGGTCTAGCTCAGCAGAAAGCCTTCGAGGAGCTGAAGCAGCATTTGATAGATCTAACAACTCTAACCCCACCTTCATCAGGACCCATTACTTCTATATGTGGCTGCTTCCCATGTTGCGGTTAGTGTGGCACTTTGTCACACCCCGGATTTAAAGGACAAAGCCGGGTGCATCTCATACATGCGCCAAAGAAGACAACATATATAATAACAGAGTGTATAGAGATAAATGTCACAGTATAATCAGAGTACTTATTACATAGCGGAAGTCTTACAAAATAAAAGATAAATATAACAGGATCTAAAATCCATCCTTGGCGCCAGAAAGTCAATTGGGAGACGCCACCTAGATCGAATCGAACTCCTCGATATGCGGCTCCTCTTGGGGTAACTAGTCATATAAGGTGAATATCCAAAGGTAGGATAGAATTTTGTCAAGACAAGATAGTCTACATGATGTAGGTTAAAGTTTGTTTGATGTTAGGTGGGGGTAGACAGATTATACCACTCATCATGACACTATTGGTTGGGTTAGCTCATGATTGAGTTGATTTATTATGCTAAGTTGAGTTAACACCTGGCTAGAAGGGTCCAAGTACCACTAATCTATTTAAGCAGACCACATTGGATTAGATCACACTAGATTCCCTAATCCTATTTAAGAATATCATCTAGTTATGCATATCAAGTTGACTTTATCTTTATGAAATTCTCATATATATATATATATACTGTTTTTATATATTACACCTGGGTGCATTCAATATAGAGAATGCACCCAGGCCGAACCTACGCGCCAGGTCTGAGCCAACCGTCCCACCCAGGTCGTCTTCGTCCGTCTTCGTCCCTCCCGCACGTCTTCATCGCTCCCGCCCGCTCCCGACAGAACCTTTTCACTTTCCCGCCCACGCCCCTCTTTCTCCACGAACGACTCAACCTCTTCACATAAGTTGCAATCACATCAGACCAGCAGTTGCAATTACACCAGACAGTAGTTGCAATCATTGTTTTGTTTAACAGATTTTTGGACATAGTTATATAGAAGTTGGAATCACACCAGACCAGCAGTTGCAATTACAGTAGAAAGCAGTTGCAATCACACCAGACAACAGTTGCAATCAGTTGCAATCATTGTTTGTTTAACAGATTTTTGGACATAGTTATATAGAAGTTGCAATCACACCAGACCAGCAGTTGCAATTACACCAGACAACAGTTGCAATCATTGTTTGTTTAACAAATTTTTGAACATAGTTATAAAGAAGTTGCAATCACACCAGACCAACAGTTGCAATTACACCAGACAGCAGTTGCAATCATTGTTTGTTTAACAAATTTTTGGACATAGTTATATAGAAGTTGCAATCACACCAGACCAGCAGTTGCAATTACACCAGACCAGCAGTTGCAATCATATTTTTTTAACAAAATTTCCAGAGTTATTCAGTACTTGCAATCACATCAGAGCAACTCAACAGTTGCATCCACACCACACCAGCAGTTGCAATTACAACACACCAGCAGTTGCAATCATTGTGTTTACATTTTTAACAGATATTTGGGTAGAATTATACAGCAGTTGCAATCACACCTAATGCGAGGGACATGGAGGCGCACCGACAGAGAGGCGCGCGGCGGCGTGGGGACAGGGAGGCACGCGACGGCGCGGGGACAGGGAGGCGCTCGACGGCGGTGGGGAAGAGGGTGGCGCTCGGCGGCGGTGGGGGAGAGGGTGGCACTCGGCGGCGGTGGGGGAGAGGGTGGCGCGGGGACAGGGAGGCGCGCGGCGGCGGGGGGCAGGAAGGCGCGCATACAGGAGGCCGAGGTGTGCTCGAGGTGTTATTGCAGGTGGGTGCATTCAATATAGAGAATGCACGCAGGTGCATTTTAGTGTCGTCGTATATATATATATATATATTATTAGAACTTCCAATTAGTATTTTTTACACCTAAAATTTTCATGCCATTAGCAGGTGTGGCATAGAAAACAAGGGTACATCAGGTTTTAGCTATTGGGTAAGTGTAAAGAAGTTTTGGAGGTAAAAGGAAGTTAAGTAATGGAGACTTTTATTCCGGGTGGTGAATCTTGATTCATCTGAAGATCTATTTCTATTCATATCTTTAATTGTTGAGGTTAACCTTCCTCTTGGGTCTGATTTAGGGACTATCTGTTGTGGTGTTGGATGCCATTATCTGATCTGAGATAACAATTGCAGGTACACAGGGTAAGTGGAGTAACCAGAGTTTTACTTTTCTTTTGGAATAAATGGGTTGGGCAACCTATAACATAGGCTAGGTCGTGGTTTCACGGACGAGTTGGTCTAAAACAACCATTTAGGTTTAAAACCCGTTTATAAGAATATGGTTTAGTTAATACTTGTAACATAGATTAGACCATACTAGATTAGGTAGGGTCTAGGTTAGATTGGATATAACTAGATTAGACTAGTTTAAGTTAGATAGATCTACCATAGTAGAATATGTATTATTAAGATATGTTAGAATCTTTTGAGATAGGATGGATTATATGATGCAAGTGAGTCAGAATCCCTATCAGTTAAAATAGAGGGGTTATGCAACTATCAGGTGGTTAAGGTAGTTGCATATGGTCAGGTTGGACTAAGGCTCCAATTTATGTTAAAACATATTTATAAGAGTAGTATCCAATCTTAATTTTCCAGTTTTATCTAACATGTTTGTTACACTATTATGGGATTAGCAAAGTGGTGGGGATAAGTATGCTTATTAGGACAAGATGAGTCTCTAAGAATAAGATAGAATCTTTTGAGATTAGTTAGATCGATTAGGATAAGATGAAAATCCTTTTGAGATGAGAAGAGTCTATTAAGATAAGAAAGAATCTTTAAGGATCAGAGAGAATCTTTTAAGATAAAATGGATCTATTAAGATAAGAGAGAATCTATTAAGATAAGATGGATCCATTAGGCTTGATATATGCTAATGGAGTATTTTTAGTTGCTCTACTTTATCTTATGAACAGTTTAAGAGGATAAGTGATTTTTTTAACACAATATGAACCTATGAGGATAAGATAGATTCATTTAAGTTAAGAGGGATCCATTAAAGTAAGCGAGAGTCTTTTGAGATAAGAGGGACCTATATAAAATAGATACACTTTAATGGAGGATAATCTAAGTTGTTTAGTTATCTCATGAATTTTATTTATTTATTTATTTTTATGCCTATATGTATATGCAGATGTAATTGTGGACATTACTCCACAACTAATCACACTCAATCAAAGATCCAAATCAGACATGTATCATAAGAACAAACACTCAAGCGTGTAGATACCTATAAAAATAGTTTTATATATTTTTTTGTTCCTAAGAGTAGATCTCTTATTCCTAAATGTCACTTTAGGCACAGGATTTCTAAAGTGTGAAATCCACATTTGTCTTTAGAGGAAAAAGGTAAGAATAATCAGAGTAAAGCGGAAATGGATGAGGGAAAGATTAAGAAGAGTTTAGAAAAGAATCAGAGTAGCAAAGGTAAGGTTAATCAGAGTAGAACAGTAGAAGGTGAAACAGGATCAAGATAAGTATAGAAAGAACCAGAATAAGGTAAGTGGGTAAGGGTTTGTCCATTTCTATCTAGGTTCCGTCCTACAGTCAACATTTCCTCTGATACCACTTCTGTCACACCCCGGATTTAAGGGACAAAGCTGGGTGCATCTCATACATGTGCCAAAGAAGACAACATATATAATAACAGAGTGTATAGAGATAAATGTCACAATATAATCAGAGTACTTATTACATAGAGGAAGTCTTACAAAATAAAAGATAAATATAACAGGATCTAAAATCCATCCTTGGCGCCAGAAAGTCAACTGGGAGACGCCACCTAGATTGAATCGAACTCCTCGATATGCGGCTCCTCTTGAACCACCTGTACTTCTCCTGTGGGGGGGTGTGAGACAGCAAGGGTGAGCTCACACATGTTCATCGCTCAACAAGTTGTGGGGAATAATGTGCATAAAGTCACCAAAGGTGGGAGTTCATGTGATGTGTAAGGCTGATCAACAATAGGGGTTAAAGCTGAGCATTGCTTTTAATAAGTTGGTCAAATTTTATTAGCAGTTACTAAATGTAAGTTAATACCAAACCATAATAAATAATAGAACAAAATTAATAACAAATCTCATGCAATGCATATGACCAATTGAGTTTAAGTTCCATAATTTAATCATGTGAGGGTCCGAGCTGCTCATGACCGTGACCACTACTAGTATACCAGTTTTACACTCTGTAGAGGTTGCGCGTCTTTACCCACAAGTCATGATACCCATCTGCCAAGGGGTCATGAATCCCATACACCTCTACCAAGGAGGCGAGGTAGGGTAACACTATGAGGCCTTTACAAACTTCTACTAGATTCAGAAAACTCGCTACAGTTTATAGGAAGCTCCAGTGCTGGAATCCCTCGCCTGACCGCCATCGCAGCAAAATCAACCCAAGGACCTCCCTACACTGACCACTCCCCTACTGCCCTTGCCCCTTTCGGGTAAGGTAGTCATCCACTAGCTTTCCTAATTAATCAGCCAAAGGCGTCCCATTAAACCCTTTTGGTTGCACTGTTTTCCCGGGTTGTCGCTCCATGTTCCCATTAACATAATGATCTTATCATGAACATAAATAACATAACGGAATAATAGGAACATGGATATAATGAAATATTAACCCGAAACCACATAATGCAAAAGCATAAGTACCCAAGTGAATCAGGGGTAAACAAGGTAAACTGGATAAACAGACTAGGGTGACCTATTGGGTCCCATCAAAATTAAACCTATGCATGAATAGTGATAATAATGAGTATTATTGGGTAAATGGAAGTGATCAAGGGCACAACTTGCCTGGCACTTGAGATTCCAGTTACCAGGGTGATTCTTCAGATCCTCGTGACCGCACTGCTAGTCATAGCAATACAAACATACATGGTATAGACAAGATTAACATCACACCAAACATAAGTACAAACTGAATAATAGTAATCTACGCGTTGCTACGAGATCGCGGGATGGATAACTACTAAGGTCGGAGTTACAATTAAGAAGTTATGATTTTATAGAAGATCTATGTGATTAAAATACTAAACTATATTATAAATGGGTTAGTGTAAATCATATGAGAGGTTATTCTATAAATAATTATCTCAACTTTAATCTAAGTTATAAATTGATCATAGATCATCTTCTACTACATTAATAAGCAGATTAACAAAACTAACCAACATAAATTAAACAAAGATCTAATTATAAAAGAATGAGGCATGGTATAATAAATGTTATTACTAGGTAGTAAATATTTATACGAAGCTAACGCAACTGGAACGGATCAAATCGGAGTTATAGATTTTAAGTTATGAATTTCTAAAGATTTTATGTGTCTTGTACAAGATTAAATAAGATGTAAATTTAATGTGACTTTCATATGAAAACAGAGGTACTATGTGATAAACAATAATATTATAGAATTATAGAAACTGGAATGAACTAATTTGGACATCATATGAATTTTCTAGGAATTAAATAATTTCTATAGTTATTTCTATATTCACAAATCAATTTATAAATATTTTCTCTGATTTCTTTAATTCTTGGACTGCTCAACCATTTCTGAAAAGCCCAGGGGCACTGGCGCAATTTGCACAAGACTCAGGCGAACCTTATATGGACGGTGGGTTGATTTATAAAGTCTAAAGGGTCTCTTTTGCAAATGGTGCCGGCTGAAGGGGTATCCAGGATTGTTAGCCGTCCGATCAAGAACGGACACGCCAGATTAGAATCAGGCGCGCCACTCACCCGCGCACACCCCTGGCCGTTGGATCCGAGATTCTAGGGTTTAGATTTTATGAAGCCTAACGCATTCCGAACCGTCCGATTAAACCTACGGCCCGGATTGACCCATCCAGGAGGTATCTCCGATTAGATCTGCACCGCATATCTACAAACCCACGGTTATCTTTTGCCCAACACTTCCTCTAATCCCGTCCGGTCATCTCACAATCCACGGTGACAACCTACGCGCCCCAGGGAAGCACCGCTCCACCAGCGATCGAAGGGGCCCTCGAATGCGCACTGACACACGTTCTCGCCACCGCGTCTAACCCAAGTCGAACCAGTAGTGGTGCCGCGCCCTGCTACGTCGAGCAGTACGCCGACCCTTCTACCTCGCGCACAGATTAGCGCCTAACGGCTGCGAGTCCGCCAACGGTACGCCAAGCTAGAGAATTACCAAGGTATGTCGAGGCTGCAACCTACCACGCGCAAGCACTAATCACTAGGGAGATAAGAGCGAGGAAGAACATGGAGATATGTTTTACCGTGGCTCTGCACAGGAACGAGCAGCGTCGCACCTCGGCCGCGTAGTTCGGTCTTCTACACGCGGCTGGAAGCCTAGTCCTCCCGCCGCGCGGTGGTTTCTCGGCAACCACCACATCCCGAGCTCCGAGGGTGACCCCTTATCACCACCGCTTGCTACCTTCAATGGCGAGGCCGCGAACCTGGCGGTATGGTGGTGGCACCCGGTGGTGCTGGTTCGGATGACCCAGGACTTGCGTGCGAGAGGCAGTGGGGAAGGGAAGAGAGCACGGGTCGGTCGGGCGATGGGAGCGGAAGGGAGGCTCAGCTTTATACAAGCTACGAGGTCCGAGCCTAGGGGAGCCGGTCCACGGCAGTTTAGAACAGCAAGCGAGAGACCCGGGGATCCCAACGACCCCCATCTGGAAGGAGCACCTGACAAAATGGTCCCACTAGTCGGTGTTATGGGTGGCATGCACGGTGCAACTGGTGAATGGGCCCACGTCTGCACAAAGTCAAGGCTGGCGAGCGGGGATGCCTGGCGACGTTGGGGAATCCGTCCGACACATGGGACCCACCCCACAGTGACCCCATGGGAGGCCAGCGTGCGGCGTGCAGTCCATGGTTGGGCTGCCACCCAGCCCATGCGGGTGAGGGGAATTAGGGTTGGCTGGCGCGGAAGATGGGCCAGGAGCAAGGATTCGGCCCATTCGCTGGTATGTCCTTATCTTTTTCTTTTCTTCCTTTTATTCTCTTCTCAAATTCCAAACTCATGTATTCAACTTAAATTTAAACTCCTATTTTTGAACATCAAATTTCCTAGTGAGTATAACTACTAGTATTTACAATACTATTATTTATTATTTCTTGTTATTCATGTAGGGAAGGAATAAATGGTTTCTCATTTTCTACTTTATGTTTTTATTTAGAATTGAAGGTCAAGTTTAAATTATGATTACTTATTTCAATAAAATGTATTTCCCCAAATTCATAAGTATGAGATGCCCAATTTCTCACATGACTGTTTTAATATCTTTAATTGATTATGAACAAGAAATGTCCCACTAATTCTAAGGTTTCAAAAAAAATTCTAGAATTATTATCCTAGATATTCTTATTTCTTTATTTTATTATTTTATGATAGATATTTTTTTCTTCTACCAAATTTAGGTCTTACACACTTGTACAAGAGAAACAAGATGGCCAAGTAAAAACGCAAGCACCAGTATACTTCGTCTCTGAAGTACTCAGTCCGTTAAAGAAGAATTACACGGAGTGGGAGAAGGTACTGTATGCTGTATTGATGGCCTCCAGGAAGCTTCAGCATTACATCCAAGCATACCACATAATAGTTCCTTCATCACAACCCCTGAAGGACATAACGAGGAACATAGAAACAACAGGAAGGGTCAGAAAATGGGTTGCAGAACTCAATGAATTTACCATTGATTATGTTCATAGATCTTCGATCCAGTCTCAGGCGTTAGCGGACTTCACTGCTGATTGGACACCAGGGGCTCAGGATGAAGAAAGAATAAATAATGATGAAACTTGGACGGTATTTTGTGATGGGTCTTGGGGGACCTTCGGCGCAGGGGCAGCTGTCGTTCTACTTGCACCATCCAAAGCCAAAACCTGTAATGCAGTAAAATTAAACTTCAGCTGTACAAATAATATTGCAGAGTACGAAGATCTTCTCTTGGGGCTTCGAAAACTTAAGGCAATGGGTATAAGAAGGGCAATCCTTAAGACTGATTCATAAGTTATCTCGGGTCATGTAGACAAAAGCAGTATGGCAAGAGACCCGAAGCTTGAAAAGTACCTAGATGCAGTCCGAAGGTTGGCGGCCTCTTTTGAAGGTTTCTCTGTAAAGAATATCCCAAGGGGAGAAAATGAACATGCAAACTTGTTAGCCAAATCAGCGGCACAGGGGCTCCCATTACCTTCAGAAGTATTTTTTGAAACAATAAAAGCACCTTCAGTCGAGCTCATGGAAAGAGCGGTGCTCACAATTTCACTAGTACATAGTGAAGATTGGAGGACTGAGATTGTATCTTTCCTCCAGTGCAACTGTCTTTCGCATGATGAAGTTTATAATAAAAGAATGAAAGCAAGGAAAAGGCCATATGTAATAATAGAAGGGGAATTATACAAGCACGAAGTTTGCTCTCCATTGCTTAAGTGCTTGTCAAGAGCCGAAGGGCAAGAATTAATGAAGGAGATATATGCGGGGTTATGTGGGGCCCACATTGAGGCCTCTGCTGGGGAAGGTTTTCAAACAAGGTTTTTACTGGCCAAAGGCAGCTTCGGATGCAGCAGATTTAGTTAAAAAATGTGAAAATTGCCAAAATTTGCTAGAGACTAGAAGCAACCTTCGTCTTTAACCTAGCTAATACAGCCAACCTGGCCATTGCAAAGATGGGGCCTGGATTTATTATGTCCGCTCCCACCAGCACAAGGCAACTTGAAGTATGTTGTAGTGGCAGTAGAATATTTTTCTAAGTGGATTGAGGCAAAGCCCTTTGCTACAATAGCTTCGTCCATGGTCCAAAAATTCTTCTGGCAGAATATTGTTTTGTTCGCTTCGATGTGCCAAAAGCTATAACAGTTGATAACGGAACTCAGTTTGATGCTGAGACATTCAAAACCTTCTGTAGCCAGATTGGCCCAAAAATACACTTCGCATCACTGAGGCATCCGAAGTCAAATGGATTGGTAGAAAGAGCTAATGGAATCATAATAATAGGAATGATGAAGTCAATCTTCAATCAGCCTAAAGGAAAGTGGCCAGATGAATTAATAAAAGTGGTGTGGAACCACAACACTGTTGTGTCAAGTTCAACAAGATTTACCCCGTTCAAACTTCTGTTCGGTGACGAAGCAATTACACCGAAAGAAGCAAGAATGGACTCAATAAGAATTCTCGCTTCGACAGAGGACGAACGTGATTGCCAAATAACAAAAGACAACATAGAAGGGACCAGACTTCAAGCCATAGAGCACATCAATTAATACCAGGCCAAAAACAATCAAATGGCGTGACAGAAAAGTAAGATTGAAAACATCAAGCCAGGTCATTTGGTGCTTCGAAGGGTGGCCAACCCTGATACAGTGGGGAAGCTTCAGCTCAAATGGGAAGGCCCCTTTTTGGTGGTATCTTCGTAAAGACCCGGTTCTTACAGACTGAAAGATATGGATGGAAACGACTTACCCAGGTCTTGGAATGCGGATGAGCTTCGACGATATTATGTATAGACAATGTAATTTTCTTATTTTTTTCCTATGGTACCCTTTTCCTTTCAAGAGGGGAGAAAGGTTTTTAATGGGCTCGTAAGTTGTAATTTTCATTTTTTTTGTTTAGCCCTCTGCAATACAAGGGCCAAATTCCCCCACATGTAAAATGTAACACCAGGATTCACACCATCGAGTGCAAAAGATCATGGAGAAGCTCTAAAGTCGTCCCTATGGGGATGCAGAGCTAAAATGTCACCTAAGAGGTGAAGAAGCTACAAAGTCGTTCCTAAAGGGACGCAGAGTAAGTGAAGAAGCTACAAAGCCATTCCTAAAGGAACACAGAGTAAGTGAAGAAGCTCCAAAGTCGTTCCTAAGGGAATATAGAGCTAAAATACCACCTAAATCAAATGTGAAGAAGCTCCAAAGTCCTTCCTAAAGGGATGCAGAGCTTAAATGCCACCAAAATCAAAGGTGAAGAAGCTCCAAAGTCGTTCCTAAGGGGATGCAGAGCTTGGCTCCATAGTCGTTCCTCAGGCGATGCAGAGCCGAAATACCACCTAAGTAAAAGGTGAAGAGACTCCAAAGTCGTTCCTAAGGGGATGCAGAGTCTGGGTGTGTTCTTGGCATACATTTGCATATTTCATCACATCATTTTTTGCATTCATACAAACATTCATTAGACATTCGTAGGATCATCATCATCATGACATAGAGCACAAACATCAATAGGAAAGGCAGAAGATGATTATCTCCAGTGACAAAATGCTTTGTTGAATACAAAGTTTTGTCTCAGATAAAGCCTCATGACATATGGAGGTGCTTCGTCTTTAACGAAAAAATGCTTCGATGTGAACGAAAAGAAGGGAAGGTGTTTTTCGCCTTCGGCTCAAAAGAATGCAAACGTTGGTTTCGTCCACAACAAAGCAGTCTAAACAGGAGCGAAAAGGTGAAATTATATTACAAGGTATTCACAAGTAAGTACAATATTTTGTTCAACTGACAGTTACAGTTCGTTGCGAGAAGATGCAAATTTGTTGCCAATGAAAGTTTCAAGAATCTTCAGCCCTTCGGAACAAGCTTCGGCTTAACGGCCTTCGGCGCCACCATCTTGAAGAGAGAAGAAGGTATAAAGAAGTTAGGAAATATGGTAAAGGAAAACCAAGGTAAAGAAGATAGGTAAAAGTTTCATACTGAGTTAAGTAGTTTTCATGCTTCATCCCCGGCCAGTTCACGCCCGCCTTTTGCCCAAATTTGGGTGATAAATCTGTTTCCTATGCTTCGAGCTTCGGCTGGAATATCAACTAGATCTAACATTGAAAGATTGAAATTTGGCTTATTCACAATTTTGGCGTGAGTGCACCCGGCCTTCATAAAAGCTACAGTTGTGTCGCGTGAAGCCACCAGGGCACAGAAGTCTCTGTGCCTGGTTATAACTTCATCAAGGGCTTCAACTTCATTTTCAATATGATCAAAGGCCCTGGGGATGTCTTCGGCCGAAGAGGTAATCTCTTCAGAAGCAGCTCCAACCGAGTTGAATATCCCCTTCAGCCGATTAACGCACCGAGTGGCAAAATCAGCACACTTGTTCTGAAGGTTCTCAAAAGCTTCATGTAGGTTCGTATTTCTTTCAGTTTCAGCTTTGACCTTTGCTTCGAGCTCCTTTGTCTCGTGGTTAAAGCGCTGTGAACTTTCGTCCAAAATTGTTCGAGCTTTGTCAAGTTCCTCGCTCAACTTAGTATTTTGAGATCATACTTCTGCGAGGGAACCTTCGGCTGTTTGTAGCAGGATGTCTTTTTCCTTTAGAGAAGCTTCAAGTTATTTTATCCTCTAAGCCTTTAATTATGAGTTCGTTTTTCCTATCCTTAGTATCCTGCTGCATTTTCAACGCCTTGCTTAACAACATGCTCTGTAAAACAAGTTAGAGTTAGAACACTCAATCCACCACGAAGGTAATAAAAATCTAGACAAAGGTCCCACCTTGAAGTTGGAAATGTTCTATTTGCTAAATATTCTTGCACTAGGTCCCTAGTACTAATCTCTGCAGCTACCACTCTAAATTCAACTTCGGCCAGCTGGCACGGGGAGCCAAGTTGCATGTGGCACAAAGGCCTTGTCATTCCGAAGCTTAATCTCATCGGACTCATGACCATAGTCATCAATTTTTCTCTCCTCTTCTCATCAGCTTTTATATAGAACCACTCACTCGTCCACCCGGTCGGCCACTTGGTGCGGTAGCCGATTACCGGGGGCTTGGTATCTTTTCGATACGCAAAGTTATAGCAGCCAAAGTTCTTATGAAGGTCGTCCGCTCTGGCCTTCGTCTAGTAGTGCAGCTCATGCACCCGACAGAAAGCTTCAGCATTAGCACTCATACCCTGGCTTTGGAGAGCCCATATGGGTCTGTTTGGTTGCCTGTATCTGCGCACAGGATGCGGGTAGCTGCTGTTTGGTTGCTGTGAGCCAGGCTATGTGCGTGCGAGCTCTGTGTTTGGTTGTCTGCATGTAGATTTGGATCCAGGCTCGCACGATCCTTAAAGCACCCTAGGCCAGGCTCACCAGATACGAACAGATTGGTCGCATCTCCAGAGCCAGGCTCCAATGATCCTGGCTCACACAGGCAGGTTGGCAAGAGAAACCAACCAAACAAACCCTATGTAAATACTGAGTCTAATGATGGCATTGGGTGTTAACTGATGAAGATATATCTCAAAATTCTTTAAAACTTCTCCTATCATGTCTTGTAAAGGCAACCGAAGCCCTGCCCTGAAGAAGCTCTTGAAAACAACAACTTTGTCCTCTCTTGGCTCCAGAACCACCTCCTCCCCAGGAAAGCGGTCAAGTTTGCTCTCGGCCTCCCCAAAATAACCCAGCTTTTTCATCATAACCAAGTTGTCTGCTCTTACAGTAGATTTCCCAAATTTATTGTGGCTTGGCTTCGACAGGCTTAAAATATTGTAATCTTCCTCAACCTCGTCATCACTTCTGTCCTCAGCTGCAATCTGCTCAACTTCAGAAATAGCTTTTTCTGATGTCACTAGACCTGATTGCCTCATCATTTCTGATATCGGCATTGTCTCTATCGTCTCAGCATCATCTCCCTCGCGTGATACCCTAGCGGTGGATCCTACTCAAGCCATTTTGAGTTTTGTGATTCCTTAAAGCCGAAGGTGATTTCGAATGACGAAGTGTGTGTCTGCAGCAAACAATCTGGAAAAGCTTCGGCTATGGTTAAAATTTTTAATAGCACAACAGTCCAATGGCAATGAATGTTGTGGTAACTCCTCACCAACCTGTCTATTTATATAGTGCTGCAGGGGAAGAAGGCGAACGACCATACCGCCTACACTGGCTGAGCGGTGGACCGTCCGACATCGGAATATTTTAATCGTTTCTCGGCAACGAGCTTAGGGAAGGTGTTTTTCGGACCTTCGGCATTACGAAGCCTTTGTGTTTTTCGTGGATCGAGCTCGTTACAAAAAAACAATCTAGCACCGCGAAGGGGCTACTGTTGGGGGTCTTCTTCTCCGCCGAAGGTCCTCAAGGCAAAAACACCTTCGGCAAAAAAATACAAAGGCTCGTCAAAGCTACCTTCAGCCTCGGTTTAGCCCCTCAAGACGAAGACTCCGCGTAGAGACGACAATGCAGAATGACGAAGCTCAATACCTTCAGCCCAGACCAAGCAGAGAAGGAAAAAGGACTAGATGTACCTTATTAGTTTTAGTTGCTTGTAAACAAATGTCTAAGGGCATGGATGTAATTTTACCTGGGCTGTGTCTCGTGCCTATAAATAGATGAACAGTACCCTCGTACTGTTCACTCTGGATTGTAATCACTCTTGTGTCATTCTCGCATCCACACCTTCTGACGAGCTGAAGGTACTAATGTAATATGAATATTATTGAGGCTTCTTCATGTTCAAAGAATATAATAATAAACAGTGATACATAATTGTTGTTATCCTTATTCCTTTGTATTCTTTTACTTTCTTATTTGCATTTATATTTGTGTATTGAAATGACAAAGGTATGTTCTTCATGACCTTCGTCTGATGATCATTATATCCGAGAGGAAATAATGCTTCGAAAGACGAAGGTCTTTTACCATTAACAATTGTGTTGCCTTGTTCTTGATTTATAGCATTTAAGAACAAGTGACCAACAGGTCATGAATCCCATACACCTCTATCAAGGAGGCGAGGCAGGGTAACACTAAGAGGTCTTTACAAAGTTCCACTAGCTTTAGAAAACCCGCTACAGTTTCTAGGAAGCTCCAATGCAGGGATCCCTCGCCTGACTGCCATCGCAGCAAAATCAACCCGAGGACCTCCCTACACTGACCACTCCCCTACTGCCCTTGCCCCTTTCGGGTAAGGTAGTCCACCATTAGCTTTCCTAATTAGTCAGCCAAGGGCGTCCCATACCACCCTTGTGGTAGCACTGTTTTCCCGGGTGGTTCTCCATGTTCCAATTAACAATATGATCCTATCATGAACAATAATTAAACAACAACATAATTGGAACATGATCATAATGAACATTAGTTTCCCAAAACCAGGTAGAGCAAAAGCAAATCTACCCAATAATTCATCTGTTTGCAAGGTGGGGAATAAACAATGCTAGGGAAACCTATTAGGTCCCATCAAATTAACCTGAGCATGTCATAGTAATTAATAGTGAACATTATTAGGTAAAAAGGAGTGATCAAGGGCACAACTTGCCTGAGACTCAAGTTTCCCAGGTACCAGGATGATCTTTAGATGACTCGTAACCTCGCTCTAGACGTAGCAATACAAACAAACAGGGTATAGGCAAAATTAACATCACACCAAACATAAGATCAAACTGCATAAGAATATTCTACGCGTCATAACGAGATCGTGGGTTTGAGAATCACTAAATTCGAAGTTACGGTTATAAAGTTATGATTTATGGAAGATCTATTTGATTAAAATTTTAAACCACAATATGGACTGATTAGTCTACATCGTATGAGAGAATATTTTATAAATAATGAACTCAACTTTAATCTGGATTATAACTTGATTAAAGATTATCCTTTAGTCAAATTATAAATATAAGATCAAAACACTATATTAATCTTAGAAAAGCTAATCCAATGAACATAGATTAATCAAATTAGTTACCTAATTATAAAAGTATGTGATATCGTATAATTGGTGTTGCTACTGTGTAGTAAATATTTATACAAAACTAAGCAATTTAAACGGCTCAATCGGGGTTGAAACAGAGTAGTTATGGATTTTCTAAGTGTTTATATAAATTCATATTACAAATTAATTCCAGAATTGATTTTATAAAAATTTTGATCACCGAGGACTGCGAGCATTAATTCCCGAGAACACAGGAGCTAAAACATAATTTTCTAGGCTCGGCAGGGAGTGCGAGTGCGCCAAGAAATATGGGCCGCACGGTGATGAAGGGAAAATGGGCTGGTAGTGAGAGATTGGGAGTGTGGACCGAGCGAGGTGGAGTGGGCCGATTTCAAGGATTTGGTATAATTGGTGTTTTGTTTTTTCTTTATTTCCTTGTTTTATTTCTATGGCTTCATCTAAATTTGAATTCTTTTCAATTCCCAATTTCACAAAGTCAAGTGTTGTAGTAAATAATTTAGCATGGAATGCATCCTTCCTTTTATTAAATAATCATTAATGGCCTAACTTGATCTCCTTATTTGGATATGTAAAAAGAAGGAAAAAGAAAGAAGTAATCCCATGGTCTTTTACGTTTTCAAGACATTATAGAATATATATATATATATATATATATATTAAACCCCAAAATTTGGGTATTACACCAATTTACAAGAAACATTTGCCAATTTTAGAAAGGTCGGCCTCAAGCTCAACCCAGAGAAATGTGTCTTCGGAGTGAAGAAGGGGAAATTTCTTGGGTGCCTTGCGTCAACAAAAGGAATTGAAGCTAACCCAAACAAGATAGAAGCTATACTTCAGATGGAGCCATCGAAGTCAAGAAAAGGTGCCCAGAGATTGACAGGAAGGTTGGCCTCATTGAACAGATTTATTTCAAGATCAGCAAAAAGGAACTTGCCATTCTTTGAAGTGCTAAAATCAGCCAAAGTCTTTCAATGGGGACCAACCCAACAAAAGGCTTTCGAAGAGCTGAAGCAATATCTAGTAGAACTAACAACATTAACCCCACCTTCGTGAGGAGCCCCATTGTTGTTGTATGTAGCTGCTTCTCACGCTGCAGTTAGTGGTGCAAGAAAAGCAAGATGGCCAAGTGAAGAAGCAAGTGCCAGTGTACTTCGTCTCTGAAGTACTTAGTCCATCAAAGAGAAATTACACCAGAGCTGGAGAAGGTACTATATGTTGTATTGATGGCCTCCAGAAAGCTTCGGCATTATTTCCAGTCATACCATATTATAGTACCTTCTTCTCAGCCTCTCAAGGACATAATAAGGAATGGAGAAGCCACAGGAAGAGTTGGAAAGTGGGCTGCAGAGCTAAATGAATTCAATATAGATTATGTCCATAGGTCTTCAATCCAATCTCAAACGTTACCAGACTTTATTGCTGATTGACGCCAGGGGCTCAGGACGAAGAAACAAGAAATGATAACGAAGCTTGGACAGTGTTCTATGATGGGTCATGGGGAACCTTCGGTGCAGGTGCAGCTGCTATCCTAATTTCACCATCTAAGATTAGAACTTGTTACGCAGCCAGGCTGGAGTTCAACTGCCCAAATAACATTGCAGAATACGAAGCCCTTCTCTTGGGGCTTCAAAAGCTCAAGGCAATGGGAGTAAGAAGGGCAGTCCTCAAGTCTTATTCACATATTATCATAGGCCATATTGATGAAAGCAGCAAAGCAAGACATCCGAAGCTTGAGAAATATCTGGATACAGTCCGAAGAATGGAAGCCTTTTTCGAAGGCTTCTCAGTAAAGAATATCCCAAGAGGACAAAATGAGCACGCATATTTGTTAGCTAAGTTAGCGGCACAGGGGCTCCCACTATCTTCGGAAGTATTCTTTGAAATAATAAAAGCACCTTCTATTGAGCTCATGGAGTGAGCCGTGCTTACAATCTCACCAGTGCACAGTGAAGATTGGAGGACTGAGATTGTATCTTTCTTGCAATGCATTTATCCTTCGGACAACAAAGTCTATATAAAACGAATGGAAGCCAGGACAAGGCCTTACATGATCATAGAAGGAGAATTGTATAAACAAGAAGTTTGCTCTCCATTGCTGAAGTGTTTATCCAGAGCCGAAGGCCATGAGCTAATGCAATAAATACATGCAGGGGTATGCGGAGCTCATATTGGGTCCAGGTCGTTGCTTAGAAAAGTTTTCAGACAAGGATTTTATTAGCCAAAGGCAGCTTTGGATGCAGCAGATTTAGTTCAAAAATGTGAAAACTGCCAGAAATGTGCTAAAGACCAAAAACACCCTTCGTCTTTAACTCAGCTAATCTAGCCCACTTGGCCATTGCAAAGGTGGGGCCTAGATTTATTAGGCCCACTTCCACCAGCGCAAGGAAGTTTAAAATATGTTGTGGTAGCGGTGGAGTATTTTTCAAAATTGATTGAAGCTAAACCTCTAGCTACAATCACTTCGGCCATGGTCCAGAAGTTTTTATGGCAGAATACTGTTTGCCGCTTCGGTGTGCCGAAGGCCATTATAGTTGATAACAGAACTCAGTTTGATGCTGAAACGTTCAAAGCCTTTTGTGACCAAAACGATACAAAAATACATTTTGCATCTGTGAGACATTCAGAATCAAATGGACTGGTAGAACGAGCTAATGGAATCATAATAACAGGAATAATGAAGTCAATCTTCAATCAGCCAAAAGGAAAGTGGCCAGATGAATTAATAAAAGTGGTATGGAACCACAACACTATTGTCTCATGGTCAACATGATTTACCCCATTCAAGCTTTTATTCGGTGATGAAGCAATACCACCGGAAGAAGCAAGAGCGGGTTCGATAAGGACCTCAGCTTCGGCAGAAGACGAAGAGGATTGTAAAATAACAAAAGACACCATAGAAGGGACTAGACTTCAAGCAATAGATCACATCAATAAGTATCAAGCTGAAACAGTCAAATGGAGAGATTGGAAGGTGTTATTAAAGAATATCAAGCCAGGACACTTGGTACTTCGGAGAGTGGCCAACCCGGATAAAGTGGGAAAACTTCAGCTTAAATGGGAAGGTCCTTTCTTGGTGGTATCTTCATCAAGACCTAGGTCATACAGGTTGAAAGACATCGACGGCAATGACATTCCAAGATCTTGGAATGCAGATGAGCTTCGGAGATATTATGTGTAAATTTTGTAATTTTCTTACTTTTCCTTATGGCACCCTTTTCCTTTCAAGAGGGGATAAATGTTTTTAATGGGGCCATAGGTTGTAATTTTTATTTTTTGTGCAGCCCTGTGCAATACAAGGGCCAGATTCCCCCACATGTAAAATGTAAAGATCTAGGATTACACCATCGAGTGTAAAAAAGTATGAAGAAGCTTCAAAGTCGTTCCTAAGTGAATGCAGAGCTAGAATGCCACCTAAGTGAAAGGTGAATAAGCTCCAAAGTCGTTCCCAAGGGGATGCAGAGCTTAAATGCCACCTAAGTAAAAGGTGAAGAAGCTCCAAAGTCGTTCTTAAGAGGATGCAGAGCTTAGCTCCATAGTCGTTCCCCAGGGAATGCATAGCTGAAGTACCACCTAAGTAAAATGTGAAGAGACTCCAAAGTCATTCCTAAGGGGATGCAGAGTCTAGGTATGCGTTTGTGTGAGTTTTTTACATCCGACATACATTTGCACACTTCATTACATCATCTTTTGCATTCATACAAACATGCATTAGGCATTCGTAGATTCATCATCATGACATAAAGCATTAACAGGAAAAGCGAAGGTTTCTATATACGAAGATGCTTCGTCTCATTCCATATGAGGGAGCCGATGTTTGATTCTGCTGAAAAGGTGCTTCGATGCGAACGAAAAGAAGGGAAGGTGTTTTTCGTCTTCGGCTCAAAAAACTACGAGCACTAGTTTCGTTCACAGCAAAGCAGATAACGCACGGAGGTGAGGTAAAATAGCATTACAAAGCATTTACAAATATTTACAACTATTTGTTCACATTCAATTACAATTTTTTGTCAAATAATACCTCTCTTTCCACAAAGAGCTTCCAAAAGTGTTTTTACAGATACTAGCAAACAAAGCTTCCGAAGTTTCCTCTAATGCTTTAGATATAGCTTCGACCAGCTAGCTTTTGGCAACATCATCCTGAAGAACAACAAAGGCAGGTACTGAGGAACATGGTAAGATAAAATATAAAATAAAAGCACAAAGGTAAAAAGATTTTTTTACCTTGTTGAGCAAATTTCGAGCTTCGTCTCTAGCCAGTTCTCGGACGCCCTTTGCCCAGATCTGGGTAATAAATCTATTACCTATGCTTCGGGCTTCGGGCGGAATGTCAATAAGGTCATTTGGAGACAGGCTGAAGTTTGGCCTATTAACAGCCCTTGCATGATTGCATCTGGCTTTTATGAAAGCAGCAGCCATACCATGAGAAGCTACTAGCGCACAGAAGTCACTGTGGCCAGTTATGACTTCATCGAGGATGTCAACTTCTTTCTCAATGCATTCAAGTGCTCCTGGGATATCTTCGGTAGAAAGACTGGCTTCTTTGGATGTGGCTCCGACTGAAATGAATATACTTTTTAGCCGAGCAGTGCATTGGGCCGCAAAGTTGAAACATTTATTCTTAAGAGCTTTAAGTGCTTCACTCAGTTTCAGGTTCTTCTCGGCTTCAACCTTGATTGTCATATTTAAAGCTTGGAGTTCTTTTCCAAAAGTGTTTGAGTCTCCTTCAACTCTTTGCTTAATTTCTCATTCTGAGCCTGAGGTTCGACAAATGATCCTTCGGTTGAATGCAGCAGGCTATCTTTTTCTTTCAAAGGATCTTCAAGTTTTCTGATTTTATCTTCAAAGCCTTTGACGATAATTTCATTCTTCCTATCTTTGTCATCTTGTTGCATCTTCAAGGCTTTGCTTAGCAATAAACTCTGAAAAAAGAACGAAAGTTAGAATACCTAAATCAACACGAAGATACCATCGATAACTTGCAAAGGGGTCTTACTTTGAAGTTTGAGTAAAATAAGCTACCAATGATGCACTAACGTCTATAGCAGCTAATATCCTTTTCAAGCTTCGGGAATCCAATGCTCTTAGACAAAGTGCTTATAATCTTAGCCCCCGGCGGAGTAGCGAATGCATCCCACAATTTCTTCATCAACCCCACCGAAGAGCATTGATCCAGGTTGGTAGCCGCGGGATATGGCAAATTCCTTTTATTCTGATATGTCCTCTTCGGAAAGCTGTTGGCCGCCCAGGTGCCGAAGGTCGAAATTCATATTTTCCAACGAGGTTTCTTCAATTCTTTTCCCCTTATCAGAAGGCACTGTGGCTACATCTTTCCAAATAAGTCTGTCGATTTCAGATAGGGTGGTTGCAAGATTCTCGGCTTCGGCAGTATCTTCGGCATCGATGGGTATAGTAGCTTTGTCCGCCGAAGCTGAGGGCAGAGTCTATTCAATAGCTTTCATTATATTCATCATACGCCGCTTCTTTTGCCCCCCTGTTTTCCCCTCGGTAGCCGAAGCGATTTCCTTTGACTGCAAGAGGCTTGTCAGATCCAACCTCAGAGGACTTAGAAGTGCAAATGGGAAAGGTTCAGTCATTACCTTCAAAATCTCTGAGACCTGAGCAGCAGAAGACAAAGAAGGGCTCATAATCTGCTTTGGCACATCTTGTACCTTCGTCTCCTCAGAAGATATCTTGACAAGTTTTTGTTTCTTAGGAGCCGATTCCTTCGGCTCCGATAGAGTTTTCTGCTTTTTCAAAGCCTTTTGGTCCTCTTTAACTGATCGGATGGCCTGCCTATTCAGAATGCTTACAATTCTCTTCCTTTTGACTCCTCCTGCCCCTTCATCAGCCTTTCCTAATCAGGATACTCAAAGTTCAGAGCATCCATCACACGATTTAGCCTTCGCTTTGGGCGGGTCCTGAAGGCAGCAGTCATTAACTGATCTTCTTTCTTTGTATAATTTCCAAGAATTTCATTACTCATGGTTTCTGTTAATTCTAACCATTCATTGCATGGTTTTTTGAATCTTTTCTAAAACTTAAAACAGTAAGGCAGCCGGACAAGCTCATACTTTTTCCCCTCTTCTTTCTTCTTCGGCATTCCCCAACCGCTAGAGGTAGGAAATGTCCGTTTCGCCAGATATTCTTGTACTAAATCTCTAGTACTGATATGCTCAGCCACGACGCTGAACTCCACTTCAGCTAGCTAACAAGGAGACCCCAACTGCATATTGCACAGGGGCCGAGTCATGCCAAAGTTTAATCTCAACGTACTCATCACCATGCTCATAAGTTTTTCCCTTTTCTTCTCGTCTGCTTTCACATAAAACCACTCGCTTGTCCATCCAATTGGCCATTTGGTGCGGTAGCCTATCACGGGGGCCTTCGTGTCCTTTCGATATGCAAAGTTGTAGCATCCGAAGTTCTTGTGCAGGCCGTCAGCCCTCGCCTTTGTCTGCTAATGAAGCTCATGTACCCTGTAGAACCCTTCGGTGTTAGCGCTCTTTCCTTGGCTTCAGAGAGCCTAGATTTATATGCTGAGCTTGACAATGGCGTTCGGGGTCAGCTGATAGAGGTAGATCTCAAACTTCTTCAAAACCTCACCTATCATCTCATAAAGAGGGAACCGAATTCCTGCCCTGAAGAAGCTCTTGAATACTACAACTTCATCTTCTTTTGGCTCCGGAATAGTCTCCTCTTCAGCAAAGCGGATTATTCATCATCATTCTCTCCAAAATATCCTAGCTTCTTCATTAGAACTAGATCTTCAGCTTTAATTGTGGATCTCCCAAATTCAACATGGCTGGGCTTAGTCGGACATAGAATGCTATCATCATCTTCACTTTCATTATCACTCTCAACTTAAGTCACGGCCTCTTTAGCTTCGGTATTAGGGGTACTTTTGGCAATAGTTACTTCCTGCACATCCAGCCCGGAGCACCTCATCATTTCTGAGATGGGAGCTATCTTAGTTGTTTCAATCTCATCTCCCTCACGGGTTACCCTTGCAGTCGATCTTACTCTGGCCATTTTTGTTGTTTAGATTCTCACAGATGAAGTCGCGATTAAGCAGTGAAATGCTTGTTCGAAGTACAATGTAGAAAGCTTCGGCTTCAGTGAAAATTTTCAACCGCACAATGATGCAATAGCAATGAATGATGTGGCAACTTCTCACCAACTTGTCTGTTTATATAGCCCTGCAGGAGAAGAAGGCGAACCGCCAAGACGCACGTACTGGCCAATCGGTGGACTGGCAAGCGCTGTGGATATTTTATTCATTTTTTAATAACAAGCTCAGGGATGGTGTTTTTCGGATCTTCGACATTCCAAACCCTTCGTATTGTTCGTGGATCGAGCTCTTTATGAAAAAACGATCTAGCACCGTAAAGGGGCTACTGTTGGGGGGTCTTCTTCTCCACAGAAGGTCCTCAAGAGAAAGACACCATGGGCAAAGTGATTGTGAAGACTTTCTTCTTTCTGTCGAAGGTCCTCAAGACGATGGAAGTGCCAAAGTTGCCTTCGGCTTAGACCAAATAAAGAAGGAAAAGACTAGCTAGTCCCAAGTGATTTATGTTATGATTATGAAAAATATTAAAGGTTAAAAATATACTTTTACCCGGGTTGTGTTCCGTGCCTATAAATAGGTGAACAGTACCTCGTATTGTTCACACTGTTTTGTAATCACTTTCGCATCAGCACCTTTGAGCAAGCCGAAGGTATCAATGTAATATAAACTTTGTTAATACTCATGTGTATATTATGGAATATAAATGTGAATAAATTAATGAATTATATTCTTCATATTTACGTATTATTATTTGCCCATGAAATGATGAAGGCATGTCGTTCACGACCTTCGTCCAATAATCATTAAATTCGAGAGGAGGCAATGCTTCGGAGGATGAAGGTCCTTAATACTTAACAATTGTGTTGCCTTGTTCTTGATTCACAACATTTGAGAACAAGTGACCAACAATTACTCCCCCTAAATGAGTGTTATCCTTTAGAAAGAATTTTCTCCCCCTTTAGGGCTGATTTGGTGACCCAGGATCCTAGGAGGATTGGAGGGGATTGAGTGGGAAATTAATTTATTTCCCCCTCAATCCCCTCCAATCCTCCCATGATCCCCTTGTCACCAAATCAACCCTTAGAGACGAAGAAAGACTCCCCCTGACAGAGATCTTCTATTTAGGGAAAAGCATGTGAAAAATAGAGGTGCAAGACATGATTTGATTAGACTAACTTCCCTTATGCATATGTAACGGAATATGATTTAACCACTTATGCATGTATAGCAACATGGGAAGTATAAGATATAAAATATAGTGTAACCAAATGTTGGAGAAGACATGTAAATAGTACCAAATGTAGTCTCAAAGTTACCAATTGAAAATCAATGGTGGACCATTTGAAGACAAATGGTAGGCTTGTGAGACATAAGAGTTCATGTAGATTTGCAGTGGAAGCTTGTTGTCTTTCTCCGGGGACTTTATTTTCCTTACAATGAGACTACTACATGAAATAGACTTGAAAAAGGTATTAGTCTCAAAGTCTTAGATTATAGAGTAACCTCCCCTTGAAAGTGTGCATACAAGTTTTGAATACTTGTAGCAGACATGCACTCTGATTTGATATCAAGAGGGGCAAATTATCCATAATCCGAGCTTTGGCACATATAAGTTAAATGATACTAATTGAAACATAATTGAAGCATTTTTACCACTTGTAGTATTTCAAAATATCAATTGATGTATCATTTACTTTGGAATGTTAAATAAGCTATGTGTCGTGCTTTTCATTTTAAACCATGTAGGTTTGCTTAAGAGTGTGAATTGAAATTGAGAAATCCTACCATATTATTTACCTAGTATGCATGCATTTCTAATCGAAAGTAAATACCAATTGTAATACTAGGTATGAAAGGTAAAACTAGATACGATAAAATAGATACACATATCTAACGACAGGTAATGAATCTAGCTACCTTAGTCATGGGTCGGGAATTTGGGTCCAAAGTATGCACTAGCCCACTTGGCAATAAACTCGATCCAATATAATGCATCCCATGATATACATCCCAAATTTGCCAAGTCTCCAAATTCCCCGAAGTCTGTCGGACTCCTCACTTCCCTTTAGGGATCCAAACCTTCTTGATGCTTTTCATAGATGAAATTATTTCCTATGGCACCCAGATGCGTTTGGCCCCCTTTTCTTTGTTGGCTTGCTTGTTGGCCTTGATTTCTATCACCTTTCCATTCTTTTTATTCTTAATCAAATATGGTGTAGTAGCCTTTTTATCCACCTTGTTGATGTAGGTCTTACGAATTTTGCTTGTTGGCTTTTGCTTGAGCTTTTGTTCTTGCTTATCCCCAGTCTTCACCTTGCATTGGAAATACTTGTGGCCTTCCTTGTGGCATAGCCTACAAATCACGGTTTCTCCCTCCACAGGCTTGTTCACTCCCGCAGTGGTGTTATCCTGTGCAGGTCGGATTTGTTTGGCTTTGCCTTTCATGTTGTACAAAGCCTTCCCAAGGCGAGCCACCTCTTGCCTTAATTGCTCATTCTCCATTGCAACCTCATTTGAACATGTTTCTACAACAATATTCTCAACAAGAACTTGGTTGCAGTGGTTAGAATCATCAATTAAATCAAAGCAAGAAGTAGAAGCATCTTTCTTAATAATTTCAGGAATTTCAACTGAAGATGCTCCTGGGTGCTACCAAAGTTTTCTAGCTTAGTATTTAGCTCATTATTGTGAATGCTAAGAATTTCCATTTTTCCTAGCAAATTCTCAATAGCTTCTTGAGAGCTAGCTAACTTAGCTTTAAGTTTTTCATTCTTTTTAATAAGGCCATCATTGGCAGCTTCAGATTGAGCACTAGGCTCTAATTGCTCAATTTTAGTTGTTAGCTCGCAGTTCAAATTTGCAAATGTTTCAAATTTTTCTAGCAACCCTTTATAATCATTTTGAGAGCTAATCAACTTATTTTTTAAAGTTTTATGTTGAGCCTTTTGCTTAGTGCAAACATCCTGGAAAAATTTAACGACTTTCGCAAGCTCATCTACGGAGGGATTTCCCTAACCTTCATCATCACTACTGCTATCATCACTAGAGGATGGAATACTCATTTTACCTCTTGCCATAAGGCACTAGCGTGATGACCATGATGAACGTAATGAGGACCGGTGGCTGCGCGTCCTTGGGGGTTCTTCTTCGCTAGAAGAGTCATCCCAAGTCTTGACACTTGTGAGCGTCTTGCCTTTGCTCCTCCTCTTTATGGGTTCAACCATAGTTGGACAATTGTCCCTGAAGTGGCCCTTCTCCCCGCATGCAAAGAATCCTCTCTTTCTTTGCTTTTTCTGTCAATGTTAAAGAGAAGATCCTCTACCTGCAGAGGCACACCCATTTGATTAATCTTGCGGATCATCCCCATTACCTTTCCGACGCGTCAGATTGTTTCTTCGTCCTCAAAGGATGATGTTGATGGTCGATTATCTTCATCATCATCACTTTCTTCTTCTTCCTCTTCTTCACTTGAGGAACTTGGAGTGGGACTCTTCTTGCCTTTTCTTTCATCACATGCAAAAGCATATGGTCTTGAAGAAGTGGGCTCCTCTCCCCAACACATTTTTCGCGACATCTCAAAAGCCACGATTTTCCCAATCAAAATTGCCGAGGTCATTGTACTCAAGTCCTCCATGTTGTGAAGAATAGTGATGATGCTCCCATATTTTTGTTGTGGTAGCAGGGAGATAATCTTCCTCACAATGTCCGCATCACCTAGCTTATTAATGTCAATAAAATTGAGCTCATTGATGATTAGATTCAAACGAGAATACATATCTCTAACAAGCTCATTATCCTTCATAGCAAAAGAATTATACCAATTTAAGACTAGGCAATGTTTTTGCTCACGGACATTGGATGTGTCGTCATGGAGCTCATGCAACTTTACCCAAATCTCATTAGCAGTTTTTAATGTAAAAACTTGATTGAAAATATCCATGCTAAGAGATTCATACAAGCAATTTTTGGCTCTAGCATTCAAATGAATTTCTTTTTTCTCACTTGTGGTGGGTTTCTCAGGATTCTTGAGTGGTTTCATCCCATCACGAGTGACTCTCCAAACACCTAGATCAACAGCCTCTAGGTAACAAGCCATTCTAGCACTATAATATGGGAAGTTAGTGTCGTCAAAGTGTGGTGGCATATGGGTATCCATCCCCTTTCTCAAAAAGCGTCGGCTCTTTTAGCGATGAAGCTAAAGCGTTTCAAATGAGACAAACCAGCCTCTGATACTGTCACACCCGGATTTCGGGCCACTAAGACCCGAGCGCGAACATAATCACCAGGTGTGATGGGACCAAGTCTCACACATATGATGAATCATGGCACATGATCGAAAGTCACATCTTTACTATATAATAGGAGTTCTGTACAAAATAAATAATTAATTACATTATAAGGAGACAACGGTCCAGCAACCCAAAGTTGATTGGGAGACGACGGCCTAGACCTCTCACGAACACATCGCAGCATCCTCCATACGCCTCATCCTGTGGTACCTATTCTTGACCTGTGGGGGTGTGAGACAACAAGAGTGAGCTCACATACGTTCATAGCTCAACAAGTTGTGGGGAATAATATGCATGAACTCGCCAAAGGTGGGAGCTCATGTGAAGTGTAAGGCTTACCAAAGAGGATGATTGTAGTTGAGCATTGCTTTTAAAGTTGGTCAAACTTTTATTAGCAATTACTAAGTATAAGTAAATACCAAACCCAGTTAAGTAGTAGAACAAAAATAACAACATCACCTGCGATGCAATGTATATGACGAATTGAATTTAGTTCCATAAATTAATCATGTGAGTGTCTGAGCTGCTCATGACCGTGAGCACGACTAGTATACCAGTTTTACACTCTATAGAGGTTGCACATCTTTACCCACAAGTCATGTTACCCATCTGCCAAGAGACAGCCAATCCCATACACCTCTACTGAGGAGGCGAGGCAGGATAACACTATGAGGCCTTTACAAAGTTCCACTAGCTTCAGAAAACCCGCTACAGTTTATAGGAAGCTCCAGTGCAGGAATCCCTTGCCTGACCACCATCACAGCAAAATCAACCAAGGACCTCCCCACACTGACCACTCCCCTACTGCCCTTGCCCCTTTCGAGTAAGGTAGTCATCCACAAGCTTTCCTAGTTAATCAGCCAAGGGCGTCCTATTAAACCCTTGTGGTAGCACTGTTTTCCCGGGTGGTTCTCCATGTTCCCATTAACATAATGATCTTATCATGAACAGTAAATAATGAACAGATAATAAAAAGTGTAATCATGAGTAGTGAATTTCTCTATACCCAAAACCACATAAAGCAATAGCATGTACTACCCAAAAATTTAGTAGTAAAACCAGTAGTGAAACAAGGTATAAAGATAGTCAAAATCTAGGGTAACCTATTGGGTCCCATCAAAATTAACCTATGCAGATCATTATGATTAATAAGAACATGACTGGGTAAAAAGAAGTGATCAAGGGCACAACTTGCCTGGGACTTGAGATTCCAGGTACCAACTTGCTCTTCAGATGACACGTGTCCTCACTGCTAAACGTAGCAATACATACAAACAACGTATAGGAAAAATTAACATCACATCAAACATAAGTATAAACTGGATAATGATGATCTATGCGAAGCTACGAGATTGTGGGATCGAGAACTACTAAAATCAGAGTTACGGTTAAAGAATTAGGATTTATGGTGGTTTAAATATTAAACTATATTATAAATTGATTAATATACATTATATGAGAGAATATACTCTAAATATTTAATTTATCTATGTTATAACTTGTTTAAAAATCATATTACAGTAAAATTGTAATTATATACATATCAACATTGATTAGTAAAATATCTCTACTACCCAAAAGGGTAAACAACTTCTAATTTTAAAAATGTGGGATATGACACAACTAATGTTACTACTGCGTAGGCAAATTTATCATAAAACCATCGCAACTTGAACAGACCAAATCAGAGTTACGGATTGTGCGTTATGAATTTTCGAAGGTTTTATGCATTTGATACAAGATTAATTAAGAGATTAATTTTAATACAGTTTTCATGTCAAACCAGAGACACAATGCGATGAAAAATATTATTATAAAATTACAGGAACTGTAATGGGTTAAAAAGGAGTTAAAATAAATTTTATATGAATTTTATAAGTTTCTAAAATTATTTCTAAACTAAAAATCCTTTTTCTGAATTGTTTTATCCCTTTTATTCTCAGATTGGACTAGGGACACTATTCTGCGAAAGACCAGGGGCTGTTTTATAAGAAACCAGGGCCCAACTGTAATTACTTTATGCCAGGAGAGGACGGCGGGTTGATTTCTAAATTAGATAGGGACTCATATGAAACTTTGCTCAGCCAAAAGGGTATGTATAAACTGGACCATCGGATCCATCCCAACGTTCAGGATTAGGTCCGCCAGAAACTGAATCGGTACGGAGTGGTGGCCGCAGGATGGAGGATCGACGGTTCCGATCTAGCCTGCAAAGCGGTACGCGATGATTCTAATCTTAGCCCTCTGCTCAAATCCGACGGCCGCGCGACGTCTTCAACCTCCCAACGCTAGACCGAGCTGGCGTTCACCCAAGCGACGGATGCACACCGAGCCGGCCAACCGGCATTCGCCCAAGACCTTACGGAGATATCCCGATGGTTCGCCGGCCACCCAGAACCACCCCAACCATGTCATCAACACCCGCCCAGAACACCGATGCATACCCAGATATTGCAGAGGAAGAGTGGCTCACCAGCGAGGGCGTCCTGCGCTGACCATCGACGTCGAGCGATGACCCACCGCCCGCACAGATCCCGACGAAAGAGCCACGCCCTTGCGGTCCGCTGGTTCCTCCATTGAAGTACTTCGGCCGCCCATCTGACTCCAGCCACAAGAATGATGCGATGTGTCTGCTTCCCCCGTGGGCAGCACAGGGTGGCGATGAGGTTGTTCAGTACAGCCGACTTACCAGCACCAACATTGCCGAGTGCGATGGCGTGAGAAAGGTGAAGGGGCAGCGCGAAGCGGTCCGCCGCATGGACTCGGAGAGCTGAACAAGCTCGTCGATTGCCTCCATGACTGCCGACGACGACATGGCCGCAGGGATCTCGAGGTGGTGAGCTGGGGACGTACGGGTGCAGGACTGCGGAGAAATTGGAGGCACACTGGCGTAAAGGCTGGCTGATATGGTTCAAAGACGAGGGCAGCACGGATTTATAGCCAGCATACGCGGCAACAACCTACGCACATACGGCGGCGCTAGCAGCGGTGAAGTCCGTGACGGCAGCAGCGTTTGTTATAGGGAGGATACCCCTGTGTACCCAGCCCCACATGGCATACGCACACAGCGCCCAGCTCGTGTACATGAGCGTGGCTGTGGGAGCTATGTGCAGGCCTGACAAGGGGAATTCAGCCCATGTTGAGTCTCGGTGAGTTTTTTTCTATTTTCCTTTTCTTCATTTCTAATTCAAACTCAAATTCCAATTTGTATTTAGGTCTAGGTTTCAACTTTAGAACATAAAAGTACAAGCAGAAATTCTAGCACGCCAATTTAATTGTTTTATTATTTATATTAATTATATTATTTAGGAAAAAAATGCTCCATTTCATTCTAAGAAGGTAATCCCATACATTACGAGAGGATTATTCTACATTTAGCAAACAGGTTGAAGGAATTCTTAGTATTAGGGTTTTTTTAGAAGTTGGAAATTAACTTTTTGTTTCAAAATATTATGACCAATTATTTTGGGAGATAATAACTTCAAAAGGTCGAGGAATCCCATGTTAAGAGTCCTTTTACATATTTAATCTTTTGGAGAGAGTTTTATAAATCCCAAAATAGGATTTTGGGTGTTACAGTACCAATTGTAGGAAACGGGTGACGCCTAAGAGGTGGGTGAATTAGGACTTCTAAAACTTTCTCTAAACTAGGCCACAAATAAATCCCTAGAGCAAAACCTATGCAAATAATCAAACTAGAATGTGCAAATTAGGTTTTGTCCAAGTGTTGCTATCTCTACCATGAAAGCTAAGTTTCAATCTAAACAAACTAGCTAGAATGACATGAATGAAATTTAAATGCTTAATGTAAATGTGGAAGCTAAAGAGTAAGGTAGAGATGCAAACTCTCGTGGATGACGCCGGTATTTTTACCGAGGTATCCGAAACCGCGCAAGGTCCCGACTAATCCTCGTTGGTGCCCCTACGCAAAGGGAAGCCCACTCGAGGGCCAAGCACCTCAGTCGAGTAACTCCGTAGAGAGCCGCGGGCCTTCTCCACGCGCAAGTGGTGCTTCGCTTCCGCCTCCTTTCGCACGCCCCCCATTGTCTCCACTATCGAGCTTCTGGCTGAAAATGTCGCGGGCCTCGTTTCCTCCTGTACACGGTGGAGGCCGTGATACAAACGCGGTTGTCGCGGTCTCGCAAGACTCTCGCCCCACTCGGTACAATTACAACAGCTCACGCAAGAGCTGAGGGGTTGGTGGTTTATCTAAACTCACTCAACTAACTAGGATTCACCTAGAACAAGCGCTAAAGCGGTCTAACTAACCTAAGCACTTCTCAAAGCACCTATGCTAATCACCGAGTGATTTTATTAAGCACTTAGGTGTATGAGCACTTGGAAATGTCTATGCTATGACTTGGAATGTTGCTTGGGCTCCCACACCTTGGAATGACCGATTGGGGGTGTATTTATAGCCCCCAACACAAAACTTGTCGTTGGAGAAAAGTTGTGCTCCCTGCGGCACACCGGACAGTCCGGTGGTGCACCGGACAGTGCATTGTTCACTGTCCGGTGCGCCTAGCCGTTGGTCTGACACTGCAGCCGACCGTTGGCGCGCAGGCTTTTTACACCGGACACTTCGGACATCACACTGGACACTCCGGTGGTCTTCTCTCCAGAGTGCCACCTAGAACTAGCCTTTGGCGCTACAGCATGGTGCACCAGACAGTCTGGCGTGTGGCACCGGACAGACCAAAGTTCCAGACCAGACAATCCATAGACAACACTTTCTTTATTTCTTGGACTTCGCTTGGTCTTCATAATGTCTTCTTTTGAGGTGTTGCTTTCCTCAATGCCTTGGTCCAAGTAAATTTAGCATCCTGTGAACTACAAACACAAACACAAACACTAGCAAATACATTAGTCCACATGTTATGTTGATCATCAAACACCAAAACCTATTTAGCCAAATGGCTCGGGGACCATTTTCTTTACAGGGTGAATGGGAGCCACTAAAAATCTATTTCGAGAACAACATCGTGGCTGCGATCCCAACTTTGACACGATCCCTAAGAGACAAAAGAAACTACGTAACATAGTATTACTCAGTCCAGTGTCGACTGAATATACCAAACTGATACATGGTGAATTTCCCCACTGTCTATAAAATCTCAGTCAAGTTCACACAGAAGGGCGAGCGGCAGTGCCGCGCAGACAAGTGGTAGTACCAGGCACTAAAAATCCTCAGAAAATTCTCAAACTACTCAGGAAGTTTGTGCAGAGAGAAAGAATATGAATCCTAAAGTATGAACATGATCAACTGAAAAATCCATGCGCAGATGTAAAATCCGAGAAGAATGGGGTTTCGTCAAAATTTTCTCAAACGAACTCAAATGGGGATAAACTCGGATCATAACCTAGAACCGCACCAAAAGGGCGTATGTAGTGATCCAAAGAGTGTACTCCAGCACCAATCAATCCCTATCAACACCCATAACACAAAAACTCGAAGGTTCTTCTGCAAATCCAAAGAGAAGGAGAGGGAAGAAACAAAGAACAAAATCGACTCCAAAACACAGCGAGGCACAAACTGACCAAACAAGTCGAACAGGCCCTGTGGATGGATCCGACCACCCTTCCATTGGATTAAGGAGTGAAGATTATAGACACAGACGCAAGTTCAAAACATCTGTGGATCTCAGCTACTCTAGGAGATGGAATCTAGAGTTTCTAAGTGGAAGCCTAAAAATAGCCAAGGACACATGGAAATTAGAGTTTCTAAGTGGAGCTGGTGGTTTTTCGAGGCTCAACCACCAAACCACGGTGACTATCACACCGCGTGCGCGTCTCCACATCCAGGACACATGTGTCACCAGTCCTCGATCACGCGGGCAACATGGCCCGCTCGAACCATGTCCTTGCGTGTGTGCGTGTCCCAGGTGTCAGCCACCATGGCTAGTCACCCGCCGACTCTGGTCCTTCAGTCAAGTCTCAGCGCTCGTCCTTCACCGCTCCTGGTCCATCGACATGAAACTATGTGACCTTCACCTTCACCGTCGACCACCAACACCACTAGCCGACAGATATGGTTGCACAACACATAACTAACACCTCGGTTAGTCCATGACTAAACCCTAGACGCTACCCGTTGACAATCACTCATCATCAACCTGAACCAAAAAAGGGACAATTCCAGACCGTAACACATAACATGTATGGTATATACATGGGATGCGTAGCGGTCCAAAACGGGTAACACATAGTTTTCGAAACCCTAACCGTGTAATGACCCGATTAAAGTAAGTAGTAAAACTATATATACAGTTACAACAATATTATAATAGAATCAATACTTACATAACATCACATTCATCAATTAACAATATGCACAACAATTAATATTCGCATAACATCATATTCACCATGAAATTTGAAAGTCGCCTAGAGGGGGTGAATAGGCGAGACCTAAAATTTATAAACTTTAAACACGCACTAAGGCCAGGGTTAGCATTAGAATTAAATCAGAGTATGGAAGATAGTTCTCCTTGCTTAGAGTTGCTCAATCAATGCGGATAACGTTTGGTAGCAAACTCAAACAATATGAGCAAGGGAACTTTTAGAGAGAGGAAAGAGGGAAACAAATCAAGTGAAGATTAATGCAAGTGAACACGGTGATTTGTTTTACCGAGGTTCGGTTCCAAAGAACCTAGTCCCCGTTGAGGAGGCCACAAAGGTCAGGTCTATTCCAACCCTTTCCCTCTCTCAATCGGTCACACACACCGGTCGAGGCTTCTCCTTAATTACTTGGGTCACTAAGACCCCACAAGGATCACCACACACTTAGGTGTCTCTTGCTAGCTTTAAAAGGCACTTAGAGAAATAAGAATTAAAAGGGGAAAGCAATCCAAACAACAAGAGCAACAAAAGAACACAAAACACCCTCTCTCATGTCACTAATGAATTGAGTTGATTTGGAGGCTTGGAGAGGATTTGATCTTTGGAATGTGTCTTGGAGTGAATGCTATTGCTCTTGTATTGAATATGAACTTCAGAAAACTTGGATGCCATTGAAGGAGGTGGTTGGGGTATTTATAGCCTCCAACCACTTCCTAGTTGTTGGCTGAGTTTGCTGTCGATGGGCACAACAGATAGTCCGGTGGTGCACCGGACAGGTACTATTCAGTGTCCAGTGTGTGCCACGTCAGCACGCCCGTTGGGGTTTGGAGCGTTCGACCGTTGAAGTCCTTTGTCCTATAGTTGCACCGGACAGTCCGGTGCCACACCGAACATATCCGGTGTGCTCTGACTTCTCTACTCTTACTTCTGCAGTGCACTGTTCACATTTGCAGTCGACCATTGGCGCCAGGTTACCGTTGCTCAGTTGGCTCACCAGACATGTCCGGTGCACACCGGACTGTCCGGTGAATTATAGCGGAGCGCGCCCTATGAAAACCCGAGAGTGGCTGGTTCGAGTGGAGCTCGGCCTGGAGCACCGGACACTGTCTGGTGCGTCACTGGCACCACACTCTCAAGTCTTTGCTCCAAATTATTTTGAGTCCCCAACTAAATTTATTTCTAGGTTTGTGTTGAACCTTATGCACCTGAGATAAATGACATCTAAGCAAACTAATTAGTCCACGTGGTTTGTGATGGACGTCAACCACCAAAATCGATTATAGGAAATGATTAAGCCCATTTCCCTTTCAATCTCTCCCTTTTTAGTGATTGATGTCAACACAAACCAAAGCAAATATAGAGTGTAAAAATGTAACTAGTTTGAAATTATGATTGATGTGCATAGGTTACTTAGAGTTAAACCAATTGAAAGACTTTATACATATGTCTAAGAATAAACGTGATTGCTTTCTTCTATTTAACATTTTGGACCACATTTGCACCACTTGCTTTTTTTGCAAATCTTTTGGAAAAATCTTTTCAAATTCTTTTGCTAATAGCCAAAGGTATAAGAATATGATTTCTAGAAGCATCTTTTAAGATTTGAAATTCCTCCCCCTGTTTCAAATGCTTTTCCTTTGACTAAATAAAGCTCCCCTGAAGAAATTCTCCCCTTAGCTTTCAAGAGGGTTTTGAAATGATTTTCCCTTTTTGAAATAGATATCAAGTGAAAGTATACCAATTGAAATTGTTGTACTAAGTGACAATTTGAAACCAAATGAGATATTAATTGAAATTTTTGAGACTGACTGAAATATCAATTTAAATAATTTCTTCCTTTATTTTTTGAAAATTTTGAAATGGTGGTGCGGTCCTTTTGCTTTGGGCTTAATACTTTCTCCTCCTTTGGCATTAATCACCAAAAACGGAGAACTTGAGAGCCCTTACAATTCTCCCCATTTGGGGTCTATTTTCTACCCCTTTGGTAAAAGAAATATGAGTGAAAGGTCATACCAATGGAGAGCTTATGAGTAAGGCAAAGGATAAATGATACCGTCAGAGTTGCAGTGGAAGCCTTGCCTTTGCCGAATACTCCATTTCCCTTTAAATTTAAGACTAATCATAGAGATACACTTGAGAGCACATTAGTCTTAGCCTTGGAACAAGAAGAATAAGAAATATGCATTTGTACCAAATGAAAGAGACATGATCAAAGGTATATAAATTAGCTATGTGTGCAATGTTTCAATCAAAGTTTCGAGAATCAAGTATATTTAGCTCATTCCTAAGTTTGCTAAAAGTCTTCTCATCTAGTGGCTTGGTAAAGACATTGGCTAGTTGGTTGTGGGTGCTAACATAAGCAATTCTGTTAGTGATATCTCAAAAAGTGATATCGGATGTCTATGTGCTTAGTGCAGCTGTGTTCAACAGGATTATCCGCCATGCGGATTGCACTCTCATTATCACATAGGAGAGGGACGTTGCTCAACTTGTAGCCATAGTCCTTGAGGGTTTGCCTCATCCAAAGTAATTGTGCACGGCAATGGCCTACAGCAATATACTCGGCTTCGGCGGTGGAAAGAGCTACTGAGTTTTGTTTCATTGAAGCCCAAGACACCAGGGATCTTCCCATAAACTGACAAGTCCCTGATGTGCTCTTCCTATCTATTTTACATCCAGCATAATCGGCATCGGAATTCCCAATTAAATCAAAGGTAGATCCCTTGGGGTACCAAAGCCCAAACTTAGGAGTGTAAACTAAATACCTCATAATTCTTTTCACGACCCTAAGGTGAACTTCCTTAGGATTTTCCTAGAACCTTGCACACATGCATACCGAAAGCATAATATCCAGTCGTGAAGCACATAAATAGAGTAATGATCCTATCATCGACCAGTATACCTTTTGATCTACGGACTTACCTCTCGTGTCGAGGTCGAGATGCCCATTGGTTCCCATGGGTGTCTTGATGGGTTTGGCATTCTTCATTCCAAACTTCTTAAGTATGTCTTGAATGTACTTAGTTTGGCTGATGAAGGTGCCCTCTTGGAGTTGCTTGATTTGAAATCCAAGAAATACTTCAACTCCCCCATCATCGACATCTCGAATTTTTGTATCATCATCCTACTAAACTCTTCACAAGATGACTTGTTAGTAGACCCAAATATAAAACCATCAACATAAATTTGGCATATAAACAAGTATTTAGCAATTGTTTTAGTGAAGAGAGTAGGATCAGGTTTACCAACTTTGAAGCCATTAGTGATAAGAAAGTCTCGTAGGCATTCATACCAAGCTCTTGGGGCTTGCTTAAGCCCATAAAGCGCCTTTGAGAGCTTATCAACATGGTTAGGATACTCACTATCTTCAAAGCCGGGAGGTTGCTCAACATATACCTCTTCCTTGAGAGGGCCATTGAGGAAGGCACTTTTCACGTCCATTTGATATAGCTTAAAGCTATGGTAAGTAGCATAGGCAAGTAATATACGAATTGACTCAAGCCTAGCTACGGGTGCATAGGTTTCATCAAAATCCAAACCTTTGACTTGTGAATAACCTTTGGCAACAAGTCAGGCTTTGTTCCTTGTCACCACACCATGCTCATCTTGTTTGTTCCGGAATACCCACTTGGTTCCTACAACATTCTGGTCAGGACGTGGAACTAAATGTCATACCTCATTCCTTGTGAAGTTGTTGAGCTCCTCTTGCATTGCCACCACCCAATCTAGATCTCTTAGTGCATCCTCTATCCTATATGGTTCCATAGAAGACACAAAAGAGTAGTGTTCACAAAAATGAGCAACTCGAGATCGAGTGGTTACCCCCATGTGAATGTCACCAAGTATGGAGTTGATGGGATGATCTCTTTGAATTGCTTGGTGGATTCTTGGGTGCGGCGATCTTTGATCCAGAATTTCTTGATCATCTTCCTTGTATGTGCTCCTTTGTTACGTGGTTGCCATGCACTAACGTCGAGCCTTGTGACCGCGGATAGCTAGCTAGGTTGCCACCCCTTTAAATTGCGCCATGAACCACCGTGAAGTCTTCACTGTCTTCTGGTGTGATCAGTAGAAGCCAAAATTCGTGGTGTCTCCCCTTCCTCGCCCCAAATTGGTAGTGCATGGTAAATTAGTAGTACCTTACGGCCGTATAGCCCCAGCGTGACTGTCCATTTCCACCAGAATTCATCGCGACGCCCATTTCCCCTCATCGAACCTCGCAGAGCGCACTCATCTCCGTGTTTCCGTGGTCAGGCGAACCCGATATGGTTCTATGCCTTTGAATTGGTGTTTAAGCATCCCTGTGTGCTAATGAAGCGCACCGTGGCGGTCGTTTGGCCATTACTGGCATAGTTTTGTTGGAACGCGAGCTCGATGTCGCGTGCTCTACCGAATACGACGCCTACATCAACCAACTAAAATTTTGTTGGACCGACACTGGTTTTTGTGAGCACCATGACCTGCATGACCCACTGATGCTCTCTATTCCCTTAATTTGAAATTCCCATGGCGAATACCGCCAGTACTTGCTCCGTGGAACCGGCACACTGTCGTGGCCATGCGTAAGTCTCTGGGGGTTTATGAACTGGATTCGTGCCCGAGACTGTTCGGTCTAGGTCTGGGTTACGTCTGGTACGTGTCTGAGGGGCGCTCGAGCTGTCCGTCGCCGTGGCATGGCGGGAGGTTCGTCCGTGCCGCCGACCGGAGACGAGGACCCGATTTTAAAAGACAAAGCATTCAGAAGGGGCAGGGAGTAAAATGTCAGTGACTCATTGAATTCGGTCGAGGACTTCCTTTCTGATATTTGAACCGGTAAGGATCTTTGCGCAAATCTACCGCGTGGTCGCGACCACGCCCGAGTTCAGCGTAAGCCTGGGCCTACTGGGCCTGTTTCAGCCCAACACTGTTAATAGTTTTTCTTTTTCTTTTTCGAGAAAGTTTAGAAATCCATAGAGAATTCTAGAAAAATGATAAAACCATGAAACCAATTTTACGCGACTCCTAAATTCCTATAGTATTTGATAAAAATAATTCCAAGATTTTTAGTCCCAACCATGAATTATTTAGCATTTAAGAAGGCCTAAACTTAGACTTTTGGAATTTTAGAAATTATTTGATAGCCCTAAAAATCATAAAACTTTTTGGGCAAGCTTAATATGGTAATTACCCTTGGGTGAAGTTTGACATGTTTTGGACATTATTTGATCCCAAACCCAAAACCCTAGCTTTCTAAGGTAATATTTGTCTTATCCTAATAAAGTACTGACTCAGAAAACCAGTGACTCATTGAATTCGGTCGAGGACTTCCTTTCTTATATTTGAACCGGTAAGGATCTTTGCGCAAATCTACCGCGTGGTCGCGACCGCGCCCGAGTTCAGCGTAAGCCTGGGCCTACTGGGCCTGTTTCGGCCCAACACTGTTAATAGTTTTTCTTTTTCTTTTTCGAGAAAGTTTAGAAATCCATAGAGAATTCTAGAAAAATGATAAAACCATGAAACCAATTTTACGAGACTCCTAAATTCCTATAGTATTTGATAAAAATAATTCCAAGATTTTTAGTCCCAACCATGAATTATTTAGCATTTAAGAAGGCCTAAACTTAGACTTTTGGAATTTTAGAAATTATTTGATAGCCCTAAAAATCATAAAACTTTTTCGGCAAGCTTAATATGGTAATTACCCTTGGGTGAAGTTTGACATGTTTTGGACATTGTTTGATCCCCAAACCCAAAACCCTAGCTTTCTAAGGTAATATTTGTCTTATCCTAATAAAGTACTGACTCAGAAAACCAGTGACTCATTGAATTCGGTCGAGGACTTCCTTTCTTATATTTGAACCGGTAAGGATCTTTGCGCAAATCTACCGCGTGGTCGCGACCGCGCCCGAGTTCAGCGTAAGCCTGGGCCTACTGGGCCTGTTTCGGCCCAACACTGTTAATAGTTTTTCTTTTTCTTTTTCGAGAAAGTTTAGAAATCCATAGAGAATTCTAGAAAAATGATAAAACCATGAAACCAATTTTACGAGACTCCTAAATTCCTATAGTATTTGATAAAAATAATTCCAAGATTTTTAGTCCCAACCATGAATTATTTAGCATTTAAGAAGGCCTAAACTTAGACTTTTGGAATTTTAGAAATTATTTGATAGCCCTAAAAATCATAAAACTTTTTCGGCAAGCTTAATATGGTAATTACCCTTGGGTGAAGTTTGAGATGTTTTGGACATTGTTTGATCCCCAAACCCAAAACCCTAGCTTTCTAAGGTAATATTTGTCTTATCCTAATAAAGTACTGACTCAGAAAACCCTAGTTACCCAGGTGTACCGTGAATGAAATTTATATTCAAGATATAACTTACCATGTTTTATCCTAACTGCATATTCATAACATCACATGAGCATTCATTTATATATATGGTTATGTATAGAAAACGAAGAAGAAGTAATTGTCGAAGAAAAAGAGACTGCACCACCAACTGATACTCCACCTGGCGAGAATAGTTTTTATTTTGATATCTGTGGAACAGATCCCGAATCCCCTACAACACAAGGCAAGCCCCGGTGCATTTACCTTTTTCCTTGTGTTTTTAAACTCTTTATCACTTGAATGATGCATTAGGTGATAGGAGTTGGGTGCTAAACCAATTGTTGCATTTCCTTCCTTGGAACTGGTTACCCTTCATTGATTACCTGTTTTGTTAATTAGTTTTCTGATGCTTAGTCTTGCTTTAGAAAACAAAAATGTTTTGGTTTTAACAAAAGTTGATGCTTCAGATGGAATGGGATGTTTTCAAAAATAAAACTGGATGGTGGGTCCATCATGGCCGTGATGGGTTCAACATCTGAAAAGATGTACCTCTGCCAGGTGCCAAACTTTGGCTTTTAAATGATAAAGCTGAGACTAGGCGGATGACTTGCACGAGAAGAGAGTCTCGGTGTAGTGTCTCTGTCTGAGTCGATTAAGCACCGTGTCGATGTAGGCCTGATGATCGAGGACCTTTTAACTAGCCACATGCCTCGTCATGGGTAAGCTTTGCCTCCGATAGACCAATACCAAAAAGGCCAACACGCAATGGGAGTGGAGAGATGGCGAGAGTAGCGTGTACCCTCCATGTCAAGAGGCTGGACGGTGGTGTATCTGTGCTCTCGGTTGGCGCGAACCCGGTCTCGTGTTGAGAAACCTGGTGACGAGTTGACATATGCAAGGGTCAAGTGCTACATATGTCATGTGGTTGGAGATCCCCAGCTGGGTATTAATCAATTCGGATCGCCGTTAGTTCTCGGATATGAAGACTTGGTCACTGACTTACACGTAGCAATCCAGTGAACTGAAGGTTTGATAAAAAAGACGGCTAGTGTAGGCCAAGTGCTTGAACTAGGATAGAAAGAACTGTAGATGCAGGTAACTTTACTTAACTTGACAAGTAAAAATGGATTTTTAAGGATCCACTCATAGTAAGCTTTTCTGCAAACAGAGTCTTTGATTCTTAATAAGCTTTACCTTGATTCCCAAAAGCCAGCATTTCCTTGAGAGTCTTTTTCCTTAAACGGGTAAGACTTGCGAAAGTACACTTCATACTCAGGGTTTTCGAACCCATGTTGTAGTAGGTGAGGAAACAGCAGAGGTGGTACCCAAGTAAGAGTCCCAGCAGTGAAGTTGGTCTCGGGAGGATGTCTGCCTCCCACCTTGAAAACAATAAACTTTTGTGCGGGAGGGTGTTTTGCCTCCTTGGTCTGTAATAATACTTTATGCACTCGTAATACCCTGGTATTGTAATAATAATACTCTCTCTATATTTTATAAATGTAAATTAAGTTATTGTAATATGCTTCCGCTTATTCTTTCCTCCGATGTGATGTAATATCTGTGTGACGGGTGAAGCGCTCTTGAGCGAAATGATAAGGATACAATTGCCAAACTTGTCGAGTGATTATGTGCATCTACAAGGTTGTCCAAGGTCCTTAGGACAAGGACACCTGTAGGTGGGCTTAATCCCTTGGGAGGTGCCGTCACAGCTGGTATCAGAGCGAAGCCCATCTCTCCAGATATTACTTAGTACTTCAAAAAGAATTTTTAAACATTTACCAAGAAATATTTTTTCATTCTTACCTTACCACTTTCTGATAGTCCCTTATCTTGTAAAGTCAGGGTAATAGAGTGCAATCTATAGGAAGTTGGGGATCAACGAAAGTTGATTCCATAATTATCAGGTTATGCATGCATCATGTTTAAGAATATACTAATAAATCTTCCCCTCTTATGGAGATATGGCACGTACTAGGAAAACAGCGCGCAAATCTACTGAACCTTTTGGTGTGCCACAACATCAGCTAGCTTCCAGGCACGAAGGAAGTAGTAGTGGCAGTAATGACCCAATTGGAGATCTAGAAGTCAGGGTGGAGCAACTCCGGTCAAAGTTATGTCACGGGAATAGGGCACGTGAGCAGGACAGTCGTCGTATAGCGGAATTGTCAGCCGTTTGCAGTATGAGATCTCAGAATGGGATACAGCCATTGATTGGGTCGTCAACTCGTGTTCGTTCTCTTGGGATTGCGAAGCGAAAGCTCTAGCTCATGTGGCAGAGCTTAGTGCGTCCCTCAAAATCCTACAAGTGTACTGTAATACTTTACATGAAGAAGTACATGTATTGTATGCTCGACTGCACCCGAATGTGCCTTCTGACGTTGCTGCAATGGGAGCCGGACCATCGGGTACGGCAAATGAAGGACCTGATGGGGAGCTGGACCTTTTTAGGCCCCCTCCTTCCATGAACCTTGCTAATGAACGGTCTCCTGCAGCAGGAAATGAAGCAACAAAAGATGAAGAAGACTAGAATAGTATAGTTTAGATATTATACTTATGTAAAATAAGTAATGAAGTCAAGTTGTACACTGGAGTCTGTATAATTATTACATTTTGGTAATGTAATATGATGGTGTATGCTGGCATGTTATATTTTTTCCAAATGTTTCTTTGCCTCAGATGCCATCACGGATTCGCGCACATGATGGTGTGGGGACTTCCCGCGGTAGGGACGATACTCTCAACCCGCCACCTGTACCACCGACTTTGGCCGAGGCTATCGCTACCCTGGTCAATGCCACCGATGATAATACGCGCTTCTTGCGCGAAATGGCGGGCAATCAGTTCCAACAGCATGGAGGAAGAGCTCGTCCTCAAGGACCGCGTGATACTACATATTTGGAATTCTTTAAGACTCGACCCCCGCTCTTCATCAAAGCAGAAGAACCTTTAGAAGCCGATGAATGGGTAAGAGTAATGGAACAAAAGTTTGGATTGATTCGATGCACGGAGACGCAAAAGCCATTGTTTGCCGCACAATAGCTAAGAGGGCATGCCAGCACTTGGTGGGCAAATTTTTCAGCAATCCAACCAGCTGGGCATCAGATTTCCTAGGAGGAATTCAAGCTAGCATTCCGGGAGCATTATGTTCCAGAGGGAGTGCTCCATATGAAACAAGAAGATTTTATCTGGTTAAAGCAAGGGGGAGATACTGTAATGCAGTATCTCAATAAATTCAACCATCTCTCCCAGTATGCCATTGACCAAGTGAATACAAATTTGAAGAAAAATAATTGTTTTATGAGGGGACTCAATGACAGGCTTCAGCGGAAAATGGCAACCTGCTTGGACCTTACCTACAGTAGGGCTATCAGTATAGCACTGGCAGTGGAAGCCAAAAATGCAGGACACGGAAAATCAAAGGGGTTTGGAGGGGAAAGATCAAATCAAGGGCCTGAGAAGAGAACCAGGTTGGTGATCCGACCTTTTAATCAAAATCGTTCTTCGCCTCGCCCACCTTCATATGCATTCAAGCAAACTATTTTTATTCGTCCCACTACTGCCCCCGCTCCTACCAATCAGCCGAGTGCCCCTGGTACTCGTTTCCCCGCTCTTCCTAGTTCTTCCATTGGTTGCTTTAATTGTGGAAAGTCCAGACACTTCATCAAGGACTGCCCATACCCGAAGCAAAATAAAACCAATTTTCAACAGAACTCTGGGAAACCCAACTAAGGAAAGGGGAACACGGCCAATACTTCAATGGACAAGAATTTCAAGAAAACTAGGCCGATTTATTATACCCAGGTGGCTACCACACCGGGGGGCGAGCCAAAAATGATTGGTACGTTCCTTGATGCAAATCATCCAGCAGTTATTCTCTTCGATTCTGGTGCATCACATACCTTCATAAGCAAGAATTTTGTGGAAAAACATTGCATTCCTTGCACTGAATCAAGGGAAGGATTTATTATCCACTCACCTAGGGGACGAATATTTACTAAGGAAGTAGACTTCCATATACCAGTAACGTTGGCCGGACGGGAATTTCTTACCAACATGATTGTTTTAAAAGGTCAAGACATAGATGTAATTCTGGGCATGAACTGGTTAGCCCAACAAAAAGCCATCATCAATACGGACTTAAGGACCATCAAATTAAGCCATTGTCATGAAGAGATTCAATTGTCCATCCCTGTAGTTGTCCCAGCCAAAACATTTGGACGAGTCGATGAAGCTACCGTACAAGAAATTCAAGATATTCCGGTGGTATGTGAATTCCTGGATGTCTTTGTCACACTCGGTTTTAGAAGGCCAACCGAATGCGAACCATGTACGTGCCAGGATCAGCAATTCACGTACACAGCAGTTACATAACATGGACATCATCACACAGTGCTCAAATAGTATTAAAAAGGGAAATAATAGTTGATTACATCATATGTCTGAGATATCCACATAGTCTTTACAAATAATCAAAGTGCGAAAACGAAACGTAGATAGATGCGGCCTTCACAGGCAGCCGACTGGGGGTTGCCGCTAACCCACGCCTAGAACTCATCGTAGTCTTGGAACTCCTGGAAGTCTCCTTCCACGGCTTCATCTTCTCCTGAGCAGTGGTTGCAATGTGGACAACCTAGGGGGGTTGGCGTGTAGAGCAAGGGTGAGTACACATCAACATACTCAGCAAGTATCCTGTTTTGGCTGTAGTAGACTAGCTTTATGTGGAGGGTAAGTCAAGGAGTTGCTTTTAGTTGGTCAGATTATTATTACTAGTAGAGAAAGCCAAGTTTTAGAGTTAACCCACATTATTAACCCAAACGTACTCCTTTCCAAATGGAAAGAGTACCACTTACCATTACCAGAGCCAATACCAAGAACCATGAATCTCATTGCCACCTGCAAACCGAACATCTCTAATCAAGTGTCACTAATCACTGGAGCTCCCTTGGCCGCTCATAACCGCGAGCACGGCTGATATATCAGTTTCATAACACTCTGCAGAGGTTGCGCACTTTACCCATGAGCCGTGATTCCCTTTTTGCCTCGGGTTGTACGGACCCTTGAACACTCCCAAGATGAATAGGCAGAGTCTCACTACGTAGCCTTTACAAAGATTCCCCGGGGCTGTAGCCGCCCGTTAGGTTTCCTAAATGTACCGCACTCCTCCCCAAGGGACAAATCAACCTTGGCAGAGCGATCCGCATACACCGAGCCCCATTGACGGCACAACGGCGAAGCGATCTACACCCCGGATCCTCTAATTATTCAGCTAAGGGCACCCCATTCCACCCTCATGGTTGCACTGTTTTCCCGGGCGGTCATCCAACGAACAGGTCCTTACGGAGAGGCACTCGAGAAACCGCTCGAGCCCCCTTAAAGGCCACAAGTATAACATCATAATAAAAGAGGGAAAACAACGTATCATAGATCATTCTCATCATGTTCATTGATTAGAGTTAAGCAATAGCATAAGACTAAGCAATAATAATCCAACCCAAATAGGTAAACAAGGACATGGATAACAAAAGCTAGTCAATCCTTAGGTATAAATGTGTAATGCGGGAGGTGAATTAAAGAATGTATAGGACAGAGATAGGTCAAGGGACACTTGTCTCCACCAACCGACTGCTGCTCAGGGGCTTCTCCTGCGAGTTCTTCGGGCTCTTCGACCGGATCGTTCTCTATGCGAGTGCAAACATACAGACATCCATCCATTCAAATTAGGAAACAAACAGTACACCATACAAGAGAACAAGTAGATTAAACATGCATAGAATATGACATACGATATTGCATTGGACATGGCTAGAAAGAGACGGGGGAAGGTCTCGCAGGGGTTAAAGCTTATGCTCGAGGCGCATTACGGGTAGATGAATAACTAGACATTACGTGCTCTAGTTCCACTTAGCTCCAATAATAAGGATTAGTCACATGCACTAATAGAAACATAACCACTTTTAGTTGATCAACATTAAATGAGATAGACGATTAACTATATGAATTAACTAACGTAACAAAAATTTCTAAATTGAGTTTCCTATTTCATTAACATGAACAACGTGATTAACGCGCATAAAATATACGGGGGGGGGTTAGACGGGCACGTCTAGGGGTAGACGAGGGCACGGCGAGCCGTGCCAACGCACCGCGCGCACCACGCGAGCACGCGCGCAAGGCCGCGCTAACGCGCCGCGAACTAGCCGTGCACACGTCGGGGTCACGCGCTGGCCGAGCTCAAGGCCGCACGCCATAGGCACGCTGGGCCGAGCTTCAAGGCCGCGCCGGGGCAACACGACACGAGCAGGGCATGTCGAGGCGGGCGGGTTGCGGGGGCCGTGCGCCGGGACAGGGCCGCGCAGGGAGCCACGGCGGGTGCACGCGCAGGGAGGGGGCCAAACGCTCGGCCGAGGACGGGGACGCCGCGCCACGCCCGGTAGGCGCACGTGCAGAGCGCGCCATGGCCATGCCATCATGGCCGGCGGGGCCGGAGGGCGAGCGCGCGCGCAGGGCGCCGCGCCAGGGGGCTCGCCGGAGCGAGTGGACGCGAGCGCGCCGGGGCGGGGCGAGGGCACGTCGGAGCCGTGCCGAGGGGCAGCCGCGCGGGCGCGCCGAGGCCACGGCCGGCCACCACGCCGGGGCAGGGGGCCATATGGGCGCAAGGAGGGAGGGGGGCGCCGAGGGAGAGCGGGGTCGGGCGGGCGCCGGGCCGCCATGGCCGGGCCGAGCGCCGCCGTGCCGAGCGAGGGCGGACGAGCCGTGCCACCGCGGGCACGGGGAGGGAGCGGGGTCGGGCTGGGGGCGAGCGTGCCGCTCTGCGCCACCGGGGCGGACGAGGCCGGCGAGCGCGAGGGCGGGGCGGATGGGGCCGGTGAGCTCGAGGGCAGGCGCGGCCGCGGGCGCGGGGAGGGCGCCGGCGTGCGCGGGGAAAGGAGGAGGGAGGGGAGAGGGAAGGGAGGCCGGGCTCACCACGGGCGAGGATCGGCGGTGGCGGTTCGGCGAGCGAGCAGGCGAGCGGGCGGGTTGGGCAGGGGAGGAGAGAGAGATTTGGGGCGGGGAGAGAGGGTGACAAGTGGGGCCCGCAGGGGGGAGAGGCGGCGGCGGGTGTAACCGCCGCGCGCTGCGTGCAAGGGATGCGGGAGGGGGGGCGCTGCTGGGCCGCCTCCTGGGCCCAAAGCGGGGGGCACCGAGGGGGCGAGCTGGGCCGCGGCACCACCGGCCCACGGCGCGAGGGGGGGAAAGGGGGAGGGGGCAAGGCCGGTTGGGTCGGCCGGCCAGCTGGGCCGCGCGCCAGGGGGGCGGCTGGGCCAAAAGGGGAGGAAAGGGAGGGGAGAGAAAAGAAAAAGATTTTCCTTTTTCTAATATCTATTTTTTCTAGATGAATGCTTTCACACTTTCAATCAATCAAAAAGATGCGTGATTCGGCATGGTGCAGCAAACCAAAGAAAATAACTCTAGGGTTTACTATTATCACATGACTTAGAGTTTTGAGGACGGGTGAGGTTTTAGCGAAAAGAAATGGGAAAGAGGGGTAACACCCGAATTTAGCGAGCGATAGGGAAAGAAAAAAATTCAACTCGAAATTCGGGGCGTTACAAACCTATCCCCCTTAAAAGAATCTCGCCCTCGAGATTCAAGGTTGGCTAGCAAAGAGCTCAGGGTATTTGGCCATCAGATCATCTTCGCGCTCCCAGGTTGCTTCTTCCTCAGAGTGATGATTCCACCTGAATTTGCACATTCTAATGGTCTTCCTCCGGGTGACTCTGTCTACAGTCTCAAGGATTTGCGTTGGCTTCTCAATGTAGGTCAAGTCCTCCTGGACTTCAAGACCTTCAACTGGCAACTGCTCTTCTGGCACTCGCAGACACTTCTTCAATTGAGACACATAAAAGACATCGTGCATAGCAGACAAATTTTCTGGTAGGCTGAGCTGATAGGCCACTTTTCCACACCTTGCGAGAATCTGATACGGACCAATGTAGCGGGGCGCTAGCTTGCCCTTAACTCCGAATCCTCTAACTCCTCTGATCGGTGACACTTTCAGATAGACAAAGTCACCGACTTTGAAACTCAGATCTCTTCTTCTTGTGTCTGCATAGCTTCGCTGCCTTGATTGCGCTATCTTCATATTCTCTCGGACCATCTTGATGTTCTCTTCGGCCTCGAGCAAAATGTCTGGCCCGAATACTTGCTTTTCTCCAGGCTGATCCCATTGCAACGGAGTTCTACAACTCCTTCCATAAAGCGCCTGAAATGGTGACATCTTCAAGCTGGCCTGGTAACTGTTGTTATAGGAGAACTCTGCATAGGGCAATCGCTTGTCCCATCTAGACTGATCTTGCAACGCACAGGCTCTCAACATGTCTTCAAGAATTTGATTGGTTCTTTCGGTCTGACCATCTGTCTGCAGATGATAAGCTGAACTGAAATTCAGATGTGTGCCCAAGGCTTCATGCAACTGCTGCTAGAAATGAGAGGTGAACTGCGTTCCTCTGTCTGACACTATCTTCTTTGGCACACCGTGAAGACAAATGATCCGAGACATGTACAACTCTGCCAATACTGCACTTCTGTAGTTGGTCTTGACAGGTATGAAGTGGGCTGACTTGGTTAAGCGATCTACCACTACCCAAATGGAATCGTAGCTGGCTCGAGTGCGAGGCAGTCCGACTATGAAATCCATGCCGATTTCATCCCATTTCCACTGAGGAATTTGCAACGGTTGCAACAATCCAGCTGGTCTCTGGTGCTCTGCCTTGATCCGCCGACAACTATCACACATAGCCACATGCTCTGCGATTTCCCTCTTCATTCCGTACCACCAGAATTTTTTCTTCAGATCCTGATACATCTTCTCACTACCAGGGTGAATCGAATAGGTTGTCTCATGAGCTTCCTCGAGGATCAACTCCCGAATAGACTGGACATTGGGAACACACAAGCGGTCTTTGAACCATATCACACCTTCTGCATCTTCCCGAAAATCTTTGCCTCTGCCGTCCAGAATCAGTCACTGGATCTCACTGATCTTCTCATCGTTCTTCTGTGCTTCTTTGATTTCCCGCTCCAGGGTAGGTTCCAACTCAATTGTGACTCCTCGCGTGTTGTTCAGAAATTCGAGACTCAACCTGTCAAACTCTTTGGCCAATTCATAAGGCATCGGACGAGCGACCATCAGATTGACTTGACTCTTTCTGCTCAAAGCATCTGCCACTATGTTTGCTTTGCCTGGATGGTAATGGATCTCCAATTCGTAGTCTTTGATCAGCTCTAACCATCTTCATTGCCTCATATTCAGCTCTGACTAAGTGAATATGTACTTCAGACTCTTGTGGTCTGTGTAAACATCACATTTCTGTCCATACAGGTAGTGCCTCCATGTCTTCAATGCGTGAACCACTGCTGCCAACTCTAGGTCATGGATTGGGTAATTCTTCTCATGAACCTTCAACTGTCGGGACGAGTAAGCCACAACTCTTCCCTCTTGCATCAACACATATCTCAAACCTGTGTAACAAGCATCGCAATACACCGAGAAGGGCTTGTGCACATCAGGCAAGACTAAGACAGGCGTTGCAGTTAACTTCTCTTTCAGCGCTTCGAAGGCCTCTTGACATTTCTGGGTCCACTTGAACTCGACCTTGTTGCCTAGCAACGCTGTCATTAGTTTTGCAATCTTCGAAAACCCTTCAATGAATCGCCGATAATATCCGGCCATCCCAATGAAGCTCTTGATTCCTCGGGCATCTGTTGGCGCTTTCCAGTTCACAATGTCTGCCACTTTCTTCGGATCCACAGCCAATCCTTCTTTGTTGATTATATGACCAAAGAACAGGACTTCACTAATCCAGAACTCGCACTTGCTCAACTTCGCATACAACTGGTGCTCTCGCAATCTCTGCAATACCATACTCAAATGATCTGCATGCTCTTCTTCACTTTGAGAGTATATCAGAATGTCATCAATAAATACCACCACAAACTTATCAAGATAGTCCATGAATACACTGTTCATCAGATTCATAAAGAAGGCCGGTGCATTTGTCAAACTGAAAGACATCACAGTGAACTCATACAACCCATACTTGGTAATGAATGCCGTCTTCGGAATGTCTGAAGGTTGGATCCTGAGTTGATGATAACCTGACTCAGGTCTATCTTGGAGAACACGCTGGCTCCTCTCAACTGGTCGAACTGATCTTCTATTCTGGGCAAAGGGTACTTGTTCTTGATTGTGACTTCATTCAGAGCTCGATAATCGATACACATCCTTTTGGTGCCATCTTTCTTCTCCACAAATAGGACAGGGGCGGCCCAAGGCGAGATGCTTGGCCGAATGTAACCTTTCTCTGATAGCTCGTCAATCTGCTTCTTAAGTTCAACCAACTCTGGTCCGGATATTCTGTAAGCTCTCTTAAAGATGGGGGCGGTTCCAGGAAGAAGCTCTATAGCGAACTCAACTTTCTGCTCTAGTGGCATACCTGGTAGGTCCTTTGGAAACACATCTGGGAACTCAGACACAACCTTGATACTTTCAATCGGGTCTGCTTCACTACTTTCGACAGCCATCTGATAACAACTTCCTTTCCTCGGCTCAGGCGGGACTAACTCGGTCACCACTTCCTCTCCTAGTGGGGACACCAACTTGATTGTCCTCTTATCACAACTGATAACTGCCTGATACTTATCTAGCCAATTCATCCCTAGGATGACATCTATTCCCTGAGTACCCATTACTATGAGATTAGAGGGAAACGCTATCCCCCTTATTTCCACACATACATTCAAACAAATGCTATCGGCTCGAATTCTACCACCGGCTGAGTCAATTTGAATGGGGGTTGACATGGTAGTTATTGGAAGATTATGTGCTTCTACCCATGATGCAGTAATGAAAGAATGCGTTGCTCCAGTATCAAATAACACTTCTGCAATATGAGAGTCGACTAGGAACATACCTACTATCATGCTGGGGGTCTCCTGAACTGCTTCAGCCTCCAAGTGGTTCAATCTCCCATGATTATAGCGTGGCTGAGAGCGGTTGCCTGCTCCAGGCTGAGACACATTCTGCTTTGCTGGGGCATTGGGGCCTGACTGTTGCTGGGCTGCCTTCTTCGGACATTGCATCACCTAATGGCCTTGCTCTCCACAGTGGAAACATGCTCTATTTCCAACCTGAGCTGGTGCTGCCTGACTGTTTTGCTAGTTGGCTGGGGCAGGAAGACGAGGTGCCTGCTGATTCTGCCTCTGAAACTGACCTCCTCCTGACTGATTGTTCTGACGATTCTGATACTGGTGCTGAGGATACTACCTTTGGAACTGCTGCTGCTGAGGTGGACGCTGGTTCTGCCTGAACTGCTGAGGTTGATTGCTTGAGAAACGAGGACGATTGCTGCTTCCAGGCTGGGGTCCACTGATCTTGCACTTGCGATCCTCCATCTCCTTACGCTTCCTCTCCGTCATGATTGCTCTATCAATCAGGTGCTGGAATGTCGGGAAGGTATGATTCATCAGTTGATACTGCAGAGGGTCAACCAAGCCTTTCAGGAAACGATATTGTCTCTTGGCGTCGGGGTTGACATCTTCAGGAGCATAGCGATACAGTTGCAGAAACCTGTCCCGGTACTCACTGACAGACGATGACCCTTGCTTGAGGGCCAGGAACTCCTCCTTATTCACTGTCATCAGACCTGCGGGCACATGGTACTGACGAAAGCTACCTCTAAACTCTTCCCAGGTGATGGTGTCGGGGTTGGCATGGGTGGCGAGATAAGACTCCCACCATGACTGAGCTGCTCCTCTCAACAGACGGGGACCATACAGAACTTTCTCCCTGTCATCGCACTGAGCGGTATGCAACTCTCGCTCCACAGTGCGCAGCCAGTCTTCAGCATCCATGGGGTCAGAAGAATGAGCAAACGTTGGTGGATGACCTCTCATGAATTCAGCACGCTTGTCCCTGGGCATCTAAGGTTGAGGTGGTGGCTGTTGTTGCTGCTACTGCTGAATGGCGGCCAGAGTCTGGCCGATGGCTTGAACTGCCTGAGTCTGCATTAGGAACATCTGCTCGATGGACATCGGGGGCGGGGGTGGAAGTTGCTGTTGCTGGGGTACCTCTTTCTGCTAGGCTGGCCGCTCCTGCTGAGCACGCCTTCCTCCTCTGCGCATGTTCTCTGACATCTGCAGAATGCAACCACACATCAGAACCGATCTTGCAAATCTTGCAGCATAAGAAAAGAGCATAGAATTCTTCAACAACCCTGAACAGATGAGCATCTTCACTGATCTCCAACACAGACCAACATAGCTTCTCAGATAAAGAGGAAAGTGGAATAAAAGGCTTCCCAACTAGATAACTAACTCCTTTAACATATAACAGGTAAACCAAAATGCAGGGGATACCCACACTCTGGTGACAGTCATTACAAAGATCCAAATCAAACATAGTTCATCATGACAAACATAAATGCACAGGATATAGCAAACTACCCTATCTAACTAAGACTAACTAAGAGCGATACTAACGCTAAGACTGAGACTAGGACTAAAACTTCTATATTAAGCATTTATTACAAGACTCAACACTGATGATCTATGGTTCTAAATCTATCTTGGTCTTGCAATCGGGATTGCCATAAGGCTGGTGTCCACACCGAGGTGAGCGGTACGGGTGCTGAGTCCCGACGGGAGCGGGGGAACCATCGTCCAGGTGACAACGCTCTGCGCGCTCAGCCCGCAGCTGGGCGATCTCAGCACGAGCCCTACTCAGCTCGTCTAATGCATGGTCCAGCTCCGTGTTTAGCACAGCGGCTAGGTTGACTGTGCTGCTCAACCTAGGATTGTCCTCACTGACAGGTGAAACAATCACGCCTCCTGTGCTGCCAGATGGACGGTGGGGGTAATACTTCAGGTTGAGACCATCAGCTACCCCGCCGAGCACTGAGCAGTAGTGCGAAAGCGCACGCCGTGCGGCATCTTGCATGGCCACCTCATCTGAGTCCCGCTCAGAGATGGAATAGTGCTCTGAGCAGACCTCCGCACCCTGGAGACTATTCTCCAGACGGCGCACCAAGCAGGTCGCCTCCCAGCGGTCCGGGTAGACCCCGCAACTATGCTGGTAGACCACACAGCGATACTCAATGGACCAAGTACGCCAGTCAAGTGCCCGACGTAGCAGGGTGTCGAGCGCATCGTGGAAGTGACACCCGCGAGCAGCGTCACGAGTGATGGGTCGAGCAACCCATCCTTCCGGCTCCTGGTCAGGAGAAAAGTCGGTGTCGTGGCTCGAGCTGTCGTCGCCATCTCCGTCGACTGGGTCTCCTCCAGCAGCTACTCCAGAGGCTAGGGCGCCCAGTGGTGGTGCAGGGGGCGCCTCTAGGGAAAGCACGGGGAGCAGCTCCTCACGGACTCTATCTCCTGCTGAAGCGAGAAAGAAGAGCCCTGCTGCTTCTGTCGTCGACGTTCCTACTCCTCATGCAGGCGGTGGTGCAGCCTCTCCATGTGACTGGACTGACCGGCCACGGGACGGCGAAGCGGACGCTCCGCGAGACGAGAGGGTAAGAAGGGGATGATAGACTTCCGTGCGGTGTGTCTAAGACGAGCCATCTACAAAAGACACCGCAAGCATAAGAGTGAGAACAGAACTAGTATGACCAGCAAATAATGAACCATAAATAAACGAAGGATTAGAATAAAACACAGTTTTTCAGCAAGGTATAATATATAGTAGAACATAGGTTTGGTCGATATGACCAACTTTTGAAGGGATACCAAAGTCAAGGCAGGGACAGAGGTCTATAATCCTTAGAACGACCATTCTACTCTAGGTTAGCGGTCCTACAGTCAACACGGCTTTGATACCACTTATGTCACACCCAGTTTTAGAAGGCCAACCGAATGCGAACCATGTACGTGCCAGGATCAGCAATTCACGTACATAGCAGTTACATAACATGGACATCATCACACAGTGCTCAAATAGTATTAAAAAGGGAAATAATAGTTGATTACATCATATGTCTGAGACATCCACATAGTATTTACAAATAATCAAAGTGTGAAAATGAAACGTAGATAGATGCGGCCTTCACAGGCAGCCGACTGGGGGTTGCCGCTAACCCACGCCTAGAACTCGTCGTAGTCATGGAACTCCTGGAAGTCTCCTTCCACGGCTTCATCTTCTCCTGAGCAGTGGTTGCAATGCGGACAACCTGGGGGGGTTTGGTGTGTAGAGCAAGGGTGAGTACACATCAACATACTCAGCAAGTATCCTGTTTTGGCTGTAGTGGACTAGCTTTATGTGGAGGGTAAGTCAAGCAGTTGCTTTTAGTTGGTCAGATTATTATTACTAGTAGAGAAAGCCAAGTTTTAGAGTTAACCCACGTTATTAACCCAAACATACTCCTTTCCAAACGGAAAGAGTACCACTTACCATTACCAGAGCCAATACCAAGAACCATGAATCTCATTGCCACCTGCAAACCGAACATCTCTAATCAAGTGTCACTAATCACTGGAGCTCCCTTGGCCGCTCATAACTGCGAGCACGGCTGATATATCAGTTTCATAACACTCTGTAGAGGTTGCGCACTTTACCCATGAGCCGTGATTCCCTTTTTGCCTCGGGTTGTACGGATCCTTGAACACTCCCAAGGTGAATAGGCAGAGTCTCACTACGTAGCCTTTACAAAGATTCCCCGGGGCTGTAGCCGCCCGTTAGGTTTCCTAAATGTACCACACTCCTCCCCAAGGGACAAATAAACCTTGGCAGAGCGAGCCGCATACACCGAGCCCCATTGACGACACGACGGCGAAGCGATCTACACCCCGGATCCTCTAATTATTCAGCTAAGGGCACCCCATTCCACCCTCATGGTTGCACTGTTTTCCCGGGCGGTCATCCAACGAACAGGTCCTTACAGAGAGGCACTCGAGAAACCGCTCGAGCCCCCTTAAAGGCCACAAGTATAACATCATAATAAAAGAGGGAAAACAACGTATCATTGATCATTCTCATCATGTTCATTGATTAGAGTTAAGCAATAGCATAAGACTAAGCAATAATAATCCAACCCAAATAGGTAAACAAGGACATGGATAACAAAAGCTAGTCAATCCTTAGGTATAAATGTGTAATGCGGGAGGTGAATTAAAGAATGTATAGGACAGAGATAGGTCAAGGGACACTTGCCTCCACCAACCGACTGCTGCTCAGGGGCTTCTCCTGCGAGTTCTTCGGGCTCTTCGACCGGATCGTTCTCTATGCGAGTGCAAACATACATACATCCATCCATTCAAATTAGGAAACAAACAGTACACCATACAAGAGAACAAGTAGATTAAACATGCATAGAATATGACATACGATATTGCATTGGCCATGGCTAGAAAGAGATGGGGGAAGGTCTCGCAGGGGTTAAAGCTTATGCTCGAGGTGCATTACGGGTAGATGAATAACTAGACGTTATGTGCACTAGTTCCACTTAGCTCCAATAATAAGGATTAGTCACATGCACTAATAGAAACATAACCACTTTCAGTTGATCAACATTAAATGAGATAGACGATTAACTATATGAATTAACTAACGTAACCAATTTCTAAACTGAGTTTCCTATTTCATTAACATGAACAACGTGATTAGCGTGCATAAAATATACGGGGGTAGACAGGCACGTCTAGGGGTAGACGAGGGCACGGCGAGCCGTGCCAACGCACCGCGCGCACCACGCGAGCACGCGCGCGCAAGCCAGGGCTAACGCGTCGCGAACTAGCCATGCACACGTCGGGGCCGCGCGCTGGCCGAGCTCAAGGCCGCGTGCCATAGGCACGCTGGGCCGAGCTTCAAGGCCGTGTCGGGGCGACACGACACGAGCAGGGCATGTCGAGGCGGGTGGGTCGCGGGGGCCGTGCGCCGGGACGGGGTCGCGCAGGGAGCCACGGCGGGTGCACACGCAGGGAGGGGGCCAAACGCTCGGCTGGGGATGGGGACGCCGCGCCACGCCGGGTAGGCGCACGCGCAGAGCACGCCATGGCCATGCCATCATGGTCGGCGGGGCCGGAGGGCGAGCGCGCGCGCAGGGCGCCGCGCCAGGGGGCTCGCCAGAGCGGGCGGACGCGAGCGCGCCGGGGCGGGGCGAGGGCACGCCGGAGCCGTGCCGAGGGGCAGCCGCGCGGGCGCGCCGAGCCGAGGCCACGGCCGGCCACCACACCGGGGCAGGGGGTCGTACAGGCGCAAGGAGGGAGGGGGAGCGCCGAGGGCGAGCGGGGCCGGGCGGGCGCCGGGCCGCCATGGCCGGGTCGAGCGCCGCCGTGCCGAGCGCGGGCGGACGAGCCACGCCACCGCGGGCACGGGGAGGGAGCAGGGTCGGGCTGGGGGCGAGCGTGCCGCTCCGTGCCACCGGGGCGGACGAGGCCGGCGAGCGCTGAGGGCGGGGCGGACGGGGCCGGCGAGCTCGAGGGCGGGCGGCCGGGGCCGGCAAGCTCGAGGGTGGGCATGACCATGGCGCGGGGAGGGCGCCGGCGTGCACGGGGAAAGGAGGAGGTAGAGGAGAGGGAAGAGGAGAGGGAAGGGAGGCCAGGCTCACCGCGGGCGAGGATCGACGGCGGCGGCGGCGGTTCGGCGAGCGAGCAGGGGAGCGGGCGGGTTGGGCAGGGGAGGAGAGAGAGATTTGGGGCGGGGAGATAGGGTGACAGGTGGGGCTCGCAAGGGGAGAGGCGGCGGCTGGCGTAACCGCCACGCGCTGCGCGCGAGGGATGCAGGAGGGGGGGCGCGGCTGGTCCGCATCCTGGGCCCAAAGCGGGGGCGCTGAGGGGGCGAGCAGGGCCGCGGCATCGCTGGCCCACGGCGCGAGGGGGGGGAAAGGGGGGAGGGGGCAAGGCCGGTTGGGCCGGCCGGCCTGCTGGGCCGCGCGCCAGGGGGGCGGCTGGGCCAAAAGGGGAGGAAAGGGAGGGGAGAGAAAAGAAAAAGATTTTCCTTTTTCTAATATCTATTTTTTCTAGATGAATGCTTTCACACTTTCAATCAATCAAAAAGATGTGTGATTCGGCATGGTGCAGCAAACCAAAGAAAATAACTCTAGGGTTTACTATTATCACAAGACTTAGAGTTTTGAGGACGGGTGAGGTTTTAGCGAAAAGAAATGGGAAAGAGGGGTAACGCCCGAATTTAGCGAGCGATAGGGAAAGAAAAAAAATCAACTCGAAATTCGGGGAGTTACAGTCTTTCCTGAAGATTTGCCTGGGTTGCCTCTAGAAAGGGATGTGGAATTTGTGATTGAACTAAAGCCTGGTACGGCTCCTACTTCTAGAAGGTCGTACCGAATGCCACCTAATGAATTGGCTGAACTCAAGACTCAACTACAAGACTTGCTTGAGAAGGGGTTCATTAGGCCTAGTTCATCACCATGGGGATGTCTAGCAACTTTTGTTAAGAAGAAGGATCAGACCTTACGAATGTGTGTGGACTACAGACCCCTTAATGAGGTTGCCATCAAGAACAAGTACCCTCTTCCTTGGATCGATATCTTATTCGATCAACTTAATGGAGCTCGGGTATTCTCCAAGATTGACCTTAGGCCAGGTTATCATCAGATCCGTATTCGACCCGAAGATATACCCAATACTGCATTCACTACACAGTATGGGTTATTTGAATATTTGGTTATGTCTTTCGGATTAACCAATGCTCCAGGACACTTCACGTATTTAATGAACTCGGTATTTATGCCCGAGCTAGATAAATTTGTGGTGTACTTCATTGATGACATCCTGATCTATTCCAAAAATGAAGAGGAGCATGCTAAGCACTTGTGAATCGTGCTAACGCGCTTAAGAGAACATCAGTTGTATGCCAAGTTCAGCAAATGCGCGTTTTGGTTGGAGGAAATCTAGTTTCTTGGACATGTATTATCTGCAAAATGGATTGCGGTCGATCCTAGCAAAGTCAAGGATATTCTAGAATGGAAACCGCCAGCTACAGTACATCAAGTTCGAAGTTTCCTTGGACTAGCTGGATATTACCGCAGGTTCATTCCGGATTTCTCCAAGATAGTTAAACCTATTACGAGTTTATTAAAGAATGATATCAAGTTTGACTGGTCCTCAAAATGCAATGAAGCCTTTGAGCAACTGAAGGTGTTATTGACCACTGCTCCGGTATTGGCTCAACCGAATATAGAAAAACCTTTTGATGTGTACTGTGACGCATCAGGCAGTGGACTCGGATGTGTCCTAATGCAGGAGGGCCGAGTCATAGCGTATGCTTCAAGACAACTACGCTGGCATGAGGAGCACTATCCAACTCATGATTTGGAATTAGCTGTAGTTGTTCATGCCCTTAAGATATGGCGTCATTATCTACTGGGAAATACTTGTCATTTATATACAGATCACAAAAGTCTGAAATATATTTTTACCCAGTCAGAGTTGAATATGTGACAACGAAGATGGCTTGAGCTAATTAAAGATTATGACTTGGAAATTCATTATCACCCAGGAAAAGCCAATGTGGTGGCAGATGAGTTGAGTAGCAAAGCTTCCTGTCATTGTCTTACAGTAAGGACCCCTGACACCACACTATGTCAAGAAATGGAAAAATTGAACCTGGGTATGATACAACATGGAACTTTGACACAATTAAAGCTTGAGTCAGTTCTTCTATAGAGAATTATTGATGCCCAAAGAACCGACAAGGGTATGAAGCATATTCATGAGAAAATAGAAGCTGGCAAAGCTAATTTGCTTCAGAAAAGATGACCAAGGAATAATATGGTTTAATGATCGCATAGGTGTGCCTAAAGATGCTGAGGTCCGCCAACAAATTTTGGATGAAGCTCATCTTAGTCGATATTCCATTCATCCCGGAAGTACTAATATGTATCAAGACTTAAAGCAACATTATTGGTGGACAAATGAAGATTGAGATTGCACGCTATGTGGCAAGATGTGACACCTGTAGACGTGTCAAAGCAATACATATGAAGACCGTTGGGCCATTACAATCCTTGCCCATCCCAACTTGGAAATGGGAGGATATTAGTATGGATTTCATTGTGGGATTGCCCAAAACAGCCAATGGTTTTGACTCTATATGGGTTATAATTGATCGGCTTACAAAAATAACCCATTTTCTACCGGTCAAGACATCTTACCCGGTCATCACCTATCCCCAGGTATATATTGCTCATATTCTCAGTTTGCACGGAATTCCAAAAACAATAGTGTCGGACCGCGGACCATAATTTGTATCCAAGTTTTGGCAAGAGTTACATAAGTCCCTGGGTACTAAGTTGGTCCACAGTTTGGCATATCATCCTCAAACAAGTGGACAAACTGAAAGAGTAAATCAAATACTTGAAGACATGTTGTCGGCATGTGTCTTGGAGTTTCCGCAAAAATGGGATGATTGTCTGACATTGGCAGAATTTTCTTATAATACAGCTACCAAGAGAGCATTAAAATGGCACCATTTGAAGCACTATACTGGCGACGGTGTTGGACACCCTTAAATTGGTCAGAACCTGGAGAACGGTGGTATTCAGGCCTGGCTTAGTCAAGGAAACAGAAACAAAGGTTCAACAGATAAGGCACCACTTGAAAGAAGCTCAAGCTCGGCAGAAAAGTTATACAAACAAACGACGCCGACCCTTGTTCCTTCAAGTCAAAGATCATGTGTACCTGAAAGTATCACCAATGAAGGGTGTTAATCGATTCGGGGTAAAAGGAAAATTGGCACCTCGATACATTGGTTTGTTTCCCATTCTTGAACAATGCGGGCCAGTGGCATACCGACTTCAACTGCCAGAAACATTATCTGTAGTACATAATGTGTTCCATGTATCTCAATTGAAGAAGTGCCTTCGGATTCCTGATCGAACCATCGATGTGGTGGATGTTGTCTTGGAACCAGACTTAACTTATCCAGATCATCCCATTGGAATTTTGGATCAGAAGGACAGGATCACCCAAAAAAGGACTCTTAAATTATATAAGGTACAATGGAACCAGCACACCGAAGATGAAGCTACCTGGGAGACACAAGATTTCTTAGAAAAGAATTTTCCTAGGTTCTTAGCTTCATGTAACCTGTAAGATATGTATATTTTATTGTAAGAGTGGAATAAACCCCATACCACCCCTGCCCTATAAGACAAATAAGGAAATAAAGATGTGACGTGTTTCCTTTTCCATTACTTACCCTAGAACCTTAAATCTCGAGGCGAGATTCTTTTAAGGGGGAAGAATGTAACACCCCTGGTGTTACTGGCACTAAAACTTGAGCATAACATCATGTGCATTGACATGTCATGTTGTTTGTTACACCTAGAATGCATTCACTAGGTAAAATTTCAAAACAAGTTGTGATGGGGTAGGGTACTTACCGTTGGATTAGGGCATGAGGGTAGTAGTAGCCTAAAATGACTAAAACTCAAAATCCATGATAAATGTTCACAAGATATCAAATTTGATGAACTTTAGTGGCACAAAAACCCTAGTGTGCCCAAATCCTAAAAACAAACCCTAAAAAACCTAATTGGAACCCTAGGGGGGTAAATGCAAAACCTATGTACTTTTGGACCAAAGTGCAAATGTCAAAGTGATAGAACATAAAAAACTAAGTAACTTGTACATTAGAGGATTTTCAAGTTGTGTGGAGAAGTTTGGACTTATTTGCAAAAAGACCCAAGAACCCTAAATGGTTAAGTTTAAATTTCAGTGGAATTGGGCCATCTTTGGAGCTTTATATCTCTTAATTCATGAGGATTCTGCCCTGGATCAATACATCAAAATGGTAGAGCTATGATAAGAGTATAAGTTTGATTGAAAGACCCAACCCTAAAACCTTGAGAAATTTAATGAAAAACCCCCCTCAAACTTGAGCTATCAGACAAGGACCCTATTAAAATTTAGAATTTCAGTTGTGTTGGGGGCAACTTTAGAGCCATGTTGTGCTCGGTTCAATGGGTGTTTAACTAAAACCTTAGTAACAAAGTTAAAACTGGTTTGTAGGGGAGTAACTTTGGTACAGTCGTCCTAACGGGTTGTTGTATAAAAATCAAAGAAATAGTGGCACGAAGTTGCTCTGTCAGAAGTGAGTTGCGTGATTTGGGTGACGCTGAAAACCAGATTCAGAACAGTAGTGGTCCCAGTGAAATGTGGCCGATTTGAGAGTACCAGATTTGAGAATCTATTCAGTTTAAGTCCAAGAATCCTATAGTAAGATTGAAGACCATTGTCTGGTGAACAATTCTTGTTAATAGAGATTAACCTGTTCTTAACAAGAATCAAGCGAAAAAGGGGATTGAAGGAAGCCGATTCAGTTGAGTAAGGAAGATCAGTGGCTCGGGGAAATATCTGAAGGTAAGATCCATGGTACTGTGGGATTCAGATGTGTCCAAGCGAACTGGAGATAGGGACGGTCGGGGCGGGATAACTTCGAGCTGATTCACCATCTTGCGGATTAGGCCGGGGTCGTGTGACACCCCAGTGTCACCTAGGGTTTCTCTTAAAAAGCCAAACCAAGAACCATTATTTTATGTGAACCAAAGTAAGCATGAACATCAAAACAATTTAAGTGAGGAAGAATTCACCAAGTATATACTTAAAAGTGTCATGATCAAAACAATTGAGACTTTTGAAAGAAAAGAATGTGCAACCCTAATTCAAAACCCTAAGTAAACCCCATGAACAAAATTCAAGAAGATGTGAAAAGAGGATGAAAAGTTTAAAATTTTGAGTTGAGCCAATTATATAAGTTAAAGTATATTTGTTAAGCAACAAGAAAGATTGAGAAGGCTTAGCCAAAATAACTCAAATAAATCCCCAAATCAGCCCTTGATCAATGAACCCTTAGAGAAATTCAGATTTCTGAATTTCTGAATTTCAGACCTCTTCTCAAAGATCATCTGTGTTCTCTGCTTTTCCAAACTCAAAGCCAGAAGATCCAAATATCAAAGTCGTGCCAAATTACCTTGAACACATTCTGGGAAAGTTTGAACTCAAACCAAATCCTTTTGACACGGTTTTGGCGCAGCTCAACCTCGGGGCCAGGCATTCTGACACTGGCACCTTGGTGACGCTACAACTCCCTGTCCCTAGCCTAAAACCGCACGTCGTCCATACACAAAAGACAAAGCTTGGTCTGGTGAACAAATCCCTTGCAGTGATCTTGCCCAAATTCGCGAAGATTTGCTCCCAATCGGCGCTTGAACAGGGGCAGAGGCAACGGGAACACATGTTCGACCGCGGCTGACACCCCCGGTTCACGCCCGTTCGCGCACCGCGCCTTCCCAGTGCACGCCCGCGCGCACTCGCCGGTCCACGACCGCCCGTGCACCGCGCCGCGCCTATAAAGCCTTCCCAGGCGCGCCCCACTTCGCCCCAAACTCACCCTCACCGACCAGCTACTTCCCCTTAGCTCCGGCGAGCTTATTTCCGCCCGCCATTGCCGCCAGAGCTTCGGCCACCGTGGCCAGCCCACCCCAGCCATCTTCCGGGCAAGCCAGTGCTTCGGCTAGCTCGGCCAGTAGCCCGTGAAGCTTGCCAAGCCCTCGGACCCGACCGGACTTCACCGGAGGCCCGAGATCGACCTCACCGGACTTCGGTCTTCCGCCGCCGCGCGTGGACCGAGCTATCCAGTGAGTCTCTGCCCAATTCCTTTCGCTCATGTCTTCTCTGGCATCCCGTGGACCTCCCTGACCTATTTGATTGAACTATCTCGCCGTGACCAGGCCGGTCTCCTCGCCGCCAACGAGCATCCCCGCCTGCGTGCGTGGACCGACCGACTCCGGCCATCTCCGACGGCGTTCCGCACACCGTTGTGATCCCCGCGACCTCCCCTTCACCCTCGACCACTTCACCGGAACAGTCTCGCCGCCGGTAAGCCCCTCCGCCCTTTTCTTCGCCGCGGCTACTGTTTAAGGTAGAAGAAGGACCTCGGGTTAGGTTCTGTAGAACCCGAGGGGTTTTCTGTAATGTCAGCGACTCATGTGAATAGTAACCTAAGGACTGATTCGCGAAGGAAACTTAGAAAACCGCCAGGGACCCTAGTGCAAAGTGGATTTCCACTTAATCAATTCTATTATTCTTTTTAAAATGACCAGAGAACTTAGAAAATCCATAACTTGATGAAATCTTAATAAAAAGTTGTCAAACCAATTTTGCTAGCTCTGGAATATTGTAATCTGTCATTTAAAAATAGTGAACCCTATGCTTTCTGTTCTAAATTTTAGAGTTTAAAATTAAAAACAGAAACCCCCTAAACCTTGTTTAATTAAGGAAAATTAGTTTTTCTTTGTGCTGAGCTTAAGAAAATTTGTAGATGTTTATACCTTATTTAGACACTGTTTAAAAATAGTAGGAACACCGGCATTGGAAAATATGATGTAGTTATTCATTTAAAGCTATTTTGTCCAAAACTTAGAGAAAATCAGAAAGGCCTTAGAAATTAATGAACAGTGATTAATAATATTTTCCCTAGTTTACTTATGCAACAGAGAACCTAGGAAAAATACAGAGACCATTAATTTGGACCAGTTTTAAATTAAGATGATTTGTTTAGCCTTATATAGACTGAAAATCAATTATTAGAATTGCAAAACTATAACCAAAGGGGTTAATAAAAATCCAGTGAACTTATAACCACCAGAGCCCCACTACAAAAATATAGAGCACCCCAGCCCAACTCTTTAAGTAAGGAAATTAAATGCAAAGTGATAATAAAACATTTTCCAACTAAATCATGAACAACCCCAAATAATGTGATAATGAGCAACCAAAAATTAGCTAAGTCCATGATGAGACAATCCACCAGAGAAAAATGCAAACCCATGAAGAAGAAGTAAACTCATACCTTTTGCTAGTGATTAAAGAGAAAGACCACTTAATTCAAATAATGCAAACCACCCCTTCCCTTAAGCAAAAAGAAGCCAAACTTCAGAATGATTGCTCTTGCACAAAATACCAACTAAGAAAAATAAGAATTCTGTTGTTTGATGTTTTTCAAATATAGTGGTAGTAGAAAGCACCCATTTGGCTAGAAACTTGAGAAAACCATAGGAAAATAATTAAAAGGTATTAATGATTAGAAATTTGTATCAAGTCATGTTATAACACCTAAAAGCCAGCAAAAATAAGTTTTAAAGAATTACCCACTGTTAAATAATAGTTGTAGTTCAAAGCACCCCTTCTGCCCTAAAATGTGATAATTTTATCTAGAGAAAACTATTCACTTTCTGATCCCCAAATTTTGAGGCAGAGAATCATACACCAGTAACAAGCCACTGTAATTTTTGCAGAATTTTTAGAATTTTATAATAGCAACTTGTAGTTCAAACCTACTCCAAAACCTTAAGAGAATAAAAGAAAAGGGAAGAAGAAATAAACCTCACCTCAATAAATCTAACTTGAGTACTTATCATTTATCCCTAAGACTTAAAAGGAATTCAGTGGAACCCCAAAAATAAACCTACCACTTACCTTAGCTAAGTTTAACCCAATTTACCAAGTATACCACTAAGGGTTTTACATAAGTAAAGTTAACTTGTTTAAACTCAAAAGGCCATACACCTTTAAAAGTTGTAATTTCTAAAAGCACATATCATACCATGCATATATCTTACGCATTGCATTCATTAGATTGTAATCTTGCCGACGGAGAGTACGTGCTCATCCCCGAGCAAGGACCTGTCCAAGAGGAGGACCAGGAGCAGGCTTCAGAGGCTGCTATCGAGGATCTCCCCGCAGCCCCAGCAATTGAAGGCAAGCCCCGGTTTTATGCATAACCATGTTATTATATGCTACTTTACTACACTTAATGCTTGTAGGATTGCAATATGCACTTAAGTGTAGGAGTTGCTTGAAACCTCTAGTTGCATGAACTTAGGATTCCTTTTTGAGATGAATACTAGTATGCTAGGTCGAGTAGCTGCTTGCTAATCAGGATCTCGGTAGAAGTCGAGTGATTTTTCTAGCACTCGCGCGAGGTCAGGAATTGATTGTATTCATCTTGATAACGCGATCTATGTTGGTCTATGGATTTGGATCCAGGGAGGATGCCTTGTCCATGAGACGGGAAAAATGAATTAAGGATTAATGTGTGGATACCTGAGTCAAGCTTTTGAACGTACTAAGCACATGCCAGGAAAAATGGTAACCGGTAAACCTAGTACCTGAGTGAAGCCGGGCGCGGACTTTATCCCTCATGCGACCTGAGACTGGGTCTCCCATGCTAGCTATGGTGGGTACAAGTGCGGTCACTGCACGGCGGCAGCCGGGGTCAGTGGAGCATTGTATGCCAAGGCGGTGAGGCCTGGACGCGAACGGGGAATCGATGGGGACGGTTGTCATGTGCGGGGTCGGAGTACCCTGACATGTCGTGTGTTTAGGTTTACCTTGCAAGGTTTAAAAACTCGATTCGAATCGTCTGCTTCTCACAGCTAATGAGACTGCTTGATTCCTTGTACTGCATCGAGTAAGAAGTGAAATGTGGATTATATGAGATAACTTGTTGATTGAACTAATTGATTGTTACCATGTATGCTTAGAAGGAGCAAATCTAGCTAAGTTAATGATGGTAGAATTTGAAAAGCTAAAAATTGATTTTAGAAACAGCTAGTGCTTTGGCAAACCAAACCCCTCAGCCAAACAGCTGCATAGTCTAGAGGTAGAGGAGTAGACTCCTCACACCGGTTAAGTCTAGCTGAGTATTAGTATACTCAGCCTTGCTTGTGGCACCATTTTTGCAGGTACCATGCAGGATTTGGTTGATGGTGTGACTTGGCCTACCACCCTGCCACCGGGTTGGACGGTCGAGTGGGATGTTGCTCCGACAGGAGAGGAGCATGAGGAGTAGTGGGCTAGGCCTTGCCCATTTCCTCATTACCGACGACATCGATTATCCGCTGCACTTTATTTTGTGAACTTTATTTGCTACTCAAAAACTCCGATTTATGTAATAAATCAGTACTTAATTTGAGGTTTCCTGTTTTATTGTATTTCTTCTGTGACTCACCTTCGAGTGGGATTGTGGAATTTGATCCTTGTTAAGTGGCTTCATCAGACTAGATCTGAGGGACTGACGGGTTATTCCGATTTAAGTGTGTTACGGCCCCTGAGGCGTGACTTAGGCACTTAAGCTAGAATAATTCGGGCGGTTCTGCCACAGCTGGTATCGGAGCAAATTCCACCATAGAGAAGGACAATAAACCATGAATACCGATTTTCAAAATCTAAAACTTGCCTAGAAACTACGACGGATCGTCAGGACTAGATCGCTAGACCTAGGACGAAAGGCCTTAGGCGTAGAGGGAGAAATAGGTGGCTAATTAATTAGGCCCTGTGGGCCAATACTTATATTTTTAAGGATGCCCTAAAAAGGCACCCTATTTTCTTGTGAGAGGCAACGTTTCTTACAGCATGCATGCATTGCAAAACACCAACAGGAATTAAAATTTGAGCTAACCCTTTTTCCTTAAAACCATCCGGGCTCTCTTTTTCTTTTTCCTTCCACCATAATCTTTATCTTTGATTCCCTTCTGCAGATGAATTCACCCACCCCCGCCAGTGGAGGAGACTCTCGTTTCAGTTCTGACTTCCTTTCTCGCGATGGCTTTCCTTCCATCTTGTGGGAAGTGCTTAACTCCGTCGGTTACCCCACGCCCCCTTTATACACAGTGCAGTTGTATGAGGAGCATCGGGTACCTCGTTGTCGGGTCTGGCTAACTTTGGAGGCTCATCCCCTTCAGCCGGGTTGGCGTTCTCTTGACTCTGAGACGATTGGACTCAGGACGGACGACACCGTTGAGGCAGCAGCCATGAAGACTCTGACGACTTTTTGTGGCTACCATCCCCTGGAGATGGTGATGCACCCCTTGGGACTCTTCCCTGCTGAGAAGAAGGATGATCCCATGTGGTGTAACCGCGTGAGCCATGTGAAGGATGTGTGGGCAATGTATCCTGACTTGGTTGGGAGGGTCACTGTTCAGTGCATGAGTGCGCTGTACCGCCTTCAGGCCCTTCAGAGCGATGCTATGACACTTCTTGCTAACACCGCTCAGGCTGCCAAGCTCACCCTCGACAATCGGGAAGATTTTGTGGTCGACCTTTCCACAGAGTTGGTGGAGAAGGATCTGCAGGTGGAGAGGCTGAGCCAGCGTATCGCTACCCTGGAGCAGCAAGTGGAGATCCGATACAACACTATTGATGTCTTGGAAAACCAGCTTCACGACGTGCAGAGGGAACTCGAGGAAGCAAATGACCACTTGGACATGCACCACCTGGAGATGGAGGCCAATGAAGCAGGAAGCGAGGGAGAACACTACAGGAAAACACTTAATTCCCGTCGGTTTCAGGCCGACGGGCGTCCCTTGTCGGGGATAAGGTAATCCCCGTCGGCGGCTGACGGGAATAATTAATTCCCGTCGGCTAGATAGTGGCCGACGGGAATTACGGCTAATTCCCGTCGGTTCTGATGGCCGACGGGAGTTATTAATTAATTCCCGTCGGTTCACTAGGTCGACGGGAGTTATTAATTAATTCCCGTCGGCCCCACGTGGCCGACGGGAATTAACTGGGCCGACGGGAGTTAATAGTTAATTCCCGTCGGTTCGACCATAGCCGACGGGAATTACTGTATACTGCTACAAAAACAGCACTAAATTATGTCACTATTTCTGCACACATAACATATATCAAACATAATCACATATAACAGCCACATTACAAACACATGTAGAGATACGACATCCACAAACACATGCATTTAGACATAGTGCATTTATAATTAAAACATCCACCAACGTGTACGACATAGTATCAAACATAACATCCACCAACATCAAACAACGAGTACGACATAGTATTGAACATAACATCCATCAACGAGTACGACATTTCAAACATAAGTTTAAGTGTTTAGAGATAACCACCACTTGGGTGGTTAGAGCTTTGACCGCTGCCGCCTTCACCACCAGGAGGAGGGAACGCGAAGAGCGAGTCAACAAATCCAGTCCCTACTGCTGGATCAGACCCACTGCCACCCGCTTCAGGCGTAACCTATGCAAGTTAGCAAATATCAACACGTTAAATGCAAATATCAAAAAGTATACAAGTGTATAAATTAATGGAGAGTTATCAAACGTACCCTATCTCCAGGTGCAGGTATATGTGTCGGAGGGGTGGTGAACTGTGGTGGTGGAACTGGTGTGTTTGCAAATTGGCTCCATTGTGGTGGCGGTGGAAAATTTGATGTAATGCCCTGTTGCTGCATTAACTGTTAAACACATATGTGTTACTACTGAAGATGTTGTATTGAAATATAATAATTTAGAGTTCGGATTATGTGTACTCACTTGATACATCGCTTGATTATGAGCATTGCAAGCTTCCATAAATTCGCGTTGTTGTCTCATCTCTTCACGCATCCTCATAATCTCCAACTCCTGCTCGTTCGGTCGACGAGAGCATGAGCTACGGGAAGATGAACCCGTCCTCTGAGATCTCACCGACGACGAGTCAATGAATCCGTCGAAGAGTGCGTATCTATAAGTGATTCAAAAAATGTTATTACTGCATAATCAATTTAGTGTCAACCATATAATTTCATAAGTTAGAGCTTACCGTCCATGCGCTTTGCCACCACCACTTGCGTACACCACTGAGGGATCCACCGGTTCATGGCGCCAGTCGTAGTCAGGGCCATGGCGACGAACCATCTCCTCCCCATATGCCGCCTATACATCATTCACAACCTTACAAATGCAGGAATTTATATACTTTGAACGTTTGAACTTTTGAGCCAAAACTCACCAAGCGATCCGTGGCTGTCTGGCTGCAGAGCTGGTCAGGGTTGTTCGGGTCTGGTCCTTTGTGGCCCTCCTGGTAGACCTCAATGTCACTAGGCTTTTGGCCACTCGTAGCTTCCTGTATAAACAAAAAACATTCATAAGCAATCGTATTATTTGTTGATCGACATAGAAAGATGAAACTTACCATTCTTTTAGCTTTTCGTATCATGTCGTCACCGCCAAACTTGTGGTTAGGATTGGTTCCTCGACATTGTCTGTGATGCACTGACGCTTTCTGGAAGCCTTCGGAAGCCCAATATCGACACCAAGCATAGTACGCATCAGGCACGGGCGCCATCCATGGAACCATCACCTGCACACACACAATGTTACATATTATATCAATCACGACAATAAATATAAAGGGTAAAACAAATTGAATACTAACCTCACGATATTGATCCTCAGTCAAATATATCTTTGAGGACCCTTCCTTTTTATTCAAGGGGCCTGCTTCTTCCGGATGCTTTTGAAAATACAGGTTTGTAGCCTGAATTCTCGCATAGTATATGGCATCCTTCACCAGCTTCTTTGCATTGTTTTGCAAGACACGTTCAGCGTGCCCCATGTAATCCTCTCTGTCAGGCAACCGATATCGAAGCTACAACATAAAGAATACAAATGGTATAAGTCATAGATTTACAATATTAAGAAACATAACAAAAATAATAAAGAATTCATACCCAAAAGTCATTACGCACAAGTCCCTGTCTGTCGGTGTGGTTTCGTTCCTTTTTAAACTTGTACTCATCCCAGGTACTGACGAGCACGTCATCCTCGGTATCACCGTTTGACACCTTCACTATACCAGGGTAGTGAAGGCGGCAAAGAGAACCCAACGTAAGGTTAACCTGAGTGTGGTGTCCCTTGCCGTCAAAGGACAGGTCCTCCCAATTCCTGCATTACACAAAAACATTAACAATACACATAATAGTTATATTAGATAAGTTAATATATTACACTCACCGATCTCCATGTGGCATGATTAAAGTCCTATCAGCCTCTCGCTCTATCGCGTGACGAGGCTTTACTGAGTGGCTTTTTCTTGAGCGACGTGTGCGTGTCGCTGAAGAGCCTCCCGAGCCATCATCCATCGGGTTGTCAGCCGGTTCGCCCTGTTGGCCCCACTGGTCCCACGCCTGTTGCTGCTCTCTCTAGTGGTCCCACTGGTCCCATGGCTGGTGATGCTGTGCGGCCTGGTCCCATGTCACGTGCTCCACCTCCTCATTGAGCTCCACCTCCTCATTGTGCTGCTCAGCCTCATTGTGCTGCTCCTGCTCAATGTGCTGCTCCTCAGTGTGCTGCTCATCCTGGTACATACAACTCAAGATTTATTTGTAAATATGTAAACAAATTTATTTGTACAAGATATGTTACCTCATCTCCATGTACCGCGCTCAATAGCTCTCGACGTCTGCTGCTGCTCGAAGAACTGCCCTGAAAAAGGCCCAGGCCCTTGAACAACCCCTTCACTGACTTCTTTGATTTTGGCGGCATCCTGCATAAAAAATAAGAAATTATTCATTAGTGCATCAAAATGACATAATACTTAAAATATAAACAAATGAAATAACAAAACAACTTTACTTGTTAAATATCATCAAAATCAGGATCTATTTGTTCTCTTCTATGCAGAGGTCGCCATGTAACTTTTCTCCTAACAGGTTGTCTTCTCCGTCTCTCGGGAAAAGTTAAGTCGTTAACGTCTGCAACTAGTGAATCTAATGCCGGTGCAGGATCAATATGAAAACTAGTTGGCAACTCTTCTTCTTGAAACACCTCATCAACCTGCTCAAGGTGACCAATTTGATATTCGTCCTCACCAGGAGTGTATAGGCGTTCTCGGGGATTTACATTGTACACAACCCTCCATTTAGACAACTTTTTGCATGGATATGTCGAGAAATAAACTTGGTCTGCTTGATGGGCAAGGATATACGTGTCGTGTCCTTGAAGCAATTTCTCAGGTTGGATCTGTGTCTTCCCAAATTCGGTCCTATAATACTTCGGGTCATACCATTTACACTCAAAGAAAACTAGCGCTAAAGGCTTATTTCCAGCAAATGTAATCTCGATTATATTTTTGATTTTCCCGTAATAGCAGGCTTCGTGTCCTTCCATGTCGGTTGCCCTAGTAACGACTCCACTATTTTGAGTGGCGGCCATAGGATGACTTGATTCGAAAATGCTTGAACGAAAGCGATATCCATTGACGTCGTAACGTCCATAGCTTTTGGCAGTTACGCTTCCAATAGATAACTGACGTAAGTCATCATTCAAATTCATTTCCTCCCCAAACTGTCAATCATGCCACAAAGCATTAGCAAATTCTGTAATATTAGTTAAATGAAATTAGCTCTCGGAGCCACATAATTAAGACTTACACGGTCCCGAAGCCACATAATGAAATTAGGTCGCCCATGCATACCATCGCGTCGCAATTTGTCTATGTCTCTCGCTGTTGGCCTACCGAGACACCTCATGTTTTGTTCATCAAACTCGATGTCAAATATTATTGTATGACATGAGATATTTGATAACATAAACTAATTCACATATGAACAGTTTAAGAAAACAAGTCTTACACAAAGTATTTCTCCACCTCAGGCATATTCGTGAACATGTACAGTAAAGCAGACTTCCGTTCTTCCATACTGAGGTGATATGACTTGGGTGGACCAACGGCTTTGCCGTTTGTCTGAAAAATCGAAAGATCACTACACGGAGGCATCTCTCGTTCATCATCATGGTACCTTTTCTTTCGAGCAAATACATTATGTTCTTCTGCAAAGTAACAACTTGTGAAGTGTGCTACCTCCTTTAGTTTAAATTGTTCCGCAATACATCCTTCAACTCTTGCCTTATTGCCCACCATTGCTCTAAGCTTCTTTAATGCTCTTTCTATATGAAACATCCACCTATACTGAACAGGACCACCGACCTTAGCCTCATATGGAAGATGTATAAAGAGATGCTGCATAGGATTGAAGAAACCCGGTGGAAATATTTTTTCCAATTTGCACAAAAGCACCGGTGCCTCTTTCTCCAGCTGTTCCATCACATCTCTTCTGATTTCTTTAGCACACAACTGTCTGTAGAAATAGCTAACTTCAGCTAACGTTTTCCACACAGCTTCGGAAATGTACCCACGAAACATTACAGGCATGAGCCTCTCCATAATTATGTGGAAGTCATGGCTCTTCAGTCCATTCATCTTCATTGTCTTCAAGTTCACAGATCTTCTAAAACCAGCGGCATAACCATCGGGGAATTTAATATCCTTCATCCACTTCATCACTTCTTTCCGTTGCTTAGATTTCAGACAATAGTCAGCTTTTGGTTTGCCTCCGTTTTCTCTAAGCACTTGGGTTGGACGATCACATATCACTGCTAAGTCCATGCGTGCCTTGTCATTGTCTTTCGTTTTATCAGGGAAATCCATGCATGTATTTATGAGGGCTTGGCAAAAGTTACTCTCTTGATGCATGACGTCGATGTTGTGCATCAAAATCAATGACTTAGCATAAGGAAGCTCCCACAAGCCACATATGTGAGTCCAGTTATGCTCCTCACCGAAACCTTGATACCTTTTCCCACTCTCGTCTAGGACAAGTTTCATATGCTCTTCTGTAATTTCTATCCCACTACGTCGCTTGGGCGGTCCCTTCGTGACGATGGTGCCCTTCCTAAATTCCGTTCTCTGCCTTCTGAAGGGGTGATTGAAGGGTAGAAAACATCTATGGCAATCAAAGTAACATATCTTGCCACCAGCACTAAGACGAAAACAATCTGTATCTTTAGCACAATAAGGACACGTCAATCTACCATGCACGCTCCATCCAGAGAAAATACCATACGCCATAAAATCATGAACCGAGAACAGATATGCAACACGAAGATTGAATTTCTGCTTCTTGAAGCAGTCATAGGCTTCCACACCTTGCCATAGCTTCTTTAACTCTTCAATCAGTGGTTGAAGCATCACATTGAGGCGTACGCCAGGATGCTCAGGCCCAGGTATAACAAGACATAGGAACATAAACTCATATTTCATGCAAAGAGCAGGTGGAAGGTTGTACGGTATGGCAATGACAGGCCAACATGAATACGACGCAGCGGTCATATTGAACGGCGTGAAACCATCAGTTGCCAAGCCGATACGAACGTTTCTTGCATCGCTGGCAAAATCTGGATCAAATTTGTCAAGAGCCTTCCATGCATCACCATCTGACGGGTGCACCATTAACCCATCTTGTCTGTCCGTACAATCTTTATGCCACCTCATGTGCATAGCGGTCTTCCTCGAGAGAAACAAACGTTTCACTCTAGGAGTGAGAGGCATGTACCGAAGCTGTTTATGTGCAACCTTTGTCACCACCTTCTCCCCATCTTCATTTACAAGCTCCACGTACCTCGACTTCCCACATTTTAAGCATTTCTGTTCTCTGCCATGTTCCTTCCAAAAAAGCATACAATTGTCTTGGCAAACATCAATCTTCTCATACTTCATACCAAGACCTTCAAGCAATTTCTTGGACTGGTACATGTCTTTCGGCATCTTGTGACCCGTAGGAAGAACCTCGCTAATCAAATCCACAAGCTCCTTATAACAATTAATTGAGAATGCAAACTTGGACTTGATTGACATCAGCCGGGTCACAAATTCCAGTACGGTCACGTCAGTGTGCCCGTGAAGAGGCTCTTCTGACGCTTTGAGTAGGTCGAAGAACTTCTGAACCTCCGGTGTAGGTGAATCATGATGATCTGGTGCCAGTTCAGGCTGCAGATCCTCAAGCATCTGGTCCATCCTATCAACATCATCTTCACCGTCATCAACTTCTACTTCTGCTGCTCGTTCAACATCTTCACCATGGAGATACCAGACCTTATAGCCTGGCACGAAACCATGCGAACACAGGTGTAGTGTGACCTGCCTCTTGGTGTGGCTCGTCATATTTCTACATTTATTGCATGGACACCTAATATTATCTATTTGTGACAAAGCAGCTGCATGGTCCAGAAACATCTGCGTCTTGACAAACCATTCACTTGTGTGACACCCACCCTTCTTGAAACCTTCATACATCCAATCACGTCTATCACCCATTATTGCGGCTGTGTGTACGAGTAAAGAGTGCGTGTGAGACATTCATGTTTCTACACGTCACACATACATCTATAGGTAAGTAGTAAAACTATATATATATATATATATATATATATACATAACATCACCTTCAACACAATAACATGATATTCATTAATTAACAATAATGCAACATCCAAATTTAGATAAACAATATTTGCAACATTTTCAGAACATCAAATTTGCAACAAATACCAATATTAAATAAATTGTAATCGCATTACAGTTAACTCCCGTCGGCCATAAAAACCGACAAAAATAAACAATATTTGCAACATTAAATCCATTAAATTAAATAAAATTTTTAGAACATCAAATTTATTAACAATAGCATCAAATTTATCAATATCGAAACCTTCATACATCCTAATATTATAAGTTAAATCTAATCAATAAACAATTAACAATTTTAAATTAACTCTAATCACATGAAACTTAACTCCCGTCGGCCATAAAAAACCGACGAAAATAAACATCTACACACATATTTAACTATTATAATCACACTCGTATTCACAATTTAGGATGTATACCTCAACGACAAGGCGGCAACGGCGCTCGGGGAAGCGGTCGGGACCGGCGGCGGCACTCGTGGAGGCTCTCGAAGGCGACGGCGGACTTGGGGCTGCGGCGGTGCTTGGAGAGCCGGTCGGAGCGATGGGCGGCGGTGGAGGAGGCCGACGGGGGAGGCTATTGCGGCGGCGGTGGGGTCCGGCAGGGGCGGCGTGGTGGTCGGCCGGCCGTTAGGGGCGGCGCCGGGCCGGTACGGGAGTGGCGGCGGCGGCGGTGGATGGGGCAGGGGCGGCGGCGGACGGGGCTGGGGCTGGGGCTGCTGGGGCCGCGTGGGGTCGGGGCGACGGTGGGGCTTGGGGAGGCGCGACGGCGGGGCTTGGGGAGGCGCGGTGGGGCTTGGGGAGGCGCGGCGGCGGCGGAGCTAGGCGATGGCGGCTGCGGTTGAAGACAGACAGACAGAATGCGTCCGCGCGGGCGAACCCGCGCTCATAAACGGTTAATCCCCGTCGGTTTTCTCCCTGGCCGACGGGAGTTAAGTAATCCACGTCGGCCTACGCTCTAGCCGACGGGAGTTAACTTAACTCTCGTCGGCTGCGTTTTAGCCGACGGGAGTTACATTATCCCCGTCGGTTTTCTCCCTGGCCGACGGGAATTACCCTGGCCGACGGGAATCAATAGGATTCCTGTAGTGGAAGAGGCTCCCGAGGAGCTAGGACCAGCCCCTGGTGCCAATGGGACTACCTCCGCGATGCCTCCTTCACCCGTATCCAGTGTCGCTTCCACCGCTCAGGGTTAAGCAGTCGCTTCGACGTTTTTAGGCGGATAGAAACCTATGCGAGCTTAGTAGTATCACATTTTGGACTAGGCTTATGGGTACCTTCCCCTGATTAATGTAACCCTGTAAACTTTTGATATCTGTGGGATCCTTGTCACCATGTTATCTTCATTTCGAACCTAATATTATGATTATGGCATTTTCCTTCCATATGAGATGATATCTTGTCGTTCGGAAATGTGAGTTGGGATAACAATGGCGACAATCTCTGTTTTCAGATGGCAGCTAGGCAGCGTCGCGGGCAGAATGAGCAAGCTCCCCCGCCACCTCCCCCAGCTCCCACAGTGCAGGAGCTGATGGCCCAGCAGAATGAGATTCTGTGACAGCTCTTGCAGCGCCAGCCCCACCAACAGCATCATGGTGGAGGCCAGCATCAGCGACCTCCGGCTATGGCCACATACCAGGAGTTTCTGAGCATGCAGCCGCCCTTGTTCACCAAGGCAGAGGATCCATTGGACGCCGACGTGTGGCTTCGCGTCGTCGAGTCTAAGTTTCCCCTCCTCACGGGAGGCTGCCCTGATGAGGCCAAGGCTCGCTTCGCCGCACAGCAGCTTCGCGGCCCTGCTCGGACTTGGTGGGACCACTTCCGTGCTATGCTCCCCGCTGATCATGAAGTATCTTGGGAGGAATTCAAGACTGCCTTCAGAGGACACCACATTCCAGCTGGCATTCTTGATCGGAAGTTGAATGAATTCCTGGCCCTCAATCAAGGAACCCGCACGGTACTGCAGTATGCGCAAGCCTTCAACGACTTATGCCAGTATGCAGGGTATCATGCTGATTCTGATGAAAAGAAGAGGGATCGCTTCCGCAGGGGTCTCAATACCAAGCTGCGGGAACGACTCAACACTGTCCGGGCTGATAGCTTCAATGAGTTGGTCAACATGGCCATCTCTCAGGAGGATTGCATTGTTGCTCACCGGGCAGAGAAGAAGAGAAAGGCACCAATGGCAGCACCATCCGCTCAGGCTCAGAGGTTCCAGATTGTTTCTCACAATCAGAGCAGGGGTTTTCAGCAGCAGGCAGGCAGATGGGTGATCAGGCCACCTCAGCAGCAGCAGCAGCCGGCACCCAACCGCTACCCAGCTCCCGCCCCAAGGAACAATCAGCCTCCTCAGCAGCAGCAGTTCCGCCAGGGCAATGGGAACAAGTGTTTCACTTGTGGCAATGTGGGCCACTATGCCAAGAATTGTCCCAGGAACCAGCAGAGGCAGATGCCAACACCAAATCAAGACAAGGGAAGAAAGCAGAAGGTGCAAGTCAGGCAAGGGAAGCTCAATTTCACTGCTCTAGAGGAAGTGCCAGAAGGAGCTCCTATCATGACCGGTACCTTTTCAGTTTATAATCAACCTGCTTTAATTCTGTTTGATTCTGGTGCATCTCATAGTTTCATTAGCCAAAAGTTCAGTGCTAATTGCAAACTGCCATTCTCTCACTCAAAAGGGTCATTCGTGATAGTCACACCTGGGGGTAAAATTGCAACTAATCAATTAAACCAAAGTGTGCCTATTCAACTGGGAAGCCACATTACCAAAACCACTCTTCTTGTGTTGGGATTGGAAAATGTGGACATTATTCTAGGAGCAAATTGGATGACCTTGCACCAAGTTGTGCTTGATGTAGCCAGTCGTACCATGGAAGTTAATTCTCCTTTCTGCGGGAATTTCACTTTGATTCTGCCCAGTCAGGGTTCTTCTCAGTCATGTGCTTTCTCTATGACGGAGATACCCCTGAAGGAGATCCCAGTGGTCTGCGAGTATGCAGATGTCTTTCCTGATGAATTGTCGGGAATGCCACCGGACCGGGATATTGAATTCGCCATCGAGTTGCAACCGGGAACGGCCCCAATTTCCAAGAGGCCCTACCGAATGCCACCCGCTGAGTTGGCAGAGTTGAAGAAGCAGTTGCAAGAGTTGCTGGATAAGGGATTCATTCGTCCAAGCACTTCGCCTTGGGGATGTCCAGCACTGTTTGTGAAAAAGAAGGATGAAAGCTTGAGGCTGTGTATAGATTACCGCCCTCTTAATGCGGTAACTATCAAGAACAAGTATCCTTTGCCTCGTATTGATGTTCTCTTTGACCAGTTGGTCGGAGCCAAGGTGTTTTCCAAGATAGACCTTCGCTCTGGCTACCATCAGATCAAAATACGAGCAAGTGATATTCCGAAGACGGCATTCTCAACCAGATATGGGCTATATGAATTCTTGGTGATGTCATTCGGGCTGACAAATGCACCAGCATATTTCATGTATCTGATGAATTCTGTTTTTATGCCGGAATTGGACAAGTTCGTGGTGGTTTTCATCGATGATATTCTGGTGTACTCGAAGAATGAAGAAGAACATGTCGGGCATTTGCATGTAGTGCTTCAACGTCTGCGAGAGCACCACCTTTATGCCAAGCTATCCAAGTGTGATTTTTGGCTAAAGGAAATCAAATTCTTGGGTCACACTATCTCTCAGGCTGGGATAGCTGTTGATCCTGACAAAGTGCAAGAGGTGATGAACTGGAGGCCACCAACGACTGTTCACCAGATTCGGAATTTTCTGGGATTGGCTGGTTATTACCGAAGATTTATTCTGGACTTCTCTCAAATTGTGAAGCCTATTACTGAGTTGCTGAAGAAAGAAGTCAAATTTGTGTGGAGTCAGAAGTGCGAAGATGCCTTCCATGCATTAAGGCAGTATCTGACCACAGCACCAGTATTGGCGCAACCCGACAGCAGCAAGCCTTTTGATGTATATTGTGATGCCTCTGGCACCGGGCTAGGTTGTGTCTTGATGCAAGACAACCGAGTCATTGCTTATGCCTCAAGAGCACTCAGGCCTCATGAGCAGAATTATCCCACTCATGACCTTGAGTTAGCAGCAGTGGTTCATGCATTGAAGATGTGGAGGCACTATCTAATGGGAACCCACTGCAACATCTTCACTGATCATAAGAGCCTTAAGTACATTTTTACTCAGGCTGATCTCAACATGAGGCAGAGAAGATGGCTAGAGCTGATCAAGGATTATGACCTGGAGGTACATTATCACCCAGGGAAGGCTAATGTAGTAGCAGATGCCTTGAGTCGGAAGTTGCAATGCAATTGTATTCTGATGGATTCTCATGTTAACACCTTGTGTGATGAGTTGAGCAAGATGCAAATTGAAGTGATTCCTTCTGGTTCTTTGTCTCAAATGGCTGTTGAGCCAGCTTTGCAAGACCAGATTATCATGGCCCAGCTCAATGACAAGGGAGTGCAGATTATCAAGAAGAATCTTCATCAGAAGGTTGAGAAGTATAATTGTTTCCACCAGGATGAGAAAGGTGTGTTATGGTTCAAAAGCAGATTGGTAACTCCTAAGGACCAGGATCTCAAGAGGAAAATTTTGGATGAGGCTCATCTCTCCAAATTCTCTATGCATCCGGGAAGCACCAAGATGTACCATGATTTGAAGCCCTTGTACTGGTGGACCAGAATGAAGAGGGAGATAGCCCAGTATGTATCAGAGTGTGACACCTGTCAGAGGATTAAGGCAAGCCACTTGAAGTCCGCTGGAGCTTTGCAACCACTGTCCGTACCTTCGTGGAAGTGGGACGACATCAGCATGAATTTCATTGTGGGTCTGCCCAACACCTCTCGTCATCATGATTCGATTTGGGTTATTGTGGACCGATTGACGAAAGTAGCACATTTTCTTCCTGTGCACACCACTGATAAGGCTCAGAAGTATGCAGAATTGTATATTGACCGGATCGTGTGTTTGCATGGATTACCTCGGACCATTGTTTCTGACCGAGGAGCCCAATTTGTTGCCAGATTTTGGGAACAATTGCAAGAGTCTTTGGGAACCAAGCTAATCAGGAGTTCAGCTTACCACCCACAGACTGATGGTCAGACGGAAAGGGTAAACCAAATTCTGGAAGATATGCTAAGAGCTTGTGCGATCGATTGTGGCAAGAACTGGGATAAGCACCTCTCCTTGGCAGAGTTTGCTTATAACAATAGTTATCAATCCAGCCTAAAGATGGCACCTTTTGAAGCTCTCTATGGAAGAAGGTGCAGGACACCACTCAATTGGTCTCAACCTGGTGAAAGAGAAGTTTTTGGACCTGATTTAGTGACCGAAGCCGAAAGGAAGGTCAAGCTAATCAGGAAGAATCTAGAAGCTGCTCAGGCCAGGCAGAAGAGCTATCATGATAGAAGAAGGAAACCTCTCCAGTTCGAGGTGGGAAGTTTTGTATACCTCAAGGTATCACCCACCAAGGGAGTGCAGAGGTTTGGGATCAAAGGCAAGCTAGCCCCTCGTTACATTGGACCTTATGAGATCATCGAAGCATGTGGACCCGTGGCATACAAGCTGAAGTTACCTTCAAAGATGTCTGCCATTCACAGTGTATTCCATGTATCTCAGCTAAAGAAGTGTGTTCGGTTGCCGACTGAGATCATAGCAGAGCCAGAATTGGAGATAGAGCCAGATCTCTCGTACCAAGAGTACCCCTCCAAGATTCTGGATTGCAAGGAAAGATCAACTCGGACTAAATCAATCAATATGTTCAAGGTCCAATGGAGTAATCACTCAGAGGAGGAAGCTACTTGGGAAACCGAGGAATTCTTAAGATCCAACTTCCCCGATTGCCTACCTAAGGAAGCTGGTACGTAATCACCCCCAACCCCTCCTCCTGCCTTTCGGATCTAATTTCCAAAAATATGATCTTAATTCAGAATGAAGTAACTATAAAGTAAAACTTAAAAGGACTTCCTTCTGAAGTTGCAAAGAGAATGACATTCGAAGAGCAGTTTTGCCCTAATAATAACAATCAAAATCCTTTTTCCTATCAGTCTCACCCTTCGCTTCACCCCGGGAGGACTCTGGCCCGAATCTCGGGACGAGATTCCTTTAAGGGGGGAAGGCTGTGACACCCCAGTGTCACCTAGGGTTTCTCTTAAAAAGCCAAACCAAGAACCATTATTTTATGTGAACCAAAGTAAGCATGAACATCAAAACAATTTAAGTGAGGAAGAATTCACCAAGTATATACTTAAAAGTGTCATGATCAAAACAATTGAGACTTTTGAAAGAAAAGAATGTGCAACCCTAATTCAAAACCCTAAGTAAACCCCATGAACAAAATTCAAGAAGATGTGAAAAGAGGATGAAAAGTTTAAAATTTTGAGTTGAGCCAATTATATAAGTTAAAGTATATTTGTTAAGCAACAAGAAAGATTGAGAAGGCTTAGCCAAAATAACTCAAATAAATCCCCAAATCAGCCCTTGATCAATGAACCCTTAGAGAAATTCAGATTTCTGAATTTCTGAATTTCAGACCTCTTCTCAAAGATCATCTGTGTTCTCTGCTTTTCCAAACTCAAAGCCAGAAGATCCAAATATCAAAGTCGTGCCAAATTACCTTGAACACATTCTGGGAAAGTTTGAACTCAAACCAAATCCTTTTGACACGGTTTTGGCGCAGCTCAACCTCGGGACCAGGCATTCTGACACTGGCACCTTGGTGACGCTACAACTCCCTGTCCCTAGCCTAAAACCACACGTCGTCCATACACAAAAGACAAAGCTTGGTCTAGTGAACAAATCCCTTGCAGTGATCTTGCCCAAATTCGCGAAGATTTGCTCCCAATCGGCGCTTGAACAGGGGCAGAGGCACCGGAACACGTGTTCGACCGCGGCTGACACCCCCGGTTCACGCCCGTTCGCGCACCGCGCCTTCCCAGTGCACGCCCGCGCGCACTCGCCGGTCCACGACCGCCCGTGCACCGCGCCGCACCTATAAAGCCTTCCCAGGCGCGCCCCACTTCGCCCCAAACTCACCCTCACCGGCCAGCCACTTCCCCTTAGCTCCGGCGAGCTTATTTCCGCCCGCCATTGCCGCCAGAGCTTCGGCCACCGTGGCCAGCCCACCCCAGCCATCTTCCGGGCAAGCCAGTGCTTCGGCTAGCTCCGCCAGTAGCCCGTGAAGCTTGCCAAGCCCTCGGACCCGACCGGACTTCACCGGAGGCCCGAGATCGACCTCACCGGAGTTCGGTCTTCCGCCGCCGCGCGTGGACCGAGCTATCCAGTGAGTCTCCGCCCAATTCCTTTCGCTCATGTCTTCTCTGGCATCCCGTGGACCTCCCTGACCTATTTGATTGAACTATCTCGCCGTGACCAGGCCGGTCTCCTCGCCGCCGACGAGCATCCCCGCCTGCGCGCGTGGACCGACCGACTCCGGCCATCTCCGACGGCGTTCCGCACACCGTTGTGATCCCCGCGACCTCCCCTTCACCCTCGACCACTTCACCGGAACAGTCTCGCCGCCGGTAAGCCCCTCCGCCCTTTTCTTCGCCGCGGCTACTGTTTAAGGTAGAAGAAGGACCTCGGGTTAGGTTCTGTAGAACCCGAGGGGTTTTCTGTAATGTCAGCGACTCATGTGAATAGTAACCTAAGGACTGATTCGCGAAGGAAACTTAGAAAACCGCCAGGGACCCCAGTGCAAAGTGGATTTCCACTTAATCAATTCTGTTATTCTTTTTAAAATGACCAGAGAACTTAGAAAATCCATAACTTGATGAAATCTTAATAAAAAGTTGTCAAACCAATTTTGCTAGCTCTGGAATATTGTAATCTGTCATTTAAAAATAGTGAACCTTATGCTTTCTGTTCTAAATTTTAGAGTTTAAAATTAAAAACAGAAACCCCCTAAACCTTGTTTAATTAAGGAAAATTAGTTTTTCTTTGTGCTGAGCTTAAGAAAATTTGTAGATGTTTATACCTTATTTAGACACTGTTTAAAAATAGTAGGAACACCAGCATTGGAAAATATGATGTAGTTATTCATTTAAAGCTATTTTGTCCAAAACTTAGAGAAAATCAGAAAGGCCTTAGAAATTAATGAACAGTGATTAATAATATTTTCCCTAGTTTACTTATGCAACAGAGAACCTAGGAAAAATACAGAGACCATTAATTTGGACCAGTTTTAAATTAAGATGATTTGTTTAGCCTTATATAGACTGAAAATCAATTATTAGAATTGCAAAACTATAACCAAAGGGGTTAATAAAAATCCAGTGAACTTATAACCACCAGAGCCCCACTACAAAAATACAGAGCACCCCAGCCCAACTCTTTAAGTAAGGAAATTAAATGCAAAGTGATAATAAGACATTTTCCAACTAAATCATGAACAACCCCAAATAATGTGATAATGAGCAACCAAAAATTAGCTAAGTCCATGATGAGACAATCCACCAGAGAAAAATGCAAACCCATAAAGAAGAAGTAAACTCATACCTTTTGCTAGTGATTAAAGAGAAAGACCACTTAATTCAAATAATGCAAACCACCCCTTCCCTTAAGCAAAAAGAAGCCAAACTTCAGAATGATTGCTCTTGCACAAAATACCAACTAAGAAAAATAAGAACTCTGTTGTTTGATGTTTTTCAAATATAGTGGTAGTAGAAAGCACCCATTTGGCTAGAAACTTGAGAAAACCATAGGAAAATAATTAAAAGGTATTAATGATTAGAAATTTGTATCAAGTCATGTTATAACACCTAAAAGCCAGCAAAAATAAGTTTTAAAGCATTACCCACTGTTAAATAATAGTTGTAGTTCAAAGCACCCCTTCTGCCCTAAAATTTGATAATTTTATCCAGAGAAAACTATTCACTTTCTGATCCCCAAATTTTGAGGCAGAGAATCATACACCAGTAACAAGCCACTGTAATTTTTGCAGAATTTTTAGAATTTTATAATAGCAACTTGTAGTTCAAACCTACTCCAAAACCTTAAGAGAATAAAAGAAAAGGGAAGAAGAAATAAACCTCACCTCAATAAATCTAACTTGAGTACTTATCATTTATCCCTAAGACTTAAAAGGAATTCAGTGGAACCCCAAAAATAAACCTACCACTTACCTTAGCTAAGTTTAACCCAATTTACCAAGTATACCACTAAGGGTTTTACATAAGTAAAGTTAACTTGTTTAAACTCAAAAGGCCATACACCTTTAAAAGTTGTAATTTCTAAAAGCACATATCATACCATGCATATATCTTACGCATTGCATTCATTAGATTGTAATCTTGCCGACGGAGAGTACGTGCTCATCCCCGAGCAAGGACCTGTCCAAGAGGAGGACCAGGAGCAGGCTTCAGAGGCTGCTATCGAGGATCTCCCCGCAGCCCCAGCAATTGAAGGCAAGCCCCGGTTTTATGCATAACCATGTTATTATATGCTACTTTACTACACTTAATGCTTGTAGGATTGCAATGTGCACTTAAGTGTAGGAGTTGCTTGAAACCTCTAGTTGCATGAACTTAGGATTCCTTTTTGAGATGAATACTAGTATGCTAGGTCGAGTAGCTGCTTGCTAATCAGGATCTCGGTAGAAGTCGAGTGATTTTTCTAGCACTCGCGCGAGGTCAGGAATTGATTGTATTCATCTTGATAACGGGATCTATGTTGGTCTATGGACTTGGATCCAGGGAGGATGCCTTGTCCATGAGACGGGAAAAATGAATTAAGGATTAATGTGTGGATACCTGAGTCAAGCTTTTGAACGTACTAAGCACATGCCGGGAAAAATGGTAACCGGTAAACCTAGTACCTGAGTGAAGCCGGGCGCGGACTTTATCCCTCATGCGACCTGAGACTGGGTCTGCCATGCTAGCTATGGTGGGTACAAGTGCGGTCACTACACGGCGGCAGCCGGGGTCAGTGGAGCATTGTATGCCAAGGCGGTGAGGCCTGGACGCGAACGGGGAATCGATGGGGACGGTTGTCATGTGCGGGGTCGGACTACCCTGACATGCCGTGTGTTTAGGTTTACCTTGCAAGGTTTAAAAACTCAATTCGAATCGTCTGCTTCTCGCAGCTAATGAGACTGCTTGATTCCTTGTACTGCATCGAGTAAGAAGTGAAATGTGGATTATATGAGATAACTTGTTGATTGAACTAATTGATTGTTACCATGTATGCTTAGAAGGAGCAAATCTAGCTAAGTTAATGATGGTAGAATTTGAAAAGCTAAAAATTGATTTTAGAAACAGCTAGTGCTTTGGCAAACCAAACCCCTCAGCCAAACAGCTGCATAGTCTAGAGGTAGAGGAGTAGACTCCTCACACCGGTTAAGTCTAGCTGAGTATTAGTATACTCAGCCTTGCTTGTGGCACCATTTTTGCAGGTACCATGCAGGATTTGGTTGATGGTGTGACTTGGCCTACCACCCTGCCACCGGGTTGGACGGTCGAGTGGGATGTTGCTCCGACAGGAGAGGAGCATGAGGAGTAGTGGGCTAGGCCTTGCCCATTTCCTCATTACCGACGACATCGATTATCCGCTGCACTTTATTTTGTGAACTTTATTTGCTACTCAAAAACTCCGATTTATGTAATAACTCAGTACTTAATTTGAGGTTTCCTGTTTTATTGTATTTCTTCTGTGACTCACCTTCGAGTGGGATTGTGGAATTTGATCCTGGTTAAGTGGCTTCATCAGACTAGATCTGAGGAACTGACGGGTTATTCCGATTTAAGTGTGTTACGGCCCCTGAGGCGTGACTTAGGCACTTAAGCTGGAATAATTCGGGTGGTAGGCCAAGTCACACCATCAACCAATTCCTGCATGGAACCTGCAAAAATTGTGCCACAAGCAAGGCTGAGTATACTAATACTCAGCTAGACTTAACCGGTGTGAGGAGTCTACTCCTCTACCTCTAGACTATGCAGCTGTTTGGCTGAGGGGTTTGGTTTGCCAAAAGCACTAGCTGTTTCTAAAATCAATTTTTTTTAGCTTTTCAATTTCTACCATCATTAACTTAGCTAGATTTGCTCCTTCTAAGCATACATGGTAACAATCAATTAGTTCAATCAACAAGTTATCTCATGTAGTCCACATTTCACTTCTTACTCGATGCAGTACAAGGAATCAAGCAGTCCCATTAGCTGCGAGAAGCAGACGATTCGAATCGAGTTTTAAACCTTGCAAGGTAAACCTAAACACACGGCATGTCAGGGTACTCCGACCCCGCACATGACAACCGTCCCCATCGATTCCCCGTTCGCGTCCAGGCCTCACCGCCTTGGCATACAATGCTCCACTGACCCCGGCTGCCGCCGTGCAGTGACCGCACTTGTACCCACCATAGCTAGCATGGGAGACCCAGTCTCAGGTCGCATGAGGGATAAAGTCCGCGCCCGGCTTCACTCAGGTACTAGGTTTACCGGTTACCATTTTTCCCGGCATGTGCTTAGTACGTTCAAAAGCTTGACTCAGGTATCCACACATTAATCCTTAATTCATTTTTCCCGTCTCATGGACAAGGCATCCTCCCTGGATCCAAATCCATAGACCAACATAGATCCCGTTATCAAGATGAATACAATCAATTCCTGACCTCGCGCGAGTGCTAGAAAAACCACTCGACTTCTACCGAGATCCTGATTAGCAAGCAGCTACTCGACCTAGCATACTAGTATTCATCTTAAAAAGGAATCCTAAGTTCATGCAACTAGAGGTTTCAAGCAACTCCTACACTTAAGTGCACATTGCAATCCTACAAGCATTAAGTGTAGTAAAATAGCATAATTAACAGGTTATGCATAAAACCGGGGCTTGCCTTCAATTGCTGGGGCTGCGGGGAGATCCTCAATAGCAGCCTCTGAAGCCTGCTCCTGGTCCTCCTCTTGGACAGGTCCTTGCTCGGGGATGAGCACGTACTCTCCGTCGGCAAGATTACAATCTAATGAATGCAATGCGTAAGATATATGCATGATATGATATGTGCTTTTAGAAATTACAACTTTTAAAGGTGTAGGATCTTTTGAGTTTAAAACAAGTTAACTTTACTTATGTAAAACCCTTAGTGGTATACTTGGTAAATTGGGTTAGACTTAGCTAAGGTAAGTGGTAGGTTTATTTTTTTGGGGTTCCACTGAATTCCTTTTAAGTCTTAGGGATAAATGATAAGTTCTCAAGTTAGACTTATTGGGATGAGGTTTATTCCTTCTTCTCTTTTCTTTTACTCTCTTTAATGTTTTGGAGTAGGTTTGAACTACAAGTTGCTTTTATAAAATTCTAACAAATTCCACAAAAATTACAGTGGCTTGTTACTGGTGTATGTTTCCCTGTCTCAAAATTTGGGGGTCAGCAAGTGAATAGTTTTTTTCTGGACAAAATTATTAAACTCTGGGGCAGAAGGGGTGCTTTGAACTACAACTACTATTTAACAGTGGGTAATTCTCTAAAACTTATTTTGCTGGCTTTTAGGTGTTATAACATGACTTGATACAAATTTCTAATCATTATTACCTCTTAATAAATTTTCTATGGTTTTCTCAAGTTTCTAGCCAAATGGGTGCTTTCTACTACCACTATATTTGAAAAAATATCAAACAACAGAGTTCTTATTTTTCATAGTTAGTATTTTGTGCAAGAGCAATCATTCTGAAGTTTGGCTTCTTTTTGCTTAAGGGAAGGGGTGGTTTGCATTATTTGAATTAAGTGGTCTTTCTCTTTAATTATTAGCAAAAGGTATGGGTTTACTTCTTCTTCATGGGTTTGCATTTTTCTCTGGTAGTTTACCTCATCATGAGCTTAGCAAATTTTTGGTTGCCTATTATCACATTAAAAGGGGTTGTTCATGATTTATTTGGAAAATGCCTTATTATCACCTTGTATTTATTTTCTTTACTTAAAAAGTTGGGCTGAGGTGCTCTGTATTTTTGTAGTGGGGCTCTGGTGGTTATAAGTCCACTAGATTTTTATTAATCATTTTGGTTATAGTTTTGTAACTCTAAAAATTGATTTTCAGTCTATATGAGGCTAAACAAATCATCTTAATTTAAAACTGGTCCAAATTAATGGTCTCTGCATTTTTCCTAGGTTCTCTGTTGCATAAGTAAACTAGGAAAAATATTATTAATCACTGTTCATTAATTTCTAAGGCCTTTCTGATTTTTCTAAGTTTTGGACAAATTAGCTTTAAATGAAAAACTACATCATATTTTTCAATGCTGGGGTTCCTACTATTTTTAAATAGTGTCTAAATAAGGTTTAAACATCTACAAATTTTCTTAAGTTCAGCACAGAAGAAAAACAAATTTTCCTTAATTAAACAAGGTTTAGTGGGTTTCTGTTTTTAATTTTAAACTTTAAAATTTTGAACAGAAAGCATGGAGTTTACTATTTTTAAATGATAGATCATAATATTCAGGAGCTAGCAAAATTGGTTTGACAACTTTTTATTAAGATTTCATCAAGTTATGGGTTTTCTAAGTTCTCTGGTCATTTTAAAAAGAATAACAGAATTGATTAAATGGAAATCCACTTTGCACTGGGGTCCCTGGCGATTTTCTAAGTTTCCCTCGCGAATCAGTCCTTAGGTTACTATTCACATGAGTCACTGACATTACAGAAAACCCCTCGGGTTCTACCAATCCTAACCCGAGGTCCTTCTTCTACCTTAAACAGTAGCCGCGGCGGAGAAAAGGGCGGAGGGGCTTACCGGCGGCGAGGTTGCTCCGGTGAAGTGGTCGAGGATGAAGGGGAGGTCTCGGGGATCACAACGGTGTGCGGAACGCCGTCGGAGATGGCCGGAGTCGGTCGGTCCACGCGCGCAGGCGGGGATGCTCGTCGGCGGCGAGGAGACCGTCCTTGTCATGGCGAGATAGTTCAATCAAATAGGTCAGGGAGGTCCACGGGATGCCAGAGAAGATATGAGCGAAAGGAATTGGGCGAAGACTCACTGGATAGCTCGATCCACGCGCGGCGGCGGAAGACCGAAGTCCGGTGAGGTCGATCTCGGGCCTCCGGTGAAATCCGGCCGGGTCCGAGGGCTTGGCAAGCTTCACGGGCTACTGGCGGAGCTAGCCGAAGCACTGGCTGGGCTTGAGGGTGGCTGGAGTGCGCTGGCCACGGTGGCCGAAGCTCTGGCGGCAATGGCGGGCGGAATTAAGCTCGCTGGAGCTAAGGAAAGGTGGCTGGCCGGAGAGGGTGAGTGCGGGGCGAAGAGAGGTGCGCCCGGGGAGGCTTTATAGGCGCGGGCGGGCACGGCCGAGGGCGTGGGCGCGCGGCGGACTTGACCGGGCGCCGGGGTGAGCGCGCGCGGGGGTTGGGCGAGCTCTGGCGTGCCGACCAGGGTCGAACACGTGTGCCCGTGCGTTCTGCCCAAGTTCTGGCGCGTGTGGTCGCTCATCCGAGCCTGCTCTCGCCTTGGTCAGTGCACAAAACCTCTTCTCCTCCCTACAAGCTACCATTCTTGTGTGGGGGTCATAGGATTTTGCCTACTGGTTGCAGAGATATGGAGCCAGGAAATCTGGTCTGTCTCCCTGCCCAAACCCGAGGCAAATCCAAGGTTTTGTCGTGTCTAGGGCTCGCGTCCAAATGCCATCTTCTGGCACACGACAGAGGGGTTAGTTAGACACAATTTTGTCAATGGGGCCATTAGGATTCGAGTTAGGGATCAAGGTGAACATCCCTGATCTTTGGCTCAAGGTCTGAATTTCAGAATTCTGAAATTCTGAAATCCCAATGAGTCCCCACATGAGAAGCTTGATTTGGGGTTTTATTTGAGTTATTTTGGCTAAGCTTTCTCAACATTTCTTGTTGCCCATTAAATATTCTTTAATTTTCATAATTGGCTCAAGTCATAATTTTAAACTTTTCATTCCCTTTTTCTTATTTTCTTGAATTTTGCTCATGGGGCTCACTTAGGGTTCTTAATTAGGGTTGCACATTTTTATCTTTTCAAAAACTCAATTGTTTTGATCATGTTACTTTTAAGTATATACTTGGTGAATTCTTTATTACTTAAGTTGTTTTGATGATCATGCTTACTTTGCTTCACATAAAATGATGGTTCTTGGTTTGGCATTTGAGAATAACCCTGAGTGACACTGGGGTGTCACAGCCTTCCCCCCTTAAAGGAATCTCGTCCCGAGATTCGGGCCAGAGTCCTCCCAGGGTGAAGCGAAGGGTGAGACTGATAGGAAAAAGGGTGATGATTGTTATTATTAGGGCAAAACTGCTCTTCGAATGTCATTCTCTTTGCAACTTCAGAAGGAAGTCCTTTTAAGTTTTACTTTATAGTTTCTTCATTCTGAATTGAGATCATATTTTTGAAAATTAGATTCGAAGGGCAGGAGGAGGGGTTGGGGGGTGATTACGTACCAGCTTCCTTAGGTAGGTAATCGGGAAAGTTGGATCTCAGGAATTCCTCGGTTTCCCAAGTAGCTTCCTCCTCTGAGTGATTACTCCACTGGACCTTGAACATCTTGATCGATTTAGCCCGAGTTGATCTTTCCTTGCAATCAAGAATCTTGGAGGGGTACTCTTGGTACGATAGATCTGGCTCTATCTCCAATTCTGGTTCTGCTATGATCTCGGTCGGCAATCGAACACACTTCTTCAGCTGAGATACATGGAATACACTGTGAATGGCAGACATCTTTGAAGGTAACTTCAGCTTGTATGCCACGGGTCCACATGCTTCGATGATCTCATAAGGTCCAATGTAACGAGGGGCTAGCTTGCCTTTGATCCCAAACCTCTGCACTCCCTTGGTGGGTGATACCTTGAGGTATACGAAACTTCCCACCTCGAACTGGAGAGGTTTCCTTCTTCTATCATGATAGCTCTTTTGCCTGGCCTGAGCAGCTTCTAGATTCTTCCTGATTAGCTTGACCTTCCTTTCAGCTTCAGTCACCAAATCAGGTCCAAAAACTTCTCTTTCACCAGGTTGAGACCAATTGAGTGGTGTCCTACACCTTCTTCCATAGAGAGCTTCAAAAGGTGCCATCTTTAGGCTGGATTGATAACTATTGTTATAAGCAAACTCTGCCAAGGAGAGGTGCTTATCCCAGTTCTTGCCACAATCGATCGCACAAGCTCTCAGCATATCCTCCAGAATCTGGTTTACCCTTTCCGTCTGACCATCAGTCTGTGGGTGGTAAGCTGAACTCCTGATTAGCTTGGTTCCCAAAGACTCTTGCAATTGTTCCCAAAATCTGGCAACAAATTGGGCTCCTCGGTCAGAAACAATGGTCCGAGGTAATCCGTGCAAACACACGATCCGGTCAATATACAATTCTGCATATTTCTGAGCCTTATCAGTGGTGTGCACAGGAAGAAAATGTGCCACTTTCATCAATCGGTCCACAATAACCCAAATTGAATCATGATGACGAGAGGTGTTGGGCAGACCCACAATGAAATCCATGCTGATGTCGTCCCACTTCCACGAAGGTACGGACAGTGGTTGCAAGGCTCCAGCGGACTTCAAGTGGCTTGCCTTTATCCTCTGACAGGTGTCACACTCTGATACATACTGGGCTATCTCCCTCTTCATTCTGGTCCACCAGTACAAAAGCTTCAAATCATGGTACATCTTGGTGCTTCCCGGATGCATAGAGAATTTGGAGAGATGAGCCTCATCCAAAATTTTCCTCTTGAGCTCCTGGTCCTTAGGAATCACCAATCTGCTTTTGAACCATAACACACCTTTCTCATCCTGGCGAAAACAATTATACTTCTCAACCTTCTGATGGAGATTCTTCTTGATAATCTGCACTCCCTTGTCACTGAGCTGGGCCATGATAATCTGGTCTTGCAAAGCTGGCTCAAAAGAAATTTGAGACAAAGAACTAGAAGGAATCACTTCAATTTGCATCTTGCTCAACTCATCACACAAGGTGTTAATGCGAGAATCCATCAGAACACAATTGCATTGCAACTTCCGACTCAAGGCATCTGCTACCACATTAGCTTTCCCTGGGTGATAATGTACCTCCAGGTCATAATCCTTGATCAGCTCTAGCCATCTTCTCTGCCTCATGTTGAGATCAGCCTGAGTAAAAATGTACTTAAGGCTCTTATGATCAGTGAAGATGTTGCAGTGGGTTCCCATTAGATAGTGCCTCCATATCTTCAATGCATGAACCACTGCTGCTAACTCAAGGTCATGAGTGGGATAATTTTGCTCATGAGGCCTGAGTGCTCTTGAGGCATAAGCAATGACTCGGTTGTCTTGCATCAAGACACAACCTAGTCCGGTGCCAGAGGCATCACAATATACATCAAAAGGCTTGCTGCTGTCGGGTTGCGCCAACACTGGTGCTGTGGTCAGATGTTGCCTTAATGCATGGAAGGCATCTTCGCACTTCTGACTCCACACAAACTTGACCTCTTTCTTCAGCAACTCAGTGATAGGCTTCGCAATTCGAGAGAAGTCCGGAATAAATCTTCGGTAATAACCAGCTAATCCCAGAAAACTCCGAATCTGGCGAACAGTTGTTGGTGGCCTCCAGTTCATCACCTCTTGCACTTTATCAGGATCAACAGCTATTCCATCCTGAGAGATAGTGTGACCCAAGAATTTGATTTCCTTTAGCCAAAAATCACACTTGGATAACTTGGCATAAAGGTGGTGCTCTCGCAGACGTTGAAGCACTACATGCAAATGCCCGGCATGTTCTTCTTCGTTCTTTGAGTACACCAGAATGTCATCGATGAAAACCACCACGAACTTGTCCAATTCCGGCATGAAAACAGAATTCATCAGATACATGAAATATGCTGGTGCATTTGTCAGCCCGAATGACATCACCAAGAATTCATATAGCCCATATCTGATTGAGAATGTCGTCTTCGGAATATCACTTGCTCGTATTTTGATCTGATGGTAGCCAGAGCGAAGGTCTATCTTGGAAAACACCTTGGCCCCGACCAACTGGTCAAAGAGAACATCAATACGAGGCAAAGGATACTTGTTCTTGATAGTTACCGCATTAAGAGGGCGGTAATCTATACACAGCCTCAGCTTTCATCCTTCTTCTTCACAAACAGTGCTGGACATCCCCAAGGCGAAGTGCTTGGGCGAATAAAACCCTTATCCAGCAACTCTTGCAATTGCTTCTTCAACTCTGCCAACTCAGCGGGTGGCATTCGGTAGGGCCTCTTGGAAATTGGGGCCGTTCCCGGTTGCAACTCGATGGCGAATTCAATATCCCGGTCCGGTGGCATTCCTGGCAATTCATCAGGAAAGACATCTGCATACTCACAGACCACTGGGATCTTCTTCAGGGGTAACTCCGTCATAGAGAAAGCACATGACTGAGAAGAACCCTGACTAGGCAGAATCAAAGTGAAATTCCCGCAGAAAGGAGAATTAACTTCCACGGTACGACTGGCTACATCAAGCACAACTTGGTGCAAGGTCATCCAATTTGCCCCTAGAATAATGTCCACATTTTCCAATCCCAACACAAGAAGAGTGGTTTTGATAATGTGGCTTCCCAGTTGAATAGGCACACTTTGGTTTAATTGGTTAGTTGCAATTTTACCCCCAGGTGTGACTATCATGAATGACCCTTTTGAGTGAGAGAATGGCAGTTTGCATTTAGCACTGAACTTTTGGCTAATGAAACTATGAGATGCACCAGAATCAAACAGAATTAAAGCAGGTTGATTATAAACTGAAAAGATACCGGTCATGATAGGAGCTCCTTCTGGCACTTCCTCTAGAGCAGTGAAGTTGAGCTTCCCTTGCCTGACTTGCACCTTCTGCTTTCTTCCCTTGTCTTGATTTGGTGCTGGCATCTGCCTCTGCTGGTTCCTGGGACAATTCTTGGCATAGTGGCCCACGTTGCCACAAGTGAAACACTTGTTCCCATTGCCCTGGCGGAACTGCTGCTGCTGCGGAGGCTGATTGTTCCTTGGGGCGGGAGCTGGATAGCGGTTGGGTGCCAGCTGCTGCTGCTGCTGAGGTGGCCTGATCACCCATCTGCCTGCCTGCTGCTGAAAACCCCTGCTCTGATTGTGAGAAACAATCCGAAACCTCTGAGCCTGAGCGGATGGTGCTGCCATTGGTGCCTTTCTCTTCTTCTCTGCCCGGTGAGCAACAATGCAATCCTCCTGGGAGATGGCCATGTTGACCAACTCATTGAAGCTATCAGCCCGGACAGTGTTGAGTCGTTCCCGCAGCTTGGTATTGAGACCCCTGCGGAAGCGATCCCTCTTCTTTTCATCAGAATCAGCATGATACCCTGCATACTGGCATAAGTCGTTGAAGGCTTGTGCATACTGCAGTACCGTGCGGGTTCCTTGATTAAGGGCCAGAAATTCATTCAACTTCCGATCAAGAATGCCAGCTGGGATGTGGTGTCCCCTGAAGGCAGTCTTGAATTCCTCCCAAGATACCTCACGATCAGCGGGGAGCATAGCACGGAAGTGGTCCCACCAAGTCCGAGCAGGGCCACGAAGCTGCTGTGCGGTGAAGCGAGCCTTGGTCTCATCAGGGCAGTCTCCTGTGAAAAGGGGAAACTTGGACTCGACGACGCGGAGCCACACGTTGGCGTCCAACGGATCCTCTGCCTTGGTGAACAAGGGCGGCTGCGTGCTCAGAAACTCCTGGTATGTTGCCATAGCCGGAGGTCGCTGATGCTGGCCTCCACCATGATGCTGTTGGTGGGGCTGGCGCTGCAAGAGCTATCGCAGAATCTCATTCTGCTGGGCCATCAGCTCCTGCACTGTGGGAGCTGAGGGAGGTGGCGGGGGAGCTTGCTCGTTCTGCCCGCGACGCTGCCTAGCTGCCATCTGAAAACAGAGATTGTCGCCATCATTATCCCAACTCACAGTTCGAACGACAAGATATCATCTCATATGGAAGGAAAAATGCCATAATCATAATATTAGGTTCGAAATGAAGATAACATGGTGACAAAGATCCCACAGATTTCAAAAGTTTACAAGGTTACATCAATCAGGGGAAAGTACCCATAAGCCTAGTCCAAAATGTGATACTACTAAGCTCGCATAGGTTTCTATCCACCTAAAAATGTCAAAGCGACTGCTTAACCCTGAGTGGTAGAAGCGACACTGGATACGGGTGAAGGAGGCATCGCGGAGGTAGTCCCATTGGCACCAGGGGCTGGTCCTAGCTCCTCGGGAGCCTCTTCTCCCTCGCTTCCTGCTTCATTGGCCTCCATCTCCAGGTGGTGCATGTCCAAGTGGTCATTGGCTTCCTCGAGTTCCCTCTGCACATCGTGAAGCTGGTTCTCCAAGACATCAATAGTGTTGTCTCGGATCTCCACTTGCTGCTCCAGGGTGGTAATACGCTGGCTCAGCCTTTCCACCTGCAGATCCTTCTCCACCAACTCTGTGGATAGGTCGACCACAAAATCTTCCCGACTGTCGAGAGTGAGCTTGGCAGCCTGAGCGGTATTAGCAAGAAGTGTCATAGCATCGCTCTGAAGGGCCTGAAGGCGGTACAGCGCACTCATGCACTGAACAGTGACCCTCCCAACCAAGTTAGGATACATTGCCCACACATCCTTCACATGGCTCACGCGGTTACACCACATGGGATCATCCTTCTTCTCAGCAGGGAAGAGTCCCAAGGGGTGCATCACCATCTCCAGGGGATGGTAGCCACAGAAAGTCGTCAGAGTCTTCATGGCCGCTGCCTCAACGGTGTCGTCCGTCCTGAGTCCAATCGTCTCAGAGTCAAGAGAACGCCAACCCGGCTGAAGGGGATGAGCCTCCAAAGTCAGCCAGACCCGACAACGAGGTACCCGATGCTCCTCATACAACTGCATCGTGTACAAAGGGGGCGTAGGGTAACCGGCGGAGTTAAGCACTTCCCACAAGATGGAAGGAAAGCCATCGCGAGAAAGGAAGTCAGAACTGAAACGAGAGTCTCCTCCACTGGGGGGGGGGGGTGGGTGAATTCATCTGCGGAAGGGAATCAAGATAAAGATTATGGTGGAAGGAAAAAGAAAAAGAGAGCCCGGATGGTTTTAAAGAAAGGGGGTTAGCTCAAATTTTAATTCCTCTTTGGGGTTTTATAATGCATGCATGCTGGAAGAAACGTTGCCTCTCAAAAGAAAGATAGGGTGCCTTTTTAGGGCATCCTTAAAATATAAGTATTGGCCCACAGGGCCTAATTAATTAGCCACCTATTTCTCCCTCTATGCCTAAGGCCTTTCGTCCTAGGTCTAGCGGTCTAGTCCTGTCGATCCGTAACAGTTTCTAGGCAAGTTTTAGATTTTGAAAATTGGTATTCATGGTTTATTGTCCTTCTCTGTGGTGGAATTTGCTCTGATACCAGCTGTGGCAGAACCACCCGAATTATTCCAGTTTAAGTGCCTAAGTCACGCCCCAGGGGTCGTAACACACTTAAATCGGAATAACCCGTCAGTCCCTCAGATCTAGTCTGATAGAGCCACTTAACCAGGATCAAATTCCATAATCCCACTCAAAGGTGAGTCACAGAAGAAATACAATAAAACAGGAAACCTCAAATTAAGTACTGAGTTATTACATAAATCGGAATCTTTGAGTAGCAATTAAAGTTCACAAAATAAAGTGCAGCGGATAATCGATGTCGTCGGTAATGAGGAAATGGGCAAGGCCTAGCCCACTACTCCTCATGCTCCTCTCCTGCCGGAGCAACATCCCACTCGACCGTCCAACCCGGTGGCAGGGTGGTAGGCCAAGTCACACCATCAACCAATTCCTGCATGGAACCTACAAAAATTGTGCCACAAGCAAGGCTGAGTATACTAATACTCAGCTAGACTTAACCGGTGTGAGGAGTCTACTCCTCTACCTCTAGACTATGCAGCTGTTTGGCTGAGGGGTTTGGTTTGCCAAAAGCACTAGCTGTTTCTAAAATCAATTTTTTTAGCTTTTCAATTTCTACCATCATTAACTTAGCTAGATTTGCTCCTTCTAAGCATACATGGTAACAATCAATTAGTTAAATCAACAAGTTATCTCATGTAGTCCACATTTCACTTCTTACTCGATGCAGTACAAGGAATCAAGCAGTCTCATTAGCTGCGAGAAGCAGACGATTCGAATCGAGTTTTAAACCTTGCAAGGTAAACCTAAACACACGGCATGTCAGGGTACTCCGACCCCGCACATGACAACCGTCCCCATCGATTCCCCGTTCGCGTCCAGGCCTCACCGCCTTGGCATACAATGCTCCACTGACCCCGGCTGCCGCCGTGCAGTGACCGCACTTGTACCCACCATAGCTAGCATGGGAGACCCAGTCTCAGGTCGCATGAGGGATAAAGTCCGCGCCCGGCTTCACTCAGGTACTAGGTTTACCGGTTACCATTTTTCCCGGCATGTGCTTAGTACGTTCAAAAGCTTAACTCAGGTATCCACACATTAATCCTTAATTAATTTTTCCCGTCTCATGGACAAGGCATCCTCCCTGGATCCAAATCCATAGACCAACATAGATCCCGTTATCAAGATGAATACAATCAATTCCTGACCTCGCGCGAGTGCTAGAAAAACCACTCGACTTCTACCGAGATCCTGATTAGCAAGCAGCTACTCGACCTAGCATACTAGTATTCATCTCAAAAAGGAATCCTAAGTTCATGCAACTAGAGGTTTCAAGCAACTCCTACACTTAAGTGCACATTGCAATCCTACAAGCATTAAGTGTAGTAAAATAGCATAATTAACAGGTTATGCATAAAACTGGGGCTTGCCTTCAATTGCTGGGGCTGCGGGGAGATCCTCAATAGCAGCCTCTGAAGCCTGCTCCTGGTCCTCCTCTTGGACAGGTCCTTGCTCGGGGATGAGCACGTACTCTCCGTCGGCAAGATTACAATCTAATGAATGCAATGCGTAAGATATATGCATGATATGATATGTGCTTTTAGAAATTACAACTTTTAAAGGTGTAGGATCTTTTGAGTTTAAAACAAGTTAACTTTACTTATGTAAAACCCTTAGTGGTATACTTGGTAAATTGGGTTAGACTTAGCTAAGGTAAGTGGTAGGTTTATTTTTTTGGGGTTCCACTGAATTCCTTTTAAGTCTTAGGGATAAATGATAAGTTCTCAAGTTAGACTTATTGGGATGAGGTTTATTCCTTCTTCTCTTTTCTTTTACTCTCTTTAATGTTTTGGAGTAGGTTTGAACTACAAGTTGCTTTTATAAAATTCTAACAAATTCCACAAAAATTACAGTGGCTTGTTACTGGTGTATGTTTCCCTGTCTCAAAATTTGGGGGTCAGCAAGTGAATAGTTTTCTCTGGACAAAATTATTAAACTCTGGGGCAGAAGGGGTGCTTTGAACTACAACTACTATTTAACAGTGGGTAATTCTCTAAAACTTATTTTTGCTGGCTTTTAGGTGTTATAACATGACTTGATACAAATTTCTAATCATTAATACCTCTTAATAAATTTTCTATGGTTTTCTCAAGTTTCTAGCCAAATGGGTGCTTTCTACTACCACTATATTTGAAAAATATCAAACAACAGAGTTCTTATTTTTCATAGTTAGTATTTTGTGCAAGAGCAATCATTCTGAAGTTTGGCTTCTTTTTGCTTAAGGGAAGGGGTGGTTTGCATTATTTGAATTAAGTGGTCTTTCTCTTTAATTATTAGCAAAAGGTATGGGTTTACTTCTTCTTCATGGGTTTGCATTTTTCTCTGGTAGTTTACCTCATCATGAGCTTAGCAAATTTTTGGTTGCCTATTATCACATTAAAAGGGGTTGTTCATGATTTATTTGGAAAATGCCTTATTATCACCTTGTATTTATTTTCTTTACTTAAAAAGTTGGGCTGAGGTGCTCTGTATTTTTGTAGTGGGGCTCTGGTGGTTATAAGTCCACTAGATTTTTATTAATCATTTTGGTTATAGTTTTGTAACTCTAATAATTGATTTTCAGTCTATATGAGGCTAAACAAATCATCTTAATTTAAAACTGGTCCAAATTAATGGTCTCTGCATTTTTCCTAGGTTCTCTGTTGCATAAGTAAACTAGGAAAAATATTATTAATCACTGTTCATTAATTTCTAAGGCCTTTCTGATTTTCTCTAAGTTTTGGACAAATTAGCTTTAAATGAAAAACTACATCATATTTTTCAATGCTGGGGTTCCTACTATTTTTAAATAGTGTCTAAATAAGGTTTAAACATCTACAAATTTTCTTAAGTTCAGCACAGAAGAAAAAAAAATTTCCTTAATTAAACAAGGTTTAGTGGGTTTCTGTTTTTAATTTTAAACTTTAAAATTTTGAACAGAAAGCATGGAGTTTACTATTTTTAAATGATAGATCATAATATTCAGGAGCTAGCAAAATTGGTTTGACAACTTTTTATTAAGATTTCATCAAGTTATGGGTTTTCTAAGTTCTCTGGTCATTTTAAAAAGAATAACAGAATTGATTAAATGGAAATCCACTTTGCACTGGGGTCCCTGGCGATTTTCTAAGTTTCCCTCGCGAATCAGTCCTTAGGTTACTATTCACATGAGTCACTGACATTACAGAAAACCCCTCGGGTTCTACCAATCCTAACCCGAGGTCCTTCTTCTACCTTAAACAGTAGCCGCGGCGGAGAAAAGGGCGGAGGGGCTTACCGGCGGCGAGGTTGCTCCGGTGAAGTGGTCGAGGATGAAGGGGAGGTCTCGGGGATCACAACGGTGTGCGGAACGCCGTCGGAGATGGCCGGAGTCGGTCGGTCCACGCGCGCAGGCGGGGATGCTCGTCGGCGGCGAGGAGACCGGCCTTGTCACGGCGAGATAGTTCAATCAAATAGGTCAGGGAGGTCCACGGGATGCCAGAGAAGATATGAGCGAAAGGAATTGGACGGAGACTCACTGGATAGCTCGATCCACGCGCGGCGGCGGAAGACCGAAGTCCGGTGAGGTCGATCTCGGGCCTCCGGTGAAATCCGGCCGGGTCCGAGGGCTTGGCAAGCTTCACGGGCTACTGGCGGAGCTAGCCGAAGCACTGGCTGGGCTTGAGGGTGGCTGGAGTGGGCTGGCCACGGTGGCCGAAGCTCTGGCGGCAATGGCGGGCGGAATTAAGCTCGCCGGAGCTAAGGAAAGGTGGCTGGCCGGAGAGGGTGAGTGCGGGGCGAAGAGAGGTGTGCCCGGGGAGGCTTTATAGGCGCGGGCGGGCACGACCGAGGGCGTGGGCGCGCGGCGGACTTGACCGGACGCCGGGGTGAGCGCGCGCGCGGGTTGGGCGAGCTCTGGCGTGCCGACCAGGGTCGAACACGTGTGCCCGTGCGTTCTGCCCAAGTTCTGGCGCGTGTGGTCGCTCATCCGAGCCTGCTCTCGCCTTGGTCAGTGCACAAAACCTCTTCTCCTCCCTACAAGCTACCATTCTTGTGTGAGGGTCATAGGATTTTGCCTACTGGTTGCAGAGATATGGAGCCAGGAAATCTAGTATGTCTCCCTGCCCAAACCCAAGGCAAATCCAAGGTTTTGTCGTGTCTAGGGCTCGCGTCCCAATGCCATCTTCTGGCACACGATAGAGGGGTTAGTTAGACACAATTTTGTCAATGGGGCCATTAGGATTCGAGTTAGGGATCAAGGTGAACATCCCTGATCTTTGGCTCAAGGTCTGAATTTCAGAATTCTGAAATTCAGAAATCCCAATGAGTCCCCACATGAGAAGCTTGATTTGGGGTTTTATTTGAGTTATTTTGGCTAAGCTTTCTCAACATTTCTTGTTGCCCATTAAATATTCTTTAATTTTCATAATTGGCTCAAGTCATAATTTTAAACTTTTCATTCCCTTTTTCTTATTTTCTTGAATTTTGCTCATGGGGCTCACTTAGGGTTCTTAATTAGGGTTGCACATTTTTATCTTTTCAAAGACTCAATTGTTTTGATCATGTTACTTTTAAGTATATACTTGGTGAATTCTTTATTACTTAAGTTGTTTTGATGCTCATGCTTACTTTGGTTCACATAAAATGATGGTTCTTGGTTTGGCATTTGAGAAAAACCCTGAGTGACACTGGGGTGTCACAGGTCGGGGCAAGAATATCTCACCGGCGGCCGCCATGGCTCAGTACTTCCGTCGTGGTGTCACTCGCGCCTAAATTCTACCACATTGTGCTCCTTTGTTACGTGGTCGCCATGCACTAACGTCGAGCCTTGTGACCGCGGATAGCTAGCTAGGTCGCCACCCCTTTAAATTGCGCCATGAACCACCGTGAAGTCTTCATTGTCTTCCGGTGTGATCAGTAGACGCCAAAATTCGCGGTGTCTCCCCTTCTTTGCCCCAAATTGGTAGTGCATAGTGAATTAGTAGTACCTTACGGCTGTATAGCCCTAGCGTGACTGTCCGTTTCCACCTGAATTCATCGCGACGCCCATTTCCCCTCATCGGACCCCGCAGAGCGCACTCATCTCCGCGTTTCCGTGGTCAGGCGAATTGGTGTTTAAGCATCCCTGTGTGCTAGTGAAGCTCACCGTGGCGCTCGTTTGGCCATTACTGGCATTGTTTCGTTGGAACGCGAGCTCGACGTCACGTGCTCTACCGAATACGACGCCTACGTCGACCAACTAAAATTCTGTTGGACTGACACTGGTTTTCGTGAGTACCATGACCTAAGTGACCCACTGATGCTCTCTGTTCCCTTAATTTGAAATTCCCATGGCGAATACCGCTAGTACGTGCGCCGCGGAACCGGCACACTGTCGTGGCCATGGGTAGGTTTCTAGGGGTTTATGAACTGGATTTGTGCCCGAGACTGTTTGGTCTAGGTCTGGGTTAAGTCTGGTTCGTGTCTGAGGGGCGCTCGAGCTCTCCGCCACCGTGGCATGGCGGGAGGTTCGTCCGCGCCGCCGTCCGGAGTCGAGGACCCGATTTTAAAAGACAAAGCATTTAGAAGGGGCAGGGAGTAAAATGTCAGTGACTCATTGAATTTGGTCGAGGACTTCCTTTCTGATATTTGAACCGGTAAGGACCTTTGCGCAAATCTACCACGTGGTCGTGAGCGCGCCCGAGTTCTGCGTAAGCCTGGGCCTACTGGGCCTGTTTCAGCCCAACACTGTTAATAGTTTTTCTTTTTATTTTTCTGAGAAAGTTTAGAAATCCATAGAGAATTCTAGAAAAATGATAAAATCATGAAACTAATTTTACTAGACTCCTAAATTCCTCTATTATTTGATAAAAATAATTCCAAGATTTTTAGTCCCAACCATGAATTATTTAGTATTTAAGAAGGCCTAAACTTAGACTTTTAGAATTTTAGAAATTACTTGATAGCCCTAAAAATCATAAAACTTTTTGGGCAAGCTTAATATGGTAATTAGAGCCCTTGGGTGAAGTTTGACATGTTTTGGACATCGTTTGATCCCCAAACCCAAAACCCTAGCTTTCTAAGGTAATATTTGCCTTATCCTAATAAAGTACTGACTCAGAAAACCCTAGTTACCCAGGTGTACCATGAAGCAAAGTTATATTCAAGATATAACTTACCATGTTTTATCCTAACTGCATTTTCATAACATCACATGAGCATTCATGTATATATATGGTTATGTATAGAAAACGAAGAAGAAGTAATTGTCGAAGAAGAAGAGACTGCACCACCAACTGAGACTCCACCTGGCAGAAATAGTTTTTATTTTGATATTTGTGGAATAGATCCCGAATCTCCTACAACACAAGGCAAGCCCCGGTGCATTTACCTTTTCCTCGTGATTTTAAAATCTTTATCACCTGAATGATGCATTAGGTGATAGGAGTTGGGTGCTAAACCAATTGCTGCATTTCCTTCCTTGGAACTGTTTACCCTTCCTTGATTACCTATTTTGTTTCTGATGCTTAGTCTTGCTTTAGAAAACAAAAATGTTTTGGTTTTAACAAAAGATGATGCTTCAGATGGAATGGGATGTTTTCAAAAATAAAACTGGATGGTGGATCCATCATGGCCATGATGGGTTCAACATCTGAAAAGATGTACCTCTGCCAGGTACTAAACTTTGGCTTTTAAATGATAAAGCTGAGACGGGCGGGTGACTTACATGAAAAGAGAATCTCAGTGTAGTGTCTTCGTCTGAGTCGATTAAGGACCGTGTCGATGTAGGCCTGATGATCGAGGACCTTTTAACTGGCCACATGCCTCGTCATGGGTAAGCTTTGCCTTGGGCAGACCAATACCAGAAAGGCCAACACGTAATGGGAGTGGAGAGATGGCGAGAGTAGTGTGTGCCCTCTGTGGCAAGAGGCTGGACAGTGGTGTATTTGTGCTCTCGGTTGGCGTGAACCCGGTCTGGTCTTGAGAAACCCGGTGGCGAGTTGACATATGCAAGGGTTAAGTGCTACATATGTCGTGTGGTTGGAGATCCCCAGCTAGGTATTAATCGATTCGAATCGCCATTACTTTTTGGATATGAAGACTTGGTCACTGACTTACACATAGCAATCCAGTGAACTGAAGGGTTGATAAAAAGACGGCTAGTGTAGGCCAAGTGCTTGAACTAGGATAGAAAGAACTGTAGATGTAGGTAACTTTACTTAACTTGACAAGTAAAAATGGATTTTTAAGGATCCACTCATAGTAAGCTTTTCTGCAAACAGAGTCTTTGATTCTTAATAAGCTTTACCTTGATTCCCAAAACAAAGCATATCCTTAAGAGTATTTTTCCTTAGACGGGTAAGACTTGAGAAAGTACACTTCGTACTCAAGGTTTTCGAACCCATGTTATTGTAGGTGAGAAAACAGCAGAGTTTTGATGTTTCTGTTCAAAGGTGGTACCCAAGGAAGAGCCCCAGCAGTGAAGTTGGTCGCGGGAGGATGTCTACCTCCCACCTTGAAAACAATAAACTTTTTTGTGGGAGGGTGTTTTGCCTCCCTAGTCTGTAATAATACTTTATGCACTCGTAATACCCTGGTATTGTAATAATAATACTCTCTCTATATTTTATAAATGTAAATTAAGTTATTGTAATATGCTTCCGCTTATTCTTTCCTCCGATGTGATGTAATATCTGTGTGACGGGTGAAGCGCTCTTGGGCGAAATGATAAGGATACAGTTGCCGAACTTGTTGAGTAATTATGTGCATCTATAGGGTTGTCTAAGGTCCTTAGGAAAAGGACAACTGTAGGTGGGACTAATCCCTTAGGAGGTTGCGTCAAACACCCGTCAACGATTCACGGCGCGAGGAGTGAAAGCGGGTGCGCAATGTGACTGCCGAGTGGTCCAGCACGTTAGTGAGGGGGGTGAGGGTGGACACAAGGGAGAGACTGTTCGGTGGTACCCCCATGTTGGCGCCTCCTTCCGTCTAGGACCGCACGGGCTCAAGGTCAAATGGGTCGAAAACCAAGCTACCGGCCCAATTAGCGATACCTTCACTTTTCCCTTTTCTTTTTCTGATTTCTTTTTTCCCTTTTGTTTTTAGAATTCAAATTTGAATTTTACATTTTGTTATAAGATTCACCTTTGATCAAAATGTACCAAATTCAATTATTAGTGCAAGGGAAATATATTCTTATTTATATATTTATTTTATCTCATTTGGTTAGTATTTTCTCCTCTTCCCTCAAATTCTAAAATTTCCTTTAGATCTTAAATTCAAATGTGGGTATTAATATATTTCTTTTTATATTATTTTTATATTATCACAAAATGCACACAAAATAGGGAGATCAGCTATATTCTCATTGTATATATTTTTGGATATTACACTAATACGACCAACAGAAGTTAAGTTATCCCCAGAAATCCATAGAGAATTCTAGAAAAATGATAAAATAATGAAACTAATTTTACTAGACTCCTAAATTATTCTAGTATTTGATAAAAATAATTCCAAGATTTTTAGTCCCAACCATGAATTATTTAGCATTTAAGAACGCCTAAACTTAAACTTTTGGAATTTTAGAAATTACTTGATAGCCCTAAAAGTCATAAAACTTTTTGGGCAAGCTTAATATGGTAATTAGAGCCCTTGGGTGAAGTTTGACATGTTTTGGACATTCTTTGATCCCCAAACCCAAAACCCTAGCTTTCTAAGGTAATATTTGCCTTATCCTAATAAAGTACTGACTCAGAAAACCCTAGTTACCCAGGTGTACCATGAAGGAAAGTTATATTCAAGATATAACTAACCATGTTTTATCCTAACTGCATTTTCATAACATCACATGAGCATTCATGTATATATATGGTTATGTATAGAAAACGAAGAAGAAGTAATTGTCGAAGAAGAAGAGACTGCACCACCAACTGAGACTCCACCTGGCGGGAATAGTTTTTATTTTGATATTTGTGGAACAGATCCCGAATCTCCTACAACACAAGGCAAGCCCCGGTGCATTTACCTTTTCCTTGTGATTTTAAAATCTTTATCACCTGAATGATGCATTAGGTGATAGGAGTTGGGTGCTAAACCAATTGCTGCATTTCCTTCCTTGGAACTGTTTACCCTTCCTTGATTACCTGTTTTGTTTCTGATGCTTAGTCTTGCTTTAGAAAACAAAAATGTTTTGGTTTTAACAAAAGATGATGCTTCAGATGGAATGGGATGTTTTCAAAAATAAAACTGGATGGTGGATCCATCATGGCCATGATGGGTTCAACATCTGAAAAGATGTACCTCTGTCAGGTACTAAACTTTGGCTTTTAAATGATAAAGCTGAGACCGGGCGGGTGACTTACACGAGAAGAGAGTCTCAGTGTAGTGTCTTCGTTTGAGTCGATTAAGGACCGTGTCGATGTAGGCCTGATGATCGAGGACCTTTTAACTGGCCACATGCCTCGTCATGGGTAAGCTTTGCCTTGGGCAGACCAATACCAGAAAGGCCAACACACAATGGGAGTGGAGAGATGGCGAGAGTAGTGTGTGCCCTCCGTGGCAAGAGGCTGGACAGTGGTGTATCTGTGCTCTCGGTTGGCGTGAACCCGGTCTGGTCTTGAGAAACCCGGTGGCGACTTGACATATGCAAGGGTTAAGTGCTACATATGTCGTGTGGCTGGAGATCCCCAGTTGGGTATTAATCGATTTGGATCGCCGTTACTTTTCGGATATGAAGACTTGGTCACTGACTTACACGTAGCAATCCAGTGAACTGAAGGGTTGATAAAAAGACGGCTAGTGTAGGCCAAGTGCTTGAACTACGATAGAAAGAACTGTAGATGCAGGTAACTTTACTTAACTTGACAAGTAAAAATAGATTTTTAAGGATCCACTTATAGTAAGCTTTTCTGCAAACAGAGTCTTTGATTCTTAATAAGCTTTACCTTGATTCCCAAAACACAGCATATCCTTAAGAGTCTTTTTCCTTAGACGGGTAAGACTTGCGAAAGTACACTTCGTACTCAGGGTTTTCGAACCCATGTTATTGTAGGTGAGAAAACAACAGAGTTTTGATGTTTCTGTTCAAAGGTGGTACCCAAGGAAGAGCCCCAGCAGTGATGTTGGTCACGGGAGGATGTCTGCCTCCCACCTTGAAAACAATAAACTTTTTTGTGGGAGGGTGTTTTGCCTCCCTGGTCTGTAATAATACTTTATGCACTCGTAATACCCTGGTATTGTAATAATAATATTGTCTCTATATTTTATAAATGTAAATTAAGTTATTATAATATGCTTCCACTTATTCTTTCCTCCGATGTAATGTAATATCTGTGTGACGGGTGAAGCGCTCTTGGGCGAAATGATAAGGATACAATTGCCGAACTTGTTGAGTAATTATGTGCATCTATAAGGTTGTCCAAGGTCCTTAGGAAAAGGACAACTGTAGGTGGGCCTAATCCCTTAGGAGGTTGCGTCACACACCCGTCAACGATTCACGGCGCGAGGAGTGAAAGCGGGTGCGCAACGTGACTGCCGAGTGGTCCAGCACGTTAGTGAGGGGGGTGAGGGTGGACACAAGGGAGAGACTGTTCGGTGTACCCCCATGTTGGCGCCTCCTTCCGTCTAGGACCGCACGGGCTCAAGGTCAAATGGGTCGAAAACCAAGCTACCGGCCCAATTAGCGATACCTTCACTTTTCCCTTTTCTTTTTCTGATTTCTTTTTTCCCTTTTGTTTTTAGAATTCAAATTTGAATTTTACATTTTGTTATAAGATTCACCTTTGATCAAAATGTACCAAATTCAATTATTAGTGCAAGGGAAATATATTCTTATTTATATATTTATTTTATCTCATTTGGTTAGTATTTTCTCCTCTTTCCTCAAATTCTAAAATTTCCTTTAGATCTTAAATTCCAATGTGGGTATTAATATATTTCTTTTTATATTATTTTTATATTATCACAAAATGCACACAAAATAGGGAGATCAACTATATTCTCATTGTATATATTTTTGGATATTACACTAATACGACCGACGGGAGTTAAGTTATCCCCATTGGTTTTTTCCCTAGAGCCGACGACACTTAGCTTGAGTACAATTTAGGTTTTCCAAAAAAATAATCCCCATCGGCTAGTCTGCCTGCTCGACGGGAGTAGCTTATCCCCGTCGGCACTTCCTTCAGCTTATGTGGTTTAATATTAACCCCGTCGGCTACAAAAAGATCGATAGGAATTAATTAATCCCTCTTGGCTTAGCCATCAGCCGATGAGGATTAATATAGCCGACGGAAATCCTTAAGATTCCTATTGTGCACAAGAGACAAATCAACCATGTGTTCGCATTAATTGAAGAAAATTTGAGAAGTGTTCTTGTGAAATTGTGATGGTGGAACCATTTAACCATGAAAATCTGTAACACCTCAGGTGTTTACCTCCTGTTAAGCAGTGACTATGGACTTAAGCACGAACTATCGATGAGAATAATAATCTCTATATCTAAATCCTAGACATCCTCGCCTATCAGGATTTCTATATAGCATTTGTCTCCAACTATATAGACTGTCCAAAATATTTCGTGAAGTTTAGACTTTATCGACCTTCAAAAAGCCGAGTCCGGTGCTATTTAGATTGGTTATGAACATGAATGCGACTTCGGAAAAACAGCTCGAGTTTGGTGTCGTATTCATTTCCATAATCTAAACAGTTAAAAAGGTTTCATGAACTTTTGGATTACCTAATCTCATTTGCTGTCGAATTTGGAAATGTTCGGATCACGCGCATAAGTGAATATGAAAATCAGAAAATTTCTGATTTTATGTAAAATTTGGAGTCCCGCGCTGTCCGAACAGAACGATGCGTCAGCTCATTAATTAAATTATTCTTCTTCTCAGCATGTTATTCTCGGCATCAAATCAAATGATCAATATCGGGTTAAATCCAACTAAACCCAATTGGAATCAACCGTAGTCCAAAAATATCCAAGCCGAACTCGTTTTAATCTGGTCCGTTTACATCGTGCCAGAATAGTCAAGAAAATTGTCCAAACGAAATTTAGCCAGAATCGTTAATCCTCTGATTTTCTGTTTGGTAATTCGGAGAATGAAATGTGTAGCCGTATAGCGCGTCGACCCATTATACATCGCTAAAAATCTTGATTCGAAATATGTACGATTTCCTTTAAAAAAAGAAGAAATAAAAAAAATCTACGCCGCCCTCATCCTATGATTTTCTTGCAGCCACCAGGGGATTTTTTTAGTCACCATGCTGCCGTCGTCTTCATCTCGTGGAGATTTTTCTCTCCCGTCGTTCTCTCTCTCTCCCTCTCCCTGATATTCTCTGCGCACGCTCTGTCTTCCTCAAGTCGTCGTGCGCCCAGCTCGGCCTTCTTCCCGACGCCCGGCCGGAGCTCCCTCCTATCCCAGCCATGGCGCGCCCCTCTCCCTGGCACTTCCCCAGCGCGCGCCCTCGTCTCCTCCACTCATGCCCAACCGAGTTCCCTGCTGTAGCGCCCTGGCCCCTGCTCGGATCCTCGTCATCGAGCCCAGCCGAAGCCCCATGCCATGGATGAGCACCCTGCCAAACTCCCTGCGCGCAGCCGCGCGCTTCTCTGCTCGGCCATGCCTCGTCTTCTCACCAGCTCGACGCCCTTCTCTCTGCAGGAACTCGCCTCGCCGTCCTCACTGCTGATGGCCGGTTGTCTTCTCACTGCCAACATCGACTCCAGCTCCTTGGACACGCGCCCCTGATTCCCATGCCGAGCTTGCCCATTTTCTGCTCGGCTTGAGTTCTAAACCTCCCTTCCTGTCGCGTTCTTCCCCTACCTGGTTGAGCTCGCCCCTCCCTATGGTGCTCGACCGAGCCCTCCATCGCTGCTCCATAGCGCAAGGAGCTCGCAAAGTCACCGCCCCTTCCCTGGCTACTCCCCTACTCCATTCCGCTGCTTGCGAGGTATCCGATAAAATGTCTGAGCAGATCGTCGAGTCGTGCGCAGCGCCATTGACGCCTGCCGGGTGTTCGATACTTTGCGTGGCTAAGTCACGGTCCTGCACAGTAGTGCCTGCTCCCTGCTCCCTGCTCCGTGTTCCAGTCCCCAGTGCCTGACCGTCGTCGTCACCGGTAGTGCACTGCCGCAGCGTTCCTACGCATCAACACCGGCGAGTCGTCTCGTGACCAGCTGAAACACCCCTGCGCTCGTCTCCTGTGGCAGCGCCCGGTGTTCTTGCCATTGTCGTGGACCTCGTCCTGCTCCTCTCTACGCCGGTGCGTGCCCAAGTCCTCGTCCAAGCACCAGCCGTGCCTCTGGCCTTTGGTCGTCGTGCTGTGCGCGAGGACTGTTCGTAGCTCGCCTGTGTGCCCAGACGTCTCGAACCACATCGTCAACTCTCGGCACCACGAGCTCACATTTCCTTGCACACATTTCCGCAGACCCTGCCTTATCACGCGTGTGCGTTATCGATCTCGTCGTCGTTCCGTGCGTCATCAAGAAATCCCAAGAGTCGGGTGAAGACGAAGCTAGCAGCGTGATGTTCACCAAGTGCTCGACACAAGGGCTGAACCGGAATCCTTGCCGTGTTCGCGGATAGCGCGTCAAATTTAGTCAGGAGTAAGTCGATTCATATTTCTGTTAGCTTAATTATTGGATTGATGAATGGATGCATCTAGTATTATTGAATTAGTTCGATGAATGTGATGTGATTATTTTCATGATTTTCGAGTACTCGCGTTGGGTGCTATTGTTAGGTTTGAGATGTTAATTATGTGAAGTGTGGTAAATTAGTGAATGAAGTTTAAATTTAGCATTTTTAAAATGTCTAAACAATAATATTATTAATATTACTTATGACGAATTATAATTGTTGGATAAAATCGATGCTTTGTTCCTATAATTATATTATATGTTTAGCAACCAATTACATGTCTAGGATGAATGTCACTGGCTACCCCGAGTATTTAGAATTAAGTAGCATCACTAAGTTAATTTCAGGAGAAACTTAAAAATTCATAGTGGCTAGTGCACATAAGTGCTTTAGACATTTGAATTGTAAAGATTGGAGTTTTACGAAATGCTATGTTATTTAAAGAGTGTTATTCGTTAGTTCTTAAAATAGTGTGCTGCTTTGTTAAATGGGTATGCTACTCATTGATAGGTTAAAGTTTAGTCGCTCTAGTTCATGATCGTTGTGTTAGAAAGTCAAAAATATCGACATTTAGTATTTTCGTACTAGATTTGCGATGTCTTTCTATAGGTGTTTAATATTCTTCAAGTAGCCGTATCTAAATTGTAATATTTATACTAGCACTCATACATGTGCATCATGCATCCCATGAGGTACGTTAATTGATCACGTGATGCGGAAGACGAGCCAAGTCGACCACAAGATGATGTTAAGTGTGGGCTTCTCCACAAGGTGATGCTGGTGGATCAACCTAAAGATGGGCAGACTGAACAAGTGCCAACACAAAAGGCTGGTCACCAAGTGGTCGCCACCTAACAAACACTAACCTAGTGTTATTCCAGGCAAGCCCTGTCGCATTATCCCTTTCCTTGTGTTTTAAAATCTTTATCACCTTGTTTGATGCATTAGGTGATAGGAGTTGTGTGCTAAACAATTGATGCATTTCCTTCCTTGAAAAATTGATTACCCTTCCTTGATATCCTTTTATGAAAAGGATTTTTATGATGCTTAGCCTTGCTCTAGAAAAACAAAATGTTTTGTTTTAAAACAAAAGTGATGCTTCATATTGGTTGGGAATTTTTACAAAGAAAATACTTATGATGGTGAATCCATCAAAGGCCTTGATGGGTTCAACATCTGAAAAGATGTACCTCTGCTAGGTACCAAACTATGGGTTTTAAATAATAAAGCTGAGATCGGGCGTGTGACTTGCACGAGAAGGGAGTCTCGGTGTCGTGCCTCCGTCCGAGTCGCTTAAGGACCGTTTGATGTAGGCCTGATGAGGTGAGACCTTGCAACTAGCCACATGCTCTGGTAAGCCTGAACCCAGCTATTCCATACGTGAAAAGACAACCACGCACTGGGCATGGGAGATGGTGGGAGTAGCGTGTACCCTCCTGGCTAGAGGCTGGACGCAGGAGTACTGTGCTCCTAGGTAGCGCGGACCGGTTCACGTTGTGGAGGATTTGTGAGAACAGTTGACATATGCAAGGGCTAAGTGCTACATATGTCGTGTGGTTAGGGATCCCTAGCTGGGTATAATCGGTTTGAATCGTCGTTGGTCCTCGGTTATGGAGACTCGACTCACTGACCACTCATCGTAGTTGATAAGTGAATTATGAATTAGCTAAAATAAAGCTAGATCAGGACAAGTGAATGATCTAGATTAGGCAGATTTAAAATCAGGTAAGAACTTAATTTAATAATTAAAAGATGGCTTAAGGATTCACTATTAGTGAAAGGGAAATGTGCCCTTGGGCCATTTCTAAGTATTTTGGTGATTGAGTGCCAACACAAGTGCTTTTGTGTTGATCTATGCAATGTAGTGGACAAAGTGCAAATCATGTCAAAAGGTATGTTTCTAGACTTAGTACATTGTTTTATGGACTAATGTATTGTGTCTAAGTGCTGGAAACAGGAGAAAACAAATTGGAGAGAGATAGCTTTGTTTCAGCCAAAGCTAGCTCTGTCTGGGTGCACCGGACAGTCCGGTGGTGCACCGGACAGTGTCCGGTGTGCCAGGCTGGCTCAGGCGAACTTGCCGCTCTCGGGAATAAAATAACGGCGTACGGCTATAATTCACCGGACTGTCTGGTGTGCACCGGACTGTCCGGTGAGCCAACGGTCGGCCGGGCCAACGGTCGGCTGCGCGATCCGCGCAAGACACGTGGCGGAGCCAACGGTCGGGAGGGGGCACCGGACTGTCCGGTGCGCCAACGGCTCCGAGGCGCCAACGGTCGGCTACGCCACAGAAGGAAAGAAATCCGCACCGGACAGTGTTCGGTGGTGCACCGGACTGTCCGGTGCGCCAGGCGACAGAAGGCAAGAATTGCCTTCCCGGATTGCTCTCAATGGCTCCTAGCTGCCTTGGGGCTATAAAAGGGACCCCTAGGCGCATGGAGGAGATGACCCAAGCATTCCTTGAGCACTCTTGATCACTCACACTCCATTCTTGCGCACTTGTTCGACATTCTAGTGATTTGAGCTCCATTCTAGTGTGCTAGTCTTTTGAGCTTAAGTCTGGGTCTTGTGTGTGCGTACTTGCTGTGATCTTTGTGTCTTGTGTGAGTTGCTAATCCCTCCCTTACTCCGTGCTTCTTTGTGAACATCTTTGTAAGGGCGAGAGACTCCAAGTTGTGGAGATTCCTCGCGAACGGGATAAGAAGAGAAAAGCAAAACACCGTGGTATTCAAGTTGATCATTGGATCACTTGAGAGGAGTTGAGTGCAACCCTCGTCCGTTGGGACGCCACAACGTGGAGTAGGCAAGTGTTGTACTTGGCCGAACCACGGGATAAACCACTATGTCCATTTGTGTTGATTCTCTTGTGGTTATTGTGATTCGCTAAGACTCTTCTCCAGCCACTTGGCATTACTGTGCTAACGCTTAACCAAGTCTTTGTGGCATTAAGTTCAAGTTTTACAGGATCACCTATTCACCACCCCCCCCTCTAGGTGCTCTCAATTGGTATCGGAGTCGTTCTCTTCACAAAGGGACTAATCGCCCGAAGAGATGGATCCTAAGGGCAAGGGGATTGTGATCAATGACAAGGAGAAGGAGTCATTCGTCAACGAGCCCAAGGATGACAAGCCTACCGACTCGGGCTCGGGCCACAAACGCAAGGATGGGAAGAAGAAGAAGACAAGGCGCATCAAGGAGATCGTCTACTACGACGACAGCGACGAGTCCACTTCTTCCCTAAAGGACAACGACAACAACAACTACGAGAGAAGGAAACCGGTTAATTCGAACTTTTCTTTTGACTACTCTCGTATTCCACAAAGTACAAATGCTCATTTGCTCTCCATTCCACTTGGCAAACCTTCTCACTTTGATGGAGAGGACTACGGATTTTGGAGCCACAAAATGCGTAGTCACATGTTCTCTCTCCATCCAAGCATATGGGAGATTGTGGAAAGTGGAATGAAATTTGATAGCTCGGATAGTCCTATGTTTATCAATGAACAGATTCATAGAAATGCACAAGCTACTACTGTGTTGCTAGCCTCCTTGTGCAGGGACGAGTACCATAAGGTGAGCGGCTTGGACAATGCCAAGCAGATCTGGGACACCCTCAAGATCTCTCATGAGGGGAACGACGAAACCTTACTCACCAAAATGGAGTTGGTGGAGGGCGAGCTTGGAAGATTTGCAATGATAAGGGGCGAGGAGCCAACTCAAACATACAACCGGCTCAAGACCCTTATCAACAAAATAAGGAGCTACGGAAGCACGCGATGGACGGATCACGACGTCGTCCGCCTAATGCTAAGGTCTTTTACTGTACTTGATCCACATTTGGTGAACAATATTCGTGAAAATCCTAGGTACACCAAGATGTCGCCCGAAGAAGTCCTTGGAAAGTTCGTAAGCGAGCGAATGATGATCAAGGAGGCAAGGTACGTGGACGACGCGTTGAACGGTCCAACCCATGAGCCTCAACCCATTGCTCTCAAGGCAACGAGGAGCAAGGTGGCGCAAGTTGAGGCGGCCGGGCTCAATAATGAAGAGATGGCCCTCATCATCAAGCGCTTCAAGACAGCGCTAAAGGGTCGCAAGGGACAAGCAAGCAAGACCAAGACAAAGGGGAAGCGTTCGTGCTTCAAATGCGGTAAGATTGGTCATTTTATTGCTAACTGTCCCGAGAATGAAAGTGACCAGGAACAAGGGAGCAAGAGGGAGAAGAAGAAGGCATACAAGAAGGCTAAGGGCGAGGCACACCTTGGCAAGGAATGGGACTCGGATTGTTTGTCATCCGACTCCGATAATGAAGGACTCGCCGCCACCGCCTTCAACAAATCATCCCTCTTCCCCAACGAGCGTCACACATGTCTCATGGCGAAGGAGAAGAAGGTATGTAATCGAAATAATGCCACTCATGATTCCTCTAGTGATGATGAGTCTAGTGATGAAGAAATAGATTACTCTAGTTTGTTCAAGGGATTGGATAAAGCTAAAATAGATAAGATTAATGAATTGATTGATGCCTTGAATGAAAAGGATAGACTTTTAGAGAAACAAGAGGACCTTTTATATGAAGAGCATGATAAATTTGTTAGTGCACAAAATTCACTTGCTCTAGAAGTTAAAAGAAATGAAATTCTTTCTAGTGAAGTGTCTACATGTCATGATTCTATCTCTAGCTTAAAGAGAATTAACAATGATTTAAATGCTAAACTAGAAGTAGCAAATAAATCTAACTCTTGTGTAGAACATGTTATGATTTGCACTAGGTGTAAAGATTTTGACATTGATCCTTGTAGTGAACACCTAGTTTGCATTTCTAAATTAAATGATGAAGTGGCTAGTCTTAATGCCCAACTTAAGACTAGCAAGAGTGAATTTGACAAGCTAAAATTTGCAAGGGATGCCTACACGATTGGTAGACACCCCTCAATTAAGGATGGTCTTGGCTTCAAGAGGGAAGTCAAGAACTTAACAAGCCATAAGGCTTCCATCTCCACCAAGGAGAAAGGGAAGGCCCCTATGGCTAGTAGTGTGCAAAAGAACCATGCTTTCATGTATCATGATAGGAGACATTCTAGGAATGCCTTTAGAAGTTATGATGTTTCTGATTCTAATGCTATGACTGCTTCTAGTTCCCATGTTGTGCATGATCGAAATGTTGCTAGGAGAAATGTTGTTCATCATATGCCTAGGAGAAATGTTGTTAATGTTCCTAGGAAAATTAATGAACCTTCTACAATATATCATGCTTGCAATGCTTCATTTGCCATTTGTAGAAAGAATAAGAAGGTGATTGCTAGAAAGTTAGGGGCAAGATGCAAGGGAGATAAAACTTGCATTTGGGTCCCTAAGACCATGTGACTAACCTTGTAGGACCCAACAAGAGTTGGGTACCTAAGACCCAAGCCTAAATTTGCCTTGCAGGTTTATGCATCCGGGGGTACAAGCTGGATTATCGACAGCGGATGCACAAACCACATGACAGGGGAAAAGAGAATGTTCTCTTCCTACGTCAAGAACAAGGATTCCCAGGATTCAATAATATTCGGCGATGGGAACCAAGGCAAGGTAAAAGGGTTAGGTAAAATTGCTATTTCATCCGAGCACTCTATATCCAATGTGTTTTTAGTTGAGTCTCTCGGATATAATTTGTTATCTGTTAGTTAATTATGCAATATGGGATATAATTGTCTATTCACAAATATAGATGTGTCTGTCTTTAGAAGGTGTGATGGTTCACTAGCTTTTAAGGGTGTACTAGACGGCAAACTTTATTTAGTTGATTTTACAAAAGAAGAGGCCGGTCTAGATGCATGCTTAATTGCTAAGACTTGCATGGGCTGGCTGTGGCATCGTCGTTTAGCACATGTGGGGATGAAGAACCTTCATAAACTTCTAAAGGGAGAACACGTGATAGGTCTAACTAACGTACATTTCGAAAAAGATAGACCTTGTGCAGCTTGTCAAGCAGGGAAACAGGTGGGAGGCTCTCATCACACCAAAAATGTGATGACCACATCAAGACCCTTGGAGATGCTTCATATGGACCTCTTCGGACCCGTCGCCTATCTAAGTATAGGAGGAAGTAAGTATGGTCTTGTTATAGTTGATGATTTTTCTCGCTTCACTTGGGTATTCTTTTTGCAGGATAAATCTGAAACCCAGGGGACCCTCAAGCGCTTCCTCAGGAGAGCTCAAAATGAGTTTGAGCTCAAGGTGAAGAAGATAAGGAGCGACAACGGGTCCGAGTTCAAGAACCTTCAAGTGGAGGAGTTCCTTGAGGAGGAAGGGATCAAGCACGAGTTTTCCGCTCCCTACACACCACAACAAAATGGTGTGGTAGAGAGGAAGAACAGGACACTCATCGATATGGCGAGGACTATGCTTGGAGAGTTCAAGACCCCCGAGCGCTTTTGGTCGGAAGCCGTGAACACGGCTTGCCACGCCATCAACCGGGTCTACCTTCACCGCCTCCTCAAGAAGACTTCGTATGAGCTGCTAACTGGTAACAAACCCAATGTGTCTTATTTTCGTGTATTTGGGAGCAAGTGTTATATTCTTGTGAAGAAAGGTAGAACTTCTAAATTTGCTCCCAAAGCTGTAGAAGGTTTTTTATTAGGTTATGACTCAAATACAAAGGCGTATAGGGTCTTCAACAAATCATCGGGTTTGGTTGAAGTCTCTAGCGACGTTGTATTTGATGAGACTAATGGCTCTCCAAGAGAGCAAGTTGTTGATCTTGATGATATAGATGAAGAAGACGTTCCAACGGCCGCTATGCGCACCATGGCGATGGGCGATGTGCGACCACAGGAACATTTGGAGCAAGATCAACCTTCTTTCTCAACAATGGTGCAACCCCCAACCCAAGATGATAAACAGGTACCTCAAGTGGAGGCGCATGATCAAGGGGGAGCACAGGATGTTCAAGTTGAAGAGGAAGAAGCACCTCAGGCACCTAAAACCCAAGTTCGAGCGACGATTCAAAGGAATCATCCCGTCGACCAAATTTTGGGTGATATTAGTAAGGGAGTAACTACTCGCTCTAGATTGGTGAATTTTTGTGAGCATTACTCTTTTGTCTCTTCTATTGAGCCTTTCAGGGTAGAAGAGGCCTTGCTAGATCCGGACTGGGTGTTGGCCATGCAGGAAGAGCTCAACAACTTCAAGCGCAATGAAGTTTGGACACTGGTGCCTCGTCCCAAGCAAAACGTTGTGGGAACCAAGTGGGTGTTCCGCAACAAACAGGACGAGCACGGGGTGGTGACGAGGAACAAGGCTCGACTTGTGGCAAAAGGTTATGCCCAAGTCGCAGGTTTGGACTTTGAGGAGACTTTCGCTCTTGTGGCCAGGCTAGAATCAATTCGTATCTTGCTAGCATATGCCGCTCACCATTCTTCCAGGTTGTACCAAATGGATGTGAAGAGCGCTTTTCTCAACGGGCCGATCAAGGAGGAGGTGTACGTGGAGCAACCCCCTGGCTTCGAGGATGAACGGCACCCCGACCACGTGTGTAAGCTCTCTAAGGCGCTCTATGGACTTAAGCAAGCCCCAAGAGCATGGTATGAATGCCTTAGAGACTTTTTAATTGCTAATGCTTTCAAGGTTGGGAAAGCCGATCTAACTCTTTTCACTAAGACTTGCGATGGTGATCTCTTTGTGTGCCAAATTTATGTCGATGACATAATATTTGGCTCTACTAATCAAAAGTCTTGTGAAGAGTTTAGCAGAGTGATGACGCAGAAATTCGAGATGTCAATGATGGGCGAGTTGAACTACTTCCTTGGGTTCCAAGTGAAGCAACTCAAGGATGGCACCTTCATCTCTCAAACGAAGTACACGCAAGACTTGCTAAAGCGGTTTGGGATGAAGGACGCCAAGCCCGCAAAGACGTCAATGGGAACTGACGGACACACTGACCTCAACAAAGGAGGTAAGTCCGTTGATCAAAAGGCATACCGGTCAATGATAGGTTTTTTGCTTTATTTATGTGCTAGTAGACCGGATATTATGCTTAGCGTATGCATGTGTGCTAGATTTCAATCCGATCCAAGGGAGTGTCACTTAGTGGTCGTGAAACGAATTCTTAGATATTTAGTCGCTACGCCTTGCTTCGGGATCTGGTATCCAAAGGGGTCTAACTTTGACTTGATTGGATATTCAGATTCCGACTATGCTGGATGTAAGGTCGATACGAAGAGTACATCGGGGACGTGCCAATTCTTAGGAAGGTCCCTGATGTCATGGAGTTCTAAGAAACAAACCTCTGTTGCCCTATCCACCGCTGAGGCCGAGTACGTTGCCGCAGGACAGTGTTGCACGCAACTACTTTGGATGAGGCAAACCCTCAGGGACTTTGGCTATAATTTGAACAAAGTCCCACTCCTATGTGATAATGAGAGTGCTATCCGCATGGCGGATAATCCTGTTGAACACAGCCGCACAAAGCACATTGACATCCGGCATCACTTTTTGAGAGACCACCAGCAAAAGGGAGATATCGAAGTGTTTCATGTTAGCTCCGAGAACCAGCTAGCCGATATCTTTACCAAGCCTTTAGATGAGCAGACCTTTTGCAAGTTACGTAGTGAGCTCAATGTCTTAGATTTGCGGAACTTGGATTGATTTATAACATAATGTGTTTATGCCTTTGATCATGTTCCTTTTTGCATTGTGTTGTTTATTTATGGTGCTCAAGTTGTACATGCACTCCCCGGACCTCACAAGTCCTTTGCAAGTGATGCACAGATTTAGGGGGAGATGTGCTACAACTTGACCCTTTGAGACTAACTGTGTGCTTGAGTTTGCTTGATTTAGTCTCGAAGGTGGATTGAAAGGGAAAAGGTGGACTTGGACCATGCAAGACTTCCACTGCACTCCGATGACAGAGTAACTTCTTCCAAGTTCATCTTAGTACTCTTATTGCATTTTTACTCTCAGTTGAAGATTTTGGTGAGGCAATGGGGTTAAAGGGCCAAAATTGATCCCGTTTTGGTGCTTGATGCCAAAGGGGGAGAAAATAATGGCCAAAGCAATAAATGGATCAGCTACCACTTGAGAATTTTGAAAATAATAGAATAGAGCTTTGGTTTTGTCAAAATACTCTCATTGGCTTTTTTATCAAAAGTTGGCTTCTTGTGGGGAGAAGTATTGATTATGGGAAAGAGGGGGAGTTTTTGAAATCTTGAATCAATTTCTCTTGGAATGACTCTCTCTATGTCTTAACAAGTGTGTTTGACTTAGAGATAGAAATTTGAGTTTGATTTGCAAAAACAAACCAAGTGGTGGCAAAGAATGATCCATATATGCCAAATTTGATACAAAACAAATTTGAGTTCTTATTTGAATTGATATTGCACTTGTTCCAGTTGCTTTATGTTGTGTTGGCATAAATCACCAAAAAGGGGGAGATTGAAAGGGAAATGTGCCCTTGGGCCATTTCTAAGTATTTTGGTGATTGAGTGCCAACGCAAGTGCTTTTGTGTTGATCTATGCAATGTAGTGGACAAAGTGCAAATCATGTCAAAAGATATGTTTCTAGACTTAGTACATTGTTTTATGGACTAATGTATTGTGTCTAAGTGCTGGAAACAGGAGAAAACAAATTGGAGAGAGATAGCTTTGTTTCAGCCAAAGCTAGCTCTGTCTGGGTGCACCGGACTGTCCGGTGTGCCAGGCTGGCTCAGGCGAACTTGCCGCTCTCGGGAATAAAATAACGGTGTACGGCTATAATTCACCGGACTATCCGGTGTGCACCGGACTGTCCGGTGAGCCAACGGTCGGCTGCGCGATCCGCGCAAGACACGTGGCGGAGCCAACGGTCGGGAGGGGGCACCGGACTGTCCGGTGTACACCGGACAGTGTCCGGTGCGCCAACGGCTCCGAGGCGCCAACGGTCGGCTACGCCACAAAAGGAAAGAAATCCGCACCGGACAGTGTCCGGTGGTGCACTGGACTGTCCGGTGCGCCAGGTGACAGAAGGCAAGAATTGCCTTCCCAGATTGCTCTCAACGGCTCCTAGCTGTCTTGGGGCTATAAAAGGGACCCCTAGGCGCATGGAGGAGATGACCTAAGCATTCCTTGAGCACTCTTGATCACTCACACTCCATTCTTGCTCACTTGTTCGACATTCTAGTGATTTGAGCTCCGTTCTAGTGTGCTTGTCTTTTGAGCTTAAGTCTGGGTCTTGTGTGTGCGTACTTGCTGTGATCTTTGTGTCTTGTGTGAGTTGCTAATCCCTCCCTTACTCTGTGCTTCTTTGTGAACATCTTTGTAAGGGCGAGAGACTCCAAGTTGTGGAGATTCCTCGCGAACGGGATAAGAAGAGAAAAGCAAAATACCGTGGTATTCAAGTTGATCATTGGATCACTTGAGAGGAGTTGAGTGCAACTCTCGTCCGTTGGAACGCCACAACGTGGAGTAGGCAAGTGTTGTACTTGGCCGAACCACGGGATAAACCATTGTGTCCATCTGTGTTGATTCTCTTGTGGTTATTGTGATTCGCTAAGACTCTTCTCCAGCCACTTGGCATTACTGTGCTAACGCTTAACCAAGTCTTTGTGGCATTAAGTTCAAGTTTTACAGGATCACCTATTCACCCCCCCCCCTCTAGGTGCTCTCAATTAGTAAGAGTTTCTGCAAAATGAGTCCTTAATTATTGCTTAGCCTTACCTTGATTCCTAATCAGCCAGCATATCCTTAAGAGTCTTTTTCCTTAGACGGGTAAGACTTGCGAAAGTACACTTCGTACTCAGGGTTTTCGAACCCATGTTGTTGCAGGTACTAGAGTTGTGCTGTTGTGGATAGTGTTAAGCGCCGGTGGGCACGACATTCTTATAAGTCTAAGTAACTCTTCTATACTTCTTATTGACGATGATCACTTAAGCTAGCATATATTCCAAACTTATAAATAATTTATAACATTTCAAAGTTTATTTCTTTGGATCACTTTTGTAACCACTCCGATAAACATAATGTAAATTTGTTGTAACTTGTAACTTTTTGTAATAAAGAAATTCTGCTGCAAAATGTTGGTGTGTGATTTGTGTTTACTTAATCTTGCGATCCTGGTTGTAAGTGGTTTATCCGGGGTCCTTGGAACACTCGGACGGATCCTGTTAAGTTATCTGGTGCACATGCATAGGCGTCTGAGGTCTTTGAGACAAGGGCAGGTGCATGTGGGCCCAATAACTTGGGAGGTTCTGCCACAAAATCGATGCTTTACAATAATATAGATTTGCTGCTACGTGAGAGAGGCTTGACCCCATGAGAGAACAAAACTGTGAACAGACACTCCAAACTCTGAAACTACCCTAGTTGGCGTCGCCTTCTTCCTCGTTCTTCGTTTCTTCTTCCCCATGTTGCTAACATTGTGTGATGGAGGAAGTGTACAGTCGGGTGACCAAAATTTATTAAGATATACTACCCCATATTAAAATATAATTCGTTTTAAACTAAACACACATTCATGAATATAGTTTGTATGCTTGTCTATAATTATTATCGTTCATTCGAGAATGTGGATGAAAAAAGGCTAGAAAAAACTATATTTTGAAACGGAAGGAGTAACATATAACGAGAGAGTGACCCTAAATTTACATTACATATTGTACATTGAGGTAGAATGTAAATACTCCCTCTGGCCCATAATAGAATTCGTTTTGGGTTATAGTGGGCTCATACACTATTTGATATATACGTTTTTTATATGTCTAGATTTACTATCATTTATTTAAATATATATAAAAAAGAGCAAAAATAAATAATACCTCATTTTTTTATTTGACTCTGCTAGTTCAACGTTACACTAACAAACGTCAAATAAAGAAAATCGGAGGGATAGGAACCGAGGGAGTACTTAGTACAAACGAGCTGGAAAAAGTTAAATAATATTTTAAAACGGCTGGGGAACTAGTAGAAATGCAAACCTGATTGTGGGGAAATAATTGAAAAATTCTAAAAATGGTAAAATGTGAACGAAGGACCCGGCGAGAAAAGAGCCTGCTACCTGTCTCTCAAAACCATCGACCACGACAGCGCCATTTTCCTCCGTCTCTCTCCTCCGATCCTCTCTTGCCCTAGGGAGAGGGAGAGGGAGAGGAAGAGAGAGATATCCGCGCCGTCCGCCCAGGGAGAGAAGCAAAGATCGGCAACCACTGAACCGCGCTACGCGTGGTCGTCGTCCGGAGCCACGCGTGGCGCCGCGGCGATGGGCAACTGCTGCGTGACCCGGCCGTTTTCTGGCAAGCGGCGAGGCGGCTCCCGCGGTGGCGCTGGCGGGAACCGTTGCGGGCGCCTCGGCGGCGCCAACGTGCGGTCCTGCTCCACGCTGTCCTCCATCTCCGACGCGGCGCGCACCGCCGCGACGCAGGCGTGGTCGCCGCTGACCGTGCTGGGGAAGGGCCTGGCCGCGGAGGCCAGCGCCGAGGAGCTGCTCCGGCGTTACCAGCTCGGCGAGGAGCTGGGGCGCGGCGAGTTCGGCGTGACGCGGCGGTGCACGGACACGTCCACGGGCGAGGTGCTCGCGTGCAAGTCCATCAGCAAGCGGAAGCTGCGCAGCAGCGTCGACATCGAGGACGTCCGGCGTGAGGTGGCCATCATGAGGTCGCTGCCCGAGCACCCCAACGTCGTACGCTTGCGAGAGGCGTTCGAGGACGCCGACACCGTGCACCTCGTCATGGAGGTCTGCGAGGGCGGCGAGCTTTTTGACCGCATTGTCTCCCGCGGGCACTACACCGAGCGTGCAGCAGCCTGCGTCATGCGCACCATCATGGAAGTCGTCCTGGTACGTGCCTAGTAGTGTTGCCTTCCATACTTGCACTGCATGCGCGCGCATTTCAATCTACAGGTTCCGAATTCAAAATGCGCGTAAATAATCGACTAGCTGAAATCATGCATGTGCAATACAAAAGCAATGTAGTAATTTTATAAAATGTCATCCGTGCATTATTCAAAATTTTACTACTTTTTTTAAAAAGACTGAATGCATTGCATGCATGTTTTCATCTTGCAAATTAAAATCCGCAGAGCTTAGTTCATCTCCAATAATTTCAAAAAAAAACATTTAGTAATTTAGTGAGCTTTTCATGTAGCTAAAAAAGGTTAAGAACAAATTTCTTGAACAAAATCTAACTTAGTAAAAATATAGAAAACAATTTTGCATTACGAATCATTAACTATTACTAAATCACTATAACTATTTTTATACATTTTTTCTTCCTTATATACATTTGCTTTGATAAACATGCCCTACTTATTATTATTCTCCACAACCTTTCATGCACATACAGAGATATTGGCCGATCAGTACATGAGCATATATTGGGTCGATTTTTTCAATTGTGGAAAGATGGAGAGTTGGGAGCTGAGACCCTTTTTTTCCAATTTTGCTAAAAAAAAGTCAGAGTAGGTTTTGTCAGTTCTTGGAGACTAATTAAGATGCTCTTACGTTAGGCAAAACCAGATTCCTGGAAACTAATTAAAAGCAAATTTCCAAAAGTAAATTCAAGTTTTTTTTACATGCAGCATTGCCACAAGCATGGCGTCATTCACCGGGACCTCAAGCCTGAGAACTTTCTGTATGCCAACACATCTGAGAACTCGGCTCTCAAGGTCATCGACTTTGGTCTCTCTGTGTGCTTCAAACCAGGTTGGAGCTCGATTCATGGCAAAATCGCAAAGCGTCCACCATTTACTTTTACACAACTAACGAAAATTCTTAAATAATTTTCACATAGCCTGCAATTCTTCATTCTGGGTCAGGTGACAGGTTCAGTGAGATCGTTGGATCCCCCTACTATATGGCTCCTGAAGTGCTGAAGAGGAACTATGGACAAGAAATAGATATATGGAGTGCAGGAGTCATACTCTACATCTTGCTATGTGGCGTCCCACCGTTCTGGGCAGGTAACTTAGATTCATGTATATATCTGAATCAATCAATGAAAAAAATATTATGACTATAGGATCTTAACGTGTAATCATATAGCCACAAGAACTAACTAAACTAGGTTTATATCTTGGAGATTGGGGGAGCTCACCACACGAAGGAAGAAATCTGGCGGTTAGCATCGCAGACAATATATATATGTCGATGGTAGCAACGACCTTCCACTCCATCACTAACCATGTAGAGATGGATCGGGTCTTGTTTAGGCCTTGTTCGTTTGTGTCGGATTGCACCCGAAATCATTCCAGCTAATCAAATTTTATATAAATTAGACAAGCAATCCGGTTAGGAATCGTTCCGACCCACCAATCCGGCACAAACGAACAAGGTCTTAGGTTTATAGGGGTGAGGAGGTACAGTAACGTTGGTTCATACGACGGTCTTGTTCTTTTTTATTTACACGGTATGAATTCATATGACGGTCTTGTTCTTTTTTATTTACACGGTATGAAGGGGACCCCGCCGAGGTGGTTGTTGCACCGCCAATCAGCGCACGAGAAGTTCGGCTCAGTCCCCTAACCAAGTCTAGATGAGATCAACTCAACATTGTCCCCCTTATCTCTCGCCTTATAGTTGGAACTTAATTTCTTAACTGCTTTAGCTCTTAGCTTATAATCCTTACTACCCAATAAATTAGTAATTCAAGACCAAGTGTCTCAACAGCCGGTTATGTGCCATTGACTTAATGACTATAGTACACATTTCTATGTAAAAACAAAGAACTTATTTTTGAGAGAGGTGGTTGTATTAATAATACGTTAGTAAAGAATTATAGATACTTCACTAAACCTATGTCATTTATGTGTTTTCTAAACACGCTGGGTGCAAGCACTATAATGTTGGACCCGTAAACATTTTCTCTTCCTTTGTAAGCTCAAGTTTAATTGTTTGATCCTAGACTTTCTCCTTTAACACATAATATTTAGTGTCAATTTATTTGATAGCAACACTTGACTTATTATTATAGGACAAAAATATTAATATTATTAGTTCATTATTATAGTATAGCTCTAGTGGTTTATTATCTTGTCTACCATTTTTAAATTGGGTACAAAAAATTTATGCCACATTGTCTACCTTGTTATCTCAATACATGCAACAACCTCATCATACATTGACGACGACGCAGTGATAGTTTGTTTTGAGCTTTTTCACAATCTTACTCCTCTTGCGAGTGTGGATATGTATCCTGATGTGGACTTTCTATTTTCTTCACAACCTACATAATTTGAATCTGAGTATCAAATAATCACAAGATTACTTATTTTTCTATATATTAACATGAGACCTTATGTACCTTATGAATATCTCAAGGATTTCTTAACGGATTTTCAGTACTCTATCCTAAAATTCTTCTCAAATCTGCCAAGCATCCTAGTTATAAATGCCAAGTCAAGGAGACTACATATTTGAGCATATATTATGATTATGATAGTTGAAGCTTATGGAGCCAATTCTAGTCAACAAATATTACATTGATTTTCAGGGCCCTCTCTACTTACCTTATTGCCCTTGGCTAATACAGCATGTGTGTAGTTTGTCAAGCGCCTCAGCACCTAACAACGCCGGGCCGCGACTACGCAGATTGTAGTCGCGCTCCAGGCCTTCACCGAGAGGGAGAGCCCCTACCGGTGGCTTGAGAGAGTTGAGGGAGAGAGCAGGTTTGGTGATAACTGATTGCTTGATTCCATTCCTCCAAGTCTGATTACATTATATAGGCCATTGCCCCACTAATGGCTCCTATATTTTAGGCATAGAAGAGAAACTATTGATTTGGGTAAAAAGGGAAACTAATAGAAAGGAAACTATTGATTTGGGGGAAAAGGGAAACTAATCTGCTCCTATAATTTAGGCATAGAAAGGAAACTATTGATTTGGGGAAAAAGGAAACTAATCTGTTGTTTGAATTTTGAAATCTCAGCCACTAATGGTGGCGCCATCCTGTGTAGCGTGAGAAGCGCGCTCAGCTGCGCGTCTGATGTCACGACGGCGCATATACTTGCGCCCGTACATGACATCTCTCCCCCCCTCGACGTCCAGCTCGTCCTCGAGATGAAATTGGGGAAACTTGTCGCGGAGCTCAGCCATATCCTCCCAAGTTGCTGAAGCAGCCGATTGTCCCTTCCAGTGAATGAGCACTTGTCGACCACCGGGCGCCTGGCGGAAACGGACAGCATGTTCTGGCTCTGGTGTCAAAGCCCCATGGAGCAATGGTGGCAGCGATGGCGGCCTCGCTGGTGGATCACCTATGAACTTCTTTAGAAACCTGACATGGAAGACATCATGCAGCTTGGCACGTGGGGGCAAATCGAGGCGGACAGTAACCTCGTTGATGCACTCAGTGATGCGATATGGCCCAACGAACCGTGGTTTGAGCTTGCCCTTGGACAGCTGCGGTAGTGAAGAGGCAGCGTGCTGTCGGAGGCGTAGAAGCACCCAATCGCCCACGGCATAGGAGACCGGCCGGTGCAGCTTGTCATAGAACCTTTTCTGGATGGCTTGAGCTTGTTCCAGCCATGTGCGGACGTCAGTGAGAAGTTCCTCCTGAGCAGCCATGGTCTCGGCCACCGCAGCCACCCGCGTCTCGCCTGGTTCATAGGACCAGATAGATGGGGTCCCTTCCATACACTACCTTGAAGGGGGTGTCCCGGAGTGATGATTGGTACACCGTGTTGTAGATGTACTCTGCCCATGGCAGCCAACACAACCACTGCTTGGGTCGGTCCCCTATGAAGCACCGAAGGTACATGACGATGATTTTGTTGGCAGCCTCTGTATGGCCGTCCGACTGTGGGTGGAAGGCTGACATCATATGTAGTTTGGCCCCTGATAGCCTCATCAACTCCCGCCAAAATGTTGAAGTGAACACGGAATCCCTGTCTGACACCATGGATTGAGGCATCCCATGGAAGCGAACAATCTCTTTGAAGAACGCTTGTGCCACAGACTCGGCACTGTAGGGGTGAGCCAGTGGAATGAAATGGCAATATTTGCTGAAACGGTCCACCACGGTGAGGATCACCGACTTGCCCCCAACCCGGGGCAAAGCTTCGATGAAGTCCATGCCGATGTTGGTCCACACGACATGTGGAATGGGCAGGGGCAGCAGTAGTCCCGCCGGATGGAGATGCTCTGATTTGTTGTGCTGGTAGGTTGCACAGCCGCGGACGAAGTCTTGCACCACCCGGCGCATGGCGGGGAAGTGGAAGTCGTGGCATAGTCGATGTAGAGTACGTTGTACCCCTTCATGGTCGTCCCCGTGTACAGCCGCCACCAATTCCGGCAGCAGTAGCGAGTCCGGGGGAACGTACAGCCGGGTGGCATAAGCCACCATGTCGTCCAGGAGGGACCACGGCGCCCCCTGCTACCCGCAGTAATCTCATCACGGATGGCGACGAGAGCTAGGTCTTGAAGTTGAGCTTGACGAAGACGGTCGATAAAGTCGAAGCGAGGTGCAGAGAGAGCCAAGACTGCCCCCTCCTCGCAGGTATCACGCCGGGACAGGGCATTGACGACGGTGTTGGCGGTGCCCGGCTTGTACTCGATGGTGAAGTCAAACCCGAGGAGCTTGCCCACCCAGTGGTGTTGTGGGATCGTCGTGAGCCGCTGATCGAGAAGGAACTTGAGGCTGTAATGGTCGGTGCGAACGAGGAACAGACGTCCCCATAGGTACGGCCGCCAATGTAGGACGGCTTGGACCAGCCCAATGAGCTCGCGCTCGTACGCTGCCAAGGAGCGGTGGCGGGGCGCGACCGGCCTACCTAAATAGGCGATCTGATGCTGATCTTGGAGGAGGACTACCCCAAACCCATGGGTGGACGCGTTGCATTCGACGATGAACTTCTTGGAGAAGTCCGGCAGGGCCAACATGGGGGCCGACGTCACGGCATCTTTGAGCGCTTGGAAGGCTGCCATGGTATCGTCGTTCTAGGAGAACCCCTCCTTCTTGAGTAGTGAGGTGAGAGGGGCCGCGTTCTTGCAGTAGTCGTGGACGAACTTGCGGTAGTATCCGGTGAGGCCCAAGAAGCCGCACACCGCACGCGCCGAGCACGGTATTGGCCAGTCGTGGATAGCCTGCACCTTGGCCGGATCCATGGCCACCCCTGAGCCGAGATCACATGGCCCAAGTATGCCACCGAGGAGGCGCCAAAAGAGCACTTGGACCGCTTGATGAAGAGGACATGGCAGCGCAACTCGTCGAGAATGGCGCGGATGTGGCGCGAGTGATCTGCCCATGTCCTGCTGTAAATTAGGATATCATCAAAAAAGACCAAAACGAACCGGCAGAGGAACGACCGCAAAACGTCATTCATGAGTGCTTGAAATGTCGTCGGGGCGTTGCAAAGCCCGAACGTCATCACCAAGAACTCATAGAGGTTGTCGTGGGTACAGAACGCCGTCTTGTGGATATCAGCCGGTCGCATCCAGACTTGGTGGTAGCCAGAGCGTAAGTCGAGCTTGGTGAAATAGCGCGTGCCGTGCAGTTCGTCGAGTAGTTCGTCGACGACCGGGATGGGAAAAGCATCCTTGACGGTGAGGGCATTCAGGGCGCGGTAGTCGACACAAAACCGCCAAGCCCCATCTTGCTTCTTGACGAGCAGCACTCCAGAGGAGAACACAGAATCGCTGCGACGAACGATACCTTGAGCGATCATGGCAGCACACTGTCTCTCAAGCTCATCCTTGTGTGCTGCGGGGTAGCGGTAGGGCCTTACTGCTACCGGTGCAGCCCCCGGCTTGAGGATGATGGTGTGGTCCCGAGCCCGCTGTGGGGGCAGACCCGAAGGCTCGGCGAAGACGCTGTCGAAGGCTTGGAGCAGGTCGTCGAGGAGGCCCTCCGTGGCCGAGACTGTCGTGACCCACGACAGTGGCCCCGCCTCGACATCAGACCAGCACATCGATCGACCTTGGTAGGCGAACGAGATGGTGCGGTCGATGAAGTCCCAAGTGACTCGGCCTAGGGTGACCATCCATTGAGTCCCTAAGACCAAATCATAGCCGGCGAGCGGCATGACGAAGAGGTCGACGTAGAACCGATCGCCCTTGATGATGACCGGGGCGCGCCGGATGACGCCCGGGCAGGAGACGCGCTCCCCATTTGCCACCATCGCTGTGAGGCGGGGGCGGCGCTGGATATGCAACCCAGTTTGGCGAGCTGCGGCTTCGGCGATGAAGTTGTGCGTGGAGCCCGTATCAAGGAGCGCGACGACAGTGGCAGCGCCCAACGATGCCTGCACCTGCAGCGACTTGTAAATGGGCACCCCGGCAATGGCTTGAAGAGAGAACACAGGGGCGTCCTCCCCCTGATTAGGAGATGTTTGGTCGTCGTCGGCGCCCTCAATTTCAATGCCGTCCATGAAGAAGATGCGGCGGCAGACCCGGTTGTGTCCCCGGTTGTAGGGCTCATTGCAATTGAAACAAAGGTCGTGGCGTCTTCGCTCAGCTTGTTCCTCTTGGGACAGACGTTTCAAGGGCTGGCGTTCCGGTGGCAGCGGTGTTGCACCCGCCGGTGGGGTAGGCAGCGGTGGGCGAGTACCCTGCGCGCCCGGTGGAGGCAGCCAGGCCCCGCAGACGCTGCGGCCAGGTGGCTGGGCCTGCTGCGCCAACCCCATCATCTCGACCTGCCGGGCAAGACTCATGGAAGCGGCGAGGGTCTCCGGGTAGTGGATGTGGACGGCGTGGCTCATCGGAGGTAGGAGACCGCCCGTGTAGAGCTGAACACGCTGGGCCTCCGCTAGTCGACCAGCACGGGGCAGTAGGGCCTGAAATTTGTTGGAGTAGTCCTCCACTGTCCCAGTTTGGCGGCACTCGGCCAACTCAAATAGAGGTGCTGCTCGGAGGGGTGGCCGGAACCGAAGATTTAGCAGCTCCTTGAACCGCCCCCATGGAGGTGTGCCCTTGTCCTCCTGAAGTTGGATGTACCACAGCTGGGCGACATCCTCCAAGTTGTAAGACGCCATCCAACGCGTTCTTCCGCCAAGGTACGCTGTTGGCGAAAGTACGATTCACACTTGTTGATGAAGAGCATTGGGTCGGCCTTGCCGTCGTAGCGAGGCAGATCCAATTTCTGGAATTTGGGGGGGCGATCGAGGTCACGGGGCCCCTCCCGGCACACCCCCCCATCTGCAGCCGCGGATGAGGACGATTTCTCCTTCAGTGTCGCCATCTCGGCCTCCATGGTGGACATCTTCATGGTGAGAGATTGCAGCGCCTCCATGACGTCCTTGATGGTGGGTTCTGCCATGGCCAAGGGCTGATTTGGTGATCTGGGATCCCGAGAGGATCAGAGGGGATTGAGGAGGAAATTAGTTTATTTCCCCCTCAATCCCCTCCAATCCTCTCGGGATCCCCTTGTCACCAAATCAACCCCAAAGGTTTGGCGGTTGGAGGTTGTGATGGTGGTGGACTAGAATGGGTGGCGGCTGCTGTGGATGACTGGGTGGAGCGAGTGGGTGAGGATCGACGTGACCGTGATACTAGGTTGTCAAGTGCCTCAGCACCTAACAGCGCCGGGTCGTGACTACGCAGATTGTAGTCGCGCTCCAGGCCTTCACCGAGAGGGAGAGCCCCTGCCGGTGGCTTGAGAGAGTTGAGGGAGAGAGCAGGTTTGGTGATAACTGATTGCTTGATTCCATTCCTCCAAGTCTGATTACATTATATAGGCCATTGCCCCCACTAATGGCTCCTATATTTTAGGCATAGAAGGGAAACTATTGATTTGGGTAAAAAGGGAAACTAATAGAAAGGAAACTATTTGATTTGGGGAAAAAGGGAAACTAATCTGCTCCTATAATTTAGGCATAGAAAGGAAACTATTGATTTAGGGAAAATAGAAACTAATCTATTGTTTGAATTTTGAAATCTCAGCCACTAATGGTGGCGCCATCCTGTGTAGCGTGAGCAGCGCGCTCAGCTGCGCGTCTGATGTCACGACGGCGCATATACTTGCGCCCGTACATGACAAATTACACACATGCATAGTGAATTTCTTAAAACATTTTGTATGCATGCCTTTTGCGAAATGCCTAATACCCATTTCTAAAACATAAGATGCCTATCTAAGATCTCTTGTTTTCTAAAAACATATTAGTATCACAACTCACTAACTTGATATCATCCGCACAAGAAAGATGAATCTCTTATTCTTAAACTTTGCATAAATGCAATTGCCCTCATGCTTTTCTTAAACCCAAATTATTAATGATGATCATATCAAACAGATACCACTATCTTGATGCTTGTTTTAATCCATAAAAGGATTTCTTTAGATGGCATCTTAGACTTTATTTGTCATTCATGACAAAACCTATGGGTTGAGCAGTACAAATATTTTCAACTAAATCACCACTAAGGAATGTTATTGTCACGTCCATCTAACGCAAATCTAGATCATAATGAGCGGCAGGCACCATTATTATTCAAAAAGAATCTTTTATCAAAGTAGGTGAGAATATCTCATTATATTCTACTCCTTCTCCCTAAGTGAAGCTTTTATCAAGTATTACATTAAATATTTTAGCATTCCCTTTAGAGACACATTTCGTCTTGTGGACCCATTTGCAACCTACTATTTTGGTCCCTTAGAAATTTCTACTATGCCCCAAACCTTGTTGGTACACGTTAGCTTCATTTCATATTCATGATCATGAGCCACTTGGATGAGTTATGATTTCTCATGGCTTCCTCAAAAGAGGTAGGATCACTCTTGATGTCTATATCTTGACCCTTATAAATCATATCTTCATTTATGTAAACCTCATAATTATTGAGAACTGTTGATTTCCTATTTATTTGTGATGTTCTAAGGTTTTTTTGAATAGATTCATTGCTTTCCTCATCTATAGGGGCAATGAATTGGGCACCATGACTAGAGCCTTAGCGATACTCATGTATACATCTGAATGACCAACAACATGTGTCGTGGTAACTGATGTGGCAACTACAACAAGCATTGAGAAGAAAGGTTCAAAAACCATATGAGTTAGGGCACAAACCCTCTTCTCATCAAGGTCAATTTCCTAGGGTGCCATGCTCCCCCTAATCATATCGTCCTCTAAAACACATTGATATCTGAGGGTCCAAATTTCTAATATTTGGGTTAAAAATATTAGCTTTCTCTCTTCAACTCCACACATGCACATGATTTAGTGAGGCTTTCCTCTCAATCCATAATTCATATAGTGTTTTAGGCAAAGACTTACTAGGAACTCGACTAAGGATATGAACAATGGCTCTTTAGTGCCTCCATCTATAAGCTAATAGGAAAAGTGGGTAAATTATCATGCATCTTACCATATACATCAAAGTGTGATTGTGCCTTTCATCCATTCTATTTTGTTGAGGGTCATCCGACATTGAATACTAGGCTAATATGTCATTTTCCTTTAGAAACCTTGCCAATGGTCTAAGAATTTGGCCATAGATGTTATGCTTCCTAGTATTCAACACCATGGTCTGATCTTACTATTTTGATCTTTAAATCATGTTTGTTCTCAACTTTGTTTTTAAATATCTTAGATTTGTCTAATGCTTCTTACACTTCCTTAATTGGATAAAAATACCTGAATTGCAAGAAATCATTAGCAAATAATGAACGATTCAAAAACCATCTACCATTTTCATAGGTAATGGACCACAAATGTCTGTATAATTATTTGTAAAACTCTCATGCTTTTCTTAACATCTTTCTTAATTTGTTTTACATATTTTTCCTTAATGCATTATATGTAGTGGTCAGAATCTAAAAGTCTATTAGGCGGGGAATTTCTGCTTTTATTAATCGTTCAATCCTTCCCATCGAAAGGAGGACCTAAACAACAGTGTCATAATTTTGACGATGATTGATTCTCATTTTTCTTTCACTTAATGTTTACATCACACAAATTTAGAGAAGAAGAGGTATTTATCTCATTCACATGATTACAATTGAGAAGTAAATAAAGCTTCTCTTGTCTAATTTCATGGCCAACATCAATCTCATTGACCTTAATGATGCACTTTTCATTACCGAAATGATAGTGAACGTTCTTATCATCTAAGAACGATATTGAATTCAAATTCCTTCTCATGGAAGGCACAAATAAAACATCATTCGGTTGAATAATGAAGCTAACATCTAATCCCAATGCAATGTCTTTAAGTGCTTTAACATTAGCATCAATCCCGTTAGCGACTCTAATACTTCTTTCGCTTTCTTGAACGAACCTCTTATGGAATCTCTATAAAAAAACCAGTGACATAAACAGTAGCACTAGAGCCAATCCATCTAGTATTAGTTCTAAAATCGAAATATAAAGATTCATCTATGAATGTAACTTTATCCTTACTGTTATTATTCAGCCACTTGGGAAACTAAATGTAGTTTATCATGTGATGCCCTTTCTAGCGATAGCATCTGCAAGTCTCATCATCCACCTCGCAAGGATGAGCTATAGAAAATGGTCTTTCTCCATTGGAACTTGCTTCCTGGTCATGTGACTTTGTAAATGGTTTATGTCCATTTGAGTTTTTTTCCTTTTTTTGGTGAGGCATGAATTTCTTTCGCTAATTCTTGAACTAGGATTAAAAGGCTTTTTAGGATATTACTTCCTATAAGGTGATTGCTTAACAAGGTTAACATTGTCACTCTCCATAACCTTAAGCTTGTCCTCTTTCTAGACATGTATGGCAATAAGCTTCTCTAATGTTTGCTTTTTAAAACTCATGTTGTAATTCACAATTAGAGTCTCAACTTCTTTTGATTGTGATTCTAATATCAAATGGAGAACAAAATCATCCTTTAACTTCATATAAAAGGATTTGATCTTATTTAGGTTTATAGCAGAGTGGATGTACCAATGACCGTTAGTTCTCGTGTCGGTCTTGTTTTTTTTTATTATTTATGCGGGTGTGAAGAGTGATCACAACCAAGTTTTTTATTGCTCTCTCCGTGAGGACGCGAGAAGTCAGGCTGACCGGATCTGATCGACCTAAAAAATTATCAAATTTGGTTCTGTGGGGGAATCTACTCGTCTCGTTGATGCGTTTTTGTACGCTGATCTTTTAATCTGCAGAGACTGATGAGGGCATAGCACAGGCTATCATCCGGTCCAACATCGACTTCCGCAGAGAGCCTTGGTCAAAGGTGTCGGAAAATGCAAAAGATCTTGTGAGGAAGATGCTTGATCCAAGCCCCTACTGTCGGTTGACTGCCCAGCAGGTTCTAGGTTAGTTATCCTGCCTTACAATTTTTCCGCTCCCAAAGTTGTTTGGTGGAATGAACCTGACCATCATTTATCGCCTTCAACAATGAAGAACATCCCTGGATACAGAATGCCAGTGCAGCTCCCAACATCCCACTTGGAGAAGCAGTGAGGTCCAGGCTGAAGCAATTCACTGTTATGAACAAGTTCAAGAAGAAGGCCCTGCTTGTGAGTTGATGATCCTTCTGTTCTTTTCGGGTATATATACCACCAGTCTCCAAAATATTACCTAGTTTATTCGTTGGTTATATACTTGCAGGTGGTGGCAGAGTACCTACCAGCCGAAGAGCTGGAAGCAATCAGGGAGTTGTTTCAGTTGCTGGACACGAACAAGGATGGGCATCTTACAATCGAAGAACTCAGGAAGGGAATGCGATTGATAGGCCACAATGTCCATGACACTGACGTCGATATGCTCATGGAAGCTGTGAGAACCTCTCGATCTTGTGATTTACATTACGTTTGTTGAACAACCATCTCATTTTCAGCATGATCATTGCAAACTGTAGCATTAATTGCGCCCTTCTCGAAATTTATTCCTGGATGATATAATTGCTTAATTAGCAATGTGAATCAAGGTCTACTGTGAAGAAGTTGCCACTTGTCTTTACATTTCTACAGGCCGACATCGACGGGAACGGGACCCTGGACTGCAAGGAGTTCGTGACAGTCTCCATTCACCTGAAGAAAATCCGTAGCGAGGATCACCTGCCCAAGGTGTTCAGCTACTTCGACAAGAACGGGAGCGGGTACATCGAGATCGAAGAGCTGAAGGAGGCCCTCTCTCCAAGAGGTGACCAGAAGGCGATCGAGGACATAATCCTAGACGTCGATATAGACAGGGTTAGCAAACCTTTATTTCATCAGATCGAGATCGATAGTACTGTATTGAGCAAGTTCATTGCGTTGCACTAGTCAAACTAAAACGTGTTACCTCCTACATACAGGACGGGAAGATAAGCTACGAGGAGTTTGAGCTGATGATGAAAGCTGGAGTGGACTGGAGGAATACGTCGCGGCAGTACTCGAGAGCGGTGTACAACACCCTCAGCCGCAAGATGTTCAAGGACGCGTCACTGAAGCTTGGTAGTAACAATGGTCCACTTGCTGCTGCAGCCGTCAAAGAACAACAAGATGTTGATTGAGTGATGTGTCTACTGCCTGCAAACTCGACTAAAACAGAGAACACGAGAACTGTACCCAGTTTTCCATGTTTTGTGTATAGGTCGCCACATTTTGGCAAGGAAATGTATCAGGGGCGGTCAATTGACTCAGGTTCAGGTGCATTGTGCATATGTCAAGACACTCCCAATTACACCCTTTATTTTTCTCATAAAAAAAACAATGTTGTTATCTACCAACATCAGCAAGCTGTGTTGTAAAACATATCTTTAATCGTTATTATCTTTCTCTTTCGATCTATCAAGATTCATGTGGTAGATTTAAGTGTAAAAATATATAGACATAAGATAAGGAAAAAAATATTTTTTACTCTCAGTATTGATGGTTACGATAAGAGCTCTCTCTCTCTATGACTGTATAAAGATGTGCTAAAATATGAGAATTTTGTAAGATTGCTAGTACAAACGGACTCGAATACCTCCTTTCTCTTTCCTTCTACTAGTACAATGGTCATACGTTGTAACAGCACACAATCATACACAATCATATTTGGTAGATTTAAGTGTACAAAAATATATAGACATAAGATAAGGAATTTTTTTACTCTCAGTATTGATGGTTACGATAAGATCTCTATATATATAAAGATGTGCTAAAATCTGAGAATTTTGTAAGAATTGTCGTACAATAAACGGACTCAAATACCTCCTATCGCTTTCCTTCTACTAGTACAATGGTCATACGCGACATGCAATCATATTTGATACCAATAAAAAATAAATTTAATATTTGTTAGCACGCTTTTGGGGCTAATCACCAAAACGAACCCTAGGCCCGACGCACGACGTGTGAGACCTTAGGGTCAGGGGCGGATCTACACCCCGGGCCACCCGGGCCGTGGCCCAGGGCTTGATCTATGTAATTCTATATAAGTCTCTATTTAATACGGTATAAAATAGTTAAGATAAAATAAAGAGAAGGAAATTTAGTAGGTTTGGCCCGAGTCATAGAAAAATTCTAGATCAGCCCCTGCTTAGGGTCCTCTCTGCGTAAGCGCAAACCGTCCGTGATGAGTAGCTAGACAGTCTGTGACTATGAATAGAGGCTCCAGCCTTCTCTGCGGCCGGTGGACTATCCGCGAGGTACGCAGAGGGCTTCGTGGATATCCTGTAGAACCTAGATCTCACCACTGGGCGGGACTTATCAGACAAGAAGGAACATCGGGTTGTCATGTGATCGATAGGTCACCCAAGACACTCCTAAACGACATAGAGTCGAGGAGATGTGAAGATTAGTGATGAGGAACACTAATTGCTGTTATTCCTAGGGCAAGAATGTAAAGGAATTGATAAATAGATTGATTGGATCGATTGTGTATTACCTTAATCGGTCGTACCCTTTAATTTTTTAGGGGAGTTCTCCCCTAAACGACATTGAATCGAAGATATGTGAAGTTTAGGGATAAGGAAGACTAATTACTACTACTCCTAGGACAATAATGTAAAGGAACTAGTAGATAGATTGATTGGATCGATTGTGTGTTACCTCAATCGGTCATACCCCTTTATATTTATAGGGGAGGTCTGTGTGGGGGTAGATATCCTCGGGTCCTCATGGACACTAACACTTCTCACGGGCCGCCTAACGTGCCTCCTACTGTGTCGTCCTACAGGATGGGCAGGCAGGATGTAGTCGGGGTTAGGTGAGCCTGATCCAAGACGACAAAGACTGACGTCCGAGTTAGGCGCTACTGAAAGCACTGATATCTCGGGTAATGCTGTTGCAATCACTCGAGGAGCTATGCATTCGGCGATAACTCGGGCAACAAGAGGATCAAGACTCCGGATATATAGGACTGCAGTCACAAAGAAGGGGATAAACGGAGTAGATAGTGATCACAACATATAAACGGATAACTCTCTGGTCGTGTATATAAGACCGAAGGAAACCCCTACAAAATCATCTTGATTTAGGAGGTGTTTGTTTGAGATAATAATATACCCAGGTTATATAATCTAACTTATTTTAAACTAGATGTTAGTTTAAAATAAGTTAGATTATATAATCTGAGTAGATTATAATTCCAAAGAAACACCCCTTAATAGTTATTTGAAATAGTATAATGGCCACTGATAAAAAATAAAGGAAGGATTTTTGCAATAGCAGATCGCACGTGAAAATATGGCCATTCTCAAGTAGTAATATTTTTTTCTGTTTTTTATAAAAACTTAAACAAATGGTCTCCTCTTGTAATTTTCGGACTGTTCACATGATATTGACGCTGTAGAAACTGTCATGTTCTTTGTTCGCAAATTTCAGCTCCAGGTGGTGTATGTGGTTTGGAATCTTTTGGAATGGGGTAGGAAATGCATATAAAAATCTTAATGGCTGCGGTGCACATGATTGCATTTTATTTTATTTCGCCGAATCTATCGTTCTGGTCAGCCAGGTGCCACCAAACTGCAAGCGAGAGAGAAGGAAAGCATCTGCACCATTATTACCAAACAGCTGCAGTAGGTAGCAGGTACACCAGCTAATGATTAAGATAACAGTATAGTAATGAGATCCACAGATTTATGTATTCACAATGATTCCCCGATTTGCTTGCAGTACTAATTACTCTGCGCATTATTTTGATCACTACTGCTAGCAGTACAATTACAATAGTTTATTTCCACTGGAGATGGCTGCTGCACACTCGGATGGTTGGTTCATCAGGCAGAGGCAGGTTGCTCAGCTGGAACAGAGAGCACAGCATGTCGGTCGGGCAACCAACCCATCTACTCAGCCCCTATGTGTGCTGCTACCACAACTACCAAACTCTGCAGCTGCAATCATGGCAGCTGCCAACGCCCGCCGTCGCAGCTGAAACGCTGCACCTGGATCACTTTACAGCAGCAGCAACGTGTTCGCGATCAGGTCTGGTCATCTGGTTTCTTGTGTGGTGGCGGCCGGCATACCGGCATGGTGTGTGCTTCCAGACGGCGAAGAATGGCGCGCATGGTTCGGCGCCGTTCAGCTGCAAAGGCGGACGGTGCACGCCACCGCCTGCGCCCAGTACTTGAGCCGCGCCTTCACCTCGTCAGGGCTGTCACCTGCGCTATCCAAAAAGAAAGGACTGCATTCGTTAGAACATATGCCGATAAACAAAGAAGCGAACAGATCGTCGACAAGTGGTGTCCTTGGTTGGTTCCGTGACGGGAAAAGATTCCATCTTGATGTAGACAAGTTGGTTTTCTCCGCTCCGGTGACCAAGGAAGGAAGGAATCCCAAGTCAAGTCATGGAGGAAGACAGGCGGCGATCTGCTATGTGTTGCTTACCGGGGCTGGAGATCTTCCAGTTGGTGACAGGCGGCGACGGCGTGGCGGCATCTGGTGCGGCGGCCTCGTGCTGCTGCGGCTTCTCGTCGTCCAGCTGGAGGCGCTGGCTCATGGAGTAGCACAGCTCGAGCGCCGGCAGGGTGCTCCGGAGCTCGGGGATCTCGTCGTAGTTGAAGCCGAAGCCCAGGTCGGCGCATCCCTTGAGCTCCTCGAGGTCGTCGTCCGTGAGGCTCCTGGACCGCCCCACCGCGTCGTCTCCGCCCGCGAGCACGACGGGTTTCGAGTCCCGCCGCGCCGGCCACGCCGCCTCCCACTGCGCCCCACGCCACACGTCCTCCGCCTCGGGGTCGGCGACGCCGTCGACGGCGCTGGCACTGCCCTGTTTCCGGCTGCTGCGGCGTCGGCGGCGGTTGCGTTGGCGGAGAAGGCGTGCTGGTGGCGGGCTCGGCGGCGGGGAGGCAGAGGCGGATGGGGAGGAAGATGAGGGCTCCACAAAGGCGGAATCTGAGATCCACATCTCGGCGGCGTGGTGTCGTCGCTTGGACACTGAGAGGGGACAGCGAGGTAGTCACGGGGAGGCAAGAGGGTGTGAAATGGTGCTGAGTGGGTGGCGGGTGGGGGCTATTTGTACCGCCGGACCGGATAGAGGCTGGGGAGTGTGCGGTGCGGAGGCTCGCTGATGGTGGTGGTGGTGGGATGTGGGACCCGCCTTGGTGCATGGATGGACGGAATGGACATAACATGTGCCATGCATGGAGGAGCAGGTGGGGAATCATGTCATACGTACCAGTAGTAGTATGCATCAAGGCGTCAAGCATCATGCATGGATGATGGATGTTTCTAGCGATCGACAAAGGGATGCCTCTTCATTCTTCTTTTCTTATTAATGGTCGCGCTCGTGCTCCTCGAGTACTCAACAAAACCTTGTGATTTTGTGTGCCTCAATATATAGTAGGCTTGTTTGGCGAGTTGTTGATTGCGCTATTACTCGATTCATTTAGACGACCTAGCGTTAGCTTGAGTGCTAAACATTGCGTGGTGCATACTGTTACGATAATCATTTTTGGTAGTGTAAAACCAGTCCAAAATATAGTTCCTTTTTACCAACTTTTTTTGTGTGTCCACATTTGAATGAATAATAATAAACATGGACATACATACAAACTACATTCATAAGTTATCGATTGAACGTGTGTTTAGTTTAAAACAAATTATAATTTGGGACTGAGTAAGTATTTTATATTGTAGATAGCAATACTTGCAATATGAAGTTTAAATTAACAGGTGACATAGAGAAAGTGATAGAGCTGCTCGATATAGCTTTAAAACGTGTTCAACAGTTCACCCATATGGTTATTAAAAATATTGTTTTGTATTATGGACTATACTGTTCATAGACTGTACTGTTCATAAAGTGGAGTTTAAATATGGGAATAAGGATGAGTAAGTTGTTGGAGATAGCCTTGCGAGAGCTAAACTATATATCTATCACAACTAGAAATAACTATGGGGTTCCCGCGAGAATTTCCCTATTAAAGGACGGAGATGCTAGTAATTTAGTCTTCACGTAGATCAAAATAGAGAAATTAGTCCCCGCCAAATTTGCGGAACAGGATAAGAAACCATTCTCCATTCCCGTCTCGGCGTACCTACCCTTACAAACTAAATTATATTAAAACCTCAATATATAGTCTATTGTAAAATAACAAATTAAACTCAAAAATAGATGTCTCTTATAATTTAAATATTGTTTGTTTAATTTATATTATTATGATATAATCAATTTGAATTTTCCTCTAAATATTGAATTTCCTGAGACTGATTCCCTAATTAAGATCTTGTTTGATTGTATGAGTGTTGAGCACTAAATTGAGCGGCGAATGGTCCACACCTGTGGGCCGGACGGTCCGCGCGTGCGCATAGCAGATTATGGTTCCGAGTTTTGTGCTACGGTTGTTAGCTAGATTCGCCGAATTAGCTCGGAAATTAGTTTGTAAAGGGTCCAGCCCCCTCCTCTATAAATAGAGAGGTATACGACCGATTTGTAATGATGAATCGAATCAATAATACTTCTATCTCGCATTTATTTCCTGTACAATTAGGAGTAGTTCTAGTCTAGTTCTAGTTTAGCCTCTCAATCCCCAAATTCTCCGCTTCTCTTCGACTCTACGAAGATTAGAGGAGTCTAGGTCGGCCTGCCCGAGCCTATACAACTCATAGGATCTCTCCTCCCCGACGGGGTCCCTCTCGGGAGCGAGATCCAGGCGCCGCCGGCGACCTTCCGCCGCCCCTGCGCACGTGCGGACCGTCCGGCCGTCAGGCAGGAAACCCTAGCCTCGCGCCAGACCGCGGACCGTCCGGCCACTGGCCGCGGACCATCCACCCCTGCGCAGAGAGCACCACCGCTGGTTCGTGTTGAGTGATTGGCGCCCCAAAAGGGTGTCAACATACTTTTTGGCGACTCCGCTGGGACAACACGTCTAGACCCATCAAATCGACCCTCAATGGCCGGTTCAAGGGATAGTTCTGAAGTCTCCCTCAGCAACATTATAGAGCCGACTTGGGAATCCTTGCCGGCTGACGAACAGCTCCAGTTCGAGGAGCATAAGGAGCAGCTGATTCAAGAGACGAGAGCGAAGTTCCTAGCCAACTTCAAGGTGGACAGGAACAATAAAGTCGTCCGACAACGGGCGACGGATCCGGCTTCGCTCCGACCCACACTAGATATCCCCAATGTAAGTAATACAAACGAGCTACAATCTCTTAAGAATTATGTAGATGAACAACGAGAACAAATGCAAAATATCATAGGGAGTATGCAAAACGATTATAGGAGACTAATACGTGCATTTGATAAATCTAGTATTGCAAATTTTCCTTCGCACGAGGTTGAATTAGGGGGTAACACGCGTAATACATCGGCTATAGGTTGTCACGACCAGTCACAACCCCTTTATGGGATGCCGATGGAAACATACCCTGAGCAACCACAAATCGGCAGTAAATTAGTCGATCTGCACATGCCCGGACCGTCCACACGTGAGCGCGGACCATCCGGGCCAGCCACGGCCGGGGCCATTTTTAATGAGTTACCCAGACATGCACCCGAGCCACAACATATGGCACATAATCAAAACTACCAGTCGGACGGTCCGCATACAACGACGGACGGTCCGCATATAATCACTGACGGTCCGGGCCAATGTCCGAACAGTCCGCGCATGACTTATTTGAGGAGGATTGTTACTTGAATCCTCACCCATCCCAGCAACACTTCCCATCACACTATGCAATGCATCAGTGTAACGCCCCGAATTTCGAGTTGAATTTTTTTCTTTCTCTATCGCTCGCTAAATTCGGGCGTTACCTCTCTTTCCCCACTTCTTTCGCTAAAACCCTACCTATTTTCAAAACTCCAAGTCGTATACTAATAGTAAACCCTAGAGTTATTTTCTTTGGTTGTTGCATCATGCCGATCCACACATCAATTTCCCTTGTGAGTATTTGCTTGATTCCATAAAGTTTGCGCTTAGTAGAGGATTAGAGGGAAATGGACAATGGAAAATAGGGAAAATAAATAGAAAAGCCCCCCTCCTCTCTTGGGCCGATTTCCTGGCGCGGCCTAGCCGCCCCCCCTCCGCGCGGCCAGCATCCCCCTCTCCCCTTCCCCTTCCCCTTCGCGCCGTGGGCCGACGGCACCGCGGCCCAGCTCGCCCCCTCACGCCCCCCCGCTTTGGGCTCGTGGTGGCCCAGCCGCACCCCCCGCATCCCCGCGCGCGGCGCGCGACGGTTACGCCCGCCACCGCCTCTCCCCCTGCGGGCCCACCCGTCAGCCCTCCCCAAACCTCCCTTTCTCTCTCTCCTCCCTCTACCCCCCGCATGATCTCCTCCCTCCCCTACCTCGCGCCGCTCCCCTGCCCGCCCCCAGCTCGCCCGACACCGCCGCCCGTCGCCCGTCCGTGGTGAGCCCCGGCCCCCTCCCTTTCTTCCTCCCCCCCTCGTCCCTTCTTCCCGGCGCGGCGGAGCCCCGACCCGGCCTCTGGCGCTCGACCATGGCGCGCGGCGCGGCATCCCGGCCTCGGCGCGGGGCGCGCCCGCCTCGACCTCCTCCCCTCCTCCCTCGCGCCCGTCCGGCTGGCGCGGCCCAGCGCGGCGTGCCCGCCAGCGGCCCCAGCTCGACGTCGCGGCCATGGCGGCTCGGCTCTCCGGCGTGGTCGGCCCCGGCCTCGCCCGCCCTCGGCGCCCCCTCCCTCTCTCGCGCCCGCCCGCGGCCTCGGCGCGCCCAACCCCGCCCCCATCTCGCGCGGCGGCCCGACCCCGGTCCGGCACGGCGCGTCCCCGGCGACCCGCCCAGCCCCGGCGCGTTCCCCCTCCCGACGTGGGCGCGGCCCAGCCATGGCACGCCCGTGCAGCCCGACCCCCAGCGTGGCGCGGCTTTGCGCGCGGCTCCGGTGCAGTGGCGTGGTGCACCCGCCTTGCTCGCCATGGCGGCGTGGCCCGCCCGCCTGCGGCTTGGCGCGTCCTTGCCCCCGCCTTGCTCGCCGTGGCGGCGTGGCTCGCCTGCCCGCGGCTCGGCGCGGCCTTGCGCCCGCCCTGCCCGCCGTGGCGGCGTGGCTCGCCCGCCCGCGACCTCGGCGCGGCTCGGCCATGGCGGTCGGAGCTCGACCGTGACGTCCGGCGCGTCCCCGGCGTCCTGCGCAGGCCCGCCCTGGCTGCTGGCGCGCGGCCATGGCCCCGCCGCGGCTTTGGTGCGGTGCGCAGCCCCGCCCGGCACGGTTTGCTCGCGTGGCTCGCCCGCGACATTGCAGCGTGGCGTGTCCCCTGGCATCCCAGCTCGCTTGCGGCAGCCCGCACGACTTGCTCGTGGCGGCCTCGCTCGCTCGCTCGTGTGCGCAGCAGTGGCCCGCGGCCTCGTTCGCTCGCTCGCGTAGCCTGTTCGCCCGTGCAACGCTTAAACATCACGCTTAGTCATTTACCTTTTGTGTGCGAATTGTCGCGCGAAGATGCTCTTCGCCATTTAAAAGTGCTAGTACCCATTGAACTGTATCAAGAAGCGACAATAACTAGGCATGGGTTAATTATGCTTAGATAATAGCTATATTTACACCTATATTAAATATCTGTTAGTATGACTACATGAAATGTAGTGGCTAAGTTCGTTCTTTCTCTTAAAATGAACATAACGAGTTGTCAATTGTAGTAATGGTTACGATTCTATTAACGCATGTGACTATTCCTTATTATTGGAACTAAGTGGAACTAGAGCACGTAATGGCTAGTTATGCGTCTACCCGTAATACGCCTTGAGTATAGCTTTAACCACTGCGAGACCTTTCTTCTCTAGCCATGGCAAATGCAATATCGTATGTTATACTCTATGCATATTTAATCTATTTGTTCTCTTGTAATGATGTACTGTTTGTTTCCTAATTCGAATGGATGGATGTATGTATGCTTGCGCTAGCATAGAAAACGATCCGGATGAGGAGCCCGAAGAAATCACAGGAGAAGCCCCTGAGCAGCAGTCGGTTGGTGGAGGCAAGTGTCCCTTGACCTATCTCTGTCCTATTCATTCTTTAATTCACCTCCCACATTTTCACAGTTATACCTATGGATTTACTAGCTTTTGTTATCCATGTCCTTGTTTACCTATTTGGGTTGGATTATTATTGCTTAGTCTTATGCTATTGCTCAACTCTAATCAATGAACATGATGAGAATGATCAATGATACGTTGTTTTCCCTCTTCTTATTATGATGTTATACTTGTGGCCTTTAAGGGGGCTCGAGCGGTTTCTCGAGTGCCTCTCCGTAAGGACCTGTTCGTTGGATGACTGCCCGGAAAAACAGTGCAACCATGAGGGTGGAATGGGGTGCCCTTAGTTGAATAATTAGAGGATCTAGGGTGTAGTTCGCTTCGCCGTCGTGCCGTCAATGGGGCTCGGTGTATGTGGCTCGCTCTGCCAAGGTTGATTTGTCCCTTGGGGAGGAGTGCGGTACATTTAGGAAATCTAACGGGCGGCTACATCCCCGGGGAATCTTTGTAAAGGCTACGTAGTGAGACCCTGCCTACTCACCTTGGGAGTGTTCAAGGGTCCGTACAACCCGAGGCTAAAAGGGAATCACGGCTCATGGGTAAAGTGTGCAACCTCTGCAGAGTGTTATGAAACTGATATATCAGCCGTGCTCGCGGTTATGAGCGGCCAAGGGAGCTCCAGTGATTAGTGGTACTTGATCAGAGATGTTCGGATTGCAGGTGACAATGAGACTGATGGTTCTTGGTTTTGACTCTGGCAATGGTAAGTGGTACTCTTTCCGTTTGGAAAGGAGTACGTTTGGGTTAATAACGTGGGTTAACTCTGAAACTTGGCTTTCTCTACTAGTAATAATAATCGGACCAACTAAAAGCAACTACTTGACTTACCCTCCACATAAAGCTAGTCCACTACAGCCAAATAGGACACTTGCTGAGTATGTTGATGTGTACTCACCCTTGCTCTACACACCAACCCCCCTTCCCTAGGTTGTCAGCATTGTAACCACTGCTCAGGAGAAGATGAAGCCGTGGAAGGAGACTTCCAGGAGTTCCAAGACTACGACGAGTTCTAGGCGTGGGTTAGCGGTAACCCCCCAGTCGGCTGCCTGTGAAGGCCACGTTTATCTACATTTCTTTTCCGCACTTTGATTTATTGTAAAGACTATGTGGATGTCTCAGACATATGATGTAATCGACTACTATTTCCCTTTTTAATACTATTTGAGCACTGTGTGATGATGTCCATGTTATGTAACTGCTGTGTACGTGAATTGCTGATCCTGGCACGTACATGGTTCGCATTCGGTTTGCCTTCTAAAACCGGGTGTGACATAAGTGGTATCAAAGCCGTGCTGACTGTAGGACCGCTAACCTAGAGTAGAATGGTCATTCTAAGGATTATAGACCTCTGTCCCTGCCTTGACTTTGGTAATCCCTTCAAAAGTTGGTCATATCGAACAAAACTATGTTCTACTATTGTCGGCGTTCGGAGACCGGGGGGTCCCTAGGCCGACGAGTGAGTGTCGCCGCGTGCCCCAGCCCAGATGGGTCGAGCGCGAGGGCGAGCGCGAAGGGGGGAAAAGCGAGGCGGCCGGAGACCGGCGTGAGAGAGGTGGGAATCCCGCGGCCTTCGTGTTTGTCCCGCGCCCAGGTCGGGTGCGCTTGCAGTAGGGGGTTACAAGCGTCCACGCGGGAGAGGGAGCGAGCGGCCTCAAGCGAGCGCCTGTCTCGTCCTCGTCCCCGCGCGACCAACCCTCTCTAAGAGGGCCCTGGTCCTTCCTTTTATAGGCGTAAGGAGAGGATCCAGGTGTACAATGGGGGGTGTAGCAGAGTGCTACGTGTCTAGCGGAGGAGAGCTAGCGCCCTAAGTACACGCCGTTGTGGCAACCGGAGAGATTTTGGCACCAAGCTGGTGTGATGTCGTGGCCGTCGGAGGAGCGATGGAGCCTGGCGGAGGGACAGCTGTCGGAGCGGTTGAGTCCTTGCTGACGTCCTCTTGCTTTCGTAAGAGGGCTGAGAGCCGCCGTCGTCACAGAGTGTGTGGGGCGCCATCATTGCCTATCTGGCGGAGTGAGCCAGATGGGACGCCGGTCTTGTTCCCTGCGGCCTGAGTCAGCTCGGGGTAGGGTGATGATGGCGCCTCCTGTTGACGTGGCTGGTCTGCACCCTAGGTTGGGCGATGCGGAAGCTCCTCCGAAGCCGAGGTCGAGTCTGTCTTCCGTGGCTGAGGTCGAGTCCGAGCCCCTGGGTCGGGCGAGGCGAAGGCCGCCGGCCGAGGCCAGGGCGGAGTCCGAGCCCTGGGGTCGGGCGGAGCGGAGTTCGCCGTCTTCTAGGGCTTAGCCCAGGTCCGAGCCCTGGGTCGGGCGGAGCGGAGTTCGCCGTCTTCCGGGACTTAGCCCAAGTCCGAGCCCTGGGTCGGGCGGAGCGGAGTTCGCCGTCTTCTGGGGCTTAGCCCAAGTCCGAGCCCTGGATCGGGCGGAGCGGAGTTCGCCGTCTTCCGGGACTTAGCCCGAGTCCGAGCCCTGGGTCGGGCGGAGCGGAGTTTCCTATGGTGCCTTCGGCAGGGCCTGACTGCCTGTCAGCCTCACTCTGTCAAGTGGCACCACAGTCGGAGTGGCGCAGGCGGCGCTGTCCTTCTGTCAGGCCGGTCAGTGGAGCGGCCAAGTGACGGCGGTCACTACGGCTCTGCCGGCTGGGGGGCGCACGTCAGGATAAAGGTGTCAGGCCACCTTTGCATTAAATGCTCCTGCGATTTGGTCGGCCGGTGCGGCGATTTGGTCAGGGTTGCTTCTTGGCGAAGACAGGGCCTCGGGCGAGCCGGAAATATGCTCGCCGCTGGAGGGGGGCCTCGGGCGAGACGGAAACCCTCCGGGTCGACTGCCCTTGTCCGAGGCTAGGCTCGGGCGAGGCGTGATCGAGTCCCTCGAATGGACTGATCCCTGACTTAATCGCTCCCATCAGGCCTTTGCAGCTTTATGCTGATGGGGGTTACCAGCTGAGAATTAGGAGCCTTGAGGGTACCCCTAATTATGGTCCCCGACAGTAGCCCCCGAGCCTCGAAGGGAGTGTTAGCACTCGCTTGGAGGCTTTTGTCGCACTTTTTTGCAAGGGGACCAGCCTTTCTCGGTTGCGTTTTGTTCCGGTGGGTGCGCGCGAGCGCACCCGCCGGGTGTAGCCCCCGTGGCCTCGGAGGAGTGGTTTCACTCCTTCGAGGTCTTAATGCCTCGCATAATGCTTCGGCTGGTCTGGTCGTTCCCTCATGCGAGCTGGCCGTAGCCCGGGTGTACGGTCGGGTCCCAAGTTCTCGGGCTGGTATGTTGACGCTGTCAACGGTTCGGCCGGAGCCGGGTTTGCGAGAGCAGCCCCCGAGCCTCTGCACAGGGCGAGAGGGTGACCAGGGACAGACTCGGCTTTTTTACATACGCCCCTGCGTCGCCTTTCCGCAAGGAGGAGGGGGGGAAAGCGCCATGTTGCCCTCGATGGGCGCCGAACATGGTGTCTCCGGTGAGCTGCAAGCGGGTAATCCGAGTGGACGTCCGTGCCCCGTTTGTTAGGGGTTGGCTAGGGGCCCAGAGGCACGCCCAAAAGTACCTGCGGGTGATCTGCCGGATCCGGTCCCCTGGCGACGGGGTCCGAGGACTCGATGCCTCCCTCTGATGGGATTCCGTTACAAGATCGTTCCCGCTGGTCTCGGAAATGTCCTAGGGTACCTCAGGAGCGCAGCCCGAGCCTTGGTTATGTATCGAACGTACCCATGGTCATCCCTCGCTCGGCGTCTGAGGCGGCTGTGAACCCTTCGGGGGCCAGCCTTCGAACCCCTGATCAGTAATGGGCGCGGAGCCCGAGTAGCCTGAGGCGGCCGTGGAACCCTTTCGAGGGGCCGGCCTTCGAACCTCTGACCAGTAGTGGGTGTAGGGCCCACGCGATCTGAGGCGGCTGTCGAACCCTTCCGGGGGGCCAGCCTTCGAACCTCTGATCAGTAGGGAGGCTCGGAGCCTGGTTCCTTCAGGGGGAAGGATCCTTTTCGGGGTATCCCCCTTTCCCGGTCCCTGTTGCAAGAGAGAGAAATAGGAAAAAAGGAAAAGGATACGAAATCGAACGACGCGGCGTACCTTTTTTGACGCGGTCATTATGGCGAAGGCGAAGCGTCGCCCGCTTCTCCTGCCAGAGGCGCCGCCTGTCCCGCCGCGGAGTTAATGCGATGGGGCGAGTGGTTGGCGGGGCGGCCATTGCGCGTGCGCGAGCCGTTCGAGGAACGGGGCACGGGCGCCTTGTCTTCACGCCGTGAGAGAGGGTTCTCTTGCTGCCCCCGGATGGGACGTGAGCTTGGCTGACGGCAGGGCCGCTGCTCCTGCCCGCCTGCCACCGCCATTACTGCCAGCCCATTTTTGGCCGCATTGACCGTCGCACCAGGCTGGCGCTGCTGGGTCATGCGCTGGGTCGCCTCGAGTCGCGGCATTGGTTCCGCAGTCGAGGAGGCGCGGTGGTGGCGCAAGTGGCGGTGCAGTTGCATGCACTAAGCATTTGGCGCGCCAGTTGCATGACGCGTGGGCCTGGGCCCCCATGCCGGGTGTGTTGGGAGTCGGAGAAGTTCGCCCACTTGGCGCGGTTGCATGCCGCCTGCATGGCTGCCCGTCCTTTCGCCCGCTGGTCTGGGCAAAAGTGGAGGGTCGCTTGTAACCGCTGGGCAGTTGTGCGCACCGCGCACGGCGGTTTGGCTTCTTCTGCTCTGAGCCGGTTTGCATGACGTGTGGGACCCAGCCCTGCGCCACAGGGGAGGACCTTGGAGTGTGTTGGAGAAGACTCAGCCCGCGACGGTTGGGGGCGCAAGTAGGGAGAGTCGCCTTTAAAAAGAGGGTGACCCCCTTTGGAAGGCGACCATGTCTTCGCGCTCCCTTATGCATCGTGTCTTTCCACCTTCCAAGCCCCCGGATGGGGGATACCCGCCGTCTTTCCGCCTCATCGTTGGAGGAACGCAACTCCGTGGGAGTTGGTACCTTTCAGCCATCGTTCGGCTTCAAGGATTTTCATCACACAGCCCGGTTGCACCCCTCCGCTGGTGGTCACCCAAGACGGTGACCTCCAGCCCCTGGATGGGGAGAGGCAAGCTGGGCTGTGGTCTTGGTCCCGCCCTCAGCCTCGAGGGTGTTTGTCATCCTCGCTGGGGCGGGGAGCGAGGCGAGCCGGGGCTCTACCTCCCGCGCGGGCCGGCGGGCCACCTCTTCTTCCAGCTTCTGGTGGTGGCAGACATCCTCCAGCTTTGTGGAGGAGACGTCCTCCAGCCATGCCAGGGAAGGCGAACTGTTGCTGCCCAGCTAGGATGCAACATTCCGCCCTCTTCCTTGCTTTCGCGGCGAGGACGGCAGCGAGGACCTGCCGGTGCGCTTGGGAGCGGCCCGCTCTTTGGCTTTAATAGCTGGTTCGCGTCCCTTGAGAGGGAACGCGAACGAGAGCCCTCCGGCGGCCGCGTCCGTCCTAGGACCAAGGCTGCTGCCGCAGAGGTCGCTGGCGGGTCCCCTGGTGTTCGTCGCCCCGCAGGCTCGAGGTTGTTCATACCCGCGGGGACGGAACCAGAGTTCCATTTGTAATGGCACTTTGAATGCCAGTGTTTTAGTTCATTGTGGCTGTCGAGGCCTGAACATGTATGTAATTTCGGCACGGAGCCGTGTTTTTCCTCATTTTCGAGCACTAAGACTCGCCTGTTGGTTGTCTGAACCGCTTCACCAAGCGTGAGTCACCTCGTGTAAAGGTGACGAGTGAGGTATTCGTATCCCGGAGGCGTAGGAGTCCCTCGGCTCGGTCGGCCTTGTTGTCCGAGGCTTCTCTAGCTTAGTTAAAGGAACCCCTCGGCCGCTCTTCGATGAGCCGAGGCCAGGGGTAGCGGTATCAGCATGAACAGGGGCAGAGTTGGCTCGAAAAGGAAACCTGGTTGGCCGGAGCCTAGCCGGGTCGTCCGTTAGCGGGACCGACGCCGGAGTTGACCAGCCGAGGCCTCGGGTCGGGCTAACGTCCTTGGAGGACGGCTGGCCGAGGCCCCGGGGTGACCGTCCGAGCCGCCTGCTCGGGCCGGATTTCCGGAGAAGACCCTGGCAGCGATTGCCCGGGCCTGGCGATGACGTCATCCTTTAGAGTGGAGATCCTTGGACCGCGTCGCCGTCCGAGGCTAGGTCGGACCTCGCCGAAGGTGTCGTCGATGCCGAGGGTGCTGCTGCCCCCTTCCAGCGTCAAGACCCGAGCCTGCAGGATCGGATTGTCTTGTAGCGTGTGTTTCCTGCGGCCGTCGAGGCCAAAACACACCCTCGCTGTGTTGTAAAGCTGCGTCTCTTTTCCTCTTGTTTCGAGTATCTGGACTTTTTTTTGTCGGTAACAGGGATGTTTGTGCGAGCGAGAGTTGCTTCTCGCGGAAGGTGATGAGTGAGGTATCCGTATCCCGGAGGCGTAGGAGTCCCTCGGCTCGGTCGGCCTTGCCGCTTACGCGCACTCTTACCCGTCCATGGGGCTCTGTCACCGACGCAGTCGAGAAGGCTCGAAGGATCGCTTCGGCAGAAGAGCTTCCGAACGTGAAGACTTGTTCGGTCCGCGGAATCACTTATCCGAACATGAGTTACTTATCGCAGAAGGTGATGAGTGAGGTATCCGTATCCCGGAGGCGTAGGAGTCCCTCGGCTCGGTCAGCCTTGGCTGCTTACGTGTACTCCGTCGTGTTCAAGATCCACTTTCAAAGTAGTCAAAAAGCACGAAAGACATTCTGGCAGAAAAGATCTTTTTTCGAGGAAAATTTCGACGCAGAGGGGGTTCCCCCCCTTTTAGCCCCCGAGGGAGGGTCGGGCTTTGCCGAGGCGAGGCCGACCCTTCCTTGATGACTAAACTTTGCGTGGGTGCGAGGTATATGAACAACTTGAAAACGTCTTAAGGGTAGAAGCGACGTAGCTGTTGGATGTTCCAAGCGTTGCTGTAGACCTCGCCTCGATTGTTGGCCAGCTTGTATGTTCCGGGCTTCAGAACTTTGGCGATGACGAACGGCCCCTCCCAGGGGGGCGTGAGCTTGTGCTGCCCTCGGGCGTCTTGTCGCAGCCGAAGCACCAGGTCGCCCACCTGGAGGTCTCGGGACCGGACCCCTCGGGCGTGGTAGCGTCGCAGGGACTGCTGGTACCGCGCCGAGTGTAGCAAGGCCTTGTCCCGAGCCTATTTTAGCCCCGAGGCTATTTTAGCCAGCTCGTCCGCAGTCTCGTTGTAGCGCCGGGCGATGTGGTTGAGCTCGAGCCCGTAGAATTTGTCTTCCAGGCGCCGAACCTCATCGTAGTAGGCCTCCATCTTCGGGTCGCGGCAGTGGGAGTTCTTCATGACTTGGTCGATGACGAGCTGCGAGTCACCGCGAGCGTCGAGGCGTCGGACCCCTAGCTCGATGGCGATCCGCAACCCGTTGACCAGAGCCTCATACTCAGCCACATTGTTGGACGCCGGGAAATGGAGGCGTAGCACATAGCGCATGTGTTTCCCGAGGGGCGAGATGAAGAGTAGGCCTGCGCCGGCTCCCGTCTTCATCAACGACCCGTCGAAAAACATGGTCCAGAGCTTCGGTTGGATCGGAGCCGTCGGTAGCTGGGTGTCGACCCATTTGGCCACGAAGTCCGCCAAGACCTGGGACTTGATGGCCTTCCGAGGGGCGAACGAGATTGTCTTGCCCATGATTTCCACCGCCCACTTTGCAATCCTACCCGAGGCCTCTCGGCACTGGATGATCTCCCCCAGGGGGAAGGATGACACCACGGTTACCGGATGAGACTCGAAGTAGTGTCGCAATTTCCGCCGTGTCAGGATCACCGCATACAGCAGCTTCTGAACTTGTGGGTAGCGGATCTTGGTTTCGGATAGTACCTCGCTGACGAAGTAAACTGGCCTCTGAACGGGCAATGCATGCCCCTCTTCTTGCCTCTCGACCACAATCGCGGCGCTAACCACCTGAGTGGTCGCGGCGACATAGACCAAGAGGGCTTCTCCGGCAGCTGGGGGCACCAAGATAGGCGCCTTTGTGAGGAGCGCCTTCAAGTTCCCGAGGGCTTCCTCGGCCTCAGGGGTCCAAGTGAAGCACTCGGCCTTCCTCAAGAGGCGGTACAGAGGTAGACCTCTTTCGCCGAGGCGTGAGATGAAGCGGCTCAGAGCCGCGAGACATCCCATGACCCTCTGTACGCCTTTCAAGTCCTTGATGGGCCCCATGCTGGTGATGGCTGCGATCTTCTCCGGGTTGGCTTCGATGCCCCGCTCGGAGACGATGAACCCCAAGAGCATGCCTCGGGGCACCCCGAAGACACACTTCTCGGGATTGAGCTTGACGCCTTTCGCCTTGAGACATCGGAATGTCACTTCAAGGTCGGAAGCTTTCCTCGTCTTGACTACGATGTCATCGACGTAGGCCTCGACCGTGCGGCCAATGTGTTCGCCGAACACATGGTTCATGCACCGCTGGTACGTCGCGCCCGCATTCCTCAAGCCGAACAGCATGGTGACATAGCAGTACATGCCGAAGGGTGTGATGAAAGAAGTCGCGAGCTGGTCGGACTCTTTCATCCTGATTTGATGATACCCTGAGTAGGCATCGAGGAAAGACAGGGTTTCGCACCCAGCAGTGGAATCCACGATTTGATCGATGCGAGGCAGAGGGTAGGGAACCTTCGAACATGCTTTGTTGAGACCAGTGTAGTCTACACACATCCGCCATTTCCCCCCTTTCTTTCTCACAAGCACAGGGTTGGCAAGCCATTCGGGATGGAATACCTCTTTGATGAACCCTGCCGCCATTAGCTTGTGGATCTCCTCGCCTATGGCTCTGCGCTTCTCCTCGTCGAATCGGCGCAGAGGCTGCTTGACGGGTCGGGCCCCGGCTCGGATGTCCAGCGAGTGCTCGGCGACATCCCTCGGTATGCCGGGCATGTCCGAGGGACCCCACGCGAAGACGTCGGCGTTCGCGCGGAGAAAGTCGACGAGCACTGCTTCCTATTTGGGATCGAGCCCGGAGCCAATCCGGGTCTGCTTGGAGGCGTCGCCGCTGGGGTCGAGGGGGACGGACTTAACCGTCTCCGCTGGCTCAAAGTTGCCGGCATGACGCTTCACATCTGGAACCTCCTTCGAGAGGCTCTCCAGGTCGGCGATGAGGGCCTCGGACTCGGCGAGGGCCTCAGCGTGCCCCACGCACTCCACGTCGCATTCGGACGCGTGTTTGTACGTGGGGCCGACGGTGATGACCCCGTTGGGGCCCGACATCTTGAGCTTCAGGTAGGTGTAGTTGGGGACGGCCATGAACTTCGCGTAGCATGGTCTTCCCAGTACCACGTGGTAGGTTCCTCGGAACCCGACCACCTCGAACGTCAGGGTCTCCCTTCGGAAGTTGGAGGGTGTTCCGAAGCAGACGGGAAGCTTGAGTTGTCCGAGGGGCTGGACGCGCTTCCCGGGAATGATCCCATGGAAGGGCGCAGTGCCTGCTCGGACGGAGGACAGATCGACACGCAGGAGCCCGAGGGTCTCGGCGTAGATGATGTTGAGGCTGCTGCCTCCGTCCATAAGGACCTTGGTGAGCCTGACGTCGCCGATGACGGGGTTGACGACGAGCGGGTATTTCCCCGGACTCGGCACATGGTCGGGGTGGTCGGCCTGGTCGAAGGTGATGGACTTGTCGGACCAGTCTAGGTAGACTGGCGCCGCCACCTTCACCGAGCGGACCTCCCGACGCTCTTGCTTGCGGTGCCGAGCCGAGGCGTTCGCCGCTTGCCCATCGTAGATCATGAAGCAGTCGCGGACCTCGGGGAACTCTCCTGCTTGGTGATCTTCCTTCTTATCATCGTCGCGGGCCCTGCCACCCTCCGCGGGTGGCCTGACCCTGTGGAAGTGGCGCCGGAGCATGACGCACTCCTCAAGGGTGTGCTTGACGGGCCCCTGGTGATAGGGTCACAGCTCCTTGAGCATCTTGTCGAAGAGGTTGGCACCTCCGGGGGTTTCCAAGGGTTCTTGTACTCGGCGGCGGCGACAAGGTCCGCGTCGGCGGCGTCGCGTTTCGCTTGCGACTTCTTCTTGCCCTTCTTCTTGGTGCCGCGCTGAGTTGACGCCTCGGGAGCATCTTCCGATGGGCGGCCCTGGGGCTGCTTGTCCTTTCGGAAGATAGCCTCGACCGCCTCCTGGCCGGAGGCGAACTTGGTGGCGATGTCCATCAGCTCGCTCGCCCTGGTGGGGGTCTTGCGACCCAGCTTGCTCACCAGGTTGCGGCAGGTGGTGCCGGCGAGGAACGAGCCGATGACATCCGAGTCGGTGATGTTGGGCAGCTCGGTGCGCTGCTTCGAGAATCGCCGGATGTAGTCCCAGAGAGACTCTCCCGGCTGCTGCTGGCAGCTTCGGAGGTCCCAGGAATTCTCGAGGCGCACGTACGTGCCCTAGAAATTGCCGGCGAAAGCTTGGACTAGATCGTCCCAGTTGGAGATCTGCCCTGGAGGCAGGTGCTCCAACCAGGCGCGAGCGGTGTCGGAGAGGAACAGGGGGAGGTTGCGGATGATGAGGTTGTCATCGTCCGTTCCACCCAGTTGGTAGGCCAGACGGTAGTCCGCGAGCCATAGTTCTGGTCTCGTCTCCCCCGAGTACTTTGTGATAGTAGTCGGGGGTCGGAACCGGGTCGGGAACGGCGCCCGTCGGATGGCCCGGCTGAAGGCCTGCGGACCGGGTGGTTCGGGCGAGGGACTCCGATCCTCCCCGCTGTCGTAGCGTCCCCCACGCCTGGGGTGGTAGCCTCGGCGCACCCTCTCGTCGAGGTGGGCCCGACGGTCGCGGTGATGGTGCTCGTTGCCGAGGCGACCCGGGGCCGCAGGCGCGGTGTTGCGCGTGCGCCCGGTGTAGACCAAGGCTTCCCGCATGAATCGGGAAGTCGCGGCATGAGGTTCCGAGGGGTACCCCTGCCTCTGGGAGGCAGAGCTCTCGGCCCGTCGGACCACGGCGCCTTCCAGGAGATTCTTGAGCTCCCCCTGGATTCGCCGCCCCTCGGTGGTTGATGGCTCCGGCATCGCACGGAGAAGCATCGCTGCTGCAGCCAGGTTCTGGCCGACCCCACTAGATGCGGGTGGTGGCCTGACCCTGACGTTGTCGGCGACGCGGTGCTGGAAGCCCTGGGGTAGATGACGTATCTCTCCGGCCGGGGGTTGGCCCGCCCATGCCTGCCCGACGTCCCGGCGGATCGGCTCAAGCGCTCCTGCTCCATCGTCGAGCCTGGCCTGCACCCCGCGGATTTGCTCGAGCTGTGGGTCATGAGCCCCCGCCCGAACGGGGACCACAGCTAGCTCCCGTGGGATGTCAACGCGAGGCACCGGCCTAGGGAGATCACTGTCCTCTGGCATGCCGAGATGGTTGCCTTCGGAGGGACCCCCTAGATCGACGTGGAAGCATTCGCGACTTGGGCCGCAGTCCTCGTCGCCGAGGCTACGGCTACCGTCAGAACAGTCGGAGAGGCAGTAATCACATGCGGTCATGAAGTCCCCCATGGCACTGGGGTTGCCAAGTCCAGAGAAATCCCAACAGAAGCTGGGCTCGTCGTCTTCCTCGGACCCGGAGGGCCTGTAGGTCGAGACGTCCGTCAGCCGGTCCCAAGGTGACCGCATACGAAACCCCAGAGGGTTTGGACTTGCCTCTGCGAGAGCGCCCGCCAAAGCGAAGTCGCTAGGCGGGTTGAGGCTGAATCCAAATGACGTGGGATGGGAATCGGTCGGTACCTCTTGGTCGACGAGCGGCGATAAAGTCACGCTGGGGACTGACTGCACCGTCGTCTCAGGTACGAGGGTGACATCCAGCAAGCTTTTCGCGAGCGTGCTGGCATCGTCCGCTTGCTCGAGATTGGCGTGTCGCGGGGAGACAACGCTCGTCTTCGTCTCAAGCGCGAAGTCGATACCCGGTGCGCCTCCCGCTGGGGTGCCGGCGCCGTCGACTCGCTCGACAGCCGACGAGGCGCTGCCTCCTGCTTGGCCTTGGTTGCCCTGCCTTCCCCTCCGTCGGCGGGAAAGAGGGCGGGATGAGCTCGAAGGTTGTTCTTCCACCACGTGGGGAAGACGTCGTCGATTCCGCCGCCGGCGGGCGGGCTGTCGGCCGCCATTGTCGTTGTCGCGCGGCGGTGGAAGGAGTATCATGTCGTAGCCGCCGTCGAGGGACATGAACTCAAGACTCCCGAAACGGAGCACCGTCCCGGGTTGGAGAGGTTGCTGGAGACTACCCATCTGGAGCTTGACGGGAAGCTGTTTGTCAACACGCAGCAGGCCCCAACCTGGCGCGCCAACTGTCGGCGTTCGAAGACCGGGGGGTCCCTGGGCCGACGAGTGAGTGTCGCCGCGTGCCCCAGCCCAGATGGGTCGAGCGCGAGGGCAAGCGCGAAGGGGGGAAAAGCGAGGCGGCCGGAGACCGGCGTGAGAGAGGTGGGAATCCCACGGCCTTCGTGTTCGTCCCGCGCCCAGGTCGGGTGCGCTTGCAGTAGGGGGTTACAAGCGTCCACGCGGGAGAGGGAGCGAGCAGCCTCAAGCGAGCGCCTGTCTCGTCCTCGTCCCCGCGCGGCCAACCCTCTCTAAGAGGGCCCTGGTCCTTCCTTTTATAGGCGTAAGGAGAGGATCCAGGTGTACAATGGGGGGTGTAGCAGAGTGCTACGTGTCTAGCGGAGGAGAGCTAGCGCCCTAAGTACACGCCGTTGTGGCAGCCGGAGAGATTTTGGCACCCAGCTGGTGTGATGTCGTGGCCGTCGGAGGAGCGATGGAGCCTGGCGGAGGGACAGCTGTCGGAGCGGTTGAGTCCTTGCTGACGTCCTCTTGCTTTTGTAAGAGGGCTGAGAGCCGCCGTCGTCACAGAGTGTGTGGGGCGCCATCATTGCCTATCTGGCGGAGCGAGCCAGATGGGACGCCGGTCTTGTTCCCTGCGGCCTGAGTCAGCTCGGGGTAGGGTGATGATGGCGCCTCCTGTTGACGTGGCTGGTCTGCACCCTAGGTTGGGCGATGCGGAAGCTCCTCCGAAGCCGAGGTCGAGTCTGTCTTCCGTGGCTGAGGTCGAGTCCGAGCCCCTGGGTCGGGCGAGGCGGAGGCCGCCGGCCGAGGCCAGGGTGGAGTCCGAGCCCTGGGGTCGGGCGGAGCGGAGTTCGCCGTCTTCTGGGGCTTAGCCCAGGTCCGAGCCCTGAGTCGGGCGGAGCGGAGTTCACCGTCTTTCGGGAATTAGCCCGAGTCCGAGCCCTGGGTTGGGCGGAGCGGAGTTCGCCGTCTTCTGGGGCTTAGCCCAAGTCCGAGCCCTGGGTCGGGCGGAGCGGAGTTCGCCGTCTTCCGGGACTTAGCCCGAGTCCGAGCCCTGGGTCGGGCGGAGCGGAGTTTCCTATGGTGCCTTCGGCAGGGCCTGACTGCCTGTCAGCCTCACTCTGTCAAGTGGCACCGCAGTCGGAGTGGCGCAGGCGGCGCTGTCCTTCTGTCAGGCCGGTCAGTGGAGCGGCGAAGTGACGGTGGTCACTTCGGTTCTGCCGGCTGGGGGGCGCGCGTCAGGATAAAGGTGTCAGGACACCTTTGCATTAAATGCTCCTACGATTTGGTCGGTCGGTGCGGCGATTTGGTCAGGGTTGCTTCTTGGCGAAGACAGGGCCTCGGGCGAGCCGGAAATATGTTCGCCGCTGGAGGGGGGCCTCGGGCGAGACGGAAACCCTCCGGGGTCGGCTGCCCTTGTCCGAGGCTAGGCTCGGGCGAGACGTGATCGAGTCCCTCGAATGGACTGATCCCTGACTTAATCGCTCCCATCAGGCCTTTGCAGCTTTATGCTGATGGGGGTTACCAGCTGAGAATTAGGAGCCTTGAGGGTACCCCTAATTATGGTCCCCGACAACTATATATTATACCTTACTAAAAATTGTGTTTTATTCTAATCCTCCATTTATTTATGGTTCATTACTTGCTGGTCATACTAGTTCTGTTCTCACTCTTTTGCTTGCTGTGTATTTTGTAGATGGCTCGTCTTAGACACACTGCACGGAAGTCTGTCATCCCCTTCTTACCCTCTCGTCTCGCGGAGCGTCCGCTTCGTCGTCCTGTGACCGGTCAGTCCAGCCACTTGGAAAGGCTGCATCACCGCCTGCATGAGGAGCAGGAGCGTTGACGATAGGAGCAGCAGGGCTCTTCCTTCTTGCTCCAGCAGGAGATAGAGTCTGTGAGGAGCTGCTCCCCTGTGCTTCCCTTGGAGGGGCCCCCCTGCACCACCACTAGATGCCCCAGCCCCTGGAGTAGCTGCTGGAGCAGACCTAGACGACGGAGGTGGCGACGACAGCTCGAGCCACGACACCGACTTTTCTGCTGACCAGGAGCTGGAATGATGGGTTGCTTCCATGATGCGCTCGACACCCTGCTACGTCGGGCACTTGACCGGCATACTTGGTCTATCGAGTATCGCTGTGTGGTCTACTAGCATAGTCGCGGGGTCTACCCGGACCGCTGGGAGGCGACCTTCTTGGTGCGCCGTCCGGAGAACAGTCTCCAGGGTGCGGAGGCCTGCTCAGAGCACTATTCCATCTCTGAGCGGGACTCAACTGAGGCGGCCATGCAAGATGCCGCACGGCGTGCGCTTTCGCACTACTGCTTAGTGCTCGGCGGGGTAGCTGACGGTCTCAACCTGAAGTATTACCCCCGCTGTCCATCTGGCAGCACAGGAGGCGTGATTGTCTCACCTGTTGGTGAGGACAATCCTAGGTTGAGCAGCACAGTCAACCTAGCCACCGTGCTAAACACGGAGCTGGACCATGCATTAGATGAGCTGAGTAGGACTCGTGCTGAGATCACCCAGCTGCAGGCTGAGCGCGCGGAACGTCGTCACCTGGACGATGGTTCCCCCGCTCCCGTCGGGACTCAGCACCCGTACCGCTCACCTCGGCGTGGACACCAGCCTTATGGCAACCTCGACTGCAAGACCAAGATAGACTTAGAACCATAGATCGTCGGTGTTGAGTCTTGTAATAAATGCTTAATATAGAAGTTTTAGTCTTAGTCTTAGTCTTAGCGTTAGTCTCACTCTTAGTTAGTCTTAGTTAGACAGGGTAGTTTGCTATATCTTGTGCATCCATGTTTGTCATGATGAACTATGTTTGATTTGGATCTTTGTAATGACTGTCACCGGTATGTGGGTATCCCCTGCATTTTGGTTTATCTGATATATGTTAATGAAGTCAGATGTCTAGTTGGGAAGCCTTTTATTCCACTCTCCTCTTTATCTGAGAAGCTGTGTTGGTCTGTGTTGGAGATCAGTGAAGATGCTCATCTGTTCAGTGTTATGGAGAATTCTATACTCTTTTCTTATGCTGCAAGATTTGCAAGATCAGTTCTGATGTGTGGTTGCATTCTGCAGATGTCAGAAAACAGGCGCAGAGGAGGAAGGCGTGCTCAGTAGGAGCAAGCCGCTCAGCAGGGGGCGGTACCCCAGCAACAACAACTGCCACCCCCGCCCCCGATGTCCATCGAGCAGATGTTCCTGATGCAGACTCAGGAAGTCCAAGCCATCGGTCAGACTCTGGCCGCCATTCAGCAGCAGCAGGCACCACCTCAACCTCAGATGCCTCAGATGCCCAGGGACAAACGTGCTGAATTCATGAGAGGTCATCCCCTAACGTTCGCTCACTCTTCTGACCCCATGGATGCTGAAGACTGGCTGCGCACTGTGGAGCGCGAGTTGCATACCGCTCAGTGTGATGACAGGGAGAAAGTCCTATATGGTCCTCGTCTGTTGAGAGGAGCAGCTCAGTCTTGGTGGGAGTCTTATCTCGCCACTCATGCCAACCCCGACACCATCACCTGGGAAGAGTTCAGAGGTAGCTTTCGTCAGTACCATGTTCCTGCAGGTCTGATGACAGTGAAGAAGGAGGAATTACTGGCCCTCAAGCAAGGGTTATCGTCTGTCAGTGAGTACCGGGACAGGTTTCTGCAGTTGTCTCGCTATGCTCCTGAAGATGGCAACACCGACGCCAAGCGACAGTACCGTTTCCTGAGAGGTTTGGCTGACCCTCTGCAGTATCAGCTGATGAACCATACCTTCCCGACATTCCAGCACTTGATTGACAGAGCAATCATGACAGAGAGGAAGCGCAAAGAGATGGAGGATCGCAAGCGCAAGATCAGTGGACCCCAGCCTGGAAGCAGCAATCGTCCTCGTTTCTTAGGCAATCAACCTCAGCAGTTCAGGCAGAACCAGCGTCCACCTCAGCAGCAGCAGCAGTTTCAAAGGCAGTATCCTCAGCATCAGCATCAGAATCGCCAGAATAATCAGCCAGGAGGAGGTCATTTCCAGAGGCAGAATTAGCAGGCACCTCGTCTTCCTGCCCCAGCAAACCAGCAGAACAGTCAGGCAGCACCAGCTCAGGTTGGAAACAGAGCATGTTTCCACTGTGGAGAGCAGGGCCATTGGGTGATGCAATGTCCGAAGAAGGCAGCCCAGCAGCAATCAGGCCCCAATGCCCCAGCAAAGCAGAATGTGTCTCCGCCTGGAGCAGGCAACCGCTCTCAGCCGCGCTACAATCATGGAAGACTGAACCACTTGGAGGCTGAAGCAGTTCAGGAGACCCCCGACATGATAGTAGGTATGTTTCCAGTCAACTCCCATATTGCAGAAGTGTTATTTGATACTGGAGCAACACATTCTTTCATTACTGCATCAAGGGTAGAAGCACATAATCTTCCAATAACTACCATGTCAACCCCCATTCAAATTGACTCAGCCGGTGGTAGAATTCGAGCCGATAGCATTTGTTTGAATGTAAGTGTGGAAATAAGGGGATAGCGTTTCCCGCTAACCTCATAGTAATGGGTACTCAGGGAATAGATGTCATCCTAGGGATGAATTGGCTAGATAAGTATCAGGCAGTTATCAGTTGTGATAAGAGGACAATCAAGTTGGTGTCCCCACTAGGAGAGGAAGTGGTGACCGAATTAGTCCCGCCTGAGCCGAAGAAAGGAAGTTGTTATCAGATGGCTGTTGATAGCAGTGAAGCAGACCCAATTGAGAGTATCAAGGTTGTGTCCGAGTTCCCAGACGTGTTTCCAAAGGACTTACCAGGTATGCCACCAGAGCGGAAGGTTGAGTTTGCTATAGAACTTCTTCCTGGAACCGCCCCCATCTTCAAGAGAGCTTACAGAATATCCGGACCAGAGTTGGTTGAACTTAAGAAGCAGATTGATGAGCTGTCAGAGAAAGGTTACATTCGGCCAAGCACCTCACCTTGGGCTGCCCCTGTCCTATTTGTGGAAAAGAAAAATGGCACCAAAAGGATGTGTATCGATTATCAAGCTCTGAATGAGGTCACCATCAAGAACAAGTACCCTTTGCCCAGAATAGAAGATCTATTCGACCAGTTGAGGGGAGCCAGTGTGTTCTCCAAGATAGATCTGATGTCAGGTTATCTTTAGCTCAGGATCCGACCTTCAGACATTCCGAAGACGGCATTCATTACCAAGTATGGGTTGTATGAGTTCACAGTGATGTCTTTTGGTCTAACAAATGCACCAGCCTTCTTTATGAATCTGATGAACAGTGTATTCATGGATTATCTTGATAAGTTTGTGGTGGTATTTATTGATGACATTCTGATATACTCTCAAAGCGAAGAAGAGCATGCAAATCATTTGAGGATGGTATTGCAGAGATTGCGAGAACACCAGCTGTATGCAAAGTTGAGCAAGTGCGAGTTCTGGATCAATGAAGTCCTGTTCTTGGGTCACATAATCAACAAAGAAGGATTGGCTGTGGATCCAAAGAAAGTGGCAGACATCCTGAACTGGAAAGCACCAACGGATGCTCGAGGAATCAAGAGCTTCATTGGAATGGCTGGATACTATCGACGATTCATTGAAGGATTTTCGAAGATTGCGAAACCAATGACAGCTTTGCTAGGAAACAAGGTTGAGTTCAAGTGGACCCAAAAATGCCAAGAGGCCTTCGAAGCGCTGAAAGATAAGTTGACTATAGCGCCTGTCTTAGTCTTGTCGGATGTGCACAAGCCCTTCTCGGTGTATTGCGATGCTTGTTACACAGGTTTGGGATGTGTGTTGATGCAAGAGGGAAGAGTTGTGGCTTACTCGTCCTGACAGCTGAAGGTTCATGAGAAGAATTACCCAATCCATGACCTAGAGTTGGCAGCAGTGGTTCATGCATTGAAGACATGGAGGCACTATGTGTATGGACAGAAATGCGATGTTTACACAGACCATAAGAGTCTGAAGTACATATTCACTCAGTCAGAGCTGAATATGAGGCAGCGAAGATGGTTAGAGTTGATCAAAGACTACGAGTTGGAGATCCATTACCATCCAGGCAAAGCGAACATAGTGGCAGATGCTTTGAGAAGGAAGAGTCAAGTCAATCTGATGGTCGCTCGTCCGATGCCTTATGAATTGGCCAAAGAGTTTGACAGGTTGAGTCTCGGATTTCTGAACAACACGCGAGGAGTCACAGTTGAGTTGGAACCTACCCTAGAGCGGGAAATCAAAGAAGCACAGAAGAATGATGAGAAGATCAGTGAGATCCGGCGACTGATTCTAGATGGCAGAGGCAAAGATTTTCGGGAAGACGCATAAGGTGTGATATGGTTCAAAGACAGCTTGTGTGTTCCCAATGTCCAATCTATTCGGGAGTTGATCCTCAAGGAAGCTCATGAGACAGCTTATTCGATTCACCCTGGTAGTGAGAAGATGTATCAGGATCTGAAGAAGAAATTCTGGTGGTACGGAATGAAGAGGGAAATCGCAGAGCATGTGGCTATGTGTGATAGTTGTCGACGGATCAAGGCATAGCACCAGAGACCAGCTGGATTGTTGCAACCGTTGCAAATCCCTCAGTGGAAATGGGATGAAATCGGCATGGATTTCATAGTCGGATTGCCTCGCACTCGAGCCGGCTACGATTCCATTTGGGTAGTGGTGGATCGCTTAACCAAGTCAGCCCACTTTATACCTGTCAAGACCAACTACAACAGTGCAGTATTGGTAGAGTTGTACATGTCTCGGATCGTTTGTCTTCATGGTGTGCCAAAGAAGATAGTGTCAGACAGAGGAACACAGTTCTCCTCTCATTTCTGGCAGCAGTTGCATGAAGCCTTGGGCACACATCTGAATTTCAGTTCAGCTTATCATCCGCAGACAGATGGTCAGATCGAACGGACCAATCAAATTCTTGAAGACATGTTGAGAGCCTGTGCGTTGCAAGATCAGTCCGGATGGGACAAGAGATTGCCTTATGCAGAGTTCTCCTATAACAACAGTTACCAGGCCAGCTTGAAGATGTCACCATTTCAGGCGCTCTATGGAAGGAGTTGTAGAACTCCATTGCAATGGGATCAGCCTGGAGAAAAGCAAGTGTTTGGGCTAGACATTTTGCTTGAAGCTGAAGAGAACATCAAGATGGTTCGAGAGAACCTGAGGATAGCACAATCAAGGCAGCGAAGCTATGCAGACACACGAAGAAGAGAGCTGAGTTTGAGGTTGGAGACTTTGTCTATCTGAAAGTGTCACCGATCAGAGGAGTCAGAAGGTTCGGAGTCAAAGGCAAGCTAGCACCCCGCTACATTGGTCCGTATCAGATTCTCGCAAGACGTGGAGAAGTGGCCTATCAGCTCAGCCTACCAGAAAGTTTGTCTGCTGTGCATGATGTCTTTCATGTGTCTCAGTTGAAGAAATGCCTGCGAGTGCCAGAGGAGCAGTTGCTAGTTGAAGGTCTTGAAGTCCAGGAGGACTTGACCTACGTTGAGAAGCCAACGCAAATCCTTGAGACCGCAGACAGAGTCACCCGAAGGAAGACCATCAGAATGTGTAAAGTCAGATGGAATCATCACTCTGAGGAAGAAGTAACCTGGGAGTGTGAAGATGATTTGATGGCCAAGTACCCTGAGCTTTTTGCTAGCCAGCCTTGAATCTCGAGGGCGAGATTATTTTAAGGGGGGTAGGTTTGTAACGCCCCGAATTTCGAGTTCAATTTTTTTCTTTCTCTATCGCTCGCTAAATTCGGGCGTTACCTCTCTTTCCCCACTTCTTTCCCTAAAACCCTACCTATTTTCAAAACTCCAAGTCGTATACTAATAGTAAACCCTAGAGTTATTTTCTTTGGTTGTTGCATCATGCCGATCCACACATCAATTTCCCTTGTGAGTAATTGCTTGATTCCATAAAGTTTGCGCTTAGTAGAGGATTAGAGGGAAATGGACAATGGAAAATAGGGAAAATAAATAGAAAAGCCCCCCTCCTCTCTTGGGCCGATTTCCTGGCGCGGCCTAGCCGCCCCCCCTTCCGCGCGGCCTACTTCCCCCTCTACCCTTCCCCTTCGCGCCGTGGGCCGGCGGTGCCGCGGCCCAGCTCGCCCCCTTGTGCCCCCCCGCTTTGGGCCCGTGGCGGCCCAGCCGCACCACCCCACATCCCCGCGCGCGGCGCGCGACGGTTACACCCGCCGCCGCCTCTCCCCCTGCGGGCCCACCCGTCAGCCCTCCCCAAACCCCCCCTTTCTCTCTCTCCTCCCTCTACCCCCCCCCCGCACGATCTCCTCCCTCCCCTACCTCGCGCCGCTCCCCTGCCCGCCCCCGGCTCGCCCGACACCGCCGCCCGTCGCCCGTCCGTGGTGAGCCCCGGCCCGCTCCCTTTCTTCCTCCCCCCTCGTCCCTTCTTCCCGGCATGGCGGAGCCCTGGCCCGGCCTCTGGCGCTCGGCCATGGCGCGCGGCGCGGCATCCCGGCCTCAGCGCGGGGCGTGCCCACCCCGACCCCCTCCCCTCCTCCCTCGCGCCCGTCCGGTTGGCGCGGCCCCAGCCTCGCCCGCCCTCGGTGCCCCCTCCCTCTCTCGCGCCCGCCCGCGGCCTCGGCGCGCCCAACCCCGCCCCCATCTCGCCCGGCGGCCCGACCCAGGTCCGGCGCGGCGCGTCCCCGGCATCCCGCCCAGCCCCAGCGCGTTCCCCCTCCCGGCGTGGGCGCAGCCCGGCCATGGCACGCCCGCGCAGCCCGACCCCCGGCGTGGCGCGGCTTTGCGCGCGGCTCCAGTGCAGTGGCGCTGTGCGCCCGCCCTGCCCGCCGTGGCAGCGTGGCCCGCCCGCCCTGCTCGCCGTGGCGGCGTGGCTCGCCTGCCTGCGGCTCGGCGCGAACTTGCGCCCGCCCTGCCTGTAACACCCCTGGTGTTACTATAACTAAAACTTGAGCATGGCATCATGAGCATTGACATTGCATATGTTTGACACATCTAGAGTGCATTCACTAGGCAAAAATTTCAAACAAGTTGTATTGTTTTAATGTTTTTGCAAATGAAACCCTGGTTAATGGACTTAACCCTAAATAGTGGTTAAAGGGGTAAAACTTAACCCAAGTTAAGAAAACCTAAATACTTTAGGGTAAAAGTCATAAAATGACCCTAAGAATAAACTTGAATCACTTTTGTACCCCTGGGATACTAGAAACCCTAATTGGAACCCTGGAAAACCCTAAAACCAAACCCTAGGGGCTTATGTGCAAAAGTGATGAACTTTTGGACCAAAGTGTAAAAACTACTATGTTTAAGCATATAAAGTCATTTGGTTCACAAATATGTGGACTTGAAAGCCAAACCCTAGGTTTTGGACTCATTTGCAAAAAGGACCTTGATTTTGATTCCTATGCTAAGTCTGAAAACAGGGCTGTAGCCCCAACTTTGGGGCTGTGTAGCTTTCAAAATAGTGAGAATTCATGATAGGTGACCACATCAAAGTTGAAGATCAATCTTAGGGGAACAACTTTGTTTAAGGATTCAGGCCATGGTCTTATGTGAAATTTGGAGAAAAACCCAATCAAAGATGGGCTGTCAGACTGCTTGAAGTTTGAATTTCAGAGTTACAGTGTTATGAGGTGAACTTTGAGCTCGATTTTGATTTGGATCCAGTGACCTTTTGCGAATACACATTGTAGCAAAATGAAAGATGGATTATAGCTCTATAACTTTGCTGCACAGAGTTGACATTGGTTCCACATAAAAACTGGAGAAAATGAAGCTCCATTGTGCTCTGTCAGTCGCTCTGCATTGGTATTCTCCATGGTACAGTGCTCGGTTGAGGATCAGATCGACCGCCGTAGAAAAGGTCTCACCGCCGGCGACCTCTTTGCCGGGATTGGTGCCACGGCCGTGTGGGTGTTGCTCACCTTGAAAAGATCTTCACCACCCGTGCGTTGGCGACCTCTCCGGTGACCCCCGTGGCCCTCTCTCTTCCTCTTTGCGGCCGAGTGGATTACCTCGCCGGTGACCGCCGCTTCCCGGCCTTATGCCGCGTGTCCAAGCCTTTCCACCGCGTCGCCATGACTCCCTCTACCCGTCCCATCGTCGACGGGGAGATTGCCACGGCGGTGGACACGAATTCACCGCACCTGCGTTCTTCCTTATCTCCGGCCGCCAGCTCTGTCCGGCCAAATTAAGCGCCGCCGTCGAAGCCTCCTATAAATTGAGCCCCTGGGCAGCTGCGCTAAGCCATCCCGAAGCTATAGCACCCGCTCCCACCCTCGATCATCCACCAGCACGCGCGAATTTCCCATTCTCCCCAAATCCGGTCTTCGCCGCCGTGAAGAACAGCTCGCCGCGGCCAGCTCGATTCCGGTTAGTTCGTGTCCTTCTGTTGCTTGTTCTAGCACCCGTAGGCACCCCGCGAACTCCTCGAACCGTCCAATTGAACTAGATCACCACCGCTCGCCGGGAACACCTTCATCCCTCTGTAATGTTCTCGGTCACCGTGGACAGGGCAAAGTAGAGTGCCATTCTTCAAATTAACTTAGGGGAAATACTCCTTAAGGGTTTAATCCGGTCTATGTCGCTCGGGAGCACCGGTCACTGCCCCAATCGGCCGGTCTGCTAGCTCGCCGGAGCGCGGCAGTGCGCGGGCGCCGTCGGGGACTTGAAACACAGAATAGATAGAAACTAGAGGGTCTTTTTGTGAATCGTCAGTGACTCAGAAAAACAGTAACCGAACCCATCTCCAGTTAGCCAAAACGCCGAGGGCCTCTGCGCAAACTCGCCCCGCGGGCGCGGGCGCGCGTGCGATTTCGCGCGGATCTGGGCCGCCTGGGCTGAATCCGGCCCAGTTCTATTTAATTCTTTTCCTTTTTCTTTTTCAGGAAAACTTTAGAAATGTGTAGAAAAATGTAGGAAAATGCTAAAATTGTGAAACTAATTTTCCTAGGTTTGTTATTTTCCATAGTATTTAACAAAAATAAGTTTGTGATTTTTAATGGAAGTAAGAAATTTTAGGGTATTTAAAGTAGTTAAAAGTCTTGGTTATAGATTTTTAGAAAATAATTGATAAGTCCTAAAATGCCCAAAATTTTTATATGAGTGTTATATAATATTTAGAAGCCTTGGGTAGAGTTTGAATTGATTTGGACCTTGTTTGATCACCAAACCCCAAAACACCCCCCCTGCCCTATGAACTCCTTTACCGACTCCGGAAACCCTAAGTTCCCGGAACTCCGTGAAGGAAAGTTGTATTCAAGACATAAATAATAAGTTTATGTTATCTTTGTATCCTCATGAGCATCCCATGGCATCCATTCTTATACTTATGTATGGTTATGATTAGAACGTGAAGAAGAGGTAGAAGTCCCCGAAGACAGGACACCACCACCTTCGGAATCCTAGGCCGGGAATAGTTTCTACTTCGACATCTGTGGATCCGAACCCGAATCACCTGTAAACGAAGGCAAGCCCCGGTGCATTTGCCACCTTCCTTGCTATTTTAAAATCTTTCTCACTTGATTGTTGCATTAGGTGATAGGAGTTGCTTGATAAAACCATTCCTGCATTACCTTCCTTGAATTGGATTACCTTCCTTAATCACCTGTTTTACAAAAGCTTTTTGATGCTTAGCTTTGCTTTAGAAAAACAAAAGGTTTTGTTTTTACAAAAGATGTTGTGGCAAAAGTGGGTGGGATGTTTTCAAAAATAAAACTTGATGGTGGATCCATCACGGCCGTGATGGATTCAACATCGGAAAAGATGTACCTCTGCCAGGTACCAAGTTTTTGGGTTAAAAAGATTAAGCTGAGACCGGGCGGGTGACTTGCACGAGAAGAGAGTCTCGGTGTAGTGTCTCCGTCTGAGTCGATTAAGGACCTTGTCGATGTAGGCCTGCTGACCGAGGACCCTTTAACTGGTCACATGCCTCGTCATGGGTAAGCTTTGCCTCGGGCGGACTAAGGCCAGAATAAGATAACACGAAATGGGCGTGGAGCGGTGGCGAGAGTAGCGTGTACCCTCCGTGGCAAGAGGCTGGACGGTGGTGTATCTGTGCTCTCGGTTTGCGTGAACCTGATCTGGTCTTAAGAACCCCGGTGGCGGGTTGACATATGCAAGGGTTAAGTGCTACATATGTCGTGTGATTGGAGATCCTCAGCTGAGTATAATCGATTCGGATCGCCGTACCTCCGCGGTTATGGAGACTTGGCCACTGACTTACACGTAGAACTCCACTAAAAGATAAAGGGTTTTTGTTGAGAAATTGGCTAGTATAGGACTAGTGATTGAACTAGGGTAGAAAGAACTCTAGTGCAGGTAATTTTACTTAACTTGACAAATTAAAACTGGATTTTTAAGGATCCACTTTAGTAAGCATTTCTGCAAAACAGAGTCTTTGAATATTGAAAAGCCTTACCTTGACTCCCATATAACCAGCATACCCTTGAGAGTCTTTTCTTTAGTCGGGTAAGACTTGCTGAGTATTCCATACTCAGGGTTTATCCCTTCGTTGTTTTTAGGTGAGGAAGTAGCAGACTTTTGCTGCTTCTGTGCCAAGGTGGTTCCAAAAGAAGAACAACAAGACTGAAGTGCGGGAGGACTCGGTCCTCCACTTAGGATCTTTTGCTTATGACTTCTCTGGAGGAGTTTGTGCCTCCCTGGTTTGTATAATATTACTGTTATGCACTCACTTTTAGTCTGGTCTGTAATAACATAACTCAAGCTTGCTTTTGAAATAAATGTAAGATTATGTAATTCGCTTCCGCATTTCTTTATCTCCGATGTTCTGTAATGTCTGCAAGACGGGTGAGACGTTCCTGGTAAGGTGAGGAAAGATACCAAACTTGTCAAGTAGTCAGGGGCACCTACAGGGTTGTCTAAAGTCCGTTGGACAAGGACAACTGTAGGTGGGCCTAATTACTTGGGAGGTTCTGTCACAGCTGGTATCGGAGCGTAGCCCTTCTTGGCAGATATTATGAGGCATCTTCAAAAGGATTTTCAAAAGTCTTACCTAAAAATTCTTTTCTCTTCTTACCTAAGTATTCTGAAGGGTCTAACTTAAAGACCAGATAGGAAGAGTGCAACATATAGAAGGTTGAATCGACTAAGGTTGATTCTGTAATTATACATGCATCATGCTAAGAATCTTACTAATAACATTTTTCCCCCTTAGAAAAGATGCCGCCACGTACCAGGCTAACGGCACGCAAGTCCACGGGACCAATTGGGGTGCCTCGGCATCAATTGGCTCCCCGACATGAAAGCAGCAGCAGTGGAAGTAACGACCCCATCGGAGACCTTGAAGCCCGTGTGAGTCGACTTCAAGCAGCGCTTCAACATAGGACTGATGCTTGGGTCGCCGACGGAGAAAGAATCAACGAACTGAGAAGGGACATCCGACACTTGCAGGATCAACTCGCTGATCGAGACTTAGCACTTGACTGGGCCGTACAGTCTCGTTTGCTAATGTGTGCTAAGGAAGCAAGGGCTCAGGCCCGAGTTAAAGAACTTAGCTCGACTGTTGATAACCTGCAGGTTTACTGCAATACGTTGCACGAGGAAGTCCATATACTATACTCACAACTACACCCAAGTGAGCCTGCACAACCTGCTGAGGCGGAAGCCAGACCATCTCACGTTGCGGGACGTGCGCTGGGTGGGGAGTTAGACCTTTTTGAGCCCCCTCCTTCTTTGAGGTTGGTTGATGTCTGGACTCCCACACCTGAAGATGAAGCCGCCAAGAGTAATGGCAAGCAGGAATAAAGGTGTAATAGAAGTAGAGTAGTGTATAGTAGGGTATTGTAGGGTGTACTGTTGTATAATAGGTTGAACTTTTGTATAATGGGTAATGTATCCTGTTATGTAATATCGAGTCTGTATCATTACTCTTTATAGTAATGTAAAATGGAAGGTTTTCTCTGGCACATTATGTTTACTTCAAATGTTTTTGCCACAGATGCCGACCAGGACTCGAGGACAGGACGCAGCAGGAACTTCTGGGGGACGGGATGTTACCCCAAACCCACCTCCAGTTCCTCCCACGTTAGCCGAGGCGATCGCCGCCTTGGTGAATGCCACCGCAGACAATACCCGCTTCCTTAGGGAAATGGCGGGTCAGCAGCAATTCCAGCAGCTGGCAGGAAGAGGTTTTCAGCAAGGTCCTCGTGAGACCACCTATCTGGATTTCTCGGAAACCCATCCACCTCTATTCGTCAAGGCAGAAGATCCCCTAGAAGCTGACGAGTGGATTCGGGTTATCGAGCAAAAGTTTGGTATTCTCCGTTGCTCAGAAACGCAGAAGCCGTTATTCGCCGCACAACAACTCCGTGGTCCTGCCAGTACCTGGTGGGGAAATTTTGTGGCTATCCAACCTGTCAACCATCAAGTCACCTGGGATGAGTTTAAAGCAGCCTTCCGTGAACACTACATCCCCGAAGGAGTGCTGCATATGAAACAAGAGGAGTTTATGAAGTTACAACAAGGCGGAGATACCATTACTCAATATCTCAACAAATTCAATCACCTGTCGCAGTATGCCATCGACCAGGTGAATACGGATTTAAAGAAGAAGAACTGTTTTATGCGGGGTCTGAATGATCGGCTACAAAGGAAAATGGCCACATGCATAGATCTCACGTATGGAAAGGCTGTCAGCACGGCCTTATCTGTGGAAGCCAAATACACAAGTTCTGGGAAGAATAAGGGATTCGGTGGTGAGAGGCCTAATCAGGGCCAGGCAAAGAAGCAACGGTTTGTGATCCGACATTCAAGCCAAAATCGCACTTTTTCTCGTCCACCCTCATTTCCCTTCAAACAGCCAATCATTATCCGTCCCAACAATACCCCCACTACCCCAAAACAGCCGGGTGCCCCAGGCACTCGATTTCCTGCCTTGCCTAGTTCTTCAACTGGGTGCTTTAATTGCGGCAAGTCGGGACACTTCATCAAAGACTGCCCATATCCTAGGCAAAATCAATCTAATGCTTCGCAAGGATCTGGGAAATCAGCTCAGCCTAAAGGAAATGCTATGGGGAAGAATACGAAGAAAACGGGGCGTATATATTACACTCAAGTGGCTACTACACCGGAAGGAGAGCCGGTGATGATGGGTACGTTTCCCGTGGCCAGTCACCCAGCAATTATTCTTTTTGATTCTGGTGCTTCACATACATTCATTAGCAAGAAGTTTGTGGAACAACATCATATTGCACACCATGAATCAAAGGAGGGATTTAAAATTCATTCACCTGGGGGACACATTTATACTAGAGAAGTGGCCTATGGAGTGCCAGTAACAATGGCCGGACGGAACTTTCCTGCTAATATGATTGTTCTGAAAGGCCAGGATATAGATGTAATCTTGGGTATGAATTGGTTAACCCAACACAAGGCAATTCTCAACACTGAACTCAGAACCGTCAGGTTGAGCTATATCCAAGAAGAGATTCTTTTGACTCTCCCTGCAACCAATCCAGCCAAAGCTTCTGGTAGAGTCTATGAAGCCATTGTACCGGAGATCAAGAACATTCCGGTAGTATGTGAGTTTCCAGATGTATTTCCGGAAGATTTGCCTGGACTGCCCCCTGAAAGAGATGTAGAATTCGTAATTGAGCTAAAGCCCGGTACGGCTCCCATCTCCCGAAGATCGTACCGCATGCCCCCTAATGAGTTGGCGGAACTAAAGATTCAATTACAAGATCTACTGAATAAGGGATTCATCCGGCCAAGCTCGTCCCCTTGGGGTTGTCCCGCCATTTTTGTTAAGAAGAAGGATCAAACCTTGAGAATGTGCGTGGATTATCGACCCCTAAATGAGGTCACCATGAAGAATAAGTACCCCCTTCCAAGGATCGACATATTATTTGATCAACTGACTGGGGCGAGGGTATTTTCCAAAATTGATCTCAGGTCGGGCTATCATCAAATCCGTATTCGGCCCGAGGATATACCGAAGACCGCGTTTACTACGCGGTATGGATTGTTTGAATACTTGGTAATGTCTTTCGGGCTCACAAATGCTCCTGCCCATTTCACTTATCTAATGAACTCGGTGTTCATGCCCGAGTTGGACAAATTCGTGGTAGTCTTCATCGACGATATCTTGATATATTCTAAGAATGAAGAGGACCATGCTCAGCATCTACGGATTGTATTGACGCGCCTCAGGGAACATCAGCTATATGCCAAGTTCAGTAAGTGCGCGTTCTGGCTGGAAGAAATTCAATTTTTGGGGCACGTGTTATCGGCTAAAGGAATTGCGGTAGATCCTAGCAAGGTCAAAGATATTCTGGAGTGGAAACCCCCAACAACTGTTCACCAAGTCCGGAGTTTTCTTGGACTAGCTGGGTATTATCGCAGATTCATACCAGATTTTTCTAAGCTTGTGAAGCCAATCACAAGTTTGTTGAAGAATGACATTAAGTTCAATTGGTCTTCTAAGTGCAATGAAGCCTTTGAGCAACTGAAGACACTATTGACCACTGCTCCGGTATTAGCTCAACCGGACATCACTAAGCCTTTTGACGTATATTGTGATGCATCTGGCAGTGGGCTCGGCTGTGTACTGATGCAAGAGGGCCGAGTGATTGCATATGCTTCAAGGCAGTTGCGCCGACATGAGGAGCACTATCCAACTCATGATCTGGAGCTAGCTGCTGTGGTTCATGCCCTAAAGATTTGGCGTCACTATCTGCTGGGTAATATCTGTCACATATATACAGATCATAAAAGTTTGAAGTACATTTTCACCTAGTCAGAATTAAATATGAGGCAAAGACGATGGCTTGAGCTCATTAAAGACTATGAACTGGAGATCCATTATCACCCAGGCAAAGCCAATGTGGTGGCAGATGCGTTGAGTCGTAAGACTTCCTGCCACTGTCTTATGGCAAAGACCTCCGAGAACACTTTGTGTCAAGAAATGGAAAAGCTAAACCTGGGGATCATCCAACAAGGGACTCTAAATCAGTTAAAGCTTGAGTCAATCATTTTGCAAAGGATAATTGATGCTCAGAAAGATAATCTGGGTATGAAGCACATTCGAGAGAAGATAAAGGCTGGAGTAGCCAAGTGTTTCAAGGAAAACGATCAAGGTGTGATATGGTTTAAAAACCGCATAGTAGTGCCAAAGAACGAAGAGCTCCGCCAGCAAATTCTTGATGAAGCACATCTTAGTCGTTATTCTATTCATCCCGGAAGCACTAAGATGTATCAAGACTTAAAGCAACATTACTGGTGGACAAAGATGAAAATCGAAATTGCACGCTATGTGGCTAAGTGTGACACTTGCAGACGTGTCAAGGCCATACACATGAAAACTGCTGGTCCATTACAATCCTTGCCAATCCCAACATGGAAATGGGAAGACATCAGTATGGACTTTATTGTGGGACTACCCAGGACAGCAAAGGGGTATGACTCTATTTGGGTTATAATTGATCGGCTTACAAAGATTGCTCAATTTCTGCCAGTCAAGACAAATTTCCCAGTTACTGTCTATGCCCAATTGTACATTGCTCGTATTCTTAGTCTGCATGGTGTTCCAAAGACCATAGTGTCGGATCGTGGACCTCAATTTGTAGCCAAGTTTTGGGAAGCACTTCACAAATCCTTGGGTACTAAGTTACTCCACAGTTCGGCCTATCATCCTCAAACCAGTGGACAGACTGAAAGAGTGAACCAAATACTTGAAGATATGCTGCGGGCATGTGTCCTGGACTTCTCACCAAAATGGGATGAATGTTTGCCTCTAGCGGAGTTTTCATACAATAACAGTTATCAAGAAAGTATCAAGATGACACCTTTTGAAGCTTTATATGGACGTCGGTGTCGAACTCCGCTAAATTGGTCTGAACCTGGAGAAAGATATTTCTTTAGGCCTGATATGGTGAAAGAGGTCGAAGAAAAGGTTCAGAGAATTATTCATAATATGAAAAAGGCACAAGCTCGTCAGAAGAGTTATGCAGACACACGGCGAAGGCCCTTATATTTCCTGGAAGGAGACTATGTTTACCTGAAGGTCTCACCAATGAAGGGTGTATCGCGTTTCGGGGTTAAAGGGAAACTTGCACCCAGGTACATTGGTCCATTCCTGGTGCTTGAGCAATGTGGACCAGTGGCATACCGACTTCAGCTCCCCGAAACATTATCTGCTGTGCACAATGTGTTCCACGTGTCACAACTGAAGAAGTGTCTTCGGGTTCCTGATCGAACCGTTGAAGTGACTGATGTTGTCCTGGAACCAGATTTAACATACTCGGAACATCCTATTCGAGTTCTGGATCAAAAGGACAGGGTCACCCGAAGAAAGACTCTCAAATTCTACAAGATACAGTGGAACCAGCATTCGGAAGATGAGGCTACATGGGAAACCCAAGACTTCTTAGATAAGAATTTCCCAGGCTTTTTAGCCTCATGTAAAATGTAAAGTCTGTATAGCTGTGTAATAAAGAAGTAACCCCCACATCACCCCTGCCTTGTACCAAAATTAAAGAAATAAAAATGTGATGTGTTCCCTTTACCATTCCCTACCCTAGGATTTTTAATCTCGGGACGAGATTCTTTTATGGGGGGAAGAATGTAACACCCCTGGTGTTACTATAACTAAAACTTGAGCATGGCATCATGAGCATTGACATTGCATATGTTTGACACATCTAGAGTGCATTCACTAGGCAAAAATTTCAAACAAGTTGTATTGTTTTAATGTTTTTGCAAATGAAACCCTGGTTAATGGACTTAACCCTAAATAGTGGTTAAAGGGGTAAAACTTAACCCAAGTTAAGAAAACCTAAATACTTTAGGGTAAAAGTCATAAAATGACCCTAAGAATAAACTTGAATCACTTTTGTACCCCTGGGATACCAGAAACCCTAATTGGAACCCTGGAAAACCCTAAAACCAAACCCTAGGGGCTTATGTGCAAAAGTGATGAACTTTTGGACCAAAGTGTAAAAACTACTATGTTTAAGCATATAAAGTCATTTGGTTCACAAATATGTGGACTTGAAAGCCAAACCCTAGGTTTTGGACTCATTTGCAAAAAGGACCTTGATTTTGATTCCTATGCTAAGTATGAAAACAGGGCTGTAGGCCCAACTTTGGGGCTGTGTAGCTTTCAAAATAGTGAGAATTCATGATAGGTGACCACATAAAAGTTGAAGATCAATCTTAGGGGAACAACTTTGTTTAAGGATTCAGGCCATGGTCTTATGTGAAATTTGGAGAAAAACCCAATCAAAGATGGGCTGTCAGACTGCTTGAAGTTTGAATTTCAGAGTTACAGTGTTATGAGGTGAACTTTGAGCTCGATTTTGATTTGGATCCAGTGACCTTTTGCGAATACACATTGTAGCAAAATGAAAGATGGATTATAGCTCTATAACTTTGCTGCACAAAGTTGACATTGGTTCCACATAAAAACTGGAGAAAATGAAGCTCCATTGTGCTCTGTCAGTCGCTCTGCATTGGTATTCTCCATGGTACAGTGCTCGGTTGAGGATCAGATCGACCGCCGTAGAAAAGGTCTCACCGCCGGCGACCTCTTTGCCGGGATTGGTGCCACGGCCATGTGGGTGTTGCTCACCTTGAAAAGATCTTCACCACCCGTGCGCTGGCGACCTCTCCGGTGACCCCCGTGGCCCTCTCTCTTCCTCTTTGCGGCCGAGTGGATTACCTCGCCGGTGACCGCCGCTTCCCGGCCTTATGCCGCGTGTCCAAGCCTTTCCACCGCGTCGCCATGACTCCCTCTACCCGTCCCATCGTCGACGGGGAGATTGCCACGGCGGTGGACACGAATTCACCGCACCTGCGTTCTTCCTTATCTCCGGCCGCCAGCTCTGTCCGGCCAAATTAAGCGCCGCCGTCGAAGCCTCCTATAAATTGAGCCCCTGGGCAGCTGCGCTAAGCCATCCCGAAGCTATAGCACCCGCTCCCACCCTCGATCATCCACCAGCACGCGCGAATTTCCCATTCTCCCCAAATTCGGTCTTCGCCGCCGTGAAGAACACCTCGTCGCGGCCAGCTCGATTCCGGTTAGTTCGTGTCCTTCTGTTGCTTGTTCTAGCACCCGTAGGCACCCCGCGAACTCCTCGAACCGTCCAATTGAACTAGATCACCACCGCTCGTCGGGAACACCTTCATCCCTCTGTAATGTTCTCGGTCACCGTGGAAAGGGCAAAGTAGAGTGCCATTCTTCAAATTAACTTAGGGGAAATACTCCTTAAGGGTTTAATCCGGTCTATGTCGCTCGGGAGCACCGGTCACTGCCCCAATCGGCCGGTCTGCTAGCTCGCCGGAGCGCGGCAGTGCGCGGGCGCCGTCGGGGACTTGAAACACAGAATAGATAGAAACTAGAGGGTCTTTTTGTGAATCGTCAGTGACTCAGAAAAACAGTAACCGAACCCATCTCCAGTTAGCCAAAACGCCGAGGGCCTCTGCGCAAACTCGCCCCGCGGGCGCGGGCGCGCGCGCGATTTCGCGCGGATCTGGGCCGCCTGGGCTGAATCCGGCCCAGTTCTATTTAATTCTTTTCCTTTTTCTTTTTCAAGAAAACTTTAGAAATGTGTAGAAAAATGTTAAAATTGTGAAACTAATTTTCCTAGGTTTGTTATTTTCCATAGTATTTAATAAAAATAAGTTTGTGATTTTTAATGGAAGTAAGAAATTTTAGGGTATTTAAAGTAGTTAAAAGTCTTGGTTATAGATTTTTAGAAAATAATTGATAAGTCCTAAAATGCCCAAAATTTTTATATGAGTGTTATATAATATTTAGAAGCCTTGGGTAGAGTTTGAATTGATTTGGACCTTGTTTGATCACCAAACCCCAAAACACCCCCCCTGCCCTATGAACTCCTTTACCGACTCCGGAAACCCTAAGTTCCCGGAACTCCGTGAAGGAAAGTTGTATTCAAGATATAAATAATAAGTTTATGTTATCTTTGTATCCTCATGAGCATCCCATGGCATCCATTCTTATACTTATGTATGGTTATGATTAGAACGTGAAGAAGAGGTAGAAGTCCCCGAAGACAGGACACCACCACCTTCGGAATCCTAGGCCGGGAATAGTTTCTACTTCGACATCTGTGGATCCGAACCCGAATCACCTGTAAACGAAGGCAAGCCCCGGTGCATTTGCCACCTTCCTTGCTATTTTAAAATCTTTCTCACTTGATTGTTGCATTAGGTGATAGGAGTTGCTTGATAAAACCATTCCTGCATTACCTTCCTTGAATTGGATTACCTTCCTTAATCACCTGTTTTACAAAAGCTTTTTGATGCTTAGCTTTGCTTTAGAAAAACAAAAGGTTTTGTTTTTACAAAAGTTGTTGTGGCAAAAGTGGGTGGGATGTTTTCAAAAATAAAACTTGATGGTGGATCCATCACGGCCGTGATGGATTCAACATCGGAAAAGATGTACCTCTGCCAGGTACCAAGTTTTTGGGTTAAAAAGATTAAGCTGAGACCGGGCGGGTGACTTGCACGAGAAGAGAGTCTCGGTGTAGTGTCTCCGTCTGAGTCGATTAAGGACCTTGTCGATGTAGGCCTGCTGACCGAGGACCCTTTAACTGGTCACATGCCTCATCATGGGTAAGCTTTGCCTCGGGCGGACTAAGGCCAGAATAAGATAACACGAAATGGGCGTGGAGCGGTGGCGAGAGTAGCGTGTACCCTCCGTGGCAAGAGGCTGGACGGTGGTGTATCTGTGCTCTCGGTTTGCGTGAACCTGATCTGGTCTTAAGAACCCCGGTGGCGGGTTGACATATGCAAGGGTTAAGTGCTACATATGTCGTGTGATTGGAGATCCTCAGCTGAGTATAATCGATTCGGATCGCCGTACCTCCGCGGTTATGGAGACTTGGCCACTGACTTACACGTAGAACTCCACTAAAAGATAAAGGGTTTTTGTTGAGAAATTGGCTAGTATAGGACTAGTGATTGAACTAGGGTAGAAAGAACTCTAGTGCAGGTAATTTTACTTAACTTGACAAATTAAAACTGGATTTTTAAGGATCCACTTTAGTAAGCATTTCTGCAAAACAGAGTCTTTGAATATTGAAAAGCCTTACCTTGACTCCCATATAACCAGCATACCCTTGAGAGTCTTTTCTTTAGTCGGGTAAGACTTGCTGAGTATTCCATACTCAGGGTTTATCCCTTCGTTGTTTTTAGGTGAGGAAGTAGCAGACTTTTGCTGCTTCTGTGCCAAGGTGGTTCCAAAAGAAGAACAACAAGACTGAAGTGCGGGAGGACTCGGTCCTCCACTTAGGATCTTTTGCTTATGACTTCTCGGGAGGAGTTTGTGCCTCCCTGGTTTGTATAATATTACTGCTATGCACTCACTTTTAGTCTGGTCTGTAATAACATAACTCAAGCTTGCTTTTGAAATAAATGTAAGATTATGTAATTCGCTTCCGCATTTCTTTATCTCCGATGTTCTGTAATGTCTGCAAGACGGGTGAGACGTTCCTGGTAAGGTGAGGAAAGATACCGAACTTGTCAAGTAGTCAGGGGCACCTACAGGATTGTCTAAAGTCCGTTAGACAAGGACAACTGTAGGTGGGCCTAATTACTTAGGAGGTTCTGTCACACTGCCCGCCGTGGCGGCGTGGCTCGGCCATGGCGGTCGGAGCTCGGTCGTGACGTCCGGCGCGTCCCCGGCGTCCTGCGCAGGGCCGCCCTGGCTGCTGGCGCGCGACCATGGCCCCGCCGCGGCTTCGGTGCGGTGCACAGCCCCGCCCGACACGGTTTGCTTGCGTGGCTCGCCCGCGATGTCGCGGTGTGGCTTGTCCCCTGGCGTCCCAGCTCGCTTGCAGCAGTCCGCGCGACTTGCTCGTGGCGGCCTCCCTCGCTCGCTCGTGTGCGCAGCAGTGGTCCGCGGCCTCGTTCGCTCGCTCGCATAGCCTGTTCGCCCGTGCAACGCTTAAACATCACGCTTAGTCATTTACCTTTTGTGTGCGAATTGTCGCGCGAAGATGCTCTTCGCCATTTAAAAGTGCTAGTACCCATTGAACTGTATCAAGAAGCGGCAATAACTAGGCATGGGTTAATTATGCTTAGATAATAGCTATCTTTACACCTATATTAAATATTTGTTAGTATGACTACATGAAATGTAGTGGCTAAGTACGTTCTTTCTCTTAACATGAACATAACGAGTTGTCAATTGTAGTAATGGTTACGATTCAATTAACGCATTTGATTAATCCTTATTATTGGAACTAAGTGGAACTAGAGCACGTAATGGCTAGTTATGCGTCTACCCGTAATACGCCTTGAGTATAGCTTTAACCATTGCGAGACCTTTCTTCTCTAGCCATGGCAAATGCAATATCGTATGTTATACTCTATGCATATTTAATCTATTTGTTCTCTTGTAATGATGTACTGTTTGTTTCCTAATTCGAATGGATGGATGTATGTATGCTTGCGCTCGCATAGAGAACGATCTGGTTGAGGAGCCCGAAGAAATCACAGGAGAAGCCCCTGACCAGCAGTCGGTTGGTGGAGGCAAGTGTCCCTTGACCTATCTCTGTCCTATTCATTCTTTAATTCACCTCCCGCATTTTCACAGTTATACCTAAGGATTTACTAGCTTTTGTTATCCATGTCCTTGTTTACCTATTTGGGTTGGATTATTATTGCTTAGTCTTATGCTATTGCTCAACTCTAATCAATGAACATGATGAGAATGATCAATGATACGCTGTTTTGCCTCTTCTTATTATGATGTTATACTTGTGGCCTTTAAGGGGGCTCGAGTGGTTTCTCGAGTGCCTCTCCGTAAGGACCTGTTCGTTGGATGACCGCCCGGGAAAATAGTGCAACCATGAGGGTGGAATGGGGTGCCCTTAGCTGAATAATTAGAGGATCCGGGGTGTAGTTCGCTTCGCCGTCGTGCCGTCAATGGGGCTCGGTGTATGCGGCTCGCTCTGCCAAGGTTGATTTGTCCCTTGGGGAGGAGTGCGGTACATTTAGGAAACCTAACGGGCGGCTACAACCCCGAGGAATCTTTGTAAAGGCTACGTAGTGAGACCCTACCTACTCACCTTGGGAGTGTTCAAGGGTCCGTACAACCCGAGGCTAAAAGGGAATCACGACTCATGGGTAAAGTGCGCAACCTCTGCAGAGTGTTATAAAACTAATATATCAGCCGTGCTCGCGGTTATGAGCGGCCAAGGGAGCTCCAGTGATTAGTGGTACTTGATTAGAGATGTTCGGATTGCAGGTGACAATGAGACTAATGGTTCTTGGTTTTGACTCTGGCAATGGTAAGTGGTACTCTTTCCGTTTGGAAAGGAGTACGTTTGGGTTAATAACGTGGGTTAACTCTAAAACTTGGCTTTCTCTACTAGTAATAATAATCGGACCAACTAAAAGCAACTGCTTGACTTACCCTCCAAATAAAGCTAGTCCACTACAGCCAAACAGGACACTTGTTGAGTATGTTGATGTGTACTCACCCTTGCTCTACACACCAACCCCCCCTTCCCCAGGTTGTCAGCATTGCAACCACTACTCAGGAGAAGATGAAGCCGTGGAAGGAGACTTCCAGGAGTTCCAAGACTACGACGAGTTCTAGGAGTGGGTTAGCGGCAACCCCCCAGTCGGCTGCCTGTGAAGGCCGCGTTTATCTACGTTTCTTTTCCGCACTTTGATTTATTGTAAAGACTATGTGGATGTCTCAGACATATGATGTAATCGACTACTATTTCCCTTTTTAATACTATTTGAGCACTGTGTGATGATGTCCATGTTATGTAACTGTTGTGTACGTGAATTGCTGATCCTGGCACGTACAAAATCTAGAGCCCAAGAAAGCTTTCCGGCCCCACCTAGAAGGCCGGAAAGGAACGATCAATCCTATGAGCCATATAGGGCAAATGGCAATGCACCACATAGCTCAAACCAATGGGGGAAGACAACATGCCAATATCCAGCCAACCCCACCTATGTTTGACCAGAGAGCCTGTGGTCTCGCACCGGCTGCCATTGATATAGTGAGGGAGGAAATAGCCGAGGCGTTCCGAGATAAGCTCGGAGTAAGCATGGTCCCTGGGGGGCAATCATATCAGAAACCTTATGACAGCTGATTTGATTACCACCCATACCCACAGGGAACCAGGATACCCGAATTCGCAAAATTTTCGGGTGACCAAGGAAAAAACACGCGCGAACACATAGGCCAGTTCTTAGCACAATTAGGAGAATTGGCCGACACAAGAGCATTTTGTGTGCGTTTATTTTCATTGTCCTTAACAGGAACCGCTTTCGCATGGTACGCCACTTTACCTCCTAATTCTATTTTGTCATGGGGGGAGTTAGAACAAAAATTCCATGATCACTTCTTTTCCGGTGATTATGAATTAGATCTAGTAGACCTAGTACGTAGCCCTGCGACAGGGGAAGGACGAATCGGTTAATGAATACATCCGGAGGTTCCGAGATACAAGAAACTGATGCTTCCAAATACACTTAGCAAAAAAATAGCTAGCAGGATTAGCCTTTAATGGACTAAGATATTATTTAAAAGAAAGACTAGAAGGCATCCAATTTTTCACGCTAGCACAATTACACCAGAGAGCTTTGGCTTGTGAAAGCCTAAGCAAAGAGACTGCCAAAACCATTCATCACAATGTCCACATAGTAGAGTGTGACCAAAGTAGCTCGAACGACGAATCAACAGAGATATATGCTGCTGAAATGGTTTGCTAAAGCAGGCCAAATCTTTGGCTTGTTCTTCCTTGCAGCCGGTTCAAAAGAAACGACAAGAGGAAGTTAAGTTTATATTTAATGTTGGTAAATATGATAAAATATTTGATGAATTACTAAAAATGGCAACATTAAAATAAATCACACTGTTCCATCCGCCGACGAGCTAAAATGTCGTGCATACTGCAAGTGGCATAACTCATTTTATCATGCCACTAATGATTGCAATGTATTCTATCGACAGATTCAATCGGCCATTAATGAAGGACGATTGAAATTCCAGGAAATGCAGGTGGACACGGAGCCCTTTCCAATGAACATGATCGACTTTGAGGGCAAGAGGATCCTGGTTCGGCCAAACACAGCCAATAAGGGCAAAGAGATAATCATCGACAATGCAAGAGAGGCCAATGAGAATCATAAAATTCCTTGCAGAAAAGTGGTGGCCGAGGAGACTCTCGATGGACAGGAGACTCTTAAGGTGACCATCACGACCTCCAGCGCTGGGGGCAAGCGCAGACCAAGGGGCAGGAGCAGGAGCCCGTGCTGCGCATCTCAGATGGTCCAACGCACAGACGCAGACGGTCCGGGACCATACCGGACGGTCCGCAGAATTCCAGCGGACGGTCCGATCATACTCAAGACCCGCAATGACCGCGTACCTTCAAACCACGACGACCAAAGATAGGCACATGGAAAACAAATACATTTAAAGCAGCTGGTCGGCTGGTCAAATCCGGCCCGACTTTCGATCAATTATTGTCCAAATATGTGAAAAAGAAGGCCGACCCTAGTGACCGGCCAGCAAAGCGACCTCGCTCGCCCATTCTTGAGCAACATCAGGTAAGAACAATTGGATCACCCCACCAATCGGAAGAAATGGAAGGTCATATTGTCCAATTGAGACCTAACATACCTACATGGACACCTCCACCCCCTTATCCACCTATGCCATATCCATACACATACATACCTACACCATATATCCCAAATCAAATGTGGGGCATGCCACCATATCCATTTGGGATGCCACAGTACCACGCTTTGGGGACACCCCAAACATCTGTATTCAACAGGTTGGCAGCTCCAGTACAAGACCGATTGAGCGCCGCTCAATCCGGTCACCAGACACGGGCCCAACAAGATTGTCGGAGTACTCGGCCTCAAAGGCCGACCAATCCGGTAGGGGGGCATATACCTGCAATGACCGAAACAACAACAAAAAAGGATATCATCAAAATAGGTACTTCAGATGTCATCATACAGGAAAATAATGAAGGGCCAATGATTTTTGGTGAATCGGCCAACACAACCAAAAAAGAAGATACGGCTGACATCAAAACAGTCGATCCAAAATACTCCATGCCTCGATGGTGCCCAGCGGGATTGACACGGTTCCAAAAGCAAAAATTACAGCGCCTAAGAGCAAAAGAGAACCAGGAAAAGGAGGCGGAAAAGATATTTAATAAAACACATCCATAGTACCCCCCACCGCAAAAGAAATGGAGACCAAAGGCCATTGAGGAAAAGCAATCGGCCACAAAAATAGAAAATAAAACAACACTTGTGAAGCACCCTGCAGGTATGGCAGACAGCCCGGCTAAAAAGGACGGACCATCTACACAAGGTGTGGACCGTCCGACCCCTGAGTCCGGACCGTCCGCACCACACCAGGACGCCTCCGACAACGTACCAACATCAATGGAGGAGGACGACCTACTGGGAGAAGACCTGGTCGACTATGATGCTTCTCCAGAGCGCCTAGGTATAGATGTAAATGTTATTACATTTTCCGCCGATTCTACTATTGTCGGCGACGATGAACCTGTTGTTGCCCAATTTGATTTTGGTCCTAAAGAAGCCGCCTTTAATAAACTAGAGGAATCAGTAAATCATTTAAAACCGCTCTTCGTGCGCGGTCACATTGATGGGATACCGATTGCTAAAATGTTGGTAGATGGAGGGGCGGCTGTAAATCTAATTCCTTATTCATTGTACAGAAAATTAGGTAAACAAGATGATGAACTTGTCAAGACCAACATGACCCTCAGCGGTGTTGGAACTGATAGTTCGATCAAAGCCAGGGGAGTCACGTCCGTTGAATTAACCATCGGGACTAAGACCCTTGCTGCTGCATTCTTCGTCGCTGATGTAGAAGGAAATTACAGTCTAATCCTAGGCAGAGATTGGATTCATGACAACCAATGTATACCTTCTACATTACATCAAATGTTAATACAATGGGTAGGCGATGATATGAACAAGTACATGCTAATGTATCGGCCTGTATCACTGTGGCCGATGCCCCTGTACTCTGGACTTATGAGACTGCTACATGTCTCACAGGAGTAGATTTTTCTGATTACCAGTTCATAAGTATAGATAAGAAGGGTTTCATTCCTGTAATGCTAGAGCCGATGGAGAATCGGCTAAATCCTAAATAAAGTTTAAATAAAGAGTACACACAAAATTCATGAGTCCTTGGTCACGGACAGTTCGGCTTCTAAGGCCGGATGGTCCGGTCTTTTACAAAACAGTTCGGTCTTTAAGACTAAACATCTATCACAGCATAAAGACAGTGTTACAGATAATCTAGCCCCCGAGACCGGAGAGTCCGCCATCACACAAAGATTATCTTATTCCTCTGTGGGAGACATGATAGAGGAATTCAGAGATCTCGATAAACTAGGATATGGGTTTACATCGGCTGATCCTTTGGAGGAGATCGACATAGGAGATGGTAATACTCCAAGGCCAACTTTTGTAAACAAGGTCCTAGAGACCGATCCTAGAAAGGAAATGATCGGTCTGTTGAAGGAATATTCGGATTGCTTTGCTTGGAATTACACTGAGATGCCGGGATTAAGCCAAGAAATTGTAGAGCATCGTCTGCCCATTAAGTCCGGTTTCAGACCTTTCAAACAGAGAGCTAGAACATTTCGTCCAGATCTTCTCCCACGAATCAAGGACGAAATCCACCGGCTCCTAGAAGCTAATTTTATTAGACCTTGCAGATACGCAGAGTGGGTCTCCAATATTGTGCCAGTGGAGAAGAAGGAGTCAGGTAAGCTTAGAGTATGCATTGATTTTCGCAATTTAAATAGAGCAACTCCTAAAGATGAGTATCTGTTGGGGGCCTTCGGCTTCCGAAGGTCCTCAAAAACATGATCTAACAATGTTTCTGGAGTATAATACATGAACAGGTATCTTCGGATTTGGATCAGAACTACAACATGAAGAGGCACAAAGAACACGAAGGTTGGCGCAGAGCCGAAGCTATGTGCAGGAGAGCTTCGGCATGACAACAGAAAAGGGAACCGACTTAAAAAAGAAAAGGCTATTCAGACCTCGATGGATTACTATAGGGTCATTAGCAAATGTAAAGGGCATGGGTGTAATTTTACATGGGCTGCGTCCCGTGCCTATAAATAGGTGAACAGTATCCCCGTACTGTTCACGCTGACTTGGCATTTGCTTTCGTGTCACGCTTGTACCCTTGCTTTCCTTCGAGCCGAAGGTACATTTGTAATTTGTTATTGTTAATACAGTAACGCAAATAAAAATAAGTTAATAACAATGTTTAAAGTGTTTATATTATTTTTCATATCTTGTGTATGAATCCTTCTCCATTATTTATTGTGCTTATGAAAGCTAGTCCTTCATAACCTTCGTTCGGGATTCATTATATCCGAAGGGAGATAATGCTTCGAAGGACGAAGGACTTTAACATTTAACATTTTTATGTTGCCTTGTTCTTAACTCTTAGCATTTGAGAACAAGTCCCCAACATTGGCGCCCACCTCCGGTGAACTCACTTCCACTTTTTGAGTTTCGAACACCTTCTGCAAGCATAGACCTTCGTCATGCCGCCAAAGAAAGCTTCAGCAATAGGGGCTGCCGCTCTGCAGCCGCTAGATCCCAACCAGGAGACCCTCTCTCTTCGGGAGGCCCGAAGCCAGAAGAGGAAGGCCACCAGTCCAACACCTCCGGAGGACGACTTGGATCAAGAGATCAGAAATATGGAGATGCTCCATCAGCAGGTGCAAAGGAAGAAGGAAAAGATGGCTAGGCTAGCTGACCTGCAAAGGCAGATAGACGAAGCCTCTGAAGAAGTTCGCCATCTTGCTCAAGATGAGCAGAACCGAAGGCCTCAGCACAGAGAGCTTCATCAAGAGGGCTTTGTCAACGAGGATGACTGGTATGAGGATTTCCAACATGGAAATTTTGCTTTTGATGAAGCTTCTCCTCTGTCAGCAGAACTACAGGCTACACCTTGGCCTCCGTCTTACAAGCCACCTCAACTCCCCATGTACGACGGACATTCAGATCCGAAGCAGTTTCTGATGAGCTACGAAGCAACAATATCTTCCTATGGCGGCAACACTACAGTTATGGCGAAGTCTTTCGTCATGGCCGTCAAGATTGTTGCACAAACCTGGTACTCTTCCCTTCGGCCAGTAACAATCACATCATGGCAGAAGCTGAAGGATATGCTGATCACCAGTTTCCAAGGGTTTCAAACGAAGCCAGTCACCGCTCAAGCTTTGTTCCAGTGCACCCAAGATCACGAAGAATATCTTCAGGCGTATGTCCGAAGGTTCTTACGCCAGAGGGCACAAGCGCCAACAGTGCCCAATGAAATTGTCATTGAGGCCATGATTAAGGGGCTCCGGCCGGGACCTTCAGCCCAATACTTTGCCAGGAAGCCCCCTCAGACACTGGAAAAACTGCTTCAGAAGATGGATGAATACATCCGCGCTGACAATGACTTTTGACAGAGAAGGGAGGAAGCTTACAGGTTCTCCGAAATAGCCAGGGGCTTCGAAGAAAGAATTCATCCTAGACATGTCAGATCGATTCATAACACTCAGAGTGATGACAGGGGAAGCCAGCAGCAGAGGCCGCAATATTCCTCCCAGGCTTCGAGGTAGCAGCAGAGCTATCCTCGGCCTCCAGCTCCAAGGGGCAGAGGTGCCAGGGGCTTCGGAGGAAGATTTGGGGATCAGCCCAGGAAGATTTATTGCCTATTCTTTGGTGAGGACAAGGGCCATACCATCAGGATGTGCCATGTTACCATCCAGAAGCAAAAGGAGATAGCAGAAGCTGCAGCCCAACAGAGCCAGCCGAAGCAAGTTATGCACACTGCTTCGTACCATTCACCTTACATTCCAGAGTATGTAGGCAACCACCCTACAGCTTATGTTGCTTCGGCAAGCCAACCTCAGGCATCTTGGCAACATCCTCCACCTCCACCACCAATGCAACGAGGCCAGCAGCTAGAAGGGAGTCAGCATACCCACCTCCAACGAGACTTCAGAGAAGAGTCCGAAGCTCGCACAGTCAATAGTACTGTACCAGAATCGAAGCATATTTTACTAACAAATATCCTACCTCGGCAGCAGTTTTTACATTCAGTATCATTTTGTTTTTAATAAGGAACAATTATTGAAAGCCTAAGTGCTTTTTGTCGTTTTCAATTTCTTGTAATAGCTTCGTTTTCGCCAGAGTAAAAATATACCTTCTTCACAGTGTTGGGGACTTGTTCTCAAATGCTATGAATTAAGAACAAGGCAACACAAGAAATGTAAAACGTTAAAGTCCTTCGTCCTTCGAAGCATTATTTCCCTTAGGACATAATGATTTTCGGACGAAGGTTATGAAGGACATACCTTCATAAATTCAACATATAATAATGAAGAAGAAATCATATGAGACACAAAAGATAACATAAACCATTATGTATTTTTATCAACTCATTTCTGTATTATTATTATAGAAAAGTGGAAATAATATCAAATTACAAATGTACCTTCGGCTTGAAAGGAGGCGAAAGTACAAGCGTGACGCAAAAGCAAATGTCAAGTCAGCGTGAGCAGTACGGGGGTACTGTTCACCTATTTATAGGCACGGGACACAGCCCATATAAAATTACATCCATGCCCTTTACATTTGATAGTAATTCTATAGTAATCCACCAAGGTCTGAATAGCCTTTTCATCTTTAAGTCGGTTTCCTTTTCTGCTACCACGCCGAAGCTTTCCTGCTCACATCTTCGGCGCTGTATCAACCTTCGTATTATTTGGGCTTCTCCTACTGTGATATCGAATCGAGTCCGAAGATACCTGTTCATACATTATACTCCAGAAACACTGTTAAATCTTGTTTTTGAGGACCTTCGGAAGCCGAAGGCCCCCAACAGTAGCCCCTCGCAATATTAATTTGTTAGAATAATAAATTTAGATTGCGACATGGACGAAGGCCTTAAGCCGAAGGTCCGAAAAAACACCTTCCCTTTGCTAGAATAGCAACATTCACTGACAAGCGGGGTCTTCCAATTTTCAACGCACTGGGCGTATAAATAGGAGCATACCGCGAGCTCATTTGGTACGCTCTCTTGCCATCTGCTCTTGCTCACTCAATTTTTAGCTCTTGCGCACCAAGACTTTCTTAGCTTTTTAAGTTTTTAAGCTTCGGCGTTGAAAACAGTTTTTTAGTGTTTCCGAAGATGCCTGAGGATAAGAAGGCTGCTGCCGAGATGAAGCTGAGTCTCTCTGAAGAGAAAAACCTGGGGTTTCTTATAGCAATGTCGAAGACCAATACAGAAAAAGTCACCAAAGAGATTTTAGAAGATTTGTCTGAAGATACTGATGACAGCGACAGTTATGATGTGGATAGTGGTGGTGAAGACTCCGAAGATCGCCCTTGGCGACCAAGCCATGCGGTTTTCGGCAAATCAAGTATCAAAGAAAATCATCTTGTCAATATGAGGGGAAGATATTTCTAGGACTTGTCCGTTGTGAGGGCCGACGAAGGAGAAAAGACTTGTCCGAACCCTGAAGAAAATGAAGTCGTAGTGTACCGAAGCTTTTTGAAAGCTGGACTACGATTTCCCCTGAGCAACTTTGTCGTAGAGGTGCTGAAAATATTTGAAGTCTATCTTCACCAACTTACCCCCGAAGCAATCATAAGGCTGAATATCTTCGTGTGGGTCGTGAGAAGCCAAGGTCTGGAACCTGATGTGAAAAGTTTCTGCAACATACACGAATTATCATACGAGACAAAACCCTAGGGTAAGGAACAGTATCACAATAATTTTGGCTGCTACAGTTTCGTTTCTCGGTCTGGGTCAAGCTGTCCCATGCCAACCTTTCGGAAGAGATGGCCCGGCGACTGGATGACAGAATGGTTCTATGTGAAGAATGACCTGAAAACACGGGAAGATATTAAAGGTATAATTATGCGCCCTATTTGGCAAAGCTTCGGCCTGCGGAGGCCGAAGGTTGAAATGAATGAAGCTGCCGAAGAATGCCAGAGAGCCTTCGGAGTTATTTGTTCTTTTATTGGAACGAGAGATTTGGTCCAAGAGCATATTGCCTTCAGAGTACGGCCGCTCGCGGAAAAATGGGAAATGCCACAAGAGACTATAAAGGAGGCTGACGAAGGTGAACTTATCAGGCTGAAGTATACTTTCAAATTCGGAGACAAATTCGTAGAGCCAGATGATGACTGGCTAAAAAGCATTGAAAATGTAAGTGATGAACTACTTGGGGTTTATTCAAAGGCCGAAGATACTGCATTGTCAGCAGCCTTCGGAGGCCGGAAAAAGAAAAGACTGAACCGAGTGTTTGACGCAATTGGGTTCGTGTACCCCGACTACCAGTATCCAACGCGGGGCCAAAAAAGAAAAAGCGCAACTTCTACACAGGAAACTGCTTCAGCCGCTCCCAGCGAGCCAGCGCCGAAGAGACAAAGGGTAAAAGTTCTCACACACCGGCCACGCTACATTGAACCAGCTATAGTGCCTGAGTTCGCCGGTGAAACCTCTTCGGCCACCGAAATTAAAGAACTAACTTTAGAGCCGAAGTTCGAAGAAAAAGCTGAAGCACCTTCAGCAGAGAAAATAGAAGAACCGAGTACTGAAGGAACGAAAATATTGGAAATTTTAAGTCCTTCAGCAAGTGTTGAGACAACAAAAAACCAAAAGGGCCCAGCGGTGACCCCAAAAAGAAAAAGAATGGTAACTGTGCTAGATGTTCTGGAGACAATTGAGTCCTCAAGCACGACTCCGAAGAAGACTGTTGAAACTTCCGAAGCGGAAACTGAAATCTTTGATGCTGAAGCTCCAAAGCAACAAACTGAGACTGAAGCTGGGCCTTCAGAGCCCACGAAGGTAAAATCCTTGGAAAACGAGGAAGAAAAAATGACAGAGCCAATTCTTGTTGAAGAAATCAATGCTGTTGCCCCCGAAGCATCCCCCAAAGTCCTTGATTATATTGTTCGACATGCTTCGGGGAAAAAGTTGTCTGAAAAAGAAAAGCAAGAGGCCCAGTTTTACGCCCAAAAACTGAAATATCCAAAGGGGGCGTTGATATTCAACGGCAGCGGAGGAGAAGACTTCTTGTATTGTCTCCCTGACAGCAAGGAGATTTCTGTCTATCGGGAGATGAGCAAGAGCTTCGGATTCCCAACGCTTGAAGACGGGCTCTCGGTGTTGTCGAAAAACGAGCTGGCCGACAGCTTGGCGTACAATAGCTTAAAGGTGCAAAAAATGAGATCTTTGTATTTTTTCTTGAAACCAAAATTTTTCGTTTGCTTAAATTTATTGACGCACATACATTTTTCTTTGCAGGGCCTTATACTTAGTAATGCCCTTAGGGCCCAAAAAGATGCCGAAGATGAAGGGTGTGTTATGGCCCTGAGCAACCTTCGTTCCGAAGTAATTGAACTAAGGAACGAAGGTCTCGAAAAAGATAAAATATTGCATTCAGTGATAAATAGGATAAAAGAAGACGAAGCTACTTTTAAAGGTCAAGCTGAGGCTCAGAAGCGTGAAATTGAAGATCTTCGAAAACAACTAGCCAGAGCTAAAGAGGAACGTATACTTGAAGAAACGAGACGAGAACTTAGCGACCAATGGGCAAATCATTTAGAAGGAACTGTTGAAGAGCTTCGTTCGTCCAAGAAAAGATGCTACAACAAATCTATGGAGTGTGTTAAGAAAATGAAAGCTAGCTTCGCCAGTGTTGGCGCATTTTCGAGCGAAGAAAACTTTACAAGAGGCAACCCCGAAGATCCCATCGAATGGATTAATCACGAAGCTGAGGCCTTCGAGGAAATTTTGAATAGCCGTGGGGACATATGTGCTTTTTCGGGTGCCAGGGGGATTGCCACCATTTTGGAGAAAAAGGGCTGCAAGCATGTAAAGATTTTAGCGCAATCCGAAGCTACCTTGTCCTTCGAAGATGCAAAAGATCCTTCAGCCGAAGCTAGCATGGTTGGTGGAAAATTTTTCACCGATGTCTGGGACAATGGTGGTCGAGAAATGGCCCGAGAAATTATCCAAAAAAGCGAAAAGGGCATCCATGATGCTAGAAGAGTAGCAGAGGCTGCTGAGAAAAGCGCAGAGCCCGAAGGGCAAATAGGTATTAACTAATGGTTTTTATTGTGTTGTAATTTTTGATTTTAAACTTCGTTTGCAATTTGTAATAGCAATGTAGCTGTATCCTGTCCTCCCTTAGATCCTACTAAAGCGTCTCTGGGCCCTCCCCCGAAAGATGGCGATGAAATTAAAAAGATGGCTGAAGCTATCATGGATCAAGTTGTTAATCAACTCCTGAATGAAGCTGCGGAAGTAGTACTTAGGGAAGACTAGGTGCTATTGTAAAAACATCTGAAATATAATATGTATAATATCTTGTAATCCTGAATGTAATATACTTGTCTTTTTTTATGGTTCAATTCTTTACGATGCATGAAATTTTACATACGTACCGTTTTTGAGTCTTTGACGAAAAAAACACCTTCCCTTCTTTTCATGCTTCGTGAAGAAGAACTTTCATTTATCACAACAATATCTGTAGTGTTTTGATGAAGAATATCCCAGCTTTGTGAAGATATTTTCCGAAGCTACACTTCCGAAGATCAATAGTGTATCTCCTTGTGACTTAGCATGATTTTCCCCTTTTTCAAAACATTCTTCTGAAGATCGATATTGTGTCCCCTTCTTGTGCCATATGCAGCATGATGTATGATGCTTATGCCATGCGAAATGATGTGATGATGTTATGCTATGTAAAATGGTATTTATTCCGAAGATACACGCACATCCCTGTAATAAAACACATAATCTTTTTAAATCAGCGTTGACTTTTCGCTGTAAGCCTCCCTTAGGAGCTTCTTCGCCTTTTACTTCAGCGGAATCAGCGTTTATTTTTCGCTGTAAGCCTCCCTTAGGAGCTTCTTCGCCTTTTACTTTCAGCGGTATTCGCGTTGACTTTTCGCGCTTCGCCTTTTACTTAGGCGGTATCAGAGTTTATTTTTCGCTGTAAGCTCTGCATTCCCTTTGGAACGACTTTGGAGCAGAAAACATACACTGCGCTCCCTTTGGAACGGCTTTTTGTAACTTTCAGCAAACTTACTCTGCGTTCCATAGAACGACTTTTTGTTGCTTCGAAGAATTTTTGATAATTCGAAGGTCCTCCTTGTTATCGCAAATCTTTAAGTTTCAACAACTTAAGCCTGTGGAGAAAATATATTTTCCTTGTGGCAAACAACGAAACTATTACATGAAATTTAGAAAATGTCCTTTATTACACAGAAAATAAAACTGAATGGAAAAGACTACTATCAAGGTAGGATATTTGTAAATAGATGTGCTTCGACTCTGGCACAGTGCTATTGACTGTGCGAGCTTCGGACTGTTCTCTGAAGTCCCTTTGGTGTTGAGCATATTGGCCCCCTTCTGGCTGCTGGCCTTGTTGCAGCGGTGGTGGAGGCGGAGGCTATTGCCAGGAAGCTTGAGGTTGACTCGCCGAAGCAACAGAAGCTGCAGGGTGGTTGCCTACATATTCTGGGATGTAAGGCGAATGATACGAAGCAGTGTGCATGATTTGCTTCGGCTGAGCCTGTTGTGCTGCAGCTTTGGCTATCTCCTTTTGCTTCTGGATGGTAACATGGCACATCCTGGTGGTATGGCCCTTGTTTTCACCACAGAACAAGCAAAATATTCTCCTTGGTTGATCTCCAAACCTTCCGCCGAAGCCCCTAGCGCCTCTGCCTCTTGGAGCTGGCGGCCGGAAGGAGCTTTGCTGTTGCCCCGAAGCCTGTGAGGAGCACTGTGGCCTTTGCTGCTGACTTCCCTTATCATCATTTTGAGTAGAGTTGTGAATTGACCTAACATGCCTCGGATAAAATCTTCCTCCGAAGCCCCTGGTCATTTCAGAAAACCTGAAAGCCTCCTCCCTTCTTTGACGAAAATCATTGTCGGCACGAATATACTCGTCCATCTTCTGGAGCAGCTTCTCCAAAGTTTGAGGAGGCTTCCTAGCAAAGTACTGAGCTGAAGGTCCTGGCCGAAGTCCCTTGATCATGGCCTCAATGACAATTTCATTAGGCACTGTTGGTGCCTGTGCCCTCAAACGCAAGAACCTCTGGACATACGCCTGAAGGTATTCTTCGTGATCCTGGGTACACTGGAATAGAGCTTGAGCAGTGACCGGCTTCGTCTGAAACCCTTGGAAGCTGGTTAACAACATGTCCTTCAGCTTTTGCCATGAAGTGATCGTTCCTGGCCGAAGGGAGGAATACCAGGTTTGAGCAACACTCCTGACAGCCATAACAAAAGATTTTGCCATGACTGCAGTATTGCCACCATACGAAGATACTGTTGCTTCGTAGCTCATCAAAAACTGCTTCGGTTCTGAATGGCCATCGAATATGGGAAGCTGAGGCGGCTTGTAGGACGGAGGCCAAGGTGTAGCCTGCAGCTCAGCGGACAGAGGAGAAGCATCATCAAAAGCAAAATTTCCATGGTGAAAATTCTCATACCAGTCATCTTCGTTGAGGAAACCCTCCTGATGAAGGTCTTTATTCTGAGGCCTTCGGTTCTGCTCATCCTGAGTAAGATGACAAACTTCTTCAGAGGCTTCGTCTATCTGCCTTTGCAGTTCAGCTAGCCTGGCCATCTTTTCCTTCTTCCTCTGCACCTGTTGATGAAGCATCTCCATGTCTCTAATTTCTTGGTCTAGCTCATCCTCTGGCGGTGTCGGGCTAACAGCCTTCCTCTTCTGACTTCGGGCCTCCCGAAGGGAGAGAGTCTCCTGATTGGGGTCTAGCGGTTGCAGAGCTGCAGCCCCAGTTGCTGAAGCTTTCTTCGGCGCCATAACGAAGGTTTATGATCGCCGAAGGTGTCAAAACTCAAAGAGTGGAAGTGAGTTCACCGGAGGTGGGCGCCAATGTTGGGGACTTGTTCTCAAATGCTATGAATTAAGAACAAGGCAACACAAGAAATGTAAAACGTTAAAGTCCTTCGTCCTTCGAAGCATTATTTCCCTTAGGACATAATGATTTTTGGACGAAGGTTATGAAGGACATACCTTCATAAATTCAACATATAATAATGAAGAAGGAATCATATGAGACACAAAAGATAACATAAACCATTATGTATTTTTATCAACTCATTTCTGTATTATTATTATATAAAAGTGGAAATAATATCAAATTACAAATGTACCTTCGGCTTGAAAGGAGGCGAAAGTACAAGCGTGACGCAAAAGCAAATGTCAAGTCAGCGTGAGCAGTACGGGGTACTGTTCACCTATTTATAGGCACGGGACACAGCCCATATAAAATTACATCCATGTCATTTACATTTGATAGTAATTCTATAGTAATCCACCGAGGTCTGAATAGCCTTTTCATCTTTAAGTCGGTTTCCTTTTCTGCTACCACGCCGAAGCTTTCCTGCTCACATCTTCGGCGCTGTATCAACCTTCATATTATTTGGGCTTCTCCTACTGTGATATCGACTCGAGTCCGAAGATACCTGTTCATACATTATACTCCAGAAACACTGTTAAATCTTGTTTTTGAGGACCTTCGGAAGCCGAAGGCCCCCAACACACAGAATAACGGAGTTGCCGAAGCATAAGAATTTATGGCTACAAGGAGAATCTCCAAAATAACAAAAAGTCGTTCCTAAGGGAGCGCAGCGTAAGTTTTCTGCTCAAAAGTCGTTCCGAAGGGAATGTAGAGCTTACAGCGAAAAATAAACGCTGATTCCGCTGAAAGTAAAAGGCAAAGAGGCTCCTAAGGGAGGCTTACAGCGAAAAATAAACGTTGATTCCGCTGAAAGTAAAAGGCGAAGAAGCTCCTAAGGGAGGCTTACAGCGAAAAATAAACGCTGATTCCGCTGAAGTAAAAGGCGAAGAAGCTCCTAAGGGAGGCTTACAGTGAAAAATAAATGTCGATCTTCGACAAATATCATTTTGCATAACATCACATCATCACATCATTTGCATAGCATAACATCATACATCATATTGCATCAATGATGCAAGAAGGGGGTTCAATGTTGATATTTGAAGATTGTTTCGAAGAAACAGTGCCAAGGTACAAGAATAATTATCGAAGAAGCATACCTTCGTCAAACTCCGAAATGAAAAGATCTATTGGTTACTTATTTTACGACGATTGGATGTTTTTATGAAAATACGGATATTATTTACGAAGCATGAAAAGAAGGGAAGGTGTTTTTTCGCCGAAGGCTCAAAAAACGGTATGTATGTAAAGTTTCATGCATCGTAAAGAATTGAACCATAAATAGCTTATATATTACATTCAAAGTTACAAAATATTACACATGTTGTTCAACAAATATTACATTCCAAATATTTTTACAATAACATCTAATCTTCCCTTAGAACTACTTCTGCAGCTTCGTTTAGTAGTTGATCAACAACTTTATCCAGGATAGCTTCGGCCATTTTTCTAATTTCGTCGTCCCCCTTCGCGTGGGGGACCGCCGATGGCTCGACAGGCTCTGAGGGAGGAGAAAGTGCGGCTGTGTTACAAAGTGTAAACAAGTTCGAAATCAAAAAATTACAACAAAGAGCCAAAAACTACTAGTCAATACCTATTTGCCCTTCGAGATCCGCACTTTTCTCAGTGGCCTCTGCTACTTTTCTAGCGTCATGAATACCTTTCTCGCTTTTTCGTATAATTTCTTGGGCCATCTCCCGGCCACCATTGTCCCAGATGTCGGTGAAAAATTTTCCACCAACCAGACTTGCCTCGGCTGAAGGGTCTTTTATGTCTTCAGGGGACAAGTCGGCTTCGATTTGTACCAAGGATTTCACGTGATCGTAGCCTTTTTTATCCAAAACAGTGGCAATCCCCCTAGCACCTGAGAAGGCACAAATGTCTCCGCGGCTATTCAAAACTTCTTCAAAAGCTTCAGCTTCGTGGCGGATCCATCCAATTGGGCCCTCGGGGTTGCCCCTTATGAAATTTTCTTCACTTGAGAATGCGCCAACGCTGGTGAAGCTAGTTCTTATTTTCTTAACACATTCTACAGATTTTTCATAACACCTTTTCTTGGATGCACGAAGCTCTTCAACATTTTTCTCTAGATGATTTGCCCATTGTTCACTAATTTCTCGTTTGGCTTCTTCAACCGTGCATTCTTCTTTAGCTCTGGCTAGCTGTTTCCGAAGATCCTCAATTTCGCGCTTCTGAGCCTCAGCTTGAGCTTTGAAAGCAGCTTCATCTTCTTTTATTCTATTCACCAGCGAATGTAATATTTTATCTTTTTGAGACCTTCGTTCCTTAGTTCAATTACTTCGGAACGAAGGTTGCTCAAGGCTATGGTACACCCTTCGTCTTCGGCATCTTTTTGTGCCCTGAGGGCATTGCTAAGTATAAGGCCCTGTAAAAAATGTGTTAATAAGTTCAGGCAAACGAAAAATTTTGGTTTCAAGGAATAATACAAAGATCTAATTTTTTCACCTTTAAGCTATTGTACGCCAAGCTGTCGGCCAGCTTGTTTTTTGACAACACCGAGAGCCCGTCTTCTAATGTTGGGAATCCGAAGCTCTTGCTCATCTCCCGACAAACAGAAATCTCCTTGCTGTCAGGGAGACAATACAAGAAGTCTTCTTCTCCGCTGCCGTTGAATATCAACGCCCCCTTTGGATATTTCAGTTTTTGGGCATAGAACTGAGCCTCTTGCTTTTCTTTTTCAGTCAACTCTTTCCCCGAAGCATGTCGTAAAATATAATTAAAAGCTTCGGAAAATGCTTCGGGGGCGGCAGTGCCAGTTTCTTCAGCCAAAATTTGTTCTGGTGCTTCTGTTTCTTTGGTTTCCAAGGATTTCACCTTGGTGGGCTCTGAAGGCCCAGCTTCAGTCTCAGCTTGGTGCTTTGAAGCTTCGGCACCAAAGGCTTCGATTTGCACTTCGGGAGTTTCGGCAATTTTCTTTGGAGTAGTGCTTGAAGACTTTATTGTCTCCAATACATCCAGTACATTAACCATCCTTTTTCTTTTGGGGGTCATTGCTGGACCCTTTTGGCCTTTTGGTACTTCAACTTTTGTTGAAGGACTTAAAATTTCAGATGTCCTTGTTTCTTTAGCCTTTGGTTCTTCTATTTTCTCCATCTCCGGCATTATGACCGGCTCTTCAATATTCGGCAGGGGAGTCGGCTCCTTGGCTTCGGTGACCGAAGAGGTTTCACCGACAAACTCGGGCACTGTGGCCGGTTCAATATAGCATGGCCGGTGTGTAAGAACCTTCATCTTTTTCCTCTTCGGCGATGGCTCATTAAGAGCGGCTGAAGCAGCTTCCTTCACAGAAGCCGTATCTTTCCTTTTTTGACCCCATGTTGGGTAACGGTAGTCAGGATAGACGAACCCAATGGCATCAAATACTCGATTGAGCCTTTTCTTCTTCCGGCCTCCGAAGGCTGCAGACAGTGCAGTATCTTCTGCCATCGAATATGGTCCAAGCAGTTCATCGCTTGTGGCCTCAATACATTTCAGCCAGTCATCATCTGGCTCGACAAACTGATCTCCATATCTGAAGGTATATTTTAGCCTAACTAGTCAACCTTCGTCAGGTTTGCTGATGGTTTCCTTTGGCATTTCCCACTTTTCCACAAGTGGCCATACACTGAAGGCAATATGCTCCTGGATCAAATCCCTCGTCCCGATGAAAGAACAAACTACACCGAAGGCTCTCTGGCATTCTTCGGCTGCTTCGTCAATATCCACCTTCGGTTTCCGAAGGCCAAAACGCTGCCAGATGGGGCGCATGATAATATCTTTAATATCTTCTCGTATCTTCAAGTTGTTTTTCACATAGAACCATTCCTTCATCCAGTCCCCAGGCCATCTCTTCCGAAAAGTTGGCACAAGACAGCTTGACCCAGAGCGGGCACCGAAGCTGTAACAACCAAAATTGTTATGGTATTGCTCTTTACCCTAGGGTTTTGTCTCATATAATAACTCATGCATGCTATAGAAACTTTTTAATTTGGCTCCAAACCTTGGCTCTTCACGGCCCATACGAAGATTCCCATCCTCATGATTGCTTCGGGAGTAATTTGATGAAGGCAGATTTCAAATATCTTCAAAATTTCTACCACGAAACTGCTCAAAGGAAACCGGAGCCCAGCCTTAAAGAAACTTGAAAATATCACGACTTCATTCTCCCCAGGAGTCGGACAAGTTTTCTCTCCTTCGTCAGCCCTCACAATAGATAAATCCCGAAAATATCTACCCCTCATATTGACAAGATGGCTTTGTTTAATGCTTGATTTTCCAAAAACTGCATGGCTTGGTCGCCAGGGTCGATCTTCGGAATCTTCACCGCCACTTTCCACATCATAACTGTCACTATCACCAGTGTCTTCAGATAGGCCCTCTAAAATCTCCTTAGTAATCTTCTCTGTGTTTGTCTTTGCTATTGATTCAAGGAAGCCGAGATTCATCTCTTCGGAAAGGCTTAGCTTCGACTCAGCGACAGCTTTCTTGTCTTCAGACATCTTCGAAAATGCTAAGAAAGTGCTCTCAAAGACGAAGCTTAAAAATTTAAAAAGCTAGGCAAGTGTTGGTGTGCAAAGAGCTAAAAATTAGGAAGGCAAGAGCAGACGACAAGAAAGCATGCTAAATGTGCTCGCGGTGCGTTCTTATTTATACGCCCAATACGTTGCAAGTGGCAGGGTCCCACTTGTCATTGACTATTGCTATTCTAGCAAAGGGAAGGTGTTTTTTCGGACCTTCGGCTTAAGGCCTTCGTCCATATCGCAATCTGAATTTATCATTCTAACAAATTAATATTGCGAGGGGCTACTGTTGGGGGCCTTCGGCTTTCGAAGGTCCTCAAAAACATGATCTAACAATGTTTCTGGAGTATAATACATGAACAGGTATCTTCGGATTTGGATCAGAACTACAACATGAAGAGGCACAAAGAACACGAAGGTTGGCGCAGAGTCGAAGCTATGTGCAGGAGAGCTTCGGCATGACAGCAGAAAAGGGAACCGACTTAAAAAGGAAAAGGTTATTCAGACCTCGATGGATTACTATAGGGTCTTTAGCAAATGTAAAGGGCATGGGTGTAATTTTACATGGGCTGTGTCCCGTGCCTATAAATAGGTGAACAGTATCCCCGTACTGTTCACGCTGACTTGGCATTTGCTTTCGCGTCACGCTTGTACCCTTGCTTTCCTTCGAGCCGAAGGTACATTTGTAATTTGTTATTGTTAATACAGTAACGCAAATAAAAATAAGTTAATAACAATGTTTAAAGTGTTTATATTATTTTTCATATCTTGTGTATGAATCCTTCTCCATTATTTATTGTGCTTATGAAAGCTAGTCCTTCATAACCTTCGTCCGGGATTCATTATATCCGAAGGGAGATATTGCTTCGAAGGACGAAGGACTTTAACATTTAACATTTTTTATGTTGCCTTGTTCTTAACTCTTAGCATTTGAGAAAAAGTCCCCAACAGTATCCCATGCCCATAACCGACACATTAATCAATAATGCATCAGGAAATAGAATTATTAGCTTTCTTGATGGTAATGCTAGATATAATTAGATTTTCATGTCCAAAGAAGATGCGTCTAAAATGACCTTTATATGTTCAGGCTTCATTGGTTTATTTGAGTGGGTTGTCATGATATTTGGTCTGAAAAATGTCGGTTCTACTTATCAGAGGGCTATGAATTTGATCTTTCACGAGCTATTGGGAAACACTGTGGAAGTCTACATTGATGATATTGTAGTAAAATCGGCTGAGTTTAGTTCTCATTTAGCTAATTTGCGCAAAGCCTTTGATAAGATGTGTCGGTATGGTTTGAAAATGAACCCACGTAAATGTGCTTTTGGAGTGTCGGCTGGTAAGGTTTTAAGATTTGTCATCCATGAACATGGTATAGAGATAGACCCTGACCGAATCAAGTCTATTCGGAATGTTGGACCTCTGACCTGTAAGGTCGAAGTGCAGAAGTTTCTCGGCAAGGTGAATTATTTACGAAGGTTTATTTCTAACCTCGCCGGGAAGATTGATGCCTTCACCCCTATCCTTCGGCTTAGTAATGATGTCGAATTCGCTTGGGGTGCAGAGCAGCAGGAAGTATTTGATCTCATTAAAAAATACTTGTCTTTGGCTCTCGTATTAAAAGCACCACAAGCAGGAGTACCATTACGATTATACATTGCAGCTGAAGATAAGGTCATTGGGGCTGTTCTAACACAAGAAACTGAAAGAAAGGAGCATGTGGTGACATATTTATGTCGGAGGTTGGTGGATGCTGAAACAAGGTACACTTTTTTTGAGAAGTTATGCTTATGCTTGTTTTATGCATGCACCAAATGTAGATGTTATTTACTGTCTAGTCATTGCACTGTTTCTGGTCAAGCCGATGTGATCAAATACATGTTGCATAACCCAATTATGAGTGGTAGAATTGGTAAGTGGGCTTATGCACTCATAGAATATGACTTGGCCTATGAACCATTGAAATCTATGAGAGGCCAGGTTGTAGCAGATTTTATTGTAGAACATCGGATTAATGATACTCATAAACTAGATATGTCATACCTCACTATTACTCCTTGGGCTTTATATTTTGATGGATCAGTTTGCAATGAAGGGCAAGGAATTGGCATCGTACTTGTTTCACCAAGTGATGTCTCCTTCGACTTCTCTAGCCGATTGAAAACTTATTGCACTAACAATCAAGCCGAATATGAGGCCCTTTTGTTTGGCTTGGAACTTTTAAATTGTATGGGAGTAAAATATGTGAAGGCATTTGGTGATTCTCAGCTAGTCGTCCAACAGGTGTTAGAAGAATATCAATGTTTTGATGGTACTCTAAATAGTTACCTTGAAAAATATTGGGGCATAATTCATTCTTTTGACGAATTCAGTATTCGGCATATCTCTAGAGTTGAGAATCATAGAGCTAACAATTTGGCACAAGATGCATCAGGTTATCGGATAAAGCGAGGGAGATTTCACAACACTGAAAATCTGATAACCAGTGCAGTGCCAATTCCCCAGGTCGCGAATCGTCCGAGTAAAGACTCTGGACTGTCCGGGGTTACTAGGAAAGTTCTCCTAATTGATTCGGCTGATAATGAAGCTGATGCAAGTGATTGGAGGACGCCCATACACTACAAAAAAATGGTTTTGTATGACAAAAGTAAAGTGTCATGTTTAGTACAAAATTGGTCATAAAAAGCATCTTATGACAAAAATGTTGCGTCATAAGGGTCGTCATATAACGACCGTCACATTATGTACCTTGTGACGACTGTTCAGAGTACCGTCACATAATGTCATCACCTTTTGTGACGGCTGCGTTCGTCCGTCACATATTGTTGCTATATATGACGGTGTTATCTGTCACATTTTTTCCAGTCAACGCGTCACCTAATGTTGGGATCGTCACATATGGCACCCACATACAGTGACCATACAGTGACGACACACTGAGCTCTCATGATAGCTCACAGAATCATAATACACAAAAGCCATCATACACAACATTCTCATCACAAGTCATACATAATTCCAGCACACTAGTTCTTCCACAATAGAGGTTCAAACATACAAAGGTTCCACCACAAAGGTTTGAAGCATTCAAACAGATTGCACGTAGTTCTGACAAAGTTCTAACCACAAATATGTTCTAGCAAAGGCATCAAACAGATTGCAACTCTTCCTGCTTCCTAACAGCTTCCTCTCTTTCAGCTTGGAGTTTTTCCTCAAACTGATATAAGATTTCTTCAAGTGCGGCCTGTTGAGCATATAAAAAACTTGGGATATAAGATTTGCCATGAAATATTGGTACATGCCTAGACAGGTCAAGACTAATAACATGGCCTAAAGAAACCCTAGGAAGCAAAAGAAACCTATTAACTTCAGTTGTCATGCATGGAAACTACTGAGGCATACATACAAAGAGCTAACATGCTTACCAATCTTAGCCAGCTCATCGAGGAACTTGGTGACTGCAGCCGAGTTCTTCTTGATGACCTTGACTGGCTTCTTATCCTTGAACAGAGCCTGATTAATCATTCAGCAGGGGTACAATCATCAGAACCAGTCGTAGGACCGGGCCATAATATAATAAAGTTACTATACTTAAGTCGTGTGATATGTTGGTCTTCAGCCAATTGCGAAACTAACCTCCATAGATTATTCGAGTGCTAGAAGCAACATCGTGTGATATGTTGGTCTTCAGCCAATTGCGTACAGCAGCATGAACTTCTTAAGATGAAGAAGTTTCACCTGCAAAAGCCTTCTTCTGCCTAAAACATACATCAAAAGTTTTGCCTGCTTCCCTCTCTTCCAGCAGCTCTCCTATGCAGGCAATAACCTTAACATTTTGGCTCAATGCATATGCAGCCTTCTTTCCAATAAACTGCATTTGAACAACTTGTTATATTGTAATCAGAAACTGTGTTTCTCCAAGTTTCAAACCAGTAGCACATGCGCATAAAATAATCACCTCATCATTTTCACCAATAATATGTTACGCTCAGAGTGTCCAAGAATAACCCATTGACAGCCGATGTCCACCAGTTGTTCTGCATTGTAATTTTAAGGGAAAGATAAAACTCTATTAGCAAAACCAGAAGGGAAAGATATAACCGCTTTATAGATAGTTGCAGTCACTATGTATATAGTTAGCAAAGAAAAGGGTGCTCAGTGTCCAGTGTACCCAACCTAATCTCTCCAGTGTAGGCTCCTCCTTTTCCAATCCACACATTCTGAGCAGAAACCTCAATGCGACCAGTTTATAGATAATTCCCTCTATTGTTATGTTTCAAACCCAAAATATTAAGTCCAGATTATAATTTGGATCCCATCAATAGAATCCCATCTAAACTGCCATAGAACAAATTGCTCCTATAACTGCACTTGCCGAACCTAAGATAGACATTTTGTATTCAACAGAACAGCCTGCTAGAAACATGGAAGAAGCGGGTCGCGGGCGTTTGGGCGTAGACCGGGCGGGGCGGAGGCATCAATGGGCGGGCCGGCGGGGGCGCCGGCGGGGTAGGGCGGTGAGGGGCGCTGCGGGCGGGGACGAGGGCGGGCGCTCCATCGGGCGCGGCGGCCGGGGTAGGCGAGGTCGGGGGTGGGAGCTCTGGCGGGCGCGACGGGCGGGGCCAGGGGCGCGCTCTCCGGCGGGCGCGACGGGCGGGGTCGGGGGCGAGCACTCCGGCGGGGAAGTGCTAGGGAGAGGGGCTCGCGCGTATGGACTCGACGGCGGACGGTGGCCAGGGACGAAGTGGCGCGCGGACGGGCGAGCAGCAAGGCGACGGCGCGGCTGGAAGAAGCTCGGCGAGCAGGAATCGGGCGCGCCGCGGAATGAAGAACTAGAAGCTTGGGCGCCGGCAGAGGAAGCTGGGAGCGGAATGAAGCTCCACAAGCAGGGATCTGAGCAGAAGAGGGAGAGAAGCAGGGAGGCGGGCGCTGCCATGGCTGGGAAGCTTGACCAGGGAACTCTACGAGAGAGAGATGGAGATGGGCTGGGCACCGAGCGCTGCAGGAAGGAGATAAGCTCCGTGAGAAAAAATCTCAAGGACTACGTGCGTGTACAAGGGAAGAAGAAGCAGCTGGGCTGCGCGCGGTTCTTATCCAGGGCGTGGGAGGAGGCTAAAAATCTGCTGGGGACGGCAGCGCGAGTCCGGCAAGCGCTGGACGGACGTATGAGGAGCTGGACGACGATGCCCACGACGATGAGGAGGAGGACGCCTGCAGCCGGCGCCGAGGTTACTTGGCTCTCGGCGGCGAGCCGCAGGAGGGCGGCAATTCCTTGCTGGCGGCGGCTAGGGTTTGCGGGGGTTTTGGGGAGGGCGCGTGGTGGTGGGGGAGGGCGCGTGGTGGTGGGGGCGGACGCGGAGGTGAGCAACCGAGAGGATAAGGTAGAAGGGGAATTTTGGTCATCTTGGGCGGGAGATGGGAAAGTGAATGCGGTCAACAGAAAGGGGTACGGTCCTTTTTTGGAAAAAAATATAAAGTGACGCCGCCAAATCATCACATAAAGGCACATCTAAGCGTCATAAAAGTAAAACCGTCTACCGGCTTCTGGCGCCTGACAATATATGACGATTCTTCGTACCCTTATGTGACAACAAAAACACTATCGTCATAAAATCTTCATGGCTTCATGAAATTAAGACGACTCAAAAAATTTCATCATATTATGTGACATTATATGACGATAACCGACCTTGTCATTAGGTATTTTGTCATAAAAGGACAAATTTCTTGTAGTGATAACTAATTATTTACGAAATCCCAATATCATGACAGATAAGAACATTCGACGTACAACTTTCAAGTATGTTTTGATGAGTGATGAACTGTACCGTCGAACAGTAAACGACGTCCCACTTAAGTGATTGGGCTCAGATGATGCTATATTAGCCATGACCGAAGTACATGAAAGAATTTGTGGTACCCATCAATCAACTCCAAAGATGAAGTGGTTGTTGCGAAGGTCTGGTTTTTATTGGCCTAACATGATAGCTGATTGTTTCAAGTACTACAAAGGATGCCAAGTGTGTCAAAAATTCGGCGACCTACAGTTGGTCCCTGCAGCCGAATTACATCCTATCATCAAACCTTGGCCTTTTAGAGGATGGAGATTAGACTTTATAGGAGAAATTCATCCTTCATCATCTAAGGGGCATCAGTTCATGTTAGTTGTCACTGACTACTTTACCAAATGGACTGAAGTCGTTGCTCTGAAGAACATGACACACAAGGAGGCAATTGAGTTAATAACTGAGCATATTATTCATAGATTCGACATTCCCCAGACCTTGACTACAGACCAAGGAACTTCTTTTATGTCAAAGGAGGTACGTGAATTTGCTGAATTATTTAGAATTAAGTTGCTTAATTCATCTCCATATTATGATCAGGCCAATGGACAGGCCTAGTCTAGTAATAGGACATTGATTAACTTGATAAAAAAGAAGATATTCGGTAATCCTAAGCATTGGCATAAGATTTTGTCCGAAGCTTTATGGGTTCACAGAATATCTAAACATAGTGCTACTAAAGTATCTCCTTTTGAGCTTGTCTATAGGAAGAAAGCAGTGTTGCCTGTGAAAATAAGTTTGAATGCTGTCAGGTTCGCGAGAAAAAATGATCTAACTGTCATTGATTATTATAATTCAATGATGGATAATATTGATGAGGTGACCGACAAGAGGGTGATAGCTTTGGGAGCAATAGAAAAGGACAAGATCATGGTAGCCAGGGCCTACAACAAGAAGGTCAAAACAAAGTCATTTTAAGTAGGGGACCTGATGTGGAAGACCATCCTGCCTCTAAGGAATAAAGACCGGAAGTTTGGGAAATGGTCGCCAAGCTGGGAGGATCATTATAAAGTAAAACAGGTAATGTCTGGTAACGCCACTACAAATATTACAAGGCAAGGATTTATCCAAGGCTTTGAATGGGCGTTTCCTCAAACAGTATCATCCTAGTATGTGGCAAGATGCCTAAAAGAATCGATGTAATCACATCGAGTTAGTTGCTCTTGATTTGCTCAGCTCCACCAAAAGGCAGGGGGCATATGTTGAGCACTAAATTGAGCGGCGGACGGTCTGGCCCTAAGGCCGGATGGTCCGCGGTCCGGACGGTACGTGCCTGTGTGCCGGACGGTCCGCGCGTACGCAGAGCAGATTAGGGTTCCGAGTTTTGTGCTACGGTTGTTAGCTAGATTCACGGAATTAGCTCGGAAATTAGTTTGTAAAGGGTTCAGCCCCCTTCTCTATAAATAGAGAGGTATACGGCCGATTTGTAATGATGAATCGAATCAATAATACTTCTATATCGCATTTATTTCCTGTACAATTAGGAGTAGTTCTAGTCTAGTTCTAGTTTAGCCTCTCAATCCCCAAATTCTCCGCTTCTCTTCGACTCTACGTCGATTAGATGAGTCTAGGTCGGTCTGTCCGAGCCTAAACAACTCCTAAGATCTCTCCTCCCCGACGGGGTCCCTTCCGGGAGCGAGATCCAGGCGCCGCCGTCGACCTTCGTCGCCCCTGCGCACGCGTGGACCGTCCGGCCGTCAGGCAGGAAACCCTAGCCTCGCGTCAGGCCAAAGAATGTCCGACCCCTAGCCGCGGACCGTCCGCCAATGCGCAGAAAGCACCGCCGCTAGTTCGTGTTGAGTGATTGGCGCTCCAAAAGGGTGTCAACAATAAGGATCGGAGATGGCAGAGGAATTAAATATTTGTCTTTTGAATTTTGATTAGCAATAGATTTAATCCCTACAATGCACTTCTAATCTAAACAAGTTCTAAAAGAAAAAATATGCGACGGAAAAAGGGTGGAAAAAAAGCTTTCCCATGAACGTTCTGGCGATGGGGATGTGATTTTTTTTTCGCGATGGAACGAGGATCGGAGGATGGGAAGCCAATTCCAATCCCATCTCCGGAAATCCCGATAACCACGAAGCTTTGGTGGCCTATGGAAACCCTCTATAGCCAACTCCACGGACCATATGCACGCGGTACGCTCTACGTCACCTGATCATCATAAGTGGTGGATGCAACATGACGGAAATAAATTAAGCATAAATAGGTCAAAAAAAGAAATCCTTTTGACTTGATCCGTTATTAATCAATTTTAAAATGCACACATTTCTGAATCGCTAAGAAATTGAACCAAATCTTCCGTTGCCTTGTTTCTCGCCTCTCTACAACAAGAAATGCTAAAACATCCGGTACACTATATTTAGGTTGTGTTTGGTTACAATAATAGGACCGGACGAAATGAAACGAACCCTCAAATAAGGTTGTTTGGTTTAGGATTAATGATTAGGACAGGACTATCCGAGTGTTGTCCCCAGTTTTCACTCAAAATTGGAGAGACGATAGTTGTCCCGCAACCAAATGCACCTCAAGCGGCCGCTAAATCTGGTGTTCATCTATTCATCCACTATATGTTGGAATTAGGCCTACTAGTGTATGATCCAATTCAATAAGAAAGACAAGGTGATGTGTAGAGATGGCATTAGGCTTTAGTCCCATATTACTTATCTAGGTAGTAGAGAATCAACTTATGTCGGCGTTTCGGGACAGGGGGGTCCCTAAGCCGACGAGTGAGTGTGCTGCGTGCCCCAGCCCAGATGGGTCGAGCGCGTGGGCGAGCGCGAAGGGGGGAGAGGCGAGGTGGCCGGAGTCGAGCGTGAGAGAGGTGGAAGTCCCGCGGCCTTCGTGTTCGTCCCGCGCCCAGGTCAGGTGCGCTTGCAGTAGGGGGGTTACAAGCGTCCACGCGGGTGAGGGAAGCGAGCGGCCCCAAGAGAGCGCCTGTCCCGTCCTCGGTCCCGCGCGGCCAACCCTCTCTAAGAAGGTCCTGGTCCTCCCTTTTATAGTCGTAAGGAGAGGATCCAGGTGTACAATGGGGGGTGTAGCAGAGTGCTACGTGTCTAGCGGAGAGAGAGCTAGCGCCCTAGGTACATGCCAATGTGGCAGCCGGAGAGATCTTGGCACCTTGCTGGCGTGATGTCGTGGCTGTCGGAGGTGCGTCGGAGCCTGGCGGAGGGACAGCTGTTGGAGCGGTCGAGTCCCTGCTGACGTCGTCCTGCTTCCGTAAGAGAGCTGGGGGCCACAGTCATCATAGAGTTTGTGGAGCGCCATCATTGCCCATCCGGCGGAGCTGGCCGGATGGGACGCCGGTCTTGTTCTCCGTGACCCGAGTCGATTCGGGGTAGGATGATGATGGCGCTTCCTGTTGACGTGGCGGGTCTGTGCCCTAGGCAGGGTGACGTGGGGGCTCCTCCGAAGCCGAGTCTGTCTTCTGTTGCCGAGGCCGAGCCCGAGCCACGGGGTCGGGCGAGGCGGAAGTCGTTCGGCCGAGGCCAGGGCGGAGTCCGAGCCCTGGGGTCGGGCGAGGCGGAGTTTCGTCGTCTTCCGGGTGTTAGCCCGAGTCCGAGCCCTGGGGTCGGGCGGAGCGGAGTTCGCCGTCTTCCGGGTCTTAGCCCGAGTCCGAGCCCTGGGGTCGGGCGGAGCGGAGTTCGCCGTCTTCCGGGTCTTAGCCCGAGTCCGAGCCCTGGGGTCGGGCGGAGCGGAGTTCGCCGTCTTCCGGGTCTTAGCCCGAGTCCGAGCCCTGGGGTCGGGCGGAGCGGAGTTCGCCGTCTTCCGGGTCTTAGCCCGAGTCCGAGCCCTGGGGTCGGGCGGAGCGGAGTTCGCCGTCTTCCGGGTCTTAGCCCGAGTCCGAGCCCTGGGGTCGGGCGGAGCGGAGTTCGCCGTGGCGCCTTTGGCAAGGCCTGACTGCCTGTTAGACTCACTCCGTCGAGTGGCACCGCAGTCGGAGTGGCGCAGGCGGCGCTGTCCTTCTGTCAGACTGGCCAGTGGAGCGGTGGAGTGACAGCGGTCACTTCGGCTCTGCCGGGGGCGCGTGTCAGGATAAAGGTGTCAGGCCACCTTTGCGTTAAATGCTCCTGCAATTTGGTCAGTCGGTGTGGCGATTTAGTCAAGGTTGCTTCTGAGCGAAGCCAAGGCCTTGGGCGAGCCGGTGATGTGTCCGCCGTAAAAAGGGGGGCCTCGGGCGAGACGGAAGTCTCTCGAGGTCGGCTGCCCTTGGCCGAGGCTAGGCTCGGGTGAAGCGTGATCGAGTCACTCGTGTGGACTGATCCCTGACTTAATCGTCCCCATCAGGCCTTTGCAGCTTTATGCTGATGGGGGTTACTAGCTGAGAATTAGGCGTCTTGAGGGTACCCCTAATTATGGTCCCCGACAGTAGCCCCCGAGCCTCGAAGGGAGTGTTAGCACTCGCTTGGAGGCTTTCGTCGCACTTTTTTGCAAGGGGACCAGCCTTTCTCGGTTGCATTTTGTTCCGGTGGGTGCGCGCGAGCGCACCCGCCGGGTGTAGCCCCCAAGGCCTCGGAGGAGTGGTTACACTCCTTCGAGGTCTTAATACCTCGCGTAACGCTTCGGCTGGTCTGGTCGTTCCCTCATGCGAACTGGCCGTAGCCCGGGTGCACGGTCGGGGCCCAAGCTCTCGGGCTGGTATGTTGACGCTGTCAACGGTTTGGCCGGAGCCGGTTTTTGCGAGAGCAGCCCCCGAGCCTCTGCACAGGGCGAGAGGACGATCAGGGACAGACTCGACTTTTTACATACGCCCCTACGTCGCCTTTCCGCAAGGAGGAGGGGGGGAGTGCGCCATGTTACCCTCGATGGGCACCGAACATGGTGTCTCCGGTGAGCTGCAAGCGGGTAATCCGAGTGGACGTCCGTGCCCCGTTCGTTGGGGGTCGGCTAGGGGCCCAGAGGCACGCCCAAAAGTACCTGCGGGTGATTTGCCGGACCCGGTCCCCTGGCGACGGGGTCCGAGGGCTCGATGCCTCCCTCCGATGGGATTCCGTTACAAGATCGTTCCCGCTGGTCTCGGAAATGTCCTAGGGTACCTCGGGAGCGCAACCCGAGCCTCGGTTATGTATCGAACGTACCCCTGGTCATCCCTCGCTCGGTGTCTGAGGCGACTGTGAACCCTTCGGGGGCCAGCCTTCGAACCCCTGATCAGTAATGGGCGCGGAGCCCGAGTAGCCTGAGGCGGCCATGGAACCCTTCGGGGGGCTGGCCTTCGAACCCCTGACCAGTAGTGGGTGTCGGGCCCACGCGATCTGAGGCGACTGTTGAACCCTTCGGAGGGCTAGTCTTCGAACCCCTGATCAGTAGGGGGGGCTCGGAGCCCGGTTCCTTCGCGGAGAAGGATCCTTTTCGAGGTATCCCCCTTTCCCGGTCCCTGTTGCAAGAGATAGAGAAAGAGGAAAAAGGAAAAGGATACGAAATCGAACGACGTGGCGTACCTCTTTCTGACGCGGTTATTACGGCGAAGGTGAAGCGTCGCGCGCTCCTCCTGCCAGAGGCGCCGCGTGTCCCGCCGCGGAGTTAATGCGACGGGGCGAGTGGTTGGCGGGACGGCCGTTGCGCGTGCGCGATCCGTTCGAGGAACGGGTCACGAGTGCACCGTCTTCGCGTCGTGAGAGGAGGCTCTCTTGCTGTCCCAGGATGGGACGTGAGCCTGGCTGACGACGTGACTGCTGCGCCCGCCCGCCTGCCACCGCCATTACTGCCGGCCCACCTTCGGTCGCTTTGACCGACGCGCCAGGCTGGCGCTGCTGGGTCGCCTCAAGTCGCGGCATAGGCTCCGCAACCGAAGAGGCGTCACGGTGGCACAAGTGGCGGTGCGGTTGCTTGCATGCAGCAACTGGCGCGCCGGTTGCTTGACGCGTGGGCCTGGGCTTCCAAGCTGGCGTGTCAGAAGTCGGAGAAGCGCGTCCACCTGGCGCGGTTGCATGCCGCCTGCATGGCTGCCCGCCCCTTCCGCCCGTTGGTCTGGACCAAAGTGGGGGGTTGCTTGTAACCGCTGGACGGTCGTGCGCACCACGCGCGGCGGTTTGGCTTCTTCTGCCCTGAGCTGGTTTGCATGACATGCGGGACCCAGCCCCCGAGTCGCAGGGGAGGGCCTTGGAGCGTGTTGGAGAAGACTCAGCCCGCGGCGCCTGGGGGCGCACGTAGGGAGAGTTGCCTTTAAAAGGAGGGAGACTCCTTTCGGAAGGCAACCATGTCTTCTTCCTCCCTTATGCGTCGTGTCTTTCCATCTTCCAAGCCCCCGGATGGGGGGTATCCGCCGCCTTTCCGCCTCCTCGTTGGAGGAACGCAACTCCATGGGAGTTGGTACCTCTCAGCCATCGTTCGGCTTCAAGGATTTTCATCAGCCGGCCCGGCCGCACCCCCACGCCGGCGATCACCCAGGATGGTGACCGCCGGTTTCTGGGTGGGGAAGAGCAAGCCGGGCTGCGATCTTGGTCCCACCCTCAGCTTCAAGGATGTTCATCATCCCCGCTGGGGTGGGAGCCACGCTGAGCCGGCGCTCTACCTTCCGCGCGGGTCCGCGGGTCGCCCTTTCCCGCGGCGTTTGGGGGTGGAGGCGCTCGCTGGCCCTGCGGACGGCGCGGACTTAGACAACGTGGGGCTGATCGACGGCGGGCGTCGTCACCTCCAGCGTGTCGGAGTCGTCGGCCGGGCTTCCGGCGGCCCCTCCTGCCGGGGGGTGACCGCCGCATTGTGTGCACGGGAGGATGTAACACCCGGATTTTAGGGGTCCAAAACCCGGGCGCTAACATAAACACCAGGTATGCTGGGACCAAGTCTCACACATATGATGTAAAGTGGCACAGGATCGAATGTCACATCTTTATATATAACAGGAGTTCTATACAAAATAAATAATTACATTATAAGGAGACAACGGTCCAGCAACCCAAAGTTGACTGGGAGGCGACGACCTAGACCACTCACGAACTCATCGCAGCATCTTCCATGAGCATCATCCTGCAGTACCTGGTCTTGACCTGTGGTGTATGTGAGACAGCAAGAGTGAGCTCACATACGTTCATCGCTCAACAAGTTGTGGGGAATAATGTGCATGAACTCGCCAAAGGTGGGAGCTCACGTGAAGTGTAAGGCTTACCAAAGAAGATGGTTAGAGCTGAGCATTGCTTTTAAAGTTGGTCAAAATTTTATTAGCAGTTACTAAGTATAAGTAAATACCAACCCAATTAAATAGTAGAACAAAAAGTAACAACTTCACCTGCGATGCAATGCATATGACAAATTGAGTTTAAGTTCCATAATTTAATCATGTGAGGGTCCGAGCTGCTCATGACCGTGAGCACGGCTAGTATACCAGTTTTACACTCTGCAGAGGTTGCGCATCTTTACCCACAAGTCGTGTATCCCATGTCGCCAGGGTTTGCAAGGCCCTTAGACACTTCCGAGGTGAATGGCTAGGGATCCACTACGAGGCCTTTACAAAGTTCCACTAGCTTCCGAAAACCCGCTACAGTTTATAGGAAGTTCCAATGCAGGAATCCCTTGCAGGACCGCCATCGCAGCAAAATCCTCCCGAGGGCCTCCCTACACTGACCACTCCCCTACTGCCCTTGCCCCTTTCGGGTAAGGTAGTCTTCCACTAGCTTTCCTAATTAATCAGCCAAGGGCGTCCCATTAAACCCTTGTGGTAGCACTGTTTTCCCGGGTGGTCGCTCCATGTTCCAATTAACATAATGATCTCATCATGAACAATAAATAACAACTGATAACCAAAGTATAATCATGAATAATGTAATCTTCATACCCAAAACCATATATAGCACTAGCAAGTACTACCCAGAAAGTTCAGTGGTAAGCAAGGTATAAAGATAGACAAACTAGGGTAACCTATTGGGTCCCATCAAAATTAACCGATGCAGATCATTATGATTAATTAGAACATGAGTGGGTAAAAAGAAGTGATCAAGGGCACAACTTGCCTGGGACTTGAGATTCCAGGTACCAGGATGATCTTCAGGTGGCTCGTGACCTCAATGCTAGTCGTAGCAATACAAACAAGCAGTGTATAGGCAAAATTAACATCACACCAAACATAAGTACAAACTAAATAATAATAATCTTCGCGTTGCTACGAGATCGTAGGAACAAGAATTATTAATTTTGGAGTTATAGGTTTTAAGTTATGAATTTCCAAAGATTCTATGTGCTTATTACAAGATTAATTAAGATAACAATTTTAATGTGACTTTTATGTAAAACCAGTGGCACTGAATGATAAACAATAATATTATAAAATTATAGGAACTGGAATGGGCAAGTTTGGACTTCATATGAATTTTCTATGGATTATACAAGTTCTAGGGTTTATTTTTATATTAAAAATCGAATTCCCAATTCATTTTATCAATTTTAACTCTGTATTGGACTGGGCCTCAAATAAGCCGAAGCGCAGGGGCTATTTCAGAAGAATCCCTAAGACTCAGAATTCTATACCGCGGACTGCGGGTTGATATCTACATACTTCGGGGGCTCTTTTGCAATTATGGCTCGGCGAAAGGGTATCGGTTAATTCCAGCCGTCCGATCCCAATTCAGGGGCCCAGATTAGACCGTATCTCAGCTGAAACGGTACACGAGGACGGCCCTCGGATCACGATCTGACGACTCAGGTTTAATAAATCTTGGTCCACCCACCGCCATCCGATCTTGATCCGATGGCCCGGATCAAACGCACCGAAGCGGTACGCGTCCCCTAATCTGAGCCGTCCGAAGGGAATCCAACGGCGGCCGGTCCATCTTCATCAACTCGATCCCAGGAACGACAGCGCCGCCCGCGTTCGCGGCGGACCATCGCCGGAGAGCGCTTGACTTCCGCCCCTGGTGTAGGATTCCTCGCCGCGCTGGTTGCTACGCTATGAGATGCAGGTGGCGAACCAAGTCCGGGGATACATACCGGGGATTAGGTCTCCAGGAGGCTCACCCACGGCGCACGGCGGAAGTCACGACGACGGTGAGCAATTCCGGTCGATTGAACGGGTCACCGAGCGCAATACTTCACGCGGACGATCCCCACGCACCGACGAACACACCCGACACCACCCTGGCCACCCACCGGCGATACAGGGCCGGGTCGACGGCGGCGGCGGCGGCTTCCAAAACTAGAGGGCGAGCACGCGAGTCGATGAAGGATGGCTCAAGTCGATGGGTCGAGGCGGCTACGGGACACCCATATTTATACACGGGTGCAGGTAGAGTCCGAGCTCGGAGCGAAGTATGGCGTTGCGAGCTTCACGGCGCGGTCGTTGCGACAAACACGGCGGTCATCGCGTGGAGTTCTGTTGAGGAGGATAGAGCTGACGCGTGGGGGCCACCGGTCAGCGTCTGAAGTCGGGGTGTGCATTACGCGAAACCCAGCGGCTGGTACGCGGGCCCAAGCCGTCATCTTCACAGCGCCGTGCTACGTGCGGGTTGGAGAGCGCCGACAGGCGGGTCCCACAAGTCAGTGAGTGGGCGGAGCGCGCGCGTGGAGGAGTGAATGGGCCACGCGGGGTTAAATGGCTGCTGGGCCGAATTTAAGGCTGGCGGCCCAGTTAGGTATAGTGTCCCTTCTCCTTTTTCTTTTATTTTTCTTTTATTCTCTCCTTTCTCCATTCTTTCACAAATTCAAATTTAAAATACCAATTCAATTCAAACTTGTAACTGGTTCATTTTGGTGCAATTAAAAGTATTTGGTTTGAGAATATTTATTCAAATATATTACTCATGTTTTCATATTACTTCTCTTTTCTTCCCTTCCCATTTATTTTCTATTTTCTATTCCAAATTCAAATTTATACTTCTATTTTAGTTTTCAGATTTTTCAAATGTATCAATTGAAACCCAAAGGTGAATATAAACCATACTACTTTAATATTACTAATTTAAGCTTTATTCTCCTTGTTATTTATTTCATGGGATGTATAAATGGTTTCCTTTAAAAGAAAAATCCTTTCCTCATCATTTTCTTATTTCCTAATTTCCAAAGCATTATGATACTTTGTTTATATATTTTTTTCTACTAATTTTGGGTCTTACAGAGGACCACCCACTATTCCGTGTGCCGTTAGGGCGGCGTTCGTGTTCTGGGGTGGTCCTGCTTTTGCACTGGGACGGCGCCCTTGCGCAGAGGCCGGCGCCCCACTCGTCTGGGAGGATTTGAGTGGGGATCTGCCGGGGGGCTGGTGTCCCCTGCCATCGGCGCCGAGGCGGAGGCGGCTCGAGAAGTCCTCGTCACCGACGGGATCACCGCCACCACCCGCACCCCGGGCCACCGCGCCGGCGTGCTTGTCCTCGCCCCTCGAGCGTCGGCGGGGGCGAGGGCAAGATCGCAGCAGCGCCGGCCCACTGTCGCCGTAGTCAGGATGGGCGGCGGCGAGCCGGCCGTCGGTTTTCTGTTGCTCCGCAGGCCTTCCCCATGGAGTGGGGTCGTTCGTACCTGCGGAGGGGGGAACCAGAGTTCCGTTCGTAATGGCATTTCGAATGCCAGTGTTTTTTGTTCATTGTGGCTGTCGGGGCCTGAACATGTATGTAATTTCGGCACGGAGCCGTGTTTTTTCCTCATTTTCGAGCACTAAGTCTCGCCTGTTGATTATCTGAACCGCTTTACTAAGCATGAGTCGCCCCGTGTCAAGGTGACGGGTGAGATATCCGTATCCCGGAGGCGTAGGAATCCCTCGGCCCGTTCGGCCTTGTTGTCTGGGGTTCCTCTAGCTTAGTTAAAAAGACCCCTTGGCCGCCCTTCGATGGATCGAGGCCAGGGGTAGCGATATCAGTATGAACAGAGGCGGAGTTGGCTCGAGAATGGGAACCTGGTTGGCCGGAGCCTAGTTGTGTTGTCCGTCAGTGGAGCCGACGCCAAAGTCGATCACCCGAGGCCTCGGGTCGGGCTGGCGCCCTTGGAAGCCGGTTGACCGAGGCCCCAGGGGTAATCGGCCGAGCCGCCTGCTCGGGCCGGATTCCCGGAGGAGTCCCTGGACCGCGTCGCCGTCCGAGGCCGGGTCGGATTTTGCTGAAGACGTCGTCGATGCTGAGGGTGCTACGGCTCCCTTCAGCGTGAAGACCCGAGCCTGCAGGATCAGATCATCTTGTAGCGTGTGCTTTCTGCGGCCGCCGAGGCCAGAAAAACACACCCTCGCCGCGCTTGCGAAGCTGCGTCTTTTTTCCTCTTGTTTCGAGCATCTGGACTCTGTCGGTAACAGGGATGTTTGTGTGAGCGAGAGTTGCTTCTCGCGGAAGGGACGAGTGAGGTATCCGTATCCCAGAGGCGTGGGAATCCCTCGGCTCGGTCGGCCTTGCCGCTTACGCGTACTTTCACCCGTCCATGAGGCCCTGTCCCCGACTTAGTCGAGAAAGCTTGAAGGACTGCTTCGGCAGGAGAGCTTCCGAACGTGAAGACTTGTTCGGTCCACGGAGTCGCTTTATCCGAGCGCAAGTTACTTATCGCAGAAGGTGATGAGTGAGGTATCCGTATCCCGGAGGCGTAGGAGTCCCTCGGCTCGGTCAGCCTTGGCTGCTTACGTGTACTCCGTCGTTTCCAGGATCCGCTTTCCGAAGTAGTCAAGAAGCACGAAAGAAATCCTGCTAAAAAGAGATCCTTTTTCGAGGAAAAATTCGACGCAGAGGGGGTCTCCCCCCTTTTAGCCCCCGAGGGAGGGTCGGGCTTTGCCGAGGCTTGGCCGACCCTTCCTTGACGACTAAACTTTGCGTAGGTGCGAGGTATATGAACAACTTGAAAACATCTTAAGGGTAGAAGCGACGTAGCTGTTTGATGTTCCAAGCATTGCCGTAGATCTCGCCTTGATTGTTGGCCAGCTTGTATGTTCCGGGCTTCAGAACTTTGGCGATGACGAATGGCCCTTCCCAGGGGGGCGTGAGCTTGTGCCTCCCTCGGGCGTCTTGCCGCAGCCGAAGCACCAGATCGCCCACTTGGAGTTCTCGGGACCGGACCCCTCGGGCGTGGTAGCGTCGCAGGGACTGCTGGTACCGCGCCGAGTGTAGTAAGGCCCTGTCCCGAGCTTCCTCCAGCTGGTCCAGCGATTCCTCTCGGCTAGCTTGGTTGCTTTGATCGGTGTAGGCCCTCATCCTCGGGGAGCCGTATTCCAGGTCAGTGGGCAAGATGGCTTCAGCCCCGTAGACCAGGAAAAACGGCGTGAAACCCGTGGCACGACTCGGCGTCGTCCTTAGGCTCCAGACCACCGAGGGGAGTTCCTTCATCCATCGCTTGCCGAATTTGTTGAGGTCGTTGTAGATCCGAGGCTTGAGCCCTTGTAGAATCATGCCGTTGGCACGCTCTACTTGCCCATTCGTCATGGGGTGAGCCACGGCGGCCCATTCCACCCGGATATGGTGATCCTCGCAAAAATCCAAGAATTTTTTGCCGGTGAACTGGGTGCCGTTGTCGGTGATGATGGAGTTCGGGACCCCGAAGCGATGGATGATGTTGGTGAAGAACGCCACCGCCTGCTCGGACCTGATGCTGTTCAGAGGTCGGACCTCGATCCACTTGGAGAATTTGTCGATGGCGACCAGCAGGTGCGTGTAGCCCCCAGGCGCCTTCTGCAAGGGACCGACGAGGTCCAGACCCCATACAGCGAAGGGCCAGGTGATGGGTATCGTCTGCAGAGCCTGAGCGGGCAGGTGAGTCTGCTTCGCATAGAATTGGCACCCTTCGCAGGTGCGGACAATTCTAGTGGCGTCAGCCACCGCCGTTGGCCAGTAGAAGCCTTGTCGGAAAGCATTCCCGACAAGGGCTCGGGGCGCTGCGTGGTGGCCGCAAGCCCCCGAGTGTATTTCTTGCAGCAGTTCCCGACCTTCGGCGATGGAGATGCATCGCTGGAGGATGCCCGAGGGGCTGCGATGGTAGAGCTCCTCTTCGTCGCCCAGCAAGACGAATGACTTGGCGCGTCGCGCTACCCGCCGAGCCTCGACTTGGTCGAGGGGTAGCTCTCCTCGATGGAGATATTGCAGGTACGGGGCCTGCCAATCTTGATCTGGCGTGGCCCCGCTCTGCTCTTCCTCGATGTCCAGTGCCTCGCCCTCGGGGGCCGAGGGTTCCTCGGGCTGTGCCGAGGGTACCTCGGGCTCGGGCGCGTCGTCGAGCTTGACGGAGGGTTGATGCAGATCCCGGGAGAAGACGTCCGGGGGGACCGTCGTTCGCCCCGAGGCTATTTTAGCCAGCTCGTCTGCAGTTCCGTTGTAGCGCCGAGCGATGTGGTTGAGCTCGAGCCCGAAGAACTTGTCTTCCAGGCGCCGAACCTCGTCGCAGTAGGCCTCCATCTTCGGGTCGCGGCAGTGGGAGTTCTTCATGACTTGGTCGATGACGAGCTGCGAATCACCGCGAGCGTCGAGGCGTCTGACCCCTAGCTCGATGGCGATCCGCAATCCGTTGACCAGAGCTTCGTACTCGGCCACATTGTTGGACGCCGGGAAGTGGAGGCGCAGCACGTAGCGCAGGTGCTTCCCGAGGGGTGAGATGAAGAGCAGGCCCGCGCCGGCTCCCGTCTTCATCAGCGACTCGTCGAAAAACATGGTCCAGAGCTCCGGTTGGATCGAAGCCGTTGGCAGCTGGGTGTCGACCCATTCGGCCACGAAATCCGCCAACACCTGGGACTTGATGGCCTTCTGAGGGGCGAACGAGATCGTTTCGCCCATGATTTCCACCGCCCACTTTGCGATCCTGCCCGAGGCCTCTCGGCACTGGATGATCTCCCCCAGGGGGAAGGATGACACCACAGTTACCGGACGAGACTCGAAGTAGTGTCGCAGCTTCCGCCTTGTCAGGATCACAGCATACAGCAGCTTTTGAACTTGTGGGTAGCGGATCTTGGTCTCGGACAGCACTTCGCTGACGAAGTAGACCGGCCTCTGAACGGGCAATGTATGCCCTTCCTCTTGCCTCTCGACCACAATCGCGGCGCTAACCACCTGAGTGGTCGCGGCGACGTAGACCAAGAGGGCTTCCCCATCCGCCGGGGGCACCAAGACATGCGCCTTTGTAAGGAGCGCCTTCAGGTTGCCGAGGGCTTCCTCGGCCTCAGGGGTCCAAGCGAAACACTCGGCCTTCCTTAAGAGGCGGTACAGAGGCAGACCTCTTTCGCCGAGGCGTGAGATGAAGCGGCTCAGGGCCGCGAGGCATCCCATGACCCTCTATACACCTTTTAAGTCCTTGATGGGCCCCATGCTGGTGATGGCCGCGATCTTCTCCGGGTTGGCTTTGATGCCTCACTCGGAGACGATGAACCCTAGGAGCATGCCTCGGGGCACCCCGAAGACACACTTCTCAGGATTGAGCTTGACTCCTTTCGCCTTGAGGCACCGGAATGTCACTTCAAGGTCGGAGAGGAGGTCGGGAGCCTTTCTTGTCTTGACTATGATGTCATCGACGTAGGCCTCGACTGTGCGACCGATGTGTTCGCCGAACACATGGTTCATGCACCGCTGGTACGTCGCGCCCGCATTCCTCAAACCGAACGGCATGGTGACGTAGCAGTACATGCCGAACGGCGTGATGAAAGAAGTCGCGAGCTGGTCGGACTCTTTCATCCGGATCTGGTGATACCCTGAGTAGGCATCGAGGAAGGACAGGGTTTCGCACCTAGCGGTGGAATCCACGATTTGGTCGATGCGAGGTAGAGGGTAGGGAACCTTCGGACATGCTTTGTTGAGACCAGTGTAGTCTACACACATCCGCCATTTCCCCCCTTTCTTCCTCAAAAGCACAGGGTTGGCAAGCCATTCGGGATGGAATACCTCTTTGATGAACCCTGCTGCCATTAGCTTGTGGATCTCTTCGCCAATCACTCTGCGCTTCTCCTCGTCGAATCGGCGCAGAGGCTGCCTGACGGGTCGGGCTCCGGCCCGAATATCCAGCGAGTGCTCGGCGACATCCCTCGGTATGCCGGGCATGTCCGAGGGACTCCACGCAAAGACGTCGGCGTTTGCACGGAGAAAGTCGACGAGCACTGCTTCCTATTTGGGGTCGAGCCCGGAACCGATCCGGACCTGCTTGGTGGTGTCGCCACTGGGGTCGAGAGGGACGGCCTTGACCGTCTCCGCTGGCTCGAAGTTGCCGGCATGGCGCTTCACGTCTGGCACCTCCTTGGAGAGGTTCTCCAGGTCGGCGATGAGGGCCTCGGACTCGGCGAGGGCCTCGGCGTACTCCACGCACTCCACGTCGCATTCGAACGCGTGTTTGTACGTGGGGCCGACGGTGATGACCCCGTTGGGGCCAGGCATCTTGAGCTTCAGGTAGGTGTAGTTGGGGACGGCCATGAACTTCGCGTAGCATGGCCTCCCTAGTACGGCGTGGTAGGTTCCTCGGAACCCGACCACCTCGAACGTCAGGGTCTCCCTTCGGAAGTTGGAGGGCGTCCCGAAGCAGACGGGGAGGTCGAGTCGCCCGAGGGGCTGGACGCGCTTCCCAGGGATGATCCCGTGGAAGGGCGCAGCGCCCGCTCGGACGGAGGACAGATCGACGCGCAGGAGCTTGAGGGTCTCGGCGTAGATGATGTTGAGGCAGCTGCCCCCATCCATCAGGACCTTGGTGAGCCTGACATTGCAGACGACGGGGTCGACAACGAGCGGGTATTTCCCCGGGCTCGGCACATGGTCGGGGTGGTCGGCCTGGTCGAAGGTGATGGGCTTGTCGGACCAGTCTAGGTAGACTGGTGCCACCACCTTCACCGAGCAGACCTCCCGGCGCTCTTGCTTGCGATGCCGAGCCGAGGCATTCGCCGTATGCCCTCCATAGATCATGAAGCAGTCGCGGACCTCGGGGAACTCTCCTGCTTGGTGATCTTCGTTCTTGTCGTCGTCGCGGGCCCTGCCACCCTCGGCGGGTGGCCCGGCCCTGTGGAAGTGACGCCGAAGCATAACGCACTCCTCGAGGGTGTGCTTGACGGGCCCCTGATGGTAGGGGCACGGCTCCTTGAGCATCTTGTCGAAGAGGTTTGCACCTCCAGGGGGCTTCCGAGGGTTCTTGTACTCGGCGGCGGCGACAAGGTCCGCGTCAGCGGCATCGCGTTTCGATTGTGACTTCTTCTTGCCTTTATTCTTGGCGCCGCGCGGAGCAGACGCCTCGGGAGCCTCTTCCGATGGGCGGCCCTGGGGCTGCTTGTCCTTTCGGAAGATAGCCTCAACCGCCTCCTGGCCAGAGGCAAACTTGGTGGCGATGTCCATCAGCTCGCTCGCCCTGGTGGGAGTCTTGCGACCCAGCTTGCTCACCAGGTCGCGGCAAGTGGTGCCGGCGAGGAACGCGCCGATGACATCCGAGTCGGTGATGTTGGGCAGCTCGGTGCGCTGCTTCGAGAATCGCCGGATGTAGTCCCGGAGCGACTCCCCCGGCTGTTGCCGGCAGCTTCGAAGGTCCCAGGAATTCCCGGGGCGCACGTATGTGCCCTGGAAATTGCCAGCGAAGGCTTGGACCAAGTCGTCCCAGTTGGAGATCTGCCCCGGAGGCAGGTGCTCCAACCAGGCGCGAGTAGTGTCGGAGAGGAACAGGGGGAGGTTACGGATGATGAGGTTGTCGTCGTCCGTTCCACCCAGTTGGCAGGCAAGGCGGTAGTCCGCGAGCCACAGTTCCGGTCTCGTTTCCCCCGAGTACTTCGTAATAGTAGTCGGGGGTCGGAACCGGGTCGGGAATGGCGCGCGTCGGATGGCCCGACTGAAGGCCTGCGGACCGGGTGGTTCGGGCGAGGGACTCCGATCATCCCCGCTGTCGTAGCGCCCCCACGCCTGGGGTGGTAGCCTCGGCGCACCCTTTCGTCGAGGTGGGCCCGACGGTCGCGCCGATGGTGCTCGTTGCCGAGGTGGCCCGGGGCCGCAGGCGCGGTGTTGCGCGTGCGCCCGGTGTAGACCGAGGCTTCCCGCATGAATCGGGAAGTCGCGGCCTGAGGTTCCGAGGGATATCCCTGCCTTCGGGAGGCAGTGCTTTTGGCCCGTCGGCCCGCAGCGCCTTCCAGGAGATTCTTGAGCTCTCCCTGGATTCGCCGACCCTCGGTGGTTGATGGCTCCGGCATCGCGCGGATGAGCATCGCTGCGGCTGCCAGGTTCTGACCAACCCCGCTGGATGCGGGCGGCGGCCTGACCCTGACATCGTTGGCGACGTGATGCTGGAGACCTTGGGGCAGGCGACGTATTTCTCCGGCCAGGGGTTGGCCCGCCCATGCTTGTCCGACGTCCCGACGGATCGGCTCAAGTGCTCCTGTTCCCTCATTGAGCCTGGCCTGCGCCTCGCGGACTTGCTCGAGTTGTGGGTCGTAACCCCCCGCCGGAGCGGGGACCACAGCTAGCTCCCGTGGGATGTCGGCGCGAGGCACCGGCCTAGGGAGATCACCGTCCTCCGGCATGCCAAGATGGTTGCCTTCGGAGGGATCCCCTAGCTCGATGTGGAAACATTCGCGGCTTGGGCCGCAGCTCTCGTCGCCAAGGCTGCGGCTTCCGTCGGAACAGTCGGATAGGCAGTAGTCACATGCGGTCATGAAGTCCTGCATGGCACTGGGGTTGCCAAGTCCGGAGAAATCCCAACAGATGCTGGGATCGTCATCTTCCTCGGACCCAGGGGGCCCGTAGGTCGAGACATCCGTCAGCCGGTCCCAAGGCGACCGCATACGAAACCCCAGTGGGGTTGCACTCGCCTCAATGAGAGCGCCCGCCAAAACGAGGTCGTTTGGCGGGTTGAGGTCGAGTCGAAATGACGCAAGATGGGAGTTAGTCGGTACCTTTTGGTCGACGAGGAGCGACGTAGTCACATCGGGGACTGGTTGCATCGTCATCTCAGGTACGAGGGCGACGTCCTGCAGGCTTTCCGCGAGCGCGCCGGCGTCGTCTTCTTGCTCGGGGTCGGCGTGTCGCGGGGGGACGGCGCTTGCCTCCGTCTTGAACGCGAGGTCGACGTCCGGCGTGCCTTCCGTCGGGGCGTCGGGGGCGTCGATTCGCTCGACGGCCGACGAAGCGCGGCCTCCCGCCTGGCCTTGACGGCCCCGCCTCCTCCTCCGTTGGCGGGGGAGAGAACGGAGCGAGCCTGAATGTTGCTCTTCCACCACGCGGGGAAGATGTCGTCGATTCCGCCGCCGGCGGGCGGGTTGTCGGCCGCCATCGTCGTTGTCGCGCGGCGGTGGAAGAAGTATCATGTCGTAGCTGCCGTCGAAGGACATGAACTCAAGAGTCCCGAAACGAAGCACCGTCCCGGGGCGGAGAGGTTGCTGGAGACTGCCCATCTGGAGCTTGACGGGGAGTTGTTCGTCAGCACGCAGCAGGCCCCTACCTGGCGCGCCAACTGTCGGCGTTTCGGGACAGGGGGGTCCCTAAGCCGACGAGTGAGTGTGCTGCGTGCCCCAGCCCAGATGGGTCGAGCGCGTGGACGAGCGCGAAGGGGGGAGAGGCGAGGTGGCCGGAGTCGAGCGTGAGAGAGGTGGAAGTCCCGCGGCCTTCGTGTTCGTCCCGCGCCCAGGTCAGGTGCGCTTGCAGTAGGGGGGTTACAAGCGTCCACGTGGGTGAGGGAAGCGAGCGGCCCCAAGAGAGCGCCTGTCCCGTCCTCGGTCCCGCGCGGCCAACCCTCTCTAAGAAGGCCCTGGTCCTCCCTTTTATAGTCGTAAGGAGAGGATCCAGGTGTACAATGGGGGTGTAGCAGAGTGCTACGTGTCTAGCAGAGAGAGAGCTAGCGCCCTAGGTACATGCCAATGTGGCAGCCGGAGAGATCTTGGCACCTTGCTGGCGTGATGTCGTGGCTGTCGGAGGTGCGTCGGAGCCTGGCGGAGGGACAGCTGTTGGAGCGGTCGAGTCCCTGCTGACGTCGTCCTGCTTCCGTAAGAGAGCTGGGGGCCACAGTCGTCATAGATTTTGTGGAGCGCCATCATTGCCCATCCGGCGGAGCTGGCCGGATGGGACGCCGGTCTTGTTCTCCGTGACCCGAGTCGATTCGGGGTAGGATGATGATGGCGCTTCCTGTTGACGTGGCGGGTCTGTGCCCTAGGCAGGGTGACGTGGGGGCTCCTCCGAAGCCGAGTCTGTCTTCTGTTGCCGAGGCCGAGCCCGAGCCATGGGGTCGGGCGAGGCGGAAGTCGTTCGGCCGAGGCCAGGGCGGAGTCCGAGCCCTGGGGTCGGGCGAGGCGGAGTTTCGTCGTCTTTCGGGTGTTAGCCCGAGTCCGAGCCCTGGGGTCGGGCGGAGCGGAGTTCGCCGTCTTCCGGGTCTTAGCCCGAGTCCGAGCCCTGGGGTCGGGCGGAGCGGAGTTCGCCGTCTTCCGGGTCTTAGCCCGAGTCCGAGCCCTGGGGTCGGGCGGAGCGGAGTTCGCCGTCTTCCGGGTCTTAGCCCGAGTCCGATCCCTGGGGTCGGGCGGAGCGGAGTTCGCCGTCTTCCGGGTCTTAGCCCGAGTCCGAGCCCTGGGGTCGGGCGGAGCGGAGTTCGCCGTCTTCCGGGTCTTAGCCCGAGTCCGAGCCCTGGGGTCGGGCGGAGCGGAGTTCGTCGTCTTCCGGGTCTTAGCCCGAGTCCGAGCCCTGGGGTCGGGCGGAGCGGAGTTCGCCGTGGCGCCTTTGGCAAGGCCTGACTGCCTGTTAGACTCACTCCGTCGAGTGGCACCACAGTCGGAGTGGCGCAGTCGGCACTGTCCTTCTGTCAGACTGGCCAGTGGAGCGGTGGAGTGACAGCGGTCACTTCGGCTCTGCCGGGGGCGCGTGTCAGGATAAAGGTGTCAGGCCACCTTTGCGTTAAATGCTCCTGCAATTTGGTCAGTCGGTGTGGCGATTTAGTCAAGGTTGCTTTTGAGCGAAGCCAAGGCCTTGGGCGAGCCGGTGATGTGTCCGCCGTAAAAAGGGGGGCCTCGGGCGAGACGGAAGTCTCTCGAGGTCGGCTGCCCTTGGCCGAGGCTAGGCTCGGGTGAAGCGTGATCGAGTCACTCGTGTGGACTGATCCCTGACTTAATCGTCCCCATCAGGCCTTTGCAGCTTTATGCTGATGGGGGTTACCAGCTGAGAATTAGGCGTCTTGAGGGTACCCCTAATTATGGTCCCCGACAACTTATATGTGGTAGTGTTCTCTACTCTTCACATGAGACAAATAAAGGGCTATGGAGGCTGCCAGTCGCGCGCGCCCGCTCTTGTTATTTATCGCGTGACTTTCGACTTGCGCAATCATGTCGTGACGTGTTCTAAACGATAGTTTAATTTTTGTCTTTTATTTATTTTTGGTTATTAAATATCACACTTAAACTGCCACGTCAACCGGGAGTAATGGGCACGCACGTTACGTGCGAGATCTCCGGACGGTTGCACGTACAGAGATTCCAGGGGGGCGGTTTCTGGAATTTAGCAGATCGAATCAAGTAGGTTAACAAGTGTATTTCAGGAATGATTCTCATTAACGGACGAAGCTAAGCTTCAGCAAAAAGGAGCATACAAAGGCACTTCATCTATACACAAGCAACAAAAATAATGGCCGAAGGAGGCAACTTTGGCCACAAGTCGAAAGAGAAGGCAACTGGGCGCGGAGTCAAGAACGAAGAAAGTACATTACTGTCCTAATGTCATTTGTAAATGGCTTATGTAAAAGTGGATGAGCATTACTGTAAATCTGTACAAGGTTGGTCTGTCTCCCCTATAAATAGATGAACAATATCCTGCATAAAGTACCATTTTTCTAGACCCCCAACTTCGTAGTGCTTAGCCTTCGAAGAACCATCGTGCATCCTACTACTTAGGAGCCAAAGGTATGCTTGTAAATATGTCCAATGTAATGAGAGACATATTAAAAATGACAAGGCAACATATATAAGCTCTCGTGTGTTATTTCATATGTCTCTTTACATTACATTTCACTTATGTTGTATGTGCTTGTTCAAAAACCTTCGTCCTTCGTATTCATACTCCAAAGGAGTACCAACCTCTAGACGAAGGTTTTCATAACACATCAACTTGATTTTGAGTACCTTTAGAGTATTGAAATCAAATATATGACAGTTTCTCTTTTATTGTACGTTTAAACTTTCGTCCTCAGATGATTACACCAAAGGTGTATTATCTTGAGGACTAAGGTTCTCATTTCTCAACTTGTTGTTGCCTTGTTTTTGATGCCATGTAGTAATTGAAAACAAGTGACCAACATTGGTCCTTCAGACCTCGCCAACAACTCAGATTCCACCCTGGACTCGGACTCGGATTGAATACTGAGGAACTGTAACACCCTAAAATTCTATTTTGGGATTTAGAAGAGACCCCCAAAAAATTAATAATCAAATTGTCATTAACAAAGATTTCCTTTCTGTTCAAAGTTATGGTGAAATAGTAATAATAAATGATTCAAACTTAGGTTGAAACTTTAAAACTAGACATTGAATTTGGACAAAAAATGAAACAAGGGAGAATATCATTATAGGAGTAAATAATATATTTATGAATGTCCTCGAAAATTTTTAAAGTTTAAGTATCCTTTGATAAACATTATGCCTTAGAGTAAGTATTTGGATGTGTATGAAATGTATATTTAAAAGCATTTGTTTGAAAAGATAAGTAGAAATAAATAAATAAAATATATCTTAAATTTATGTTGAAGTTCTTTGTCTGCAACATCTAACTGGTGTTTAAAATTCAAAACAGATTTAAACTTGGTTTTGAATTTGAGAATGGGAACACAAAATAGAAAAAAGTAAATACAAAATGGAAAGAAAAAAAAGAAATGCCTCGCTGGGCCAAATCTGCCCGCCGGCCCAAGAAACCCAGCCTCGGGCAGCCCATCTGGCCTGCGCCGCGCGCACTGCGCCCACACTACCTGACAGGTGGGCCCTAGAAGTCGGTGACTCACTTGAACTTCTGTCACACGCGCGTGTACCGTTATTCGATGGGACCCACAGGTCAGTCGTCCCCAAACCCTGACGTCGCTGCTGCGTGGGCCTGTAGTGTCAGCCCTTCTTCTCCTTCATAACAAACAACACGAATTTCCATAGATCGCGCACGTCGTGAATAGAGCTTAGGGGTGCTTGTGCGTGAATCCTCCATAGGCCTTTGGTTATAAAGCTTTGTCGCCGCCACTGTTTCGGTCGTTCCCCCTGCCTATCCTCTACATCCTCTTCGATCCTGAGTAGAGAGAGGTGAGGGGCAAGGTGACACACCGTCCGCCGCCTGGGCTTACTCGAGCGCACGCCGTTGGTCGGACCTTGGCTAGGGAAGTAGGGTGTTCGCTGGTGATTGGGGAAGATATGTGTGGCATCATCTGTTGAACAACGTCAGCCGGGGAGGTGGAATTTCTTGCCGGAGGGGGTGCACCACCGCGGGCCGCACTCTCGCGTGGGCAGTGGGCGACACGTCGTAATCACCGGTAAACTGATGACCATCATGTTCGCCTCTCCCCTCTCTTCACGAATCTCGGGAAAAGGGTGGAGGGAATGCCCGGGGCACAGGTTTGGTCGATCGCTGGCGTGGGTCGTCGCCATGGGGTGTCCTGCACCGTCCTGTAGCCGGCAGGTGAGGGGAGATTCCCTCGGCTGTCTAATTGGATCTGGATGGCCACGGTTAGATCGAGCGTAACCCTTCTATTAATTAAATCACGTATGCTGATTTATGATCCAAGGGCTCAAATGTAATCAACGCGTGATCGTATTACGAGTCATGGATCTGTGCGCCTACACTGCAGATCAATCCAGGGAGTACCTCTTCAACTTATGAAATCAGGACTGCTCAGGGCAAATCCGACGGTCTGAGTCATCTGCGTGTCCTTAGTCGCGGATCAAACTAATATGGGCCCATGGATAGAGATCGGATGGCTGTCGACAGCTTATACCCCTTCGCAGCAGATTCTTTCTAAAGAGACCCTCGAATTATCCTATTTAACCCGCTGTCCACTAGTAGTATAAAATTATTACTATCTGACCCACATTTTTATATAATAGACCCTAAACTATCAGAAAATAGTGCCCACCATCCATTCTGAATAAAAAAGATTATAAATAAATCTAGAAAATACATAAAAGCCTTTAGTAAATGTTTTTAAGTGTAAAAAACAATCCCCAAAACTTTGAAAAATCATATCTTCTACACCTTAACTTCGAAGTGATCTGTTCTAGTAGTGTTAGCTTCGTAATAATATTATCTACGCAGTAAACATCATCATTCGTACCATATCACTCACTTTTATAATTGGATATTGTTTAAACCTATGTTTAATAGATTGACCTCCCTAATCAAAGTTAGTTTATCTATGATTATAATCTAACTAAAATATGATTTCTTCTCAAGTGTTATGTAGAATAAAGTTGAAAGAGTTATTTCTTTAATATCTTTAAAAGCAACATAATATTTAGATCTAATTTGTTAATCATGTAGGTCTTCCTTAAACCATATCTTTTTAACCGAAACTCCGAATTTAGTCGTTCTCGAACCTGCGTTCTCGTAGCAGCGCGTGGAATATTCTTACGCTGTTTATTTCCATGTTTGGTGTAATGTTATTTTTATGTACTCTTTGTTTATTTGTATATATTGCTACAAGTAGCAGCGAGGTTACGAGTCACCCGAAGACCAATTTGGTGAAGTACCTGGATCTCAAGTCACACGCAAGTTGTGCCCTTGACCACTCTTCTTTACCTAATAATGTTCTCTATTAATCACTGTGACTTGCTCAGGATAATTTGATGGGACCTAATAGGTTTCTGTAGTGTTGTTTACCCCACCCCTTATAGACAAATAAACTATTTGGTAGACTTGCTATTGCTCTACCTGGTTTTGGGATTAATGTTACATCTAAATTATGATCATGTTCCAATTTTACTTTTGTTTTAATTATTGTTCATGACAAGATCATTGTGTTAAATGGAACATGGAGCTTAACTTCAAATAACAGTGCTACCACAAAGGTGGTATGGGACGCCCTTGGCTTACTAATTAGGAAAGCTAGTGGATGACTACCTTACCCAAAAGGGGCAAGGGCGGTAGGGGAGTTGTTGGTATAGGGAGGTTCTTGGGTTGATCATGTTGCGATGGTTGTTTAGACGAGGGATTCCTATATCGCTCTCCTCATAAATCGTAGCAGGTTTTCTGAAGCTAGTGGAACTTTGTAAATGCCTCGTAGTGCTACTCTGCCTCATCTCCTCGGCAGAGATGAATAGGAAGTCGCGATCCCTTGGCAAATGGGTAACATGACTTGTGGGTAAAGGGTGCAACCTCTATAGAGTGTAAAACTGGTATATCAGTCGTGCTCGCATTCAAGAGCGACTCAGGACTCTCGCATGATTAACTTATGGAATTAAACTTAATTTGTCATTTGCATTGCATTCTGGGTGTTATTATTAATTTTGATCTCTTATTTATTTGGGATGGTATCTACTTATACTTAGTAACTGCTAATAAAATTTTGACCTACTTTAAAAGCAATGCTCAGCTTTAACCATCCTCTTTGGTAAGCCTTACGCTTCACATGAGCCCCCACCGTAAGTTGGCTCATGCACATTATTTCCCACAACTTGTTGAGCAATGAACGTATGTGAGCTCACCCTTGCTGTACTCACATCCCCCAGGTCAAGAACAAGTACTGCTGGATAAGGAGCATGAAGGATGCCGCGATATGTTCTTGAGAGGTCTAGGCCGTCGTCTCCGAGTCAACTATGGTTGCTGGATCATTGTTTTCATATGATGTAATTATTTAGCTATTTTGTACATAACTCTTATTATATAGTAAAGATGTGACATTCGTTTCTGTACCATGAGTCATCATATGTGTGAGGCTTGATCCTAACACACATTTGTTTCGCGCCCGGGTATGCCCTTAAATCTGGGCATGACAGGATGTAACACTCTAAATTTTGGGGTATAAAATTTCTTCTCTAATGCTTACCAAATTCAGGTGTTACCTCTTGTTTTTCCCTCTCTAGATTTCTTCTCTCTCCTTTTCATTAGAGCTATGTCTAGTTTGTAGGGGATTTACTATATCTTTACTATATCAAAACCTATGTGAGTCATGAAATGTTGTATCATGCTGAGTCTAAATTATTCTTTGGGTTGATGCACATGTTTGAATTATTTGAATTGGGGTTGAATTTGAATTGAATTCCACAGAGAAAATAAAAGAAAAGCACTTGGAAATTCCATAAAATAGGAAAAACCGAATTCGGCCCAGCAGCCCAGTCCAGCCTAGCCAGGCCGCGCGCGTGCCCGCTCCGCCAAACAGGTGGGTCCCACCTGTCAGCGACAGCCCGCGCCGCATGCTCTCGCTCCCTCTCTCCCTCTACTCGGTGGGGCCAACCTGTCGGCGCAAACTTCTCTCACGCGTGCGCCGCCCTCTCTCTACGTTGCGGGCCCGCCTTGTCAGCGCAGTGAATCGTTCATCCGCGCGCTCGCTCGCTCTCACTACACGGTGGGCCAGCCTTGTCAGCTCCATCTTCCTCGCAACCGCCGCTGGCCCATGTCTGCGCACGCGCCATGGAGACCGCCCACGTCACTTGCCCATGCGCCCCAGCTCCTTTTTGAGCCCCACCCACGTCGCTTGCCCACGCTCGCCCTCTCTCGCTCTCTACCGATGACGCTTGTGCTCATCGGAGATCCTCGCCCATCGTGCCGGCCGTCTAGCCCGCCAGAAGCCACGCCGAGCACCGTCCCGAGGTGAGGAACTCGCTCCCGTGCTTGGTTTCACTCAATTCCACCTTGTCTTAGCCAATTCGGCCTCACCAAAGTTTGGTCGCACCGGTTTGCCGCGCTCATGCGTTGACTGGCCGATTTAGCCTCGCTCTGTGCCCTTGCATTGGTCCATAGCAGCCCCCTTACCTTGCCGGAGCTAGTCCAGGCCTTAGCGCGCCGGATTCCGCCTCCCTACGACCGAGATTCCTCGCCGGAGTTACCCGACTCGACCGGAGCACCTCGCTTCGCTGATCTCCCGCCCCCGGTCCCATTCTCACGGCCGAAGTCTTGCCAACGAGTTCGTGAACCTTCTTCACCCGTTCTAGCCCTACCAGCGACCCCAAAACCCCCTCAGAGGCCGTCTGCCCCGTCTCCGGTGACTTCGCCGCCGCGGATGGAGCAGCTCCGGTCACCAAGCCATAAACCCCCGCACGCCCATCGTAACTGTTCGTCCCTGATCCAACGGTTCGGATCTACAGACATCGGTCCGCGTCTGCGCGCTCTGCCCCTGGGCCCTACCCGTCAGTGCCTGCGCCCCCTGGCGATGGCTCGACCGGTCAGCCCGTCCCCCCTACCCAGTCGCTGACCGCCCTGACCCGTTTGTCGATGCTCACCCGCGCGCCCTCGCGCGCGCTCGTGCTTAGATCAAATCCTGGCCGTTGATCAACGATCGTGCGGTCAAGATAAGCCGATACCCGTTTGCCTAGAAAACTTGTTAAAACCCCCTCGGCTTTCCAGATATCAACCCGCTGTCCCTGCGTTTTGCGTGCAGACGCTTGAAATTTTGCAGAGAAGCCCCAGACCTTTTAGGATAGCACATAAATGGGCCTAGTTTTGTATTTTGAATTCCAAGACTTGTTTATTTCATATATTTTGCAAATGAACTCCAAATTGGGTGGTTCAAATTGCAAAATGTTCATAAGCTTATTCTCTATCGGTTTAAATTATAATCTTTCACTGTCTGCATGTATTAATTTTTTGTCTAGGCTATAGGTGCATGTAGAGTAATGGTTTATTTATTAAAAGGGGAAAACACTAATAATAATTAAGTGATTAACTTTGTGAAGTCATCTCAAGTAATGTTTGAACCCGTCCCTGGTATAATTTTAGTAATTCATTAAGATAAATGAAGTTAAGTCATGTGATCCCCAAGATAAGCAGTACCTAGAAAACAACAAACCTCTAGGTGTATTAGTCCACCCTAGAACCCAGACTTCACTTTTGAGTTTGTTCCTTTTCTTTTGAATTCGTGTTCACTTGATTGTACATGTTTGGTGTCTTGATTATTTGTCATTTCCCAATGTGTTGAATGAATGATTGCTTTGCGTAGAAAACGAGCAGTCCGTGGTTCCTGAGTGTGTTGCCGGAGACTTCCCTAAGCAGCAACCTGGTGAAGGCAAGTGTCATTTGACACATTATGTCCTACTTACTTTATAATTCATTGTCCCACATTACTTAATTAAAACCTAAGGATTGACTAGTCTGTATTTATCTTGTCCTTGATTACCTTTTTGGGTTATTTTGGTTAGCTTCATGCTATTTCTATACTTTAATCAACAAACATGATGCGAATATTTATGATACGATGATGTTATCTTGATTACGATGATGGTCTGTGATACTTTAGGGGACTCAGGCTGTGTAACACCCCTGGTGTTACTGTTACTAAAACTTGAGCATAACATCATAAGCATTGGCATTCCATATGTTTGTTACACCTAGAGTGCATTCACTAGGCAAAAATTTCAAACAAGTTGTACTGTTATGACATTTTGTGAATCAAACCCTAGAGTAGAATACTACACCCTGGATTGGGTTTAATAGAGCAAACAAGGCCTAAACAAGTGAAAACTTTAAAACTTATTAGTGATAATCATAAAGTGTCACCATTGATGAACTTAAGTGGGATCCAAACCCTAAGAGTGCAAGAAACCCTAATTGGAACTGTGGAAAACCCTAGACCTAAACCCTAGGGGGGCTAAGTGCAAAATTTGGACACTTTTGGACTAAAGTGTAAAAACTATGATGTTAAAGCATATTATGTCATATGGTTCACAATCATGAAGATTTGCAAGCTAAACCCTGAATTTTGGACCTCTTTGCAAAAGGACCCTAATTGAGTTCTAAAGCTAAGTCTGAAATTCAGTGTTTTGAGCTCATCTTTGTGACCTTGTAACTTTCAAACAAGGAGAATTTTGCCCTAGGTCACCGCATCAATTTTGTAGGCCTATTGTAGGAGAACAACTTTGATGCATACATCCTCTTTGGTTGTTACACAAAAATTGGAGATAATCAAACACAAAGTCGGGCTGTCAGGCTGTTTGATGTCTGAATTTCAGACTGACAGTGCAACTGCAGTGACTTTGGGCATGAATTCAAGCAGGATTGAGCAAGAATTTGCTTAGGATTGATATAACAATATTGTAGCTGGATCTTAGAGCTAAAACTTTGCTAAAGGGTGATGATCATGTTACTGCACAAAATCGGGAGTAAACAGCCCTGCAAATCGCTCTGTCAGGTGACTAAATGGGCTTTCCCATGGTACAGTAACCTGAAACGGATCAAATCAAGCGCTCAGCTCACCGCCGACGATCTCCGCCGCGATTCGTGTCGCCGGCGTCTCGATTCGTGCTCGGGGTAAGTGGATAACGTCTCGGGTAGAAATATCATCACCGCCGTTGAGCTGGACACCAATCCGGCTAGCCGCCGGGCCTCCCCCTTGTTCACCGATCGCTCGAGTAGGATCTCACCGCCGTTGATCCCTCACTGTCGTCCGCCATGTGTCCAAACACTTTACCGCGTCGTGGCTAACTGTGCTACGCACGTCCGGTGATCGCCGGAGGAGTAGCCACGGTAATAGCCACGTTGCGCGGCCACCGTGACTCAGCCAGTTTTGCCACGGTGTCGTCCATGCCCCGATTCTACCTCACTGTATCTCTTCCTTACGTGTAAGCTTGCGCTAACAAGGTTATCCATGGCCATGAAGTGATCGCCGGACCGCCGCGGCTATAAATAGCCCTGTGGTCCACGACGAGGTATGAACATCACACACACAGTGAGTTGAATCGAAGCCAAATTCACGCTGCCTCTGCCCCCTCCTCTCAAATTGATTGTGCATGGTAAAACTAGAGTCCCTTGCGGTCGTATAGCCCCAAGTTCCGCCCTCAATTTCACCCGAGCACGCCACGACGCCGTTTTCCCCCAAATCGGTCAGCCGCGCCGCCGAGAACAGCTCGTCCGTGGCCAGCCCGCTCTGGTAAGACTCTGTCCAATTCAAGTGTTGTTTTAGTAGCTTTGCATGCTTGTGAAGCTTGTCGTGGAAAACGTTAGCTCAATTTGGCCATGGTTAAGCGGGAACACGAGCTCGTGATCACGGTCTCCGCCATGCACATGGCCACACCATTCCCAAAGTATTCAAGCTAAGATTAGTGAGTGTTCCTGAGTCACCTTAGGTCGGTTATGCCTCCCCGATAGCTAGACTTGGCAGCCATCGCCGGCCATGGCCAGTATAGGCCGCGTCGGGGATGAACGACGAGCGCGCCGCGGTCAGGGAGCTTGTTGGAGAAGAAAAGAAAGTCCATGGACCTTTGCGTAACTGTCAGAGAGAGGATAAATAGTGGCTGGGGATTCTTAACAAAAAATTTCATACAGCTAGGGTCTCTGTGCAAATTAACCAGTGCGCGCGCGGGCGCGCGTGGGCGCGTCCCTGTTCCTGTGCAAGCTGGGCCGTTTGGGCTGCTTTCGGCCCAGTACTGTTCACACTTTTCTTTTTTCTTTTTCTGTGAAACTTTGGAAATCTGTAGAAAAATGTACAAAAATGATAAAAATGTCAAACCAATTTTCCTAGATTCCTAATTTTCCATAGTATTTAATAAAAATAGTTTCATGATTTTTAGAACAAATAAGAAATTTTGGAGCATTTATAGCCTAAAACATTGTTTCTGGATTTTTAGAAAATATAGAATGATTCCAAAATTCCCCAAACTTTTTAGATGACCTTTATACATCATTTAGAAGCCTTGGGTAGAGTTTGGTATGATTTGGACCTTGTTTGATACTTAGAGCCCAAAACCCTACCCCCTGCCCTATGAACTTCACTATTGACTCCGGAAACCTTATGTTCTCGGAGAACCGTGAAGGAAAATTGTATTCAAGACTTTAGATAATAAACCTTTATTATCTTTGCACTCTCATGAGCATTACATGGGCATTCATTATTATACTTGGCTATATATAGCAAACGAAGAAGAAGTTGAAGTAGAAGAAGAGAAGACTTCACCACCACCACCTGAGGAACATCAGGCAGGCAACTGTTTCTATTTTGACATCTACGGATCTAAGCCTGATTCACCTGTAAACCAAGGCAAGCCCCGGTGCATTTGCCACCTCCTTGTGATTTAAAAACCTTTTTCACTTGCTTGATGCATTAAGTGATAGGAGTTGATTGCTAAAACAATTCCTGCATTACCTTCCTTGGATTTGATTACCTTCCTTGAAATCCATGTTTTACAAAAAGATTTTTGATGCTTAGCCTTGCTTTAGAAAAACAAAATGTTTTGTTTTTACAAAAGATGATGTGGCAAAAAGTGGGTGGGATGTTTTCAAAAATAAAACTTGATGGTGGATCCATCATGGCCATGATGGGTTCAACATCGGAAAAGATGTACGTCTGCCAGGTACCAAACTTTGGGTTTGAAATGATTAAGCTGAGACCGGGCGGGTGACTTGCACGAGAAGAGAGTCTCGGTGTAGTGTCTCCGTCTGAGTCGATTAAGGACCGTCTCGATGTAGGCCTGCTGATCGAGGACCCTTTAACTGGTCACATGCCTCGTCATGGTTAAGCTTTGCCTCGGGCAGACTAATACCAGAATAAGATAACACGCAATGGGCGTGGAGAGATGGCGAGAGTAGCGTGTACCCTCCGTGGCAAGAGGCTGGACAGTGGTGTATCTATGCTCTTGGTTGGCGTGAACCTGATCTAGTCTTAAGAACCCCGGTGGCGGGTTGACATACGCAAGGGTTAAGTGCTACATATGTCGTGTGATTGGAGATCCTCAGCTGAGTATAATCGATTCGGATCGCCATACCTTCGCGGTTATGAAGACTTGGTCACTGACCTATACGTAGAACTCCAGTAAAGATGAAGGGATTGTTAAGAAATTGGTTAGTGCAGGTCAAGTGATTGATCTAGGGTAGAAAGAACTCTAGTTATAGGTAATTTTACTTAACTGGACAAATAAAACTGGATTTTTAAGGATCCACTTTTAGTAAGCATTTCTGCAAAACAGAGTCTTTGATCATTGAGAAACCTTACCTTGACTCCCTTATAACCAGCATACCCTTGAGAGTCTTTTCTTTAGTCGGGTAAGACTTGCTGAGTAATTCCATACTCAGGGTTTTATTCCCTGTTGTTTTTAGGTGAGGAAGCAACCAACTTTTGTTGCTTCTGTTCTAAGGTGGTACCGAAGGAAGAACACCAGGAGTAAAGCTGCGGGAGGAAAGGATCCTCCATAAAAACTTTTGTTTAAAGACTTATCGGGAGGGGTTTTTGCCTCCCTTGGTGTGTAATAATAATACTATGCACTCATAGGTTATATTCTGGACTGTAAATATTCAACTCCATCTTACTTTTAAATAAAGGTAAGTTCATGTAATTGCTTCCGCATTCTCGTGACTCCGATGCTTGTAATGTCCGCGTGACGGGTGAAACGCTCTTGGGAAAGGTAAGAAAAGCAGATACCGAACTGTCAAGTGATTCAGGGGCACCTACAGGGTTGTCTGAGGTCCGTTGGACAAGGACAACTGTAGGTGGGCCTAATGACTTGGGAGGTTCCATCACAGGTTGTTTCCTGAGTACCTCTCTGTAAGGGCCTGTTCATTGAGAGACCACCCGAGATAACAGTACAACCATGAGGGTGGAATGGGACACCCTTAGCTGATTAATTAGATGAACTTGGGGTGTAGTTGGCGTTGCCGGAGGGCCATCAATGGGGGCCAGGGCGTAGTGCTCGCTCTGCTAAGGGTTGGCGTCGAGGTTCATTCGATTTGGTTTTGTTAGTCATCCACCTTAGGGAGGAGTATTGTATTTGTATGACTGGCGAAACCTAACGAGCAGCTATGCACCATGGGAATCTTTGTAAACGCTACGTAGGGTATCCCTGGCCATTCACCTCGGTAGTGAAGATCGGGTCTTGCAAACCCTTGCTGAAAAGGGATCGTGACTCGTGGGTGAAGTGTGCAACCTCTGCAGAGTGTTAGAAACTAGTATATCAGTCGTGGTCACGGTTAAGAGTAGCCTTGGGATCCTCTTTGATTAGAATAACTTTGGATACTTCTATGATGATGGTAAATGATGATGATTATAACTCTGGTTTGTGGTATTTCCTCTTGGAGGGAGTAATTTTGGGTAATAACTGGGTTTATTACTAAAACTTGGCATTACTACCAGTAATAAATATTTGACCAACTAAAAGCAACTGCTTTAACCTCAACCCCACATACAGCTAGTCCACTTTAGCCAAATGGGACATTTGCTAAGTATGTTGATGTGTACTCACCCTTGCTTTAAAAAAAACCCCAACCCCAGGTTGTCCCCATTGCAATCAGTGCTCCCGAGGAGATGAAGGCAACATGGAGGACTTTGAAGAGTTTCAGGACTACGATGAGTTCTAGTCGTGTTTAGTGGCAAACCCCCAGTGAGCTGCCTGTGAAGGCCTTATCCTCTACGTTTTGTATTCCACACTTTGATTATGTTGATGACTATGTTCAGTTAATGACTCTATGGATGTCTTAGACATCTTGATGTAATAAAGTACGATTTCCGCTATTTATTTTGAGCAATGTGTAATGATGTCTAACTATGTAATCGTTGTGTACGTGAATTTCTGATCCTGGCACGTACATGGTTTGCATTCGGTTTGCCTTCCAAAACCGGGTGTGACATAAGTGGAATCTAAGCGTTGCTGACTGTAGGACCACTAACCTAGACTAGAATGGTCGCCCTAAGGACTATAGACCCTTATTCTCACCTTGACCTTTGGTGTCACTTCAAAAGTTGGTCATCTTGACCAATTCTATGTTATATTACTATCTATACACTCATCTTACAAATTTTTTATCTCACTTTGCTTTTGGTTTACTTGCTGGTCATATAGTTCTATTCTCACTCTTGTTCTTACGATGTCTTTTGTAGATGGCTCGTCTTAGATGCACTGCACTTAATTCGATGATCCCTTTATTGCTCTCTCGCCTTGCGGAGCATCCACTGCGCCTCACGGTGATAGGACAGTCCAGCCACCTTGAGAGACTACATCGCCATCTGCACGAGGAGCAGGAGCACCGACATCAGGAGCAGGAGCAGCAGGACTCTTCCCCCTCGCCTGAGCAGGAGGTGGAGTCTAAGAGGCAGCCCTCCCCTGTGCCTCAACTAGAGGTGCCCCCTACACCACCATAGGGCACCCCAGCTGCTAGAGGAGACCCTGACAAAGATGACGACGACAGTGGCAGTTCGATCCACAGCATGGAGCTTTTGGAGGAGCAGGAGCCAGAAGGATGGATCACCCGATCCATCACTTGTGATGTCGCCCGTGGTTGTCAATTCCACGACGCTCTCGACACCTTGTTGCATCGGGCCTTCGACCGACGCACTTGGTCCATCGAGTAACGTTGTGTAGTCTACCATCACCGTCGTTGGTTATACCCGGACCAGTGGGAGGCTACTTGCTTTGTGCGTTGTCCGGACAATGATCTCCGGGGTGCAGAGGCCTACTTAGAGCATTATTCTATCACTATAACCCCCCAACCCCAGGTTGTCCCCATTGCAATCAGTGCTCAGGAGGAGATGAAGGCAACATGGAGAACTTTGAAGAGTTTCAGGACTACGATGAGTTCTAGTCGTGTTTAGTGGCAAACCCCAAGTCAGCTTCCTGTGAAGGCCTTATCCTCTACGTTTCATATTCCACACTTTGATTATGTTGATGACTATGTTAAGTTAATGACTCTATGGATGTCTTGGACATCTTGATGTAATAACTTATGATTTCCGCTATTTATTTTGAGCAACGTGTGTTGATGTTCAAACTATGTAATTGTTGTGCATGTGGATTTCTAATCCTGGCACGTACATGGTTCGCATTCGGTTTGCCTTCCAAAACCGGGTGTGACACAGGAAAGTTGGATACCGCACCAGGAGAGCATTCGATCAATAGGAAGGTGACATTATTTGCATATCCTTAGTGCAACAGTAGCAACCGATGTATAAGGGAGTTGTTGCATATAGATAATGAAAGGAATATCTTCTAACCTAGATAAGAGTCCTAGTATGTTATAGGACGAGTTCTTTTTTAACCAATCCCCTCCTTCGAATATAAAAGGAGCCGAATAGTGCTCTGAGAGGGATGAGGATGATAAGTATAGCCAGCGGTGAACTAGACGTAGGGTATTATCTATTGGGAGAACTTGAACTAGTATAAATATTGTGTCTCCTATACTATTACTTTTAGTTCTTAGATCTCGCGAATACCCACATACAAATTCTCTATTGAGAAAGCATCGACTAGTGCTACTAGAAGTAGTCACTTTAACATCATTTTTGTACTAACAAAACCTTGTTCTATGTTTTTGAATTTGTAGAATAATTTTTATAGTCTATTTAGCTCATCTAGCCATATAGTCCTTACGACAGTATGAAACATCATCAAGTTTACCCTTATAATTTAACCATTAATACACTTCAAAACATACAACATGTAATATCAAATGTATGTAATATAATCAATCTTCAATTCAATAGTTAGTAAACTTGTTAGATCTTTAATTGTGTTGTTTTCAATCATCTAAAACCTACTAAAAAGCTAAAATGTACCTACAACCCTATAACATACAAGAAAGATATGATTTAACAAACACTAGCAAAATTCCCACTGGGGGAGATGCTCATTGTGTTGCAGTCCTCGTGCATCCCGGCGAAGAGCCAGCATACCCCCACCGCCCACTGGGGGAGGTGCCCATCGTGATACTGTCCTCGCGCCAACTGAAAGGGAAATGTGCCCTTGGGCCATTTCTATATTGTTTTGATGATTAGATGCTCAACACATTATGTTTAGACTAACATGACAAATGGGCAAAGGTACATGAAGCAAATTGAGCCTCAAAGAGGTCATAATACAAATCTATATGAGACCAAGTGAAAAAGGTAAGCTTTGGACACTTAGTCAATTGTTTTGGGTACTAATCATATTTGTCTAAGTGCTAGGGACTTTATGTAGTCAAGTCAAAAGGACTAAAAGAGAACAAGATAGAAAAAGGAGAAGTTGTGCTGGACTGTGAAGTACGAGACGGTTCGGTGCTACCCACCGGATCGTCCGATGTGCACCGAATAGTCCCGTGCACGGTCTAACCAATTGGCTACTCTCGGGAATTTCAGCCTACGTCAGCTATAAATCACCGGACCGTCCGCGTGGAGCGCCTGACAGTCCAGTGTGCCAGCTAGCCAACGGCTAGCTACCACGGCGGCCGAGGCCAACGGTCACATGATGCACCAGACGGTCTGGTGCTCCCCAGAACAGGAAACCAGCCAATCACGTGATTCTCTGCCGCTGCACTGTTCACTTTTCGGTGTGCACCGGACAGTCCGGTTCACCCATGGACAGAAGGCAACCAAAGCTTACCAAATGGAGCTCCAATGGCTCCTAGATCCATTGTTGCTATAAAAGGGACCCCTAGGCGCATGGAGCACACCACCAAGTATCCTTTGAACATCCTAAGACACCGAGACACCGTGACCACGCTAAGAGCTTTGATAGTTTGAGATTCGAGCAAGTGTTTGAGTTTTAATTCCGATGTGCTATTTCTTGTGCTCCTCTCTCAACTTGTGAGCGTGTGTGGAGCAACCCCCTGGCTTTGAGGATGAACGGTACCCCGACCATGTGTGTAAGCTCTCTAAGGCGCTATATGGACTTAAGCAAGCCCCAAGAGCATGGTATGAATGCCTTAGAGATTTCCTAATTGCAAATACTTTCAAGGTTGGGAAAGCCGATCCAACTCTTTTCACTAAGACTTGTGATGGTGATTTATTTGTGTGCCAAATTTATATCGATGACATAATATTTGGCTCTACTAACCAAAAGTCTTTTGAGGAGTTTAGCAGGGTGATGACATAGAAATTTGAGATGTCGATGATGGGCGAGTTGAACTACTTCCTTGGGTTCCAAGTGAAGCAACTCAAGGACGACACCTTCATCTCCCAAATGAAGTACACGCAATACTTGCTCAAGCGGTTCGGGATGAAGGACGCCAAGCCCGCAGAGACGCCAATGGGAACCGACGGGCATGTCGACCTCAACAAAGGAGGTAAGTCTGTTGATCAAAAGGCATACCGGTCTATGATAGGGTCTTTACTTTATTTATGTGCTAGTAGACCGGATATTATGCTAAGCGTATGCATGTGTGCTAGATTTCAATCCGATCCAAGGGAGTGTCACCTAGTGGCCGTTAAGCGAATTCTTAGATATTTAGTTGCTACGCCATGGTTCGGGATCTGGTATCCAAAGGGGTCAACCTTTGACTTGATTGGATACTCAGACTCCAATTATGCTGGATGCAACTATGCAAGGTTGATAGGAAGAGTACATCAGGGACGTGCCAATTCCTAGGAAGGTCCCTGGTGTCTTGGAGTTCTAAGAAACAAACTTCCATTGTCCTGTCCATCGTTGAGGCCGAGTACGTTGCCGCAGGACAGTGTTGCGCGCAACTACTTTGGATGAGGCAAACCCTCCGGGACTTTGGCTACAATCTGAGCAAAGTCCCACTCCTATGTGATAATGAGAGTGCAATCCGCATGGCGGATAATCCTGTTGAACACAGCCGCACTAAGCACATATACATCCGGCATCACTTTTTAAGAGACCACCAGCAAAAGGGAGATATCGAAGTGTTTTATGTTAGCACCGAGAACCAGCTAGCCGATATCTTGACCAAGCCTTTAGATGAGAAAACCTTTTGCAGGTTGCGTAGAGAGCTAAATGTCTTAGATTCATGTAACTTGGATTGATTTATAGCATACATGTGTTTTATGCCTTTGATCAAGTTACTTTATATGCATTTATGAGATTTATATGGTGCTCAAGTTGTGCAAGGGATCCCCGGACCTCACAAGTCCATATGTGAATGATGCACATATTTAGGGGGAGAAGTGCTACAACTTGACCCTTTGAGACTAACAATTGTGCTTGAGTTTACTTTTTGTAGTCTCAAAGGCGAATTGAAAGGGAAAGGTGAACTTGGACCATGCAAAGACTTCCACTGCACACCGTATTAACTCCAAGTTCATATCTATGCTCTTATTGCCTTTTTGCTCTTAATTGACAATTTTGGTGAGGCAATGGGGTTAAAGGGCCAATAATGATCCCGTTTTGGTGCTTAATGCCAAAGGGGGAGAAATTAAGGCCAAAGCAAATGGATCAGCTACCACTTGAGAATTTTGAAAAAAAGTAGAGTTAGAACTTTTGATTTGTCAAAATACTCTAATTGTCAAAATTTGGTCTCTTGTGGGGAGAATGTTTGATTATGGGGAAAAGGGGGAGTTTTTGGATCTTGATCATTTTCACTCTTGGATTATCTTTCTTAATGCCCAAACAAGTGAGTTTGACTTAGAGATAGGAAAATTAATTTGATTTGCAAAAACAAACCAAGTGGTGGCAAAGAATGATCCAAATATGCCAAATCTGAGTCAAAAACAATTTGGTCTTCAATTTGAATCGATGTTGCACTTCTATTTGTTGCTTTTTGATGTGTTGGCATAAATCACCAAAAAGGGGGAGATTGAAAGGGAAATGTGCCCTTGGGCCATTTCTAGTATATTTTGGTGATTAAGTGTCCAACACACATTAAGTGGGTTATTATATGCCATATGATGAATGAAGTGCAAATCAGCAAGAAGTATGATTCTAGACTTAGTACATTGGTTTTTGTGTACTAATATATTTGTCTAAGTGCTAGAATCAGAGAAAAGAAAAGAATAGAAGAACTTGGCTCGAAGCAGCCAAGACTCTGCTCAGTCTGGTGCACCAGACAGTGTCTGGTGGTTCACCGGACAGTGTCCAGTGCGCTAGGCTGGACTCCGGCGAACAGGCCACTCTCAGGAAACTGTGGCGGCGTACGACTATAATTCACCGGACTGTCCGGTGGTGCACCGGACTGTCCGGTGAGCCAACGGCCGCCACCGCAACGGTCGGCCACCAAATACGCGGGCGATGCGTGGCCCACTCTAACGGTCGGCAGAGGGCACCGGACAGTGTCCGGTGCGCCAACCAGCCCGAAGTTCCAACGGTCGGCTACACCAGGAATGGAAAGAGATCCGCACCGGACAAGCTAAAGTGGTTGTCCGATGGTGCACCGGACTATCCAGTGCGCCACCCTACAGAAGGCAAGAATTGCCTTCCTTGTTGGGTTCCAACGGCTCCTAGCTGCCTTGGGGCTATAAAAGGGACCCCTAGGCGCATGGAAGAGTAACACAAGCATTCCTTGATCATTCCTAAGCACCAAGACTCCATTCTTGCGCATTTGATTCTTTGAGATAGTGACTTGAGCCCCATTTGAGTAGAGAACTCCTCGAGTTGTGTTGTGAGCTCAAGTTGTGGCTTGTGTGCGTGATTGTGCTCTTGTTTTGAGTCTTGTGTGTGTTGCTCTCCCCTCTCTTACTTCCGTGCTTCTTTGTGGTCATTAATTGTAAGGGCGAGAGGCTCCAAGTTGTGGAGATTCCTCGCAAACGGGAGAAAGTATAAGAAAGGAAAACACTGTGGTATTCAAGTTGATCATTGGATCACTTGAAAGGGGTTGAGTGCAACCCTCGTCCATTGGGACGCCACAACGTGGAGTAGGCAAGTGTTACTTGGCTGAACCATGGGATAAATCACCGTGTCTTTTGTGTTGTCTTTCTTTATGACCATTGTGTTTCACAAAAGCTCAGTCCTTAGCCACTTGGTCCTATTGCACTAACTCTTAACCAAGTTTTTGTGGCTACAAGTATTTGATTTTTACAGGATCACCTATTCACCCCCTCTAGGTGCTCTCAGATGCGCAACCTCTGTAGAGTGTAAAACTGGTATACTAGCCGTGCTCACGGTCATGAGCAGCTCAGACCCTCACATGATTAATCTATGGAGTTAAAATTCAATTTGTCATTTGCATCGCATTGGGATTATTTTATTATTACTTTTATTTATTATTACTATGGTTTGGTATTTACTTACACTTAGTAACTGCTAATAAAATTTTGAGTAACTTATAAAAGCAATGCTCAGCTTCAACCTTTATTTTGTTGATCAGCCTTACACTTCACATGAACTCCCACCTTTAGTGAGTTCATGCACATTATTCCCCACAACTTGTTGAGCTATGAACGTATGTGAGCTCACCCTTGCTGAGTTGCTGTGTCACACCCCCCCACAGGAGAAGAACAGGTGGTTGAAGAGGAGCTGCCTAACATTGAGGCTTTTGACTTGATCTAGGTAGCATCTCCCAGTTAGCTTTGTGGCGCCAGGGAAATAAGATTTAGTTCGTTTTATATTTATAATTTATTTTGTAAGACTTCTGCTATGTAATAAGTACATTCATGATTTTTATGACATTTATCTCTATGCACTCTGTTATTATGTGTGTTGTTCTTCCTTAGCGCACATATTGGATGCACCCGGCTTTATCCCTTAAATCCGGATGTGACAGGAGGCCACTAGATTGCTCGGAGTCGAGGGGTGAGTGCGAAGAGTCTGCATGTACCCCTATCCTCTCGTCGGTGATCACGTTGTCAGTTTTGGGGAGGCGAGTGAGCATCATGTCGCCTCGATCGTCCCGGGCTAGGCTGCTGGTCGAAGCTGCCGCTGACTCGGTCCTGGTCGCACGGCTGCACGCTGGTGATACGTGGTCTCGATCTTACCCCTATCGTTGCCTTATCTCGTCCTCGTGTCGGCTATCGCACGAAGCGTTGATGTTTCTTTGCGCGTCTCACCGGATGTTGATGGCGTGAGGCATGTCGTTTGGTGGGTGGGCGAGAGGTAGGAGGTGATTTGCCGCCTTGGTGAGCACTTGCCGATAGCCCTCCACGTCCGGGTGCGTGGTAGGCCATTGGCAATCTGTGTCAGGACCCCTCCAACCTCGCTTGGTGTATTTAGTGCTCGAGCGAAGTTGGGGTATAGGTTCCGAGCGAGGAGCAGGTTTTCACGTCGGAGCATGGCATCCTGTTCGGCCTGTTCTCGCTCGCGTTCCTGAGCGTGGCGACTATCAGGACAACATGAATTGTGGAGTTCTCAGTGTGTTCTTTCATCGAGGGTTTCCCCCATCTCAAAAACTTCATCTCGAGAGATGGGCTGGGCTAGATCGCGCTCTCTAGCTTCGTGATGACGCCGTACATTACAACGCATGTTTCGTCGTCGTCGCGCATCGCGCTAGGGGCTCCTCATCAGCATGGTGGGTTCATCATCGGAGATGGGCGTTGTTTCCACTCTCCACTGAATGAAGAGTACATCCAGGAAGAAAGGGGTGGGTGCGGTGGTGCATCCTTTCCCGTTCTCCCTTGAGGGCAGAGTAGCCGAGATGATTGTCGGTGGTGCTCCCTGGCCCTTGTCTGTAGCATTCATCTCTCTCTACCAAGTGATCTGTGACCACACCTTAGTGGGCAAAGTGGACAACGGAGTTCGCTGCGCCGAGGAGGCCATGATCGATCGAGCTTCAGTTACCAAGGGGATCCCGGGCTTGGCCTTGTGTGGGACCACGCCCCTTTGCTCCGATGGCGGGGTTCTCGTTGGTGTAGTTTGCGGTCTCCCCATGGCTTCCTTTGGTGAGATTTCCTCTTGGGTGGAACCGCTATGCGATGCAGAGTCCCCTCTGTGTCTACGACACAGGAGATTGTTCCAAAGCAGAAGACTGCTCCTAGGCTTAAGGTGATCATGCTCTTGAAAGTGACTGCCATGGAGTCAACGTTGATCAACGTCGCACCCCCTACCTGGCGCGCCAGCTGTCGGTGTTCGTTACCCAACCGCACACCATGGGGTTACCCTCAGGATGCTTTTGGGCAGGACGGTATCGTTGATCGTGACTCGATGGTTCGTGCGGTGGTATGATAGGAGAAGCACACAAGCTTATGCAGGTTCGGGCCGCGTGAGAGGCATAACACCCTACATCATGTGTTGATCTTGGTATTGGGATGAGATTACAAGCTGTGGACTATGAGAAATGTGGGCTGAGGTGAGATAAAAATGGTAGGGATGCCTCTTGGCCTTATATACACGACCAAGGGTAGCTATCCCCGCACAGGTGACAAACGTAAACCATTCGCCTATTTCTCGGGTTGTAGCGAACTGTCCTCCTACATCTTGGGAACCCCCTACGCTTATTCGCCTGAGTTACTGCAGGAGGCTTAGCCTATCGGGTGGGCGCAACCATCATGCCCGATATACTCGTGCTCTCGTGGTGCTTAACTCGGACGTTAGCCTTTGCTGGTTCAGAATAGGCTTGCTTTGCCTGGTTACTTTCGGCCAGCCCACCGCAGGACGCCCTAGGGGGATGCCTGCTAGGTGGCCTTGGATGTGTTTTCATGCGCACGTGGATCCAGGGGATATCCATCCCCCACAAATGGCTGCTAGGTCACTTGGGCTATAAAAGGAAGCCCTAGGCGCATGGAGCACACCACCAAGCATCCTTTGAAAATCCTGAGACACCGATACACCATGACCACGCTAAGAGCTTTGATGGTTTGAGATTCGAGCAAGTGTTTGAGTTGTCATTCGATTGTGCTATTTCTTGTGCTCCTCTCCCAACTTGTGGGCGTGTGTTGCTGTGATTTTTGTCCCTTGTGTGTGTTTCTACTCCCCCTTACTATTGAGTTCATTTGAGATCAAGTTGTGTAAGGTGTGAGAGACTCCAAATTGTGGAGATTCTTCACAACGGGGTAACTTGAGATAAGAAAGAAAATCGTGGTGTTCAAGTTGATCTTCGGATCACCTAAGAGAGGTTGAGTGCAACCCTCGTCCATTGGGACGCCACAACGTGGAGTAGGCAAGCATTTTACACTTGACCGAACTATGGGATAAAATCGTAGTGTCGCCTGTCTCTTTCACTTTACTGCGATTCTATTCTTTCTAGCACATCTCTTCACTTATGTAACACCTTGAATTTGGGGGTATAAAATTTCTTCTCTAATATCTACCAAATTCAGGTGTTATTCCTTTTCTCATCTCTACAATTTTCATTTCCCTTCTTTTTAATAGAATTTTAGGTATTTATTTGAGAGGTGTATCATTCCTTTAGAATATTAAAACCTAGGGGAGACATTAAATGTTGCATCATGCTGATCCTAAACTTTATTTTTGGTTGATGCACATGTTTGAAATATTTAACTTTTAATTTTTGGTTTGGTTGGATTTGAATTCAAAAGAGAATAAAAGAAAAAGGGATTAGAAATTCAAAGATAAAAAGAAAAACCAAAGAAGCCCGAGAGCCCCCTCTACCGGGCCTTTTGGCCCAAGCAGCCCATTTCCCCCTTCCCCTGCGTGCGCCCGTTGCCTTTTCTCTCTCTGCCAGCCCGGTCTCGTCTGTTGGCGCTGCCTGCGCGCTCGCTCGCGCGTTCCCTCCCTCTGACCCGTGGGCCCCACCTATCAGTCACGTCTCCCCAACCGTTCGCGTGCACGACTCGTGCACACACTGTGGACTCCGCGCCCATGACGCACGCTGAGGCCGCGCCCGCCCACCCCGGCCATTTCTAGCGGCCCGCACCACACTCCCTCTCCCCCTCCCTCACTCGCACCCCCTGCAGAGCTCTCACACTCACCTCACACTGCACGCGCGCCAGAGAAGACATTGTCGTCGTCCGCCGTGGCCTCATAACTGTTGCGCGGTCGCCGTCGAGCCCTCTTCGTGTCCATTGCCTCAATGAGCTATGCCTCGACGTCAGCAACCCGTGATACCCCTCGGTTCACCCCCTCCCCCTTTATTTCCCTTTGCCCGCGCTCACCGGCCCTTCCTCCACACAGCAGTAGCTCCACCACCGTTGACCCAGGACCTCGTCGTGTCCCTACCGCCGTTCAAGGGTCCTGGAGACTCCCCTCAAGGTAACCAACCTACCCCTGCCCCTATTTTCCCCTTGTCTGCCCTCGGTTGTGCGCGATTGCTCACCGGAGTAGAGTTGTGCCACGGCCAAGCCACCTCCCCATGGACCGCCACCCTGCAATGCCCCTGTGCGGGGCTGTGCCCATGGCCGCGTTCGCCATACTCCCCCAAACCTCCCAGAGCCCTTCCCGATGCCCCGGAGCCCCTGGCGTGCCCGCCCCCTCATCTCCGGCGGAGCTCCACCACGGACATGGGCGACGCCACCACTGGCGACCAGGGAGCCCTCTCTCAGGATGGTCGTTCAAGCCTCGATGTTCATCTCAAATCGGATGGCCCTGATTTAAATAGATCAAACCTAATCATAACCGTCCGCTCGGATTCGTCCCTCACCCGCACCGCTGCCACCAGGCTCGGCCTGTCAGCCCCGCTGACCCCAGGTCGTTGCCCGCCTTGGCTCACCTATCAGTCGTGCGCGTTTGCCCGCGTCCGCGCGCTCGCCTGCTGATCTAATCTCGGTCGTTGATCCGAGATCCAATGACCGAGGGAGCCCGGTACCCCTTCGGTTGGCTATTTTGTAAAAGAAACCCTCGGTTCCCTGGAATTAGGTTCTGCAGTCCAGTTTTCTTTCAGCCGAGCCCCTGGTCTTTATTTTAATCACAGAAATGGGTTTAATTTGGTGTTTTTGAATTCTAAAACTTGTAAATTTCATATCTTTTGCATATAAACTCCAAATTGACTGGTTCAAATTGCAAATTGTTCATAATGTTATTCTCTATCTGTTTAAATTATATTCATTCACTGTTTGCATGTCTTAATTTTGTGGTTAGTCTCTAGGTTAATTTAAGGTTGTAGATTATATATTAAAGATAAAATAAAAGTGATACCCTAATGAATGTTCAAGTGCTTGACTTTGTAGGTTTAATTTCAAATAATGTATGGTCCCATCCCTAGACTAACTTTGTCTAAATAAGTATTTCACTAAAATAGACATAGTTAGGTAGTTGATCTACTGAGGTAGGCAGTAGATGGAGAACAACAAACCACTAGGTATATTAACCTACCCTAGAACCTAGAGTTCTCTTGTGTGTTTGTACTTTTCCATTGAACTTGTGTTTACTCTACTGCATATGATTGGTGTAGTGTTCCTTTGACATTTCCCAAGTGTGTTGAATGAATGATTGTTTTGCGTAGACAACGAGCAGTCCGAGGTTTTCGAGTGTGTTGCAGGAGACTTCCCTGAGCAACAACCTGGTGAAGGCAAGTGTCCTCTAACCCATTATGTCCCATTTACTTTATAATCCACTGTCCCACATACCATGAACAACTTAAGTATTGACTAGTATTTAGTTTTCCTGTCCTTGTTTACCCTTTGGGATTTGGTTACTATGATTAGTATTATGCTACTGCTTTACTTTAATCAATGAACATGATGAGAACATTTATGATACATTGATGATATATTGATTATGATGATGAACTTGTGATACTTTAGGGGGCTCTGCTAAGGGTAGGTGCCGAGTTTCATTCAATTTGGTTTTGTTAGTCACCCAACATAGGGAGGAGTACTGTGTTTGTACGACTGGTGAAACCTAACGGACGACTACACACTAGGGAAATATTTGTAACGGCTACGTAGTGATACCCTGCTAGGCCACCTAGTTAGTGGTCAATGTGGAGTAGCGCTCCTGAGGCAGAAAGGGAATCACGGCTCGTGGGTAAAGTGTGCAATCTCTGCAGAGTGTTAGAAACTGGTATATCAGCCATGCTCGCGGTTATGAGTAGCCTTGGAAACTCCTTTGGTTAGAGTTACTTTGGATACTTTTATAATGATGCTTAATGGTGATGACTATCTTTATGGTATTTGGTATTTTCTCTTGGAGGGAGTGCCATTTGGGTAATAACTGGGGATTATTGATAAAACATGACTTTCTACTAGTAATAAATATCTGATCAAATAAAAGCAACCGCTTTAAGCTTAACTTCACATATAGCTAGTCCACTTTAGCCAAACAAGACATTTGCTGAGTACGTTGACGTGTACTCACCCTTGCTTTAAAACACCAAACCCCCCTAGGTTGTCCCATTGCAACCAGTGTTCAGGAGAAGATGAAGGCAACGTGGAAGACTTCTAGGAGTTTCAGGACTTTGATGAGTTCTAGATTAGTTTAGTGGCAAGTCAGCTGCCTGTGAAGGCCTTATCGTACTACGTTTCGTTTAGCACTTTGATTATGATTATGACTTAAGTTAATGACTCTATGGATGTCTTGGACATCGTGATGTAATAAGTACTTATTTCCGCTATTATTTTGAGCAATGTGTGATGATGTACAATTATGTAATCGCTGTGTACGTGACATTCTAATCCTGGTACGTACATGGTTCACATTCGATTTGCCTTTGAAAACCGGGTGTGACAACTTATAATATTGCTCTAAGTTTAACACTCATCTTGTGAGAGCAATTAAGTGAAGAAGTCCTCTTCCTCACACTCTTCATTCGAACTTGGTTTTGATTGTATTAATCCACTTTAGACCAAGTTTGTTTTTTTAGTTGTTTTTACAAGATCACCTATTCACCCTCTCTGGGTGCTATCACCAACCTCGATACCGAAGAAACAATTTCTTGCATTAAGGATTTCAGCATCTTTTCTGCTCGCTCCCACACCATCCTGTGTGGCCGCATCTCCTTCATTCTCCAGATCAGCGATCACTTCATGATGGTCGTGGCTCTCTCTCCACCACCTCCACGTCCGGCCCAATTCCCATGCCGATGCAAATTTGTTGTGTTTACTCGGTGACGTTTTAACTATGATGACTTATATAAAGTACAGTATAGACGAAATATATGATCTGAACACGATTACTACTTAATCTTTATATTTTTAGCATCTTAACAATCTTAAATAAAAAACTTAAAATTAAAAAGTTATAGACCTCATGGAGGGCAACAATATCGTTAAACAAGAAAAAATATGTTTTTTTCCAAGATAAAGTTGTCTACACGATTAATATACTACTGAAATTTTACAACTTATTTTTGAGCATCTCGATGATCTGATATAAAAAAATTAGGACTAGAAAGTTATAGATCGTAATGAGAGTTATGATTTTTATATAAAGATTATATTCATACGATGTCATATAAAAATATATAATTTCCTAGACTAAATCTTGCCACTAATACGTCGTTCTTATCTGTTACCTGTTATGTCCAAAAATATATTTTGAGATTTTAGATATCTGTATGGCCTCTATGGATAATTTCAGCGACCTGAAATGGATTTACTCCAACATATTTTCAGTCAGCTGGTGCGTGTGCGTCCTATGGAGGCGTAACGATGAGATATATTTACGACTTGTTCTTCCGTGAAAAACGTGCGGCAATGGTACGGTGCACGGACCTGCGCTACTGCCACAACGGGACACGTACGTACGGGCAGCCAGCACGGAGCGGAAGACGTGGCAGTTTCGATCACAAAAGTCTGAGTGCGAGTGCATCGTCGTCTTGTGCTTTTTTTTCCCCTCTCACCGCCTTGACCAACCACGCAACACATCCGTACGTCTGCCTGCCACTGAAATTTCAGTACTCCAGCTTGCTATGCTAGCTAGTTGGATTGGATCAGCATCGCACAAGCAGCCGGCAGTCCGGCACGCATGCGTCCTCCGACGTGGCGTCCGCCAGCTGTGCCGCGCCGGATGGCTGAGCTTCCTTTGGTGACTCCCCATCTCTCGGAAAGCGGGTGCGCCGCGCACGGAAGCGGGCGCCACGCGCCGCGTGGATGGCCTTTTACTTTTGCTGGGTTGGCGTCCGCAAACCGCAAGCAGCGCTACATAGCTACTAAATCACTTTACTATTTATCAGTGAACAACCGTTTCTTTAAGTTCACATTCATTTAGCCCCTGTTTGTTTCATGAAATACATTCTAATAATTATAATTTAGACAAACTAATTAAGGACCGGTTTGAAAGCGTTGTAGTTTATAAGAAACTAATTTCTTATCTTGGTTTTTAAAAACTGGTTTCTAAAAGAAATTGTCCGTTGGTGTTTAGATGCCAATTTCTAGAAACTGGTTTCTAGCTTTTTTTTAATTGAAAAATACCAGTCCACCTCTTCAGTTTTTAAATCATCAGCATATATGAACATACACCACCCAGTTCTTACAGGCTAGTCACACCCTAGTTCACTCGCAGCATCATGAACTAGTACGCGAATGTGGTACTCTGGCTACAAATTATAATGTGGTATGGCTGCAGATTATATACAGATTTTAATTAAAAATGCAGCCACTGAAACCATCCTAGACGACTATTGTACTGGTACACAAATGCAAAAGACAACTGAAAATATTCTCCATCCATGAAGATAGCCGAGAACAAGAAAGAAAACGCAACTGATAGGGTGAGGGAAACAACGGACTTAAAAGTTGCCCAGACATGCTGATGACTTGATGCCAAGTGAAATTGACACTCTTGAATATTCACTAGCTATAGAAGCTAAGCCATGTGATGTACATCTAATAGGATCATTTCAGGCCATTTAGATGTGTGATTCCTTGTTCCTCTTTCAGAGATACTTCTCTCAAGTCAATTGACATCGTAAATTTCCAAAGATAAAATGCTGCGGGCCTGCATCAGGGATATTCACTATGTTCAGTTTAAATTCGACACAAAGATATCAAACTATGTTCCAGCGTGCCCATTGGTTTTACACACTTACAATTTCCTGGTCGTGCCTTATTTTAGACCAGACATCGTCCCTGATTGGATTGTATCTATTGAGGTTTGGCCAACGGTTCATCATCTTACTAGTAAATATCGCGCGCGAGCGCGCATAAGAAAACAGACAGTATAAATGATAATACTATTATAAGGTATTTGATATTGTGCTTTATTATCTTGTATTGAGACCCACTCGTAATTATTTTTCTTCATGAGCTTGCGGCAAATCTCACGCACTCATTCCCTAAAATCCTTACAATTTCCTTCCCTTAATTCCCCCACATTCAATTTTCTAATCTCACAACTTCCTTCCTCAGTAGAAGCAAAGTGAAAAAGGAAACCATAGGCTGGCAGCTGCACCTCCATTAGTCCATCCCCACTTCCATGTTTGAGGCGGAGAGGAGCCCAACAATGACATTCGACAACAGCAGGTTGCAAAAGCACAACTAATTCCTGACCCTGTCTCCCTTCTACAACACTGCCTACATTAACAGACGAGGCGAGGAGCAAATGGCAGCACATGGACGATGTCATGGCTGGACCGCATCGGCGTTTGAGGGGGAGTCTAAGATTTGGAATTCACAGAACAGAGGAGATCCAAGAACGTGCTGTGGAGAAGAAAGGGCTAGTACCCGTTCGAAGTGCCAAGAAGGGAAAGTAGCGTGGCCTGGCAGGCGGGGGCTAGCGATAACGCCGGTCGGCTTTTTTTTAAGTGGACAACCCGGGAGGCTTGAAGATCACGCATATTTTTCTTCCCCATGCGTCGGGCGTCATATAGAAACTTCGTGAGGCTTGATAACGATCCAGTAGAGTGGGTAGTTGCGTGTTCGTGGATTTCCAATCAAACGACTAAAAAACAAAAGACTGACATGGACACTATGAATGGCCAGCTTTGTTCCCTGCTTTAATATATAGAAACTAGTGGATGTCGCGCGCCCTGCGCATGATTTAAAATTTGGTTTTTAGACTGCCGTTAGATGGAGAAGAGACATAACCAGACTTGAAATATGACAATGAAGCTTACAATCTTAAAGTTACATTGCTAGACAAAGCCTAGAACAGTACATAGGATCGTATGAAAATATATGAAAAATAACTGAAGCATGAAGAACTAAGGCAATGCATATAATTATTTTTATATGTAGTAGGTGGCAATATAATATTAGGAAACAAAGATACTTATGAAATAAGTGACATCATCGATTTTCTATTCCAATTCTAATAAAGAGGAGTGAATTTAGATTTAAAGAATCGTCTCGGGATTATCATTGGCTCAAGGATTATCATTTAGATCAGGACAATAATAGATCACTATGATCAAGAATATTATAACTTGAAGGGACTAATGTATCCAGGAATCTGAGATTCAGGTAAATTAATTGGCTTAAGGAGATTTAAACATTTGGCTATGGAATGCGTGGAAGGGTCTGTTGTTGACCACCCAACAATAAATGATGTGCTGAAGGAACTTGAGATCATCATATAGAATGAAAGGGCACAATTGTTAAATTCTGCGTTTTTATCAATTGAAAAAATTTGAAATTAAAAGAGATGAGATCTTCATACAGAATAATGGGCTATGAATGATGAAAGTAGCAGCAACACTTTTGACCACAACATTGGGTGTTCATACTGAGCTGTTTAACCAAGGTAGATAACAGTCAGTACTCTTGTTTTTTTGTAGATACCTCCATGTACATGCATAAGTAATTATGTCTGTCTTGAGATTTATTCCTTAGATGTCTGCCATGCAAATCATCAGATTTCAACATGCTTTTGTTTAAGCCTAACGCCCTATGCGTCTTATAATGTGCTTTGAGCTGTGTGAAAGCATTTTCCTTATATTCCGCACATTGTGCACGCTATCGTCAAATAGATATCAATGTATTCATATTGAAAGACATTTATCTAGAAAATTGGTACCGTGTTGCCCTTCACTCTACTATATTATGGTATATAAATTACCCGTTTGTGATCCTCAATCGGAGTATCAGGGTACACAACTTCGATATTTTTTGTCTTCCTCTTCAGCTGGCAAATTTCTGTTGGGTTCATCTTTCTAACCACCATGACAATCCCACTATTAGCATCCTCCAGAGCTCCACCAAAGTTTCAATTCATATGTCACAAATAAAAAGCTCTATACTGATTTCCAGAATTCTATATAGAGAGATGGAGGGGAAAAAGAGAGGAGATGAACTAATTGTAAGGTTGTATCGCTAAAACTCCCGATGCCCGATGGACGCCATGGCCTTATCCACCTTCCTGACGCAACCAACAAGGCGACACTGCATCTCAATCTGGAACCTGAATTGCTTGGGCACCTCACGCGAATAGAAGAACCAAATCATTATGTTACTTCTGTTCAGAAAAGGACAAACAGAGGAATAAGAAGGTGAAGTCCCTCACTGTCCTCATGGCAGTCTTTCTAAAGCCCGCAGCAGCAGCAACCTTCCCCTCTCCTCCATTGTGGCTATCGTAAAGGTTTCTTTTGAATATGACCAAAACCATATCATGAATGACACAAATGACAATTCACTATCAGCCTGCTTCAAGGAAAAAGCTGGTTTCTTTCAGCTTGTATCAAAATGGGATTGGTTCAAACTCAGACTCCAGTATCAACTTGTCAAAAAGGTCAAGGTTCTGTTTGGGTATGTTCGGTAGAGCTAGCTGAAGAGCTCTTCGGTACACTAAAAATGTGGTTCTCTTCGATACTCTAGGATGAACCTTGAAAGAAGCGATTTTCAAACTAAAAATGTTTCTCTACAATTCTTATATATACAACGACTGTGTATAGTATATCTAGTGAACAGTAAGCCAAGAGATGCTACTTTCTTAACTTTTAGCCCTCTAGTTCATCTCAAAGGATCACTCGTAAAATCAGTATAAAATTTAAATTGTTTCTGCAAAGCAACTAAATTTAGCTTGGAAGCTCCTTTAGAAGATCCACCAAACAGGTTCTAACCAAAACATGTTATGCTTACTTGAAAGTGACTAGCCATGGCATCATAAGAAATAAAGAATAAACCTTCTGGAAGTCAAGGAGACAGTAAGCAATGTTCTTCACGTAGACTAAACTGAGTTGCTGTTTACTTAATTTGTAACCCATTGAGTACACACTCCCAATAATAGAACTAAGAAAAAAACGAAGTCTTATCATGAATACACAAACCGCGGGAATGAAAAGTTAAAAATAAATTAACTAAGGCATGGCAAGGCAACATCGGAAGGCATGTGGTTAGTTGGTGCCTACATATTTTTCAGTGTCTTGACTTGGTTCAGTACCTAAAGTATCATTATTTAATCTGCTGCTATCTAAAAGAGTAGTGTGGATTTTCAATTTGAGGATTCTGGGGTCTAGTTAAACTAACACTGATTATTACCTTGGAGACCGAGAGGGCGACCGAGAACTATAGAGTGAGTGGGATCAGTACCTTCTCGGGCTTCTACTCCTACTCCAGCTTCGGCTATATCCCCGTCTTCTACACCAAGAAATGATGATATTTAGGAGAAATAGATGTTCATTAGACTAATCAACATTAGGTGTTCTCATCATGATAGAACTTATTAAAACATCAATCAAGATCTAATATGCAGATACAATGTAATAATTACACGTACTTTACTTGTTAAGCTATTTATTTAGAAATATAATTCTATATCCGAGATGAGATTTGAACGAAAAAATCTTTTATTTTGAACGACAATCAGGGGGCACATTGGGAGGGGGAGGGCTGGTGCTCCTTGCTACCAGGTACCAGATAGAATGCTCAGGTCAGTCCTTCCTCGTTCGCTCCTTGGGAGGTGACAGATCGGAGGTGCGTCTTTCGAATATGCAGGGATGGCGCTGACGCGGTAGTGGCATGGGGGTGGAGAGGCCCAGGCGTTGGTGCCCCAGTCTAGGTTGACCCAGCCACATCACCTGTATCTGGATAAGATATGAATACAAATATCTAGATAGCTTAAGTTAGGGTTCATGCGCTGGCTTTCGCATAGGAGCAATCTGAGAAGCTTGGACTATAGCACTCCCGCTAGGGGAGGAAAACGATGGCTAGGTGGAAAGGGGAGGACCGGAGGAGACAACTCGCATCGAGGCAGAACTCTACATGCACATTGTTGTCCTTCTAGAAGGAAGGATCTTCCAGGAGCTCAAAGCGGGTGAGGGAAGGGGCGCAACTGTCACTGTCGAGCTCATCGTCGATGCTGCCTTGATGTCGTCTGGATGTGCTGCAGCCCAATGTGGACTTTCGGGCGTGGCGGCGCGCCGCCGCCACGTCACGCGCCTCACCTCAGCGCTGTCCTCCATCATGGACCATCTCCACTGTGCATCGTACGTCGCGGTCTTTCTCCACTCCGACTCTAACGCTGCCTGTAGACAGGTCTCCAATGTCGCCGCTTCTCCCGAAGCGGTCACGACTGCATCGGTGTGTCCGCCGTCGCTAGCCGCTTCGAGCGTCACCCCGTCTTCGCCTTCTACTCGACCCCGCTCCGGCCTTCTATGACGGATGCGTCGGCGACAAGTTGGGTCAATCAACAGAGGCGTGACGAACTGGAGGCTCTTGGTCAAGCCGGATTTGGGGGCAGAGGGATGGACGGGACGTGACACGACGAATCGTGATGTTTCTAGGAGCAACTGAGTGAGCGTGTAGTGGATGTGGTTTCGCAGTCGAAGTGAGTTCACTGTGAACTGCGAGCCGCTCATCTATGATCCAACGACGAAGGTGAGAAGAGGCGACGTGGATGCGCTGGTTGAGCGTGTTTCTGTCCGGCTTTAATAATAAGGAAATACCTGCTACTGCTATATACAAATGCAACACAATCTGCACAAGAAACTATAGATACAACTGAAGGTATCACAAAAATAAGTTGTATTTGCTTATTGCCAAAAATCAAGTCATATCAAAGCAGGTAGGTATAATAGTATAGAAGTCCTTGGAATGGCGCAACTTCATGTCCTTGGTGTGGCACAGAGCTTGGGGACCTCCGAGCAATGAACAGGGGCTACGACGCAGACCTTTCAGGCGACAGCGTGAACCTGGCGCAATAGGTTTGAGACGAGGACACGGGCCTTGCGGACCTTGGGGCGCAACAAACAAGGGGTGCAGACCTTGTGGAACTTGCAAGGGGCGACGGTGATGGTGCGGACCATGGTTGGAGGTGTTAGAATTATAGACATTTTCCATATCATTTTAATTCCATAAATTAACATTATGATGATGACATATAACAAATAATTAATCATAGATATCGTGATCTCAAATAGATCCTTAACAATATGGATCATGTGAACACAAAGCATATGAATCATATAAATCATATAAATACGATAAGCATATAAACTAACTGAACAATTGAAACTAAACAGATAGCAACATAAACAGCATGACTGTAAAATTAAAACAAGCAGATGTAACATATTATAATATGACAGAACATATGAGATAAATTCATGGGTACATATGAAACAACAGAGATGAATATATGAACCATAAATAATTTATAGAACGCAAAACAGTAAGGAAATAAACTGATCATACCCTCCCATGCGCTCTGATGATCCAGATCCTTGTCCAGCTTCCCTTGTCATGTCGCCAGGAAGAAGATGTTTTGGGCAGTCGCGTAGACGCTCCCCAAAAACCTAATTGCCGATCCCCCGTGCAAGGTCTCGAATGGCAAGGGCTTCGGAGGTACCTGCCCTCTCGCTCTCTGTGCGCGCAGAGTCACGACGAGATGGAAATATTCTCACTTGCGGCTGGGCTGTGACTGAAAATGGTTCTGTTCTCGTGTACCAAGTGCCAGGGGTTCTCCTCTACTTAACCTCTCGCAGAGGGAAGCTGACGGAGAAGGGTCGCATGTGGCACGCCAGGAGACGGGCAGCTGAAGGACAAAGGTCTCGCATGCAACTGACGAAGAGACAGACAACTGAAAGGTTTAACCCGGAGTTGAAACTCCCGCGGTTAATGAGTGCTAAAAATTAACACAACCACACCACGCCTGCTCGCCGCCTGCCTGCCTGCCACGCCACGCCACGCCCGACCCGAGCGGTTAACTTAGGGCCTGTTTGGAAGCGCATAGTTTTTTTAAAAAAAAACTAGATTATGGAAACTACAATGCATCCAAACAAGCTAGTTTTTTCCAGATTCTTAAAATTAGTTTCCTAGTTTCTTAAAAACCAACAATCTAGGTTATCCCAGCTAAAACCAACTTCTTAGGCTTCGATTACATGTTATCCCTAGTTAGTTCGCTATCCCAGCTAAAACCAACTTCTTAGGCTTCGATTACATGTTATCCCTAGTTAGTTCGCTAAAATATTTACACCGCCCGCCACTCCTCATCTACGACACATCCGCTCGCACACGTCGTGCAACTCTACGCTGCACTGCCGCACAACGTGCTGAGTTGTCGCCCCCAACCATGAGCTACCCCATCAGCCCAACCAGGTGCCCTGTCGTCGCCAACGCTGGCCTGCGGCATCGGATCTTTTATGGGCTTGGCCCATTTATTGAATAAACTCTTTAACCGCGGTCGTGGCGTGGTTATGTTAATTTTTAAGAAACTGGAAAACTGATTTTAAGAATCTGGAAAAAACTAGCTTGTTTGGATGCATTGTAGTTTCCATAATCTAGTTTTTTTTTAAAAAAACTATGCGCTTCCAAACAGGCCCTAAGTTAATATATATATATTATCCTAAATTATATGAGAGAGATAGTTATACACTAACCACTTATGTTACAGAAAAGCAAATAAAAGAATATGTTATAAGTTGTACATTAGAAAAGTAGCATATAAATCTATAGAATCAATTTTCATCTCTCATCCCATAAATTTGAGATAGACTTATATATAAACTTTAGAAAGTTGTGAAATAATACATTCTAAAAAATAGCCTACTCTATTAGTTAGATTCCAATTCCTTAAAATGAAGGGAAACAAAAAGGGCCTTAGAAGAATCCTCTCTCTCGTGTGCATACGTATATGAGTGAAAATGGTCGGATATATCCGTTCCGATTTCTGTTTGATTTGTTTGAGTTCGTATTTATAGACATCCTAACCATTTTAGTTCTTTCGTTTTTGACAAATGTAAAAATGGGATGAAAACAGTATAGATGCTTTTTCCGTCTTTAAATGAGATAACCCGTTTGTATTCATATATAATATCTTAGTTTAGATAATATCATAATATGATGAACAAATCATAGACGAATATGTCACATCGCAACAAATTAATCTATAATTGATTATTTTCTTTGGTAATTATATGTTTATCATAATACATTGCTTTTATAGGTCTAAATGAGATGTTACAATTGATTGCAATACTATTTTATTTCTATATTCTAGGCGATGATGTTTTTTCTTTTTACGTGCGATTCCGGTCCGTTATTGCGTTTTGGCTCGTTTTCGTCATCCGCTAGTGTAGTTTTCGATCCTTTTTTTATAGTCCTACTTTCGAGATCATGTTTTTGAAATAAAATGTGCCTGCTGGTTGGTTGGCAGGGGTGCAGGAGTGCTAGATTTTTACGCCTGCCATAAAATTGCCCCTAATTTTTCGCGGAGCTGTTGGTTGGGTGCATATTAGAAAGTTTCGTCAATTGTGATCCATGGTGTAAGTATTTATGCAGCTTTCTATAAGAATTTATGCTTTGCGCGATACCTGACATTCATTTTCTGTGCGCATGTTGGTTCAAACGAGCCATAAAAACCCATAAATAAAGTTGCATAAATACATACATTGTGTAGCATAATCGGTATTAGTATATATCATAAACTGGTTCTAACGACCACCGTGTCTACTGCATGGTTGGTGGAGTGATCTTATATTTATGGAGAATATAAATCATTTAATCAATTTGTTTTGTTTCCACGCATAGCCATTCCATTTCCTTCATCGCACACATGCTAATTTTGTGTGCATGCAACAGGAAACAAATATCTTGCATGCAGGGGAAACTGATCCCGAGATTTATGCCATCGTGGTGGGGTGGTCGTGTGGGATGGGGCGCGTGCGGTCGAGTCCAGATGGCAAGGTTGGTCGGGGTGGTTCAGGATGCTTGCTGGGCGGGTTAGGGGGCAGCTGGGGCTTCTTGTTACTATCGGAATCCCTAGGCTCCTAATATATATATATATATATATATATATATATATATATATATATATATATATATATATATATATATATATATAAGGAGCTTTGGGCTTCCAGAAAAGCCCTAGTCCAAAACTCTTTTCGGTCCACAATGGTCGAGCCAGACTACAACCCATGGGGGTTTGCCTCCCAACCATAATCAGCTGCAACCACCCAAAATTAACGACATGTTGTTCTCCCATGCCTTCCCAAATTCCAGTTGTCATCTTTCGCTCGAGCACACCAATGCGCAGTGATGCCACTCCACCGTCGTTCATCCCTGAATCGAGCACTCGAAAATGCTTCGCCAAATCACAACTAACATTCGACATCCCCACAAGCGCATTGAGCCTTCTGTTCCCATTCGAGGTCTAGGAGTTCATTGGTTGAAGCTGCTACGTCGTGCTCCTCTCCCCCCACCAACCCTCTCATAGGTTTTGTTGTCGGTGGTTCATCGCTGAGCCAAGCCAACTCTAATCACTATAGAATCACATGGTAAGTCTGTAATATTATTACTTACTTTTTATTATTATTCGAAGCATTGTGCTATGATGAGTCATTTATGTAATCGCTGTGTACGTGAGTTCTGGTTCTGGCACGTACATGGTTCACATTTGATTTGCCTTCCAAAACCAGGTGTCACACTCTTGTTGCCAATATAAAAAATATAAAAGGTTTTTGTTGAAGTGTTGTTCCCATGCATTCGAGGTCTAGGAGTTTGTTAGGCAAAGTCACGACGTCCTGCTCCTCCTCCCACATCAAACCTTTTGTCGGTTTTGATGCTGGCGGTTCATCGCTGAGCCAAGCCAACCCTAATAACTATAGAATCACATGGTAAGTCGTCAGACATACTTGTGTTCAATATCTTTCTAGGTCATCTCTAGTTTTTTATGAAATAACATGTTTCTTTCTATTACTAAAATATACCTTTTTTAATTAATTGTCACCACTACGCAAACCATCACTATGCTAATCCAGTTAAATATCTTTTCTAGTTCATAGCGATTTGTTGCATAGTTTGTCGAATCTCCACTATGAAAATCCAGTTAAACATTTTTTGTTGCATAGATTATCCATATATGAGCATTATTTATGCTTATAGTTGCACAATGTATGATCTCTATAGCTACAATCAATTTTTACTCACATTCAAGGCTTTTTTACATAGCTCTTCGGGGCCAATTTTATGCATTTCTTATGATTTATCATCACCTTTTACGCACAACTATAATATTTACTCGATTTATTTCATTATTTATGCAATCATCATGATGTAAATTTAGTTAATATATTGTTACACAGATTACTCCTAAATGTGCATTATTTATGCATATAGTTGCACAATGTATGTTATATGCACTATTCCCCGGCTACAATAATTATATTATTCATATTCATGTCTTTGATACCTTTTTGGGGTCATTTTATGCACTCTTTGTGGCGGAACTGCCTGAATTATTCCGACTTAAGTGCCTAAGTCCCGCCTTAGAGGCTAGACCACACTTAAATGGGAATAACCCGTCAATCCCTCGGATCTAGTCCGACGAGGCCACTGACAGGATCAAGTACCACAATCTCACTCGATGGTGAGTCACAGAGAAAATACAATAAAGCATAAAACCATTAGCTGCATGGATCAAGCAGTCTCATTAGCTGCGAGAAGCAGACGATTCGAATCAAGTTTTTATCCTTGCAAGGTAAACCTAAACACACGACGTGGCGAGGCACTCCGTCCCCACACACATCAATCGTCCCCATCGATTCCCTAGCAACAGATCAGGGCTCACCACCTTGGCGTACAATGCCTCACTGACCCCGACTGCCGTCGTGCAGTGACCGCACTTGTACCCACCATAAGCGGAATGGGAGACCTCGTCTCAGGTCGCGTGAGGGAATATGTCTACGGGCAGGTTCACTCAGGTACTAGGCTTACCGATTTACCATATTTCTCGGTATGTGTTTAGTACGTTCAAACGCTTGACTCACGGTACCACACCTTAATCCTTATTCAAATTTTTATCCCCTGGACAACCAATCCCCATGGATTGTTGTCCACAACCAGAATCATTATGATAAGAAAGTGGATACAACCAATTTCCTGACCTCGCGCGAGTGCTAGAAAAATCACTCAACTTCTACCGAGATCCTAATTAATAAAGCAGCTACCTCGACCTCGCATACTAGTATTCATCTCAACAGGATTCCTGAGATCATGCAACTAGGGTTTCAAACAACTCCTACACCTAAGTGCACAATCAATCCTACAATCATTAAGTATAGTAAAATAGCATAAATAACAGGTTATGCATAAACCGGGGCTTGCCTTCTAAAGCAGTGGCAGGCAGATCCTCTGGTGCAGGCTCTGGTGCTGGATCCGGGGCTACCTCCTGAGTAGCTCCTTACTCCGGCACGAGGACATACTCTCCGTCAGCGAGGTTGCAATCTATCGAATGCAATGAATATGTATGTCATGATCATGCAGGATTTAACAACTTTATGCGAAAAGAAGAAAAACTAAGTGAATTAGTAACTTAGGGTTTCTTGGTCATACGTGGCTTTTGGTGGTTTATGCTTATCACTCTAGGTTTAGGTTTTGTTAAGGATAAGCATAGTGGATTTGTATTTTTCCCCTTACATATTTCAATGGGCAATTTAAAAAGGGTTTTGCTAGTTGGGCTAGGTGACACAAGTTTCTATTATCAATTTCCCCTTTTTCATTTTCTAATTATGAATTCTAGTGTGGGTTTGAACTACAACAGTGGTTTAACGTTTTCCAAAAATTCTGTAAAAATTACAGTGGGTTGCCATTGGTCACTATAGCCTGTTCTAGGAATTTGAGGTTCATAATAAAAAGGCTATGCCTTAGACAAAAATAATCAAAAGTTGTGTAAATAGGCCACTTTGCACTACAACTCTTAACTAGGGGTGGGTTCTGTCCTAAGGGTGATTTTTGTTGGCATCTAACAGTAATAACAAGCTTCTGTGCCAAAAATCACAGAAAGCTAAGTGATGGTTATTTAGTTGTGATTTTCCAAAGTGATGGTTACTTAGGTGTTTTATATTTTTCTTAAGTAGTTTACATTATTTAAGATCTGGCAAAATTGGTTTGACTTGATTTGGGTGAATAAAACAGAAGATATGAATTATTCAAGTTCTGTTTGAATTTAAATCAGATTTATTAAAAGGTTTCCTGGAAAACCCACTTTGCACCGAAGTCCTCGGGTTATTTCCAAACTAACTCTCTCAGTTATACCCCCGCGCTACTATTCCTCTGAGTCACTGACAATGCACAAAACCCCCTAGCCTTCTCTTCTTCTCCCCCGCGGTCCCTCCCTAGGTTTAAACAGTACCCGCGACAAAGAAAAGGGCGGCGCGGATTACCGGCGGCGAGAGAGGTCCGGCGAGGGGCGGGGTTGGCTCCGGGAGGTCCTGGCGGTCACAATGGTGTACGGCTTGACGGTGGGGGTGGCCGGAATCGTCCGGTCCACGTGCGCAGGCGGGTGCTCTCGTCGGCGGCGGGTATTCCGGCCAAACCACGGCGACCTAGTTCAATCCAATGGCACAGTGAGCTTCACAGGGTGACATAGAGGCTGTGTGCACAAGGAATCGAAGAATGGAGCAGAGGATTACCCGGTCTACGCTCGCCGGCAGTCGGGTGGAGTCCGGCGACCGTGAACTGGCCTCTCCGGCGAAGCAAACTCCGATTCCTCGCTCGGGGAGCTTCACCGAGGTGTGCACAGTCTTCTCCGAGGGTTGGACGGGGTTGGTAAGGGTCCTGTTGGCCGGTCTACGGTGGCAGGGAGATCGGGCGGCCGCGGACACACCGTGCACGGGCAAACGCCGGTGGGTTTGGGCTCCAGTGAGGTCGAGCGCGTGCGGAGGGGTACGGTCGAAGTCCCTAGGGGCTTTATAGGCGCGGGCGCGGGCTGGGCTTTGGCGCGACGCGGGGCACGCGGGGCGCGCGTCGGGCGTGCTCTAGCGAGCCCAGAGCGCGTCGAACACGTGGCCGTTGCTTTCTGCCCTTGTTCTTGCGCCTGCTGAGCAGCCAAACGTGCGAATCTTGCCCTATGGCTTGTGTAAGATTTCTTCCCTGCACCTAGGGCTACCTAGTTCATGTAAGTTCCAAGGGAAGATCGGGTCTGGTTTAGAAGATATGGTGGCACCAAGTCTTGTCTGTCTGCACTGTTCAACCCGAGACAAAACAGGTGCCAACTCGTGTCAAACGGTCTTGGCTTGGGTTCAAACTCTTCCAGGGGGTTCCTTAGATAATTTGGCTCCTTTTTGTTATTTAGACCCTGGGGTTTTGGTGCCATTAGCTAGGTGAACACCCCTGATCTCTAGATTAGGGTTGATTTTGGACTTAGAAGGAATGGGGGTGATCCCAAAGTGTTCTCCACTTGGGGGCTGATTTAGGGGTCTTATAGGGGTCTTTTTGTAAAGTTCCTTTGCTGTCTTTTGTAAACATTTTGGTACTCTTAAACCTTGGTTAAGGGTTTAAATTATGAAATGTGCATTTGCCTAATCTTTCTCTCAACTAAAGGCTTCAAGAGAGGGGGCCCAAGGTTCAATCCTTCCCTGCCCAAGGTGATTATTGCCTAAAAGCTTGGGTAATGCTTTGGTGCTTAGCATTTTTTTAACTCACTCATGCTTCCAAGGTCTTAAGTGCTCCCTCTCCTCCAAGTTTTACCCACATGTGATAATAGGTAGATGTGCCATTAGGAAGCCAGCACCTTGGTAACACCTGGGGTGTTACAATCCTCCCCCCTTAAAGGAATCTTGCCCCGAGATTATTGGGGGTGCTATGAAGGTGTGCTGGTGTTACCCTTCCTTTAATCCAAGTTTCTCTTGTTAACTGCTCTTCGAATGTCATTCTCTTTGCGACTTCAGAAGGATGTCCTTTATAAGTTAAAACCACAACTTAGACTACCCTTAATATCTAAGTTTTCCTTATAATTGTATTCAAAGGGCAGGTGGGGGTGGGGTTTTGGGGTTACGTACCGACTCCTTTGGGCAGAAAGTCGGAGAAGCGAGAGCGTAGAAAATCCTCAGTTTCCCATGTAGCTTCTTCCACTGAATGGTGACTCCACTGAACCTTATACATTCTGATCGACCTTGCCCGCGTTGATCGCTCTTTCTGATCCAATACCTTGACGGGGTACTCTTGATAAGATAAGTCTGGTTCTATCTCAATTTCTGGTTTAGGTAGCACTTCAGTAGGTAAGCGGACACATTTCCGCAGCTGAGATACATGGAACACATCATGAACAGCTGACATGTGTGGTGGCAACTTCAATTGATATGCTACTGGTCCACAAGTTTCCTTGATCTCGTAAGGCCCAATGTAGCGAGGAGCTAACTTGCCCTTGATTCCAAATCTCCAGACACCCTTGGTGGGTGACACCCTAAGATAAACATGCTCTCCTACTTCAAACTGTAGAGGCTTCTGCCTCTTATCATGATAGCTCTTTTGCCTGGCCTGAGCAGCTTCTAAGTTCTTCTTGATGACTCTGACCTTTTCCTCTGCTTCAAGTACCAAATCTGGCACAAATATTTCCCTCTCTCCTGCTTGAGACCAATTCAGCGGGGTCCTACACCTTCTCCCATACAAGGCTTCAAAAGGTGCCATCTTTAGACTGGACTGGTAGCTGTTATTATAAGAAAACTCTGCCAAAGAAAGACACTTGTCCCAATCCCTTCCATAGTGTAGCGCACATGCCCTCAACATGTCTTCCAAAATCTAATTTACCCTTTCGGTCTGACCATCGGTTTGGGGATGGTGTGCTGAGCTTCGTATTACATGGGTCCCAAGTGATTCTTGCAATTGCTCCCAAAATCATGCCACAAATGGTGCTCCTCTGTCTGATACTATAGTCCTTGGTATTCCATGCAAACGAACTATCTGGTCAATGTAGATTTCCGCATACTTCTCCGTCCTGTGGGTGGTGTGTACTGGCAAGAAATGAGCTGACTTGGTCAATCTTTCGACAATGACCCAAATGGAATCATGGTGCCTGGAGGTGTTGGGCAATCCCATGATGAAGTCCATGCAAATGTCCTCCCATTTCCAAGATGGTATGGGAAGGGGTTGCAAAGGGCCTGCTGCCTTCAAATGACTGGCTTTGATCTTCTGGCAGGTGTCATACTCGGATATGTACTTGGCAATTTCCCTCTTCATTCTGGTCCACCAGTATAAGGATCTGAGATCATGATACATCTTGTTGCTGCCGGGGTGCATGGAGAATTTTGAAAGGTGAGCTTCATCCAATATCTTCTTTCTAAGCTCAGGGTCCTTGGGAACAACCAATCGATCTCCAAACCATAGAATTCCCTTGCTGTCCTGACGAAAGCACTTGTATTTTTCTGCTTTCTGCTTGATCATTTCCTTGATAACCTGAACACCCTTGTCTTCAATTTGTGCCCTGACTATTTGCTCTTGCAGTGTGGGCTCCACCGAGATATAATTTAAATCACCTGAAGAAACAACTTCCAGGTTTAGTTTGCACAACTCATCACACAGGGTGGTAACTCTTGCATCCATGCTCATACAATTGCACTGGGCCTTTCTGCTCAAGGCATCTGCCACAACATTGGCCTTGCCAGGATGGTAATGCACCTCCAAATCATAGTCCTTGATTAATTCTAACCATCTCCTCTGCCTCATGTTCAGATCCGCCTGAGTGAAAATGTATTTGAGACTCTTGTGATCAGTGTAAATGTTACAGTGAGCTCCCATCAAGTAGTGTCTCCATATCTTGAGAGCATGAACCATGGCTGCTAACTCCAGATCATGTGTAGGGTAGTTCTGCTCATGGGGTCCGAGTGCTCGAGAGGCATAAGCAATTACTCTGTTATCTTGCATTAAGACACATCCCAATCCCGTACCGGAAGCATCACAATAAACTTCAAAGGGCTTGGTGTTATCAGGTTGAGCCAGCACTTGGGCTGTTGTCAAATGCTACCTCAGTGTATGAAAGGCATCTTCGCACTTTTGGCTCCAATTATACTTGACTCCTTTCTTCAACAGTTTAGTCATTGGCTTGGCAATTCTGGAGAAATCCGGAATAAATCATCGATAATACCCTGCCAAACCCAGAAAACTCTGAATCTGCCTCACTGTAGTCGGGGGCTTCCAATCCATCACCTCTTGTACCTTCTCAGGATCAACAGATATCCCATCCTGAGAAATTGTGTGACCCAAGAATTTAATTTCCTTCAGCCAGAATTCACATTTAGACAATTTGGCATACAACTTATGGTCACGCAGCCTCTGAAGTACAGTATGCAAATGTTTGGTGTGCTCGGCTTCATTCTTGGAATAGACCAGAATATCATCAATGAAAACGACCACGAACTTGTCCAACTCTGGCATGAATACTGAGTTCATTAGGTACATAAAATAAGCTGTGGCATTGGTCAGCCCAAAAGACATCACCAAAAACTCATAAAGCCCATATCTGGTTGAGAAGGCCGTCTTGGGAATATCGCTGGCACGGATCTTGTTCTGATGGTAACCCGAGCGAAGACCTATCTTGGAGAATACTTTGGCTCCCACCAACTGATCAAACAAAACATCAATGCGGGGCAGTGGGTATTTGTTTTTTATGGTCACCGCGTTGAGAGGGCGGTAATCAACACACATTCTCAAACTATCATCCTTTTTCTTCACAAATAAGGCCGGACATCCACAAGGGGAAGTACTTGGGCGAATAAACCCCTTGTCCAACAACTCCTGCAGTTGCTTTTTCAATTCTGCCAATTCCGCGGGAGGCATCCTATAGGGTCTCTTGGAGATAGGAGCAGTCCCGGGTTGCAATTCGATGGCGAACTCAATGTCTCTATCAGGTGGCATCCCTGGCAATTCATCCGGAAAAACATCTGGGTAGTCACAGACCACTGGGATCTTTTCCACTGGGGATTCTATCATAACGAAGGCACAAGAACGGGTACAACCTTGGTCGGGCAAATATAATGTGGTTTCACCACAGGTCGGTGAGTGCACTTCAATGGCCCTAACTGCAATATCAATCACTGCCTGATGTTTGGTCAACCGGTCAGTTCCCAATATGATACCCACACTATCCAAACCCAAAATGAGGAGGTTAGTTTTGATTATCAGACTACCAAACTTTATAGGCACATTCTTGTTGATTTGGTAGGTGGCAACCCTGCCTCCTGGTGTTGAAATTGTGATACCCCCATTGGTGTGGTGAAAAGGTAAGTGACACTTGGCACTAAATTTGTCACTAATAAAACTATGCGATGCACCAGAATCAAAAAGAATAATAGCAGGATAATTAAAAATTGTAAAGATACCAGTCATGACGGGTGCTCCCTCTGGAATATCAGTCATGGTGGTGAAGTTCAGCCTGCCTTGCCTCACTTGCACCTTCTGCCTCTTGCCTTGGTTCTGAAAGGGAAATGTGCCCTTGGGCCATTTCTAAGTGTTTTGGTGATTTAGTGTACAATACAAGTGCCTAAGTGTCAAATGGTGGACAAAGTACAAATCAAGTATAAAGGTATGTTTCTCAGACTTAGTACATTGTTTTAAAGACTAATGTATTGTGTCTAAGTGTTGGAAATAGGAGAAATCGAATTGGAGAAGAGATGGCCTTGTTCAGCCAAAGCCAGCTCTGTCTGGGTGCACCGGACTGTCCGGTGGTGCACCGGACAGTGTCCGGTGTGCTAGAGTGGCTCAGGCGAACTCGCTGCTCTCGGGAAGAAATTAACGGCGTACGGCTAAAATTCACCGGACTGTTCGGTGTGCACCGGACTGTCCGGTGAGCCAACGGTCGGCCGCACGATCCGCGCGGGACACGTGGCCGAGCCAACGGCTAGTAGGGGGCACCGGACTGTCCGGTGTGCCAACGGCTCCAAGGCACCAACGGTCGGCTTCGCCAAATAAGGAAAGAGATCCGCACCGGACAGTGTCCGGTGGTGCATCGGACTGTCCGGTGCGCCAGTCGTCAGAAGGCAAGAAATGCCTTCCTGGAATGCACTCAACGGCTCCTAGCTGCCTTGGGGCTATAAAAGGGACCCCTAGGCACATGGAGGAGTACATCAAGCATTCTCTAAGCATTCCTAAGCACTAAGACATTGATTCCGCGCTTTTGATTTCTTGCAATAGCAATTAGAGGTCTAGTTGAGTTGTGAACTCATTGAGTTGTGTTGTGAGCTCTTGTTGCGACTTGTGTGCGTGGTGTTGCTGTGATTTCTTGTCTTGAGTGTGTTTCTCATCCCTCCCTTACTCCGTGCTTCTTTGTGATCATCAAAGTGTAAAGGCGAGAGGCTCCAAAGTGTGGAGATTCCTCGCAAACGGGATATAGTAAAGCAAGCAAAACACCATGGTATTCAAGTGGGTCGTTGGACCGCTTGAGAGGGGTTGATTGCAACCCTCGTCCGTTGCGACGCCACAACGTGGAGTAGGCAAGCGTTGGTCTTGGCCGAACCACGGGATAAACCACTGTGCCATCTCTGTGATTGATCTCTTGTGGTTATTGTGTTTTGTTGAGACTCCTCTCTAGCCACTTGGCATTATTGTGCTAACGCCTAATCAAGTTTTTGTGGATTAAGTTTCAAGTTTCACAGGATCACCTATTCACCCCCCCTCTAGGTGCTCTCAATTGGTATCAAAGCCGTTCTCTTCAAGAAAGGGACTAATCGCCCGAAGAGATGGATCCTAAGGGAAAGGAGATTGTGATCAATGATAAGGAGGAGTCCTTTGTCAACGAGCCTAATGATGACAAGCCTACCGACTCGGGCTCGGGCCACAAACGCAAAGATGGGAAGAAGAAGAAGACAAGACGCATCAAGGAGATCATCTACTATGACGACAGCGATGAGTCCACTTCTTCCCAAAAGGACAACGACAACAACGACTATGACAAAAGAAAGACGGTTAATTCGAACTTTTCTTTCGATTACTCTCATATTCCGCATAGCTCAAATGCACATTTGCTTTCCATCCCTCTTGGCAAACCTCCACACTTTGATGGGGAGGACAACGGATTTTGGAGTCACAAAATGCGTAGTCACCTGTTCTCTCTCCATCCAAGTATATATGGGAGATTGTTGAGAATGGAATGAAATTTGATAGCTCGGATAGTCCTATATTTATTAATGAACAGATTCAGAAAAATGCACAAGCTACTACTGTGTTGTTAGCCTCTTTGTGCAAGGACGAGTATCATAAGGTGAGCGGCTTGGACAATGCCAAGCAGATCTAGGACACACTCAAGATCTCTCATGAGGGGAACGACGTCACCTTGCTCACCAAGATGGAGTTGGTAGAGGGCGAGCTCGGAAGATTTTCAATGATAAGGGGCGAGGAGCCAACCCAAACATACAACCGACTCAAGACCCTCATCAACAAAATAAGGAGCTACGGAAGCACGCGATGGACGGACCACGACGTCGTTCGCCTAATGCTAAGGTCCTTTACTATACTTGATCCACATCTGGTGAACAATATTCGTGAAAATCCTAGGTACACCAAGAGGTCACCCGAAGAAGTTCTTGGGAAGTTCGTGAGCGGGCGAATGATGATCAAGGAGGCAAGATACGTGGATGACGCATTGAATGGTCCAATCAATGAGCCTCAACCCTTTGCTCTCAAGGCAACAAGAAGCAAGGAGGCGCTACCTAGCAAGGTGGCACAAGTTGAGGCGGTAGGGCTAAATGATGAAGAGATGGCTCTCATCATCAAGCGCTTCAAGACGGCGCTAAAGGGTCACAAGGGGCAGCCAAGCAAGACCAAGACAAAGGGGAAGCGCTCATGCTTCAAGTGTGGTAAGATTGGTCATTTTATCGCTAACTGCCCCGATAATGATAGTGACCAGGAACAGGGGAACAAGAGGGAGAAGAAGAAGGCATAGAAAAAGGCTATGGGCGAGGCACACCTTGGCAAGGAGTGGGACTCAGATTGTTCGTCATCCGACTCCGACAATGAAGGACTCGCCGCCACCGCCTTCAATAAGTCATCCCTCTTCCCCAATGAGCGTCACACATGCCTCATGGCGAAGGAGAAGAAGGTATGTACTCGAAACAATGCCACTTATGATTCTTCTAGTGATGATGAGTCCAGTGAGGAAGAAATAGATTACTCTAGTTTGTTCAAGGGATTGGATAGAACTAAAATAGATAAGATTAATGAATTGATTGATGCCCTGAATGAAAAGGATAGACTTTTAGAAAAACAAGAGGACCTTTTATATGAAGAGCATGACAAATTTGTAGAGGCACAAAAATCTCATGCTTTAGAAGTTAAAAGAAATGAAATGCTTTCTTGTGAACTATCTTCTTGCCATGAGACAGTTTCTAGCTTAAGGAGCATAAATGATGATTTGAATGCTAAGCTAGAAATAGCTAGTAAATCTAACTCTTGTGTAGAACATGCTATGATTTGCAATAGGTGTAAAGATTTTTGACATTGATGCCTGTAGTGAACACCTAGTTTCAATTTCCAAATTGAATGATGAATTGGCTAGTCTTAATGACCAACTTAAGACTAGCAAAAGTGAATTCGATAAGCTAAAGTTTGCAAGGGATGCCTACACAATTGGTAGACACCCCTCAATTAAGGATGGACTTGGCTTCAAAAGGGAAGCCAGGAACTTGACATGTCATAAGGCTCCCATCCCTATCAAGGAGAAAGGGAAGGCCCCTATGGCAAATAGTATTCAAAAGAACCATGCTTTCTTATATGATAGGAAATATTCTAGGAATGTTCATTGCAATAATGTTGTTTCACATGCTTATGATTCATATGCTATGACTGCTTCTAGTTCCCATGTTGTGCATGGTAGAGATATGCCTAGGAAAAATATTCATCATGTGCCTAGAAAGAATATTGTTCATGTTCCTATGAAAGTAATGAATGAACCTTCTACAATATATCATGCTTTAAATGCTTCATTTGCTATTTGTAGAAAGGATAGAAAGATAGTAGCTAGAAAATTAGGGGCAAAATGCAAGGGAGACAAAACTTGCATTTGGGTCCCTAAGGATATTTGTACTAACCTTGTAGGACCCAACATGAGTTGGGTACCTAAGACCCAAGCCTAAATTTGCCTTGCAGGTTTATGCATCCGGGGGTTCTAGCTGGATTATCGACGGCGGATGCACAAACCACATGACGGGGGAAAAAAGAATGTTCTCTTCCTACGTCAAGAACAAGGATCCCCAAGATTCAATAATATTCGGTGATGGGAACCAAGGCAAGGTGAAAGGGTTAGGCAAAATTGCAATCCCAAATGAGCACTCTATTTCTAATGTATTCTTAGTAGAGTCGCTTGGATATAATCTGTTATCTGTGAGTCAACTTTGCAATATGGGATATAATTGTCTATTCACTAATGTAGATGTGTCTGCCTTTAGAAGAAGTGATGGTTCATTAGCTTTTAAGGGTGTATTAGACGACAAACTTTACTTAGTTGATTTTGCAAAAGAGGAGGCCGGTCTAGATGCATGCTTAATTGCTAAGACTAGCATGGGCTGGCTGTGGCATCGCCGCTTAGCACATGTGGGGATGAAGAACCTTCACAAGCTTCTAAAGGGAGAACACGTGATAGGTCTAACTAATGTTACTTTCGAAAAAGATAGACCTTGTGCAGCTTGTCAAGCAGGTAAACAAGTGGGAAGAGCGCATCACAGCAAGAATGTGATGACCACATCAAGACCTCTGGAGCTGCTACATATGGACCTCTTCGGACCCGTCGCCTATCTAAGCATAGGAGGAAGTAAGTATGGACTAGTTATTGTTGATGACTTTTCCCGCTTCACTTGGGTATTCTTTTTGCAGGATAAATCTGAAACCCAAGGGACCCTCAAGCGCTTCCTAAGGAGAGCTCAAAACGAGTTTGAGGTTAAGGTGAAGAAGATAAGGAGCGACAATAGGTCCGAGTTCAAGAACCTTCAAGTGGAGGATTACCTTGAGGAGGAAGGGATCAAGCACGAGTTCTCCGCTCCCTACACACCACAACAAAATGGTGTGGTAGAGAGGAAGAATAGGATGCTTATAGACATGGCGAGGACGATGCTTGGAGAGTTCAAGACCCCCGAGCGCTTTTGGTCGGAAGCCGTGAACACGGCTTGCCACGCCATCAACAGGGTCTACCTTCATCGCCTCCTCAAGAAGATGTCATACGAGCTACTAACCGGTAACAAACCCAATGTTTCGTATTTCCGAGTTTTTGGGAGTAAATGCTACATTCTAGTGAAGAAGGGTAGGAATTCCAAATTTGCTCCCAAAGCCGTAGAAGGGTTTTTGTTAGGTTATGACTCAAATACAAAGGCGTATAGGGTCTTCAACAAATCATCGGGTTTTGTTGAAGTCTCTAGCGACGTTGTATTTGATGAGACTAATGGCTCTCCAAGAGAGCAAGTTGTTGATCTTGATGATATAGATGAAGAAGAAGTTCCAACGGCCGCAATACACACCATGGCGATTGGAGAGGTGCGGCCACAGGAACAAGATGAGCGAGATCAACCTTCTTCCTCAACAATGGTGCAACCCCCAACTCAAGATGATGAACATGAGGTGTGTGATCAAGGGGGAGCACAAGATGATCATGTAATGGAGGAAGAAGCGCAACCGGCACCTCCAACCCAAGTTCGAGCGATGATTCAAAGGGATCATCCCGTCGACCAGATTTTGGGTGACATTAGCAAGGGAGTAACTACTCGATCTCGATTAGTTAATTTTTGTGAGCATTACTCCTTTGTCTCTTCTATTGAGCCTTTCAGGGTAGAGGAGGCCTTGCTAGATCCGGACTGGGTGTTGGCCATGCAGGAGGAGCTCAACAACTTCCAAAGAAATGAAGTTTGGACACTGGTGCCTCATCCCAAGCAAAATGTTGTGGGAACCAAGTGGGTGTTTCGCAACAAACAAGACGAGCACGGGGTGGTGACAAGGAACAAGGCACAACTTGTGCCAAAAGGTTATGCCCAAGTCGCAGGTTTGGACTTTGAGGAGACTTTTGCTCCTGTGGCTAGGCTAGAGTCCATTCGTATTTTGTTAGCATATGCCGCTCACCATTCTTTCAGGTTGTTCCAAATGGATGTGAAGAGCGCTTTCCTCAATGGGCCAATCAAGGAGGAGGTGTACGTAGAGCAACCCCCTGGCTTCGAGGATGAACGGTACCCCGACCACGTGTGTAAGCTCTCTAAGGTGCTCTATGGACTTAAGCAAGCCCCAAGAGCATGGTATGAATGCCTTAGAGACTTTTTATTTGCTAATGCTTTCAAGGTTGGGAAAGCCGATCCAACTCTTTTCACTAAGACATGTGATGGTGATCTTTTTGTATGCCAAATTTATGTCGATGACATAATATTTGGTTCTACTAATCAAAAGTCTTGTGAAGAGTTTAGCAGGGTGATGACGCAGAAATTCGAGATGTCGATGATGGGCGAGTTGAACTACTTCCTCGGGTTCCAAGTGAAGCAACTCAAGGACGGCACCTTCATCTCCCAAACGAAGTACACACAAGACTTGCTAAAGCGGTTTGGGATGAAGGACGCCAAGCCCGCAAAGACTCCGATGGGGACCGACGGACAAACCGACCTCAACAAAGGAGGTAAGTCCGTTGATCAAAAGGCATACCGGTCAATGATAGGGTCTTTACTTTATTTATGTGCTAGTAGACCGGATATTATGCTTAGCGTATGCATGTGTGCTAGATTTCAATCCGATCCAAGGGAGTGTCACCTAGTGGCCGTGAAGCGAATTCTTAGATATTTAGTCGCTACGCCTTGCTTCGGGATCTGGATCCAAAGGGGTCTACCTTTGACTTGATTGGATATTTAGACTCCGACTATGCTGGATGTAAGGTCGATAGGAAGAGTACATCGGGGATGTGCCAATTCTTAAGAAGGTCCCTGGTGTCATGGAGTTCTAAGAAACAAACTTCTGTTGCCCTATCCACTGCTGAGGCCGAGTACGTTGCCGCAGGACACTGTTGCGCGCAACTACTTTGGATGAGGCAAACCCTCAGGGACTTTGGCTACAATTTGAGCAAAGTCCCACTCCTATGTGATAATGAGAGTGCTATCCGCATGGCGGATAATCCTGTTGAACACAGCCGCACAAAGCACATAGACATCCGGCATCACTTTTTGAGAGACCACCAGCAAAAGGGAGATATCGAAGTGTTTCATGTTAGCTCCGAGAACAAGCTAGCCGATATCTTTACCAAGCCTTTAGATGAGCAGACCTTTTGCAAGTTGCGTAGTGAGCTAAATGTCTTAGATTCGCGGAACTTGGATTGATTTATAGCATACATGTGTTTATGCCTTTGATCATGTTCCTTATGCATTTTGTTGTTTACTTATGGTGCTCAAGTTGTACAAGCACTCCCCGGACCTTACAAGTCCATTTGCAAGTGATGCACAAATTTAGGGGGAGATGTGCTACAACTTGACCTTTTGAGACTAACTGTGTGCTTGAGTTTGCTTAAGTTAGTCTCAAAGGTGGTTTGAAAGGGAAAAGGTGGACTTGGACCATGCAAGACTTCCACTGCACTCCGATGAAAGAGTAACTTCTTCCAAGTTCATCTTAGTACTCTTATTGCCTTTTTACTCTTAGTTGAAGATTTTGGTGAGGCAATGGGGTTAAAGGGCCAAAATTGATCCCGTTTTGGTGCTTGATGCCAAAGGGGGAGAAAATAAGGCCAAAGCAATAAATGGATCAGCTATCACTTGTGAATTTTGAAAATAGTAGTACTCTTATTTGCTCTTATTATCAAAAGTTGGTCTCCTGTGGGGAGAAGGTTTAATTATTTGAAAAAGGGGGAGTTTTTGAATCCTTGATCAATTTCTCGTGAAATATCTCTCTTTATGTTTCAACATGTGTGTTTGACTTAGAGATAGGAAATTGAGTTTGATTTGCAGAAACAAACCAAGTGGTGGCAAAGAATGATCCATATATGCCAAATTTGATTCAAAACAAATTTGAGTTCTTATTTGAATTGATTTTGTACTTGTTCTACTTGCTTTATGTTGTGTTGGCATAAATCACTAAAAAGGGGGAGATTGAAAGGGAAATGTGCCCTTGGGCCATTTCTAAGTGTTTTGGTGATTTAGTGTACAATACAAGTGCCTAAGTGTCAAATGGTGGACAAAGTACAAATCAAGTATAAAGGTATGTTTCTCAGACTTAGTACATTGTTTTAAAGACTAATGTATTGTGTCTAAGTGCTGGAAACAGGAGAAATCGAATTGGAGAAGAGATGGCCTTGTTCAACCAAAGCCAGCTCTGTCTGGGTGCACCGGACTGTCCGGTGGTGCACCGGACAGTGTCCGGTGCGCCAGACTGGCTCAGGCGAACTCGCTGCTCTCGGGAAGAAATTAACGGCGTACGGCTAAAATTCACCGGACTGTCTGGTGTGCACCAGACTGTCTGGTGAGCCAACGGTCGGCCGCGCGATCCGCTCAGGACATGTGGCCGAGCCAACGGCTAGTAGGGGGCACCGGACTGTCCGGTGTGCACCGGACAGTGTCCGGTGCGCCAACGGCTCCAAGGCACCAACGGTCGGCTTCGCCAAATAAGGAAAGAGATCCGCACCGGACAGTGTCCGGTGGTGCACCGGACTGTCCGGTGCACCAGTCGTCAGAAGGCAAGAAATGACTTCCTGGAATGCACTCAACGGCTCCTAGTTGCCTTGGGGCTATAAAAGGGACCCCTAGGTGCATGGAGGAGTACATCAAGCATTCTCTAAGCATTCCTAAGCACTAAGACATTGATTCCGCGCTTTTGATTTCTTGCAATAGCAATTAGAGCTCTAGTTGAGTTGTGAACTCATTGAGTTGTGTTGTGAGCTCTTGTTGCGACTTGTGTGCGTGGTGTTGCTGTGATTTCTTGTCTTGAGTGTGTTGCTCATCCCTCCCTTACTCCGTGCTTCTTTGTGATCATCAAAGTGTAAGGGCGAGAGGCTCCAAAGTGTGGAGATTCCTCGCAAACGGGATATAGTAAAGCAAGCAAAAAACCGTGGTATTCAAGTGGGTCTTTGGACCGCTTGAGAGGGGTTGATTGCAACCCTCGTCCGTTGGGACGCCACAACGTGGAGTAGGCAAGCGTTGGTCTTGGCCAAACCACGGGATAAACCACTGTGCCATCTCTGTGATTGATCTCTTGTGGTTATTGTGTTTTGTTGAGACTCCTCTCTAGCCACTTGGCATTATTGTGCTAACGCCTAATCAAGTTTTTGTGGATTAAGTTTCAAGTTTCACAGGATCACCTATTCACCCCCCCTCTAGGTGCTCTCAGGTTCTGATTAACATTCTGCCCCTGCCTCTGCTGGTTTCTAGGGCAATTCTTGGCATAATGTCCGATGTTGCCACATGTGAAACACTTGTTGTCATTTGCCTGGCAACATTGCTGCTGCTGTTGATTGTTCCTCTGAGCTGGAAACTGGGTGCGGTTGGGTGCCTGCTTCTGCTTCTGTGGTCGGATCACCCAACGCCCTTACTGCTGCTGAGGTCCCCTGCTCTGAGTGTCAGACACAATCCTGAAGCGTTGTGGCTGAGCTAAGGGTCCTGCCACAGGGGTCTTCCTCTTCTTCTCTGCCTGACGAGCTGTGATACAGTCCTCCTGAGAAATGGCCATGTTGACTAACTCATTATAGCTATTGGCCCTGACGGTGTTGAGACGGTCACGGAGCTTAGTGTTGAGCCCCCTCCTGAACCTGTCTCTCTTCTTCTCGTTCGTGTATGCATGATACCCAGCATACTGGCACAGGTCATTGAAGGCCTGAGCATACTGCAACACTGTCCCGTTCCCCTGAGTGAGTGCCAGAAACTCGTTGAGCTTTCGGTCCATGATACCGGCTGGTATATGGTGCCCCCTGAAAGCTGCCTTGAACTCTCCCCACTCCACCTCTCGGTCATCTGGCTGCATAGCAAGAAAATGGTCCCACCAAGTCCTTACGGGTCCGCGAAGCTGCTGGGTGGCGAACCTGACCTTAGTGACCTCTGAGCAAACTCCATGGAGTAGCGGGAATTTGGATTCCACTACTCTCAACCATACATCCGCATCAAGTGGGTCATCTGCCCTGGTGAACAATGAAGGCTGGGTACTGAGGAACTCCTGGTAGGTGGCTGCCGCGGGGTGACGTTGATGATCTCCACCACCATAGTGCTGAGGTGGTGGCTGGCGCTGAGCTAGTTGCCTCAAGATCTCATTCTGCTGAGCCATTAGCTCCTGCAGAGTGGGAGGCGGTGGCAGCGGTGGAGGAACACGCTCATTCTGACCACGACGCGCTCTCCTGGCCATCTGAAAAATCACATATATTCTCAATAACACATCTTTAAGGTTCAAGGTTCAATTGCGAAGAAAGAGTCAAAGGGCGAAATTGATAGATTCTTGCATAAACATAAAGTATTTCACAAGGCATAAACTTTTCTTCTCAAATTAAGACTAACATCATCCATCAACCATGCTTCCAAAAGAGTTTATCATGATTACATCAATAGCCCAAAAGACTCAACTCTATCTAGCCTAGTACCCCAAGGGTGCAAAAGCTAAGCTAGCTTTGAGGAGTCCTACCATCTCTGACTTCTACTCTACCCTGAGACCTAGTGAGCGAATGAGGCAACACTCGACTCGGGGGAAGGTGGTCTCCCTGAGCCAGCAGTGTCTAAGCTGGAGGCAGGCTCCTCTCCTCCCTCGATGTCGACACCCTCGTTGGCCTCCATATCCTGGATTTCCTGGTGATGCATATCCAGGTGCTCATTAGCCTCGGCAAGCTGCTGCTGGGTGTTGATAAGCTGATCCTCAAGAACCTCGATGGTGTTCTCCCTTGTTCCCACTAATTCCTCCAGCTCTTGGATCTCATTTGACAGCTGCTCCACCTGCAAGTCCTTTTCCACCATCTCAGTGGACAAATCAACCACAATCTCCTCTCGGTTGTCCAGGGTGATCTTAGTTGCCTCCAACAGTGCCATTAGATGGGACATTGCCTCACCACGCATCACTTGCAGACGGTACAGGGCATTCATGCACCGCACTGTCAAGTGAGCAGTCTGACCTGGGTAGATAGCCCAGATGTCCTTGGCATGCTCCACCCGATCCTTCCACATTGGGTCGTCCTCCTTCCCTGCGGGGAACAAGCCAATGGGGTGGGTGGACAGCTCCAAGGGGTGGAATCCGTAGAAAGTGGTCAACCCGTGCAGAGCAATCGCCTCGATCGTATCCTCAGCCCGGTATCCAAAGGACTCAGAGTCCAGCGAACGCCAGCCTGACTGTAGGGGATGAGGCTCCAGGGTCATCCTCACCCTACAGCGGGGCACTCGGTGCTTCTCGAACTGCTGCACCGCGTACTGAGGAGGCGTCGTATATCCGGCCCCCTGAAGTACCTCCCACAAAATACGGGGAAAGCCCTCTCGTGCAAGCCCGTCAGTGTGGGACAGTGCATTCCCGTCGTCCGAGGATCCGTGGGAAGTCATCTGTGTACGGTTAAGTGTGAGTAAAAGAAAAAGAAATTATAAAAGAAAAAAGGAAACACAACTCAACCTCTCTCTAACTACAACAATGGTACTGGGGTACTTAGCTGGTCATCATTTTGTATTAAAGTCCCTACTCAATTATCCATTTGTTTAATTAAGAATGCATGCATGCTCGTCCTGAACGACCTCACATCAACGTAAAGGGAATAGGGAAGAACTCCCATCCCTTATAATAGCCTATAGGGCTTAATCACTTAGCCACCTAACTACCCCTCTATCATCCTAAGGCTTCCCGTCCTAGGTCTATCCTGATCGTCCTACGATCTATCCAACATTTGTTTCTATCAAGTTTTACTTCAGAAAAGGATGGTATTTATATTTTATTGATTCCTCTGTGGTGGTACAAGCTCCGATACCAGCTGTGGCGGAACTGCCCGAATTATTCCGACTTAAGTGCCTAAGTCCCGCCTTAGAGGCTAGACCACACTTAAATGGGAATAACCCGTCAATCCCTCGGATCTAGTCCGACGAGGCCACTGACAGGATCAAGTACCACAATCTCACTCGATGGTGAGTCACAGAGCAAATACAATAAAACGTAAAACCATACATTAAGGAGTATTAAATTATTACATCATCATTGGAGTTTTTGCAAAAGTAGTCATCATTGTTCGAAGTGCAGCGGAATAAAACTAACGATAGATAAATGGAGGGATGGGGAAGCCTGTCCCATCACTGCTCATGCTCCTCCTCAGCCGAGGCGGGGTCCCACTCGACAGTCCAACCCGGTGGCAAGATGGACGGCCAAGTCACTCCAGCAACCATGTCCTCCAAAGAACCTGTAAAATTATGCCACAAGCAAGGCTGAGTATACTAATACTCAGCTAGACTTACCCGATGTGAGGAGTCTACTCCTCTACCTCTATACATGCAGCTGTTTGGCTGTGGGGTTTGTTTGCCAAAAGCACTAGCTGAGTTTCTAAATCAAGTTTTAGCTTTGTCAAATTTAAGTGTGACTCTCTTAAGGCTAAATATGTACTATCTACTCATACATAGTAGCAAGCATTTTTATCAATCAACATCTTGTATCAACTCATCATATTTCCACTTGTTACTCAATGTAGCAACATGGATCAAGCAGTCTCATTAGCTGCGAGAAGCAGACGATTCGAATCGATTTTTTATCCTTGCAAGGTAAACCTAAACACACGACGTGGCGAGGCACTCTGTCCCCACACACATCAACCGTCCCCATCGATTCCCTGGCAACAGATCAGGGCTCACCGCCTTAGCGTACAATGCCTCACTGACCCCGACTGCCGTCGTGCAGTGACCGCACTTGTACCCACCATAACCGGAATGGGAGACCTCGTCTCAGGTCGCGTGAGGGGATATGTCTGCGGGCAGGTTCACTCAGGTACTAGGCTTACCGATTTACCATATTTCTCGGTATGTGTTTAGTACGTTCAAACGCTTGACTCACGGTACCACACCTTAATCCTTATTCAAATTTTTATCCCGTGGACAACCAATCCCCATGGATTGTTGTCCACAACCAGCATCATTATGATAAGAAAGTGGATACAACCAATTTCCTGACCTCGCGCGAGTGCTAGAAAAATCACTCGACTTCTACCGAGATCCTAATTAATAAAGCAGCTACCTCGACCTCGCATACTAGTATTCATCTCAACAGGATTCCTGAGATCATGCAACTAGGGTTTCAAACAACTCCTACACCTAAGTGCACAATCAATCCTACAATCATTAAGTATAGTAAAATAGCATAAATAACAGGTTATGCATAAACCGGGGCTTGCCTTCTAAAGCAGTGGCAGGCAGATCCTCTGGTGTAGGCTCTGGTGCTGGATCCGGGGCTACCTCCTGAGCAGCTCCTTGCTCCGGCACGAGGACGTACTCTCCGTCAGTGAGGTTGCAATCTATCGAATGCAATGAATATGTATGTCATGATCATCCAGGATTTAACAACTTTATGCGAAAAGAAGAAAAACTAAGTGAATTAGTAACTTAGGGTTTCTTGGTCATACGTGGCTTTTGGTGGTTTATGCTTATCACTCTAGGTTTAGGTTTTGTTAAGGATAAGCATAGTGGATTTGTATTTTTCTCCTTACATATTTCAGTGGGCAATTTAAAAAGGGTTTTGCTAGTTGGGCTAGGTGACACAAGTTTCTATTATCAATTTCCCCTTTTTCATTTTCTAATTATGAATTCTAGTGTGGGTTTGAACTACAACAGTGGTTTAACTTTTTCCAAAAGTTTTGTAAAAATTACAGTGGCTTGCCATTGGTCACTATAGCCTGTTCTAGGAATTTGAGGTTCAAAATAAAAGGCTATGCCTTAGACAAAAATAATCAAAAGTTGTGTAAATAGGCCACTTTGCACTACAACTCTTAACTAGGGGTGGGTTCTGTCCTAAGGGTTATTTTTGTTAGCATCTAACAGTAATAACAAGCTTCTGTGCCAAAAATCACAGAAAGCTAAGTGATGGTTATTTAGTTGTGATTTTCCAAAGTTTAATGCCAAAAAGGCACTTTCCACTACCTTGTTATTTGAAAAATGTCAAACAGCAGATTTCATATTTTTCCTATGTTCTTCATAACAAAACATTAATTATCCCAAGTTTGGGGTGTTTTTACCTTGGGGTTATTTTTGTAGGGTATTTCTAAGCTTTCCTTGTTTTCTTAAAATAAAAGGTATCTTATTTATTTTATACTAAACCAGGGTATAATAGATTTTTCTAGTGAACTAAACTGAATAAGTAGACTAACAAAAATATGGGGGCTCCCTGGTTCTTTGTTTAATTTACCTTTCCTATTTTCTTTAACTTTAAGCACAATGTAAAATAAATGGCAAACTCTACCTTAAAGGGGTGTACAAAGGGGTTTATTATTTTTAATTAGGTCAGTAGGTGGTCATGTACTTCTCCAATTTTTCTTAACCTCCGTTAAATAGTGCAACTATTTTTCTTCCTATTATTTAGCTTTTGGCCAAAACAATAATTAAATCAGAACCCTAAAGTTTTCTGTAGCACTTAGGGGTTTTATATTTTTCTTAAGTAGTTTACATTATTTAAGATCTGGCAAAATTGGTTTGACTTGATTTGGGTGAATAAAACAGAAGATATGAATTATTCAAGTTCTGTTTGAATTTAAATCAGATTTATTAAAAGGTTTCCTGGAAAAACCACTTTGCACCGAAGTCCTCGGGTTATTTCCAAACTAACTCTCTCAGTTATACCCTCGCGCTACTATTCCTCTGAGTCACTGACAATGCACAAAACCCCCTAGCCTTCTCTTCTTCTCCCCCGCGGTCCCTCCCTAGGTTTAAACAGTACCCGCGACAAAGAAAAGGGCGGCGCGGCTTACCGGCGGCGAGAGAGGTCCGGCGAGGGGCGGGGTTGGCTCCGGGAGGTCCTGGCGGTCACAATGGTGTACGGCTCGATGGCGGGGTTGGCCGGAATCGTCCGGTCCACGTGCGCAGGCGGGTGCTCTCGTCGGCGGCGGGTGTTCCGGCCAAACCACGGCGACCTAGTTCAATCCAATGGCACAGTGAGCTTCACGGGGTGACGTAGAGGCTGTGTGCACAAGGTATCGAAGAATGGAGCAGAGGATTACCCGGTCTACGCTCGCCGGCGGTCGGGTGGAGTCCGGCGACCGTGGACTGGCCTCTCCGGCGAAGCAAACTCCGATTCCTCGCTCGGGGAGCTTCACCGAGGTGTGCACAGTCTTCTCCGAGGGTTGGACGGGGTTGGTAAGGGTCCTGTTGGCCGGTCTACGGTGGCAGGGAGATCGGGCGGCCGCGGACACGCCGTGCACGGGCAAACGCCGGTGGGTTTGGGCTCCAGTGAGGTCGAGCGCGTGCGGAGGGGTACGGTCGAAGTCCCTGGGGGCTTTATAGGCGCGGGCGCGGGCCACGGCGCCGGCTGGGCTTTGGCGTGACGCGGGGCACGCGGGGCGCGCGTCGGGCGTGCTCTGGCGAGCCCAGAGCGCGTCGAACACGTGGCCGTTGCTTTCTGCCCTTGTTCTTGCGCCTGCTGAGCAGCCAAACGTGCGAATCTTGCCCTATGGCTTGTGTAAGATTTCTTCCCTGCACCTAGGGCTACCTAGTTCATGTAAGTTCCAAGGGAAGATCGGGTCTGGTTTAGAAGATATGGTGGCGCCAAGTCTTGTCTGTCTGCACTGTTCAACCCGAGACAAAACAGGTGCCAACTCGTGTCAAACAGTCTTGGCTTGGGTTCAAACTCTTCCAGGGGGTTCCTTAGATAATTTGGCTTCTTTTTGTTATTTAGACCCTAGGGTTTTGGTGCCATTAGCTAGGTGAACACCCCTGATCTCTAGATTAGGGTTGATTTTGGACTTAGAAGGAATGGGGGTGATCCCATAGTGTTCTCCACTTGGGGGCTGATTTAGGGGTCTTATAGGGGTCTTTTTGTAAAGTTCCTTTGCTGTCTTTTGTAAACATTTTGGTACTCTTAAACCTTGGTTAAGGGTTTAAATTATGAAATGTGCATTTGCCTAATCTTTCTCTCAACTAAAGGCTTCAAGAGAGGGGGCCCAAGGTTCAATCCTTCCCTGCCCAAGGTGATTATTGCCTAAAAGCTTGGGTAATGCTTTGGTCCTTGGCATTTTTTTAACTCACTCATGCTTCCAAGGTCTTAAGTGCTCCCTCTCCTCCAAGTTTTACCCACATGTGATAATAGGTAGATGTGCCATTAGGAAGCCAGCACCTTGGTAACACCTGGGGTGTTACAGCCCTCCCCCCTTAAAGGAATCTCGCCCCGAGATTATTGGGGGTGCTATGAAGGTGTGCTGGTGGTACCCTTGCTTTAATCCAAGTTTCTCTTGTTAACTGCTCTTCGAATGTCATTCTCTTTGCGACTTCAGAAGGAAGTCCTTTATAAGTTAAAACCACAACTTAGACTACCCTTAATATCTAAGTTTTCTTTATAATTGTATTCAAAGGGCAGGTGGGGGTGGGGTTTTGGGGTTACGTACCGACTCCTTTGGGCAGAAAGTCGGGGAAGCGAGAGCGTAGAAAATCCTCAGTTTCCCATGTAGCTTCTTCCACTGAATGGTGACTCCACTGAATCTTATACATTCTGATCGACCTTGCCCGCGTTGATCGCTCTTTCTGATCCAATACCTTGACGGGGTACTCTTGATAAGATAAGTCTGGTTCTATCTCAATTTCTGGTTCAGGTAGCACTTCAGTAGGTAAGCGGACACATTTCCGCAGCTGAGATACATGGAACACATCATGAACAGCTGACATGTGTGGTGGCAACTTCAATTGATATGCTACTGATAATGGGGAGTTATTTTTGTTACAAATTGGCATAAGCCTAGTGAAGTGAGCCTAGAGGAGCTTTGATTGTTGCATTAATGTCGTTGCATAGTGTTTATGAGTGCAAAGGTTTTCGAACCATGTCAAATTATCTTGTTTATGTTTCCAAAAAATTTTGGGGACCTTCGGAACATTTTTTAGTATTAAATATGAATTTCAGATTTTTTTTGATATTATTTTTAATCCCTAAAATTTAGTATTTGCGAAAGCCATAAAATTTTGAAAACTCTATAATATTTGTATCTCCCCTCCTTGCAAATGACATGCTGCTCGCGTTTGCTACTGCTCCATATACCACCATCTACCATGTCTACCCCCATTGACTCTTCATCCACCATTGTCTATCCCAACGTCTATCCTCATCAACCACCTTGTCTCTGTAACACATCTATGCACTGATGACTGTGATCACATGTGGTAGAAACTTGAGGAGAACATAAGAACCTTGGAGACCATGTGTTAATCAAGATTGTTAATGACCTAAGAGCATCACTCAAGCTTTTGTGCACTTACTACCTTGGGCAAGAGGAGAGTAAACCCTAGACCTCTCTTGAACCCTATCTCCCAAAACCATGGTTGAGAGGGGGGAGAATAAGCAAATGTGCAAATCATGAGTTAATCTTTAACCAAACTTTAAGTAACTTTATAACTAGCAAATATGGGAAGGAAATGTTGCAAAAAGACCCCTTGAGAAACCCCAAATCCCTTCCTTAAGTAGAGAAAGAGCTAGAGCTCTCAAATTTTCACTAAGTAAAAAACTACACCTAATCTAAAGATCAACCGTGTTCACCTTGAAGATGGCATCAAAACCACCTAAGTTCTATACCAAAAATGTGGCATACCACCTAGGGCACCCACTGGAGAAAGTTGAGCCCGAGACCTTGAAGTTTGACATGCCTTGGCATTGTTTTTGTCGTGAGGTGGGCAGAGAGATATACCTGATTTGGCGTCCAAAGATCTCCCTACCTAGGGCATATCTGCCATGGCGACTCACAAATGAGAGAGCCCTAGGTGCCAGGAAAAGACTCGCGCCGGATTTTTGCCAAGATTCGCACGTTTGCGACTTGGGCGAGGTGTGGAACATGGGCAGAAGAAAACCTACACGTGTTCAACGCGCTCTGTGCATGCCAGAGCACGCCCGCGCGCGCCCCGCGTCACGCCAAAGGCCAGCCGACGCCATGGCCCGCGCCCGCGCCTATAAAGCCCACTCAGGCGTCGACCATACCCTTCCGCGCACACTCAACCTCACCGGAGCTCAAACTCACCGTCGTTTGCCCGTGCACGGTGTGTCCGCGGCCACCCGAGCCCCTGCCGCCGTAGACCGGCCAGCCCAGCCTTTCCCAACCCCGTCCGACCCTCGGAGACGACTGAGCACACCTCGGTGAAGCTCCCCGAGCGAGGAATCGAAGTCTGCTTCGCCGGAGAGGCCAGTCCACGGTCGCCGGAATCCCTCCGACCGCCGGCGAACGTAGACCGGGTAAGCCACTGCGCCATTTTTCGATTCAAGGCACAGCTAGCCTCTACATCACCCCGTGAAGCTCACCGTGCCATTGGATTGAACCAGATCGCCGTGATTTGGCCGGCACACCCGCCGCCGACGAGGACACCCGCCTGCGCACGTGGACCAAGCGATTCCGGCCATCCCAGCCGTCGAGCCGTACATCGCTGTGACCTCCAGAGCCTCCCCGAGCCAACCCTGCCCCTCGCAGGACCTCCCTTGCCACCGGTAAGCCGCGCCACCCCTTTTCTTTCTTGCGGGTACTGTTTAAACCTAGGGAAGGACCGCGGGGGAGAAGGAAAGAAGTCTGGGGAGTTTTGTGAAATGTCAGTCACTCAAATGAATAGTGGCGCAGGGGTGGATTTGAGTGGATTGATTTGGATTAAACCCAGGGTCCTCGGCGCAAAGTAGTTTTCCAGGAAACCTTTATTAAATCTGATTTAAATTTTGAACAGAACTTGAATAATTCATAACTTCTGTTTTATTCATCCAAATTTAGTCAAACCAATTTTGTTAGACTTTAAATAATGTAAACTGCTTAGGAAAAATATAAAACCCCTATGTACTACAGAAAACTTTAGGGTTCTGATTTAATTATTGTTTTGACCAAAAGCTAAATAATAGGATTAAAAATGGTTGCACTATTTGACTAAGGTTAGAAAAATTTGGAGAAGCTTATGTCCACCTACTAACCTGTTTAAAAATGCTAAACTTCTCTGTCCAACCCATTAAGTTAGTTTTTGCCATTTATTTTACAATATGCTTAAGATTTAGAAAAATAGAAAAGGTGATTAAAATGATGAACCAGAGGGCACTCCTATTTTTGTTAGAATACTTATTCAATGTAGTTCACTAGAAAAATCTATTATACCCTAGTTTAATATAAAATGAGTAGGATCCCTTTTATTTTAGGAAAATAAGGAAAACTTAGAAAAACCCTACAAAAATGACCCCAAGGTGAAAACACCCCAACCCTTGGGATAATTAATATTTTGTTATTAAGAACTTAGGAAAAATATGAAATCTGCTGTTTGACATTTTTCAAATAACAATGTAGTAGAAAGTGCCTTTTTGGCATTAAACTTTAGAAAATCATAACTAAATAACCATCCTTAGCTTTCTGTGATCTTTGGCATAGAAGCTTATTATTACTGTTAGATGCCAACAAAAATAACCCTTAGGACAAAACCCACCCCTAATTAAGAGATGTAGTGCAAAGTGGCCCATTTTACACAACTTTTGTCTAAAGCATAGCCTTTTTATTTTAAACCTCAAATTCCTAGAACAAGCTATAATGACCAATGGCAACCCAATGTAATTTTTACAGAATTTTTGGAAAAAGTTAAACCACTGTTGTAGTTCAAACCTACACTAGAAATCATAAATAGAAAATAAAGAAAGGGAAAAATGAATAATAGGAATTAATGTCATCCTAAAACTGTCGGCGTTTCGAGACCGGGGGGTCCCTGGGCCGACGAGTGAATGTCGCCGCGTGCCCCAGCCCAGATGGGTCGAGCGCGAGGGCGAGCGCGAAGGGGGGAGAGCGAGGCGGCCGGAGACCGGCGTGAGAGAGGTGGGAATCCTGCGGCCTTCGTGTTCGTCCCGCGCCCAGGTCGAGTGCGCTTGCAGTAGGGGGTTACAAGCGTCCACGCGGGAGAGGGAGCGAGCGGCCCCAAGCGAGCGCCTGTCTCGTCCTCGTCCCCACGCGGCCAACCCTCTCTAAGAGGGCCCCGGTCCTTCCTTTTATAGGCGTAAGGAGAGGATCCAGGTGTACAATGGGGGGTGTAGCAGAGTGCTACGTGTCTAGCGGAGGAGAGCTAGCGCCCTAAGTACATGCCGTTGTGGCAGCCGGAGAGATTTTGGCACCCAGCTGGTGTGATGTCGTGGCCGTCGGAGGAGCGACGGAGCCTGGCGCAGGGACAGCTGTCGGAGCGGTTGAGTCCTTGCTGACGTCCTCTTGCTTCCGTAAGGGGGCTGAGAGCCACCGTCGTCACAGAGTACGCGGGGCGCCATCATTGCCTATCTGGCGGAGCTAGCCAGATGGGACGCCGGTCTTGTTCCCTGTGGCCCGAGTCAGCTCGGGGTAGGGTGATGATGGCACCTCCCGTTGACGTGGCTGGTCTGCGCCCTAGGTTGGGCGATGTGGAAGCTCCTCCGAAGCCGAGGTCGAGTCTGTCTTCCGTGGTCGAGGTCGAGTCCGAGCCCCTGGGTCGGGCGAGGCGGAGTTCGTTGTCTTCTAGGGCTGAGCCCAAGTCCGAGCCCTGGGTCGGGCGGAGCGGAGTTCGCCGTCTTCCGGGACTTAGCCTGAGTCCGAGCCCTGTGTCGGGCGGAGCGGAGTTCGTCGTCTTCCGGGACTTAGCCCGAGTCCGAGCCCTGGGTCAGGCGGAGCGGAGTTCGCCGTCTTCCGGGACTTAGCCCGAGTCCGAGCCCTGGGTCGGGCGGAGCGGAGTTCGCCGTCTTCCGGGACTTAGCCCGAGTCCGAGCCCTGGGTCGGGCGGAGCGGAGTTCGCCGTTTTCCGGGACTTAGCCCGAGTCCGAGCCCTAGGTCGGGGGGAGCGGAGTTCGCCGTCTTCCGGGACTTAGCCCGAGTCCGAGCCCTGGGTCGGGCGAAGCGGAGCTTCCTATGGTGCCTTCGGCAGGGCCTGACTGCCTGTCAGTCTCACTCTGTCAAGTGGCACCGCAGTCGGAGTGGCGCAGGCGGCGCTATTCTTCTGTCAGGCCGGTCAGTGGAGTGGTGTTGGTACTTGCTCTCAGTCGCAAGGGGGGCCAACAAAGATGAACAGTGATGTCAATAGGGTTACGCGCTAGAAGGCAATAGCTCTGTTAATCTGGCCTCTCACGGGCTATGTGCGGGGGTATTTATAGGTACCTGAGCGCCCAGCGCCTTGTGTTAAGGACGCATGTGCCCTCAGCTACCTAGGTTATCCCCAGAATATTCCCATAAAGCAGGGTTACAGACTGTAATTACAGGGATGCCTTTACAAATTAGGCCCGTAACACGCTGCGGCCACGCAGGGCCCGTTACAATGGGCCGGATCGCACGTGGGCCTCTGAGCTGGGCGAGGCTGCACCGTGGGATGACGACGTCGCAGGCCTTCGTCTGGTGCTGGATCGAGCGAAGGGTGTCCCTGCCCGTTTTGTCTCTATCAGACCAGCGACTGCAGCGAAGGCCTCGAGCGAAGGGTAGCGTCTTTGCCTTCGCCCCAACATTTGCCCTCCGAGGGACCAGTTCGACAAAGTCACCTGGTGCCGAAGACGTCGCTAGATGGCGGAGACGCTGCCCTCGCTCGAAGTGGTTCCGCGGGGGTTTTTGACATGACCGTTGATTGACAGCGTACTATTGGATTGCGGGTTTCCCGAAGCGCCGCGCCCTGTTGGATTGCGGGTTTCCCGAAGAGCCGTGCCCTGTCTATAAAAGGGGGCGCGGGTCGGTGCTTTTTGAACTTCACTTTCCGCGCTCCGTGAAAACCCTAGCCGCCTTTTTCCACCGTCTTGTTGCTCGTCTGCCCGCCGTGCTCTTGTTCGCCGGAGATCTGGCTCGAGTGAAGCAGACCGCCCGCCGCCGCCGACGGTACGTAGCGATGCCGACCTCCTCTTCTTCCGCTGCCGCTACGCCGCCGGCCGACGCCTCGCCGCCGACCGACGCCTCGCCGCCGGCCAATGCCTCGTCTGAGGAGACGCTGAGTAGCTTGATGGCGGAGGAGTTGCGCGCCGGCAATTCTGTGAATTTTGGCGTGTCGCGGATGTCGTCGGTCCGCGTGCAAGATATGCAGCGGTTGGGTTACTTCGGCGGCGGAGTTGCTCGTGTCCCAGGGACGGAGGAAGTCCCCGAGTCGGAGGGCGAGTTGGTTGTGTTCGAGGCGTTCTTCGCCGCCGGTCTCCGCCTGCCTGCGCACCGATTTGTTGGCGAAGTCCTGCGCAGGTTTAACGTTCAGATACATCAGCTGACATCGAACGTCGTGGTTGCTCTGTCGAAGTATGTCTGGGCGACGACTTCGTACGGCGGACAGCCATCGGTCGAAGTCTTTGCGAAGTATTATTGCTTGCACTGGCAGAAGAGGATGATTGGAGATGAAGTTGCTCAGTTTGGGTCCTGCACGTTTACGCCGAAGACCGGCAAGACCACGATGCAGGTAGTCGAGTTGGTTCCTTGCGCCCGCAACAAGTGGGGCAACTGGAATGAGTTTTGGTTTTACGTTGCTGAGGGTACCGTCGAAGACCATGAGGGACTCCCCGTGTCTGAGATGTGTTCTCATTTTTACTCAGCGTACCCGCCCTTTGAGGTGGCGGAGGAGGATGCGGACGAGGGGGCCCTTCGGCGCGCCGCTGGCCTGAGCAGTGGGCGCGATTTGGTTGAAGAATTTGTGGCGTACGGGGTATGGCCCTTGGCGCATGGCTGGGCGTTGGGCGAAGTGTGCCCTCGCCAGATGCCCTTCCACGGTGGGAGGGTGGTGCGAAGTCCCGTCTTCGCGCTGAATCTGCAAAACCGCGATCCGGCCACCTTTGTGCGTGAGGAGAAGGACGGGGCGGTGCGGCTCGTTGGTCGCTACGTGCCGAGGACAGAGGGCCAGCGCAGTTGGGAAATCCGCGGGTCGAATGACCGTCTGAACAGGGTTTTTGAATTGAATCAACTGCCGTATGACGGCTATCCCGGTCAAGACGATGTGGACCGCCGTGGGAAGAAGCCGGTGGTGGAGACTAGAGACGACCCTGCGCCGGCGGCCGCCCCATCCTCTAAGAAGAGGAAACTAGGTACTGCCATGGGAGGACTTGGGTTTTCCGATGGTTTTGCTAGAGAGTTGATGAGGACATGCGCGGCCCCGGGGGGAAGGATGTCTTCGCCCGAGCTCCGGGAGTCTTCGGCTCGGATGCTGAGGGTTACCGGGGGTTGCTGGCCTAGGAATGTTCCTATCCCCCGCGCGGCTGGCGAGGACTTTTTTACATCTCGCATGGTTCGTGAATGGAGAGTTTTTCCTTACGGGCGGAATATTGCTGCTGTTGTGTCGGCAGTGATGGACAAGGATCGCCAGGGAGCTGCACAAAAGCGCCAGGCGGCTGTTAGGCTCGTTGAAGCCAGGCCAAAGAGGCAGCGGGGGGCTGCGAAGGCTGTGGCCCCCAGCGGAGGCAAGCCACCGCTGGTGGCGAAGTCGGGCGTCCCTGCATCTAGCAAGGCGCCGGAGGCAACGGCAGGCGCCGGAGGCTCCAAATCGACGAAGACGGTGCCGCCGTCCAGCGGAGTGGCGGAGGTCGCGAAGGCGGCCCGAGCGTTGCCGTTGTCAGGCAAGCGTGTCGCCGACTTCGCCACCGATATTAATGTGGACGACTATCTTGGTGGTAAGTCGTTGGCTCGTTTTTTTTGATTTATTCGTTGATACGTCGCAGGGTCGGACGAAGGCCAACTTGCTATAGTTGCGCCTGCCGCGGCGACCACGACGGCTGCCGTAGTGCCGAAGGCGAAGGGCGGGGCTCTTAGCGCCGGAGGCGAGGTGTCGGCCCTCGCGGCTGTCAGGGATGAGGCGGGCGCTGTGTCCCGCCGGCTGAAGGAGGTGAAGGAGGCACTAAGTCAGGTCCGTTGAGCTAGACTTCGGTGTTTTTCGGCTTTGCTGGGGCCGCGGTCTTAAGTGTGTTTTGCAGGCGGCTGACTTCGTCGATCGCACAGCGTCGGGGGCGCTCACGGCAGTTGTGTCTGCCGAAGTCGAGAGACTTCGGACGCAACATGCTGACGCCGTCCGTGAAAAATCAGCCGCCGACAGTAAGTGCCGCAAGCTGGCGGACAAGGTGGCCGCACTGGAGAGGGAGAAGGCTGACCTCCGGTGCCAACTGGCGGGGGAGAGGAGGGAGACCAACGAGGCCCTCGCCAAGGAGCAGGCTGCGCAGGCGGAGGCCAAGTTGGCGCGGGCGGAGGGCAATATTGCCAGGGAGCGCGCCGAGCAGCTGCAGGAGCGGCTCACCGCCCTGGAGAGCCGCGTGGAGAGGGCCGAGGCCGTGTCGCGCGCGGAGGCAGAGCGGATGCGCAAACAGCTTATGGATACATACCGTGAGCTGGGCGCGCGGACCGGTGACTTCAAAGTGCCGGACCGAGAGCCCGGACTTCGCTGCCTGGAGTGGGTGCAGGAGGAGTTGCAGGCTCTCCCCACTGTCGTGGAGGGGTTTATGTCGTATGCCTCCCTGGTCACCTGCGAGGGGGCGATGAACACGCTCTCCTGCGAAGGGTGCCGGCACTTCGAGGTCTTCGACCAAGCCGATGAAGATTTTGAGCGAGATATCTATAAGGTTGAGGACCCCATAGTGAAGGAATCCGCCGGCGCCATCTACGACCGGATGTGGGGTCCGCACGGTCGCGAGGTGGTCAGGGAGCGGGCCGAGACGGCGAGGGCTCAGGTAACGTTTTCGTTTGTTTGGTGTTTGTTGGATGTGGGCTGTGTGTGGGTTTGCTGAATTTTGTGTGTTTTGTCTTAGGCGGCGCGTGGCGAGAGGGTGGACGACTTCGGGGCGTTGAACAACGCGCTGGCTGACCCGGAGCCGACCCCGGCGGAGGCCGTGCCCGGGGCCGCCCTGGAGCCGCCCCCGGAGACTGCGGAAGGCGCACCGGATGCCCCCGCATCCGCTGCGGCCGGCGGAGACCTGCCCCTAGAGACCGCCGAAGGCGCGCCTGATGCCCCCGCAGCCGCTGCGCCGAGTGCTGAAGATCCTGCGACGGTGGCAGCGGAAGCAACAGCGGAGGCAACGGCGGAGGCAACGGCGGAGGCTCCCGCAACGACAGGGTCTTCGCAGGTGGCGTAGTGGGTGTAGATAGTTAGGGAATTTTGGATATGTTGCTGAATTTTGGTTGCTGCGCACGCAACCGCCACTACTAAATTTTTGGCGGCTTCGACCGTGGATGGTGGTGATAAATGTGATGGTTCTGCATCTGAGTTTTTTGATTTTGCTGACTCTGGGAGCTCGGTTGAGTGGACTGAGGAGTCGTCGGAGGAGGATTTGGACTATTTTGCGGCCTTGGATGTGGCTGCGGCGGAGGCTTCACCGCACGCTGCGGACACAGAAGATGTGCCTGGTCCTAGTACTGGGCGCCGGCGACGAAGGGCGGTTGCGAAACGCAGAGTGAGTGAAGCGGAGGGAGGTCGGCTTCGTGTGAGTAGGGCTGGCCGGCAGGAACTATTGTCTTTGCCAGCCGCCGTGAGTACAGGTGAAGGGGAATTGCGAAGTCTTTTTGCGGGTGAGGAGCTTAGGATAATGTTATTTAATTATAGGGAGATGGGAATTATTCCTAAGGTTGAGCCGATGTAGAGTGTGGTGCCCTCGCTTGTACATGTGTAAAGGCTTGTATGATGAGGTTGTGTGCCCCCGCACACTTGGCTATGCTTGCGAAGGCTTTATTCCTCTGGTGTGTTTTGTTATGCTGTGATGGTGCGCATATAGTGGGTCTTGGCGCGGATATTTTGGTGTTGTCGTTTTTGCTTTTGTTGTGCTAGGCCGGCTGCACCCTTAGGCGACTTCTGCGCAGATAGTCTTCGCGGTAGACTTCGGTTTCTTTTCGCACTTGTTATGCTAGTCCGGCTGCACCCTTAGGCAACTTCTGCGCGGATGGTCTTTGCAGTAGACTTCGGTTTTTACGCACTTGTTGTGCTAGTCCGGCTGCACCCTTAGGCGACTTCTGCGCGGATAGTCTTCGCGGTTGACTTCGGTTTTTACGCACTTGTTGTGCTAGTCCGGCTGCACCCTTAGGCGACTTCTGCGCGGATAGTCTTCGCGGTTGACTTCGGTTTTTACGCACTTGTTGTGCTAGTCCGGCTGCACCCTTAGGCGACTTCTGCGCGGATAGTCTTCGCGGAAGACTTCGATTTTTCGCACTTGTTGTGCTAGTCCGGCTGCACCCTTAGGCGACTTCTGCGCGCGGATTTGTCGCACGCGAGGGTGGCTATCGCTGAGCCTCGCGGTGACCTCGTAGTGGTCGAATGTCGAAGGCCGTCGTCGCGTGTTTTTGCGGGGGATTTTGCACACATATATTACATGGCTCCGCCTTGTTAAAAACCTCACCCCCCGGGAGGAAAAGAGTGCGGGCCGGTATAAGATTGTTTTTGCGGATTACAAGGGCGAATCAGCCCTGGTGAGTCAAACAAAAAATTTGCGGAGGTTGTCGATGTTCCAGGAGTGCTCCTGGTCTTCGCCGTTTGGCGTTGTAAGCCTGTAAGCGCTGGGGGAAGCTTTCGTCTTGACTATAAAGGGGCCATCCCACTTGGGCTCCAGCTTGCCCTTGGACTCCATCCGAGCTGTTCGGACGAGTACGAGGTCCCCTTCGCTGAATTCCCTCGGGATGACTGTGTGGTCGCGCCATGCTTTGGTCTGGGCTTGGTATTTGTTTAGGGCCTGTAGGGCGAAGACTCGGTCTCCGTCAATGAGATCCTTTGAAGTTGGCTCGTTCACGTCGGGGACGGCTGACGGAACTGTTCGCGGGGACCCATGCTTTATTTCTTGCGGGGTCATGGCCTCCGATCCGTATAGAAGGCGGAAAGGAGTAAACCTAGTCGCCCTGCACTCAGTCGTGTTTAGTGCCCAGACTGCCTCGGGTAACAAATCGGTCCATCTGCCCTTTTTTTCATCAAGGAGCATCTTTTTGACAGCTGTGAAGATTTTCCCATTGGCGCGTTCCACAACCCCGTTGGACTGCGGATGATAGACTGAGGCGAAGGCAAGCTTGGTGCCAATGGAGAAACAAAAATCCTTGAAGTCTTGGCTGTCAAACTGCTTGCCGTTGTCAACTGTTAGTTCGGACGGTACTCCGAAGCGGCAAACAATGTTTTGCCAGAAGAATTTTTGGGCAGTCTTTGATGTTATTGTGGAAACAGCCCTCGCCTCGATCCATTTGGTGAAGTACTCGACGGCGACGAAGGCGAACTTAAGGTTCCCCTGAGCGGTGGGCAGGGGCCCGACAATGTCCAGGCCCCAGCGCTGGAGAGGCCATGTGTGGGCGATCAGCTTTGTATACTGCGAGGGGCTGCCTGACCGAGGAGAAAACTTCTGGCAGGCTTCGCAGGACCTTGTGACCCGATTTGCGGCGCAGATCATTGCGGGCCAGTAAAAGCCTTGGCGGACACCTTAGCAGCTAGGGCCCTTGGCCCTGCATGTGAGCCGCACGTGCCACTGTGGACTTCGCGTAGGATCTGGATTCCTTCAGTTTCGGTGACGCACTTAAGCATTGGCTGACTGACCCCTTTCTTGTAGAGTTGGCCTTCAATCAGTGCGAAGTCTCGGCTTCGATGTCCGAGGCGCTTGGCCTCGCTGATGTCGTTTGGATGATAGTACCCCTGTAGGAACAGGGTTATTGGTGCCCGCTAGTCTTCGGTCATGATTAGGTTGACTATGCGGTGGCCCTCACTGTCATTAGTTATTTGGAGCCCTTCGGGGCTCCGGACGGCTGGCGTGCCGATGATATGAAAGAACACGTCGGAGGGCAAGGACTCGCCCCTGGCGGCGGCCTTGGCCAATGCGTCGGCCTCCTCATTCTTGGCCCTATCCACATGCTACAAGGTGAATCCCTTGAATTGTCTCTCGAGACTTCGGATGGCCGCGAGGTATTGCATAAGTGCGGGGTCCTTTGCTGCGTAGTCTTTCTCGACCTGGCCGGCGACTATCTTGGAGTCTGTTTTGATGATGCAGGTGGTGACTCCGAGGGCCCTTAGCTTGCGGAGGCCGAGGATGACTGCTTCATATTCTGCTATATTATTTGTGCATCTGTCGGATTCCAGAGCGAAGCTGAGGCATGCTGCATATCTGTGCTTGACCCCGGCTGGTGAGGTGATGACTGCAGCGGCGCCTGCCCCCGCATGGCACCATGCGCCGTCGCAATGGATCGTCCAAACCTTCTCTGCGGACGGGTCTGGTTGTGTTATTGGCCCAGTCCAGTCGACGACGAAGTCTGCCAAGACTTGTGACTTGATGGCTGTAACACCCCACTGGTCGCACAAAATGGATAATACCATAAACCTCATCTACCAAACTTACTCAACACAGGAGATGTAATAAAGAAAGAATATAAAGCAAGAAAAAATCCGGCAGCACCTCCTTTGAAAACTAGCATAACAAGGAGGGGAAAACATGACGCACATACAAGATATAAAGACATATAATTCACATAGTAGAAACTGAAATGCAAGAGTGGTAAAACTTAATTACGACCCAACTGAAGTAAAACAAATGGGATAAGAACTCAGTCCACCCCAAAATAACCGCTCAACCAAGAATAAAGCAATTCACTAGACTTGTCCGACTCTGATTAACAACATTAATGAATGGTGGTTCCTTTATTAAAGGTGTAGTGGCCGTGCTGCTACATCCCTCTATTCCCCAAAGCAGAAATTAGGTGCCTGCATCAAACAATGCAAGATGTGAGATAACACATCTCAGCAAGTAAACATAATAACAGCAAATAGGACATGGTAAATCAACTGTGCTTACACAACCACGTGTTCAGAACTTCTTTCTTTTCTTTTGAACAGTAAATTGTAGCAAGTATACGAGTAACTAAAAAAAACTCAACACCAAGTAGAATCACCATGCACAAGTCCAAATTATCCACATCCACATAATAGATTCAGCACCTCTCCCATGAATGCACATGGCTACAAATGCAATAATGACTTCTGCCTCCATATCTCTAAGGATATGAAGCTGCACCATACCCCTTCTCGGGCAACATATGATGCTCAATGTACCGGTACGGTCGGACCATAAGATCACGACGAAACTTCAATGCAATGGGTGATGAGTGCATTATGCATGACAACATCATAAGTTCTCCCCAAATAAAAAAGGTGCTAGGCATTTACTTCCACCCATTCCACATAATTACCACTTGAGTAACATAATCAAACCTCAAACTCAACTTATGAAATCCATGAAACATGAACATGTTCAAATGATGGTACTCGAAAGAAAATATGAATTGGAACATGATAGCACAACATAAACAAGTATAAGACTCCTCATCTCACAGACGGAATAACCATCACAGTTTTACTTGCCTTTACCGAAGTTCGGGCAAAATCCCTAAGAACGATCCGGAAGTCCACCACCTGTTTTTGACACCCAACTTAGTGCACCAAATTCACATAAAAAAAACTCAAAGACAACACCGCACCTACGCGCAATCTCAAACCCCGACGCGGTAACAATTCTCCCCTCACTAACCAAACTGCAGCGGCGCTGCTTAACAATTCCATAACTTAAAAATTAGGACAGCAGTGATGATAAACAAAAACTTCAGAGACAACTACATAAAATTCCCCACAAGTTTTGTATACAACTCATGATTGAATTCTAACATCTACTTACCTCTAAACGGTCCACAAAATAAACCCTGCAATCTGTTTTTTCTGTTTTGGGCAGCGACATACGCTGATTCAAACAGCGATAACTTTTAAAATATAATTCCGATTTGAGCGCATAAGTACTTGTTGGAAAGATAAGAAAAAGACCTACATGATTCTCATACTGATTAACACTAATTACTCCCGAAAAATCCCCAGAAACTGCTAACACTGCTGCTGTTCATCACTCTGAAAAATCTGTTTTTTGGACAGCCACATACCCGGATTCAAACGATGATAACTTTTAATTTATAACTCCAAATTGAGCGCATAAATACTCGTTGGAAAGATAAAACAAAGTTCTACAAGATTCTCATACTGATTAACACTAATTGCTCCCGAAAATCCCCAGAAACTGCTAATACTGCTGCTGTTCATCACTCTGAAAAATCTGTTTTTTGGACAGCCACATACCCGGATTCAAACGATGATAACTTTTAATTTATAACTCTAAATTGAGCGCATAAATACTCGTTGGAAAGATAAAACAAAGTTCTACAAGATCCCCAAATTGATCCCCATTAAATCTTCACGAAAAAAACCTAAAAACTGCTGGAACTACCGCTGTTCATCCACCACGCAAAATTCTGGACAGCCCCCCTCTATCTAATCGCAAACGCAACATCTAATCAATTGAATCGCAGCGCAAATGAACAAGGGATGAACACAAAAGAAAAATCACCTTGGGTTCTCCCCCTTTCCTTCCTCCCTTCTTCCCTCCACCAAAACGATTGGAGATTCGCACCAAGAGACGATGATCCGAGCGGCACGGAGTAGCACCTAGGGAGGAGGGGATTGGGGGGGGGGGGCGGCTAGGGTTTTGGTGGCTGCAACAATGGAGAGAGGAGGAGATGGGCAGGGGGGCGGCGGCCAAGGGGAAAGGAGGAGTGGGGGGGCGGCTGCACATGGGGGGGTAATTAGGAGGGTGGCGGCTAGGGTTTGGGAGGGTTAATGGGCCGAAACACCAATTGCGGCCCAACTATCCCACGCGATAGCTCCCGACCGCAACGCAAACGTCAAACCAAATAAATTCTACTGCCCTAGTTGTGAATGTTGTCCACAAAATTCCAAATCCCCAAAACAACAACTGGATGAGGAAAAAAAAACAAAAAGAACAACCCCCAACTTCTCTTCTTTGCAAACCGGGTATCACATTCTACCCCTCTTAAAAAGAATTCGACCTCGAATTCTGACGCTTCTATCGGAATGACACAAGAAAAGATTAGCGAATCAACAACACTTACCCACAACGAAAAGTTCCGGGTACTTCTGCCGCATCAACTCCTCAAGTTCCCACGTAGCCTCGCGCTCCGACTGATTAGACCATAAGACCTTGACATACTTAATTGATCTCTTCCTCAACACACGCTCCGAGAATTCCAATATACGCACCGGACGACACTCCAGAGTCAGATCCTGCTGCACCGCAATTGGTTCCATCTCAATCTGATGGTCCGGATCCCGCAAGAACTTCCTCAACATAGAGACATGAAAAATCGGGTGTACCCCTGCCATGGAATCCGGCAGCAGCAAGCGATAAGCCAGGCTGCCCACTCGGGCCAAGATAGTGAACGGTCCAATGTATCTTGGGCTGAGCTTCCCAGAGACACCGAACCGAACAACACCCTTAGTGGGTGATACCCTGAGAAGGACTTGGTCACCCACAGCAAACTCCAGATCCCGCCTCCTCACATCAGCATAACTCTTCTGACGACTCTGAGCTGCCAAAATATTCTGACGAATTTCCCGAACCTTTTCAGAAGTTTGCTGAACCCAATCAGGACCAACCAGGGATCTCTCTCCCAAAGTCTCCCAGCACAGAGGAGAGATACACCGCCTACCATACAAAGCCTCAAATGGTGCCATCTTGATGCTAGCTTGGTAGCTATTGTTATACGCAAACTCTGCCAGAGCAAGATGATCCTCCCAGCTACCCTTCCATGACAGAACACAAGCACGCAACATATCCTCCAAGGTTTGGATTGTTCGCTCTGACTGACCATCCGTCTGAGGGTGAAAAGCGACACTAAGCGAAAGCTTGGTGCCCAATGCACTGTGGAGACTCTCCCAGAATTTGGATACAAATTTGGAGTCTCGATCAGAAACAATAGACTTAGGTACCCCGTGAAGCCTGACTACTTCCTTCATATACAAGGGAACCAAATCTGAAGCTGAATTCGTGGTCTTCATGGGAATAAAATGCGCAGACTTAGTCAAGCGATCCACTACCACCCAAATAGCATCCCTGCCACAAGGGGAACGAGGTAGACCCACCACAAAATCCATGGTGATATGCTCCCATTTCCACTCTGGAATTTCCAATGGCTTCAGCAAACCTGCAGGCCGCTTATGTTCGGCCTTCACGCGCTGACATACTTCACAGGCGGCCACATACTTAGAAATGTCAACCTTCATCCGCTTCCACCAGAAGTTTTGCTTCAAATCTCGGTACATTTTGGTTTCGCCAGGATGGACGGTGTAAGGCGTTTTATGAGCTTCTCGCAGGATATCCAGCTTCACCTCTGATTTCTGAGGCACACAAAGACGGCCCCTGAAACGAACCAAATCATTCTCATCAATGGTGAACTCCCGCGGTTTACCATCACCAACCCTCCTTCGGGCTTCCTGCAAAAGACGATCCTGCTGCTGAGCCGCACGCACTCTCTCCATAAGAGAGGATTGAATAAGCATCTGAGTCTCCTCGCTAGCGGTGCCAACATAACACAAAGCGATCCCCAAACGGTCCAGATCAGTGATCAACGGCAAGGCCACCTTTGGAACCCCGGACCTGCTAAGGGCATCCACCACCACATTAGCCTTCCCCGGGTGATAATGAATGGACAAATCATAATCTTTAATCAATTCTAGCCACCGACGCTGCCTCAAATTCAGCTCCTTCTGAGTAAAAATATACTTGAGACTTTTGTGATCAGTGAAAATGTCACAAGCCTCGCCATAAAGGTAATGCCTCCACGACTTTAGAGCAAAAACCACCGCAGCCAATTCCAGATCATGAGTTGGATAATTCCCCTCATGCTTCCTCAACTGCCTTGAGCCATAAGCAATCACTCTGCCTTCCTGCATCAGCACACAGCCAAGACCAATAAGCGAAGCATCCGTATAAACTGTGAAACGCTTACCGCTCTCAGGCAAAGCTAGGATAGGGGCGTCCACCAACTTGCTCTTCAATGACTGATAACTGATCTCACATTCGCCGGACCAGACGAAGGGAACACCCTTCTCCAAGAGCCTAGTCAAAGGCTTAGCAATGCTGGAAAAATTTGGTACGAAACGCCGATAATACCCAGCAAGCCCCAAGAAACTTCGGATTTCAGAGACACTAGAAGGTCTCTTCCACTCCACCACAGCCGCAACATTCTTGGGGTCAACCGCAATACCCTGCTGATTAATCACGTGCCCCAGGAAAGCCACTTCAGATAGCCAAAAGGCACACTTCTTCAACTTGCCATAGAATTGATTCTTCCTTAGGGCACCCAGAACGAGACGGAGATGCTGATCATGCTCGGCCTCGGTCTTTGAATAAATCAAAATATCATCCAGGAATACGACCACAAAATCGTCCAGGAATTCATGCAGCATCCTATTCATTGCTTCCATAAAGGCAGCAGGGGCATTAGTTAAGCCAAAGGACATGACTATGAACTCATAATGCCCATACCTGGTGCAGAAGGCAGTATTCTCAATATCCTCCTCACGAATCCTCAATTGATGATAACCAGAGTTCAAATCAATTTTGGAGAACACCTGGGCACCCCTCAACTGCTCAAAGAGGACCTCAATTCGGGGAAGCAGATATTTATTCTTGATTGTCACTTGATTCAAAGAGCGATAATCCACACACAGTCGCTTGCTTTTATCCTTCTTCTCAACAAACAATACTGGGGAAGCCCATGGAGACCTGCTAGGCCTAATGAAGCCCTTAGCCAGCAGATCATCCAATTGCTGCTTTAATTCAATCTGCTCCTTTGGAGCCATTCGATACGGGGCCTTATGAATAGGCTGCGTACCCGGGATCAGCTTAATCTCAAAAGCTGCATCGCGCTCCGGAGGAATGCCTGGAAGCTCTGCCGGAAACACGTCAGCAAAGTCACACACAACCCGGATGTCCTGCACCCGCAAGGCAGCCTCGCCCTCCACCACCATAGAGAAAAAGATCCTCGACTTCCTTGACCAGCGATCAGGAAGCAATTGCGCCAACAAGGATAATGTGAACTTCGGGGAACTTCCCAAGAATACCACCTCCTTACCCGACGGCGCCTGCAATAACACTGTCTTCCAGAAGCAGGATATAACCGCGCGATACTGGGATAAACAATCCATACCCAAGATAACATCGAATGCCCCCAAGGAAATCACCACCAGATTAGCCGAAAAAACCTCATCAGCAAGAATGACGGAACACCCCTGACAAACTGAACAGCTACTAATGGAGCCATTAGCAGAACTGACCAAAATTGGGTGACCCAACCTCTGCACCGAAAGACCAGCCCGCGACACAAAATCCTCCGAAACAAACGAATAGCTAGCGCCAGAGTCAAAAAGAGCATGGGCTGCAAATGAATCAACTGAAATCGTACCTGTCACCACGTCTCCTTGCTCCCTGCCATCCGTAGCGGGTAGCACATAAGCTCCAGAAATACCCGCAGAAGAGGAAGCTCCCGGAGTGAAATTAACAGAAGAACCCCACTGAGCCACCGGAGGAGGCTGGCACGGAGCTCCAAACTGAGACAACACAGGGGTAGACGGCGCAAGAGTAGGCACAGCCTGATACTGCGGAAAACCTTGCATCGGCACGAACTGAGAAGTCCCAGGCACATAAAGCTGCTGTGGAGGAAGAGGAACTGAAAACTGCTGCTCAGCACTTGACATCATATTGATAGTGCCCTGAGAAGAGGAGGAAGTTATCGGCTCCCATCTGAGCTTCCCATTGGGATTCCTCCTACACACCACATCCTTGTGGTACTGACTGCAGATAGAACACCTGCCACTCCACTAGCACTCTGCACGGCAATGCGCATCTCCACAGCGGAAACACACCAGCCCCAACCCGGGCTTAGGAACGGCTCGAAACCTCTGAGTACTTCCTCCTGAAGTACCTGAGTCAGAAGATTTGCCTCGGTAAGGATGGTGGCGCTGATGCTGAGACTTGCCCCTCTTGTGAGCTGGACCTCCAGTGTTGCCCCTCCTCGTGTCCTGGCTACGAGGTTGATCAACATCCGAAGACTTCTGCGACTCCATGGTGTACTGGTGTTGCATCTCCACACCCAGCGCCTGCTCCACTGTGGTATGGAAGTCCACCAACGGAAAAGCCCCAGAGCATGCCTGATAGAAGGCTTCAGACCCTGACGGAATTGGCTCGCCTTCTCCATCTCATTATAAGCCACATGAGGGACAAAGCAGACCATTTTGTTGAAGCCCACCTCATACTCTGTGACAGACTTCTTCTCCTGCTTGTAGGACTGCAAGTCAATCTTCATTTTCTCCAGAAAGGTGATCGGTTAGAATCTCCTTTCGAACTGCCTGATGAAAACATCCCATGATAGGACTCCTGGTGAGGAGGAGTGCGCTGCCTGCACGCCTCTCCACCAAATCTGTGCCTCACCCTTCAGCAGCTGAGTGCCAAAGCGAACCCGATCTCCATAAGCAATCTCGAAGACATTCATCTTATCCTCCACATAAGTCAGCCAATCTGCCGCCTCGACCGGAGTACCACTGCCATCAAAAGAATCCAACTTCATGCCCATCCACTGCATCAGAGAAAGACCACTGACTGGAAGAGGCACCTCGGCCCCGCCACCTGGAACAGCACCCGCAGGGACAGCGCCCCCGGGCACTTCTCCACCTCCAGCACCCTGAGCAGCACCTGCAGGAGCGACAGGAATGGCTTGCCTCAGAAGGGCCAACTCCTGCTGCATGGCCTGCATCGCGGCTAACATTGCCGCCGGACTCATCGAGTCCCCACTAGGAGCTTGCGGACTACCCCGAGCTCTACGAGGCGGCATAGCTGTAGCCACAGGGATGAGAATAATAAGTAAATGAGATAAGCATAGCATCTCTCTAGATAATGTCAAAACTAGCACAGAGAATAACATAACCATATCAATAGCAAGACAGAAAACCCATCCTACATGTGCAGTGTGTCAATTTATTACTACTCCACTTGCTAGGACCTACAGCCTATTGCTCTGATACCAACTGTAACACCCCACTGGTCGCACAAAATGGATAATACCATAAACCTCATCTACCAAACTTACTCAACACAGGAGATGTAATAAAGAAAGAATATAAAGCAAGAAAAAATCCGGCAGCACCTCCTTTGAAAACTAGCATAACAAGGAGGGGAAAACATGACGCACATACAAGATATAAAGACATATAATTCACATAGTAGAAACTGAAATGCAAGAGTGGTAAAACTTAATTACGACCCAACTGAAGTAAAACAAATGGGATAAGAACTCAGTCCACCCCAAAATAACCGCTCAACCAAGAATAAAGCAATTCACTAGACTTGTCCGACTCTGATTAACAACATTAATGAATGGTGGTTCCTTTATTAAAGGTGTAGTGGCCGTGCTGCTACATCCCTCTATTCCCCAAAGCAGAAATTAGGTGCCTGCATCAAACAATGCAAGATGTGAGATAACACATCTCAGCAAGTAAACATAACAACAGCAAATAGGACATGGTAAATCAACTGTGCTTACACAACCACGTGTTCAGAACTTCTTTCTTTTCTTTTGAACAGTAAATTGCAGCAAGTATACGAGTAACTAAAAAAACTCAACACCAAGTAGAATCACCATGCACAAGTCCAAATTATCCACATCCACATAATAGATTCAGCACCTCTCCCATGAATGCACATGGCTACAAATGCAATAATGACTTCTGCCTCCATATCTCTAAGGATATGAAGCTGCACCATACCCCTTCTCGGGCAACATATGATGCTCAATGTACCGGTACGGTCGGACCATAAGATCACGATGAAACTTCAATGCAATGGGTGATGAGTGCATTATGCATGACAACATCATAAGTTCTCCCCAAATAAAAAAGGTGCTAGGCATTTACTTCCACCCATTCCACATAATTACCACTTGAGTAACATAATCAAACCTCAAACTCAACTTATGAAATCCATGAAACATGAACATGTTCAAATGATGGTACTCGAAAGAAAATATGAATTGGAACATGATAGCACAACATAAACAAGTATAAGACTCCTCATCTGACAGACGGAATAACCATCACAGTTTTACTTGCCTTTACCGAAGTTCGGGCAAAATCCCTAAGAACAATCCGGAAGTCCACCACCTGTTTTTGACACCCAACTTAGTGCACCAAATTCACATAAAAAAAAACTCAAAGACAACATCGCACCTACGCGCAATCTCAAACCCCGCCGCGGTAACAATTCTCCCCTCACTAACCAAACTGCAGCGCCGCTGCTTAACAATTCCATAACTTAAAAATTAGGACAGCAGTGATGATAAACAAAAACTTCAGAGACAACTACATAAAATTCCCCACAAGTTTTGTATACAACTCATGATTGAATTCTAACATCTACTTACCTCTAAACGGTCCACAAAATAAACCCTGCAATCTGTTTTTTCTGTTTTGGGCAGCGACATACGCGGATTCAAACAGCGATAACTTTTAAAATATAATTCCGATTTGAGCGCATAAGTACTTGTTGGAAAGATAAGAAAAAGCCCTACATGATTCTCATACTGATTAACACTAATTACTCCCGAGAAATCCCCAGAAACTGCTAACACTGCTGCTGTTCATCACTCTGAAAAATCTGTTTTTTGGACAGCCACATACCCGGATTCAAACGATGATAACTTTTAATTTATAACTCCAAATTGAGCGCATAAATACTCGTTGGAAAGATAAAACAAAGTTCTACTAGATTCTCATACTGATTAACACTAATTGCTCCCGAAAAATCCCCAGAAACTGCTAACACTGCTGCTGTTCATCACTCTGAAAAATCTGTTTTTTGGACAGCCACATACCCGGATTCAAACGATGATAACTTTTAATTTATAACTCTAAATTGAGCGCATAAATACTCGTTGGAAAGATAAAACAAAGTTCTACAAGATCCCCAAATTGATCCCCATTAAATCTTCACGAAAAAAACCTAAAAACTGCTGGAACTACCGCTGTTCATCCACCACGCAAAATTCTGGACAGCCCCCCTCTATCTAATCGCAAACGCAACATCTAATCAATTGAATCGCAGCGCAAATGAACAAGGGATGAACACAAAAGAAAAATCACCTTGGGTTCTCCCCCTTTCCTTCCTCCCTTCTTCCCTCCACCAAAACGATTGGAGATTCGCACCAAGAGACGATGATCCGAGCGGCACGGAGTAGCACCTAGGGAGGAGGGGATTGGGGGGGGGGGGGGGCGGCTAGGGTTTTGGTGGCTGCAACAATGGAGAGAGGAGGAGATGGGCAGGGGGAGCGGCGGCCAAGGGGAAAGGAGGAGTGGGGGGGGCGGCTGCACATGGGGGGGGGGGGGTAATTAGGAGGGTGGCGGCTAGGGTTTGGGAGGGTTAATGGGCCGAAACACCAATTGCGGCCCAACTATCCCACGCGACAGCTCCCGACCGCAACGCAAACGTCAAACCAAATAAATTCTACTGCCCTAGTTGCGAATGTTGTCCACAAAATTCCAAATCCCCAAAACAACAACTGGATGAGGAAAAAAAAACAAAAAGAACAACCCCCAACTTCTCTTCTTTGCAAACCGGGTATCACAATGGCTGTCCTAGGTTCGAAGCTGATGTGGTAGCCGGATAGTTCGGCTGCCCACTTGGCAATCCTCACCGATGCCTCCGGGTTTCTGAATAATTCGCCGAGTCCCCTGTCTGAGGTGACTCGGACCTTGAATGCTTCGAAGTAGTGGCGCAGTTTGCGCGAAGACATAACGACTGCGTAGGCAATCTTCTCCAGCTCTGTCATGTTGCACTTGGACGGTGTCAGTACTTCGGAGACATAGTAAACAGGGCACTGCCTAACCACGCCCTCAACTGTCTGCTCCTGCACTAGTGCCGCGCTGACCGCATGCGGCGAAGCCGCGACGTAGAGCAATAGGGGGAGCGAGGAGTCGGGGCTTGTGAGGTTGGCCAGCTCCGACAGGTACCGTTTTAGTGAGGCGAAGGCCGATGCCTGCTCCGGTCCCCAGGCGAAGTCTTTTGCACCGCGGAGTGTTTTGAGGAAGGGGAGACTTCGCTCGGTGGACCTGGAGATGAATCTGTTGAGAGCGGCCAATCTGCCTGTCAGACGCTGGACGTCCCTGGCGGACTGCGGAGGCGTCATGTTTACGATGGCCTGGATCTTGATTGGGTTGGCCTCGACGCCGCGGTGTGATACCAGGTAGCCCAATATTTTGCCCTGGCGAACGCTGAAGACGCACTTTTCCGGGTTTAGGCGGAGTCGTGCGTCTCGCATGTTCGCGAATGTCTCGGCGAGGTCGGCGATATGGTCCTCCTTGTTCTTGCTGGCGACGACGATGACGTCCACATATGTAAATATATTTCTGCCAACCTGCCCTTCGAGTACTGTTTTGGTAAGTCTGGAGAAGGTGGACCCGGCGTTCTTGAGTCCCTCCGGCATTCTGATGAAGCAATATGTGCCGAAGGGTGTTATAAAGCTGGTGCTAGCCTTGTCTTCCTCCTTCATGTATATCTGGTGGTAACCGGAGAAGCAGTCGAGGAGTGACATGACCTCGCATCCGGCCGCGCTATCGACTATTTTGTCGATTCGCAGCAACGGGAAATTGTCCTTTGGGCAGGCCTTGTTGAGACTGGTGAAGTCTATGCACATTCGCCATTTCCCGCTTTTTTTCTGCACCATTACAACATTGGAGAGCCACGTGGGGTAAGCCACCGGCTCGATGAATTTGGCCTCTAGGAGGCGGTGCACCTCCGCCTTGGCGGCCTCTGTCTTTTCGTTGGACATTTTGCGAAGCCTCTGCTTTTTTGGTCGCACCGAAGGGTCAATTCCCAAGCTGTGCTCAATTATGGATCGGCTGACTCCGACCAGGTCGAGGGCGGACCAGGCGAAGACATCTTTATTCTTGGACAGGCAGCAGAGGAGTTTCTCTTCTTCATGCGAAGTGAGGTCTTCGCTGATAGTGACTGTCTGCTTGGGCGTGGCCTGATCGAGGGGGACAGTCTTGGTCCCGTCTTGGCTCTGCAGCTGTGCCTTGTCGTGCTGTTTATCGGTTGGGCTGGCGGGCGCGGGGACCTCGCGCTGGGCCGTGAGGCAGTGCACGTTTCTCTGACCGGGCACGAAGTCCCGCTCTATGTTGCGCGCCGTCTGTTGGTTGCCGTAGACCGTAATGACGCCTAGCGGACCCGGTATCTTCATTCATAGGTACAGTCCGTGAATGGCGGCTTCGAACTTATTGATGGAGCCCCGACCCATGATGGCGTTGTATGGATATACCATATCCACGATATCGAAAGTCACTTGCTCACTTCGGGCATTGGGTGCTACACCGAAGGAGAGGGGCAACTCTATTTTGCCGACGGGAAAGGTGCCCTTGCCGCCGAAGCCATACAACGAGTTGTCCGAAGGCTTGAGCAGGCTGTGGCTTATACCCATGCGGTCGAAGGCGTGGAGGAAGATGATGTTCGCCTGACTGCCGTTGTCGACTAGGACTTTGTGTAGGTCCCAGCCTGCCACGCTACAATTGATAACCATAGCGTCGATGTGGGGGGCGCTGCGCAGGTCGACGTCTCGTGCGTCGAAGGTTAGCGGTATGTGGGACCACTTTGTCTGCACGACTGGGCCAGTGACGGCGACATGGTTGATGCTGCGGTAGTGGTCCCGCTTCTGCTGCTTGGTGTCGAAGTCAGTGCTGGACCCCCCAGTTATCATGTGAATGACTCCGCGATATGGTTGATCAGCGAAGTCTTCCGGCTTTGGGGCGTGGGGGATGTTTTGATGTTGCTGGTGTGGTGGTGGGGGTGGGGGAGGTACGATTTGTACTTCCTGATGGTGTTGGTAAGCGTGGTGCGGTGGATGCGGGGCGGGGGCGTGGATATATGGTGGAGGGGGTTGCTGGTAAGTGTGCGCGACAACTCTGGGGTTGTCGGCTGGCTGCGCCCGTGCCATTCTGTCTCTGGTGGCCTTCGTTTCGGGGCAGTCTTTGGTTTGGTGGGCGCAGTCTTCGCCATGGAAGAGGCAGTAGAATCGGCGCGGCGGCTGCGCGCGCCCTCGACCCCTACCACGAGTTCCATTTCCGCGGCCCTGGGGGGGATATTCCTGGCGACGAGGGGGGTCAGCAGCGGGATGCTGGTTGGCGATGTTGTGCACTTGCTGCTGATTGCGGCCGTCTCGACCGGAGTCTGGCTGCGGAGTCCTCGTCCACGTGCGGCTGGACTGTGGAGCATCTTTGGGTTTCCGCTGTGACTCAATCTTGCGGTGGTGGAGCTCTTCGGATTTGGCATATTTTTCAAAGAGCTGATATAGCTCCTGGAGGTTCTTGGGCGGATCTCTGATACAGTGGCTGTAGAGGACGCCGGCACGAAGGCCACTGATGGCGTAGTGGATAGCGATCTGATCATCGACGGAGGGCAGATGTGACTTGAGTGTTAAAAATTTGCGGTAATACTCCCACAGAGTCTCCTTTTCCAGCTGCTTGCAAAGCGAGAGCTCGGCCAAGGCGTCGGTGTCTGGGCGGTAGCCTTGGAAGTTGAGTAGGAACTTATCCCGGAGGCTTCTCCAGGAATCAATGGACAGCGGAGGCAACCTGGTGAACCAGGTGAGGGCTGGGCCCTCCAGGGCGATGATGAAAGACTTCGCCATTGTGGCGTCGTCCCCTCCGGAAGATGCAACAGCTACCTGATAACTCATTATATATTGTGCTGGGTCGGTGCTGCCGTTGTACTTGGGGTATGCCCTCGCCCGGAAGTTAGCTGGCCAAGGCGTCACTTGCAGGTGTGGCGCTAGGGGACTTCGCTCGTCGAGGTAGTTGACCCCTTGGAATGGCGCGGCGTGCGGGAAGGTGTGGTCGCGCTGGGGGAAACACGGGCCTTCTGGTTGTGCGCGGTCTTGCAGGGGTGGCCCATGCTGCAGGCCGAGGTGGCCTTCGCGCGTGTCTTCCAGTTGTGCGCGCTGCTGGAGGGGTGGCCCGTGCTGTAGGCCAAGGTGGCCTTCGCGCTGCATCAGCGCGATCTCCCGCTCGAGGTCTTGGGCCTTCTGCTCTTCGTCGCGTATCATTTGCCGCACTTTGGCTAGTGCGGACACACGCTGGCGCTTGGCCTCCAGTATCTCTTTCTGCCTCTGGAGATTGCGGTTCTTGAGGCGCAGGGCGCGCAGCTGTAGCTGTTCTTCCGCTGAGACGCCGAGGACTTTACCATCCTCGGTGAGGTCCGCGCCCTCCTGTGGGGCGAAGCCTGGGGGTGGCTGCGATTGTCCTTCAGGGCCGCAGGTGCAGAGAGTGTCGTCTTCGCAGGTGCGGGGAACATTGTCTTCAGTCGCCTCTTGGTGGGTGGATTGGGTGAGGGCGAGGGCCTTGCCCTTTCTTGCGGCGAGCAGTGCTGCCTTCGCAGCCTCGTTAGCCTTCGGGTTAGCTCTCTTGGGTGCCATCGCGGGTGGTTTTCTCGTAGCACGAACGGTGGGCGCCAAATGTTGGTACTTGCTCTCAGTCGCAAGGGGGGCCAACAAAGATGAACAGTGATGTCAACAGGGTTACGCGCTAGAAGGCAATAGCTCTGTTAATCTGGCCTCTCATGGGCACTATGCGAGGGTATTTATAGGTACTTGAGCGCCCAGCGCCTTGTGTTAAGGACGCATGTGCCCTCAGCTACCTAGGTTATCCCAGAATATTCCCATAAAGCAGGGTTACAGACTGTAATTACAGGGATGCCTTTACAAATTAGGCCCGTAACACGCGGCGGCCATGCATGCAGGGCCCGTTACAATGGGCCGGATCGCACGTGGGCCTCTGAGCTGGGCGAGGCTGCACCGTGGGATGACGCCGTCGCAGGCCTTCGTCTGGTGCTGGATCGAGCGAAGGGTGTCCCTGCCCGTTTTGTCTCTGTCAGACCAGCGACTGCAGCGAAGGCCTCGAGCGAAGGGTAGCGTCTTTGCCTTCGCCCCAACAAGTGGCGAAGTGACGGCGGTCACTTCGGCTCTGCCGGCCGGGGGGCGCGCGTCAGGATAAAGGTGTCAGGCCACCTTTGCATTAAATGCTCCTGCGATTTGGTCGGTCGATGCGGCGATTTAGTCAGGGTTGCTTCTTAGCGAAGGCAGGGCCTCGGGCGAGCCGGAAATATGTTCGCCGTTGGAGGGGGGCCTCGGGCGAGACGGAAATCCTCCGGGGTCGGCTGCCCTAGTCCGAGGCTAGGCTCGGGCGAGGCGTGATCGAGTCGCTCGAATGGACTGATCCCTGACTTAATCGCACCCATCAGGCCTTTGCAGCTTTATGCTGATGGGGGTTACCAGCTGAGAATTAGGAGCCTTGAGGGTACCCCTAATTATGGTCCCCTACAGTAGCCCCCGAGCCTCGAAGGGAGTGTTAGCACTCGCTTGGAGGCTTTCGTCGCACTTTTTTGCAAGGGGACCAACCTTTCTCGGTTGCGTTTTGTTCCGGTGGGTGCGCGCGAGCGCACCCGCCGGGTGTAGCCCCCGAGGCCTCGGAGGAGTGGTTTCACTCCTTCGAGGTCTTAATGCCTTGCGTAATGCTTCGGCTGGTCTGGTTGTTCCCTCATGCGAGCTGGCCGTAGCCCGGGCGTACGGTCGGGTCCCAAGTTCTCGGGCTGGTATGTTGACGCTGTCAACGGTTCGGCCGGAGCCGGGTTTGCGAGAGCAGCCCCCGAGCCTCTGCACAGGGCGAGAGGGCGATCAGGGACAGACTCGGCTTTTTTACATACGCCCCTACGTCGCCTTTCCGCAAGGAGGAGGGGGGAAAGCGCCATGTTGCCCTCGATGGGCGCCGAACATGGTGTCTCCGGTGAGCTGCAAGCGGGTAATCCGAGTGGATGTCCGTGCCCCGTTCGTTAGGGGTCGGCTAGGGGCCCAGAGGCACGCCCAAAAGTACCTGCGGGTGATCTGCTGGACCCGGTCCCCTGGCGACGGGGTTCGAGGGCTCGATGCCTCCCTCCGATGGGATTCCGTTACAAGATCGTTCCCGCTGGTCTCGGAAATGTCCTAGGGTACCTCGGGAGCGCAGCCCGAGCCTTGGTTATGTATCGAACGTACCCATGGTCATCCCTCGCTCGGCCTCTGAGGCGGCTGTGAACCCTTCAGGGGCACCGCGCACGGCGGTTTGGCTTCTTCTGCTCTGAGCCGGTTTGCATGACGTGTGGGACCTAGCCCCCGCGCCGCAGGGGAGGACCTTGGAGTGTGTTGGAGAAGACTCAGCCCGCGATGGTTAGGGGCGCATGTAGGGAGAGTCGCTTTTAAAAGGAGGGTGACCCCCTTTGGAAGGCGACCATGTCTTCGCGCTCCCTTATGCATCGTGTCTTTCCACTTTCCAAGCCCCCGGATGGGGGATACCCGCCGTCTTTCCGCCTCATCGTTGGAGGAACGCAACTCCGTGGGAGTTGGTACCTTTCAGCCATCGTTCGACTTCAAGGATTTTCATCATGCAGCCCGGCTGCGCCCCTCCGCCGGCGGTCACCTAAGATGGTGACCTCCAGTTTGATGGTGGGGGAAAGAGAGCCGGGCTGCGGCCTCTGCCCCTCCCTCAGCCTCAAGGATTTTCATCACCAGGGCTGGGGAGGGGAGTGTGCCGAGTTGGGGTCAGCCCCTGCGTGGGCGGTGGCCCGCTCCTTCCCTCAGTGATCGGAGGGAAGGGCGGTCGTCGTCCGTGGTGCCGGCAGCTGCAGCGTGCCTGGCTCTCGGGCGCGAGTAGCTTCGGAGCCGCTCGCGGCGCCGGCGTCTGCCACGGCAGCTGGAAGAGGTTCTTCGCCGACGAGATAGCCAGGGCCACCCACGGACCGACCTCCAACTCTACGGCCTTCTGCCCATCCTTGCCTCACGAGTTTGGGCATGGGCGGGGGCCTCTTGGCAGCAGCATCCGCCCTGAGGTCTGTGCTGCCGCTGTTCGGCCCCCCGGAGCAGAAGTCGTCGTCGTCGCTGCTGCTGGAGCGGGCGACGGCGCGCCGTTCGTCGGTCTTCTGTTGCTCCACAGGCCCCCCCATATCGAGTGGGGTTGTTCGTACCTGCGGAGGTGGAACCGGAGTTCCGTTTGTAATGGCACTTTGAATGCCAGTGTTTTTGTTCATTGTGGTTGTCGAGGCCTGAACATGTATGTAATTTTGGCACGGAGCCGTGTTTTTTCCTCATTTTTGAGCACTAAGACTCGCCTGTTGGTTGTCTGAACCGCTTCACCAAGCGCGAGTCGCCCCGTGTAAAGGTGACGAGTGAGGTATCCGTATCCCGGAGGCGTAGGAATCCCTCGGCTCGGTCGGCCTTGTTGTCCGAGGCTTCTCTAGCTTAGTTAAAGGGACCCCTTAGCCGCTCTTCGATGAGCCGAGGCCTGGGGTAGCGGTGTCGACATGGACAGAGGCAGAGTCGGCTCAAAAATGAAACCTGGTTGGCTGGAGCCTGGCCGGGTCGTCCGTTAGCGGGACCGAAGCCGGAGTTGACCAGCCGAGGCCTCGGGTCGGGCTGACGCCCTTGGAGGACGGCTGGCCGAGGCCCCAGGGTGACCGGCCGAGCCGCCTGCTCGGGCCGGATTCCCGGAGAAGACCCTAGCAGCGATTGCTCGGGCGTGGTGATGACGCCGTCCTTCAGAGTGGAGATCTTCGGACCGCGTTGCCGTCCGAGGCTAGGTCGGACCTCGCCGAAGGTGTTGTCGACGCCGAGGGCGCTGCTGCTCCCTTCAAGCGTCAGGATCCGAGCCTACAGGATCGGATTGTCTTGTAGCGCGTGTTTCCTACGGCCGCCGAGGCCAAAACACGCCCTCGCCGTGTTTTAAAGCTGCGTCTCTTTTTCTCTTGTTTCGAGTATCTGGACTTCTTTGTCGGTAACAGAAATGTTTGTGCGAGCGAGAGTTGCTTCTCGCGGAAGGTGATGAGTGAGGTATCCGTATCCCGGAGGCGTAGGAGTCCCTCGGCTCGGTCGGCCTTACCGCTTACGCGCACTCTTACCCGTCCATGGGGCTCTGTCACCGACTCAGTCGAGAAGGCTCAAAGGATCGCTTTGGCAGAAGAACTTCCGAACGTGAAGACTTGTTCGGTCCGCGGAATCACTTATCCGAACGTGAGTTACTTATCGCAGAAGGTGATGAGTGAGGTATCCGTATCCCGGAGGTGTAGGAGTCCCTCGGCTCGGTCAGCCTTGGCTGCTTACGTGTACTCCGTCGTTTTCAAGATCCACTTTTTGAAGTAGTCAAAAAGCACGAAAGTCATTCTGGCAGAAAAGATCTTTTTTCGAGGAAAATTTCGACGCAGAGGGGGTTCCCCCCCTTTTAGCCCCCGAGGGAGGGTCGGGCTTTGCCGAGGCGAGGCCGACCCTTCCTTGATGACTAAACTTTGTGTGGGTGCGAGGTATATGAACAACTTGAAAACATCTTAAGGGTAGAAGCGACGTAGCTGTTGGATGTTCCAAGCGTTGCCGTAGACCTCGCCTTGACTGTTCGCCAGCTTGTACGTTTCGGGCTTCAAAACCTTGGCGATGGCGAACGGTCCCTCCCAGGGGGGCGTGAGCTTGTGCCTCCCTCGGGCGTCTTGTCGCAGCCGAAGCACCAGGTCGCCCACCTGGAGGTCTTGGGACCGGACCCCTCGGGCGTGGTAGCGTCGCAGGGACTGCTGGTACCGCGCCGAGTGTAGTAAGGCCTTGTCCCGAGCCTCCTCCAGCTGGTCCAGCGAGTCTTCTCGGCTAGCTTGGTTGCTTTGATCGCTGTAGGCCCTCGTCCTCGGGGAGCCGTATTCCAGGTCTGTGGGCAAGACGGCCTCGGCCCCGTAGACTAGGAAGAACGGCGTGAAGCCCGTGGCTCGGCTCGGCGTTGTCCTCAGGCTCCAGACCACCGAGGGGAGTTCCTTCATCCATCGCTTGCCGAACTTGTTGAGGTCGTTGTAGATCCGAGGCTTGAGCCCTTGTAGAATCATGCCGTTGGCACGCTCTACTTACCCATTTGACATGGGATGAGCCATGGCGGCCCAGTCCACCCGGATGTGGTGATCCTCGCAGAAGTCCAAGAACTTTCTGCCGGTGAACTGGGTGCCACTGTCGGTGATGATGGCATTCGGGACCCCGAAGCGATGGATGATGTTGGTGAAGAACGCCACCGCCTGCTCGGACCTGATGCTGTTCAGGGGTCGGACCTCGATCCACTTGGAGAATTTGTCGATGGCGACCAGCAGGTGCGTGTAGCCCCCGGGTGCCTTCTGCAAGGGGCCGACGAGGTCCAGACCCCACACAGCGAAGGGCCAGGTGATGGGTATCGTCAGCAGAGCCTGAGCGGGCAGGTGGGTCTGCCTCGCATAGAATTGACACCCTTCGCAGGTGCGGACAATTCTAGTGGCGTCGGCCACCGCCGTCGGCCAGTAGAAGCCTTGTCGGAAAGCATTCCCGACAAGGGATCGAGGCGCTGCGTGATGGCTGCAAGCCCCCGAGTGTATCTCTCGCAGGAGTTCCTGACCTTCGGCGACAGAGACGCATCGCTGGAGGATGCCAGAGGGGCTGCGGTGGTAGAGCTCCTTCTCATCGCCCAGCAAGACGAACGACTTGGCGCGCCGCACCACCCGCCGAGCCTCGGCTCGGTCGAGGGGTAGCTCTCCTTGGTGGAGATATTGCAGGTACGGGGTCTGCCAGTTTCGATCAGGCGTGACCCCGCTTCGCTCCTCCTCGACGCGCAGTGCCTCACCCTCGGGGGCCGAGGGTACCTCGGGCTGGACCGAGGGCGCCTCGGGCCGAGCTGAGGGTGCCTCGGGCTGTGCCGAGGATACCTCGGGCTGGGCCGAGGGTACCTCGGACTGGGTCGAGGGCGCCTCAGGCTCGGCCGTGTCGTCGATCTTGACGGAGGGTTGGTGCAGATCCCAGGAGAAGACGTCCGGGGGAACCGTTGTTCGCCCCGAGGCTATTTTAGCCAGCTCGTCCGCAGTCTCGTTGTAGCGCCGAGCGATGTGGTTAAGCTCGAGCCCGTAGAACTTGTCTTCCAAGCGCCGAACCTCATCGCAGTAGGCCTCCATCTTCGGGTCGCGGCAGTGGGAGTTCTTCATGACTTGGTCGATGACGAGCTGCGAGTCACCGCGGGCGTCGAGGCGCCGGACCCCTAGCTCGATGGCGATCCGCAACCCGTTGACCAGAGCCTCATACTCAGCCACATTGTTGGACGCCGGGAAATGGAGGCGTAGCACATAGCGTATGTGTTTCCCGAGGGGCGAGATGAAGAGTAGGCCTGCGCCGGCTCCCGTCTTCATCAACGACCCGTCGAAAAACATGGTCTAGAGCTCCGGTTGGATCAGAGCCGTCGGTAGCTGGGTGTCGACCCATTCGGCCACGAAGTCCGCCAAAACCTGGGACTTAATGGCCTTCCGAGGGGCGAACGAGATTGTCTCGCCCATGATTTCCACCGCCCACTTTGCAATCCTACCCGAGGCCTCTCGACACTGGATGATCTCCCCCAGGGGGAAGGATGACACCACGGTTAACGGATGAGACTCGAAGTAGTGTCGCAACTTCCGCCGTGTCAGGATCACTGCATACAGCAACTTCTGAACTTGTGGGTAGCAGGTCTTGGTTTCGGACAGTACCTCGCTGACGAAGTAAACTGGCCTCTGAACGGGCAATGCATGCCCCTCTTCTTGCCTCTCGACCACAATCGCGGTGCTAACCACCTGAGTGGTCGCGGCGACGTAGACCAAGAGGGCTTCTCCGGTAGCTGGAGGCACCAAGATAGGCGCCTTTGTGAGGAGCGCCTTCAAGTTCTCGAGAGCTTCCTTGGCCTCGGGGGTCCAAGTGAATTACTCGGCCTTCCTTAAGAGGCGGTACAGAGGTAGACCTCTTTCACCGAGGCGTGAGATGAAGCGGCTCAAAGCCGCGAGACATCACATGACCCTCTGTACGCCTTTTAAGTCCTTGATGGGCCCCATGCTGGTGATGGCTGCGATCTTCTCCGGGTTGGCTTCGATGCCCCGCTCGGAGACGATGAACCCCAGGAGCATGCCTCGGGGCACCCCGAATACACACTTCTCGGGATTGAGCTTGACGCCTTTCGCCTTGAGACATCGGAATGTCACTTCAAGGTCGGAAAGGAGGTCGGAAGCTTTCCTCGTCTTGACTACGATGTCATCGACGTAAGCCTCGACCGTTCGACCAATGTGTTCGCCGAACACATGGTTCATGCACCGCTAGTACGTCGCGCCCGCATTCCTCAAGCCGAACGGCATGGTGACATAGCAGTACATGCCGAAGGGTGTGATGAAAGAAGTCGCGAGCTGGTCGGACTCTTTCATCCTGATTTGATGATACCCTGAGTAGGCATCGAGGAAAGACAGGGTTTCGCACCCAGCAGTGGAATCCACGATTTGATCGATGCGAGGCAGAGGGTAGGGGACCTTCGGACATGCTTTGTTGAGACCAGTGTAGTCTACACACATCCGCCATTTCCCCCCTTTCTTTCTCACAAGCACAGGGTTGGCAAGCCATTTGGGATGGAATACCTCTTTGATGAACCCTGCCGCCATTAGCTTGTGGATCTCCTCGCCTATCGCTCTGCGCTTCTCCTCGTCGAATCGGCGCAGAGGCTGCTTGACGGGTCGGGCTCCGGCTCGAATGTCCAGCGAGTGCTCGGCGACATCCCTCGGTATGCTGGGCATGTCCGAGGGACTCCACGCGAAGACGTCGGCGTTCGCGCGGAGAAAGTCGGTGAGCACTGCTTCCTATTTGGGATCGAGCCCGGAGCCGATCCGGATCTGCCTGGAGGCGTCACCGCTGGGGTCGAGGGGGACGGCCTTAACCGTCTCCACTGGCTCGAAGTTGCCGGCATGACGTTTCACATCTGGCACCTCCTTAGAGAGGCTTTCCAGGTCGGCGATGAGGGCCTCGAACTCGGCGAGGGCCTCGGCGTACTCCACGCACTCCACGTCGCATTCGAACGCGTGTTTGTACGTGGGGCCGACGGTGATGACCCCGTTGGGGCCCGACATCTTGAGCTTCAGGTAGGTGTAGTTGGGGACGGCCATGAACTTCGCGTAGCATGGTCTTCCCAGTACCGCGTGGTAGGTTCCTCGGAACCCGACCACCTCGAACATCAGGGTCTCCCTTCGGAAGTTGGAGGGCGTTCCGAAGCAGACAGGAAGGTCGAGTTGTCCGAGGGGCTGGACACGCTTCCCGGGAATGATCCCATGGAAGGGCGCAGCGCCTGCTCGGACGGAGGACAGATCGACGCGCAGGAGCCCGAGGGTCTCGGCGTAGATGATGTTGAGGCCGCTGCCTCCGTCCATGAGGACCTTGGTGAGCCTGACGTCGCCGATGACGGGGTCGACGACGAGCGGGTATTTCCCCGGGCTCGGCACGTGGTCGGGGTGGTCGGCTTGGTCGAAGGTGATGGGCTTGTCGGACCAGTCTAGGTAGACTGGCGCCACCACCTTCACCGAGCAGACCTCCCGGCGCTCTTGCTTGCGGTGCCGAGCCGAGGCATTCGCCGCTTGCCCACCGTAGATCATGAAGCAGTCGCGGACCTCGGGGAACTCTCCTGCTTGGTGATCTTCCTTCTTGTCGTCGTCGCGGGCCCTGCCACCCTCCGCGGGTGGCCCGGCCCTGTGGAAGTGGCGCCGAAGCATGACGCACTCCTCAAGGGTGTGCTTGACGGGCCCCTGGTGATAGGGGCATGGCTCCTTGAGCATCTTGTCGAAGAGGTTGGCACCTCCGGGGGGTTTTCGAGGGTTCTTGTACTCGGCGGCGGCGACAAGGTCCGCGTCGGCGGCGTCGCGTTTCGCTTGCGACTTCTTCTTGCCTTTCTTCTTGGCGCCGCGCTGAGTCGACGCCTCGGGAGCATCTTCTGATGGGCGGCCCTGGGGCTGCTTGTCCTTTCAGAAAATAGCCTCGACCGCCTCCTCGCCGGAGGCGAACTTGGTGGCGATGTCCATCAGCTCGCTCGCCCTGGTGGGGGTCTTGCGACCCAGCTTGCTCACCAGGTCGTGGCAGGTGGTGCCGGCAAGGAACGCGCCGATGACATCCGAGTCGGTGATGTTGGGCAGCTCGGTGCGCTGCTTCGAGAATCGCCGGATGTAGTCCCGGAGAGACTCTCCCGGCTGCTGCCGGCAGCTTCAGAGGTCCCAGGAATTCCCGGGGCGCACGTACGTGCCCTGGAAATTGCCGGCGAAAGCTTGGACTAGGTCGTCCCAGTTGGAGATCTGCCCCGGAGGCAGGTGCTCCAACCAGGCGCGAGCGGTGTCGGAGAGGAACAGGGGGAGGTTGCGGATGATGAGGTTGTCATCGTCCGTTCCACCCAGTTGGCAGGCCAGCCGGTAGTCCGCGAGCCACAGTTCCGGTCTCGTCTCCCCCGAGTACTTTGTGATAGTAGTCGGGGGTCGGAACCGGGTCGGGAACGGTGCCCGTCGGATGGCCCGGCTGAAGGCCTGCGGACCGGGTGGTTCGGGCGAGGGACTCCGATCCTCCCCGCTGTCGTAGCATCCCCCACGCCTAGGGTGGTAGCCTCGGCGCACCCTCTCGTCGAGGTGGGCCCGACGGTCGCGGTGATGGTGCTCGTTGCCGAGGCGGCCCGGGGCCGCAGGCGCGGTGTTGCGCGTGCGCCCGGTGTAGACCGAGGCTTCCCGCATGAATCGGGAAGTTGCGGCATGAGGTTCCGAGGGGTACCCCTGCCTTCGGGAGGCAGAGCTCTCGGCCCGTCAGACCGCGGCGCCTTCCAGGAGATTCTTGAGCTCCCCCTGGATTCGCCGGCCCTCGGTGGTTGATGGCTCCGGCATCACGCGGAGAAGCATCGCTGCTGCATCCAGGTTCTGGCCGACCCCACTAGATGCGGGTGGTAGCCTGACCCTGACGTCGTCGGTGACGCGGTGCTGGAAGCCCTGGGGCAGATGACGTATTTCTCCGGCCGAGGGTTGGCCCGCCCATGCCTGCCCGACGTCCCGGCGGATCGGCTCAAGCGCTCCTGCTCCCTCGTCGAGCCTGGCCTGCACCCCGCGGATTTGCTCGAGCTGTGGGTCATGGCCCCCCACCTGAATGGGGACCACAGCTAGCTCCCATGGGATGTCAACGCGGGGCACCGGCCTAGGGAGATCACCGTCCTCTGGCATGCCGAGATGATTGCCTTCGGAGGGACCCCCTAGATCGACGTGGAAACATTCGCGGCTTGGGCCGCAGTCCTCGTCGCCGAGGCTGCGGCTACCGTCGGAACAGTCGGAGAGGCAGTAGTCACATGCGGTCATGAAGTCCCGCATGGCACTGGGGTTGCCAAGTCCAGAGAAATCCCAACAGATGCTGGGCTCGTCGTCTTCCTCGGACCCAGAGGGCCCGTAGGTCGACACGTCCGTCAGCCGGTCCCAAGGCGACCGCATGCGAAACCCCAGAGGGTTTGGACTTGCCTCTACGAGAGCGCCCGCCAAAGCGAGGTCGCTAGGCGGGTTGAGGCTGAATCCAAATGACGTGGGATGTGAATCGGTCGGTACCTCTTGGTCGACGAGCAGCGATAAAGTCACGTCGGGGACTGACTGCACCGTCGTCTCAGGTACGAGGGTGACGTCCAGCAAGCTTCTCGCGAGCGCGCTGGCGTCGTCCGCTTGCTCGAGATTGGCGTGTCGTGGGGAGTCGGCGCTCGTCTTCGTCTCAAGCGCGAAGTCGATACCCGGTGCGCCCCCCGTTGGGGTGCCGGCACTGTCGACTCGCTCGACGGCCGACGAGGCGCTGCCTCCTCCTTGGCCTTGGTCGCCCTGCCTTCCCCTCCGTCGGCGGGGGAAAGGGCAGGATGAGCTCGAAGGTTGTTCTTCCACCACGCGGGGAAGACGTCGTCGATTCCGCCGCCGGCAGGTGGGCTGTCGGCCGCCATTGTCGTTGTCGCGCGGCGGTGGAAGGAGTATCATGTCGTAGCTGCCGTCGACGGACATGAACTCAAGACTCCCGAAACGGAGCACCGTCCCGGGTTGGAGAGGTTGCTGGAGACTGCCCATCTAGAGCTTGACGGGAAGCTGTTCGTCAACACGCAGCAGGCCCCTACCTGGCGTGCCAACTGTCAGCGTTTCGAGACCGGGGGGTCCCCGGGCCGACGAGTGAATGTCGCCGCGTGCCCCAGCCTAGATGGGTCGAGCGCGAGGGCGAGCGCGAAGGGGGGAGAGCGAGGCGGCCGGAGATCGGCGTGAGAGAGGTGGGAATCCCGCGGCCTTCGTGTTCGTCCCGCGCCTAGGTCGGGTGCGCTTGCAGTAGGGGGTTACAAGCGTCCACGCGGGAGAGGGAGCGAGCGGCCCCAATCGAGCGCCTGTCTCGTCCTCGTCCCCGCGCGGCCAACCCTCTCTAAGAGGGCCCTGGTCCTTCCTTTTATAGGCGTAAGGAGAGGATCCAGGTGTACAATGGGGGGTGTAGCAGAGTGCTACGTGTCTAGCGGAGGAGAGCTAGCTCCCTAAGTACATGCCGTTGTGGCAGCCGGAGAGATTTTGGCACCCAGCTGGTGTGACGTCGTGGCCGTCGGAGGAGCGACGGAGCCTGGCGGAGGGACAGCTGTCGGAGCGGTTGAGTCCTTGCTGACGTCCTCTTGCTTCCGTAAGGGGGCTGAGAGCCACCGTCGTCACAGAGTACGCGGGGCGCCATCATTGCCTATCTGGCGGAGCTAGCCAGATGGGACGCTAGTCTTGTTCCCTGTGGCCCGAGTCAGCTCAGGGTAGGGTGATGATGGCGCCTCCCGTTGACGTGGCTGGTCTGCGCCCTAGGTTGGGCGATGTAGAAGCTCCTTCGAAGCCGAGGTCGAGTCTGTCTTCTGTGGTCGAGGTCGAGTCCGAGCCCCTGGGTCGGGCGAGGCGGAGTTCGTTGTCTTCTAGGGCTGAGCCCAAGTCCGAGCCCTGGGTCGGGTGGAGCGGAGTTCGCCGTCTTCCGGGACTTAGCCCAAGTCCGAGCCCTGGGTCGGGCGGAGCGGAGTTCGCCGTCTTCCGGGACTTAGCCCGAGTCCGAGCCCTGGGTCGGGCGGAGCGGAGTTCGCCGTCTTCTGAAACTTAGCCCGAGTCCGAGCCCTGGGTCGGGCGAAGCGGAGCTTCCTATGGTGCCTTCGGTAGGGCCTGACTGCCTGTCAGTCTCACTCTGTCAAGTGGCACCGCAGTCGGAGTGGCGCAGGCGGCGCTGTCCTTCTGTCAGGCCGGTCAGTGGAGTGGCGAAGTGACGGCGGTCACTTCGGCTCTGCCGGCCGGGGGGCGCGCGTCAGGATAAAGGTGTCAGGCCACCTTTGCATTAAATGCTCCTGCGATTTGGTCGGTCGGTGCGGCGATTTAGTCAGGGTTGCTTCTTAGCGAAGGCAGGGCCTCGGGCGAGCCGGAAATATGTTCGCCGTTGGAGGGGGGCCTCGGGCGAGACGGAAATCCTCCGGGGTCGGCTGCCCTAGTCCGAGGCTAGGCTCGGGCGAGGCGTGATCGAGTCGCTCGAATGGACTGATCCCTGACTTAATCGCACCCATCAGGCCTTTGCAGCTTTATGCTGATGGGGGTTACCAGCTGAGAATTAGGAGCCTTGAGGGTACCCCTAATTATGGTCCCCGACAAAAACCCTTTATAACCTATCCACTGAAATATATAAAGGCAATACCAATTCACTATGCCTAGCCCTAACAAAACCTAAACCTAGAGTGTTAAGCATAAACCACTAAAAGCCACATATGACCCAGAAACCCTAAGTTACTCATTAACTTAGTTTTTCTTCTCTTAGCATAATGTTATTAAATCCTGCATAATCATGACATACATGTTCATTGCATTTCGATAGACTGTAACCTTGCTGACGGAGAATACGTCCTCGTGCCGGAGCAAGGAGCTGCTCAGGAGGTAGCCCCGGATCCAGCACCCGAGCCTGCACCAGAGGATCTGCCTGCCATAGCCTTGGAAGGCAAGCCCCGGTTTATGCATAACCTGTTAATTATGCTATTTTAATATACTTAATGATTGTAGGATTGATTGTGCACTTAAGTGTAGGAGTTGTTTGAAACTCTAGTTGCATGATCTCAGGAATCCCATTGAGATGAATACTAGTATGCTAAGTCGAGTAGCTGCTTTATTAATTAGGATCTCGGTAGAAGTCGAGTGATTTTTCTAGCACTCGCGCGAGGTCAGGAATTGGCTGTATCCACTTTCTTATCATATTGATGTTGGTTTGTGGGCAACAATCCATGGGGATTGGTTGTCCACGGGATAAAAATTGGAATAAGGATTAAGGTGTGGTACCGTGAGTCAAGCGTTTGAACGTACTAAGCACATGCCGAGAAATATGGTAAATCGGTAAGCCTAGTACCTGATTGAACCTGGCAGTAGACTTTACCCCTCACGCGACCTGAGACGTGGTCTCCCATTCCAGTTATGGTGGGTACAAGTGCGGTCACTGCACGACGGCAGTCGGGGTCAGTGAGGCATTGTACGCCAAGGCGGTGAGCCCTGATCTGCTGACGGGGAATCGATGGGGACGGTAATGTGTGTGGGGACGGAGTGCCCCTACATGTCGTGTGTTTAGGTTTACCTTGCAAGGTTTAAAAACTCGATTTGAATCGTCTGCTTCTCGCAGCTAATGAGACTGCTTGATCCATGCTGCTACATTGAGTAACAAGTGGAAATGTGATGAGTTGTCAAAAGAGGTTGATTGCTAAAAATGTTTGATACCATGTATGAGTAGATAGTACACTTTTAGCCTTAAGAGAGTCACACTTAAATTTGACAAAGTTAAAACTTGACTTAGAAACTCAGCTAGTGCTTTTGGCAACCAAACCCCATAGCCAAACAGCTGCATGTCTAGAGGTAGAGGAGTAGACTCCTCACACCGGGTAAGTCTAGCTGAGTATTAGTATACTCAGCTTTGCTTGTGGCATAATTTTACAGGTTCTCTGGAGGACATGGTTGCTGGAGTGACTTGGCCGTCCATCTTGCCACCGGGTTGGACTGTCGAGTGGGACCCTACCTTGGTTGAGGAGGAGCATGAGGAGTGATAGGACAAGCTTCCCCATCTCTCTGTTTATTTACCGTTAGTTTTATTCCGCTGCACTTCGAACAATGATGACTACTTTTGCAAAACTCCGATGATGATGTAATAATTTAATACTCTCTAATGCATGGTTTTATGCTTTATTGTATTTGCTTTGTGACTCACCATCGAGTGAGACTGTAATACTTGATCCTGTCAGTGGCCGTGTCGGACTAGATCCGAGGGATTGACGGGTTATTCCCATTTAAGTGTGGTCTAGCCTCTAAGGCGGGACTTAGGCACTTAAGTTGGAATAATTCGGGCAGTTCCGCCACAGCTGGTATCGGAGCTCGTACCACCACAGAGGGATCAATAAACTATGAATACCATCCTTTTCCAAAGTAAAACTTGATAGAAACAAATGTTGGATAGATCGTAGGACGACCAGGATAGACCTAGGACGTGAAGCCTTAGGATGATAGAAGGGTAGCTAGGTGGCTAAGTGATTAAGCCCTACAGGCTACTATAAGGGATGGGAGTTCTTCCCTATTCCCTTTTTATTGATGTGAGGTCGTTTAGGACGAGCATGCATGCATTCTTAATTAAGCGAATGTATAATTGAGTAAAGACTTAAAAACAAAATGATGACCAACTAAGTATCCCAATACCATTTTTATAGTTGGAGAGAAGCTGAGTCTTATTTTTCTTGTTCTTTTTATAATTCTTTTTCTTTTACTTACGCTTAACCGTACACAGATGACTTCCCACGGATCCTCAGACGACGATAATGCACTGTCCCACACTGACAGGCTTGCACGAGAGGGCTTTCCCCGCATTTTGTGGGAGGTACTTCAGGGGGCCGGATACACGATGCCTCCTCAGTACGCGGTGCAGCAGTTCGAGAAGCATCGAGTGCCCCGTTGTAGGGTGAGGATGACCCTGGAGCCTCATCCCCTACAGCCAGGCTGGCGTTCACTAGACTCTGAGTCCTTTGGATACCGGGCTGAGGACACGATCGAGGCGATTGCTCTGCACGGGTTGACCACTTTCTGCGGATTCCATCCCTTGGAGCTATCTACCCACCCCATTGGCTTGTTCCCCGCGGAAAGGGAGGACGACCCAATGTGGAAGGATCGGGTGGAGCATGCCAAGGACATCTGGGCTATCTACCCAGGTTAGACTGCGCACTTGACCGTACGGTGCATGAATGCTCTGTACCGTGTGCAAGTGATGCGTGGTGAGGCAATGTCTCATCTGATGGCACTATTGGAGGCAACAAAAGAGGAGCTTGTGGTTGATTTGTCCACTGAGATGGTGGAAAAGGACTTGCAGGTGGAGCAGCTATCCAATGAGATCCAAGAGCTGGAGGAATTAGTGGGTACCAGGGAGAACACCATCGAGGTTCTCGAGGATCAGCTCATTAACACCCAGCAGCAGCTTGCCGAGGCTAATGAGCACCTGGATATGCATCACCAGGAGATCCAGGACATGGAGGCCAACGAGGATGTCGACATTGAGGGAGGAGAGGAGCCTGCCTCCAGCGTGGACACTGCTGGCTCCAGGAGACCACCTTCCCCCGAGTCGAGTGTTGCCTCGTTCGCTCACTAGGTGTCAGGGATAGAGTTAGAAGTCGGTGATGGTAGTACTCCTCGCAGCTAGCTTAGCTTTTGCACCCATAGGGTACTAGGTTTGGTAGAGTTGAGTATTTTTGGGACCATTGATGTAAGCATGATAAACTCTTTTGGAAGCATGATTGATGGATGCTGTTAGTTAAATTTGGAAGGAAAGTTTATGCCTTTTGAAATTCTTTTGTTATGTCGGAATCTATCAATTCACCTTTGACTCCTTCACCGCGATTAAACCTTGAACTTGGAGATATAGCATTAAGTATATATGTGATTTTTCAGATGGCCGGGAGACAGCATCGTGGCCAGAATGAGCGCGTTCCTCCACCGCCGCCACCGCCTCCCACTCTGCAGGAGCTAATGGCTCAGCAGAATGAGATCTTGAGGCAGCTAGCTCAGCGTCAGCCACCACCTCAGCATTATGGTGGTGGAGACCATCAACGTCACCCCGCGGCAGCTACCTACCAGGAGTTCCTCAGTACCCAGCCTCCGTTGTTCACCAGGGCAGAGGACCCACTTGATGCAGATGTGTGGTTGAGAGTAGTGGAATCCAAATTCCCGCTACTCCATGGAGCTTGTTCAGAGGTCACTAAAGTCAGGTTCGCCACCCAGCAGCTTCGTGGACTCGCAAGGACTTGGTGGGACCATTTTCTTGCCATGCAGCCAGAGGACCGAGAGGTGGAATGGAGAGAGTTCAAGGCAGCTTTTAGGGGACACCATATACCAGCTGGAATTATGGACCGAAAGCTCAACGAGTTTCTGGCACTCACTCAGCGCAACAGAACAGTGTTGCAGTATGCTCAGGCTTTTAATGACCTGTGCCAGTATGCTGGATATCACACAGATACGGACGAGAAGAAGAGAGACAGGTTCAGGAGGGGGCTCAGCACTAAGCTCCGTGACCGTCTCAACACCGTCAGGGCCAACAGCTACAATGAGTTGGTCAACATGGCTATCTCCCAGGAGGACTGCATCACAGCTCGTCAGGCAGAAAAGAACAGGAAGACCCCTGTGGCAGGACCCTCAGCTCAGCCACAACGCTTTAGGATTGTGTCTGACACTCAGAACAGGGAACCTCAGCAGCAGCAAGGGCGATGGGTGATCCGACCACAGCAGCAGCAGCAGCAGGCACCCAACCGCACCCAGTTTCCAGCTCAGAGGAGCAATCAACAACAGCAACAGTATCGCCAGGCAAATGACAACAGGTGTTTCACATGCGGCAACACCGGACATTATGCCAAGAATTGCCCCAGGAACCAGCAGAGGCAGGGGCAGAATGTTAATCAGAATCAAGGCAAGAGACAGAAGGTGCAAGTGAGGCAAGGCAGGCTAAACTTCACCACCATGGCTGATATTCCAGAGGGGGCACCCGTCATGACTGGTATCTTTACAATTTTGAATTATCCTACCATCATTCTTTTTGATTCTGGTGCATCGCATAGTTTTATCAGTGCCAAATTTAGTGCCAAGTGCCAGTTGCCCTTTCACCACATCGATGGGGGCATTACAATTTCAACACTAGGAGGCAGGGTTGCCACCTATCAAATCAACAGACATGTGCCCATAAAATTTGGTAGTCTAATAATTAAAACCACCCTCCTCATTTTGGGTTTGGATAGCGTGGATATTATATTGGGAACTGACTGGTTAACCAGGCATCAGGTAGTTATTGACATTGCAGCTAGGGCCATTGAGGTGCATTCACCAACTTGTGGTGAAACTACACTATATTTGCCCGACCAGGGATGCACCCGTTCTTGTGCCTTCGTTATGATAGAGTCCCCAGTGGAAAAGATCCCAGTGGTCTGTGACTACCCGGATGTGTTTCCGGATGAATTGCCAGGGATGCCACCTGACCGAGACATTGAGTTCGCCATCGAATTGCAACCCGGGACTGCTCCTATCTCCAAGAGACCCTATAGGATGCCTCCCGCGGAACTGGCAGAACTGAAAAAGCAATTGCAGGAGTTGTTGGACAAGGGGTTTATTCGCCCAAGTACTTCACCATGGGGATGTCCTGCCTTGTTCGTGAAGAAAAAGGATGAGAGTTTGAGAATGTGTGTTGACTACCGCCCTCTCAATGCGGTGACTATCAAGAACAAATACCCACTGCCCCGCATTGATGTTCTGTTCGATCAGTTGGTAGGAGCCAAGGTATTCTCCAAGATAGGTCTTTGCTCAGATTACCATCAAATCAAGATCCGTGCCAGTGATATTCCCAAGACTGCTTTCTCAACCAGATATGGGTTTTATGAGTTTTTGGTGATGTCGTTTGGGCTGACCAATGCCCCGGCTTATTTTATGTACCTGATGAACTCAGTATTCATGCCAGAGTTGGACAAGTTCGTGGTCATTTTCATTGATGATATTCTGGTCTATTCAAAGAATGAAGATGAACATACTGAGCATCTGCACATCGTGCTTCAGCGACTGCGCGATCATCGTCTTTATGCTAAGTTGCCTAAATGTGAATTCTGGCAGAAGGAAATTAAATTCTTGGGTCACACAATTTCTCAGGATGGGATATCAATTGATCCTGAGAAGGTGCAAGAGGTAATGGATTGGAAACCCCCGACTACAGTGAGGCAAATTTGGAGTTTTCTGGATTGGCAGGGTATTATCGACGATTTATTCCGGATTTCTCCAGAATTGCCAAACCAATTACTGAACTGTTAAAGAAGGGAGTCAAGTATTATTGGAGCCAAAAGTGCGAAGATGCCTTTCATACTTTAAGGCAGCATTTGACAACAGCCCCAGTGCTGGCTCAACCTGATAACACCAAGCCATTTGAAGTTTATTGTGATGCTTCTGGTACGGGATTGTGATGTGTCTTAATACAAGATAACAGAGTCATTGCTTATGCTTCCCGAGCACTCAGACCCCATGAGCAGAACTACCCTACACATGATCTGGAGTTGGTAGCTGTGGTTCATGCTCTTAAGATATGGAGACACTACTTGATGGGAGCTCACTGTAACATCTACACTGATCACAAGAGTCTCAAATACATCTTCACTCAGGCAGATCTGAACATGAGGCAGAGAAGATGGTTAGAATTAATCAAGGACTATGATTTGGAGGTGCATTACCATCCTGGCAAAGCCAATGTTGTGGCAGATGCCTTGAGCAGAAAGGCCGAGTGCAATTGTATGAACATGGATGCGAGAGTTACCACACTGTGTGATGAGTTGTGCAAATTGAACCTGGAAGTTGTTTCTTTAGGTGACTTAAACTATATCTCGGTGGAACCCACATTACAAGAGCAAATAGTCAGGGCACAGATTGAAGATAAGGGTGTTTAGGTTATCAAAGACATGATCAAGCAGAAGGCAGAAAAATACAAGTGCTTCCGTCAGGACAGCAAGGGAATTTTATGGTTTGGAGATCGATTGGTTGTTCCCAAGGACCCTAAGCTCAGAAAGAAGATACTGGATGAAGCTCATCTTTCAAAATTCTCCATGCACCCAGGTAGCAACAAAATGTATCATGACCTCAGATCTTTATATTGGTGGACCAGGATGAAGAGGGAAATTGCCAAGTACATATCCGAGTGCGATACCTGCCAAAGAATCAAAGCCAGTCATTTGAAGGCAGCAGGCCCTTTGCAACCCCTTCCCATACCATTTTGGAAATGGGAGGACATTTGCATGGACTTTATCGTGGGATTGCCCAATACCTCCAGGCACCATGATTCCATTTGGGTTATTGTGGACAGGTTGACCAAGACGGCTCATTTCTTACCTGTACACACCACCCACAGGACAGAGAAGTATGCAGAAATCTACATTGACCAGATAGTTCGTTTGCATGGGATACCCAAGACTATAGTATCAGATAGAGGAGCACCATTTGTGGCACGATTTTGGGAACAATTGCAGGAATCACTTGGGACCCATGTAATACGAAGCTCAACATACCATCCCCAAACAGATGGCCAGACAGAAAGGGTAAACCAGATTTTGGAAGACATGTTAAGGGCATGTGTACTACACTACGGAAAGGATTGGGACAAGTGTCTTTCCTTGGCAGAGTTTTCGTATAATAACAGCTACCAGTCCAGTCTAAAGATGGCACCTTTTGAAGCCTTATATGGGAGAAGGTGTAGGACCCCGCTGAATTGGTCTCAAACAGGAGAAAGGGAAATATTTGGGCCAGATTTGGTACTTGAGGCAGAGGAAAAGGTCAGGGTTATTACAAAGAACTTAGAAGCTGCTCAGGCCAGGCAAAAGTGCTATCATGACAAGAGGCGGAAGCCTCTACAGTTTGAAGTGGGAGATCATGTTTATCTTAAGGTATCACCCACCAAGGGTGTCCAAAGATTCGGGATTAAGGGCAAGTTAGCTCCTCGTTACATTGGACCCTACGAGATCAAGGAAGCTTGTGGACCCGTAGCCTATCAATTGAAGTTGCCACCCAGCATGTCAGCAGTTCATGATGTGTTCCATGTATCTCAGCAGCGGAAATGTGTCTGCCTACCCACTGAAGTGCTACCTGAGCCAGACATTAAGATAGAACCAGACTTGTCCTATCAAGAGTACCCCATCAAGGTATTGGATCAGAAGGAGAGATCAACACGGGCAAGGTCAATCCGAATGTATAAGGTTCAGTGGAGTCACCATTTAGCAGAAGAAGCTACGTGGGAGGCTGAGGATTTTCTACGCTCTCGCTTCCCCGACTTTCTGCCCAAAGAAGTTGGTATGTAACCCCAAAACCCCACCCCCACTTGCCCTTTGAATACAATTATAAGAAAAACTTAGATAACAAGGATAGTCTAAGTTGTGAATTTAACTTAAAAAGGGCTTCCTTCTGAAGTTGCAAAGAGAATGACATTTGAAGAGCAGTTAACTAGAGAACTTGAGTATAAGAAAGAGTAGCCCATCAACGTGCCCTCGTAGCACCCTCTAGAGGACTCTGCCTAAAATCTCGGGACGAGATTCCTTTAAGGGGGGAGGGCTGTAACACCTCAGGTGTTACCATGGCTAGAGCACATCTATGCACTGATGACTGTGATCACATGTGGTAGAAACTTGAGGAGAACATAAGAACCTTGGAGACCATGTGTTAATCAAGATTGTTAATGACCTAAGAGCATCACTCAAGCTTTTGTGCACTTACTACCTTGGGCAAGAGGAGAGTAAACCCTAGATCTCTCTTGAACCCTATCTCCCAAAACCATGGTTGAGAGGGGGGGGGGAGAATAAGCAAATGTGCAAATCATGAGTTAATCTTTAACCAAACTTTAAGTAACTTTATAACCAGCAAATATGGGAAGGAAATGTTGCAAAAAGACCCCTTGAGAAACCCCAAATCCCTTCCTTAAGTAGAGAAAGAGCTAGAGCTCTCAAATTCTCTCTAAGTCAGAAACTACACCTAATCTAAAGATCAACCGTGTTCACCTTGAAGATGGCATCAAAACCACCTAAGTTCTATACCAAAAATGTGGCATACCACCTAGGGCACCCACTGGAAAACGTTGAGCCCGAGACCTTGAAGTTTGACATGCCTTGGCATTGTTTTTGTCGTGAGGTGGGCAGAGAGACATACCTGATTTGGCGTCCAAAGATCTCCCTACCTAGGGCATATCTGCCATGGCGACTCACGGATGAGAGACAGCCCTAGGTGCCAGGAAAAGACTCTCGCCGGATTTTTGCCAAGATTCGCACGTTTGCGACTTGGGCGAGCTGTGGAACATGGGCAGAAGAAAACCTACACGTGTTCGACGCGCTCTATGCACGCCAGAGCACGCCCGTGCGCGCCCCGCGTCGCGCCAAAGGCCAGCCGACGCCATGGCCCGCGCCCGCGCCTATAAAGCCCACTCAGGCGTCGACCATACCCTTCCGCGCACACTCAACCTCACCGGAGCTCAAACTCACCGTCGTTTGCCCGTGCACGGCGTGTCCGCGGCCACCCGAGCCCCTGCCGCCGTAGACCGGCCAGCCCAGCCTTTCCCAACCCCGTCCAACCCTCAGAGACGACTGAGCACACCTCGGTGAAGCTCCCTGAGCGAGGAATCGAAGTCTGCTTCGCCGGAGAGGCCAGTCCACACTCGCCGGAATCCCTCCGACCGCCGGTGAACGTAGACCGGGTAAGCCACTGTGCCATTTTTCGATTCAAGGCACAGCTAGCCTCTACATCACCCCGTGAAGCTCACCGTGCCATTGGATTGAACCAGATCGCCGTGATTTGGCCGGCACACCCGCCGCCGACAAGCACAACCGCCTGCGCACGTGGACCAAGCGATTCCGGCCATCCCCGCCGTCGAGCCGTACATCGCTGTGACTGCCAGAGCCTCCCCGAGCCAACCCTGCCCTTCGCCGGACCTCCCTCGCCGCCGGTAAGCCGTGCCACCCCTTTTCTTTCTTGCGGGTACTGTTTAAACCTAGGGAAGGACCGCGGGGGAGAAGGAAAGAAGTCTAGGGGGTTTTGTGAAATGTCAGTGACTCAAATGAATAGTGGCGCAGGGGTGGATTTGAGTGGATTGATTTGGATTAAACCTAGGGTCCTCGGCGCAAAGTAGTTTTCCAGGAAACCTTTATTAAATCTGATTTAAATTTTGAACAGAACTTGAATAATTCATAACTTCTGTTTTATTCATCCAAATTTAGTCAAACCAATTTTGTTAAACTTTAAATAATATAAACTGCTTAGGAAAAATATAAAACCCCTATGTACTACAGAAAACTTTAGGGTTCTGATTTAATTATTGTTTTGACCAAAAGCTAAATAATAGGATTAAAAATGGTTGCACTATTTGACTAAGGTTAGAAAAATTTGGAGAAGCTTATGTTCACCTACTGACCTGTTTACAAATGCTAAACTTCTCTGTCCAACCCATTAAGTTAGTTTTTGCCATTTATTTTACAATATGCTTAAGATTTAGAAAAATAGAAAAGGTGATTAAAATGATGAACCAGAGGGCACTCCTATTTTTGTTAGAGTTCTTATTCAATGTAGTTCACTAGAAAAATCTATTATACCCTGGTTTAATATAAAATGAGTAGGATCCCTTTTATTTTAGGAAAATAAGGAAAACTTAGAAAAACCCTACAAAAATGACCCCAAGGTGAAAACACCCCAACCCTTGGGATAATTAATGTTTTGTTATTAAGAACTTAGGAAAAATATGAAATCTGCTGTTTGACATTTTTCAAATAACAATGTAGTAGAAAGTGCCTTTTTGGCATTAAAATCATAACTAAATAACCATCCCTTAGCTTTCTGTGATCTTTGGCACATAAGCTTATTATTATTGTTAGATGCCAACAAAAATAACCCTTAGGACAGAACCCACCCCTAATTAAGAGATGTAGTGCAAAGTGGCCCATTTTACACAACTTCTGTCTAAAGCATAGCCTTTTTATTTTAAACCTCAAATTCCTAGAACAGGATATAATGACCAATGGTAACCCACTGTAATTTTTACAGAATTTTTGGAAAAAGTTAAACCACTGTTGTAGTTCAAACCTACACTAGAAACCATAAATAGAAAATAAAGAAAGGGAAAAATGAATAATAGGAATTAATGTCATCCTAAAACCCTTTATAACCTGTCCACTGAAATATATAAAGGCAATACCAATTCACTATGCCTAGCCCTAACAAAACCTAAACCTAGAGTGATAAGCATAAACCACTAAAAGCCACATATGACCCAGAAACCCTAAGTTACTCATTAACTTAGTTTTTCTTCTCTTAGCATAATGTTTTAAATCCTGCATAATCATGACATACATGTTCATTGCATTTCGATAGACTGTAACCTTGTTGACGGAGAATACGTCCTCGTGCCGGAGCAAGGAGCTGCTCAGGAGGTAGCCCCGGATCCAGCACCCGAGCCTGCACCAGAGGATCTGCCTGCCACAGCCTTAGAAGGCAAGCCCCGGTTTATGCATAACCTATTAATTATGCTATTTTAATATACTTAATGATTGTAGGATTGATTGTGCACTTAAGTGTAGGAGTTGTTTGAATCCCATTGAGATGAATACTAGTATGCTAAGTCGAGTAGCTACTTTATTAATTAGGATCTCGGTAGAAGTCGAGTGATTTTTCTAACACTCGCGCGAGGTCAGGAATTGGTTGTATCCACTTTCTTATCATATTGATGTTGGTTTGTGGGCAACAATCCATGGGGATTGGTTGTCCACGGGATAAAAATTGGAATAAGGATTAAGGTGTGGTACCGTGAGTCAAGCGTTTGAACGTACTAAGCACATGCCGCGAAATATGGTAAATCGGTAAGCCTAGTACCTGATTGAACCTGGCAGTAGACTTTACCCCTCACGCGACCTGAGACGTGGTCTCCCATTCCGGTTATGGTGGGTACAAGTGCGGTCACTGCACGACGGCAGTCAGGGTCAGTGAGGCATTGTACGCCAAGGCGGTGAGCTCTGATCTGCTGACGGGGAATCGATGGGGACGGTTGATGTGTGTGGGGATGAAGTGCCCCTACATGTCGTGTGTTTAGGTTTACCTTGCAAGGTTTAAAAACTCGATTCGAATCATCTGCTTCTCGCAGCTAATGAGACTGCTTGATCCATGCCGCTACATTGAGTAACAAGTGGAAATGTGATGAGTTGACAAAAGAGGTTGATTGCTAAAAATGTTTGATACCATGTATGAGTAGATAGTACACTTTTAGCCTTAAGAGAGTCACACTTAAATTTGACAAAGTTAAAACTTGACTTAGAAACTCAGCTAGTGCTTTTGGCAACCAAACCCCACAGCCAAACAGCTGCATGTCTAGAGGTAGAGGAGTAGACTCACACCGGGTAAGTCTAGCTGAGTATTAGTATACTCAGCCTTGCTTGTGGCATAATTTTACAGGTTCTCTGGAGGACATGGTTGCTAGAGTGACTTGGCTGTCCATTTTGCCACCGGGTTGGACTGTCGAGTGGGACCCTACCTCGGCTGAGGAGGAGCATGAGGAGTGATGGGACAAGCTTCCCCATCTCTCTGTTTATTTACCGTTAGTTTTATTCCGCTGCACTTCGAACAATGATGACTACTTTTGCAAAACTTCGATGATGATGTAATAATTTAATACTCTCTAATGCATGGTTTTATGCTTTATTGTATTTGCTCTGTGACTCACCATCGAGTGAGATTGTGGTACTTGATCCTGTCAGTGGCCGTGTCGGACTAGATCCGAGGGATTGACGGGTTATTCCCATTTAAGTGTGGTCTAGCCTCTAAGGCGGGACTTAGGCACTTAAGTTGGAATAATTCGGGCAGTTCCGCCACAGTCTCACCTCGTCGCATAACATCCCGTGCGCACCTCTGCTCCTACTGCTACCATTCTTGGCCCCAAAAAGGAATATATATATATATGTGTGTGTGTGTGTGTGCACACCTCTGCTCCTACTGCTACCGTTCTTGGCGCGGCCCCGTCTCTTCATCCCCGCGTGCATTGCAACTATAACTGCTAGTCGTGTGACCACGCCTGCCTATTAGCTAGTTGCACGCCCACGACGCCATGTCCGCCCGGGGGCCCACATGCTAGCCACCATGCTCACTGTGACCCGCCCGTCAGTCAGACATCCGCAGCCACGCTTGCGAAGGGTCCACATGTCATATTCTCCTCTCGCAAGTGCCCACGCTCGACACTACGTGGCTATGCCAGTTTAGTCCCCACCTTACCACGTCCGGCTCATCATATAATCCTCGACCCTCACACTGCCTTTCCCCCTCATTGGAACACTACGCCACACCCTGCACAAAACCATCGCGCTTGCTGCATGTCGAGTCTCCACGAGTAGATCGCCGATGTCCCTGCACAAAGCACACCGGAGAACTGACATCGGCCATGAACCTCCGTCCAAAGACTTGTCAAGCTTGTGAAACTGCCGTGTTCACTCTATGCCGCGCCGGAGCTCCGCAAGCCATTGTCGTGATGTTCTCCATTGAGCTCCGTTTTGAGGTGAGAAAAATGACATGCGTCATTTGATTTGTTTTCTTGAACCTTGGCTTGACGTCGATTCGCTATCACCCACCCCAACTCCGCGCTAATGTCTGCTACCCTGCCTTGCTCGCTACGCCACAGTGCTGCAGAGATGTAGCCGCACTAACCATGGCCGTCGGCCATCGCGCATCAACATAGCGCTTTCCAAGCCTCACCGTTGCTGCTCCGCAAGTCGCCAACGCGCTCGCCCTATTGTGCGCCCTCCCACCGGCGTCGCCTTGCCCCCCGACCTCCACTTCCCTAGTGCGGCAGGATCCACCCCACCCCCGGTGCTGTGCTCGTGTGCCTAGCCACGGGCAGGCGCGATGATGCCCATGTGTGTTTGGCCCCTGTTGCTAGCGCAGCCGGCTGCCGCAACCGAACCCACCCTCGTATAGTTCCTGCAACTCCTGCAGAGCCCCATGGTCGGTCCTCTTTCTCTTCTATGCTGTTGTGTCAACGAAGAAGAAAGCTCGTGTGTCGTGCCCGTGCAGTTGTAGAAAGAAGAGGAGAAGAATTGCATGCACGAGGAATCAGAGAAACTGCCTACAGAGCGTCTAGGATAGAAAAAAGGGAACTGTTTGGGCTCCACCTACGTGCATGGATGCATGCATGACCAAGCAGGAACCACTAGAGCACATCTTTCTTCCGTGCGTGCATGTCCAACTTTTTTGCATTTTAGCCCTTTAACGCCCTTTATAGTTTCATTTCAAAAAATAGACCACTAGGTCGGCGCCATTATCATTAGCGCCGAGCTAACGCGATGCGGCGCCACTATCATTGGCGCCTACCTGGCGTACATGGACGCGGATGTGGCAGGGGGTTGGCGCCATAGATATTGGCGCTGACTCCTGGGCGCCGGCACACACGTGGTAGGGGTCGGCGCCATAGATCTTGGCGCCGACTTCTCTTCTTCCTCATTTTCTTCTCCTGTCTAGTCACACCCGCGTCGCCGCCTCCCTCGGCGCGTTGCACCATCTCCTCGCCTAGCCACCCCGCGCTCGGCCGCCCCCTGCGACACCCCGCACCGTGCCGGTCACCCCGCCCTAGCCCCATGTCAAGCCGCCTAGCGCTCGGCCGCACCGCCCTGCGCCCAGCCGCCCCTCCCCACGCCGCTGCCACCGCTGGCCGTTTCGCCCCACCCCCCGACCGTCCTACCCCTAACCGTCCAGCCGGCTGCACCGCCGTCGCTGTCAATCATCGCCCCGACCCCGTGAGGTCGCGTTGCCGTTCGACCCCGTCCCACTGCGCCGTCGCCTAGTCCGAGGTATTAAATTTGCCAGTTGTTGTATAATTAGTTGTTGGCTGAATGTGATTATCGTGAATATTAATGTGATTATCGTGAACATGAATGTGTTGCATGCCATGAATGTGAGTTGAATCTACAGGTTTTAGTAACCTCACCTTGGAGGGGAGGTGCAGTCAAAATTTATACGTAGTGCTATGTTTGTTTTGCATGTGATGAATGTGAAAAGTTCTATTGTTAGTTATTCGTTATTAATTAATAGTTACTTAGTAGTTAGTTATTAGGTGGTTAGTATTTAGTTATTAGTTAGTACTTGGTTATTAGTTAGTATCTAGCTAGTTATTAGTGGGCGGCGGTTAGGCAATAACCATCAATCATGGACATTAAATGTTTAATTCGTGTTTCAAATAGATGGATAATTTTTTGAGCTTATATCATGGAAGCATTGTGGAAGAAGATCCCTATGGAAATGCCAAGTTCATTGACATGCGACACATGCTCGTGCTATTCGTTGGTAGACCCTCCTTGAGTGATGTGTTTACAAAGGCTAAACAAAAGCTAGGTTACCATGAAGATGATGACATTGCGATTGACGGAGTGCTTAACATTGGTCATCCACCAAATGTCATAAGATGACTCATCCCAATTGATTCTCAACTGGTTGGGAGAATTATGTTACTTTGGCTATGAAGACCCAGTTGCAACTCATGGAGCTTGTGGTGCGACGGGTTGTAGTAGACCTCCCCCCTGAAGACTATGATCGTGTTGTGGATGACGTGCCAAATGTGCCTGATGCTCAATCTGGCTCCAATTTGATCCCATTAAGTCAGCTAGAAGATCACCTGTAGATAGTTTCTCCTGCTTGTATCCCTTTGGTACAGACCAATTGCAGTAAGTTTCATTGGCATCACATCTTCATTTTGGACCATGAGCACTTTGCTCATTCCATTGTCGTGGGGCTGATGATCTTGTACATTGGTACATGTTGTAGGAGAGACCGCTGCTCTTGCGGTTGATTCTATGACCATGGCACATGGCTGCTTTGGTGATGGATTTATTGCCTCCAATAGTCCTGAATTTAGGAATGAAGAGGAGCCATATGCCTTTGCTATGGCTGCTGATTCAGATGATGATCGTTCGGTTGGTGAACTCACAAAGAGTGATATTGAGATGTTGCAACATGTTATTCTAGACCACCGGGATCCAATAGTGCATGAGTTCAGCGATCTTAGTCTTTCTCATGAGGCAAATGTAGAAGGAAGGGATGATGAGCTGCTAGATGCTCCTGAGGCCGGTCCTAGCATGATGATTGAAAAGGGTCGGGTCATCAAGGACCTGACTGCCTTGAAGAGGTGGTTGCAACATTATGTAGTCTTATGTAAGAGGCCGTATAGTGTCCTTCATTCGTGCGAGAAGCGTCGTTACACATTTGTATGCGACAAGGATAACTGTGCATGGAGGGTTTATGCTAGGATATAAAAGATCACCGCAAAGTGGAAGATAACAAAAGTACTGGGCCACACACCTGTGCTGAACATGAGTTAATGATGAAGCATCGCCAATTGACATCTACCCTCATTAGGAAGCGACTTATGGGAATACTGCAGTCGGAACCAAATATGAAGGTTAGGACAATCATGAGGATTGTGGATAATTTGTATGATGGATATAAGATAACATATGGTAAAGCTTGGAGGGCTAAGCAATGTGCATGGAAGATGATTTATGGGGACTGGGAGTCTGGGTACAAACAACTACCTGTTCTTCTAAATGCAATGAATGCGGTTAATCCAGGCATGCATTATGTGTACATCCCTAAACCAAATGCATGGATTGATGGGAGGCAGATATTCTTCCGCGCGTTCTGGTGCTTTCCCCAGTGTGTGGATGCCTTTAGGCATTGTCGTCCTATATTTTCCATTGAAAACATGTTTCTTCTCGGCAAGTACTAGGGCACGCTTCTAATTGCCATATCCATTGATGCAAACAACAAGCTAGTTCCCCTGTCATTTGCTTTGGTTGAGAAAGAGAACAAAGATAGTTGGGGGTTGTTTTTGCGACTGGTCCGGATACATGTGGTTGGCCTAGGACGGGAAGTTGGTGTAATATCATATCGGCACCAGGGAATACTCAACGTGGTCCGTGATCAGATCGATGGGTACCCTCCTTTGCATCACAGGTGGTGTACTCGACACCTTGCTGAGAATCTTTTGCGCAAGGATGTGTCCTTAATGACTTGTCATGTACTTGTGGGGCACCAAGGCAGTACCGTTTTCCATGTTCTCATCTTATCGCAGCTGCCCGAGCTTGAAACTTTGACTTAGAGAGGAGGATACCCAAGAATTTACTATTGACAAGCTTGTGTTGACTTGGAGTCTAAGATTTATTCCTTACCGTGACCCGGGTGAGTGGCCTCCATACGATGGCCCAAAGTACGTTGCCGATCCAAGCAGTCGTTGGACCAAGCGTGGATCCAGGAAGAGGATGAGGCACAAGATGGTTATGGATCAGATAGCTGGTAGGAGTAGGAGGGGAAGAAGAACACCATTTCTTACCAACCCCAAAAAGTATGAGTGTGGCAAGTGTGATAGACTTGGTCACAATTCACGCACTTGTCGTTGGCAGATTAGTGAGGTTTGTCTTGTTTAATATTTTTATATTACCTATTTTTATTTAATAAGTACATATTACTTTCTAACCTTAATTTGATTTTGTAGGATGGCACAGTTCCACCTGCTCGACCCGTTCTACGACGAGAGCCACCGGGGGCGCCTCTGGCGGAAGGCCAGATATTTAATTTTAGGGAAATTTGGATCCATACCATTAAAAGATCACCACTTTGGATCCATACCATTACTATCTCACTTACATGTGGGTCCACATGAGTCAATGACATATGGGGTCCATGGTATATATCTAAAGTTTGGATCTTTTAATGGTATAGATCCAATTGTTCCTTAATTTTAACTACTTTTGTAGAATAGTTGTTCTACACATATTGTTGCTTATATAACCTTTTTCTGTGCAGGACCTAGCAACCCTTCATTCTAGGACACATAATGGGTTCCTAGACATGTTGTTCGATGAGAGGTACACTCCTTACCTCAGACAAGTAGGTCTAGATGTAATATCATACCAGTTACGCCGAGGGTTGCCTACTATTGACTCGACGACCATTACTGCACTTGTGGACAAGTTTTGTTTTAGGATTTTATCAAATTATTCTTGACTCATTGAGCTCGTTTACACTAAATTGTTTTTTTAATTATGTAGGTGGCGGCCCGAGACACATAGCTTTCATCTTCCTTTTGGTGAGATGACAGCCACATTAGAGGACACACAGAAGATACTTGGACTAGATGTTACAGGCAGAGCAGTGATAGGCTAATGTGACTCTGAAGGTTGGAGGGCTAGAGTTGAGGCGTTTGTTGGTAGAGAGCTTCCTGATGAGGGCATTGATAGGACTGCTGGAGTACGCATCACATGGATCCATGAGACATTTGGTGTGTGCCCTGCTAATGCTAATGAGGATACAGTGCAGTTCAACTGTCGGGCTTGGATCCTACACATGTTTGGTTGTGTCCTCTTCCCAGACACAACAGGCGACTGCGCATCATGGATGTACGTCCCATGTCTAACGACTGGGATACAACTGGACATTACAGTTGGACCTTCGTCGTGCTTTCTTTTTTGTACTAGCGGCTTTGTGAGGCTTGCCGTTGTATGTCCTCCTCTTCGTCTATAGCTGGTTGCGTCTGACTCCTCCAGATTTGGATGTGGTTTCGCATACCATTTGGTCGGCCACGTGTTTTCCAGCCTAGACCATATAATATTGCTGGAAATGACCGTCTTTGACCGACGTATGCTTATATTTGGGACCAAGTGACAGCTTCTTTTGCTAGAGCTAAGAGGGCATATATGGAGTATGTGAACGAGCTTGACACGCTCTCGGCCTCTAGCGTAAGTACTCAACATTTGTATATTATCATTATGAAATTTGTTTCATTACGCTTAACATTGATTTCTTCATTTATTTTAGGTCACACGGCAACCATACAACGCACCTGAGTTGGATGGGATGATCTTTAGTTTAGTATGAAACAACGATGAGGAAGTGCATAGGATTAAATGTCCTATGATCTGTTTCTGGTGTGTTGAGTGGCACCTATCGCATAGGGTTGAGAGGCAGTTTGGTAGGAACCAGATATGGTAGGTTGAAGATATTCCAACTTCTAGGGAGCTGCACAAGTAAGTTTTCTATATACAAATTCTCTTATTCCAGTTGACTTTGTAACATCAAGCATTTGTAAATCTTTTATGTTCTTTAAATGATATGGTTTGTGTGTAGATTTGACCAGCGAAAGCAAAATAAGATAACAGACTTTTGTCAACATCATCTAGCATTTATTGAAGAGTGGGATTTGGCTGCGGAGAAAGTGCATGAAAACGATGAGTTGCACAACAACAGTGACTACATGCGGTAAGCTTGGTACCAGGGTGCGACTCGTTGTAAACTTCGCCAGCAGTGGACAACAGATGACTATGCCGACATTGATTCTTCTAACAATGAAGACACGGCGTACGACCAGTCCACTAGACTAGGAACCGAAGTGGAGGTGGCACCCATCTTGGATCGAGTGGTAATTTTTAAAATGGTTTTACTCAATTTTAATACTAGACATGTATCAAGTGTATGTTTGATGCAAATTGTATTGTACAGGGTAACACATTGAGACGCTCGGTATAGGACATTGATCGCCAGCTTTTGACTATGGGCGACAACAGCATGCGTAGCTTCTTGGAGGTAAGCCTACCTGCAACTTGTATAGCCTTTAGCTTGTTATGATTATAGCTTTGATATGTTGTAAACTAATATGTCTATGGCGTACATCGTTTATCTAGGCGCCTACGTGGAGCTACTGCTCACTGTTGCTGCAGGACAAATGTTGCCTAGGACGTACATGTACCGTCGTATAGCCACACAGCAACGCCGTCCACAGGACTGGGTGTTGTCTTGGACTACGATCAGGATGAGATCCTTCGAGACAACCATTACAACTAGAACATCATAGGCGACACCTCTCTCCACAACGTTACACTCTAGGCACCGACGCTTTAGGCAAGGGTAAGACTATGAGGCGTTGATTTGGTATGGGCTGGTATGGACTGTATGGAGTTGTTATGTAGCGTATGCACTGGTATGGACTTGTAATGGACTTGTTTGGCCTCTACGGACTTGTATGGTCTTTTTATGAACTTGCATGAACTCTATGGACTATTATGCACTTGTATGGACTTTTATGTGCTTGTTTGGAATTTTATAAACTTATATGCACTTGTATGTTATATGCTTATGTATGTGTATATGTTGGATTGATATAAAACATGGAAAACTCTGCCAAACTTTTGTGAAAATCCTAGTACATAGTCTTTTACAGAAGAATGTAATGCGAATATACATATCAATAAATCAATCTTGTATTTTACACAGTCCTATACTGTGAATATGTCCTCTAGACTTTTTAGAGCTATTACATAAGCTTTTCAGAAGCATCAATATCCTATATTATGAGTATGACATCTAGCCTTTTCAGATCCATTTTGTAGCCTTTTTAGGAGCATCAATATCCTACATTGTCTCTGTTACAGCTAGCCTTTTTAGAACCTGTACATAGTCTTTTCAGAGTGTGACTTCTTGCCTTTTCAGAGCCTGTACATAGCCTTTTTCAGAATCCATTACACTACCTATCCTTTCGCCTATATATACAGGATCCTTTGTACATTTGCTTCATTGTGCAATTCAAATATCTTCCGGGTCTTCTAGGGCAAGGGTGTGGGAAATGAGAGACGAAAGGATGGAGGGAAGTTACCTCCTGTTGGGGGCCTTCCTCTTTTGAAGGTCCTCAAAAACACAACTAACATGTTTTCCAGTATAGTATACTGTCACAGGAAGCTTCGACTTTGAGATGAAGGAGTGCATGATATGAAAGGCGCAATCTGGGAGAAGGGTGAACTAGCTCCGAAGCTGTGGATGGAGAAGCTTCGGCTTGGCACAAGGACGATGGTGGAGAATGAAATCGACCTAAAGGAGAAAAGACAGCTTAGTCCTCGACAGCTTACCTTTTGGATAGTAGTAAATGTTAGGGACATGAATGTAATTTTGCCTAGGCTGCGTCCTGTGCCTATAAATAGATGAACAGTAACACCGTACCGTTCACGCTGACTTATAATCACTCACGCGTCACTCCTGGATTTTTACCTTCTGCCAAGCCGAAGGTACAAATGTAATTTAAATATCATTGATGCTTGTTCGTAATTAGGTAATAATTATGTGAATAATCTAATGATTTAAAATGATTATTCATACTCTTCTTGCGTTTCATATGTCCCTGTTTATATCTTTGCATATTGAAATGATGAAGGTACGTTGTTGGGGGCCTTCATCTTCTGAAGGTCCTCAAAAACACGACTAACATGTTTTCCATGTATAATATACTGTCACAGGAACCTTCGGCCTTGAGATGAAGGTGTGCACGGTATGAAAGGCGCGGTATGGGAGAAGGATGAACCAGTTACGAAGCTATGGATGGAGAAGCTTCGGCTTAGCAGTGAAAAATGAAACCGACCTAAAGGGGAAAAGGTTGTCTAGTCCTTGATAGATTACCCCTTAGTCAATAGTAAATGTCAAGGGCATGGATGTAATTTTACACAGGCTGCGTCCTGTGCCTATAAATAGATGAACAGTAACACCATACTGTTCACGCTGACTGGTAATCACTTGCACGTTGCTCTCGGATTCTCACCTTCTGCCAAACCGAAGGTACAATTGTAATTAATATCATTAATACTTGTTAATGATTATATAATAAGGAACACAAATAGTCTGGTGATTTAATGTGATTAATCATGTTCCTTTCTATGTTTTATATGTCTCTGCTTTCATTATTACATACTGAAATGATGAAGGTATGTCCTTGATAACCTTCGTCTGAAGATCATTATATCCCAAGAGAGATAATGCTTCGAAAGACGAAGGTCTTTAACCATTAACATTTGTGTTGCCTTGTTCTTAACTCATAGCATTTGAGAACAAGTCCAAAACATTGGCGCCCACCTCCGGTGAACTCATTTGACCACCTTTGGCAAGCTATGACCTTCGTCATACCGCCGAAGAAATCTTCAGCGCTGGGGGCTACATTGCAGCCACTGGACGTCAACCAAGAAACACTACGTGAAGCTAGAAGCCAAAAAAGGAAGGCTACAAGTCGAATGCCTCAGGAGGAGGAGTTGGACCAAGGAATCAGAGACCTTGAAGCCATCCATCAATAGGTCCAGAGAAAGAAGGAGAAGATGCTTCGTCTTGTTGATCTTCAGAAGAAGATCGATGAGGCCGATGAGGAAATGCGTCGTCTCACTCAAGATGACCAGGACCGAAGACCTCAACGCAGGGAGCTTCGTCAGGATAATTCCTACGATGATGACAGATGGTATGATGATTTCCAACATGGAAATTTTGCTTTTGATGATGCTTCTCCTCTGTCAGTAGAACTGCAGGCTACCCCATGGCCCCTGTCATACAAGCCACCCCAGCTCCCTACGTATGATGGGCATTCGGACCCAAAGCAGTTTCTAATGAGCTACGAAGCAACCATATCTTCATGGGGGCAACACTGCAGTCATGGCGAAATCCTTTGTTATGGCACTCAAGAATGTCACACAAACTTGGTACTCTTCTCTTCGGCCAGGAACAATCACATCATGGCAGAAGTTGAAGGATATGCTGATCACCGGTTTCCAAGGATTTCAGACGAAGCCGGTCACTCCTCAGGCTCTGTACCAATGCACGCAGGACCACGAGGAATACCTTCAGGCGTATGTCCGGAGGTTCTTGCGTCTGAGAGCACAAGCGCCCACAATGCCCAATGAAATTGTCATTGAGGCCATGATCAAAGGGCCTCGGCCAGGACTTACGACTCAATACTTTGCCAGGAAACCCCCTCAAACCCTGGAGAAGCTTTTTCAGAAGATGGATGAGTACATCCGGGCTGATAATGATTTCCGCCAGAGAAGGGAAGAAGCCTATAGGTTTTATGAAATGACTAGGGGCTTCAGAGGAAGAATCCACCCGAGGCATGACAGATCAATCCATAACTCTAGCCAGAGTGATGACAGAGGAAGCTAGCTTCAATGGCCACAACACAGCTCCCAATCCTCACGACAACAGCAAAGATCTTTTAGGCCACCAGCCCCAAGGGGCAGGGGCTTCGGAGGAAGGTATGGGGATTAGCCCAGAAAGCTCTATTGCTTATTCTGTGGTGAAGACAAGGGTCACACTACATGAACAAGCCGGGTCACCATTCAGAAGCAAAAGGAGATTGCCGAAGCAGAGGCGCGGCAGAACCAGCCGAAGCAGAAGCAGGTCTTACATACTGCTTCATGCTATTCTCCCTATGTACCAGAATACGTAGGTAATCAACCTGCGGCTTCTATTGCTTCGGCAAGTCATTCACAAGCTTCCTGGGCCCAGCTCCCATTACCACCACCATTGCCACCTACTGACACCTGAAGCCAGCAGCCAGAAGGGCACCAGCACGCCCCACAACAACCCGACTTCCGGGAGGAGTCCGAAGCTCGTACAGTCAACAGTACTACGCCAAAATTGAAGCATATCTACTAAAGAATATCCTACTCTTAATATACCTTTATCTTTTATGCCATTTTATTTTTTGTAAGAAACAAGTAGCGAAGGACTAAATTTCGATTTCTTGTAATAATTGTGCTTGCATCAATGAGTAAAATATGCCTTCCTCACAGTGTTCTGAAGCTACAAAAAATCGTTCCTAAGGGAGCACAGAGTAAATTCCGAAGCTACAAGAAGTCGTTCCTAAGGGAGCACATCGTTAGTTTTCTGCTCAAAAGTCATTCCTAAGGGAATGCAGAGCCAAAAATTAAGTTCCAAAGTTGTCAAAAGTCGTTCCTAAGGGAGCGCAGCGTAAGTTTTCTGCTCAAAAGTCGTTCCTAAGGGAATGCAGAGCCAAATACCACCGAAATATAAGGTGAAGAAGCTCAAAAGTTGTTCCTAAGGGGATGCAGAGCTTAAATGCCACCGAAAAAGAAGGTGAAGAAGCTCAAAAGTCGTTCCTAAGGGGATGTAGAGCTTAAAAGACTCAAAAGACGTTTCTAAGGGGATGCAGAGTCTTGTGTGTTCTAGTGTGGGCGTGTTTGTGTGTCTTCGGCATCACCATCATTTTTGCATCATATCATCATATCATTCCGCATAACATTACATCATACATCATATCGCATCAACAACAAAAAAGGATTGAATACGAAGCAAATCTTCGGCAATACTTTGGTAGAAAGAAAATGTGCCGAGGCACGAAGCGAACTTTGGGAAATACGTTTTTATCGGACTTACCAAAGGAGGGGTTTCTTTCTTTACGAAGCATGAAAAGAAGGGAAGGTGTTTTTTCGCCGAAGGCTCAAAAATCGTACATGAGTAAATTTCATGCATCGTAAAGAAATATATTACAGAAAAAATTTGCATGTCTGATTAATTGCTTCATACATCAAATATTACAAAGTATTATTACAATAAAGTCTAATCTTCCCTAAGAATTTTTTCTACGGCTTCGTTCAATAGTTTATCGATGACTTTGTCGATAACGGAGTTAGCAATGCTTATTACATCCAGTGCTTCCTTCATGTCCGGATCAGCCAGGGGGTTGTACGGCTCCGGCAGAGGTGACAGTTCAGCTGTAGTAGGTAAACTATTAGTTCGAAGCCACAAAGTAAGTACCGAAGCTAAAATTCAAAAACAATACCTATGCGCCTTTCGCGTTCAGCAGCTTCTTCTCGGGCGTCATGGGTGTCTTTTTCATTCTTCTTTATAATTTCGTTGGCCAATTCTCGGCCACCGTTCACCCAGACATCAGAATAAAACTTTCCGCCCACCAAAGTCGCATCGGCTGAAGGGTCTTTTGTGTCGTCTAAGGAGAAGGCGGCTTCGGCTTGGGCTGTAGCTTTGACGTGATCGCATCCAGCCTTCTCCAGAATAGCCGCAATTCCCCGAGCGCCGGAGAAAGCACAAATATCCCCACGATCGCTCAGGATTTCCTCGAAAGCTTCGGCTTCCCCGCTTATCCACTCAATAACGCCCTTGAGGTCGCCTCGGATAAAATTTTCCTCAGAGGAATAAGCACCCACTTTGGAAAAGCTAGTTTTTAATTTCTTCACGCAATCCAAGGATTTTTCAAAACATCTTTCATTGGATTCACGAAGCTTCTCAATATTTTTCTCTAGCTTGGTCTTCCACCATTCACTAATTTCTTGGCTAGCCTTTGCGACCACACAATTTTTATTGCCTTTGGCAAGTTTTTTACGAAGATCTTCAACTTCGGTTTTATAAGCTTCGGATTGAGTATTAAATTTTGCTTCATCTTCTTTTGCTTTATCCACCATGAAAGTAGAATTTGGTCTTTTTTCATGGCTTCGTTTCTCAGCCTGATGACCTCTGATCGAAGGTTGCCGAGAGCTATAGTGCAGCTCTCGTCTTCGGCGTTCTTTTGCTCCCTCAGGGCATTGCTAAGGATTAAGCCCTGCAAAAACGAATAAAGGATTAGCGTAAGAATAAAAGACTTCATTTCCATGTTCATAAGCTTCAAAGTTCACTTCTGTACCTTTAGGTTGTTGTATGCGAGGCTGTCTGCGAGGTCAGCCTTCGTCATGGCGCAGAGGCCAGCTTCGAGCTTCGGAAATCCCATACTTTTAGCCATCTCCCGGCAGACGGATAACTCTTTGTTGTCCGGGAGGCAGTACAAGAAATCATCTTTGTCTGTACCGTTAAACACTAAGGCCCCCTTCGGGTACTTCAGTTCCCAGGCATAGTGTTTGGCTTCAAAAACTTCTTCTTCAGATAATGTTTTTCCCGAAGCATGTCGAATGATATAACCAAGACCTTCGGACGGTGCTTCGGGAGCAGGGGATTTGGCTTCTTTGGCCATACTTTTTTCTAGAGCTACGCCAGTATCTGGAGATTCTTTTTCAGCCCACTGCTCGGTTGCGGCGAGCTTCGTTTCAGCGGGCACTGAGGGCCCAGCTTCGGTTTCCGTATGTGCTGTAGCAGCTTCGGTAACCTTCTTCACAGGAGGAGGAGTCAGTGCTCTTGTTGTTTCCACAATGGAGTCTAGCACACTTGCCATTCTTCTCCTCTTGGGAGTTGTGGCGGGAGCCTTTGTCACCTTCGACAGTTCTGCCTCTGCCGGAGGACTCAAAATTTTTGGCAGCATCACTGTTTTTTCCAACTCTGGCTCTCTAGCCGCATCATCTTTGGCTTCAGCTGACCCAACTATAGGCACCTTCGGTACTACAATCGATCCTTCAGCGCTCCTAGTGACGGGAGCATCTTGTTTCGCTTCGGCAGCGGAGGAGGTCCCTTCACAAAATTCAGGCACTACGACCGTTTCAATATATCGTGGCCAGTGGGTCAAAACCTTTATTTTCTTGCCCTTCGACACAACAGTGGTGGCCGGAGCGGTAGTTTTTCTCTTTTTTCCTTGCCTTCGCTAGGGGTAGCAGTAATCAGGGTATATGAAGCCAATTGCATCAAAAACCCTGTTTAATCTTTTCTTGCTTCGACCCCCGAAGGCTGAGGACAAAGCATTATCTTCGGCCCTGGTATATGTCCCAAGCAACTCGTCGCTAGTAGCCTCAATGCTTTTCAACCAGTCATCATTTGGTTCGTCGAACTTCTCTCTGTATCTGAAGGTATATTTCAATCGAACTAATCCACCTTCGCTGGATTTAGCAGTAGTCTCCTTCGGCATCTCCCAGCTATCCACAAGTGGCCACACTCTGTAGGCTATGTGCTCTTGAATTATGTCTCATGTGCCAATGAAAGCACAAACATTGCTGAAATCCTTTTGACACGCTTCGACATCACTTTCAATCGCCACCTTTGGCCTTCGAAGGCCGAAGCGAGACCCGATGGGGCGCTGGATAATTTCCTTAATGTCCTCCCTCTCAATCAGATCATTCTTGACATAAAACCATTCCTCCATCCAGGCCCCAGGTCATCTTTTCCGAAATGTTGGAACCGGGTAGCTTGCATTGGGACGAGCAATAAATCCATAACAACTGATGTTGTTGTGATACTGTTCTTTGCCAGTATCCTTCGTCTCGTACAATAGTTCGTGCATATTGCAGAAACACTTTGCGCTCGGTTCCAGCCCTTGGTTTCTTACAGCCCAAACAAATATTCCCATCCTAATTATAGGCTCGGGAGTAATTTGATGAAGAAAGATCTGGAATATCTTCAACACTTCAACCACAAATTTGCTCAATGGGAAACGAAGGCCTGCCTTCATAAAGCTTTGGTAAACAACAACTTCATTTTCTTCAGGAGCAGGGGCGGTGCTGTCTCCTCCAATCCTCACAATAGACATATCATGAAAGTACCTTCCCCTCATGGCGTCAACCTGACTTTGTTTAATGGTCAACTTTATGAAGATAGAATGGCTTGGCCGCCAGGTGTTGGGGACTTGTTCTCAAATGCTATGAGTTAAGAACAAGGCAACACAGAAAATGTTAATCGATAAAGTCCTTCGTCCTTCGAAGCATTATTTCCCTTAGGATATAATGATTTTCGGAGGAAGGTTATGAAGGACGTACCTTCATAAACACAGCATACGATGACGAAGAATGAATCATAAGGAATATTAATGATAACATAGACAATTATATATTATTATCAACTTATTTTTTGCATTATTATTACGAAGAAACAGAAATGACATCGAATTACAAATGTACCTTCAGCTTGGAAGGAGATGAAAGTACAAGTGTGACGCAAAAGCAAATGCCAAATCAGCGTGAACAGTACGGGGGTACTGTTCACCTATTTATAGACACGGGACACAGCCCATACAAAATTACATTCATGCCCTTTACATTTGGTAATGATTCTATAGTAATCCACCGAGGTTTGAATAGCCTTTTCATCTTTAAGTCGGTTTCATTTTCTGCTACCACGCCGAAGCTTTCCCGCTCACATCTTCGGCGCTGCATCAACCTTCGTATTATCTTGGGCTTCTCCTACTGTGATATCGACTCGAGTCCGAAGATACCTGTTCACATATTATGCTCCAGAAATACTGTTAAATCCTGTTTTTGAGGACCTACGTAAGCCGAAGGCCCCCAACAGTAGCCCCTCGCAATATTAATTTGTTTAAAATAATAAATTTAGATTGCGACATGGACGAAGGCTTTAAGCCGAAGGTCCGAAAAAACACCTTCCCTTTGCTAGAATAGCAACATTCACTGACAGGCGGGGTCTTTCAATTTTCGACGCGCTGGGCGTATAAATAAGATCATACCGCAAGCTCATTTGGCACGCTCTCTTGCCATCTGCTCCTGCTCACTCAATTTTTAGCTCTTGCGCACCAAGATTTGCTTAGCTTTTAAGTTTTGAAGCTTCGGCATCGAAAACAGTTTTTTAGTGTTTCCGAAGATGTCTGAAGATAAGAAGGCTGCTGCCGAGATGAAGCTAAGTCTCGATGAAGAGAAGAATCTGGGGTTTCTTATAGCAATGTCGAAGACTAATACAGAAAAAATCACCAAAGAGATTTTAGAAGGTTTGTCTGAAGATACTGGTGACAGCGACAGTTATGATGTGGATAGTGGTGGTGAAGACTCCGAAGATCGCCCTTGGCGACCAAGCCATGCGGTTTTCGGCAAATCAAGTATCAAAGAAAATCATCTTGTCAACATGAGAGGAAGGTATTTCCGGGACTTGTCCGTTGTTAGGGCCGACGAAGGAGAAAAGACTTGTCCGAACCCTGAAGAAAATGAAGTCGTAGTGTACCGAAGCTTTTTGAAAGCTGGACTTAGATTTCCCCTGAGCAACTTTGTCGTAGAGGTGCTGAAAATATTCGAAGTGTATCTTCACCAACTTACCCCCGAAGCAATCATAAGGCTGAATATCTTCGTGTGGGCCGTGAGAAGCCAAGGTCTGGAGCCTGATGCGAAAAGTTTCTGCAATATACACGAATTATCATACGAGACAAAACCTTGGGGTAAGGAACAGTATCACAATAATTTTGGCTGCTACAGTTTCGTTTCTCGGTCTGGGTCAAGCTGTCCCGTGCCAACCTTTCGGAAGAGATGGCCCGGCGACTGGATGACAGAATGGTTTTATGTGAAGAATGACCTGACAGTACGGGAAGATATCAAAGGTATAATTATGCGCCCTATTTGGCAAAGCTTCGGCCTGCAGAGGCCGAAGGTTGAAATGAATGAAGCTGCCGAAGAGTGCCAGAGAGCCTTCAGTGTTATTTGTTCTTTTATTGGAACGAGAGATTTGGTACAAGAGCATATTGCCTTCAGAGTATGGCCGCTCACGGAGAAATGGGAAATGCCGCAAGAAGCCATAAAGGAGGCCGACGAAGGTGGACTTATCAGGCTGAAGTATACTTTTAAGTTCGGAGATAAATTTGTTGAGCCAGATGATGACTGGCTAAAAAGCATTGAAAATTTAAGTGATGAACTGCTTGGGGCTTACTCGAAGGCCGAAGATACTGCACTGTCAGCAGCCTTCGGAGGCCAAAAAAAGAAAAGACTGAACCGGGTGTTTGACGCAATCGGGTTCGTCTACCCTGACTATCGCTATCCCATTCGAGGGCAGAAAAGAAAAAGCACAACCTCTGCGAAAGAAGAAGCTGCAACTGCTCCTAGTGAGCCAGCACCGAAAAGAAAAAGGATAAAAGTCCTCACACATCGGCCACGCTATATTGAACCAGCCTCGGTGCCTGAGTTCACCGGAGAGACCTCTTCGGCCACCGAAGCTGAAAAGCCAACCAAGCCAACCTTGCTGCCAGAAGTCGCAGAAATGGCCGAAGCGCCAACAAGAATAGAATTGGAAGAACCAGAGATTTTGTTACCAGCAACCAAAGAGATGGCCGAAGTGCCATCAACAGAAAAAATGGAAGACGTAAAGGGATCAACCGAGGGATCAAAAATATCAGAAGCTTTAAGTCCTTCAGCAAATGTTGAGACAATAAAAAACCAAAAGGGGCCAGCGGTGACTCTGAAAAGAAAGAGGATGGTCAATGTGTTAGATGTTTTGGAAACAATTAAGTCCTCAAGCACAACTCCGAAGAAGACTGTTGCAATTTCCGAAGCAAAGACTGAAATTTCTGATACTAAGGCTCCAGAGCCAGAAACTGAAGCTGAAGCTGGGCCCTCAGAGCCTACAAAGGTAAAATCCTTGGAAACCGAGGAAGAAAAAATAACGGAGCCAATTCTTGTTGAAGAAATCAGTGTTGTTGCCCCCGAAGCATCCCCCAAAGTCCTTGATTATATTGTTCGTCATGCTTCGGGGAAAAAATTATCAGAAAAAGAGAAGCAAGAGGCCCAGCTCTACGCCCAAAAACTGAAGTATCCAAAGGGGGCGTTAATATTCAACGGCAGTGGAGAAGAAGACTTTTTTTATTGTCTCCCTGACAGCAAGGAGATTTCTGTCTGTCGGGAGATAAGCAAGAGCTTCGGATTCCCAACACTAGAAGACGGGCTCTCGGTGTTGTCGAAAAACGAACTGGTCGACATCCTGGCATACAATAGCTTAAAGGTGCAAAAAATGAGATCTTTGTATATTTTTTTTGAGACCAAAATTTTTCGTTTGCTTAAATCTATTGACGTAAACACATTTTTCTTTGCAGGGCCTTATACTTAGCAATGCCCTCAGGGCCCAAAAAGATGCCGAAGACGAAGGGTGCGCTATAGCCCTGAGCAACCTTCGTTCCGAAGTAATTGAACTGAGGAACGAAGGTCTCGAAAAAGATAAAATATTACATTCATTGATAAATAAAATAAAAGGAGACGAAGCTGTTTTTAAAGGTCAAGCTGAGGCTCAGAAGCGTGAAATTGAAGATCTTCGAAAACAACTGGCCAGAGCCAAAGAGGAACGCATACTTGAAGAAACGAGGCGAGAACTTAGCGACCAATGGGCAAATCATTTAGAGGGAACTGTTGAAGAGCTTCGTTCGTCCAGGAAAAGATGCTATAACAAATCTATGGAGTGTGTTAAGAAGTTGAAAGCTAGCTTCGCCAGCGTCGGCGCATTCTCGAGCGAAGAAAATTTTACAAGAGGCAACCCCGAAGGTCCCATCGAATGGATTAATCACGAAGTTGAGGCCTTCGAGGAAATTTTAAATAGCCGCGGAGACATATGTGCTTTCTCGGGTGCCAGGGGGATTGCCACCATTTTGGAGAAAAAGGGCTGCGAGCATGTAAAGATTTTAGCGCAATCCGAAGCTACCTTTTCCTTCGAAGATGCGAGAGATCCTTCAGCCGAGGCTAGCATGGCTGGTGGAAATTTTTTCACCGATATCTGGGATAATGGCGGTCGAGAAATGGCTCAAGAAATTATCCAAAAAAGCGAGAAAGGTATTCATGATGCTAGAGAAGTGGCTGAGGCTGCTGAGAAGAGCGCAGAGCCCGAAGGGCAACTAGGTATTAATTAATGGTTTTTATTGTGTTGTAATTTTTGGTTTTAAACTTCGTTCGCAATTTGTAATAGCAATGTAGCCGTATCCTGTCCTCCTTCAGATCCTACTAAAGCGTCTCCGGGCCCTCACCCGAAAGGAGATGACGAAATTAAAAAGATGGCTGAAGCTATCATGGATGAAGTTGTTAATCGGCTCCTGAATGAGGCTGCAGAAGTTGTTCTGAGAGAAGATTAAGTACTATTGTAAAAACTTCTGAAATGTAACATGTGTGACATCTTGTAGCCCTGAATGTAATATACCTGTTTTTATTGTTCAATTCTTTACGATGCATGAAATTTTACATACATACCGTTTTTGAGTCTTTGACGAAAAAACACCTTCCCTTCTTTTCATGCTTCGTGAAGAAGAATTTTCATTTGTCACAACAATATCCGTAGTGTTCTGATGAATAATATCCAAGCTTCGTGAAGATATTTTCCGAAGATACACTTCCGAAGATCAATAGTGTATCTCCTTGCGAACTAGCATGATTTTCCCCTTTTTCAAAACATTCTTCTGAAGATCGATATTGTGTCCCCTTCTTGTGCCATATGCAGCATGATGTATGATGCTTATGCTATGCGAAATGATGTGATGATGTTATGTTATGAAAGATGGTGTTTATTCCGAAGATACACACACATTCCTGCGATAAAACACATAATCTTTTTGAATCAGCGTTGTCTTTTTGCTATAAGCCTCCCTTAGGAGCTTCTTCGCCTTTTACTTCAGCGGAATCAGCGTTTATTTTTCGCTGTAAGCCTCCCTTAGGAGCTTCTTCGCCTTTTACTTTCAGCGGTATTCGTGTTGACTTTTCGCGCTTCGCCTTTTACTTTAGGCGGTATCAGCGTTGACTTTTCGCTGTAAGCTCTGCATTCCCTTTGGAACGACTTTGGAGCAGAAAACTTACACTGCGCTCCCTTTGGAACGATTTTTTGTGACATCAGCAAACTTACTCTGCGTTCCTTAGAACGACTTTTTGTTGCTTCGAAATTTTTTTTGATAATTCGAAGGTCCTCCTTGTTATCGCAAATCTTTTAAGCTTCAACGACTTAAGCCTGCGAAGAAAATATATTTCCCTTGTGGCAAACAACGAAACTATTACATGGAATTTGAAAAATGTCCTTTATTACACAGAAAATAAAACTGAATGAAAAAGACTGCTATCAAGGTAGGATATTTGTCAATAGATGTGCTTCGACTCTGGCACAATGCTGTTGACTGTGCGAGCTTCGGACTGTTCTCTGAAGTCCCTTTGGTGTGGAGCATATTGGCTCCCTTCTGGCTGTTGGCCTTGTTGCAGCGGTGGTGGAGGCGGAGGCTGTTGCCAGGAAGCTTGAGGTTGACTCGCCGAAGCAACAGAAACTGTAGGGTGGTTGCCTACATATTCTGGAATGTAAGGCGAATGATACGAAGCAGTGTGCATGACCTGCTTCGGCTGAGCCTGTTGTGCCGCAGCTTCGGCTATTTCCTTTTGCTTCTGGATGGTAACATGGCACATCCTGGTGGTATGGCCCTTGTTCTCACCACAGAACAAGCAAAAAATTCTTCTTGGTTGATCTCCAAATCTTCCGCCGAAGCCCCTGGCGCCTCTGCCTCTTGGAGCTGGTGGTCGAAAAGAGCCTTGCTGTTGCCCCGAAGACTGTGAGGAGTATTGTGGCCTTTGCTGCTGGCTCCCCCTATCATCATTTTGAGTAGAGTTATGGATCGACCTAACGTGCCTCGGATAGAATCTTCCTCCGAAGCCCCTGGTCATTCAGAAAATCTGAAAGCCTCCTCCCTTCTTTGACGAAAATCATTATCGGCCCGAATATACTCGTCCATCTTCTGGAGCAGCTTCTCCAAAGTTTGAGGAGGCTTCCTAGCGAAGTACTGAGCTGAAGGTCCTGGCCGAAGCCCCTTGATCATGGCCTCAATGACAATTTTGTTGGGCACTGTTGGTGCCTGTGCCCTCAAACGCAAGAACCTCCGGACGTACGCCTGAAGGTATTCTTCGTGATCCTGGGTGCACTGGAATAGAGCTTGAGCAGTGACCGGCTTCGTCTGAAACCCTTGGAAGCTGGTTAACAACAAGTCCTTCAGCTTTTGCCATGAAGTGATCATTCCTGGTCGAAGGGAGGAATACCAGGTTTGAGCAACACTCCTGACAGCCATAACAAAAGATTTGGCCATGACTGCAGCATTGCCACCATATGAAGATACGGTTGCTTCGTAGCTCATCAAAAACTGCTTTGGGTCTGAGTGGCCATCGAATATGGGAAGCTGAGGCGGCTTGTAGGACGGAGGCCAAGGTGTAGCCTGCAGCTCAGCGGACAGAGGAGAAGCATCATCAAAAACAAAATTCCCATGATGGAAATTGTCATACCAGTCATCTTCGTTGAGGAAACCCTCCTGATGAAGGTCTTGGTGCTGAGGCCTTCGGTGTTGCTCATCCTGAGTAAGATGACGAACTTCTTCAGAGGCTTCGTCTATCTGCCTTTGCAGTTCAGCTAGCCTGGCCATCTTTTCCTTCTTCCTCTGCACCTGTTGATGAAGCATCTCCATGTCTCTGATTTCTTGGTCTATCTCATCCTCTGGCGGTGTCGGGCTAACAGCCTTCCTTTTCTGGCTTCGGGCCTCCCGAAGGGAGACTGTCTCCTGATTGTGATCCAACGGTTGCAGAGCTGCAGCCCCAGTTGCTGAAGCTTTCTTCGGCGCCATAGCGAAGGTTTATGATCGCCGAAGGTGTTCAAAAACTCAAAGAGTGGAAGTGAGTTCACCGGAGGTGGGCGCCAATGTTGGGGACTTGTTCTCAAATGCTATGAGTTAAGAACAAGGCAACACAGAAAATGTTAATCGATAAAGTCCTTCGTCCTTCGAAGCATTATTTCCCTTAGGATATAATGATTTTCGGAGGAAGGTTATGAAGGACGTACCTTCATAAACACAGCATACGATGACGAAGAATGAATCATAAGGAATATTAATGGTAACATAGACAATTATATATTATTATCAACTTATTTTTTGCATTATTATTACGAAGAAACAGAAATGACATCGAATTACAAATGTACCTTCAGCTTGGAAGGAGATGAAAGTACAGGTGTGACGCAAAAGCAAATGCCAAATCAGCGTGAACAGTACGGGGGTACTATTCACCTATTTATAGACACGGGACACAGCCCATACAAAATTACATTCATGCCCTTTACATTTGGTAATGATTCTATAGTAATCCACCGAGGGTTGAATAGCCTTTTCATCTTTAAGTCGGTTTCATTTTCTGCTACCACGCCGAAGCTTTCCCGCTCACATCTTCGGCGCTGCATCAACCTTCGTATTATCTTGCGCTTCTCCTACTGTGATATCGACTCGAGTCCGAAGATACTGTTCACATATTATGCTCCAGAAATACTGTTAAATCCTGTTTTTGAGGACCTTCGTAAGCCGAAGGCCCCCAACACCAGGGTTGGCCTTCGGAATCTTCATCTCCACTTTCCACATTAAAATCATCACTGTCATCAATATCTTCAGACAAATCTGCCATTATCTCCCTGGTAATCTTCTCTGTATTTGTTTTTGCCATAGATTCGTAAAACCCAGCAATAAAAGGGTCCACAACCTTCTTATCTTCGGCCACCTTCGTCACCTCAGACACCTTCTTCTCCTTAGACATTTCTTCAAAACTTCAGTATTTCAAGAAGCTCGAAAGTCAAGCAAGAGCTGATAGCAAGAGAATTAAAATTTGAGAAAACAGCGCAAGCAACAGAAATGGCGTACCAAATGCCGCTGCTGTGGGTTTCTATTTATACGCCTAGTGCATTGCAAGTTGGCGGGCCCCATTTGTCATTGACTTTCGCTATTCTAGCGAAGGGAAGGTGTTTTTCGGACCTTCAGCTTAAGGCCTTCATTCACATCGCAGTCTGAATTCGTTGTTACAAGAACAAATTAATACTGTGAGGGGCTACTATTGGGGGCCTTCATCTTCCGAAGGTCCTCAAAAACACGACTAACATGTTTTCCAAGTATAATATACTGTCACAGGAACCTTCGACCTTGAGATGAAGGTGTGCACAGTATGAAAGGCGTGGTCTGGGAGAAGGATGAACCAGTTCCGAAGCTATGGATGGAGAAGCTTCGGCTTAGCGGTGGAAAATGAAACCGACCTAAAGGGGAAAAGGTTGTCTAGTCCTCGATAGATTACCCCTTAGTCAATAGTAAATGTCAAGGGCCTGGTTGTAATTTTATACAGGCTACGTCGTGTGCCTATAAATAGATGAACAGTAACACCGTACTGTTCACGCTGACTGGTAATCACTTGCACGTCGCTCTCGGATTCTCACCTTCTGCCAAACCGAAGGTACAATTGTAATTAATATCATTAATACTTGTTCATGATTATATAATAAGGAACACAAATAATCTGGTGATTTAATGTGATTAATCATGTTCCTTTCTATGTTTTATATGTCTCTGCTTTCATTATTACATACTGAAATGATGAAGGTATGTCCTTCATAACCTTCGTCTGAAGATCATTATATCCCAAGGGAGATAATGTTTCGAAAGACGAATGTCTTTAACCATTAACATTTGTGTTGCCTTGTTCTTAACTCAGCATTTGAGAACAAGTCCCCAACATACGTCCTTCATGACCTTCATCCAAAGTTCATTATATCCTAAAGGAGATAATGTTACGAAGGACGAAGGTCTTTATCCATTAACATTTGTGTTGCCTTGTTCTTGATTTATAGCTTTTAAGAACAAGTGACCAGCCTTAGCGACCACATCCGGTGAACTCACTCGACCACCTTCGGCAAGCTTTGACCTTCGTCATGCCGCCGAAGAAGTCATCACGGTCAGGGGCTGCACTGCAGCCACTGGATGTTAATCAAGAAACATTACGTGAAGCTAGGAGCCAGAAAAGAAAGGCTACCAGCTCAACACCTCAGGAGGAGGAGTTGGACCAAGAAATCAGGGACCTCGAAGCCATCCATCAACAGGTTCAAAAGAAGAAAGAAAAGATGCTTCGTCTTGCCGATATTCAGAGTAAGATTGTTGAGGCCCCTGAGGAAATGCGTCATCTCACCCAAGATGACCAAGACCGAAGGCGTCAACACAGAGAGCTTCATGAAGACAATTCATACAACGATGATGAATGGTATGATGATTTCCATCATGGCAATATTGCTTTTGATGATGCTTCTCCTCTAGCAGCAGAGTTGCAGGCTACCCCATGGCCCCCATCATACAAGCCACCTCAGCTTACTATGTATGATGGGCACTCAGACCCGAAGCAGTTCCTAATGAGCTACGAGGCAACCATATCTTCATATGGGGTCAATACTGCAGTCATGGCGAAATCTTTCATCACGGTAGTCAAAAGTGTCACACAAACTTGGTACTCTTCTCTCCGGCCAGGGACAATCACATCATGGCAGAAGCTCAAGGATATGCTAATCACTAGCTTCTAAGGCTTTCAGACGAAGCCAGTCACTGCTCAGGCTTTGTTTCAGTGCACGAAAGACCATCAGGAGTACCTTCAGGCGTATGTCCGAAGGTTCCTGCATCTAAGAGCACAAGCGCCAAAGTGCCCAATGAAATTGTCATTGAGGCCATGATCAAGGGTCTTCGGCCAGGACCTATGGCTCAGTATTTTGCCAGGAAGCCCCCACAAAACCTGGAGAAGCTTCTTCAAAAGATGGATGAGTACATCCAGATGATAATGATTTCCGCCAAAGAAGGGAGGAAGCTTACAGGTTTTCTAAGATGGCCAGAGGCTTCGGAGGAAGACCTCACCCCAGACACGTCAGGTCAATCCATAATGCCAATCCAAGTGATGATAGAGGAAGTCAACCCCAAAGGCAACATCACAGCTCCCAGTCATCAGGGCCACAACAATGCTCCTTCAAGCCACCAGCCCCAAGAGGCAGAGGGGGCAGAAGCTTTGGAGGAAGATACAAAGATTAGCCAAGAAGATTATATTGCTTATTCTATGGTGAAGACAAGAGCCACACCACAAGAACATGCCAAGTCACAATTCAGAAGCAAAAAGGAGATTGTCGAAGCTGAGGCATGGCAGAATCAGCCAAAGCAGGTCCTACATACTGCTTCGTGCTATTCTCCCAACATACCAGAATACGTAGGTAATCAACAGCCTACGGCCTCTATCGCTTTGGCAAGCCACTCTCAAGTTTCCTAGGCTCAGCTCCCACTACCACCACCATTACCACCTACTTAGACTCGAAGCCAGCAGCTAGAAGGGCACCAGCACGCTCAACAGCAGCATGACTTTCAGGAAGAGCCCGAAGCTCGCACATTTAACAACACTGTGCCTGAATCCAAGCACATCTACTAAAGAATATCCTACTCTTGATGTATCTTTATCTTTTCTGCCATTTTGTTTTTTATATGAAAAACAAGTCACAAAGGACTGAATTTTGATTTCATGTAATAATTGTGCTCATATCAATGAGTTAAATGTGTCCTCCTAATAGACTTCCAAAGTTACAAAAGCAGTTCCTAAGGGAGCGCAGAGTAAGTTCTGAAGCTACAAAAGTCGTTCCTAAGGGAGCAGAGTAAGTTCTGAAGCTACAAAAGTCGTTCCTAAGAGAGCGCAGAGTAAGTTCCGAAGCTCAGAAGTCGTTCGTAAGGGAATACTAAGCTTAAATACCACCAAAATACAAGGTGAAGAAGCTCCAAAGTCGTTCCTAAGGGGATGCAGAGCTTAAAGACTCCAAAGACGTCCCTAAGGGGATGCAGAATCTTGAGTGTTTCGATGTGGGCGTGTGTGTGTTTGGCATAAACATCATGTTGCATCATATCATTGCACCATTTAGCATAACATTACATCATACACCATATCGCATCAACAACAAAGATTGGGTACGAAGCAAGTCTTCGGCAATAACTTGGATGAAAATGTGCTGAGGCACGAAGGAAACCTTCGCCAAATATAATTTTATCAGGAAAATCTGTTAGTGTCAGCAGATTTGCCATAAAAGGGGCTTCTTTCTTTACGAAGCATGAAAAGAAGGGAAGGTGTTTTTTTGCCGAAGGCTCAAAAACGATATGTGCATAAATTTCATGCATCGCAAAGAAATATATTACATTAGTTTACATGTCTGTTAATTGCTTCATACACAAATGTTACATTGTATCATTACAACAAAAAGCCTAATCTTCTTTAAGAATTTTCTCGGCAGCTTCATTCAGAAGTCTATCGACAACTTCGTCGACGATGGAATTGGCAATACTCATCACATCCAGCGCCTCTTTCATAACGGGATCGGCCTGGGGGTTGTATGGCTTGGGTAGCAAAGGGAGTTCAGCTGTAGTAAACAAACTGTTTGTCCGAAGCCAGAAAATAAATAGAAAAGCTAAATTCAATAAAAATACCTATATGCCTGGCGCGCTCGGTAGCTTCTTCGGCTCGTTTCGCTTCTTCTCGAGCATCGTGGGTTTCTTTTTCATTTTTGTTTATGATTTCATTGGCCAATTCTCGACCACCGTTCACCCAGACATCAGAATAAAATTTTCCGCCTGCTAGTAAAGTAGCTTCGGCTGAAGGGTCTTTTGTGTCGTCTGTGGAGAAGGCGGCTTCGGTTTGGGCTGTAGCTTTAACATGGTCACAACTAGCCTTCTCTAGAATTGCTGCAACCCCTCGTGGCTGGCAAAGGCACAAATGTCCTCGCGATCACTGAGCATCTCTTCAAAAGCTTCGGCTTCTCCGCTTATCCAATCAATAACTTCCTCGGGGTCACCTCGAATGAAATTCTCTTCGGAAGAATATGCACCCACCTTGGGAAAACTGGTTTTCAATTTTCTTATGCAATCCAAGGTTTTCTCAAAGCATGTCTCCTTGGATTCACGAAGTTCCTCAATATTCTTCTCCAGCCTAGCATTTGACCATTCGCTTATCTCTTGCTTTACTTTTGCAACATCGAAATTTTCATTAGCCTTGGCAAGTTTTTTTAGAAGGCCTTCAACTTCGATTTTATGAGCTTCAGATTGAGCATAGAATTTCTCTTCGTCTTTTTTCATTCTGTCAACCAATGAAAGCAGAATTTTATCTTTTTCTAAGGCTTCATTTCTCAGCTTGATGACCTCTGGCCGAAGGTTGCCGAGGGCTATCTGGCAGCTTTCATCTTCAGCATTCTTCTGCGCCCTCAAAGCATTGCTAAGAATTTAGCCCTGCAAAAAAGAAGAGAGATAAAGGATCAGCATGAGAATAAAGGACAAAAAATATTTTTAAGTCCATAACTTCCGTACCTTTAGACTTTTGTACGCGAGGCTGTCTGCGAGGTCATCCTTCAGCATGGCAGAGAGGCCAGCTTCAAGCTTCGAAAATCCCATATTTCTTGCCATCTCCCGGCAAACGAATATTTCTTTGTTGTCTAGGAGACAGTATAAGAAATCGTCTTCGTCGGTGCCATTGAACACCAAGGCCCCCTTCGGGTATTTCAGTTCTCGGGCGTAGTTTTTGGCTTCCATGATTTCTTCTTCAGACAACCTTTTTCCTGAAGCGTGTCGAATCATAAAGTCACAATTTTTGAAGGGTGCTTTAGGAATAGCAGATTTAGCTTTTTCGGGCATGACTTTCTTTCGTAGAATCAGGCCAGCATCTGAAGATTCTTGCTCAGCTCTCTGCTCAGTTTCAGCAGGCTCTACCTCAGCGGGCACTGAGGGCCTTGCCTCAGTTCAAGCGCGGGCTATAGCAGCTTCGACAACCTTCTTCACAGGGGTAGGAGTTAATGCCCTTGACGTCTCCATGACAGCATCCAACACGCTTGCCATTCTCCTCCTCTTGGGAGTTATTGCAGGAGTTTTTGCCACCTTCGGCAATTCTGGCTTCGGTGGTCCTGTCGTTTCCTCTCGGTCGTCTTTCCTTCAGCTTCGGCAGTATGTATCGGCACTTCGGCCGATTCGGTTGCAGAAACCTTCGGCACTGCAGCCGATTTTTTGGCGCTCGGGCCGACAGGAGTAGCTTGTTCTGCCTTGGTGGTGGAAGATGTTCCTTCACCAAACTTCGGCACTGTGGCCGTTTCAATGTATCTTGGCCGGTGGGTCAAGACCTTGATCTTCTTGCCCTTCGGCACAACAGAGATGGCCGAGGCGGCAGTTTTCCTTTCCTTCCCCTGTTTTCGCGAGGGGTAAGTGTAGTCTGGGTACAGGAAGCTAATAACGTCAAAAACTCTGTTCAACCTTTTCTTGCCTCGCCCTCCGAAGGCTAATGTCAAGGCATCATCTTTGGCTCTTGCGTACGCTCCAAGTAACTCATCGCTAGTCGCCTCAACACATGTCAGCCAGTCGTCATTTGGTTCATCAAATTGGTCTCTGTACCTGAAGGTGTATTTCAAGTAAACCAAACCACCTTGACTAGACCCATCAGCAGTCTCCTTCGGCTTCTCCCAGTCATCCACAAGTGGCCATACCCTGTAGGCTATGTGCTCCTGAACTAGGTCTCTTGTGCCAATGAAGGCACAAACATTATTGAAAGCATTTTGGCATGCTTCGGTATCATTCCCAAGCGCAGTAGCCGGTCTTCAGAGGCCAAAACGAGACCAGATGGGGCGTTGGATAATCCCTTTTATGTCTTCCCTTTCAATCAGGTTATTCTTTACATAAAACCATTCCTCCATCCAGGCCCCAGGCTACCTTTTCCGAAATGTTGGAACTGGGTAACTTACATCAGAACGAGGAACGAAGCCATAACAACCGAAGTTGTTGTGATATTGCTCTTTGCCAGTGGCCTCGTATAGTAGTTCGTGCATGTTGCAGAAGCACTTCGCGCTTGGTTCCAGCCCTTGGCTTCTCACGGCCCAAACAAAAATAGCCATTCTGATTATAGCTTCGGGAGTAATTTGATGCAGAAAGATCTCAAATGTCTTCAAAACTTCAACCAAAAATTTGCTCAATGGGAACCGAAGGCCTGCCTTCATAAAGCTTCTGTAAACAACAACTTCATCTTCTTCGGGTGCAAGGGCGGCGCTGTCCCCCCCAACTCTCACAATAGACATATCACGAAAATATCTTCCCTTCATGGCATCAATCTAACTCTGTTTGATGGACGACTTTCTGAAGATGGTATGACTTGGCCGCCAGGGCCGATCTTCGGCATCTTCATTCCCACTATCCACATCATAGTTATCGCTATCGTCAGAATCTTCAGACAAATCAGCTAGTATTTCATTTGTAATCTTCTCTGTGTTTTTTCCATAGCTTCGTAAAACCCAGCTAGAGCAGGGTCCACAACCTTCTTCTCCTCAGACAACTTCTTCTCTTTAGACATCTAACAAGCACTTGTGTAAATCACGAAGCTCGCAAATCAAGCGAGATCGGACAGCAAGAAAATTAAAATTTGAGAAAATAGCACAAGCTTAAATGGTGCAGCAAAATGCTGTCATTGCGGGTTCCTATTTGTATACCTAGTGCATTGCAACTTGCGGGCCCTACATGTCAATGACTTTCGCTATTCTAGCGAAGGGAAGGTGTTTTTTCGGACCTTCAGCTAAAGGCTTTCGTTCATGTCGCAGTCTGAATTTGTTAGACACAAAAACAAATTAATACTGTGAGGGGCTACTATTGGGGGCCTTCCTCTTTTGAAGGTCCTCAAAAACACAACTAACATGTTTTCGAGTATAGTATACTGTCATAGGAAGCTTCAGCTTTGAGATGAAGGAGTGCATGATATGAAAGGCGCAATCTGGGAGAAGGGTGAACCAGCTCCGAAGCTGTGGATGGAGAAGCTTCGGCTTGGCACAAGGACAGTGGTGGAGAATGAAACCGACCTAAAGGAGAAAAGACTGCTTAGTCCTCGACGGCTTACCTTTTGGATAGTAGTAAATTTCAGGGACATGAATGTAATTTTTCCCAGGCTACGTCTTGTGCCTATAAATAGATGAACAGTAACACCGTGTTCACGCTGACTTATAATCACTCACACGTCACTCATGGATTTTTACCTTCTGCCAAGCCGAAGGTACAAATGTAATTTAAATATCATTGATGCTTGTTCGTGACTAGGTAATAATAATGTGAATAATCTAATGATTTAAAATGATTATCCATACTCTTCTTGCGTTTCATATGTCCCTGTTTATATCTTTGCATATTGAAATGATGAAGGTATGTCCTTCATGACCTTCGTCCAAAGATCATTATATCCTAAAGGAGATAATGTTACGAAGGACGAAGGTCTTTATCCATTGACATTTGTGTTGCCTTGTTCTTGATTTATAGCTTTTGAGAACAAGTGACCAACACCTCTAATATGTTTCGATGGCCCTCTTGTTACAGATTGTTTTGAAGAGGCACTTTTTAACTTTCTAGTTCAAAGTAAAATAGATTTCAACAAAGAGGTTAGACTTAGGTCTTACGATAACAAGAGAGAATATTGGCCGAAGTGCATGCATGGTGAGGATTGCTTGGTGCAGATGTTCATCGAGGGGGGGATTGATGGAGGCCGAGGTTTCTTCAGATGTCCTTATGCATATGTAAATATTAATTCTAATATTTTGTTCTATATGATTTTTTGTTGAGTCAAACTAACTGTAAACATTTGTACAACATTCATTGGTCAAGGAGAATTGTGGGTTCACTCGTTGGGTAGATCGTCGTCCGATTTTTTCGCATGCGGAATACATATCCTACCTATAGAATAGGATATTTGATCTAGAGAGTGAAGTAAGCAACATAAATGAGGAGGAAGGTGGAGACAACAACAATGGAAGTGGTTCATAGGTGCAAGTATGCTCAGATCCATATTGCTGCTGCCCTTGTCACAGCAAGAATGTTGGTCCTCCACCTTCTCCACCGTAGCCATAGCAGATAACAACAATGGGAGGATACTGTGGAGAAGGGTCCACACAATTTGGAATGTGGGAGCACTACTAGAAAACTCTTCTGTATCAATTGCTTTAAGCGTGTTGATTTTCTGTATCAATTGCTTTAAGTCGTCTTCATCAATTGCTTTTAGTGTCCAATTTGAATACATAATAAGTAGTTTATTACTAAATAACATTGTTTGATACTAAATAATACATAATAAGAAGTTCATTACTACATAACATCATATAAGCACCTAGACTACTGAGTGCAACAGGGCCATTTGCCCTTGCAAAATGCATCAGGGTTCTCCTCCATTGCGTCCTGTGCACGACGTGCACGCTCAAGCTTTTTCTCATTCTCCTCCCTGCATTCAGCAACACGCCTCATTTCCTGCTCGTCTACCCATTGTTGCTCGGTAGCAAGCTCCTCTTGTCTTTTCTCTATCCTATCTTTGTCCTCTGCATCCCACTTTTTAAGATTCTCCAACCACTTCTTGTATGTCTGTGAGATTTTTGTGTCATTCCACTGCTCAAAATCACAGAGCGGCGGAGGAGTCTACGAAACATGCAATTATTAGTATGCAAACAAAACATGCACCACTTCGATTACAAATTGTTAACATATTAAAACATTATTCTCACCATTAAATTCATCCGGCGCTGAACAATCGTTGGCTCAAATGAATAGTTAGCACACATCCAATACCTCTGTCGATAGCTGTCATGATCCTCAGACTTATCAACCTTGCAAGGATCACCACAAAAACACATAGGCACTGGAACACCAGTTGGCAAAGGCAGCGGGTCGAAGGCAGTTCTGGTCAAAGGACCCTTCCTAAATTTTGATAAGATCTATAAGAATCACAAATATAATAGACTCACAAATATAATTTAATACAACGCTTACCTTTGTTTAGCAGATTTACCACGCCTCGACATCCTACAAATGATAATATGGCAATAAAAAATGCTTCTAAAAATAATATCCAAAACCTAATCGTACCCTATTAATCATACATAACAAAATAGGAAAAAAGGAGAGAGCTTACCTTGATACAGAGTAACAATAGATCCAAGTCGATGATTTAGGTTGATGTTTGTCGTTTCAAAGAACAGAAATGAGTATAAAAAACTGACGGTCGAAGGTGCATATTTATAGGCACGTACCTCGGCGACGTAGATCTTGGCGCCAAGGTACGTGCCACGTCAGTTGCACCGTGGCTCGGATTCTTACCTATGCACGTCAAAAAAATTGGCGCTGACACGTTGAACCTAGGCGCCAATGATAATGGCGTCGAGCCAGGGGTCCATTTTTTGAAATGAAATTGTAAAGGGCGTATTTGTGAAAATAAAACCCTAAAAGGGCTAAAATGCAAAAAAAATTTGGCATGCATGTGAACCAAGGAAAGAAGAGTGGGCTGATCCTGGCCACATGTCGTACTCCTAGTGGCCCACGATCTAAATCCTAGGATTCTCTACGGCTATGATTCTTGTGGCCTTGGGTGTGGCCAGCCTCTAGCCATAAAAATTAGCCACATCGTTTAATTCATTAAACCCCTATAGCTTTTGCGCCCATTCCAGTTACGATATTCACACATTAATAATGCTATTTTATCATATCATAAGTTTAATTAATTTATTAAACATTTGTTTAACTAATGCTTATTAAATTAGTTTTTCCAATTAAAACTATCTTAGGACCGATTTGGTGGATAGGGATCAAGAGGGGATCCATGGGAGAGGAATATCCCCTTGTTATTCAAAATTGAATAGCAAGGGGATTTCTCCACAATGGATCCCCTCATGATCCCTATCCACCAAATCAGCCCTTATAGTTTTGAATGTGCCCTCTTATAAATAAATATTAATATGATTAATACCAACTTAAATGTTTTGTTTACTACTTAGTGTAATCACGACATGTGTTTGCAGTTCTCATGTTGCGTCGTTTATAATCGGCAAATTGTTATTTATTCAATATATTACGCATCATAAACCCCTTTCAACTCGTTTCGGTTGCGTCAACTTTCTAATAGCCTCGCCGGTGTGTTAAAACATTATTTTGTCGCGACACAAGTTTGAATTATATAATTGTTTGTTTGTTTATCTCATATTCACAAATAACAATTTAATTAAAACTATTTTATAGTTTTAATTTGCGTTTATAAATATATGTTAACATGATTAATGTCGACTCAAATACTTAGATTTAATACTCGCTTAGCGTAAACGCGATAACTTCTCGATCGTAGCTAGGGTTGTTGCGTTTTTTTCATCGCGTGACCGTAGAAGCGAGCTCTATTTCATATTGCATGTTTTATAATGTTTTTCTTGGTATGGTGTAATGTTCTCATATATGTATATTTTTGTTTGCTTTTGCATGTTCGTGTTCACTGCGTGTCGTGAAAAGACATGATCTGTTCTTGGGCTTTGAGGAATCGACGATCAAACCTTGGTGATCCCGAGATCAAACTCTTCGAGTTCTACAAGGTTGAAGACCCTGAGCATCTGTTTGGTGAAGGCATGTGTCCTCTGAGCTATTTATGTCCTATTCACATGATAATTCATTTCTCCGCGTTATATAATTGAAACGTAAGGATTGACTAGCTTTCTATTTACCTCGTCCTTGATTACCTTTTTGGGTTATTATGGTTAGCTTAGTGCTAGTGTTCTACTTTAATCAATGAACATTATGAGATACAAGTATGATACTATGCTTTACATTCTGGTTATGATTTTGAGCTTGTGATACTAAAGGAGGCTTGGGCTGTTTCCCAAGTACCTCTCTGTAAGGATTTGTTCGTTGGATGACCACCCAGGAAAACAGTGCAACCATGAGGCTATTATGGGACGCCCTTAGATAATTAATTAGAGGAACTTGAGGTGTAGTCTGCTTCGCCGCCGTGCTGTTAATGGTGTCCAGACATAGTACTTGCTCTGCCGAGGCTAGGTGCCGAGGTTTTTTCATGTTGCTGCTATTAGTCACCCTTCCTATGGTAGAGGCACTATGTTTATCAAACTGCATAAACCTAATGGGCGGCTATGACCTCTGGGGAATCTTTGTAAAAGCTATGTAGTGAAACCCTGCTAGTTCACCTTGGAAGTGATCAATGGGGTGTAGTGCTCCTTGGGCAGAAAGGGAATCACGACTCACGGGTAAAGTGTGCAACCTCTGTAGAGGAATGAAACTGATATATCAGCCGTGCTCATGGTTAAGAGAGGCCTTGGGAGCTCCTTTGATTAGAGATACAAATGGTTCGAGATATTATGGTTCTATTTATGGATTTGGTTACAATGATGATAATGATGTTCCTCAATGAGGAAATGATTCACAAGTTGGTTATTGCTAAAATTTGGCTTCTACTAATAATAAATACTTGACGAACTAAAAACAACTGCTTTGATCCTAACCCCACATAAAGCTGGTCCACCTTAGCAAAATGGGACATTTGCTGAGTTCGTTGATGTGTACTCACCCTTGCTTTTCACAAACACCAGGTTGCCTTTGGTGCAACCTATGCTCAGGTAAATAAGAAGAATAAGAAGGTGTCGAGGTGGATCTCCAAGAGTTCCAGGACTTCGAGGATTAGGCTAGCGATCTCCCGCAGTCAGCTGCCTGTGGTGGGTTTATTTACCTTGGCTACATTTCTATTATGTGTACTTTGATTTATATAATGTAAATGACTCTAGTCTGTAACATTATTACTTAATATTTATTATTATTCGAAGCATTGTGCTATGATGAGTCATTTATGTAATCGCTATGTATGTGAGTTTTGATCCTGGCACGTACATAGTTCGCATCCGGTTTGCCTTCCAATACAGGGTGTGACATAATTGGTACCAAAGCATTGCTGATTGTAGGACCGCTATCCTAGAGTAGCATTGGTTGTTTTAAGGACTTTTTGATTATTACTTCACCTCATCCTTGATGCTGCTTCAAAATATTAGTTACATCGACTAATTCTATGTTGTGCTCCTATATATCCCATTGCCAAAAGTATTTTATTCTCATATGGTCTATACTTTTCAATCTATTAGATCTGATCTCACTCTTGTGCTTGTGATATCTTTGCAGAAGCCCCCCGATCATAACCTTTTTGTCTTTTGGGATTCTTTCCTCTCCATCATTAAATTGCTACCATTTGACCATCTCTATTCCCTTGGTATTGACATGCTCGTACCCTTATATTTTTCAATACCCTTATACCATAATTACAAAACTTACATCTAAATATCCGTTGCATATTTAAACATTCCAGTTTATATGTCCATGACTGTCGGTGTTTGGACTCATGGTCCTAACCAACTAGTGAACTGATGTCGCGTGCCCTAGATCTAGATGGTGATGCGAGTTGACACAAGAAATTTATCCTGGTTCGATCAATGCAAGGCCCTACTTCTAGCAGAGGGGATGAAGCTTATATTACTCGCACCGAGGTGCCCATAGTGGGGTCACAAGCTGAGCGGGAGAGGGGAAGGCCCCATGTCCCTAGAAATGATTGAGGGAAGTGCCAATATCGAATGCCAGGAGAAGACTACGAAGTGTTCGCCTGTCCCCTAGAGAGGTCGTAGACTACCCTATTTATATGCCTAAGGGGAGCGTGACCTTGTAGATGTGGGCTACCTGCCTGCTGTGGAGGGTGTCTTCGCATCCTGTAGACAACATTGCCTTTGTACTTCGTTGTTTACCTGCTGAGAGCCAAGGCCAAAACTGAGGGCTCGGTTGTGTCCTTGAGCCCCCCCCAGGAGAGGTTGCCCATACCGTAGTGGTTGACATAGTGTTTGGTATGGGAAAAAGCTATTTAAGGGACACATCAACTTCATTGTATCTGATGATGTTGGGGCGTCCTCTATCACAGATATCGAGGGAAGAACTAGGCTCGGGCGAGACAAAGGTCTGCCCAATGTCGCGACCGAGCCTGACCTGAGATTCGATGATGTGCGCCACAGTCCGAAGGAATGGTACTTTATGGGATTCGTGAGGGAGCAGGTAGCTGAGACCGGGCTCAGGCGAGGCAGACTTTTTTCCAGAGGGTGAGCTGTGCGTTGGGCGATATGGTGTTTGCACTCGAGGGCTGGTTCGCCCTTCTGTCGTATTACATGTCTTGTGAAAGTCGCCTAGAGGGGGGTGAATAGGCAAAATCTGAAATTTATAACTTTAAACACACACTACAAGCCGGGGTTAGCGTTAGAGTTAAATTCAAGTCCGAAAGAGAGGGAAAAACAAATCAAACAAGAATCAAGGCGACTGAACACGGTGATTTGTTTTATCGAGGTTCAGTTCCAAAGAACCTAGTCCCCATTGAGGAGGTCACTAAGACCGGGTCTATTTCAACCCTTTCCCTCTCTCAATCAGTCACTTAGACCGAGTGAGCCTTCTTCCTTAGTCTCACGGTTCACTAAGACCCCGCAAGGACCACCACACACTTGGTGTCTCTTGCTTCACTTACAAAGCACTTGAGAATAAGAATGGGAAAAGAAAAAGGCCAAGCCAAGCAACAAGAGCAATAAAGAACACAAATACACCCTCTCTCAAGTCCCTAATGGAATTGAATTGATTTGGAGGTTTAGAGAGGATTCAATCTATTTGATATGTCTTGGAGTGGAGACTTTTGCTCTTGTATTGAATGAGATGTTTGGAATGCTTGGATGGTTATGAATGAGGTGGTTGGGGGGTATTTGTAGCACCCAACCACTTCCATAGCCGTTGGGGCGGTTGCTGGCGATGGGCGCACCGAATAGTTTGGTGCGCCACCGGACAAGCACTGTTCCTTGTCTGGTGCGCCGCCACGTCACCCAACCGTTAGGGTTCGGAGCTGGTCGACCGTTGGAGGCTTTGTCCTCTTGTGGCACCGGACAGTTCGGTGCCACACCGGACAGTCCGGTGCCCCTCTGACTTCTCTGCTCTGACTTCTGCGCGGTACTGTGCTGCACTATTCCTTCTGTCAGAGTCAACCTTTGGCGAAGATAGCCGTTGCTCCACAGGTACACCGGACAGTCCGGTGAATTATAGAGGAGGGCGCCCTGGAATTCCCGAGAGTGGCTGGTTCGGAGTGTGCGGCCCTGGTGCACCGGACAGTCCGGTGCGCCATTGTTCAGCACACTCAAGTCCTTTTGCTCTTTTAAAATTGTGTCCCTAACTTGAATCTTTTATTCGTTTGTGTTGAACCTTATGCACCTGTAATGCATGAATTCTAGACAAACTAGTTAGTCCATGTGTTTGTGTTGACTATCAACCACCAAAATTAATTATAGGAAATGGTTAACCCTATTTCCCTTTCAATCTCCCCGTTTTTGGTGATTGATGCCAACACAAACCAAAGCAAATAATAAGCGCAGGAATGAAACTAGTTTGTATTTGGATTGTGCATAGGTTACTTGGAGTTAAACCAATTGAAAATCTCACTAAATATGAATAGATTGTGTTTTCTTTTATTTAACATTTTGGACCACTTTTGCACCACATGTTTGTTTTTGCAAATTCTTTTGATTTTTTTTTTCAAATTCTTTTTGTAAATAGTCAAATATATATGAATAAGATTGCAAGAAGCATTTTCAAGATTTGAAATTCTCCTCTTAGCTTTCAAGAGGGTTTTGAGATAGATATCAATTAAAAATTTTTCTTTCACAAATCAAGTGAAATATAGATACCAATTGATATCAAATACTAAAATGAGAAAACATCACTTGAAATAAATACCAATTGAAGAATACCAATTAAAATTACATTTCCAAATTACTTGAAATGGTGGTGGTGCGGTCCTTTTGCTTTGGGCTTAATACTTTCTCCCCCTTTGTCATTAATCGTCAAAAACGGAGACTTCGAGAGCCCTTTTGCATCTTTCTCCCTCTTTGGGGCCTAATACTTTCTCCCAAATGATAATTTAAATATGAGTGAAGGGTCATACCATTGAGAGTTTGTGGGAGTAATGGCAAAGGGTAAATGATACCGTTAGAGTTGGAGTGGAAGCCTTGTCTTTGCCGAATACTGCATTTCCCTTTCAATCTAAGACTAAGTATAGAAATACACTTGAAAACACATTAGTCTTAGCCTTGGCACAAAAAATAAGAAATATGCATTTGCACCAAATGAAAGAGACATGATAAAAGGTATAGAAATGAGCTATGTGTGCAATGTTTCAATCAAAAATTCCGAGAATAAAGTATATTTAGTTCATTCCTAAGTTTGCTAAAGGTTTTCTCATCGAGTGGCTTGGTAAAGATATCGGCTAATTGGTTTTGGGTATTAACATAGGCAATTTCGATATCCCCTTTTTGTTGGTGACCTCTCAGAAAGTGATACCGGATGTCTATGTGCTTAGTGCGGCTGTGTTCAACGGGATTATCCGCCATGCGGATTGCACTCTCATTATCACATAGGAGAGGGACTTTGCTCAATTTGTAGCCATAGTCCCTAAGGGTTTGCCTCATCCAAAGTAATTGCGCACAACAATGGCCTGTGGCAATGTACTCCTCCTCGGCGGTGGAAAGAGCTATGGAGTTTTGTTTCTTTGAAGCCCAAGACACCAGGGATCTCCCCAGAAACTGACAAGTCCCTGATGTGCTCTTCCTATCAATTTTACATCCTGCCCAATCGGCATCGGAATATCCTATTAAATCAAAAGTGGATCCCTTGGGGGTACCAAATCCCAAACTTAGGAGTGTAAACTAAATACCTCATGATTCTCTTCACGACCCTAAGGTGAACTTCCTTAGGATTTGCCTAGAACCTTGCACACATGCATACAGAAAGCATAATAACCGGTCGAGATGCACATAAGTAGAGTAAAGAACCTACCTTCAACCGGTATACCTTTTGATCTACGGATTTACCTCCTGTGTCGAGGTCGAGATACCCATTGGTTCCCATGGGTGCCTTGATGGGTTTGCCATCCTTCATTCCAAACTTCTTAAGTATGTCTTGAATGTACTTTGTTTGGCTGATGAAGGTGTCATCTTGGAGTTGCTAGATTTGAAATCCAAGCAAATACTTCCACTCCCCCATCATAGACATCTCGAATTTATGTATCATTATCCTACTAAACTCTTCACAAGTTGACTTGTTAGTAGACCCAAATATAATATCATCAACATAAATTTGGCATACAAACAAGTCTTTTGCAACAGTTTTAGTAAAGAGAGTAGGATCGGCTTTACCGACTGTGAAGTCATTAGTGATAAGGAAGTCTCGTAGGCATTCATACCATGCTCTTGGGGCTTGCTTGAGCCCATAAAGTGCCTTTGAGAGTTTGTAAACATGATTAGGGTACTCACTATCTTCAAAGCCGGGAGGTTGCTCAACATAGACCTCTTCCTTGATGGGTCCATTGAGGAAGGCACTTTTCACATCCATGATAGAGCTTAAAGCCATGGTAAGTAGCATAGGCAAGTAATATACGAATTGACTCAAGTCTAGCTACGGGTGCATAAGTTGCATCAAAGTCCAAACCTTCGACTTGTGAATAACCTTTGGCCACAAGTCGGACTTTGTTTCTTGTCAGCACACCATGCTCATCTTGCTTGTTGCGGAATATCCACTTGGTACCTACAACATTTTGATTAGGATGTGGAACCAAATGCCATACCTCATTCCTCGTGAAGTTATTGAGCTCCTCTTGCATTGCTAGCACCCAATCCGGATCTCTTAGTTCATCCTCCATCCTGTATGGCTCAATAGAGGACACAAAAGAGTAATGTTCACAGAAATGAGCAACTCGAGATCTAGTGGTTAACCCCTTATGAATGTCACCAAGGATGGAGTTGACGGGGTGATCTCGTTGAATTGCTTGGTGGACTCTTGGGTGTGGCGGTCTTTGACCCTGTATTTCATGATCATCTTCCTTGTCTTCATTATCTTCATCTCCCCCTTGATCATTGTCCTCCTCTTGAGGTGGCTCATCCTTTTGATCTTCATTTTCATCATCTTGAGCTTGATCCTCATCTTGAGTTGGTGGAGATGCTTGTATGGAAGATGACGGTTGATCCTGTGTTTGTCGAGGCTCTTCGGATTCCTCGGGACACACATCCCCAATGGACATGTTCCTTAGCGCGACTCATGGAGCCTCTTCATCATCTAATTCATCAAGATCAACTTGCTCCACTTGGGAGCCATTAGTCTCATCAAACACAAAGTCACAAGAAACCTCAACCAATCCAGTGGATTTGTTGAAGAACTCTATATGCCCTTGTGTTTGAGTCATAACCAAGTAAAAAGCCTTCTACAGCCTTAGAAGCAAATTTAGATTTTCTACCTCTTTTAATAAGAATAAAGCATTTACTCCCAAAGACTCTAAAACATGAAACATTGGGCTTTTTACCAGTGAGGAGTTCATATGATGTCTTCTTGAGGATTCGGTGAAGATATAACCGGTTGATGGAGTAGCAGGCGGTGTTAATCGCCTTGACCCAAAACCGGTCCGGTGTCTTGTACTCATCAAGCATGGTTCTTGCCATATCCAGTAGAGTTCTATTCTTCCTCTCCACTACACCATTTTGTTGAGGTGTGTAGGGAGAAGAGAACTCATGCTTGATGCCCTCTTCCTCAAGAAACCCTTCAATTTGATAATTCTTGAACTCCGTCCCATTATCGCTTCCTATCTTTTTGATCCTCAATCCAAACTCATTTTGAGCCCATCTCAAGAATCCTTTTAATGTATCTTGGGTTTGAGATTTTTCATGCAAAAATAATACCCAAGTGAAGCGAGAATAATCATCCACAATAACTAGACATTACTTACTCCCGCTGATGCTTATCTAAGCTGTTGGGCCGAATAGATCCATGTGGAGTAGCTCGAGCGGCCTGTCAGTCGTCATTATGTGTGGATGATGAGTGCCAACTTGCTTTCCTGCTTGGCATGCGCTACAAACTCTGTCTTTCTCAAAATGAACATTTGTTAGTCCTAAAATGTGTTCTCCCTTTAGAAGTTTGTGAAGATTCTTCATCCCAACATGGGCAAGTCGGCGATGCTAGAGCCAATCCATATTAGTCTTAGCAATTAAGCAAGTGTCAAGTTCAGCTTGGTTATCATTAAAATCGACTAGATATAGCAGACCCTCTAACACTCCCTTAAATGCTACTGAATCATCACTCCTTCTAAAGATAGTAACACCTACATCTATAAATAGACAGTTGTAGCCCATTTTGCATAATTGAGAAACAGAAAGCAAATTGTAATCCAAAGAATCTACAAGAAAAACATTGGAAATGGAATGGTCAGGTGATATAGCAATTTTACCCAAACCTTGATTTCCATCCCCGAATGTGATAGCTCTTTGGGGATCATCATTTTTCTCATAGGAGGAGAACATTCTTTTCTCCCCTGTCATGTGGTTTGTGCACCCGCTATCGATTATCCAACTTGAACAAACGGATGCATAAACCTACAACACAAGTTTAGGCCTTGTTCTTAGGTACCCAAACGGTCTTGTGTTTGTAAACCTACAACTTTCTTTTCTCCACTGTCATGCATTTGTGTTGACTATCAACCACCAAAATTAATTATAGGAAATGGTTAACCCTATTTCCCTTTCATCTTGTCAGGGGCTGGCAGTCGGTGTGCGTGTACAGTGGAGAGTGCGTAATGATGCTGGTGAATCTTTGACGGGACTATGGTCTTATTACCACTGTATGCCTGTAACCCTGCGCGGGGTAGGTATGTGCATTGAATGTGGCAGTACCCCATTAGCCTTCGGGCTTGCTTTGTCCTTATCATCTGAGATTGGTTCGGGTGAGGCGGACATGGCGGTCCTAGGGCGAGGGTGCCTCGGGCGAGGCAGAGACCCTCCTGAGCATGTGACCTACTCGAGACTAGGCTCGGGCGAGTCGGAGATTTTGGGAGGCCCTCGTGGGGAGCTCGGTCGGGACGGAGTTTGTGGGGATGGCCCTCGACACGGACCTCGGGTGAGCCGGAGTTTGTGAGGATGGCCCTCGACATGGACCTCGGTCGGGTGTGTACTTTAAGGGTGTCTCTACGATTTTAAGCGCGTTTTTAGGGGTGTAGTTTGGTACCCCTAATTATTATACCCAACAGTTTCCCCTGAGCCTATCAAATAAGTGTTTTTGACACTTGTTCTGAGGTTCTTCTGTTCTGGGTGTGCTATCTTGCCCTAAGGAGTGGGAGTTTTCTTTGTTTCCGATGGGTATGCGCGAGCGCACCCGTCGGGTATAGCCGCCGAGGCCCTGAAGGAGTGGTTGATTCCTTCAGGGTATTATCTTTTTTACTTTGTGAACGTGGTAGACTCCATTTGTCACTTGGCCATAGCCTGGGCACAAAGGAAGCCCTCGAGTGTTCTATGTCAGTTTGTTGGGGTCTACGACGAATTTATTGTTGCGTAAGTTGCAATTGTCGCCCTGAGCCTTCTCGTAGGGCGAGAGGACGATCGACGGACACCTAGACTTTTTTAGTTATACGCCTCTTCGTCGCCTCTCTACGAGGAGGAAGAGGGGGAGCGCATCATTCTACCCTCGATGGGCAGTGAGCATGATGTTTCCACTGAGCTAATAACGGGTAATCCGAGCGGGAGTCTGAGCTCCATTCTGTAGGAGATGGCTAGAGGTCCAGAGACATGGCCCAAAAAGTACATGCGAGGTGATACTCTTGGTCCCGAACCCATTTGATAGGGTCCGAGGGCTCGATGCCTCCCTATGATGGGACACCATCATGAATTGCTCCCGGGGTCTCAGATATGCCTTCGGGTACCTCAGGATCATAGCCTGAGCTTTGGCCACGTACGGACGTTGTAACACTCCAAAATCGTATCTTGGTGAGTTAAGAAAATTCCCTAAATATTTAAAATTTCAAGCGTATTATAACAAAGTTATGAATTGAGACTTTCTTCCCTAAAATTTAATAAATAGTAAATATAAAATGTTGGCTATATAAAAACTATAATAAATAGGATAGTGAGTTATTGTATATAAATTACTCCTATTGGATTATATAACTATGTGAATTCCATGCTTATTAAATTTCATGCATACAAATACTTATTTGAGCAAAGTAAATAAGGAGTAAATAAATGTAAAATATTTGCATTCATGTTGGTGTTTTGGTTGTGCATATAAATATAGTTTCAAAATTTAAAATCAAATTTGAATTGGGATAATTAAATCTAGAAATAAAAAATAGGAAAAAAGAATAGAAAATAAAAGGCTTATCTATTCGGCCACTTAAGGAACACAACCCACATGAGTTTTTCCTCCTATTTTTTATTCTACATGTCGGATTTTGCATCACTGTTACCTATTCTAGGTTCGAGTTTGTAAGAGTTCCTAATAGATAAAATAGGATTGCAACAGATATGTACCAGATTAGATCTATCATGTAATAGATTTGGGTTCGAGTTTGTTAGAGTTCCTAATATATAGGATATGGTTGTAACATATAAGTACTAGATTAGATCTATCATGTAACCACCCACCTCCCAGCCTATATAAATACATGCTACCATAACACCTCCAGCCATCAATCAAAGACTCATCTCATCCATAGCCTCGCAGCAGCCACCGCTTGCCGGTGGGCCTACCGCCGCGGGCAGGATGTCATAGCCCCGTTCTAGCGTGAATAGGATTGTGCAGGGGAGAAATGGCCCTTGCCATCGATCCGATGATAAGCGCTCATGATTGAATCTCAAATACCCCATCATGATCGAAAATCGTAGACGTTGATCTCAGATCTGTTGGCTGAGATCCGATTGCAGGATCCTTTAATCTCGAGCGTTGATTTTAGATCCAACCGCTGTGATAGAATACTAGTTCAGGTGAGATAAGTCTCTGAATTTGGATCCCACGGCTAGCAATCCACTGTACCCCTTCGACCATGTCATTATGCAAAAAGGACCCTATCCTTTAGAGAAAACAACCTGCCGTCCCAATACTGATAGAGAACCTTCAAAGTAGGTCGTGTTTTTAGCAGTTGGGTCCTTGAGCTTCTAATAATAATGCCCACAGTCCAAACTGTTAAGGGAATTAATAATAATGAATGTGTAGGGTGATTATTATTATAAAAGTAATTCATTAACCTTGCAAAATCCATAACTATCATGTTTTAACACATTTTTATCCATTCCAGTCGCAATGAATTCATATTAATATTGTTTATTATCTGGTAACCTTGTATTACTATGAAATCTATGGTTAAAACCTTGTACCTCATTTTTTATAGTAAACACCTAAACCTTTGGAAAATCATAACTTTATAACCGTTACTCCAAATTTAGTGGTTCTCGAACCTACGATCTCGTTACGATGCGTAGAACATTATTATACAGTTTGTTCCTATATTTGGTGTAATGTTAATGTTGCCTATACCATGTTTGTTTGTATTGCAACAAATAGCAGCGAGGTTACGAGTCACTTGAAGACCAAGTTGGCACCTGAGAATCTCGAGTCTAAGGCAAGTTGTGCCCTTGATCACTTTTCTTTACCCAATAATGTTCCTGTTAATCATTGTGACATGCTTAGGTTAATTTGATGGGACCTAATAGGTTTCCCTAGTCTTGTTTACCCCACCCCTTGCAGACAAATGATTGGGTAGTTTTGCTATTACTCTACCTGGTTTTGGGAAAGTAATGTTATATTATGTTCATTTTCCAATTCTGTTGTTGTTGATTATTGTTCATGATAAGATATTTATGTTAATTGGAACATGGAGAACCACCCGGGAAAACAGTGCTACCACAAGGGTGGTATGGGACGCCTTCAGCTGACTAATTAGGAAAGCTAGTGGAGGACTACCTTACCCGAAAGGGGCAATGGCGATAGAGGAGCTGCGTATAGGGAGGTTCTCGGGTCGATCATGCTGTGATGGCTTTTCGGATGAGGGATTCCTATATTGCCCTTCTCAGAAACCGTATCGGGTTTTCTTAAGCTAGTGGAACTTTGTAAAGGCCTCATAGTGTATCCATAACCATTCACCTAGGAAGTGTCTAAGGGCCTTGCAAACCCTAGCTAGACGGGATAAACGACTTGTGGGTAAAGATGTGCAACCTCTGCAGAGTGTAAAACTGGTATATCAGTTGTGCTCATGGTCATGAGCGACTCGGACACTCACATGATTAATTTATGGAATTAAACTTAATTTGCCATTTGCATTGCATTGTGGGTGTTTTTATTAATTTTGATCTCTTACTTATTTGGGTTGGTATCTACTTACACTTAGTAAATGCTAATAAAATTTTGATCGACTCTAAAAGCAATGCTCAGATTTAACCATATCCTTTGGTAAGCCTTACACTTCACATGAGCTCCCACCTTTGGTGAGTTCATGCACATTATTCTCCAAAACTTGTTGAGCGATGAACGTATGTGAGCTCACCCTTGTTGTACTCACACCCCCAGGTCAAGAATAGGTACCGCAGGATGAGGCGTATTAAGGATGTTGTGATGAGTTCGTGAGTAGTTTAGGTCGTCATCTCCTAGTCAACTGTGGTTGTTGGATAGTTGTCTTCATATGATGTAATTATTTAATTATTTTGTACAGAACTCTATTATATACAAATGATGTGACATTCGTTTTTGTACCATGAGTCATGATATGTGTGAGACTTGGTCCCAGCACACTTGGTGAAGTTCACACCCAGGTTTGGTGCCCCTAAAACCCGGGTGTGACATACGTACCCATAGTCATCCTTGACTCTGTACTCTTAGGCGGCTATGAAGCCTGTTGGGGGCTGTCACACCCGGATTTAAGGGACAAAGCCGGGTGCATCTCATACATGAGCCAAAAAAGACAACATATATAATAACAGAGTGTATAGAGATAAATGTCACAATAACATCATAGTACTTATTATATAGCAGAAGTCTTACAAAAATAAAAGATAAATATAAAACAAACTAAATCCATCCTTGGCGTCATTAAGTCAACTGAGAGACGCGACCTAGATCAAATCAAACTCCTCGTTGTGTGGCTCCTCTTGAACCACCTGCTCTTCTCCTATGGGGGGTGTGAGACAGCAAGGGTGAGCTCACATACATTCATAGCTCAACAAGTTGTGGGGAATAATGTGCATGGACTCACCAAAGGTGGGAGTTCATGTGAAGTGTAAGGCTGATCAACAAAATAATGGTTGAAGATAAGCATTGTTTTTATAAGTTGGTCAAAGTTTTATTAGTAGTTACTAAGTGTAAGTGAATACCAAACCATAGTAATAATAAATAAAAGTAATAATAAAATAATCCCAATGCGAAGCAAATGACAAATTGAGTTTTAATTCCATAGATTAATCATGTGAGGGTCAGAGTCGCTCATGACCGTGAGCACGACTAGTATACCAGTTTTACACTCTGCAGAGGTTGTACCCTGTACCCACAAGTCATGTTACCCATTTGCCAAGAGATGGCCAATCTTATACACCTCTACCGAGGGGGCGAGGCAGGGTAACACTACGAGGCCTTTACAATGTTCCACTAGCTTCAGAAAACCCGCTACAATTTATGGGAAGAGCACTTGCAAGAATCCCCTGTCTGACCACCATCGCAGCAAAATAAACCCGAGAACCTCCCTGCATGTAACTCCCCTACTGCCCTTGCCCCTTTCGGGTAAGGTAGTCTTCCACTAGCTTTCCTAATTAGTTAGCCAAGGGGGCCCATTCCTCCCTTGTGGTGGCACGTTTTCCTGGGTGGTTCTCCATGTTCCCATTAACATAATGATGTTATCATGAACATAAATAACATAACAGAATAATTGGAACATGGATGTAATGAAATATTAACCCAAAATCATATAAAGCAATAGCAAAACTACCCAAGTGATTCAGGGGTAAACAAGGTAAAAAGGATAAACAGACTAGGGTGACCTATTGGGTCCCATCAAAATTAACCTATGTAGATCATTATGATTAATAAGAACATGACTAGGTAAAAAGAAAGTGATCAAGGGAACAACTTGCCTTCAACGAGCTCCTGCTCAGCAGCTTCTATTTGCTGAACCTCAGGATCCGCAGTAGCTTGCTCGTCTACTCGCATCAATACAAACATACATAGAATAGGAACATGAATCATTAAATTTGGAGTTATGGATTTTGATTTATGAATTTCCAAAGGTTTAATGTGCTTGATATATGATTAAGTGAGAAATTAATTTTACTACTGTTTTCATGTCAAAACAGAGACTCCAGGTGATAAACAATAATATTACAAAAATTTAGAAACTGGAATGGATCAATTTGGAGTCCATATCAATTTTCTATGATTTATACAAGTTCTAGCACATATTTTTATATTAAAAATCTATTTTCAAATCAATTTCTCTGATTTATTCACACTCTGGTCTGGGCAACAATTAAAGGGAACTGCAGGGTCTCTAGAGTAAAACTAGTGTATTTTGCGCGCCCTTGCGCGCGTGCTGGGTCCATTAACATGGTTTAATGTAAAGAAAGTGTACATGAACATGTATAAGAGTTGTTATGAAGCAAATAAGCATATGGAAACATGCTATGACGTAAGCAAAAGTTGTTGCTTTGCTCTTTTGTGTTTTTTTGTCGGATAAGGCGCCACATGCTTACGAAATTTATAGCTGAATTTGGTTGCTAACCGCATTTGTAATGTCAAATGAAATTACAATATATATCAAGTAGCATTTAAGTAGCGTACTCCAATATGCAGTAACAGTGTGTTTCTAGAGGTTGCATAAGTCAATACAGTTTTAGAAATGCTCCAACAGTTGGTCATATGTACACAAAAGGCTTTTATATTAAAAAGTGATGGAGCTCTTCTAATGCTTGCAAAAAACCAATACCTATACATACATGAGGAAAGGAGTAAGATTATTTAGGCTGAAAGTGTGTTAAATATGTAACAGGTACAAAGGAAAATAAGAGGAAAACATGAGGATAGTATGCAAAGGATTGTAGACGGTGTTATACCTTCGAGTGCTTCATGGTGGGCTAGCAGTCTTCATTTTTTGAACCCATAGAATATGGTAGCTCTTTGTTAAGTTGGGTATGCTTCATATTGTATGCATTGTTATTGTATTAGTATGGAATAGAAGTTGCGGCTGTGAAATTGATGAGTAGACGTTGTTCTCATTTTCTAAGTAATATCTTGTAACACTTACTTTTTTGGAGGCGATGGTAGTTCGAGCTTGGTCAGCTGATCCATGTCTTTGTAGATGACTTGTGATCGATAAGATAAACATTGCTATCTTACTATGGTAGTCCAAAGTGGGAGAGCACTTTTGTGCCGAAGAATTTGTAGGTGTTTAGGCTGTCCACACTCATTCAGCCCTAAATTTTTACCCTAAAAAGAATATTCTATCCTGGTCAGCGAGATTCTCTACTCTATACTACAATCTTCCGCAGTCATATTTACTCTATATCTTAACTCTATACCTACTACCATATATTATATCATTTCTTTTAATACTATTTTATCCACATCCACCAACCTTCTGCTGATCCCACACGGAAAGGACGGAGAGAGATTATCGAGTAGCAGTTGCATGGACGCTGGAAATGGAGTTCTTCGTTCCCTACCTAAACATACAGTAGTAGAAGCAGTTCATTGTTGCAGCATTTCTTTTACTGCATATGCAGCTCTATGTTCGTAGCGCACCCTTTCGAGTCCGCCGGTGCGGACAGTCTTAACTTGGAAAACATGTTTTTATCATTTGTTGTAGAGGCATTAACAGATATCTATCTTCATTAGTATATATAGAAGTTAAGCATGTAAGTACACTGAATTTACCTCTGCACTGCGTGGCACATCGGAATATGCTAGAACACATCGAGCCTATTGAATATATTTCATTAGGTTGTATATCTAAGAGTTGATTTGTTAAAGTTACAAATATTTTTAAATAAGAAGCTCTGTACTGTGTTCTGTACACGAAATCACACTTTAAACTAGCCAGCGTACATAATGCAGTATATTGGTGGAACACATAGACACACTGGTAAGTATCCTAGGCCGAACAGGACATCAAACATTAGTCTATTAGTGAACAACCAGCACGAAGGAAAGTAGATCAAAACTAATGCTAATTACCTCAGCAACCAAGCCTCGCCGATAAAGCCACTGAGGTGCAGAGGTATCACTCCACGTGCTTCGATAAAAGAGCAGAAACAAACAGTACATATAAGACGCGGAGCATCTAAACTTAGTTCAAGAAAAATAACTGTAAAATCACTACGCGCCATGTAGCAGACAACCAGTGCGAATGGAAGCAGCTTAAACTAATTTTAGTTTACCTCATCAACGAACATATAATCAATTGATTCAATTCTTTTGTAGCCACAAAGGATTCTAGCAATTTATGCAGAACATATAATCAACTCTTTTTACACATCAATAGCAATTTAAAGTGACAAAGAATCAACAACTTGATGGTGTAAAAAAACATACCTTTTATGTACCCTAAACCCAAATTTGTAAAAGTTCCAGTGAGACATGCCCGGGGGGTGCTGTGGAAAAAAAGAACAATAAATCCTAGATGTGGAAGTAAATCGAACAGCAAGTAGCTGAAAGAATTTGTTTCCTTCTTTTTTACTCGTTTCTTTCCTATGTCATTTTCTGTAATATAAACAGTAATCCTTAAATTTGGCCTAGAAACCATACTTTGGATAATGGACAACAGGGAATAACACTATACCACAACCTAGCTATAACGACTTACTTACAGTCGGTATAAACCGTTATAGCAACGTACTATCAGTCGCTATAGAGTTATACCGACTAACACTTTCTGACGCTGTAAGTGGCATTGGCATAAACGTATAGCGACAGACATGTTTATACCGACGGACAGTTAGACGTTAAAAAGATATACCGACTAACATATTTATCCCGACGGACAGTCTGTTAGAACTTATACCGACACACTGTCTGATGCGATATATGTATTTTTACCGACTAACAATCAAACGCTACGGCCATATGAGCCTAAAAAAATATATTACTAGCAGTTTCCAATTATCATCAACATCAAATAACAATTGTACTGCATTCATACATAGCAATTGTACTGCATTCATACATAGCTCATGTTTTCATTCATGACAATAACAATTGTACTGCATTCATACATAAAGTTCACAAGTTTGCTTTTGTTGTAATAAATATCAAAATAAGCAGCAACAACACTAAGTTTGGCTTGTGAAAGCTCAGAGATACTAGCTAATACAACCACATGTTGGTTTCACAATTTTAAGTTCACTTGCAAATTTCTCTTTTGGAGAAAATACAAAACAAAATATCTAGCTGCATCCATCCAAAAGAACTTTTGATCTTTCTTGTAGCATCCATAGGCACCACCGCGATCTGCTTGCTATTGTCATCATAGAGTAAACAAGTGACTTACTACCTCTAGGACCTCCCTCCTGACAAAATTTAAACCCAAATCATTAGTAGACTACTTAGAAATCTTTTCCAAAATAAACTATAGAATAGATACCACCATTGCTCCATGATTAAGCTAAATATACAATAGTTGAACGCAACAGAACTGAATGATCACAACACCTTGCTGTTGCTTATTGAGCTGCATGAATTTTAGAGAGCAGCTACTCAAGTGTCCTTGCTAGGGTCCGTGCTATGTTGATCAAACAAGTGTCCTTGCTGCTACTCAAGGACACCTTGCTGCTACTCAAAATATCAAACTAGAGAGCATCAACTTCTATCAATGATCCATACAAACAACCCTTGAGTTTTTAAGGAACAAACCAGCATACCATGGAGATCATTGGCTAGCTTAAGTTTTCAGTTTTTATGTGGATAAGATGGAAATGTTAGTTGCAATATAGCAGTATAAGCTAATTTTAATTGAAATAATATGATGTTCCTGATTTTTGTGGTCATGCAGTCAAAAGAGATCAAAAAGGTCTTGATGATATCCATGGAAACATATCTGCTAATGTAAGTTTTCAGAACCAAAACTGTTGTATCTAGTATTTCTCATAGTACCTGCAATTTTTTTCTACTCACTGTAACTAACAACTGGTAATGAAAAAACAGCTGCAACACTAACCTTCTAGGGCGTTTATTGAGCTGAAAACCATTTTTCTATTTATAAAGCTGGCCATGATGATGCTTGTACTACTGTCAGCATGATTTTGTCATAGGCTAACATTTTAGATAATGTTGACCAACACTAATTGTTCTGTTAGTTTTGAACTTTGGTTCATAAAACTTTTGATATGTCTTTTCCTAAACCATAAATATTCCTAGTAAACAACAGTATATAGTACTACAAACCTCCTACTTCATGCAATGATTCTCAACTCTCCTGCACATTTGAGAAAAAAATATTTGAGTATGGCATGCAAGATAACATAAGTTTTTCAAACCTTTGTTAGAGCTGATGGGTGCAGCAATATAAACTGAATTTATTGTTTCTTTTTCTCAGAATGGAAAGGACCACAGGGTTGAATTGATTTATGCTGGTAGGTCAAGTATTAGAACTTTGATGGAAGAAGAGATGGCCAGCAGCACACAGCCCTTGAAGCAAGCACAAAGCAATGTCGCTGGGATATGCTCTGAAGATATTGATCTAAACTTGGCTGGAAGTCTCATGGAAATCTACAGATCTCATACTGAAGGCCAAGAAATCTACAGCTACTGAGCTCAAACAAGGAATTGTTTCTGAAGCTTATGCAAGATCCAAGCTCTAGGTTGTTAGAATGTCTCCAAAACCTTTACATGTCACTAGGAAGTACCAAGTTAGACTCTGAAGATTATGACGAAGGAACTGAGTTGCAAGATACGACAGATAGTCTAGAGCAGTCAGCGACTTCTCCAAGTAAGGTGAATAGAAGGCATAATTCTTTCTTGAAGGAGGATATGTTGGTCACGAGGAAGCAACCAAAGTTAAATGATGGTTCTCGTGGCCTTAGCAGAATAGTAATCTTGAAGCCAGTACTGCAAGAGGTCATAGCAGTCTTATCTCAGGTAGCGCAACTTCGTTACCACTATCAAATCATGTTGACTGGCAAGTTCAGGAAGGCAGTGATAAACATGATTGTCATTTCTCGCTTAGAGAGCTTAAAAGGAGGCTAAGAATTGCCATTAGCAATAATGAGAAGGATCACCAGTTAAACTCCACGAGTAGTGATTTTCATGAAGCTGAGGCTGATTCTGGCAAACTCCACGAGTAGCAAAGTAGCATTACTAAACTAAAAGGTTAGGAGACATAAAACTTGCCTGGGATCGGACAGCAGTACCGTAGCCGTGCCGGCACTTCTCCTCCTGACTCGTTCCAGTGCTGTGAGCCTTGCTCCAGTAGCAGTGGGGCGCCGGCGGCTTAGAAAAAAAATAGCTTCGCTCAAGACGAGAGAACTGTCAGGAGATTTCCCATGGCCCACTGCTTAGAAAAAAAACAGCTTAGCAATAATATATATATATAGATGTACAATATAAAAATGTATTAGAAAATTTAAGCCAGAATTTGAATCCTAATAAGTCGTCAGCCATCTCTGGTGCAGTCCCCTAGTGGTGCTGGTACGCAGCAGCACCGACGTTCCGTAACCGTGTCTCCCTGGCAAGAAAGGATTTCCCATCGTGTTCGTGGTCACAAGACCAAAAATGCCAGAACGGAGAGAAAGCGCAGGCTGCTCTCCCCTGCACTAGCTGTGGACCTAATCCAATGAAGAAGCGCCATGAATGCTGCGATGGCGATGGCGCTGTCGTCTCGGCGTCGGAGAACCCCCAATCCGCCCATGGCCCGCCGCCCTCGGCGTTGGTCCTCGTCATGGTCTCGCTAGAAGAACACCAATCAAGGACAGAGATGCAGAGATGCATAGCTTGGAGGCAACACACGCACCTGGGGACGGCGGTTTGGCGGCCGACCTGTTTGGGCGCGTGGCTGAGGACGGCGTTGGGGGCCGGCCGGCTTGGGAGCGCGGCTGGGGACGACGGATTGGTGGCCGGCCTGCTTGGCCGCGCGGCTGGGATGGCGTTGGGGCCTGGCCTGCTTGGGCGCGCGGCTAGGACGGCGGTTGCGGCTGGCCGGCTAGGGCGCGCGGCTGTGGACGGCGATTGGTGGCGGCGGCTGGAATCACAGGAAGGGAGATAGGGTTTTGGGCTGTGGCGGCGCGGCTGGTATTTGGGCCAGCAACTAATTTACGCGCCACACATGTTTTTTTGGCGACTGACAGTGAGATGCTACAGGTATGAATTGTCGACTGACAAAGGGACACTATTCACATATAAATATAACGACTAACACTCAGTTGGAATATAGACATATGCCGACTCACCATCTGTGGCAATGTATACCGACTAACAATTTGATGCTAATTCTCTATTTATAGCGACAGTCGTCAGACACTAATTTGGTGTTGTGGTATAGTGTAAGTAGCAAACATTTCCTTACCGTATTGAAAATCGTGGAAAAAGGGTCAAAATCTCGAAGTGAGAGCATGTGGACGAAAATGTGGCTGCAATCTAATATATAAGTAGCAAACATTTCCTTACCATATTGAAAATAACTGTGAATTCGAACTAAGTTGGGCATAATCGAGTGGGATTGAAAACAGGAACAGAGGAAAAGCAGGGAACCGAAACCAGTGTGGGTAAAACCAAACAAAATAGGACAGAAAAGAACTCTTCAAGGTAAAGAAGTTTAAAAAAATATATGTGGGGAACAATGGATTGACAACCACAAATTTGTAACAGATCATGTGAAGCATGTGCCGGGGACCAAAAAAGGAAAAGGAGTACACAAAATAAGACGAACATATTCAAGGTTTGAACTACAAGAACCAGGGATTAAATCAAACACTACTTTGGGAACCTCGAATCCCCTTCAGGATTGGAGGGGATTTGAGTTTCCAAACTAGCCCCAAGTAACAGGGATGATTTTTTTTGCCTTGCTTTCCTTACTTTTTCCTGTTACATTAATCCCGAACCTCAAATTTGGGGGAGAAATCGAACAGATTCAAGACTTGAAGTACATGAACCAGGGATTAAATGGAACAACAAGTAACAGTGAGGTTTTTTTTCCCTAAACACCAAGTAACAGGGAGGATTTTTTGTCTTGCTTTCCTTACTTTTTCCCTTTGCTATAACATTAATCCTGAACTTCAAATTTGGGGGAGAAACCAAACAAATTCAAGGCTTGAAGTACAAGAACCAGGGATTAAATCAAACAGCAAGTAACAGTGATGGTTTTTTTCATTGGTTTCCTTCCTTTTTCCTTTGTTACATAAACCGTAAACCTTAAATTTGGGGGAGAAATCGTAGCTTGGATAACAGACACAAGGGAGTCAGCGGCAAAGAGCACTAACCGTAACAAAAGACGGGGAAAAATGAAGTCATTTTGCTGGAGGCGGGGCGATTAGCCTTTTACGCCGAAGACACTAGAAGACGGAGACGAAAAGCGGTTGTAGTTTAAGGCGTTGAACAAATCCAAAAATCTAAGCGACTGGCAAATCTAGCTGAAGGAACTAGATCTGGTAGAAGCACAAAGCATCAGGGACAAAGAAAACAAACCTTTTTCATAGCCTGACAAAAACAACGGTAGACGAAGCAGGTTGCAGATGAAGACGGAGGGTGTAAATTGAAGAGCAGGGATTTATGGGCCACAGAATCCATCGATCCAAAAAGAATGCAATGAGGTTCCCTATATTTTCAAGGGAAAACGAAATAGCAAAACACTAAAAAAACAAAGTCTACACATCGTAGATTCAAGAGCAGAGAGAAACAGTGGGAGGGAAGAGGAATGTTGAATTGACTCCAAAAAAAGAGTGGTCATTTTTGGCGTGTATTTTCCAAATAAAGCTGACTAGATAAAAATGCACAAATCTAGCCATGGCAAGCCTTTCCACATCTCACATTGAAGTGCAGGGAAGATTAAAATGTGTAAATTTATTTATTACTAGATATGAAAGACTTGTAGTTAATACTAAGAAATATCTTACCACATTTTCTTGATTGGTACGTGTGGATAGTTTGGCAAACAATGTTGATGGAGATTCATGTGTGGTTGTGAGGTCAAGTATGTTGTCTTCTATGAGCATTTCTTGTTGGGAAAATATTTGTATGGCACATGGTATTGATGTGTGTCTTCCATGATTTGTTAACATAGATAGGATAGAAAAGACTCGTTTTGTGACAGAGAATGCGGACATGTTAATGGTAACTGCAAAGGTGAATTTGAGTGAGACAATGGTAGGTAGGTTTGGAGGAGGACCCCGAGAAACATTTGTTGAACCAAAAAGGGTCGAACAAGACTTTCCTACTATTCATGTAGCTACACTATCAAAACAAAAGAACTCTGCTTCGGATGTTCCATCAGTGGAAATGATGTCGAGTTTATATATGTTAATTAGGAATTGTTTGTGTTCTATAGCAGTTATTAGATAACTATGGAAGATGACCCTTTTTCTGTATGTAAAATCATAACCAATTAAGTGTTTATGTAAGATTACTTCAGCTCGGGTTCTGTCCAATTGCACGATATGCATCAATAGCCAGTAGATGTTTGAGATGGAGACTTGATACATGTCCAGCTTCTGTCCAACAACATGATAATGATCAGTGGACAATAGGTAGAACCTAGAGTCAATCATTGAGTGCAACAACAATCTTAAACAACACTGTTTTCCCAAGGGCATCCAAACTGGACATGTTGGGGAACTTAACTTATAATCAACTAATCGAACACACTACTGATTATCCAATTCTACAATTTATATAACCAAATTGCACTTTAACAATTTGTTTTTGCTGCTGGGGCAGCAATATTATCAAATCACAGTAAATGTATGAATCTCAATCATATTCTGCAACTTTGACTTTGATAGGCATAAAGCAAAATGATAATAAAAAATCCTAAAATAAAATAACAATGATGGTTTAAATTGTATCCTAATATAAAAAGTGTATACCAGATATTAGTGCGTATTAGATTAGTACAATAGTAGGAGAGTTTACCAAAGCTTGAAAAAAGATAGTTGCAAAAACAATAATCCCCTTTTTCCAATTCTGCAAGCGATTCAATCCCTTTTTCCAAGTTGCCCCAATTTTTTTAAACCAAAGTGTCAGTCAAGTATCTTTATTGCTGGACTTATAATCCTACTAACAAACTAACTCTCATCACCCTGGGAATCAGAAGTCAACAAAACTATGGCTAGTGAGGATATTATGGGCAAGAGAAGTGGCATCAATGACCATTTTATGGTTTCAACCAAGCACAACAGCAAGTCCCGTTCTTAGCCAAAAAAGTTCAAAGAAAATAACAAAAGTACTTACTCTTCCATCACTTAAGAGTGAACAGCTAGGAGGAGATGGGCGAATATTATTTTTCCCTTGCCCTGCAACAAATATTGTAATGAGTATTCCATGTTGAACTATTGAACTTACAAAAGCTGATTTGAAGTGTAAATAATTTCTCTATAACAATAAAAGGGTGTACCCAGTGCCCACAGAAGTACATTGACAAAATAACGCAGTACCTGAGCTATATACAGTCTAGCGAACGGCGGCTACTCCGACACCGGCAACACCAAAGGATTCATCGCTGTGATGTTCACATTCGTTGCGTCACCAAATAGCTATACAACAAATAGTCTAAAACATTATGGTTATGATACAATAGATTTCTAGCGTCATATCCACATATAATTATGAATACTGAAATAAAGAAAGCATGTGGGATTACTATCAAAAATTGCAAGTTACAGGTGCAAATAGTATATCAAAGGTCAGAGTCACATGATCAACGCTCCTAAAAGTTAATCATCATATTTTTGCGAAATAGCGGTACCATGTTTGAAGCAAGTTACTTATGTAAACATGCTTAATGAACCTAGGGAACAAAAAATCAAAAGGTGAAGCAAAACTTGATAATTGACGAGGCGCTGAATTGGTATAGAAGATAAAAAAGTTCACGCATTAGTGCATCACAGTGATCCTTTCAGTACTTTGCGGTGCTATGTTTTCCCCTAGAACAATACTCATTTAGTAAAATTGATTTAGTAATCATCTAAGTCTCATTCATAAAAGGAAAACACATGGCCCTGTTTGTACGTGGAAAAGCCCAGTAATTCGCTAATTAAGTCGCTAAAGTTAAAACAATTGGACAAGACAGAAACTCATACAGATCTTAAAATTACTCAACTGAATCTTTTCATAATTCAGTCACACTCACAACATTGGAACAAAAAAACCTGACATCGCAAAATTATGAATTCTCTAATTCCATCCATTAATCATTCTTTAGAGAAGGAGATGCTAAAGAAGCGGAGTCAAACTATCGAAGAGAAGACATCCAAGTGTCATTGCCAGATTAATGAGTCTTGGGGAGGATTTACCTACTACTAAAGAACCAACTGTACATGGTACTGTAAGTGACTTGAGTAGAGATTTTAATGCCACAGACAACACCTTACAGGGAAAAGAAAGGCATTGCTTCATAATGTTGAAGATACAAAATGACTAATCATGTTATAAAAAAGTGAATGCAATGATGTTTATGAAGTATATATGAAGGACAATCGGGAGGGAGCAGACTGTTTCCTGGAAAGAACTTCACGGGAAGGATGGTCTTCGGAGAACATGCTAATTAGGGACAAAGACGACGTACAACAGGGAGACGAGGTCAGAGATAATCCTGTATTCCTGTGAGCCTGTGCTAGAGGGGGTGTCGGGCTGCAGGCATAGCTCGGTGTGTTCCAAAGCGAAGCCGGGCGCGGACCCGCGCAGCACACGCCGAGGCAGTCGACATAAGCTATGTGCGGAGCGTTGTGCCGCTCTGCAGGCGCGGCTGTGCACCGATGCTAGAGGGGCGGCGAAGCTGCGGGCACGACCGACCCACGCCAAGGCGAAGCCACGGAGCACCGGGCGTGAAGCTGGTGGCGGCAGGCACAGGGCATGGGGCACGGGGCATAGAGTCGGAGCTGCTGGCGGCGGAGGCATAGCGGTGAACATGTGCGGCCATGGGTGACGGATGGGAGCCTGGAAAGGTGGAGATCCTCCTAGAAGCATCGCGTGACGGAGAGGCTGGTGGGTGGGCGAGAAGGTGTGGACTTCTGAGAATATCAAGAGGAACTTAGAAACCCCAATGAAAGAAGCAGCAACTCGACGAGGAAGTGGAGCTGACGAAGAAAGCGATGGATATCACCAAACACCAGAGCAGACGATGAAGGCGGCAATGGACGATCAAAGCGGCAGAAGGTGAAGCAGCTGACAGAGAGACGAAGGGACTCGAAGAGAGACGAGGCGGAGGGAGCGAGGAGAGGCATGCACTGCACGGGCCAACCATGGAAGTCTCGAGAAGCGGAAGGAGCGAGAAGAGCATATTCCACACGCCACCGATACAGCGATGAATAGAAGCCATTGATTCACAATCCAACGGTGTGAAGAATTTTTGGCGACGTGGATAGCCTCATAGAGGCCATTTCTGTCCTGCTTTAATAATAAAGAAAGTTCCTAAGACACAGACTACTGTTACGTGGACTATGGGTTGTTTTCAATGTTTGGCGGGGTCTCTTTAACAAAAATCCCTAGCCCAAGGGGTATGTTTCGACCAGGGCCGCATGATCTTACTTCTACGGCTCAGATTACATCCGCGCCCATCCCAACCGGTATGCTTCTAAGACCGTTGGATCCAGGATCGAGGATCCGGATCTAAAATAACCCCTATCGACCGCCGCCTGCACGATCTTCATCTAACAGTTCAGATCTCACAGCGCTAATGGGTACGTGGTCGTCTAATCTCAACCGTCGGTGAACAGATCCACGGCCAAGGCGCTTCTCTATCTCTCCCGATCGAATCGCGCGGCGGCGCGCTCTCCCCCTTCGGCGGACGACCGCCGGCGAGCATGCCATTAGGCGCCCCAACGCCCCAAACACAGGAGTGACTGAAGCGCAACCCCTACGAGAACTTGGCAAGTAGATAGAAGGTGAATTAACCTTGGCTCCCGGCGACAATGACTCGGCCCACGGCGTAAGGCGGTGCGATCCCCGATTGGAAACTCTGGCGAGCGATTACGGTTGTTCCGCTGTCGATTCCGCCCGACAGTGCCTCAGACAGCTTCGCGGCGACACGGTGTAGGCCCCCAATGCAATCTTCGGTGCAGAACTGCAACGGAGACGAGAACCCGCGACACCCTACTCCCGCTATCCCAGCGCTAACCTCCTAATTGCTATTCCTGGCGGCGTGGTTTTGGTACTGAAGCGAAGAGGCGAAAAGGCGAAGAAGGGGGGCCGGGCACCAAGGTTTTATGGATGGTGAGGTCGGGGAGTCGGCGATCAGCTGCTCCACCAGTTCCGCGGGGTGGCGGAAATCTCGGATGCGGCCGTTGCGGAGGTGAGGGACGCACTGACCGGTGGGTCCCAATGCGCAGTGAGGGGCTTGGTCACATCGTGGGCGCGAGGAAGTGGCGTATGACGCGTGGGACCCACAGAGTAGTGAGGCTAGTGGGCGTGCGTCGCGTCTGACGGCCGAGCACCACATGTCGGGTGCGCGCGCGGGGGTGGATAGTTGGGCCACGCAGGGAAGGCGGTGGAGTGGGCTGAAAAGGAGGAAGTCGGCCCAAGTAAGGTTTTTATCTCTTTTTCTTTATCTTTTCTTATTTTTCTTTATTTCCAATTTCAATTTGAATTCAAATGTTGTTGTGAAGTTCATGCTTAAGTGAATTGCTCAAATTCAAGCACCAGTATGAACAGGTGCATTTATTTATTTATATATCTTTTCCTTATATTTATATAGTATTTCTCTCATTCTCTTTCTATGTTATTCCCTTTACTCATTTGTGAATTAGGGTACATTTCAATTTGAACATTACTACTTATTAATTCTAAATGCACAACCAAATAAACCCCAACATAATGCATGGATTATTATTTATGTGCTATTAAAGAATTATTCAATTTTAAATATGTTCCTTAAAATTCCCATGAATATAAAGCAATACACAAAAATTTCTTCTTCTTTTGTATTCCAAAAGTTGAGTATTACAGGGGCCTTCTTCCTCCGAAGGTCCTCAAAAACACGACTAACCATATGTTTTAGTATGGCATGGGTTATTTCAGAAGGAAGCTTCGTCTTGAGGATACAAGCCTCTTATGACGAAGACACACAAGATGAAGACAGATCCGAAAAAGATTAGAATAAACGCCGAAGCTAGCACCAGACGGAAAAGCTTCGGCTCGCGACGAAGCGGAGGAACAATGATGATGACCGAAGGAGGAAAAGACCACCTAGTCCTTTATGACACAAATGTGTAAACATTGAGGACACAAATGTACTTTTACCCGGGCTGCGTCCCATGCCTATAAATAGATGAACAATTACACCGTACTGTTCACGTTGGATTGTACTTTCACTCTCTCGCATCCTCGCCTTCGAGCAGACCGAAGGAATCAATGTAATATTAACATTGTTGATATTTTTATATGTTTCATGGAATACAAGAATAAATGAATCATTAAGATACTGCTATCATGTTTATTCCTCTATGTTTCATGTTTACTTATTAAATGATGAAGGTATGTCCTTCTAGACCTTCGTCTAATGAGTATTATACCCATGAGGGAATAATGCTTTGGAGGACGAAGGTCTCTTACAATTAACAATTGTGTTGTCTTGTTCTTGACTCACAGCATTAGAGAACAAGTGAACAACATTGGCGCCCACCTCCGGTGAACTCACTTCCACAACCTTCAGCAAGCATTCACCTTTGACATGCCACCGAAGAAGGCAACGATGCCAGGGTCTGCCATGCAGCTACTGGACACAAATCAGGACGCACTCTCCCTGCGAGAGGCCAGGAGCCAAAAGAGAAAGGCCACCAGCCTGACTCTTCAGGAGGAGCAACTTGACCAGGAAATCAGGGATTTAGAAACAATCCACTAGCAAGTACAATGGAAAAAAGAGAAAATGCTCTGGTTGGCTCATCTTCAGAAGAAGATTGACGAAGCCGCTGAGGAGATGCGTCATCTTACTCAAGATGACTAGGACCGAAGGCCTCAGCACAGGGAGCTTCGTCAAGAAAGCTCATTCAACGAAGACGAATGGTACGACGACTTCCATCATGGTAACTTTACTTTTGATGATGCTTCTCCTCTGGTAGCAAAATTGCAGGCTACCTCATGGCCACAGTCCCATAAGCCACCTCAGTTACCCATGTATGATGGGCACTCGGATCCGAAGCAATTTCTGATGAGCTACGAGGCAACAATATCCTCGTATGGGGACAACACTGCTATCATAGCAAAGTCCTTCGTCATGGCAGTCAGAAGCGTGGCCTAGACATGGTATTCCTCCCTTCGGCTAGGGACAATCACATCATGGCAGAAGCTCAAGGACATGCTAGTCACCAGCTTCCAGGGCTTCCAAACGAAGCCAGTCACTGCTTAGGCCTTATTTCAATGCACGCAAGACCATGAGGAGTACCTTCAGGCGTATGTCCGAAGGTTCCTGCCTTTGAGAGCACAAGCGCCTACACTGCCCAATGAAATTGTTATTTAGGCCATGATCAAGGGGCTTCGGCCAGGACCTACAACCCAATATTTTGCCAGGAAGCCCCCACAAACTCTTGAGAAGCTCCTTCAGAAGATGGATGAGTACATCCGGGCTGATAATGATTTTCGCCAAAGAAGGGAGGAAGCATACAGGTTTTCTGAAAATGACCAGGGGCTTCGGAGGAAGACTTCATCCTAGGCATGTCAGGTCAATCCATAATTCCAATGCTAATGATGAAAGGGCCAACAATGCTCAGAGCAGCCATCATAGCTCACAGTCTTCGGGCATGCAGCAGACTTCTTACAGACCACCAATCCCAAGAGGTAGGGGAGGAAGAAGCTTAAGTGGAGGAAGGTTTGGCAATCAACCCAGAAAGTTGTTCTGCCTTTTCAACGGTGAGGACAGGGATCACACAACAAGGACGTGCCAGGTCACGATCCAAAAGCAAAAGGAAATTGCTGAAGCTAAGGCGCGACAGAATCAGCCGAAGCAGGTCCTCCATACTGCTTTATGCTACTCTCCATAAATCCCAGAATACGTAAACAATCAACAGCCTACGGCTTCGGTAGCTTCAGCAAGTCATTCACAAGCCTCTTGGGCTCAATTACCATTGCCCTCCACCAAAGGCGCCCGCCCCGAATCACGACCAACAGCCAGAAGGGCACCTTCGGCCTCAACAACAACGTGACCTTCGAGAGCAGTCTGAAGCTCGCATAGTCAATAGCACTATGCCCGAATCTAGGCATATCTACTGAAGATGACACAATGTTCAGGCCAGAAGAAAGCTCTGATTTGATCCATTTCTACTATTTTCTGCTTTTATATGTTGCAAAAGACAATACAGGAAGGTTTTAACCTTCAACTCGATGTAATAAACCTATGGTTACACCATCGAGTGTGACAAAACCAAGTTCCGATGCTCCAAAGACGTTCCTAAGGGGCGTAGAGTAAGTTCTAAAGCTCCAAAGACGTTCCTAACGGGGCGCAGAGTAAGTTTCGAAGCTCAAAAGTCGTTTCTAAGGGTATGCAGAGCTAAGATGTCACCTAAATCAAAGGTGAAGAAGCTCCGAAGTGGTTGCTAAGGGAATGCAGAGCTTAAATGCCACCTAAATAAATGGTGAAGAAGCTCCAAAATCGTTCCTAAGGGGATGCAAAGCTTAGCTCCAAAGTCGTTCCTAAGGGGATGCAGAGCTAAAATACCACCAAAGTACAAGGTGAAGAGACTCTAAAGACATTCCTAAGGGGATGCAGAGTCTGGGTGTGTATTCGTGTGGGTTTTTATCTTTGGCATAAACATCATTTTGCATCATACCATCATATCATATCGCATAACATCACATCATACATCATTTTGCATCAACAAAAAGCCGTGGAGAAGAAGGGAAATTGCTCCTTCGAAAATACTTGTCGGATCATGAAAGAATGTGCTGTAGCACAACATATACCTTCGACAGATATATTGTACTACACGAAGCTAACCTTCATCAACAGTGGCATAAGAAAAATTCTCTTCTTTGCGAAGCATGAAAAGAAGGGAAGGTGTTTTTTCGCCAAAGGCTCAAAAACGGTACGTACAAAAATTTGATGCAACACAATGAAATATATTACATTAATGTATATACAAATACTTGATGTTTGTTTCTTACACAAGGAGACAACCATACACAAGCATTACATTTTCAAGCTTACAAAATTTTAATCTTCCTTTAGTATTTTTTTCAGCAGCTTCATGTAATAATCTGTCGACGACTTTGTCAACGACTTCGTTAGCAATCTTCATTATATCCAAAGCTTCTTTCATAACTTGGTCGGCTTCGGGGTTGTATGGCTCTGGTGGTGGTGAAAGCCCAGCTGCAATTAAGATTATGTTGGTGAACTTCGAAGCTAGAAACGAACGATGAAGCAAAATTTTAAATAAAAGTACCTATAATCATGGCGCGTTCAGTAGCTTCTTCAGTTTGTTTTGCTTCTTCTCGGGCGTCGTGAGATTCTTTTTCATTCTTTTTAATGGCTTCATCGGCCATCTCATGACATCCCTTCATCCAAACATCAGAGTAAAACCTCCCGCCCAGCAAAGAAGCTTCGACCGAGGGGTCCTTGGTGTCGTCAGCTGAGAAAATAGATTCTGGCTGAACTGCGGCCTTAACATGGTCATAGCCGGCTTTCTCCAAAATGGTCGTGACCCCTCGTGCACCGGCGAAAGCGCATAAATCACCACGATCGCTGAGTATTCCATCAAAACCTTCGGCCTCTTCACCGATCCACTGGATAACCCCTTCGGGATCACCGCGAATAAATTTTTTTCCCGAAGAGTACGCTCCCACCTTTGCAAAGCTATCTTTCAGCTTTTTCGCGCATTCTAAGGATGTTTTGTAGCATATCTCCTTGGAATCCCGAAGCTTTTCAACATTCTTTTGTACCCTTGATCTTTCCATTTCACTTATTTCCTGCTTCACCTTTGCAACTTCGAAATTTTCATTCATTTATGCAAGTCTTTTCTTCAAATCTTCGACTTCAGCTTTGTGGGCTTAGTTTTGAGCACTAAGCTTGGCTTCGCAAGCCTTCGGCTTGTCCACTAAGGAAAACAATATTTTATCTTTCTCAAGAGCTTCATTCCTTAGTGTGATGACCCTATTATCGAAGATTTCCAAGAGCCATCTGGCAGCTCTCATCGTCTACTTCCTTTTGAGCCCTTAAAGATTTACTTAGAATTAAGCCCTAATAACAAAAATATATGTGAGAACATAAAGACAGTAAGAAAACCTACAAACATAGTTTATTTTACAATAAAAGTATATATACCTTCAAGCTATTATAAGCAAGGCTATCTACAGGATCATCCTTTGACATTGCAGATAGGCCAAGCTCGAGCTTCGGGAATCCCATGTTCCTCATCATTTCGTGGCATACGGATATATCTTTATTATCCGGTAGGCAATAGAGAAAATCATATTCATTAGTGCCACTGTACACCAAGGATCCTTGTGGATACTTTAGATCCCTGACATATTGTCTAGCTTCGGCAATCTGTTCTTTTGACAATTGCTTCTCTGAAGCATGTCGCACGATAAACTCCATCTCTTCAGCAGGCGCTTCGAGAGCAGGAGACTTAAGTTTCTCAGGCACACTTTCTTTTTAAAAGGTTAGAGGAGTTGCCCCCGAAGGATATGCTTCAGTAGGAACTTAGGTCTAGCTTCGAAAGTAGCCTGTGCCATGCCAGCTTCACTAGATTTCTTTAAGGCATCACCCTCTGTATCAGGTGCTGAAGTAGGAGTTGGTACCTTTGCAGATTCCATAACAGCGTCTAGTACACTGTCCATTCTCCTCTTCGGAGTTGCTGCAGGAATCTTTGATACCTTTGCCAGCTTTGTCTCTTGCAACGGACTCAGATCCTTCGGCTGCTCTATCAATTTGTTTAGTTCTGGCTCTTCGGCTGGTTCTGCTCTAGCTTCGACAGGAGCGGAGCGACTAGGCTCAGATGCGGAAGAAGACCCCTCAATAGGCATTGGCACTTCGACCGTTTCAATGCGCTTGGGGCGATGTGTTAAAACCTTAACTTTTTTTGATCTCGGCGTGATAGAAATCGCCGAAGCAGCAATCTTTCTCTTTTTTCCTTGCTTTCGTCAAGGATGACAGTAATCTGGGTATACAAACCCGATGACCTCAAATACTTTATTCAGTCTCTTCTTGCCTCGACCCCCGAAGGCCGTTGTCATAGCATCATCTTCGGCCTTCGAGTAGGCACCAAGCAATTCATCACTGGTTGCTTCAATGGCATCTAACCAGTCATCATTTGGCTCATGAAACTGGCTCCTATATTTGAATGTGTACTTGAGGTAGACCAAACCGCCTTGGCTAGACCCAGCAGCAGCTTCCTTCAGCATCTCCCACCCACTTGCGAGTGGCCACACTCTATAAGCGATATGCTCCTACACTAAGTCCCTTGTGCCTATGTAAGTACATATTGTATTAAAGGCCATCTGGCATGCTTGTATGTCATTCCCAAGGGCATTGGACGACCTCCTAATGCTGAAGCGAGACCAGATAGGGCGTTGGATAATCACCTTAATATCCTCCCTTTCAACCAAGTCATTTTTACATAGAACCACTCATGCATCTAGGCCTCTGACCATCTCTTCTGAAATGACGGAACTCGGTAGCTCACCTCAGAGCGTGGCACGAAGTTGTAGCAACCGAAGTTGTTGTGATATTGCTCCTTGCCGGTAGCCTTCGTCTCATAGGACAACTCATGGATGTTGTAGAAGCATTTTACATTTGGTTCCAACCCCTGGCTCTCATGGCCCAAATAAAGATCCCCATCGTGATGATAGCTTCCAGGGTAAGCTGATGAAGGTAAATTTCGAAAGTCATCAAAACTTCAACTAGCAATTTATCTAGAGGGAACCGAAGCCCTGCCTTCATGAAGCTTCTATAAACTACCACCTCATTAGCTTCAGGCAGAGGGACATTATTTTCTCCTCCAGCCCTCACAATTGAAATATCACGGAAGTACCTTCCCTTCATTGCATCAATTTGCCCTTGCTTGATGGTTGATTTCCCAAAGACAATGTGGCTTGGTCTCCAGGGCCGATCTTCGGCGCCTTCATTCTCGCTTTCCACATAAAAGTCTTCACTATCGCTGGAACCCTCAGATATCCTAGCTAACGTCTCATATGCAATCTTCTCTGCATAGGTTCTTTCCATAGCTTTGTAAAACCCGGATAGCATCGGGTCGACAATCTTCTTCTCGTCAGCCATCAAATCGAAGGTCGTTGAAATGCCGAAGCTCGAAATCCAATTAAAACTCGACAAAGCAAGAAAGTTTAAAATGACAAGCACAGTGTAAGCAACTAAAATGGCACAAGAAATGCTTTCAATGCAAGCTCCTATTTATATGCCTAGCGCCCCACGGTTTGAAATGGCACAGGGATGGTGTTTTTTTGGAGCTTCGGCTAAAGGCCTTCGTTCACGTCTTAGTCTAAATTTGTTACAAAGAAACAAGTTAGTACTGTGAGGGGCTACTATTGGGGGCCTTCTTCCTCCGAAGGTCATCAAAAACACGACTAACCATATGTTTTTAGTATGGCATGGGTTATTTCAGAAGGAAGCTTCATCTTTAGGATAAAAGCCTCTTATGACGAAGACACACAAGATGAAGACAGATCTAAAGAAGACAAGAATAAACACAGAAGCTAGCACCTGATGGAAAAGCTTCGGCTCACGACGAAGCGGAGGAACAATGATGATGACCAAAGGAGGAAAAGACCACCTAGTCCTTTATAACTTGTATTTTGATCATATGTAAACATTGAGGACACAAATGTACTTTTACCTGGGTTGCGTCACGTGCCTATAAATAGATGAACAGTAACACTGTATTGTTGACGCTGGATTGTACTTTCACTCTCTCGCATCCTCGCCTTCGAGCAGACCAAAAGTATCAATGTAATATTAACATTGTTGATATTTTTATATGTTTCACGGAATACAAGAATAAATGAATCATTAAGATACTGCTATCATGTGTATTCCTTTGTATTTCATGTTTACTTATTAAATGATGAAGGTATGTCCTTCTAGACCTTCGTCTGATGAGTATTATACCCATGAGTGAATAATGCTTCGGAGGACGAAGGTCTCTTACAATTAACAATTGTGTTGTCTTGTTCTTGACTCACAACATTTGTGAACAAGTGAACAACAAAGCCCTTCTAAGGGGCCAGCCTTCGAACCTCTGATCCGTAATGGGCTCGGAGCCCATTCATCCTGAGGCGGTATCCTGAACACTATCGAGGGCAAGACCTTCAAACCCCTAAACAATACTCTGCTTTTCCCCTTTTTCCTTTTTGAAGATAATTGCTCAAGGTGGGAGGTGTCTTCTACCCATTATCTGCAAGGAGATGGAAGGGGAGGGAGAGGGAGAGGCACAACTTTTGATGCGTAACATGAGGCAGCGCTTGTTGTCTGACGTCAGCCGATAGGAAGGGCAAGAATTAAATGTGACAAGACGCGCCGGTCTGCATGCTGACCGTTGCTGCACACGTGCGCGGGGAATTCGAAGCGTCCCAACCGGCTTTCGGTTTGTCTTAGGGTGGCTCGGCCCAAGACTCGGTGGCTCCGCCTGCCCCTATAAATTCACCTGAGATGGACCTTTCAGTTCTTTACCCTCTGCTCTCACCTTCCTGCCCTAGCCGCCTACTCCTTTAGCCATGAAAAACTCTTGCATTCTCCTCTCGTCTTCTTCCCCAGTCCTGATGTCCAGGAAAGTGAATGTGCTTCCTCCCCACGACCTGTGGTTGGCATCCTCCATCACCGACGATGACCTACAGGCGCTGGTGGATGCCGGAATGCTCTTCCTCCGTCTCCACGGGTCATAGTCGGAGTGGATTGCACCGAGCGATGAGCAGGAGCCAACCCCGCCACAGGCTAAGTGGTGAGCTTCACCCCCTTCCATGAGAGGGGGTTTAGAGTGCCAGCGAGTCGCTTCATGTGGGCGCTCCTGCACTATTACGAGGTGGAGCTCCACAATTTCAACCCCAACTCCATCGCCCAGGCGGCCATCATCGCCACCGTCTGTGAGGGGTTTCTAGGAATCGAGCCCCATTGGGACTTATGGGTTCACCTGTTCTAAGCGAAGCCTTTTTCCTATCCTCCGATGTAAGGAAGGTGCGCCACACGGTGTGGGCCGGTGCCCGCACGCTTCTACTGCGCTCGGATCGAGCGCAGCTATACATTCTTGTCATCCTCACCTCGTCGAACAAACAATGGCAGGGCCGGTGGTTCTACCTCCGCAACGACAACGAGCAGTTGCCGCCATACACATAGCGCGTCGTCTTCGTCGCGGTGGGCCGCTCCGTGAGAGCTTGAGGCCCAGATGCAGCCACTGCTGGATGCCCTACGGAGGCTTCAGGACCGCGAACTTACCGTGGCCGGAGTCATCGCTGCCTTGCACCGGAGGATGGTGCTGCCGCTAATCGAGCGTCAGCTCCGCTTAGACGAGATGACGCCCGAGGCTTCCATGGAGAGCTCCCGGATGGCCTCGGCTGCCCTCTCCACCGACGTGCTCCTCTAGCGAGTGAAGGGGACGGTGGGGAAGGCAGACTACACCGTCATCGTCCTGATGTGCCCTAATCAGTGCTACATGTCCCTAGTGAGTCTTCGGTTTCTTCCTCTGTTCTGGTCTCCCCCTTCCCGTCTTACCCTTTTCATCCCTTTCATAGGGGTTGCGGGGTTTCTGGATTACCTGACCCCCAGTCCCAGTGGGCACGACTGTGAGTGAGGCACATCAGTTGGCAGCTGGGGAGAAGAAGAAGAAAGATAAGACAAGAAGCGGGCCTGCAAGAAAATGTTGGCCCACGATGCATTGGAGAAGCGCCATAGGGCGCAGCAAGTGATGGGATGCCACTGGAGGCCTCCACTAGCATGGAGGAGAACGGCGACGACGATGATGATGATGAGGGGATGGAGGTCCGGATGGGCTTCAGCCCCAAGGCCGGACTTTGGTCCGCATCGGCCTCGGTAGGTCCGTCCGGCGGCGCAGACGTGCCCACGCAAGGGCCGATAGTGTCCCTATCCGAGGCGCGGGTATCGACCGAGCCGGGCCCGACACTCGCAGTTCCCATGGAGGCGGTGGCTACATAGGAGATTGCCACCGACCTGCTCCAGGTACCCAACGCAAGGCCCACAAAGGAGGAGGTCACTGTCTAGCCCCCGGTGCCTGCCACGGGGAAAAGGGCTTGAGGAGCCGGAGGCCGAGGTTGGGTGTGGACGTCGTGCCCCTATTCGGGTAAACTACTGAACTCACTCGGTGTTGCTACTTCGCCCCTAGGATCTCTTTTCGACTTTTGCCTCATTGTGTTTTCAGCGCCAAGCGGTAGGCCCATGAGCCGGCATTTACCACCACTAAGGCGATGAAGCGCAGCATCGGGACGTTGGCCGGGGCCACGTCCCATCTCCTCGTGTGGCTTGTCGCCGCCCAGGAGGCCCTCCAATAGGGCGCCGAGACGGTCTATCTATGTAACACCCCGTCCAATCCTTGGATCGGTGGTACTTACTCCTGGCAGCTCTCTAGGATCATATAATGTCCCCACAGACCAACACGGGTCTTTTATGCACACTTTGTCCTCACTCATGCGCACCCGAGAAAAACTTCCTGGTCTGTCACCCATCCCAAATTGCTCCAAGCCAAGCACGCTTAACTTGGAGGTTTTTCGAGATAGGCTTCCAAAAAAGAAGCTGCACCTTATTGGTATGGATACTCTATTAATTCTATTAAGCCTTGGGCCAGGATATCAGCATCCCAGGGGCCAGGATATCACAATCCACCCCCCTTAGAAGACCGATGTCCTCATCGATCAACTCCAATCCAGGAACCTCCCCTCTTAGCCACGTCTATGTGTCTAGTGTCGTCATATGTCATGCCATGTGACCACTCCAGGCCCACATGCGCCATGCACCATATACCCGAACCCCATAGCACACACGCGCCCGTGAAGCATCGAGGGTCGGCTCTGATACCACTTGTAACACCCCAACCAATCCCTAAACCGGTGGTACTTACTCCTGGCAGCTCTGTAGGTCATATATTTTCCCCACAAACCAACACGGGTCTTTTGTGCACACTTTGTCCTCACTCATGCGCACCCGAGAAAAACTTCCCGGTCTGTCACCCATCCCAAATTGCTCCAAGCCAAGCACGCTTAACTTGGAGGTTTTTCGAGATAGGCTTCCAAAAAAGAAGTTGCACCTTATTGGTATGGATACTCTATTAATTCTATTAAGCCTTGGGCCAGGATATCAGCATCCCAGGGGCCAGGATATCACAATCCACCCCCCTTAGAAGACCGATGTCCTCATCGATCAACTCCAATCCAGGAACCTCCCCTCTTAGCCACGTCTATGTGTCTAGTGTCGTCATATGTCATGCCATGTGACCACTCCAGGCCCACATGCGCCATGCACCATATACCCGAACCCCATAGCACACACGCGCCCGTGAAGCATCGAGGGTCGGCTCTGATACCACTTGTAACACCCCAACCAATCCCTAAAGCGGTGGTACTTACTCCTGGCAGCTCTGTAGGTCATATATTTTCCCCACAAACCAACACGGGTCTTTTGTGCACACTTTGTCGTCACTCATGCGCACCCGAGAAAAACTTCCCGGTCAGTCACCCATCCCAAATTGCTCCAAGCCAAGCACGCTTAACTTGGAGGTTCTTTCGAGATAGGCCTCCGAAAAAGAAGATGCACCTTGTTGGTATGGATACTCTATTAATTCTATTAAGCCTAGGGCCATGATATCACCATCCCAGGGGTCAGGATATCACAGGCTAGCCCTCGAGGGGCAGGCTACGCAGGGTGACACCGTCGCCGAGATGGGAGCATCGCCTGTGGCGCCGCTGGTTGAGGCTGTCCCCGTCTCTGAGGAGGAGACGAGGGTGGCCGATGCGCCATCGGCCATGGCGTCGCCCACCGTCACCGACCTCCTGCGCGCCATCTCTGACACCCCCGAGACTACCCGGAGCCCGGAGGCATCCAACGTCGAGGAGGCCGATCCCTCGAGGCGGCCCAGGGTATCGGCTGAGGAGCATATCATCCCGCCCGCCATCGCTAAAGTGGCTAGTGATCTCATTCATGCCGGACTGGACCTCTCGATGTGGGGAGGGCTGACCCTGACATGGATGGCCTCTGAGGGAAATCCCTACTTTGTCCTTAACGACGCCAAGGAGAAGCAGATTTGGTCGGAATTATGACCATGGCTTGGGTGAGGAAATCATCCCTTGACATTTAGGGATCCTTTTGCCCAGTCAGTGTGCTAATGTGGCCCTTCCATGTTGTAGGGGCTCATGGTGAAGTCTGCGGCCAAGTCGATCTTCATTCGTCGCGAGGGCGACGTTTGGGTCGTGCTGCAGCGCCATCAGGCCATGCGGTGTCATTCGAACGAACCGCTAGCCCTGAAGAATGCCGAGGCGGTGGACCTGGCATCGCTATGCATGGAACTAAAGGATGAGACTGTGGATGTGCGGGGAAGGTGGCACCTTGGAAGAGGAGCTGCGGCTGCTGAAGGGAAACCTTCATGTGGTGTCCGACGAGCGAGACGAGTCTCGGCGTCAGGTCACCGAGGCTTCCCTCCATGTGGACTCCCTTACGAGGGAATTGGATGTCGAGTGGTCTGAGGGCCATGGCCTGAGAGCCCAGATGCGAGTTAAGTGTTGTTATCTTGCTTTGTCCCTTTTTCGTTCTATTTAGCCATGTCTCCGCATCCGTTTATTCTCAAAGCTCTTGAAGGATTTGGAGACCTCCTTCCAGACCTCTCTGATGCTCTCCTAGGACATGGATCAAAGGGCGATCGAGCTAAAGGAGCTATCTGACGCGGTGGCGGAGTTCAACCGAGACCTCGATGTCGTGAACATCCCTTCAGGCGAGTCTTTGTGGAGCTGTATGCAAGCCCTGAGTGGCTTCGTACAGAGTGAACTCCATGAGGCCATCCACCTCGAGGTGAAGCGACATTGGTCGTAGTTGCCTCCCACTACGAGGTCAACCTTGAGCAGGTGTGCGAGGGAGACGTCCTCCTAGATGTGCATGACCTTGCCAAAGCCGAGATGAAGAGGTTACCGATGCCATCGAGGGGATGGGGTCAGCGATGGCTTGCCACTTTGAGGGTGAGGTCATTCCGCCTATGCTGTCCCCTGCTACTGCGCCCCCTGGTGACTCTGAGGGTGGGTCCCTTCCTCCTCGAGCCGTGTAGACCGGACATTTACCCTGAGGGGTTAATGTTTTCATTTGTGTAAATTGTGTTGTGGACTCTTCAATTTTTTAAGTTCTTTCTGTTTGATGTGTTATTTTATCTACCGTTTTGTGCCCGTCATTCTGCCTTTCTGTGGTGTCCCCATCAGAACGTGAGTTGCCTCTTAGGAAGGGGTAGTGAGTGAGGAAATTGTATCCCTAAGGCATAGGTGCTCCTGCGGCTCGGCTATCCTTCCTAAACGGGATGCCTCTTGTTCTTTAGGGTTCCGTTTCACGAATAGGGCGAGGGCACAAAACTCATTTTGATGGAAAAAACTATGAGAAAAATAACACAGAGAAACTTGTTTTCTATGAGAAAAATGACATAGAGGGGATTCCCCCTTCTAGCCCCCGAGGGAGGCTTGGATTTGAAGGCAAGGCCGAGCCTCGCTTGAAGGCTACACTTTATTATTCATGAGAGTCATAGTACAATTAGGCCTGAATGTCTAAGGATAGAAGAGATGTAGATGTTCAATGTTCCATGTGTTGTCGTAGACTTCTCCTTGCTCGTTGCAAAGTTTGTACGTTTTAGGCTTTAGCACCTTGGTGATGATGAAGGGTCCTTCCTAGGGGGGAGTGAGCTTGTGGCGCCCTCGGCTGTCTTGTCATATCCGAATGAAGGAGTGCCACATCCTGAGCCTCTTCTAGCTGGTCTAGTAAGTCCATGCGGTTGACTTGTTTGTTATGTTCACTGTACGCTTGTAGCCTCGGGGAGCCATGCTCTAGTTCTGTTGGTAAGACAACCTCGATCCTAAAGACTAGGAAGAATGGTGTGAACCCCGTGGCCCAGCTCGGGGTTGTCCTCAGACTCCAAATCATCGACGGGAGTTCGGTAAGCCATTGTCTGCTGAACTTGTTTAGATCATTGAAGACCTTGGCTTGAGGCCTTGTATAATTGTGTCGTTGGCAATTTCTACGTGCACGTGTGTCCTCGGATGAGCCACAGCCGACCAGTCCACATGGATGTGGTGGTCGTTGCTGAAGCTCAGGAACTTCTTCCCTGTGAACTGGGTGCTGTTATCTGTGAAAATGGAGTTGGGGACCCTAAAGCGATGGATGATGTCTGTGAGGAACGCCACTGCCTGCTCGGACCGGATGTTGGCGAGGGGTTGAACTTCGATCCATTTGGAGAATTTGTCGATGGCGACCGACAGGTGTGTAAAGCCCTAAGGCACCTTTTGTAGAGGACCAACGAGGTCTAATCCCCACACAGCGAAGGGCCAAGTGATTGGGATTTTTTGTAGGGCCTAGGCTGGCATGTGCGACTGCCTTACATAGAACTGGCAACCCTGACAGGATCGCACAATCCTAGTGGCGTCAGCGACCGCAGTTGTAACACCCCTTGTGTTACGAGAACTAAATCTTTGGCATGACATCATATGCATTCGCATTTCATTATGTATGATACACCTAGTTTGCATCCACTAGGCAAAAATTTCAATACAAACATGTGATCTGATGCTCTGACTTGGTAAAAAGGGATTCCTGACCCTAGGTTAGAATATCTCCCTTTAAGGATTAGAGACTTATGGCCTTGGAAAATGAGCACTAAAGGATGATCTCAACAAGTTAGTAGAAATGTTCAAGAAAGGTTAAGCTTAGAGAGCTTAAGTGCCATATGTACCCTAGAACACTCAAAACCCTAATTTGAAACCCTAATTAGTGCCATATTGGGTGATTTCAAATTCTATGCACTTTTAGTCAAAAGTGTATATATCAAAGTGATAGAGTAACAAAAGATAAGCAACTTTCATGTTTGGGGTTTTCCAAGTTTTGTGGTGCAAATTGGGGTAAATTGCAAAAGATCCAAGAGCACCCATATGCTTAACTTTGAAAACAGTGTTAACAGGCCAACTTCAAGCCTCTGTATCTCTTGATCTATGAGGATTTTGTCATGAGTCACCACAACAAAGTTATAGAGATACTATAGTAGTTTAAGTTTGATTAAGTGACCTAGCCCAAGAATGGTACAAAAGTTGCAGTAAAATACCGTAGAAGTCGGGCTGTCAGTCAGGCCTTACACTGAACACAGACTGTCAGTAGTCTCTGAACAACTTTCAAGCCGGATTATCCTTGATCTAGTAATTGCTCAAGGCCCTTATGACAAAGTTGAAGCTGGTTTATAGGAGAATAATTTTGATGTAGTCGGATCAGTGGCTCATCACATAGAAATCGAAGAAAAAAGGCCCTAAAGTCGCTTTGTGAGACACCCTGAATCGACCGTGGCATGGTACAGTAACTGGAAAAGATCAAGGATTTAGAGCACTTTGACGCCGATGATCATGCGCCGTGATCCGCACGATGGTTGAGATGTGCGCGCTGTAACGTGAAAATATCGACGGGGAGGGTGAAAAGATCGCCGAGGAGGTGAACTTGGGCCTTGAAGCAAGCCTGTCGTACCCACTTGTCGGCGACGTGGTCGTGCGGCCGTTGTCGTGGTGTCCGTCGATTATCTCGGTCATGCCACGCCATAGACCAGGTTACCACATCGCCATAGGTCATAGTGGACAGCCCATTTACTGCCGCGAGACTTTACCACATTGAATGCCACGTTAGACGAACGCCACATTGAACGACATCACCATGAGTTCATCCCCGTCCCAAATTCAGAGCAACCGAAGCTGACCTCTATAAATTGAGTGCCCTCCCCGCTCTGCCTTCTTGTTACATGCGCAGAGCACCACTCCTCGCCTCAAATCATCCACCATAGCTAGCGAAATTCGGATTTCCCCCAAATCGGCCGGAACGCCGCCTTGAGGCATCACACTCTGGCCAGCTGTTCTCACGTCCATTCACGTCTCTCTGATCCATGTTTCTACATCCTCTAGTGCTAGTGAAACTCCCAGTCTCGGCCAGTTAAACGCTACTGCGCCATAGCCTAGGGAACGCCGTATCGTCGCCCAAGAATGCCGCCATGGACATGACTCATGTTGACCGACCATTCCTGGTTGTCTCCGTCCATGTTTGTGCGAGCACCATAGTCCTAGTCGGTCACTGATTCGTTCTAAGTCTTTGAATTGAATATGACCGGCTCGGGTAAAGCGGAACGGACACGACAGTGACCTTGCTCCGCCGTTGTCGCGGACAACTATGATTTAATGACGAACTGGTCAAATTAAGCCCATGGATGTGTTCGGGTAGCATCCGTAATGGTGTCCGTGTACTCGGCACCATCGGAACAGGTCACCGCCGGCGAGAATTCGCGTCTCCCGCCAGGTATTTGATTGGTACGAAGTCAAGGACCAAAACCGTGAAGAAAAAGAAATGGGAGGACGTTTGTGTAATTGTTAGTGAGACATAGGAATAGTGTTCAGGGATTCTTTACTGGTTAATTGTCACACCGGGATTTAAGGGACAAGCCGGGCGCATCTCATATATGTGCCAAAGAAGACAACACATATAATAACAGAGTGTATAGAGATAAATGTCAGAATATAATCAAAGTACTTATTACATAGCAGAAGTCTTACAAAATAGAAGATAAATATAAAACAAACTAAACTCCATCCTTGGCGCCATAAAGTCAAATGGGAGACGCCACCTAGATCAAGTCGAACTCTTCGTTGTGTGGCTCCTCTGGAGCCACCTGTTCTTCTCCTGTGGGGGTGTGAGACAGCAAGGGTGAGCTCACACATGTTCATTGCTCAACAAGTTGTGGGGAATAATGTGCATGAACTCACCAAAGGTGGGAGTTTAGGTGAGGTGTAAGGCTGGTCAACAATAGGGGTTAAAGTTGAGCATTGCTTTTAAGAAGTTGGTCAAATTTTATTAGCAGTTACTAGATGTAAGTAAATACCAAACCATAATAAGAATAAAAGAACAAAATTAATAAATAAATCCCATGCAATGCATATGAGAAATTGAATTTAGTTCCATAATTTAATCATGCGAGAGTCCTGAGCTGCTCTTGACCGTGAGCTCGGCTAGTATACCAGTTTTACACTCTGTAGAGGTTGTACCCTATACCCACAAGTCATGTTACCCATCTGCCAAGGGGTCATGAATCCCATACACCTTTACCAAGGAAGCGAGGCAGGGTAACACTACGAGGCCTTTACAAAGTTCCACTAGCTTCCGAAAACCCGCTACAGTTTATGGGAAGGGCACTTGCAAGAATCCCTTGTCTGACCGCCATGACAGCAAAATCAACCTGAGAACCTCCATGCATGCAACTCCCCTACTGCCCTTGCCCCTTCCGGGTAAGGTAGTCTTCCACTAGCTTTCCTAATTAGTTAGCCAAGGGCATCCCATTCCACCCTTGTGGTGCCACGTGTTTCTCAAGTTAAGCTCCATGTTCCAATTCAAAATATAATGATCTTGACATGAACATAAATAAAATGATAGAATACTTGGAACATGGATATAATGAAATATTAACCCAAAACCATATAAAGCAATAGCATAACTACCCAAATGATTCAGGGTAGACAATGTAAAAGATAATTAGACTAGGGTGACCTATTGGGTCCCATCAAAATTAAACCTATGCATTGATGATTGATAATAAATACATTATTGGGTAAAAAGTGGTCAAGGGCACAACTTGACTGGGACTTGAGATTCCAGGTACCAAGATGATCCTCAGATTCTCGTGGCCTCACTGCTAGTCATAACAATACAAACAAACATAGTATAAAGAGGGAATTAACATCACACCAAACATGTATACAAAATACATATTAATAATCTACATATTAAAATAAGATCATAGGAAAAGGAATCATTAATTTTGGAGTTATAGATTTTAAGTTATGAATTTCCAAAGGTTTTATACATTTGATACAAGATTAATTAGGATATAAATTTTAATGTGGCTTTCATGTCAAAACAGTGGCACTATTTGATAAACATCATTATTACAAAATTATAGGAACCGAAATGAATTAATTTGGGCTGCATATTAATTTTGTATGAATTAAACAAGTTCTAGAATTTATTATTGCATTAAAAATCAGTTTATATTCATTTTCTTTAATTATCTATTTCCCTGGTCTACGCGCACTAAATCAGAGAAGCTCAGGGGTCTAACTCATAAAAGTCCTAAGACTCAGAATCAAACCGGATGGACGGCGGGTTGATTCAAGTGTTTGTAAGAGGCCCCTTTATAAATTTGCAGAGCCAAAAGGGTATGGTTAAGTCCTTGCCGTCCGATCAAGCACTAGCGGCACAGATTAGATCGGTCCCCCATCTGAACCGGTACGCATCCCAAGCCGTTGGATCAGAGATCCACGGCTCTAGTCCCGCATACGCGCGATCGACTCTCAATCGCGCGATCTAGGGCTAACGGTTAGGATTTAAAATACGCCCGATCGAATCCTATACGTCAGACCCTAATCGAATGACTCATATCTAACTTCGAAACACTATCTTGGCCGCGCGATCGCAACCCTACGATAGCCATCCAACGGCCCCCGCGTGTCTTCCCCAATCCCGCACCCAGACACAGTGGCGCCGGCGACCCCCATGGAGGCGCATCGCCAGAGTGGATCCCTCTAGTCACTCTAGTGCACTAGACTTCTCTTGATCGGGGCTAGATGAAGCGTAAGACAATGCGAACAAAAGGGAGGGGTTATTATCGGCGCGGACCACGTGGTGAAGTCGGTCCTTGGTGCAGCGCGGACTTTGCGGCGGTGACGAAGTACGGTGAGGAATTCTAGGGCTCCCAGTTGAGATCCCCGCGTTGCGAGGCTACAAATTCCCCCAGTGCGACCCCGCGAATACCCCCGGACACACCTTGGTCAAAGATTGGCGGCATGGGAGGACAACGACGGCGGTGGCCTTCCACTTTCTCTCTCTCTCCCGCTTTCTCCCCCTCTGGCGAACTCGACGGGATCTCTCAGCTGGGCGTGAGGGGTGAAACGAGTCATGGGAAAGTCCTATTTATCCCAGGAGACCAGGTCTTGGATGAGCGGAAGGTCACCCACGAACCCAGCATTAGCGGCAGCGTCCGCGCTAGTCATTGTGAAGGAGTAGCGCTCACGTGCGGGACCCGCCTTACAGTGACTGCGAGCGCGAGGAATCGGCCACGCGCGGACACATAGGCAACTGACGAAAGGGCCCCGCGTAGCAGAAGGCAGTAGCGTGCGTGGTGGGTGTCCGACAGGTAGGGCCCACATGCCATGGAAACACGGTGTGTGTGTGTGCGTCTTTGTGTGACCGGCCACTAGGCCATGGCTGTCAGTGCCAGTGACGCGCGCAAGGACGCTGGCGGAGTGGGCCGCTCGCGTTGAGTGAAGTATTGGGCCGAATTGGCGACTAAGGCCCAGGTAGGCTTTCTTTTTTTCTTTTTGATTTCCTTTTTCTAATTTCTTTTCTCTTTATTTTTAAATCCCAAATTTGAATTCAAATAGTGTTGTGAACTTGTAATCGAATTAAATGTACAAAATAACCTACTAGTATGGTAGTATTTTATTTACCCATACATCTTGTTTTATCTTGTATAGTGTTTCTTCTTTAATCTCTATTCTCTTTTCTCCATTCAAATCAAATTCAAATTCAAACTCCCATTTTGAACTTCTAATTCCCAAGTGTCAAAGTTAACAGTAATGTGATTATAACATCTACTATTTACAATATTATTATTTACTCTTTTCCTTGTTATTTATTTATGGAAAAATAAATAGTTCCATTAAATCCCCTTTCCTATTTTCCATTTTATTTTCACTTATACTTTGGTGTCCAAAGTTTAAATTATAACTCTTTATTAAAATGTTTCACCATATATTCATAAGTATAAAATGCCTGTAGTGCATCATTTAATCAAATGAATAGTCATTTAGTTGAATTGAAAACCTTTCTACTACTTCTTTTCTAATATAATTCTTGGTTTTCAAAATTCAGTCCTCAATTTTCAATACTCAAGTATAATTTAAGATATCTGAATTTACTATTTTATTTCTTCATATAATTATTTTATTATTATTGTTTTTATACAATTTTTGGGCCTTACATTATTCAAATGCCAAGGGGTTCCGATGCAAATTTGCCAGAGCGGGCGCGGGCGCGCCGGTATCCACGTGGGGTTTGGGCCGATCGGGTTGAACAGTGTCCGATACTATTCATGCTTTATCCTTTTCTTTTTACTGTCAACTTGGCAAATCTATAGAAAATAGTAGAAAATTGGTAAAATTATGAGACCACTTTTACTAGACTTATAAAATCAAGTAGTATTTAATAAAAATCATCCTAAGATTTTTAGTTCAAACCTAGAATTACGTAGCATTTAAAGGTGCTTAAATAAAAACCTTTAGAATTTTAGAAAAAAATCAGTAATTCCAAAAATCATACAACTTTTTGGGTAGACAATATGCTGGTCAGAAACCCTGAGTGAAGTTTGAAATGATTTGGACACTTTTGGACTAGAAAACCCAATAACTAGCTTCATAAGATTAATCCTTTACCACTAATCCTAAAGGAATACCTAACTAGGAAACCTTAGTTATTGATTCATATAGTGAAGGAAAGTTGTATTCAAGATGCAACTTACTATATTTCTATTTTGTAACTACATATTCATGACATAGCATAAGCATTCATGTACATGTATTGTCATTTATAGAACATGAGGAAGAACCCGTAGTAGAGGAAGAAGTTGTCTCCCAGGCTGAGAATCCGCCAATGGAGAACAACTTTTACTTCGACATCTATGGTGTAGAAACAGAAACTCCTACAACACGAGGCAAGCCCCGGTGCATTATCCTTTTTCCTTGTTGTTTTAAAATCTTTATCACCTTATATGATGCATTAGGTGATAGGAATTGTGTGATAAACAATTGATGAATTCCCTTCCTTGAAAAGTTGGGTACCAATCCTTGTTTACCTGTTTTATTTAAAGTTTTCTAATGCTTAATCTTGAAAATGTTTTGGTTTAAACAAAAGGTGATGCTTCACATTGAATGGGTATTTCTACAAAGAAAAGACTTATGATGGTGAATCCATCACGACCGTGATGGGTTCAACATCTGAAAATAAGTACCTCTGCCAGGTACCAAACTTTGGGTTTTAAATGATAAAGACAAGACCGGGTGGGTGACTTACACGAGAAGGAAGTCTCGGTGTAGTGTCTTCATCTGAGTCGTTTAAGGATCGAGCCGATGTAGGCCTGCTGAACGAGGACCCTTTTAACTGGCCATATGCCTCATCATGGGTAAGCTTTGCCTCGGTCGGACCAATACTAGAAAGGCTACCACGCAATGGGAGTGGAGAGAAGGCGAGAGTAGCGTGTACCCTCCGTGGCAAGTGGCTAGACGGTGGAGTATCTATGCTCTCGGTTGGCGTGAACCCATTCTAGTCTTGAGAAACCTGGGTGTGAGTTGACATATGCAAGGGTTAAGTGCTACATAGGTTGTGTGGTTGGAGATCCCCAGCTGGGTATTAACCTATTCGGATCGCCGTTACTTCTTGGACATGAAGACTTGGTCACTGACCTACACATAGCAACAAGTGGACTAAAGGGGTGCTAAAAAGATGGCTAGTATAGGCCAAGTGCTTGATCTAGAATAGAAAGAAATTTAGATGCAGGTAAATACTTAACTTGATAAGTAAAATGAATTCTTAAGAATCCACTCATAGTAAGCTTTTCTGCAAAAGAGTCTTTGAATCTTGATAAGCTTTACCTTGATTCCCAAAGGCCAACATATCCTTGAGAGTCTTTTTCCTTTGACGGGTAAGACTTGCGAAAGTACACTCCATACTTAGGGTTTTCAAACCCATGTTGTTGTAGGTGATGAAACTGGTGAGTTCTGCTGTTTCTGTTCCAAGGTGGTTCCAAAGCTTGAGGAGAACTAAGAGTTACTTAGGGAAGGTGTTTTGCCTTCCTGTGATGTAATAATAAATTTAAGCACTTAGTACCCAGATATGTAATAATCAACTCTTTCTATATTTTACTTATGAATGTAAATTATGTTATTGTAATCCTTTCCGCTTAATCTGATGGTGTGTAATGTTTGCGTTATGGGATAAGCGCTCTTGGGCTATGTGATGTAGATACAGATAACCGGACCTGCCGAGTCATTGTGCGCACCTTCATGACTGTCTGAGATCCTCAGAACAAGGACATCTGTAGGTGGGCCTAATACCTTGGGAGGTTCTGTGACAGCTGGTATAGGAGCGAAGCCCATTTCTTCAGACATTACTTAGTGCTTCAAAAGATTTTAAAATACTTACCTTTGAACATTGTTTTATTCTTACCTTGATCCTTTCTTATAGTAACTTATCTTTTGAAGTAGGGTAAAAGAGTGCCAAATGATAGGTTATACCTAGGAGGTATGGGATCAACAAGAGGTTGATTCCATAATCGTAGGTCATGCATACATCATATTTAAACAACACAAAGTAATCTTCCCCTCTTATAGAGACATGGCACGCACAAAGACTACTCAACGGAAGGCGACCGGACCTCAGGGTGTACCATGGCACCAGTTAGCTCCTCGACATGAGGGGAGCAGTAGCGGGAGTAATGATTCCATAGGGGATCTGCAGGTCAGAGTTGAATGTCTAACGATGGAACTGCGCCATGGAAACAGGGAGTGTGCGCGTGATAGCCGCCGCATCGCTGAGTTGTGAGCAAAGGCTGTCCGTTTGCAGCGGGGGATTGTGGAGCGAGATAGGGCTATTGACTAGGCTGTAAATTCAAGATCTATAGCCTGGTATTGTGAGGCGACTGCCTGAGCTCGGGTGGAAGAGCTAAGTGTAGCCTTGGAAAATTTGCAAGTGTATAATAATACTCTGCACGAGGAAGTGCACGTGTTGTATGACCAGTTGCATCCGAATGTGCCACCGGATGTTGTGGCGATAGGAGATGGTGCATCAGGAGCAGCTGACTGAGGACCTTATGGGGAGTTGGATCTCTTTGGAGCCCATCCTTCCATGAACATTACGGATGATCGTTCTCCCGAAGCTAGCAGTGGAGCGGAAGCAACCCATGACGTGGATAACTAGATTAGTGTAGTAGTATGTGGTTTCCTTATGTAATCTAAATAAGGAAAAGTGAGTTGTATAAGTTAAGTATGTATAATTAGAACAAGTTTGGAATAATGTAACAGAGGTTGTGTAATCGTGGCATGTAATAATCAAATATGTTTTCTTCTTCAGATGTCGTCCAGAACTCGTGCTCAGGATGGGGCTGGAACTTCCCGTGGTGGGGAGGAAACTCCGAACCCGCCACCTATACCTCCCACACTGGCAGAGGCTATCGCTGCCTTAATTATTGCCACTGCTGATGACACTCGTTTTCTTCGAGAAATGGCTGGGAATCAAATTTATCAGCAGGGTGGCAGAGGTTAATACCAAGCCCCAGAGACACCACATACCTGGAATTTTCAGAAACTTGTCCACCTCTTTTCATTAAAGTAGAAACAATATATATTATAAAATAATAAAATAAAGAAATAAAAATATATAATAGTGTTGTGAGAATTTTTGAAGACCTTTGAAAATCTATTAGGACTCTCCCAACTCATATTCAAACAATAATACTAGATTAGTTAAGCCACCAATAAATAGATAAAGCAAGGTTGATCTCTTGCTTATAACTTGGGTGAGGCATTTTAACATATTTTAAAATTTGACCTCGATATTTTAAATGAAAAGCATAAATAATAATAGAAAATGAGAAAGAAAGTTTTAAGAAATGCCATTTATTGCTGCCATATATACCTAATAGGAAAAAGAATAAATAATAATATTGTATACAACAGAGTTTATATTAACACTAGGATTTATTTGGATATTTGTAAACCTGGGAGTTCAAAACATGAGTTGAATGTGAATTGAATTTAAAGTTAGAAATCAGAAAACATGAAAAGAAAATAGAAAAGAATAAGCTGGCGCTTGGCCGGGTCTCCTTCCTAGTGGCCGACCCACTTAACCTATTTACCTCGGCCACTCATCTCCTTCCCCGCATTAGTCACTTGGGCTGAATCCCTCGCCCACGGGCCCATTACCATTTTCCCCAGTCCACTACTTCTCTCCTCCAGTTTGGCTGACGGTTGGGTCCCACCCGCCAGAAGCTCCTTCCCCAAACCCACTGTGGCGGACTCTGCTCAATTCGCACGCAGGCACCAGGGCGGGGAATGTTGCACGCCTAGAATGAGAGGGTGTCGCTACCGTGATTTCCTTCAGCGTGGAAACCGGGATCGGCATCATTTGGATAACAAACTTTCCCTCTCTCCACGAAATCTCATCCTGTGTGCTTCTCAACGGCCGAATCGGATCCAATCCTAACAGACTCATGTGGTTGTTGGGGATTTGGCATCCGCGACATATAAAGGTGAACCTTGGACTCCTCCTCGACCATAGCTCTCTGGTAGGATCTCCCCCAAACCTCTGTGTGCCTGGGCGTGCTTATCGAACGGTGATTGGAGCACCAACGTGTACGCTCCGCCATGCACCAGCCCGTTCGCGAAGACAACCTTATCGGCCCCTTCATCTCTAGTAAGGAAACACACGCGCGAATCACCCTACCCTCTGTTGCGCGTAGCATCGATCATCCGAGTGTTGGGAGTCTCGGACCACTGGGCGGGTCATCGTCGGGGTAGGCCCCGCCGCCCAGCTCTGTTGCGCCGCCGCTCTGGTGAACGTCGGGATGGGAAGATGACACTGGTGTACCATTGGATCGGTCTCGAGCGGACGATATTAGAGTTTAGTGCCGCTTGGTCGGATGCGTTTTGAGCCATCAATCTCAAGATAAACGATCACAAATGGATTCAGTTGTGAAAGGTTTGGAACCATTAGATTGCCAATGGACGTGCGAGATCACATGTTGGATAACCCTTCAACCTTTTAATCTGGGCGGTCGGGTTTAGATCCGACGGTTGAGATGTGCCCGTACCCCTTCGGTTGGGGCAAATTCATTAAGAGACCCTATAGTTCTCTATAATCAACTTGTGGTCCCACCTAGTCTTAGAACTATCGCAACTAGGTCCAGAAATTTGCGTGCGACCCCTCGAGATTCTGGAGATTTGTGGCCGCAACCCAAAAGGTTAATAAAATGGTTAAAATCAATAAGGAAAATGATTCTTAGTTTAAAAATAATTCATGAAACTGTTTAATTCATATTTAATTCGTTTTAACTCCAAATTAATTCATTCCAGTTGCATTAGACTCAAATTAATATTGTTTATCATCCAGTAACTTTATTTTGTTATGAAATTGGGATTAAAATTTATGCACTTGGTTCATTTTAATCCAACACTTAAAACTTCGAAAATCCATAACTTCTTCGTTTTAATTCCGATTTGGTCCGTTCAAGTCGCGCTAACTTCATATGAATATTTACTATGCACTAACAACATCATTTATACCATATCGCATAATTTTACAGTTAGATATTTGCTTAACCTATGTCTACTAGATTAACTCTTCTAATCAAAGCTAACATGTCCATATATATAAATTTGGTTAAAATATGATCTCTAGTCATGTTATAATTAAGATTAAAGTTGAATTAATTATTTCTTTAGATTATCTTTATAAAATCAAAACAAGACCTAGTTTTAATCACTTACACACATGGGTCTCGAACCCACAATCTCATAGAATATTCTCATGCAGTTTGTTCTTATGTTTGGCGTGATGTTATTTTGCTAATACCCTGTTTGTTTGTATTGCTATGACTAGCGCGAGGTTGCGAGTCACCTGAAGAGCAAGTTGGTACCTGGAATCTCAAGTCCCAGGCAAGTTGTGCCCTTGATCACTTCTTTTTACCCAATCATGTTCTCATTAATCATAATGATCTGCATAGGTTAATTTTGATGGGATCCAATAGGTCACCCTAGTTTGGCTATCTTTATACCTTGTTTACCACTAAATTTTTTGGGTAGTACATGTTATTGCTTTATGTGGTTTTGGATATGGAGATACACATTATTCATGATTCTACTTTTATTATCAGTTTGTTATTTACTATTCATGATAAGATCATTATGTTAATTGGAACATGGAGAACCACCCGAAAAAACAGTGCTACCATAAGGGTGGTATGGGACGTCCTTGGCTGACTAATTAGGAAAGCTAGTGGAGGACTACCTTACCCAAAAGGGGCAATGGCAGTAGGGGAGTGGTCATTGTGGGGATGCCCTTGGGTTGATTTTGCTGAGATGGCGGTCACGCGAGGGGTCCCTGCATTGGAGCTTCATAGAAACTGTACCGGGTTTTCTGAAGCTAGTGGAAGTTTGTAAAGGCCTCGTAGTGTTACCCTGCCTCGCTTCCTTGGTAGAGGTGTATGGGAGTCGCAATCCCTTAGCAGATGGGTAACATGACTTGTGGGTAAATATGTGCAACCACTACAGAGTGTAAAACTGGTATACTAGCCGTGCTCACGGTCATGAGCAGCTCGGACAATCACATGATTAATTTATGGAATTAAATTCAATTTGTCATTTGCATCGCATTGGGATTTATTATTATTTTGACTTACTATTACTATAGTTTGGTATTTACTTACATTTAGTAAATTCTAATAAAATTTTGACTAACTTATAAAATCAATGCTCAGCTTTAGCCGTCCTCTTTGGTAAGCCTTACACTTCACATGAGCTCCCGCCTTTGGTGAGTACATGCACATTATTTCCCACAACTTGTTGAGCGATGAACGTATGTGAGCTCACTCTTGTTATCTCACACCCCCATAGGTCAAGAACAGGTACTGCAGGATGAGGCGCATGGAGGATGCTACGATGTGTTTGTGAGAGGTCTAGGTCGTCATCTCCCAGTCAACTTTGGGTTGATGGATCATTGTCTCCTTACAATGTAATTATTTATTTATTTTGTACAAAACTCCTATTACATAGTAAAGATGTGACATTTGTTTCTGTACCATGATTCATCATATGTGTGAGACTTGGTCCCAGCACACCTGGTGCCCCGAAACCCGGGTGTGACAGAAGTGGTATCAGAGCGGATGTTGACTGTAGGATGAAACCTAGATAGATATGAACAACCCTTACATACTTATCTTTGCTACTCTGATCCTTTCTAAACTTTCCTTAATATTTTCTCATCCACTGTTGCTTTACTCTGATTACTCTTACCTTTTCATTCTAAAGACAAAAGTGGATTTCACACTTTGAAATCTCGTACCTAAAGTGACCTTTAGGAATAGGACACCTAATCTTAGGAACAAAAACAAAACTATTTTTGTAGGTATCTATGTACTTGAATGTTTGTTCTTATGATACTTGTCTGATTTGGATCTTTGGTTGAGTGAGATGGGTTGTGGAGTAATATCCGCAATTGCATCTGCTTATACACATAGGCATAATAATAATGTTGGGATTTAATCTGCCTGGGCAAGTCAATTCCAACAAGGGGGTGGGATAATGTGTTTGCAGAGTTTAGCATGGAATGCCAAAAGCTTAATCTCTCGTATGTGGGCACTGTACGGGGGTATTTATAGGTACTCGAGGGGCCGCCCGTCCCTGTCAAAGACGTTTAGACCCTCGAGTACCTGGTTTATCCCCAGAATATTCCCACGAGGGGAGGTTACAGATGGTCATTAAGGTTAACCCTATTACAGACGAGGCCCTTGTCGCACCTGACCCCACGGGGCCCATCACTATGGGCCGAATCGCACATGGGCCAACTTAGGCGGACGGGGGCGCGGGAGGCCCACAGACTTCGGCAGGGCCTTCATCTAGCAACACCATACCGAAGGGGGTCACACTGGTCTCTGTTTGGGCGACGCTCCTGGCTTGTTCTGGCGTGTTCTATCGATGTAGCCTTCGTCGGCGTGATGAGAGGACGAAGTCATGGAGCGAAGGGCAGTGTGTTCACCTTCGCCCCAACATTTGTCGTCCGAGGGACCAGTTCGACTAAGTCAGCTGGTGTAAAGACGCCGCTAGATGGTGAAGACGCTGCCCTCGCTCGAAGTGGTCCCGCGGGGGTTTTTTAAATGTGACCATTGATGGACGTATTACTATTGGACTGCACGTTTCCCGAGGCGTCGCGTCGTGCCTGTAAAAGGCCAACCGCGACTGGGCCTGATCTCGTCTTCCGTTTGCGCTAAAGAAACCCTTGCTTTTGTGAACTCCTCGCTTGCCCTCATTTCTCTTCCGCTTCGGAACTCTGGCCCGCATCAAGCATACCGCGCGCCGCCGCTCACGGTACGTTGCAATGTCTTCTTCTTCGTCTATTGCAAGTGCGTCGTCGACCGCACCATCGTCCGAGGATACATTGAGCGATTTGGCGGTGATGGAGCTGCAGCCTGGCCATACCGTAGAGTTCGGTACCTCGAGGATTTCCTTGGTTCGCGTGCTGGAGATGCAGCGACTTGGGTACTTTGTTGACGGCGTCGGGCGGGTTCTGGGTGTAGAGGAGATTCCCGAGCCTGAAGGTGAGTTGGTTGTTTTTGAGGCATTTTTTGTCGCCGGCATTCGCCTTTCGGTGCATCGCTTCATGGCGGAGGTGCTACGAAGGATCGAAATGCAGGTCCACCAGTTGATGCCGAACGCCGTGGTTGCGCTGGTGAAGTATGTTTGGGAGGTTACTTCATACGGCGGACAACCGTCTGTGGAGGTCTTTGCCAAGAATTATTGCCTGCATTGGCAGAAAAGGAAAATAGGAAATAAGATTGCACAATTTGGATCGTGCACCTTCACACCGAGGACTGGAAAGACTTCGACGGAAGTCGTGGAGATAGTCCCTTGCGCCAGGAACAAGTGGGGCAACTGGTGGGATTTTTGGTTCTACGTGTCTCCAAGTGATGTCGAAGACCTACCTGGCCTCCCTCCGGCCATTTTATGTTCACATTGTTATGTGGCGTTCCCTCAATTTGAGGTGGCGGAGAATGACGAGGACGAAGGGGCCCTTCGGTATGCCGCCCACTTGAGTAGCGAGCGCGATTTGGTTGAGGAATTTATCGGCTATGGGGTTTGGCCCTTGGCACATGGCTGGGTACTGGGAGAAGTATGCCCCCGGTGGATGCCAACCTTGGTCGACCAGTTTGTGCGAAGTCCTGCCCTCGTTGTGGATTTACGTGGTTGGAACCCAGCCGCATTTGTGCGCGAGGTGGAGGCCGAGGCTGTGAAGATTGTGGGGAGATATGTGCCGAGGACGGAGACTCTGAGGAGTCGGGATATTCGCGGTTCGAATGTTCAGTTGAACCGTGTTTTTGAGTTGATCCATTTGTCGTATGTCGGCTACCCGGGGGTCGACAACGTCGATGCTGCTGCTGTCCGCCATGGGAAAAAGGTGGTGACGACGGTCGATGAAGGCCCTTTGTGGGGAGCTGCGCCGAGCGCGGCCACCAAGAAGAGGAAATTAGGTACAACGACTGAGGGGTTGAGGGCTTCCGAACATTTTGCTGCAGATTTATTGGAGACATGCGCGGTTCCCAGGGAGACGATGTCTTCGCCCGAGCTCTGGGAATCTTCTGTGCGAATGCTAAAGGTTACCGGGGGTCGCTGGCCTATGAATGTTCCGATTCCCCGGACGGCCGGCGAGGACATGTTTACATCTCGATTAGCTCGTGAGATGAAAATTTTCCCTTATGGACAGAATGTTGCTGATGTTGTATCAGCAGTGATGGACAAGGATCGCCAAGACGCACCGCGAAAACGCTGGGCATTCGCGAGGGTTGGGAACCCGCGGCGCGAGATCAAAATGGCACGGGCGAGCGCGAAGACTGCCGCCCCCGACGCCAGCGTGCCTCTGGTTGGTGCGCCTGGTTCCAGTGTGCCTACGGCTGGCGCGTCAGGCGCCAGCGTGCCGTTGCCTACCTTGCCCACACAAGAGCAAAGGCCGATGTCACCACCGTGGACTGCTGAGACGACGGTGGGTGGCGCCGAAGTCTCCCTGGATATTTTCGTGGAGGACTACCTTATGGGCGGGGTCGTGATGTTTGACGCCCACACTGGGCGAGGACCCGTCGGTGAGTGTTTTTTTCTTTTTTTTGGTGGAGCCTGGTACTCTGACGTGACCATGGTGCAGTAGCGGAGTCTAGGCAATTGGCTGTTGTCCCAGCGCCGTTGGCGGCTGGCTTCGTTGTTGCGGCGGCTGGGTCGAAGGGGTCTACGCAGGACCCGTGGTCCAGGTTCTGCACCAGCGGCGAAATTGCTTCGGTCGCTGCCGCGAAGGATGTGGCTGGCTCAGTTGCGCAGCAACTGAAGCACGTGAGTAATCTTTGCCTCTAGTGGTTGGTTTTTTATATTATGACTTCAATTTGACAGTCTTTGGTGCCAGGCGGCCACCTTCACCGAACATGTCACATCGGGGGTGCTGACCTCGGGGTTTGCTGCTGAAAGGCGACGGCTCGAGGGGAGGATTGAGCGCCTCCAAACGCAGCATACTAAGGCGGTACAAGACAAATCAGCCGCGGAGAACAGGAGCCGCAACTTGCTTGAGAAGCTATCAGCGACGGAGGCTGAGAAAGAGGATCTCGCTCGCCGTCTTGCGGCAGAAAAGGAGAACGCGGATAGGGCCCACACGGAAGCCTAGGCTGCCCGTGCCAAGGCCAACCTCGCCCTCCAACGTGCTACCAACGCAGAGTCGGAGCACAGGAGTCCTTGCAGCTATCTGGACAGAGCGGTGGCCTCCACTTGCACAGGGGTCGGCCGAGCGCACAAGTTGCTCGTGGACACGTACCGCGAGCTTGGTGCGTGTACCGCCCCCTTTGACGCGTCTAGTGACGAGGTGGGCCTCCGCTTCCTCGGGTGGTTGCATGAGGAGCTGGAGCTACTCCCAGCGATTGTGATGGGTCTCATGTCCTTCGCCTCGCTCATTACCTATGAAGGAGCTGTGAATGCCTTGTCTCGCGAGGGATGCAGGCACATGGAAGTTTTTGACTGATTCAACGAGAACTTCGACCGTGGGATCTTCCAGGTCAGAGATGAGGTGTTAAAGCGGTCTGCTGGGGCGCTTTACGATAGGATGTGGGGCCCTCACGGCTGTGATACCGTCTGGGAGAGGTCGGACCTGGCGCTAGAGCAGGTGCGTGATGTGTTTTTTTGTTAATATATATTTGTATGTTGTGCTATTTCTATAGATGGCGAATGATGAAGAAGTCAACGACTTCGGAGGCCTAGAAAGCTCGGTGACCCGGGCGAGAGATGTGAGGACGGAGGTTGGGGAGCAACCGGCTCCACTGACCAGCCTTTCGAGGACCCTACGATGGTCGCTGTCCTGGCTGGCGAAGACCCTCCAGCGACAGCTGCGCTGGCTACCGAAGACCCTGTCACGCCGACCGCTCCTTCACAGGTGGCGGGATCGTGTTAGGGGTGTTGGGTTTAGGACCTTTTTTATGTGATACTGAAAGTCGGTTGGTGCGTAGGTTCCAACGTCTGGGACTGCGCAAGCAACCCCTACTGATGATGTTAATTTTGTGGCGACCACGAATGCGATGCCTGTTAGTGGAAATTTGTCTAGTTTGGAAACTGGGTCTTGGTCGTCTGATGTGGGTGAGTTTGAGAGTTCGTTTTCATGGACTGAAGAGTCTTCGGATGGGGATTTGGATTATTTTGCTGCGTTGGATGTGGCCACGGCGGAGTCCGTGCCGCGACTGGAAGGGTGCGAAGCGTCCGATCCTCCGGCCGAGGCGAGGACCGAGGAGCCCCGCCGGCGCAGAGTGGTGTCGAAGCATAGTGTTGGCAAGATGTCACGAAGTGGTAGGCGTCGTCAGATGGGGATGGAGCAAACCCGCCTTCGGGTGGATCGAGGTGGCCAACGAGATTTGTTGTCCTTGTCGTCCAGGACGTGTATCGGGGAGGGGGATCTGCGGAATCTTTTTTATGTTGTTTAATTTTTGGGAGGCGGGCCTTATCCCGAAGGCTGAGCCAATGTAGCGCGTTTGTTGCCCTCGCTCTTGTCTTGCGGTAGTGAGTGAAAACGCTGCCCTCCCCCGGCTCGCAATAAAGAGGGAGGGCAATAAAATTGTTCTTGTTTGTGCAGTGTGGCTGGTGACCCTTCGCTTTGTGTATGTAAACTATGACAACATTGTTTGTTGTTTGTGTAACATGGTAGGTGGCCCTTTGCTGTGTGTATGTAACCTTATGACAAGATTTGTTTGTTGTGAAGTGAAATGGTGACTTCGCGTCGCGCATATGTTGTGTTTCTCCGGTTGCACCCTTAGGCGACTTTTGCATGGATTGGTCTTCGGTAAAGACTTCATATCGTGCACTTGTTGTGCTTGTCCAGCTGCACCCTTAGGCGACTTTTGCGCAGATGCCTTTTAGTAAAGACTTTGTATCGTGCACTTGTTGTGCTTGTTCGACTGCACCCTTAGGCAACTTTTGCGTGGATGTTGTGACGGAACCTCCCAAGTCATTAGGTCGACCTACAGTTGTCCTTGTCCATCAAACCTCGGACAACCTTGTAGATGCACCTGGTCACTTGACAAGTTTGGTATCTGAATTCTTTACCTCTCCCAAGAGCGTTTCACCCGTCACACAGATATTACAACACATTGGAGGAACGAATATGCGGAAGCAGTTACAATACTTATTTTGTATTAAAGTATAGAAAGAGTATTATTATTATAGACCAGTAATATATAAGAGTGCAGGAGTAATGTTATTACAACCCTGGGAGGCAAAAACCCCTCCCGCTTAATAGTAAAAAGTTTTTAAAGGACACTTCCTCTCGAGGCTTCAATCCTGGTTTTCTTCCTTGGGCACCACCTTGGAACAAAAGCAACAAAAATTTGCTGCTTCCTCACCTACAACAACATGGGTTCAAAAACCCTAAGTACGAAGTGTACTTTCGCAAGTCTTACCTGTCAAAATAAAAGACTTTCAAGGATATGCTGGCTTGAGGGAGTCAAGGTAAGGCTTAATCAATAATCAAGACTCTGTTTGCAAAAATGCTTACTAATAGTGGATCCTTAAAAATCCAGTTGTATTAGCAAGTTGAGTCATTACCTGAATTCTATAGTTCTTTCTACCCTAGTTCAAGCAATTGTCCTAAACTAGCCATTTCTTATTTATCAACCCTTCTTGTTCACTGGAATACTACGTGTAAGTCAGTGACCAAGTCTTCATGTCCGAGAAGTAACGGCGATCCGAATCGATTAATACTCAGCTGAGGATCTCCAATCACACAATATATGTAGCACTTAACCCTTGCATATGTCAACTCGCCACCGGGGTTCTTAAGACCAGATCAGGTTCACGCCAACCGAGAGCACAGATACACCACCGTCTAGCCTCTTGCCACGGAGGGTACACGCTACTCTCGCCATCTCTCCACTCCCATTGCGTTTTATCTTATTCTGGTATTAGTCTACCCAAGGCAAAGCTTACCCATGACGAGGCATGTGAGCAGTTAAAGTGTCCTCGGTCAGCAGGCCTACATCGACAAGGTCCTTAATCGACTCAGACGGAGACACAACACCGAGACTCTCTTCTCGTGCAAGTCACCCGCCCGGTCTCAGCTTTATCATTTCAAACCCAAAGTTTGGTACCTGACAGAGGTACATCTTTTCCGATGTTGAACCCATCAAGGCCCTGATGGATCCACCATCCAGTTTTATTTTTGAAAAACATCATTTCAAACCCAAAGTTTGGTACCTGACAGAGGTACTCAATTCCTATCACTTAATGCATCAAGGAAGTGAGAAAGGTTTTAAAACAACAAGGAGGTGGCAAATGCACCGGGGCTTGCCTTGTGTTATAGGAGAGTCGGGCTCTGCTCCACAAATATCAAAATAAAAGCAGTTCCCGGCAGGTGGGTCTTCAGGTGGTGGTGGTGTAGCTCTTCCTTCTTCAACCTCTATTTCTTCTTCATTTTCTATACAGAACCATATATAATCATGAATGCTCATGTAATGCTTATGAAAATGCAAAGATAATAAGGTATATTATCTTAGGTCTTGAATACAATTTTCCTTCACGGGACTCTAGGAAACTAGGGTTTTTGGAGTCAGTATTGTAGTTCATAGGGCAGGCATTACTAAAAGATTAGGGTTTTGGGGTTTAGGTACCAAACATTATCCAAATCATACCAAACTTTACCCAAGGCTTCTAAATAACATTTAAAGCTTATCCAAAAAGTTTAGTGATTTTTGGAGTTATTAATCAATTCCTAAAATTCCAGGAATATAGGTTTTGGCTATTTTAAATACTCCATAATTCCTTATTTGGACTAAAAATCATGAAACTATTTTTATTAAATACTATAGGAATTTAGGAATATAACAAAATTGGTCTGGTATTTTTAGCATTTTTCTACAATTTTTTATGAATTCTCTAATCCTGGAAGAAAAAGAAAAACTATTAACAGTGTTGGGCTGAATTCAGCCCAAACCGGCCTGCAGAAGGGAGGACACGTGCGCGCCCACGCCCGCGCTGCCAGTCTTGCGAAAAGGCCCCTGATGTTTTAAATCACTTGAAAAGTGTCCAACGGACTATTCCCATAGTCACTGACATCTACAAAACCCCCCTCTAGTTCTAATTCTTCACAAGGTGAAGTCCACGACGTGGAGCGGCGTAGCAGTAGCTCCAGCGAGCTCGTTCTGGCCGGACTACGCAATGGCCAGTGCTCTAACTTGGTTTACTCCTAATTCAACACCTAATAATCGTTGCCCCTTGATCAATTGCACGATCTAAGCTTAATTGGGGTGTTCCCGATGATCTGGTGCGGTCTAGCTTAATTGAATGGGTTGAGAAGCATTAGGAGAACATAAGGGTGCTAAAACGGGAGAGCAAAGAGCATGAACGGACCTAAAACTAGCTAGCCATGGCAAGGTCACTTTGCGCGGTGTTTTGGACCGATTTGGGGGAATCCCAAATTGGGGCTCTCTGGTGAACAATTTGGGACACGAGTGGGTGTGCTGAGTGCTTGAATACCTTGCGGAGCTGAAGGTACACTCAATTTATAGGATCCATGAGTGGTGGCGACTAATTCAGGGAAAGACGCGCGGTGGCCGGAGAGAAGGGGTTGCTCTGGCGCAAGCAATTGGTGGCTTTTACCGTGGCGAGCTCACCAGCGATCACTGGATATAACGCGAGCTACTACGACGTGGTAAGACACCAAGGCACGTGGCGCAAGGTCGCGAGGTGGCTATCACCGGCGAGGATGATTCCGAAGCGGTCATGAGCTAGGTGGACACGGCGGCCAAAGTGAATAGTAGCTCAAGTTCATCCACACGATGATATTTACTACCCTGAGCAACAATCGGTACTTCTTTGAGCACGAATCGTAGTGTCGGGCGCGAATCCGAGCGTGTGGTCGCTGGTGGCGAGATAACTGATTCTGGCGATTTGATCTTTACACTGTACCATCAAAACCCTGATTTAGAGTGCTTGACAAACTGAATTGAAATGCCTAGATCTCAAATTTTTTTGCAAATACTTGCCAATCCATCTGTAGCAAACTTGTAGCCCTCCACACCAGCTACAATTCTGCTATAGGGATCTTGCTCATTTGCTTAGTCCTTTGAGCATGAATCAAGCCCAAAGTTCCTCAAAACTCACTGATAGGCAGTATTCAGTCTCTGTATTATCTGACAGCCAGACTTCAGACACATTTAACTCCTAATTTTGTACAATACCAGGGCTTAAGTACTTAAAGCAAATTTGTACTCCTATAGTAGCTCTACAAGTTTGATGTGTTGACCCTAGGCAAATTCCTAATATTTTTAGAACTACAGGGCTCCAAAGTTAGCCCTGTTCACTTGTGTCACACTTAGTCACATAAGAGGTGTAGTGGCTTTTTGCAAATAAGCCCAAACCTCATCTTTTGACTTGGAAATCCTCAAATGTGTGAACCTTATGCTTTGGGGTGCCCTAATACCTTGGTTTTTGCCCTTGGGTCCAAAATTGTGCAAAATTTACATATAACCCCCTAGGGTTTTAACAAGGGTTTTCAAGTGGTGCGTTTAGGGTTTTTGGCACTTCTAGGGTTTGAATGCCACTCAAGTCCATTAATGGTGATATCTTATGACCATTTCTAATGAGTTTTGAAGTTTTCTCTCATTTAGGTTTTATTGACACTCCTAAGCCTAGTTTAGGGTTAAGTACCCTACCCTAGGGTTTCACCCATGACCAGTCACATCAATAAAACTTGTTTGAAATTTTTGCCTAGTGAATGCACTCTAAGTGTAACAAACACATGATATGCTAATGCTCATGATGTTATGCTCAAGTTTTAGTGACAGTAACACTAGGGGTGTTACATCCTTCCCCCCATAAAAGAATCTTGTCCCAAGATTTAAAAGTCCTGAGGCAAGTAATGGAAAAGGAAACGCGTCATATTTTTATTTCCTTATTTCTGGTACAAGGTAGGGGGTGGCTTAGGGTGTACTCCTCTTTTACAATAATTGTACATATCTCATAATTTACATGAAGCTAAAAAGCCTAGGAAATTCTTTTCTAAAAAGTCTTGGGTTTCCCAAGTAGCTTCATCTTCTACGTGTTGGTTCCATTGTATCTTATAAAATTTGAGAGTTCTCCTTCGGGTAACCCTATCCTTTTGATCCAGGACTCAAATAGGATGTTCTGATTATGTCAAGTCTGGTTCTAGGGCAACATTCGTCACTTCAACTGTTCGATCTAGAACTTGAAGACACTCCTTCAATAGGGACACATGGAACACGTTGTGCACTAAAGACAATGTTTTGGGTAGTTGGAGTCGGTATGCCACCGGTCCACACTATTCAAGAATGGGGAACAGACCAATGTACCGAGGTGCAAGCTTTCCCTTTACCCCGAAACGAGATACCCCCTTCATGGGTGATACTTTCAGGTAGACATAATCTTCAACTTGAAAGTATAAAGGTTGGCATCGTTTGTATGCATAATTCTTTTAGCGAGCTTGTGCTTCTTTCAAATTATGTATAATTCGTTGAACTTTTTCTTCCATTTCTTTAACGATATCAGGTCCGAAGAACCACCTTTCCCCGGGTTCAGACCAATTCAATGGAGTACGACACCGTCGTCCATATAAGGCTTCAAAAGGTGCCATCTTGATGCTTTCTTGATAACTATTGTTGTATGAGAATTCTGCCAACGGTAAACATTCATCCCATTTTTGTGGGTATTCCAGAATGCATGCTCGTAACATGTCTTCAAGTATTTGGTTTACTCTCTCAGTCTGCTCACTGGTTTGAGGATGATAGGCCGAGCTGTGAAGCAATTTGGTACCCAGGGACTTATGTAGTGCTTCCCAAAACTTGGCTACAAATTGCGGCCCACGATCTAACACTATGGTCTTTGGAACTCCATGCAGACTAAGAATATGAGCAATATATAACTGAGCATAGACAATAACTGGATGATCTATCTTGACGGGCAGAAAATGGGCTATCTTGGTAAGTAGATCAACTATAACCCAAATAGAATCATATCCTTTTGTTGTCCTGGGTAACCCCACAATGAAGTCCATGCTTATGTCTTCCCATTTCCAAGTTGGGATAGGTAAAGATTGTAATGGACTAGCAGTTTTCATATGTATGGCTTTTGACACGTCTACAGGTGTCGCATCTTTCCACATAGCGTGCAATTTCGATCTTCATTTTTGTCCACCAATAATGTTGCTTTAAATCATGATACATCTTAGTGCTTCCGGGATGAATGGAATAGCGACTAAGATGAACTTCATCCAAAATTTACTGGCGGACCTCATCATTCTTGGGCACAACTATGCGGTTATTAAACCATATAATTTCTTGATCATCTTTTCTGAAACAGTTTGCTTTACTGGCTTTCATTTTGTCATGAATGTGTTTCATACCCTCATCAGTTCTTGGTGCATCAATTATTCTTTGCAGAAGAACCGACTCAAGCTTCAATTGATTCAATGTTCCATGTTGAATCATTCCCAGGTTTAACTTCTCCATTTCTTGGCATAATGTGATGTCAGAAGTCTTCATCGTAAGGCAATGACATGAAGTCTTGCGGCTTAGTGCATCTGCCACCACGTTGGCCTTGCCTGGGTGATAGTGAATTTCCAATTCATAGTCTTTAATCAGCTCAAGCTATCTCCTCTGCCTCATATTTAGTTCTGACTAGGTAAAAATGTACTTCAAGCTTTTATGATCCGTGTATATATGATAGACATTCCCCAATAGATAATGCCGCCATATTTTTAGGATATGAACCACAACAACTAATTCAAAATCATGAGTTGGATAATGTTCCTCATGCCGGCGCAACTATCTTGAGGCATACTCTATAACTCGGCCCTCTTGCATCAAGACACAGCCTAAACCACTGCCTGATGCGTCACAATACACATCAAAAGGCTTTTCAATGTCCGGTTGAGCTAATACCCGAGCAGTGGTCAATAACACCTTCAGCTGCTCGAAGGCTTCATTGCATCTTGAGGACCAGTTAAATTTTGTATCATTTTTCAATAAACTTGTGATTGGCTTCACAAGCTTGGAAAAATCCGGGATAAATCGACGGTAATAACCAGCCAGTCCAAGGAAACTTCAGACTAGATGTACACTGGTTGGCGGTTTCCTCTCTAAAATATCCTTGACCTTGCTGGGATCAACCGCAATCCCCTTGGCAGACAATACGTGTCCCAGAAATTGGATTTCTTTCAGCCAAAACGCGCATTTGCTGAATTTAGCATACAGTTGATGTTCCCTTAAGCGCATTAATATGATCCGCAGATGCCGATCATGCTCCTCTTCATTCTTGGAATAAATCAAGATATCATCAATGAAGACCACCACAAATTTGTCCAGCTCGGGCATGAATACCGAGTTCATCAGATATGTGAAGTGGGCAGGAGCATTTGTTAATTCGAAAGACATAACCAGATATTCGAATAATCCATACTGCATAGTAAATGCAGTCTTGGGTATATCTTTGGGTAGGATATGGATCTGATTATAGCCCGACCTGAGGTCAATCTTGGAAAATACCCGAGCTCCAGTAAGCTGATCAAATAAGATATCAATCCGAGGAAGAGGGTACTTATTCTTGATTGTGACCTCATTAAAGGGTCTGTAATCCACGCACATCCGAAGTGTTTGATCCTTCATATTGACAAAGATTGCTGGACAACCCCAAGGTGACGAGCTAGGTCGGATGAATCCCTTCTCCAGTAGATCTTGTAGTTGTGTCTTGAGCTCTGCCAACTCATTCGGAGGCATTCGGTACGACCTTCTAGAAACAGGAGCCGTACCAGGCTTCAATTCAATCACAAATTCTACATCTCTCCTTGGAGGCAATCCCAGCAGATCTTCCGGAAAGACGTCCGGGAATTCACATACTACCGGAATATCTTGGATTTCCGGTATGATGGCTTCATAGACTCTGCCAAATGGTTTAGCTAGAATAGCTACAATGATGGACAATAGAACCTCTTTCTGGCCATAGCTCAACCTGATGGCTCTCAAATCAGTGTTGAGGATAGCTTTGTACTGGGCTAACCAATTCATGCCCAGAATTACATCTATATCCTGGCCTTTCAAAACAATCATGTTTGTGGGAAAGTCCCGTTCAGCCAATGTTACAGGCACATGGGAAGCCACTTCTTTAGTGAATATTTGTCCCCCAAGCGAATGAATAATAAACCCTTCCCTTGATTCAATGCAAGGAATGCAATATTTCTCCACAAACTTCTTGCTTATGAATGTATGTGAAGCACCAGAATCAAAGAGAATGACTGCAGGGTGATTGGCCACGAGGAACGTACCCATCATAACCGGCTCTCCCTCAGGTGTAGTGGCCACTTGTGTGTAGTATATTCGCCCAGTCTAATTTATATTTTTGCCCGCTGCATTATTTGTCGTATTTCCCTTGCCTTGGCTTGAACTCCCTGGGTTCTGCTGATTATTGGATTTGTTCTGCCTCGGATATGGGCAGTCTTTGATAAAATGTCTAGACTTCCCACAATCGAAGCAGCCAGTTGAAGAGCTCGGGAGGGCGGGGAAACGAGCACTAGGGGCACTCGGCTGATTGGTTGAAGTGGGGGCAGTGGCAGGACAGATGAAAACAGTTTGTTTGAAGGGGTAGGAGGGTGGACGAGGTGAAGAACGGTTTTGATTGAAAGGTCGGATTACCAGCCTTTGTCGCTTTTCAGGCCCCTGGTTGGACCTGTCACCTCCAATTCCCTTTCATTTCCCTAGGCCTGCATGCTTAGCTTCAACTGCGAGCGCTGTGCTGACAGCCCTGCTGTAGGAGAGATCGAGGCAGGTGGCCATCTTTCTTTGTAGCCGGTCATTGAGGCCTCACATGAAGCAGTTCTTCTTTTTCAGGTCAGTATTGACCTGGTCAATTGCATACTGGGACAAATGATTGAATTTGTTGAGATACTGCATAACAATATCTCCTCCTTGCTTGAGTCTCATGAATTCTTCCTGCTTCATATGCAGCACTCCTTCTGGGATGTAGTGCTCATGAAACGCCAATTTAAATTCGTCCTAGGTGACCTGATATCCGGCAGGTTGAATGGCCACATAATTTCCCCACCAGGTGCTGGCAGGGCCTCTTAACTGCTGAGCCGGAAACAACGGCTTTTGGGTCTCTGTGCAGCGGATGAGCCCAAATTTCTGTTCAATGACCCGAACCCATTCGTCGGCTTTGAGAGGTTCTTCAGCTTTGACGAAAAGTGGGGGACTGGTTTCCGAGAAATCCAAGTACGAAGTTTCACGGGGTCCCTGTGGATAAGCCCTCCCGCCTTGCTGCTGAAATTGATTTCCCGCCATTTCACGCAGAAAGCGGGTGTTGTCAGCGGTCGCGGTGACCAAGGCAGCGATAGCCTCGGCCAACGTGGGCGGTACTGGCGGTGGATTAGGTGTATCTTCTTGACCACAGGATGTTCCCATGCCGTCATGTGCACGAGTTCGGGATGGCATCTGAAGCAAAGAAATATTTGGAAAAATATAACATGATGATATACACCATAATTTTACATTACTAAGATGTAATGATACAAACTCAATGTACAACATGACTTTGTTACCTATTTTACATTAGCATTATTTCTAAACTATACTACTCTAGTATTTATCATCCTTGGTGGCTTCACTATCTGTTGTAGGGGACCGTTCGTCAGCCAGGTTCATAGAAGGAGGGGGCTTGAAAAGGTCCAATTCCCCACCAAGTGCTTCACCTGCTATTCCAGAAGGTTTGGCCCCCATTCCAACAGGGTCGGCAGGTACGTCTGGGTGCAGTCGCGAATACATATCATGAACTTCCTCATGTAATGTATTGCAGTACGCATGCAAGTTGTCAACGACCGTGCTAAGCTCCTCCACACGGGCTCGAGCTTTGGCTTCTCGGTCCCAAGCAATGGAACGTGAGTTGACAGCCCAGTCGATTGCCAAATCCCGTTCAGCAAGCTCATCTTGCACATGTCGGACGTCAGCTCTTAATTCATTTATAAGCTGACCGTCCTCGACCCACACCCTATTTCTGTGATGTAGCTCCGTTCGAAGCTGCTCCACCTAGGCTTCTAGGTCTCCAATGGGGTCATTACTGCCGCCGCTGCTCTCCTCATGCCTTGGAGCCAGCTGATGTCGAGGCACGCTAATCAGTCTAGTGGACTTACATGCGGTTTTCCTCGTGCGCGGCGGTAAATCTCCATAAGGGGGAAAACTTTATTAGTATAGTTTTTAACATGATGCATGCATAATTACAGAATCAACTTTCATTGATTCACAACCTTCTATACATTGCACTCTACTACCTGGTCTTAAAATAAGTACTTCAGAAGGTAGTAAGAATGAAAGAAATTTTTCTTTAGATAAGGATTTGAAAATTCTTTTTGAAAATGCCTCATAATATCTGAAGAGATGGGCTTTGCTCCGATACCAGTTGTGACGGAACCTCCCAAGTCATTAGGCCCACCTACAGTTGTCCTTATCCATCGAACCTCGAACAACCCTGTAGATGCACCTGATCACTTGACAAGTTTGGTATTTGAATTCTTTACCTCTCCTAAGAGCATTTCACCCGTCACGCAGATATTACAACACATCGGAGGAACGAATATGCGGAAGCAGTTACAATACTTATTTTGTATTAAAGTATAGAAAGAGTATTATTATTACAGACCAGTAATATATAAGAGTGCAGGAGTAATGTTATTACAACCCTGGGAGGAAAAAACCCCTCCCGCTTAACAGTAAAAAGTTTTTAAAGGAGGACACTTCCTCCCGAGGCTTCAATCCTGGTTTTCTTCCTTGGGCACCACCTTGGAACAAAAGCAACAAAAAATTACTGCTTCCTCACCTACAACAACATGGGTTCAAAAACCCTAAGTACAAAGTGTACTTTCGCAAGTCTTACCCATCAAAATAAAAGACTCTCAAGGATATGCTGGCTTGAGGGAGTCAAGGTAAGGCTTAATCAATAATCAAGACTCTGTTTGCAAAAATGCTTACTAATAGTGGATCCTTAAAAATCCAGTTGTATTAGCAAGTTGAGTCATTACCTGAATTCTAGAGTTCTTTCTACCCTAGTCCAAGCACTTGGCCTATACTAGCCATTTTCTTATTTATCAACCCTTCTTGTTCACTGGAATGCTACGTGTAAGTCAGTGACCAAGTCTTCATGTCCGAGAAGTAACGGCGATCTGAATCGATTAATACTCAGCTGAGGATCTCCAATCACACGACATATGTAGCACTTAAACCTTGCATATGTCAACTCGCCACCGGGGTTCTTAAGACCAGATCAGGTTCACGCCAACCTAGAGCACAGATACACCACCGTCCAGCCTCTTGCCACGGAGGGTACACGCTACTCTCGCCATCTCTCCACTCCCATTGCGTGTTATCTTATTCTTGTATTAGTCTGCCCGAGGCAAAGCTTACCCATGATGAGGCATGCGACCAGTTAAAGGGTCCTCGGTCAGCATGCCTACATCGACAAGGTTCTTAATCGACTCAGACGGAGACACTACACCGAGACTCTCTTCTCGTGCAAGTCACCTGCCCGGTCTCAGCTTTATCATTTCAAACCCAAAGTTTGGTACCTGACAGAGGTACATCTTTTCCGATGTTGAACCCATCAAGGCCCTGATGGATCCACCATCCAGTTTTATTTTTGAAAAACATCCCATTCCACTTGAAGCATCACCTTTTGTCAAAACAAAACATTTTGTTTTTCTAGAGCAAGACTAAGCACAAGAAAAACCTTTTTATAAAATAGGTGATCAAGGAAAGGTAATCAAATTCTCAAGGAAGGAAATGCATCAATTTGTCTAGCACACAATTCCTATCACTTAATGCATCAAGCTAGTGAGAAAGGTTTTAAAACAACAAGGAGGTGGCAAATGCACCGGGGCTTGCCTTGTGTTATAGGAGAGTTGGGCTCTGCTCCACAAATATCAAAATAAAAGCAGTTCTCGGCAGTTGGGTCTTCAGGTGGTGGTGGTGGTGTAGCTCTTCCTTCTTCAACCTCTATTTCTTCTTCGTTTCCTATATATAACCATATATAATCATGAATCCTCATGTAATGCTTATGAAAATAAAAAGATAATAAGGTATATTATCTTAGGTCTTGAATACAATTTTCCTTCACGGGACTCCAGGAAACTAGGGTTTTTGGAGTCAGTATTGTAGTTCATAGGGTAGGCATTACTAAAAGATTAGGGTTTTGGGGTTTACGTACCAAACATTGTCCAAATCATACCAAACTTTAGCCAAGGCTTCTAAATAACATTTAAAGCTTATCCAAAAAGTTTAGTGATTTCTGGAGTTATTAAACAATTCCTAAAATTCTAGGAATATAGGTTTTGGCTATTTTAAATACTCCATAATTCCTTATTTGGACTAAAAATCATGAAACTATTTTTATTCAATACTATAGGAATTTAGGAATATAACAAAATTGGTCTAGTATTTTTAGAATTTTCTACAATTTTTTATGAATTCTCTAATCCTGGAAGAAAAAGAAAAACATAAACTATGAACAGTGTTGGGCTGAATTCAACCCAAACCGGCCTGCAGAAGGGAGGACACGAGCGCGCCCACGTCCACGCTGCCGGTCTTGTGAAAAGGCCCCTGATGTTTTAAATAACTTGAAAAGTGTCCAACAGACTATTCCCTGAGTCACTGACATCTACAAACCCCCCCCCTCTAGTTCTAATTCTTCACAAGGTGAAGTCCACGACGTGGAGCGACGGAGCAGTAGCTCCGGCGAGGTCGTTCTAGCCGGACTATGCAATGGCTAGTGCTCTAACTTGGTTTACTCCTAATTCAACACCTAATATCGTTTCCCCTCGATCAATTGCACGATCTAAGCTCTTAATCATACTGTCCACAGTGACAACGCGAACTACGAATGAACAGAGGTGTTCCCGATGATATGGTGCCTGTATAGCTTCATTGAATGGGTCAAGGAGCATCAGGAGAACATAAGGGTGATAAAACGGGAGAGCAAATAGCATGAACAGACCTGAAACAATCTAGCCACGGTAAGGTCACTTTGTGCGGCGTTTTGGACCGATTTGGGGGAAATCCCAAATTGGGGCTCTCTGGTGAACGATTTGGGACACGAGTGGGTGTGCTGAGTGCTTGAATACCTTGCGGAGCGGATGGTACGCTCAATTTATAGGATCCATGAGCGATGGTGACTAATTCTGAGAAAGACGTGCAGCGGTGGGATAGAAGGGGGTGCTCTGGCGCAAGCAATTGGTGGCTTTTACCGTGGCGAGCTCACCGACGATCATCAGATATGCATAACGCGAGCTACTGCGACGTGGTAAGACACCAAGACACGTGGTGCAAGGTTGCGAGGTGGCTATCACCGGCGAGGATGATTCCAAAGCAGCCGTGAGCTAGGTGGACACGGCGGCCGGAGTGGATAGTGGCTCAAGTTCATCCACACGATGGTATTTACTACCCTGAGCAACAATCAGTACTTCTTTGAGCACGAATCGTAGTGTTGGGCGCGAATCCGAGTGTGTGGTCGCCTGCGGCGAGATAACTGATTAAGAGTGTCTGACAGAACGAATTAAAATTCCTAGATCTCGAATTTTTGTGCAAAGACTTGCCAATCCATCTATAGCAAACTTGTAGCCCTACACACTAGCTACAATTCTGCTATAGGGATCTTGCTCATTTGCTTATTCCTTTGAGCATGAATCAAGCCCAAAGTTCCTCAAAACTCACTGATAGGCAGTATTCAATCTCTGTATTATCTGACAGCCAGACTTCAAACCCATTTAACTCCTAATTTTGTACAATACCAGGGCATAAGTACTTAAGCAAATTTGTACTCCTATAGTAGCTCTGCAAGTTTGATGTGTTGACCCTAGGCAAAATCCTAATATTTTTAGAACTACAGGGCTCCAAAGTCAGCCCTGTTCACTGGTTTCAGACTTAGTCACATGAGAGGTGTAGAGTGGCTTTTTGCAAATAAGCCCAAATCTCATATTTTGACTTGGAAATCCTCAAATGTGTGAACCTTATGCTTTGGGGTGCCCTAATACCTTGGTTTTTGCACTTGGGTCCAAAAGTGTACAAAATTTACATATAACCCCCTAAGGTTTTAACTTAGGGTTTTCCAGTGCAGTGTTTAGGGTTTTTGGCACTTCTAGGGTTTGAATGCCACTCAAGTCCATTAATGGTGATATCTTATTACCATTTCTAATGAGTTTTGAAGTTTTCTCTCATTTAGGTTTTATTGACACTCCTAAGCCTAGTTTAGGGTTAAGTACCCTACCTAGGGTTTCACCCATGACCAGTCACATCAATACAACTTGTTTGAAATTTTTGCCTAGTGAATGCACTCTAAGTGTAACAAACACATGATATGCTAATGCTCATGATGTTATGCTCAAGTTTTAGGGATAGTAACACCAGGGGTGTTATAGATGTCTTTAAGTAAAGACTTCGTATCATGCACTTGTTGTGCTTGTCTGGCTGCACCCTAAGGTGACTTTTGCGCGGATTTTGTCGCACACGAGGGTAGTCTGCGCTACCTATCGCGGTGACTTCGTATCTATCGAATGTCGAAGGCCGTCGGAGCGGTCTTTTTCGACATGGTGATGATTCTTGTATAGTTTTTCTTTTTGCGGGGGCTTTTTCGTTGGTATATTACATGGCACTGCCTCATTAAAAACCTCACCCCTAGGAGGAAAAGAGTGCGGGCCTAAATAGCATTGTTTGAAGAATTACAAAGGCGCTTAGGCCTTGGGACTTCAATGAAAATTTTCCGAAGATTATCGATGTTCCAGGAATGTGCTAAGTCTTCGTCAGACGATGTTGCTAGCCTGTAAGCACTGGAGGATGCCTTCGCCTTGACTATGTAAGGCCCTTCCCACTTTGGCTCTAGCTTGCCCCGGGACTCTATCCGGGTGGTTCTTACAAGTACGAGGTCCCCTTTGTTGAATTCTCTTGGGATGACTGTGTTGTCACGCCAGGCTTTGGTCTAGATTTGATATTTGTTGAGGGCCTCCAAGGCGAGGACTCGGTCTCCGTCGATGAGATCTTTGGAAGTTGGTTCGTCGACCTCATGGATGACTGATTTGTTTGTTCGGGGGGACCCGTGTTTTAACTCTTGTGGCGTCATTGCCTTAGAACCATACATCAAGTGGAAGGGTGTGAACCCAGTTGCTCGGCACTGTCATATTCAGGGCCCATACTACTTCAGGTAATTGGTCGGCCCATTTGCCCTTTTTGTCATCGAGAAATCTTTTCTTGTTGGCACTGAAAATCTTGCCATTACCACGCTCGATGACACTGTTGGATTGAGGGTGGTATACAGAGGCGAAGATGGGCTTGGTGCCGATGGAACAACATAATTCCCTGAAGTCTTGGCTGTTGAACTGTTTGCCGTTGTCGACTGTGAGTTTGGATAGGACTCCGAAGCGGCAGACAATGTTTTGCCAGACGAATTTTTGGGCGGTCTTCGATGTTATTATGGAGACTGCCCTAGCCTCAATCCACTTTGTGAAGTATTCAACGTCGACGAAGGTGAACTTGATATTTCCTTGAGCTGTAGGCACCAGTCCAACGATGTACAACCCCCATCGTTGAAGTGGCCATGTATGGGCGATGAGTTTGGTGAATTGCGAAGGGTTGCCTGAGTGAGGAGAGAACTTTTGGCATGCTTCACATGACCTTGTGACTCGGTTGGTAGTGCAAATAATCGTGGGCCAGTAGAATCCCTGATGAATCACTTTGGCTGCGAGGGCTCTAGGTCTGGAGTGTGAGCAGTAGGTTCCACTGTGGACTTCGCAGAGGAGTTCTATGCCTTCGGTTTTGGTTATGCATTTCAGCATAGGCTGGCTGATCCCCTTTTTGTACAGCTGACTGTCGACTATTGTGAAGTCCCTACTCCTGTGCTTCACTCGCTTGGCCTCATTGCGATCTGTTGGATGGTAGTGGCCTTGCAGGTATAGTGTTATTGAGGCCCGCTAGTCTTCGGCATGATGAGGTTGACAATGTGGTGGCCCTCAATGTCCTAGGTTATTTGCAGGCCTTCGGGGTTGCGGACGGCTGGCGTGCCGATGACGTGGTAGAACACGTCGGAGGGCAGGGCCTCGCCCTTGGCCGCTACTTTGGCCAACGAGTCGGCCTCTTCATTTTTGTTGCGGTCGACGTGCTGCAGGGTGAAACCCTTGAACTATCTCTCAAGGCTGCGGATAGCGGTGAGGTATTGCATGAGCACAGGCTCTTTTGCTGAGTACTCTTTTTCGATCTGGCCGGCCAAAACCTTGGAGTCTGTCCAGATTATACATGTATTGACACCGAGCGCTCGTAATTTGTGAAGTCCCAGGATGACGACTTCGTACTCTACGATGTTGTAGTTCACCTATCGGACTCTAAGGCAAAGCTGAGGCGCGCTGCGTATCTGTACTTGATGCCTGCAGGTGATGTGATAATCACCGCGGCGCCTGCCCCCGCATGGCACCATGCGCCATCGCAGTGGATAGTCCAAACTTTTTCCGAGGATTCTTGTGGCCATGCTGAACCTGTCCAGTCGACAATGAAATCTACCAGGACTTGTGATTTGATCGCTATTCTAGGCTCGAAGGTGATGTGGTACCCTGATAGTTTAGCTGCCCATTTGGCAATTCTAGTGGATGCCTCCGGGTTCTTGAACAATTCTCCCAGACCACTGTCTGAAGTGACCCATACTTTGAATGCCTCGAAGTAGTGTCGTAGTTTGCGCGAAGCCATCACAACGGTGTATGAAATTTTTTCAAGTTCAGTCATGTTGCACTTAGAAGCCGTGAGGACTTCGGAGACATAGTTCACTAGGCACTGCCGACTTTTGCCCTCTTTGTCCTGCTCTTGGACTAATGCAGCGCTGACTGCACATGGTGAAGCTGCAATGTAGAGAAGCAGCGGCAGCAAAGGGTCGAGACTTATGAGGGTTGCTAGGTCAGACAGGTGTTGTTTGAGCGACTCGAAGGCCGCCGCCTGCTCTGGTCCCCAAGCGAAGTCTTTTGCACCAAGCAATGTCTTGAGAAAAGGTAGACTGCGCTCTACGGATTTGGAGATGAACCTGTTCAGGGCGGCCAATCTGCCTGTCAGTCGCTGGACATCCCTGGTGGACTGCGGAGGTGGCATGTCGATGATCGCTTGGATCTTAGTTGGATTGGCCTCGATCCCTCGATGCGATACTAGGTAACCAAGGTTTTTCCCCTGGCGAACTCCGAAGACACACTTCTCAGGATTGAGCCGGAGTCGTGCGTCGCGCATGTTGGCAAATGTTTCTGCAAGGTCGGCCAGGTGATCCTCTTTGTTTTTGCTTGCAACGTTAATGTCGTCTATGTAGGTGAAAATGTTGCGGCCTACTTGACTTTCGAGAACCTTCTTGGTGAGGAGAGAGAAGGTTGATCCGGCGTTCTTAAGTTTTTCTAGCATTCGGACGAAACAGTACGTGCCGAAGGGTGTGATAAAGCTTGTGCTTGCCTTGTCCTCCTCTTTCATGTAAATCTGGTGGTAACCGTAGAAGCAATCGAGGAGGGACATGACTTCGCAGCCTGCTGCACTATCGACTATTTTTGTCGATCCGTGGCAAGGGCAAGTTATCCTTGGGAAAAGCCTTATTGAGGCTTGTGAAGTCTATGCACATGCGCCACTTGCCGCTCTTCTTTTGCACCATGACCACGTTGGCGAGCCATGTAGGATAAGCGAATGGCTCGATGAATCTGGCTTCCAATAGGCGGTGCACCTCGGCCTTGGTGTCTTCAGTCTTCTCATCAGACATTTTGCGCAGTCTCTGCTTTTTTGGGTGTACCGAAGGGTCGATGCCCAGGTCGTGCTCGATGATGGAGCGTCTGACCCTGACCAGATCGAGGGCGGACCAAGCGAAGATGTCCTTGTTTTGGGAGAGACAGGAGATGAGTTTTTCCTCGTCACGCGAGGTTAGGTCTTCGCTTATTACAACCGTTTGTTTAGGCGTTGCCAGGTTGAGGGGTACCGCCTTTGTTCCGTCGTTGCTTTGGAGCTGCACTTTGACTTTTTCGTCTGCGATTGGGCAACTCCCTTCAAAGCCTTTGCGCTGTGCCGTGAGGCAGTGTACGTTACGTTGCCCTGGAACGAAGTCCCTCTCAATGTTGCGCGCTGTCTGCTGGTGGCCATAGACTGTGATCACATCTTGTGGGCCTGGGATTTTCATGCAGAGGTAGAGTCCGTGAATGGCCGTCTCAAACTTGTTGATCGAGCCCCGGCCCATTATGGCGTTGTATGGGTAGACCATGTCGACAATATCAAAAGTGACCTACTCACTTCGTGCATTGGGTGCTACACCAAATGATAGGGGCAGCTCTATCTTGTCGATGGGGAAGGTGCCCTTGCCGCTGAAGCCATATAGGGGATTGTCTGAAGGTTTGAGTAAGTTGTGGCTTATTCCCATGCGATCAAAGGCATGCAGAATGATGATGTCAGCTTGACTGCCATTGTCGACCAGCACTTTGTGTAGGTCCCAACCTGCTACACTGTAGTTGATCACCATGGCGTCTACGTGAGGAGCGCTGGGCAAATCAACGACTTTGGCGTCGAAGGTGAGCGGTACATGAGACCACTTTTTTTGAACTACTGGGCCAGTGAGAGCGACGTGGTTCACACAATCCCTTGTTGGGTGTGCGCAGTCTTCGCCGTGAAACAAACAGTAGAATCTACGCGGCTGCTGTGTCCGTCCGCGGCCTCTTCCCCTTGTGTCGTTGCCGCGGTCTTGGGGGTGGTATTCCTGACGACGAGTGGTCTCTCCGGCTGGGTGCTGGTTGGCTATGTTGTGCACCTTTTGATGGTTGCGGTTGTCCCGGCCGGAGTCTGGCTGCGCTAACCTGGTCCAGGTTCTGCTGGACTGCGGAGGGTCCTTGGGCTCCTCAGACCCGGCGTACTTCTCAAATAATTGGTAAAGCTCTTGTAGGCTCTTGGGTGGGTCCCTGATGCAACGACTGTACAGGACGTCGGCCTGAAGCGCGCTAATGGCGTAATGGATTGCGATGTGGTCGTCAACTGAAGGTAGTTGTGACTTGAGCGACAAGAATTTTGTGTAGTACTCGCGAAGGGTTTCCTTCTCTTGCTGCTTGGAGAGGGATAATTCAGCTAGGACGTCTATATCCGGTCGGTATCCTTGGAAGTTGAGCAGGAACTTGTCACGAAGCCCTTTCCAAGAATAAATGGACAATGGCGGTAACCTGGTGTACCAGGTCAAGGTCGTGCCTTCGAGTGTGATGATGAAGGATTTGGCCATTGTGGCGTCGTCCCCTCGAGACGATGCGATGGCTACCTGGTAGCTCATGATGTACTAAGCTGGGTTAGTACTGCTGTTGTATTTAAGGTAGGTACCGGCGCGGAAGTTGGCCGACCAGGGCGATGCTTGGAGTTGTGGAGCCAAGGGGCTTCGCTCGTCGAGGTAGTTGATCCCCTGGAATGCTGCGACAGGTGGAATAATGGGGCCGCGCTGTGGTATGAATGGGTCTCTGGCTTGTACGTACTGCTATAGAGGCGCTGGCGGTACGGGCGGTCCGCGCTGCAGGTTGTAATTGCCTTCGCCTTGCATAAGTGCGATCTCTTATTCGAGCTCCCGAGCCCTCTGCTCCTCATCTTGTATCATCTAACGCACCTTGGTTTGCATGGTGACTCGTTGGTGCTTGGCCTCGAGGGTTTCTTTCTGCTTCTGGAGGTGGTTGTTTTTGATGCGCAGAGCCCGCAGCTTTAGCTGGTCTTCGGCTAAGATGCCAATGACTTCTCCATCTTCTATGGTGTCTTCGCCCACTGGTGGGGCGAAGCCTGGCGGTGGTGCTTGTGGTGCACCTTCAGAGCTGCAGGTGCGCACAGTGCCCTCGGGGGTGGGATGGTCCTGGCGCTGTCTTTTGCTGTTAACAGCGTCATCTTTGAAGGCCTCTTGGGGGGTGTTGTCCGCGAGGGCCTTGCCTTTCTTTTCCGCCAGTAGTGCTGCCTGCGCCGTGTTGTCAATGGATGGGGCAACCTTCAAACTAGGTCGCTTGCCATCGCGGGTTGTTTTTGTAGCACGAACGGTGGGTGCCAAATGTTGGGATTTAATCTGCCTGGGAAAGTCAAATCCAACAAGGGGGTGAGATAATGTGTTTGCAGAGTTTAGCAAGGAATGCCAAAAGCTTAATCTCTCGTATGTGGGCACTGTACGGGGGTATTTATAGGTACTCGAGGGGCCGCCCGTCCCTATCAAAGATGTTTAGACCCTCGAGTACTTGGTTTATCCCCAAAATATTCCCACGAGGGGAGGTTACATATGGTCATTAAGGGAAACCCTATTACAAACGTGGCCCTTGTCGCACCTGACCCCACGGGGCCCATCACTATGGGCTGAATCACACATGGGCCTACGCAGGCGGACGGGGCTGCGGGAGGCCCACAGACTTCGGCGGGGCCTTCGTCTAGCAACATCAGACCGAAGGGGGTCGCGCTGGTCTCCGTTCGGGCGACGCCCCCGGCTTGTTCTGGCGTGTGTTGTCGATGTAGCCTTCGTCGGCGTGATGAGAGGACGAAGTCGTGGAGCGAAGGGTAGCGTGTTCACCTTCGCCCCAACAAATAATAATAATAATAATAATAATAATAATAATAATTGTGTCTATAAGTTAACTAGACAACTTAGATTATCCCACACTAAAATATATTAAGCTTAATAGATTCATCTTATCTTAAAAGATTCATCTTATCTTGAAAAGGTTTTATCTTATCCTAATAGACCTATCTAACTTCAAAAGCTTCTGCCTTATCCTTATGGATTCATCTTGCCCTAATTAGTATATTTATCCCACTCTAGAATAACAACCATGAGCTAATCCAAAATTTATTTAGATCTTACCTAGTCTAGAATAGTCATATCAATTTATTCTAGATCTGATCCAATCTAATAGGTTAATCTAACCTAACGAAGTCTAACCTTAAGTTGAGCTAACCTATGGTCAGTTACTTAACCAGTTAATAGTGGTAAAATAAATGAGACTACTCCTATAGAACATGTTTTATCATAGTTCACTCTGCACTAAATAAAGAACGACAGACCAACCCGACCATATGCAACTACCTTACCCATCAGATAATTGCATAACCCCTCTGTTTTAACCTAACAGAGATTCTAACGTATCCTAATAACATATATCCTACCCTGTTAGATCTATCTAACTTTAACTAGTCTAATCTAGTTATATCCAATCTAATCTAGACCCTACCTAATCTAATATGATCCAATCTGAAGCGAGATGCTTAAACAAGTTAGTCAATACTGGTAACATAGATTAGACCATATTCCTATAAATGGGTTTAAAACCTAAATTGGTGTCTTAGACCAACTCGTCCGTGAAACCACGACCTAGCCTATGTTATAGGTTGCCCAACCCATTTATCTCAAAAGCAAAGTAAAACTCTGTTTAATCTACCTACCCCATGTACCCGCAATTGTTATCCCAACTCAGATAATGGCATCTAACACCACAACTGATGGCCCCTAAATCAGACCCAAGAAGAAGGTTAACCTCGACAATGAATGATATGAGTAGAAATAGATCTTCAGATGAATCAAGATCCACCACCCAGAATAAAAGTCTCCCTTACCTAATTTTCTCTTACCCCCAGATCTTCTCTACACTCACCTAATAGCTAAAACCTGATGTGCCCTTGTTTTCTATGCCACACATGCTAATGGCATGACGAATTTTAAGTGTATAAAAATATACTAATTGGAAGTTCCATTTAGGAAAAAATATACTAGAATTCCATAGAGATAAAGTCAGCTTGATATGCTTATCTAAATGATATTCTTAAATAGGATTATAGAATCTAATGTAAGTTGCTTAAGCAAGTTGGATAATGCTGGTGGCATAAATTAGACCCTACTCCTATATACATGATTAACCTAAATCGGTTCCCTATACCAGCTCAGTCATATACAAGTACTTGACTTATGCGTTGGGTTGCAAAATCTGTATAGACTGACATAAAATTATAAGCACCCAAGATTTTCAACTATCATAACTTATCCTACCCACATCTACCTACTTGTCCCTAAATAAATTAATCAGATCTTAACTAGTTTAATCTAGTCATACCAACCTAATCTAGGTTCTATCTAATCTATTATGATCTAATCTAGAGTGAGTTACTTAATGCTGGTACAAAAGATAAGGCCATACTCCTAATTCACTCAAGCCTAAATTGGTGACTCAGATCAACTCGGCCATATACCAATGACCTACACATTCTTGATAAATTGCCTAATCTGTCTATAAAAAAGAGAGATTCTAATCTACCAGCTTGACCTACATGTTTTAATGATATACATCGTTCTACCATGTCCGACCTAACACAAAGCCACCCAACTAGAATTTGACATAACACACTCAACTCATACTAATCTAGATCTTATTCAATCTAATGTGAGTCACATACCAAGTTAACACTAGTGAAATATACTGGATCCTACTCTTGTAAACCTTGTTCTCCCCTCATGCACCTAAACCTAAAACTAGTGCATTAGACCAACTCAACCATGAGCAAAAGAGCTAATCCAACCAATAGAGTCATGATGGATTGCATATTCTGTCTATCCCCACCTAACATCAAACAAACTTTTGACCTACATCATGTAGTCTATCTCACCCATATCTATCTCATCTTGATAGATTCTATCTTACCTTTGGACATTCACCTTATACAACTAGTTATCCCAAGCTTGATATAAAACAACAAATTAAGCCCTGCCAAAGAATCTTTAGTTCATAACCAGCTATTAGTGTGGGGGACAGATATCCCCCGAGTCCACTAGAAGGCTAGAAGGCCTCGCGCGGGGCCTTAGGCTAGTTACCTCGTAAGGCTTTCCCTTCGTGGGCCGGGCTAGAACTACTAGCAGAATGGGGTGACCTGAGAAAGAAGCAGATTCAGGCCCAGGCAACCCATCAGACTCGCGCGCTACTCGCAGCAACCGCCTGACTTTCCCGCGTATGGCGCCCTTGAATATCGGGTGGATTAGGGATAAGTCGGCGAGATTGTAGGAAGATCAGTTCAGTCGGTTCACTATTATTTAGGAGACGCGTGATCCTCATGTACACATGGAGTAACCCACGATCGAGTATATAAGGCCCAGGGGGTACCCCATCATTTCCATCGACCATCTACCTATCTCATTAGCTTTTGTCCATTCAGGAGACATCACTTGTAACCCACCACATAAAGATCCACACCAGGAAGTGGGGTATTACGCCTCTCCAAGTGGCCTGAACCTGTAGAAAATTGCATATCCATCTCTCGTGTGTCTAGCATGAACCATTGAGCTACAGTCGACAACACCGTCCTACCCAAAAGCACCGCAAGGGGTAACCCTGGGTGTGCGGTCGGGCTCTAAACACCGACAGCTGGCGCGCCAGGTAGGGGGTGTGTCGTTGATCCAAGCTAGCTCAATGGCCATCATATCCTAGTGCAAGATTGCTCTTCGCCGTGGAACCATGTTCTACTTCGTAACCATCTCGTCCATAGTGAATGAGAAGGGAACTCTGCATCGCATAGCAGACCCACCGGAGAAGAAACTCTCCTCGAAGATCCCAAAGAAAACCGGAGCAGAACAGCAGGTGGCGCAGCCACCCGCATCCCAAGCGAGGATGACCTCTTACAAGCCAAGAATCGGGAGCTTACCTACCCGAAGGACTCCGCTATGCACATCGCCCACAAAGGAGTGGACACAGATCACCAAAAAGAATGAGGCAAACGTCCCGAGTAAAGGGACGGGACCTCGCCGAGTCATCTTTCTGGCACCTGCGCCCTCAAAGGAGGACAGAAAGATATGTGCCATCACGATAGCTCCTTTCTACCCTGACATCCTCTTCATCGGGGGGAGATTGGAGTCGTCTCCTATCTCCGACGACGAGCCGACCATGCAAGGGGAAGAACCTCCCCAGCGTGAAGCGCGACGACGAAGGAACAGCCGAACAGGCGCCAGAATGTTCGATGACATCACGAGGCTGGGGAACGGGACCCAGCACTGCCCGTATCCCGGGACGAAGTTTCAGAAGTGGGATAAACTCTCGACGAGCGAGTACACCGAGAAAGACGGAATTCTCGCCGCCGTAATCGCTGACAGGCTCAGGACCGAGAGCGAGAGCAAGCCGAGCAAGGCGTAAGGTTGCGCCGGGAAAATCCTCTCTTTGCTCGGAACTTGTACCCCGACTTCGCTCACGCAATGAACACGTCGAGTGAAGTTGGAGGGGTGCTGGCCTAGATAGCTGATGGCCTCCCGCGAACTCCGGACACAGAAGGCTACCGGTGGCTGCTTACTCGAGCAGCTAATCACCTTCTACCCATCGCTGATCCGCTGAGCAACCTACGCCATGCCATCAACAACCGACGAGACGCGCGGAGCTCCATCAACGCTCATGCGACCGACGGCACGAAAGTGAGAAAAGGCGCCGGGAGGAATATGACCGGGACCACGACATACCGTCTCGAAATCGTGCCACCCGAGTTGAGTCGGTTGCGGCCTCGACCAGTGGCCTGACCCGGGGACTATCGAGATGACAAACCACCGGCTCCCCTCCCTGGGACCGACCTCATGAAAGCCGATAGGAAGACGCATGCGAGGTCTCCGTGCTTACCCCGCGTCTCCAGGCCATCCAGTGTCCCCCAACTTCAAAGTCTCCAACGTCGACAAGTACGAGCCCAAGCAAGACCCGGGGGGCTGGTTGGCCGTCTACACGACCGCCGCTCAGGCCGCCGGGGCAACGAAAGACGTAATGACAGAGTATATGCCCATCGTCTAAGGGCAAGATGCACTGCAGTGGCTACGACATCTGCCACGACATTGCATCGACGATTGGAGCGACTTTAGTCGGCGTTTCATCGCCAACTTCCAGTCTCTCTCTAACAAGCCGGCGTAGCCATGGGACCTCAAATCCATCAGGCACCAAAGCGATGAAACACTCCGGTCATACCTCAAGAGGTTTCAGACCATGAGGAACTGCATCCCCGAAGTCGCCGAGGCAGCGGTGATTGAAGACTTCTACTGGGGATCCAATGACTCAGCTTTCGTCCGAGCCATACTACAGAAAGCGCTCGCCACCTCTGAACAATTGTTTTGGGAGGCAGACCTCTACATCACCACAGATGAGTGGGCGTAGGACCTCATCGGAGGTACGAAAACCTGTACCACCCGCGCCACGGCACGACACGAACCAGCAACCTGACAGGCGCTGGGAGAAGAGGCCTCGTGAGGAGGTACACGCTGCCGGACCACCCATCGCTTGAGCCCATGGTGCTCCCCGCGGAGGTGTACGGACACTGGATGAAATTCTTGACGCCCATTGCCCGTACCACAAGGACATGCGCCACACTCTACGGAACTACAGGGATTTGAAGCACTCCATCGGGCACGACCGACCGTTCCAGCCTCTACCACCTCCCCCACCACGAGGAGGACCTGGCGAGCCTAGGTAGCCTCAGCGGCAAGAAGGGGGAGGGGGCGGAGCCTTCCCACACGTTGATAGGGAGGTCAACATCATCTTCGGAGGACACGAGGCACAGAAGAACCTAAGGCAGCAAAAGCTCAACAACCAACAGGTCCTGGCGGCAGCCACCAGTGCCCCGGCTCCTTACCGATGGTCGGAGCATGCCATAACCTTCAGCGGAATGGATCAATGGCTCAACTTTGACCAACTCGGCAAGTACCTGTTGGGGGCCTTCGGCTTCCGAAGGTCCTCAAAAACATGATTTGACAATGTTTTCCAAGTATGCGAGCAAGTATCTTTGGAATCAGGTTGCGGGTATACAAGAGCATGGTCAAGACGAAGCTTGACTGAAATGGAAGACAATCATGACGAAGGATGAAACGATCACGAAGCTATGTGCAGAAGAGCTTCGGCATGATAGCAGAAAAGGGGAACTGACTTAAAGATGAAAAGCCAAATTAGGCCTCGAAGAATTACTATAGAGTTATTGATAAAAGTAAAGGGCATTAATGTAATTTTACATGGGCTGCGTCCCGTGCCTATAAATAGATGAATAGTACTCCCGTACTGTTCACGCTGACTTGGCATTAGCATCACGCTTGTACCCTTACTTTCCTTCAAGCCGAAGGTACATTTGTAATTTGTTGTTGTTTATATAAGCAAAATAAATAGAAATAAATTAATAATAATGTTCAAAGTAATCAAGTTATTTTCCGTGTTTTTTGTATAAATTTCTCTTATCTTTTATTATGATTATGAAGGTGTGACCTTCATAACCTTCGTCCGAAATCCATTATATCCAGAGGGAAATAATGCTTCGAAGGACGAAGGGCTTTGATATTTAACATTTTATGTTGCCTTGTTCTTAATTCATAGCATTTGAGAACAAGTCTCCAACATTGGCGCCCACCTCCGGTGAACTCACTTCCATTTCTTGAGCATTGAACATCTTCGGCAAGCATCACCTTCGTCATGCCGCCGAAAAAAGCTTCAGCGACAGGGGGCTGCGACTAGTACCCACTCCTCATTGATCCAGTGATTCGAGAAAGCCAGATGAAGAAAGTACTAGTGGACGGGGGAAGTAGCATTAATGTTACCTTCCCCCAGACGCTCCTAGCCTTGGGGGTCACACTCAAAGACCTCACCGAGTCAGATACTCCCTTCTTCGGTATCGTGCCGACTGAAGGGGAGTATCCACTCGGGCACATCTACATGCCCATCACCTTCGGGACTCCGGAGAACTACAGAACCGAGTTTCTATGGTTTGAGGTGACATGTTTCGACTACGGATACAATGCCATCATCAGCACGCCGGGACTGGCAAAGTTCATGGCCATTCCGCACTGCTCGTACATGATATTGAAGATGTCGAGACCTCAAGGAATCATCACTGTGCGCGCTGACTTCCAAGGCGCCGCAGAGTGCTTTTGGGGAGCCATCCAAGCAGCCCTCACTACAGGGCCCCCGATAGCTCCCCTCGCACAGGCAAACACCAAATCGGAGAAGGAGGGTCTCACAATACCCACCAATGAAGCTCAGGCCATGACCTCTATATGGCCGATTGAAGAGACTAAGAGGATCAATCTGGAATTTGCTGATGAGCGCAAGACCGCCATCATCAGTTCCAGCCTTGATGACAGATAGGAATGCGCGTTCGTCCGGTTCCTGCAAGATAACCGTGATGTATTCGCATGGCAACCTGCAGATATGCCGGGAGTCCCGAGAGAACTGGCCGAGCACAAACTGAAGCTCTATCCTCAAGCAAGGCCGATTCGACAAAAGCTGCATCATTTCACGCCTAACAAAAGAGAAGCTATTCGCGCCGAGTTAGCCCGCTTAGTGTCTGAAGGGTTCATGAGGGAGGTACTGCACCCTGAGTGGCTAGCGAATCCTGTTCTTGTACTCAAAAAGAATAAAGTGGATTAGCGCATGTACGTCGACTATACTGATCTCAACAAGCATTGTCCGAAGGATCCCTTTGGGCTCCCTAGAATAGATCAGGTAGTTGACTCGACTGCTGGTTGTTCTATGCTCTCTGTTGGGGACTTGTTCTCAAATACTATGAGTTAAGAACAAGGCAACACAAGAAATAGTAAACATTAAAGTCCTTCGTCCTTCGAAGCATTATTTCCCTTGGGATATAATGATTTTTGGATGAAGGTTATGAAGGACATACCTTCATCAGCGTAACATTTAATAATGAAGAGAGAATCATATGAAATATAAAAGATAACATGGACAATTATGTATTATTATCAATTCATTTCTATTTTATTATTATGGAAAAATAGAAATGATATCAAGTTACAAATGTACCTTCGACTTGATAGAAGGTAAGAGTACAAGCGTGACGCAAAAGCAAATGCCAAGTCAGCGTGAACAGTACGGGGGCACTGTTCATCTATTTATAGGCATGGGACGCAGCCCATGTAAAATTACACTCATGCCCTTTACATTTGCTAATGACTCTATAATAATCCATCGAGGCCTGAATAGTCTTTTCCCTTTTAAGTCGGTTCCCCTTTCTGCCATCACGCCGAAGGTCCCCTACGCATAGCTTCGACTCTGCGCTAGCCTTCGCGTTCTTTGTACTTCTTCATATTGTGGTTCTAATCCAAGTCCCAAGGTACCTGTTCTTGTATTAAACTCCAGAAACGTTGTTAAATCATGTTTTTGAGGACCTTCGGAAGATAAAGGCCCCCAACAGTAGCCCCTCGCAAGGTTAATTTGTTAGAATAACGAATTCAGATTGCGATATGGACGAAGGCCCTAAGCCGAAGGTCCGAAAAACACCTTCCCTTTGCTAGAATAGCAACAGTCAATGACAACCGGGGCCCTCCACCTTGGAGCGCGCTGGGCGTATAAATAAGAACCCACCCCAAGCACATTTGGTACGCCTGCTTTGCTTTGCTTGATTTCTTAGCTCTTGCTTTCCAACAGTTTCTTAGTTTCTTTAATTTTCAAAGCTTCGGATTTAAGGACATATTTTTGTCAGTTCCAAAGATAAGATGTCTCAAGACAAGAAAACAGTTGCTGAAACGAAGCTAACCGAAGAGGAGAAGCTTCTTGAGGAAAAGACTGCTGCATTCATTAAGTCAATTACAAAGACAAATACAGAAAAGATTACAAAAGAAATTTTAGAAGGCTTATCTAAAGATACCGATGACAACGATAGTTATGATGCAGAAAGCGGGGGCGAAGTCTCCGAAGATCGGCCCTGGCGACCAAGCCACGCAGTGTTCGGGAAATCCACTATCAGACAGAGCCATCTTGATAACATGAGAGGAAGGTATTTTCGAGACATGTCTATTGTGAGGGCTGACAATGGAGACAGGACTGTTCCCGTTCCTGAAGAGAATGAAGTCGTAATCTATCAAAGCTTCTTCAAGGCTGGGCTTCGGTTTCCCTTAAGCAGATTTGTGGTTGACGTTCTAAAGATACACGAGATTTTCCTTCACTAGATTACCCCCGAAGCGATTATCAGAATGGGGATCTTTGTCTGGGCCGTGAGGAGTCAAGGTTTGAAGCCAAGTGCAAAATGCTTCTGCAGCATGCATGAATTGTGCTATGAAACGAAGCCTTGGGGTAAGGAACAGTATCATAACAACTTTGGTTGTTATAGCTCCGTGGCTCGTTCAGGCTCAAGCTGCCCAGTGCCAACCTTTCGAAAGAGATGGCCCTGAGACTGGATGAAAGAATGGTTCTATGTGAAGAATGATTTAAAAGCAAGAGAAGATATTAAAGAAATCATCATGCGTCCCATCTGGTCGCGCTTCGGCCTTCGAAAGCCGAAGGTAGAGATTGATGAGGAAGCCGAAGCGTGCCAAAGGGCCTTCAGCACAGTCTGCGCATTTATTGGGACAAGGGACTTAGTCCAAGAGCACGTGGCCTACAGAATATGGCCACTGATAGACAACTGGGAGATGCCAAAAGAGACCATCAGCAACCCTAACGAAGGTGGTTTGGTTTGACTAAAATATACTTTTAGGTTTAGAGACCAATTTATCGAACCAGACGACGACTGGCTGAAATGTGTTGAAAACACCAGTGATGAACTACTTGGAGTCTACTCCAAATCTGAAGATAACGCACTATATGCGGTCTTCGGGAGCTGGAAAAAGAAGAGGCTAAATAGAGTTTTTGATGCTATTGGATTTATGTATCCTAACTACCGCTACCCGCCAAGGGGGCAGAAGAGAAAGAGTGCACTTCTAGGAAGGATGTTACTTCGGCTTGTCCGAGTGAGCCCGCGCCGAAGAGGAGAAAGGTGAAGGTTCTTACTCACCGACCGCGCTATATTGAACCGGCCATAGTGCCCGAATTTGGCGGTGAGACCTCTTCGGCTACTGAAGCCAAAGAACCTGCGCTTACGCAGAAGATTGAAGAGCCGGCTGCAATGCCGAAGACATCCTCAGCCAAATTAGCTGAGCCGAAGGCCGATAATATTGAAGAGATAGGGGTCGAAGGAACAAAGATATTAGAAGTTACAAGCCCTTCGGCAGAAGTGAAAGTGCCGAAGGCACAAAAAGGCCTTACAGTGACCCCCAAGAGGGAAAGGATGGTCAACGTACTAGATGTGCTGGAGACGATAAAGACTTCAAGCTCCTCTCCAGGGAAAACTGCCGAAGCTTCAAAAGCGCAGACTGAGACAAAACTAACCAAAGCCGAAGCTGCAAAGAGCCAGGTCGAGACCGAAACTGGGCCTTTATAGCCCGCCAAGGAGAAATCCTTGGAAACCGAAGAAAAGGAAACGGAAAAAGAAGCTATAGAACAAATTCTGCCTGAAAAACTGTCACTCCTACTCCCGAAGCATCTTCTGAAGTACTTGATTATATTGTACGACACGCTTCGGGAAAAAGATTATCTGAAGAAGAGATTTTTGAAGCTAAACACTATGCCCGAGAGCTGAAGTATCCGAAAGGGGCCTTAGTGTTCAATGGCACAGACGAAGATGACTTCTTATACTGCCTCCCAGACAACAAAGAATTATCTATCTGCCGGGAGATGGCTAGAAGTATGGGGTTCCTGAAGCTTGAAGCTGGCCTCTGCGCTATGACGAAGGACGATCTTGCAGATAGCCTCGCATATAAAAGACTGAAGGTACGAAAATTGTATATTTGGAAGTTTATAAATTTTGAATTATTCTTTTGCTCTTATACTAATTCTTTTCATATCGGGTTTAATACTTAGCAACGCCTTGAGAGCGCAAAAGAATGCCGAAGACGAGAACTACACTATTGCTTTCAACAACCTTCGAACAAAGGTTATTAAGCTAAGGAACGAAGCTTTGGAAAAAGATAAAATTCTACTTACATTGGTGGATAAAGTAAAGGAGGATGAAGCTAACTTTAAAACCCAATCTGAAGCCCAAAAAATTGAGATTGAAGACCTTCGGAAGCAACTGGTCGAAGCTAAAGAGAAGTGCGCCGTTGCAGAAGCTAAACGAGGAATTAGCGAACAATGGACAGGTCATTTAGAGAAGAACGTTGAAGAACTTCACATATCCAAGGAAAGATGCTTTGAAAAATCTATGGACTGCGTGAAGAAAATAAAAACTAGCTTCGCCAATGTTGGCACATATTCAAGCGAGGACAACTTCATAAGAGGCGATCCAGAGGGCCCAATTGAATGGATCAGCAGCGAAGTCGAAGCTTTTGAGGAAGTTCTGAGTGGCCGTGGGGACGTCTGCGCCTTCTCTGGTGCGAGGGGAGTTGCAGCTATTTTGGAGAAAGCAGGGTGCGAACATGTTAAAACTTTGGCCCAAGCCGAAGCTGCTTTCTCCATTGATGATACGAAGGATCCCTCGGCCGAGGCAAGCTTAATAGGCGGAAAAATTTTCACTGACATTTGGGAGAATGGCGGTCGAGGGATGGCTCACGAAATAATAAAGAAAAGTGAAAAAGATACTCACGACACTAGAGAAGCAACAAAAACAGCTGAAAAGGCTGCGGAGCTTGAGAGACGAATAGGTATTACTTAATGATTTTTACCTTTGTTGTTTACTTTTGCGACTTCGAAATAATTTACGTTTTCTACTGTAGCTGAACTATCTCCTCCCCCAGAGCCCTTCGAGCCACTGGCTGAAGTAGAGGCAAAAGAATCATCAGAAATTATTAGCATGGCCGAAACTATTATAGACGAAGTCGTTACCCGACTGCTAACCGAAGCTGCAGATAAAGTTTTGAAAGAAGAAGAATAGTTATTGTAAAAACATTGCTAGATTATTAGTGTAACATTTGCTGAACTATGCTTGTAATATTTGGTGATCATGGGTTTTAAATGTAATTTATGAATAACTTTGTGATTCATTTCTTTGCGATGCATGAAACTTTTACATACATACCGTTTTTGAGCCTTCAGCGAAAAAACACCTTTCCTTCTTTTCATGCTTCGTAAAGAAGAGCTTTTATACTTCATGAAAAATCCTCCAATCATCGCAAAAACATTAATGCTTCGTCATCAATAGATTTTTCCACCACATCAGAGCTGATGAAGCTGTATTTCTTCAAAACTTATTTTGTGCCTTAGCACAATTTCACTTTTTTGAAGCATTCTCCGAAGATAAACATTGTATCCCCTTCTTGTGCCATTGATGCAACATGATGTATGATGTTATGTTATGCGAATGATGTGGTGATGTTATGCTATGCAAAATGATATTTGTGCCGAAGACATACACACATCCCCATAGTGGAATACACAATCTCTTTGCCGTTTATTTTTCGGCTTCACTGCTTATTTTTCGGTGTGTCAGCGCTGACTTTTTGCTGTAAGTTCTGCATTCCCTTAGGAACGTCTTTTGAACTTCTTCGCCTTCTATTTCGGCGGTATTCGCGTTGACTTTTCGCGCTTCGCCTTATATTTCGGCGGTATTTGGCTCTGCATTCCCATTGGAACGACTTTTGAGCAGAAAACTTACACTACGCTCCCTTAGGAACGACTTTTTGTAGCTTCAGCAAACTTACGCTGCGTTCCGTAGAACGACTTCGGCAAACTTAGCTGTGTTCCGTAGAATGACTTTTTGTAGCTTCAGAGATACTTGTGACTTAGGAATGACTTTTTGTGCCTCGGCGACTTTTTGGACTCCGTAAGTCTGTGGAGAAGATATATTTTCACTATGGCAAAAACGAAGCTATTACAAGGAATTGAAAATGACAAGAAAACTAAGTTTTCAACAATTGTTCCTTAGTAAGAAAGAGAATGACAATGAATGTAAAAACTGATTCAGGGGTAGGATATCTCTTAGTAGATATGCTTCGACTCTGGCACAGTACTGTTGACTGTGCGAGCTTCGGACTCCTCCCTGAAGTCTCTCTGCTGATGGGTCTGTTGACTCCCTTATGGCTGTTGGCCACGTGAATATGCAGGTTGTAGTGGTTGCAGAGGTGGAGGCTGTGGCTAGGATGCCTGTGGCTGACTAGCCGAAGCAACAGACGCTGCAGGATTGTTACCCACATACTCTGGTATGTAGGGTGAGTGATATGAAGCAGTATGCATGACCTGCTTCGGCTGGTTCTGCTGAGCTGTAGCTTCTACTATTTCCTTCTATTTCTGAATGGTGACATGGCACATCCTTGTAGTATAGCCCTTGTCCTCACCACAGAATAAGCAATAAATTTTTCTGGGCTGATCCCCAAACATTCCTCCGTAGCCCCTAGCACCTGTGCCCCTTGGAGCTGGCGGCTGAAGATAGCTTTGTTGGTGCCCCGAAGCTTGCGAGGAATATTGTGGCCTCTGTTGCTGACTTCCTCTGTCGTCATTCTGGGTGGAGTGGATTGATCTGACGTGCCTTGGGTGGATTCTCCCTCTGAAGCCCCTGGTCATCTCAGAGAACCTGTAGGCCTCCTCCCTTCTTTGACGAAATTCATTATCAGCGCGGATGTATTCATCCATCTTTTGAAGCAGCTTCTCCAAAGTCTGTGGAGGCTTTCTAGCAAAATACTGGCAGTAGGTCCTGGACGAAGCCCCTTGATCATGGCCTCAATGACAATTTCATTGGGCACTGTAGGCGCTTGTGCTCTCAGACACAAGAACCTTCGGACGTATGCCTGGAGATACTCCTCGTGATCTTGCGTGCATTGAAACAGAGCCTGAGCTGTGACTGGCTTCGTCTGGAAGCCCTGGAAGCTTGTCACCAGCATGTCTTTGAGCTTCTGCCATGAAGTGATAGTTCCTGGCCGAAGGGAAGAATACCATGTCTAGGCCACATTCTTAACTGCCATGACGAAGGATTTGGCCATGACAGTTGCATTGCCTCCATATGAAGATATGGTTGCTTCATAGCTCATCAAAAATTGCTTCAGGTCTGAATGCCCATCATACATCGGAAGCTGAGGTGGCTTATACGATGGGGGCCATGGGATAGCCTGCAGTTCTGCTGTCAAGGGAGAAGCATCGTCAAAAGTAAAGGTACCATGATTGGAATCATCATACCATCCATCATCATCGAACAAGCCTTCTTGATGAAGCTCCTTGTGTTGGGGCCTTCGTTCTTGCTCATATCGAGCAAGATGGCGTACTTCTTCAGTGGCTTCGTCAATCTGCCTCTGAAGGTCGGCTAGTCGGGCCATCTTCTCCTTCTTCCTTTGTACTTGTTGATGAAGCATCTCCATGTTTCTGATTTCTTGGTCTAACTCGTCCTCCTGGGGTGTTGGACTAGTGGCCTTCCTCTTCTGGCTTCGGGCCTCTCGAAGAGAAAGGGTCTCCTGGTTTGGGTCCAGCGGCTGCAGAGCGGCAGTCCCTATCGCTGAAGCTTTCTTCGGTGGCATGACGAAGGTCAGTGCTTGCCGAAGGTGGTCGAAAAGAGTTCACCGGAGGTGGGCACCAATGTTGGGGACTTGTTCTCAAATACTATGAGTTAAGAACAAGGCAACACAAGAAATATTAAACGTTAAAGTCCTTCGTCCTTCAAAGCATTATTTCCCTTGGGATATAATGATTTTCGGACGAAGGTTATGAAGGACATACCTTCATCAGCGTAACATTTAATTATGAAGAGAGAATCATATGAAATATAAAGATAACATGGACAATTATGTATTATTATCAATTCATTTCTATTTTATTATTATGGAAAAATAGAAATGATATCAAGTTACAAATGTACCTTCGGCTCAAAAGAAGGTAAGAGTACAAGCGTGACGCAAAAGCAAATGCCAAGTCAGCGTGAACAGTACGGGGGCACTGTTCATCTATTTATAGGCACGGGACGCAGCCCATGTAAAATTACACTCATGCCCTTTACATTTGCTAATGACTCTATAGTAATCCATCGAGGTCTGAATAGCCTTTTCCCTTTCAAGTCGGTTCCCCTTTCTGCCATCACGCCGAAGGTCCCCTGCACATAGCTTCGGCTCTGCGCTAGCCTTCGCATTCTTTGTACTTCTTCATATTGTGGTTCTGATCCGAGTCCGAAGGTACCCGTTCAGGTATTATACTCCAGAAACGTTGTTAAATCATGTTTTTGAGGACCTTCAGAAGACGAAGGCCCCCAACACTCTCCTTCCTAGACTGCTATTCCGGATATCATCATATCAGCTTGGCAAAGGAAGATGAGGAGAAGACTACTTTCATTACCCCGTTTGGAGCTTTCTGCTATACCTCCATGCTAATTGGCCTCAAGAATGCTAGAGTGACTTACCAGAGAGCCATCCAAACATGCTTAGCCGATCACTAGGGCAAGCTGGTGGAAGCCTACATCGATGATGTGGTTATCAAGACAGAAAACTCAAAAAACTTCATCGAAGATTTGTAGCTAGTCTTCAATAGCCTGAGATGCTACCGGTGGAAGCTGAACCCAGTAAAGTGTGTCTTCGGAGTACTGGCAGGGAAGCTACTCGGATTCATTGTCAGCCACCGAGGAATTAATGCTAATCGAGAAAGATCAAGGCCATCATGAGAATGGAAGCGCCACGGTCACAGAAAAAGGTGCAAAGGCTTACTGGATGCATGGCAGCCCTGAGAAGGTTCATATCAAGGCTAGGCGAGAAAGGGATGCCATTTTACAAATTGCTCAAGAAGGAGGACAAGTTTCAGTGGACCACAGAGGCACAGGAGGCACTAGAGGCACTGAAGAAGTTCTTAACCACACCACTAGTGCTGAAGCTACCGCGCCGAGCTACGCCTGGTCAGAAGATCTGCTTAGCCGGCAGAAGATCTGCTCCTGTACATCTCCTGCACGACTCATGTGGTAAGCACCGTGTTAGTAGTCGAGCGGGCATAGGAAGGACATGCATACCCGGTGCAGCATCCAGTTTACTTCATCACTGAAGTCCTCGGGCCCTCAAAGTTAAGGTATCCTCAAGTCCAGAAGCTACTATACGCGGTACTTCTAACCGCTCGCAAGATCCGACACTACTTTGACGACAACAAAGTCATAGTAGTCATAGGATTTCCGATAGGGGATATTCTCCACAACAAAGAAGCTATTGGAAGGATAGCCAAATGGGCATGCGAGCTGGGAGCTCACGACATAGATTTTCGGCCCCACACAGCAATAAAGACTCAGGCGCTAGTCGACTTCATATCAGAATGGACTGAGCACCAGGTCCCGGATAGCCCGGAAGTTACTGAGGTGTGGAGAATGTACTTTGATGGCTCACTAAAGCTGCAAGGAGCAGGTGTAGGGATCCTCTTTATTGCTCCTGGAGGTGAACAACTCAAGTATGCACTTCAGCTGCTGTTTCCAGCATCGAATAATGTGGCAGAGTATGAAGCATTGGTCCACGGGTTGAGCATTGCAGTATCACTCGGCATCAAGAAGCTTGTCGCACCCGGGTTTCGAGGTACCAAGACCCAGGCGCGAACATAAACACCAGGTGTGCTGGGACCAAGTCTCACACATATGATGAATCATGGCACATGATCGAATTTCACATCTTTACTATATAATAGGAGTTCTGTACAAAATAAATAAATAATTACATTATAAGGAGACAACGGTCCAGCATCCCAAAGTTGACTGGGAGACAACAACCTAGACCTCTCACGAACTCATCACAGCATCCTCCATGTGCCTCATCCTGTGGTACCTGTTCTTGACCTGTGGGGGTGTGAGACAGCAAGAGTGAGCTCACATACGTTCATAGCTCAACAAGTTGTGGGGAATAATGTATATGAACTCGCCAAAGATGGGAGCTCGTGTGAAGTGTAAGGCTTACCAAAGAGGATGGTTGAAGCTGAGCATTGCTTTTAAAGTTGGTCAAAATTTTATTAGCAATTACTAAGTATAATTAAATACCAAACCCAATTAAGTAGTAGAACAAAAATAACAACATCACCTGCGATGCAATGCATATGACAAATTGAATTTAGTTCCATAAAGTAATCATGTGAGTGTCTGAGCTGCTCATGACCGTGAGCACGACTAGTATACCAGTTTTACACTCTGTAGAGGTTGCGCATCTTTACTCATAAGTCATGTTACCCATCTACCAAGAGACAGCCAATCCCATACACCTCTACCGAGGAGGCGAGGCAGGGTAACACTACGAGGCCTTTACAAAGTTCCACTAGCTTCAGAAAACCCACTACAATTTCTAGGAAGCTCCAATGCAGGGATCCCTCGCCTGACTGCCATCACAGCAAAATCAACCCATGGACCTCCCTACACTGACCATTCCCCTACTGCCCTTGCCCCTTTCGGGTAGCACCCTTGTCGTAGCATTGTTTTCCCGGGTGGTTCTCCATGTTCCAATTAACATAATGATCTTAACATGAACAGTAAATAACAAATGATAACAAAATATAATCATGAATGATATGTATCTCTATAACCAAAGCCACATAAAGCAATAGCAGGTACTACCCAAGAATTCAGTGGTAAACAAGGTATAAAGATAGTCAAACTAGGGTAACCTATTGGGTCCCATCAAAATTAACCTATGTAGATCATTATGATTAATCAGAATATGACTGGGTAAAAAGAAGTGATCAAGGGCACAACTTGCCTGGGACTTGAGATTCCAGGTACCAACTTGCTTTTCAATGTCACGTGTCCTCACTGCTAAACGTAGCAATACAGACAAACATGTATAGGCAAAATTAACATTACACCAAACATAATCATAAACTGCATAATAATATTCTACGCTGCGTAACGAGATCGTAGAAACAAGAACCACTAAATTCGGAGCTACGGTTATTAAGTTATGAATTTCTGAAATTATTTAGTGCTTAGAATAGATTAATCCAAATGAATAATTTTAATTCAAGTTTTATGGCTAAACAGTGTTACTAATTGATAGACAATATTAATACAAAATTATTGCCACTAGAATGACTCAATTCGGAGCAAAAATGGATTTTCTAGGAATTACACAAGTTCTAGAATTATTTTTGTACTAGAAGAGTATTTTCTATATGTTTTTCCTATTTTCTTAAGTCCTTGGACTAAGCACACTAATACAGAGAAGCCCGGGGTTAAACTTGCAAAAGTCAACCAGACACAGACAACTTTTGCGGGGACTGCGGGTTGATTCGTGAATATTTCAGGGGTTCTTTAGCTAAAAATCGCGTCGAAGGTTTATCGACGATAGTGGGCCGTTGGATTACGATCGAGCGGATAAGATTAGATTCAAACCCTACCGAACCGGTATGCAGTTCCAGCCGTCTGATTTTGATCAAACGGCCAGGAGCACCCCACACCATGATCTCATCTGATTCATCCGTGGGTCGATCGACGACACGGATTAATCTCAGGAAAGGGGTACGTGCACATCAACCGCGACCGCGGATTTCAAGATCAACAGCCACAATACTTCTTCTCCACGCGAATACCAGGTGTGGTAGCGCCTTTCCCCCCCCCTACGGCGGACGCCATAGCCTGACCACCCATTCACCGCTCCCGGGCCCAAAATTCTAATCTGAGGTACGCTACGCGCAGATAAGACGTAGGGGAACATGATGAAGGCTCCATACCGGGGTTCGCAGGCAACGGAGGAGGCGGTCCACAGTGATTAGCGGGTCTGCACGGCGGTGGAAGCTCGATGAGCGATTTCGTCCACCCCGAGCATCACATCACCAAATTGGGGGGAGCACTTGGTTTCCCCATACCCCGGCGAGCCTCGCCGACGCCCATATCGCCCTGAGCGCTGGCGCACGTGAATTGCCCCTGCGGCAGCACCCTTCTTCTCCCGCGGCCATGGTGGCGCTCAGCGACGGTGGCGGCCAATCACGATCCTCGACACGCCCGACGATGGTGACCTCGACCCGCTTTATAGTCCGCACGAAGTCTGCAGATCACGACGCTAGCAACCGAGTCTGGGATTCACACGGGATTCGTTGAGATCGTACCTGAGCTGCGCGAGAGAGGAAAACGGGGAAATGGATGACAAGGGGACCCATATGTCTGTGAAGGCTGACAACCCGGGTACCACCAGTCAGAGAGCGCAAGAGAGCAGCAGAGGGAGCAGCTGATGGGGCGGGCCCGCCGGTCAGTGCGTAGAGAGGAGCCAAGCGTGGTCGATGCGAGATTGAGGGAAGGGGCCACGCAGTAACCCGATTTAGTGGGCTAGGTTAGCTGGAATCGGCCCAAGTGCTAGTAATTCATATTCTTTTTTTTATTATTCCTGTTTTTTTCACTCACATTCATAATTTGAATTCAAATTTGTTTATGGGTTTTACATAGGGATCAAGGGCACCATTAAAATACCAGTATGAGAAGATATATCTATTTATATTTTATTATTATTATAGCACATATTCTTTTTCCTTTTTCCTCTCTTTTCTTTTCTATTTTCATTTTCAAATTCTAGCTTCCTAACTTAAACTTGTCTCACGAATTTGAATACAATGTGCAACGATACAATAACTTCAGCATGAGATGCATATTTTTGTTTTTTGGTTTATTTGTTATTTGATTACCTTAATTTCATTAATTGAATATGCAAAGAGGGAAGAAATCAATTAATCTCCAAGGGTTCCAAACATCCCCAAAATACTAACACATCAATATATTTATGTATTTATATCATTATTTTTTTCCCTGATACAAATTTTGGGCTTTATAATCCTATCCCCCTTAACAAAAATCTCGTCCTCGAGATTTGTAAGAAAAAGGGATACAAAAGGATTGGTTTGTAATTCAGTTTTTTTCAATAATTGGTTCAAAAATCCAAAGTCTTATTTTTGTATAGTCAATAGTGAGTGATTAGGAGAGCATAGGTATCCAACTACTTATTATATAAGATATAAGAGATGGATAGGTTAGGGCAAGAATAGCCAGGGGTAAGAAAGTTTATGGTGAGGAAGAACTCTGTTGGGTGGTAATGTATCTGAAGATTGAGTTTGACTTCCCTCCTTCCTTGACGTGTTTTATCTTTTCTTTCTCCGGTCTTGGTCCCATTGATTCGAGGTGAGTGTATGTCATCGGGGTTGGGGAATATGTTTAAGATAGATATGGATGAGGTAGACTACATGATGTAGATCATAAACTTGTTTGATGTCAAGTGGGGGTTGATAGATTATGCAATCCATCAAGACTCTATTGGCTAGGTTAGATCTTATGCCCATGGTTGAGTTGGTCTAATGTGCGAAGTTAAGTTTATACCTAGCTAGTAGGGTCTAATCTAATTTTTTTCCACTATTAACTGGTTAAGTGACTGACCTTAGGTTAGCTCAACTTAAGGTTAGACTTCGTTAGGTTAGATTAACCTATTAGATTGGATCAGATCTAGAATAAATTGATATGACTAATTTAGACTACATAAGATATAAATAAATTCTTTGGATTAGCTCATGGTTGTTATTCTAGAGTGGGATGAATATGCTAATTAGGGCAAGATGAATCCATAAGGATAAGGTAGAATCCTTTGAGGTCAGTTAGATCTATTAGTATGACATAATATCTTTCCAAGATAAGATCAATCTACTAAGGTAATAGAGTATCTTTTAAGATAAGACAGATCTATGAGTGTAGGATAGAATCTTTTAAGATGAGATGGATATTGTTAGGCTAGATACTTTAATGAGGGATAACCTTTGGTGTGTTTGGTTTGTGGAGTCACTCTATGCTTCATGAGCTGATGCATCATAAGTTCATTCCATCAATTTTGGTGGAATCAACCCACTCCTCATGTATATACTAATTTTTAGCCTATGAGGAATGGGGTGGTGATGGATCAACCCATTCTATTCCACAAACCAAATAAAAAGTGAGGAGTGAGAAGAAGATGGATCACTTCATTCCTCAAACCAAACACACTACTAGTTTATCTAGTTATTTTTATAAGCATTTTTTTCTATATGTATATGCAGATGTAATTGTGGACATTACTCCACAACTCATCACACTCAATCAAAGATCCAAATCAGACATGTATCATAAGAACAAACACTCAAGCGTACAGATATCTATAAAAATAGTTTTGTTTTTTTGTTCCTAAGAGTAGGTCTCCTATTCCTAAAGGTCACTTTGAGTACATGATTTCAAAGTGTGAAATCCACACTTGTCTTTAGAAGGAAAAGGTAAGAATAATCAAAGTAAAGCAGAAATAGATGAGAAAAGATTAAGATAAGTTTAGAAAAGAATCAGAGTAAGGTAAGTAGGTAATTGTTGTCCAGTTCTATCTAGGTTTCGTCCTACAGTCAACATTCCTCATATACCACTTTTGTCACACCCGGGTTTCGGGGTACCAAGACCTGGGCGCGAACATAAACACCAGGTGTGCTGGGACCAAGTCTCACACATATGATGAATCATGGCATAGGATCGAATGTCACATCTTTACTATATAATAGGAGTTGTGTACAAAATAAATAAATAATTACATTATAAGGAGACAACGGTCCAGCAACCCAAAGTTGACTGGGAGACGACGACCTAGACCTCTCACGAACTCATCACAGCATCCTCCATGCGCCTCATCTTGTGGTACCTGTTCTTGACTTGTGGGGGGTGTGAGATAGGAAGAGTGAGCTCACATACGTTCATAGCTCAACAAGTTGTGGGGAATAATGTGTATGAACTCGCCAAAGATGGGAGCTCGTGGGAAGTGTAAGGCTTACCAAAGAGGATGGTTGAAGCTGAGCATTGCTTTTAAAGTTGGTCAAAATTTTATTAGCAATTACTAAGTATAAGTAAATACCAAAGCCAATTAATTAGAACAAAAATAACAACATCACCTGCGATGCAATGCATATGACAAATTGAATTTAGTTCCATAAATTAATCATATGAGTGTCTGAGCTGCTCATGACCGTGAGCACGGCTAGTATACCAACTTTACACTCTGTAGAGGTTGCGCATCTTTACCCACAAGTCATGTTACCCATCTGCCAAGAGATGGCCAATCCCATACACCTCTACCAAGGTGGCGAGGCAGGGTAACACTACGAGGCCTTTACAAAGTTCCACTAGCTTCAGAAAACCCGCTACAGTTTCTAGGAAGCTCCAATGCAGGGATCCCTCGCCTGACCGTCATCGCAGCAAAATCAACCCAAGGACCTCCCTACACTGACCACTCCCCTACTGCCCTTGCCCCTTTCGGGTAAGGTAGTCCTCCACTAGCTTTCCTAATTAGTCAGCCAAGGGCATCCCATATCACCCTTGTGGTAGCACTGTTTTCCCGGGTGGTTCTCCATGTTCCAATTATCATAATGATCTTAACATGAACAATAAATAACAACTGATAACAAAATATAATCATGAATAATATGTATCTCTATACCCAAAACCATATAAAGCAATAGCATGTACTACCCAAGAATTCAGTGGTAAACAAGGTATAAAGATAGTCAAACTAGGGTAACCTATTGGGTCCCATCAAAATTAACCTATGCAGATCATTATGATTAATCAGAACATTACTGGGTAAAAAGGAGTGATCAAGGGCACAACTTGCCTATGACTTGAGATTCCATGTACCAACTTGCATTTCAGATTTCACGTGTCCTCACTGCTAAACGTAGCAATACAGACAAACATGTATAGGAAAAATTAACATTACACCAAACATAATCATAAACTGCATAATAATATTCTACGCTGCGTAACGACATCGTAGAAACAAGAACCACTAAATTCGGAGCTACAGTTATAAAGTTATGAATTTCCGAAATTATTTAGTGCTTAGAATAGATTAATCCAAATGAATAATTTTAATTCAAGTTTCATGGCTAAACAGTGTTACTCGGTGATAGACAATATTAATACAAAATTATTGCCATTGGAATGAATCAATTCGGAGCAAAAAATGGATTTTCTAGGAATTACACAAGTTCTAGAATTGTTTTTGTACTTGAAAAGTATTTTCTATATTGTTTTTCCTATTTTCTTAAGTCCCTGGACTAAGCACACTAATACACAGAAGCCCGGGGTTAAACTTGCAAAAGTCAACCAAACACAGACAACTCCTGCGGGGACTGCGGGTTGATTCATGAATATTTCAGGGGTTCTTTCGCTAAAAATCACGGCGAAGGGGTATCGACGATAGTGGGCCGTTGGATTACGATAGAGCGGATCAAATTCAAACCCTACCGAACTGGTATGCTGTTCCAGCCGTCCGATTTTGATGAAACGGCCAGGAGCACCCCACACCATGATCTCATCTGATTCATCCCTGGGTCGATCGACGACACGGATTAATCTCAGGAAATGGATACATGCACATCAACCGTGACCGCGGATTTCAAGATTAAAGGCAACAATACTTCTTCTCCACGCGAATACCAGGTGTGGCAACGTCGTTCCCCCCCTACGGCAAACGCCATAGCCAAACCACCCATTCACCGCTCCCGGGCCCGAAATTCTAATCTGAGGTACGCTACGCGCAGATAAGACGTAGGGGAACAGGATGAAGGCTCCATACCGGGGTTCGCAGGCAACGGAGGAGGCGGTCCACGGTGATTAGCGGGTCCACAGCGGCGGTGGAAGCTCAGTGAGCGATCTCGTCCACCCCGGGCATCACATCACCAAATTGGGGGAGCACTTGGTTTCCCCATACCTTGGCGAGCCTCCCTGACGCCCATATTGCCCAGAGCGGCGACGCACGTGAATTGCCCCTGCGGCAGCACTCTTCTTCTCCCGCGGCCATGGTGGCACACAACGACGGTGGCGGCCAATCACGATCCTCGACGCGCGCGACGATGGTGACCTCGGCCCGCTTTATAGTCCGCACGAAGTCCGCAGATCACGGCGCTGGCAACCGAGTCCGGGATTCACGCGGGATTCGTTGAGATCATACCTGAGCTGCGCGAGAGAGGAAAACAGGGAAAGGGATGACAAGGGGTCCCATATGTCTGTGAAGGCTGACAAACGGGGTACCACCAGCCAGAGAGCGCAAGAGAGCAGCAGAGGGAGCGACTGACGGGGCGGGCCCGCCGGTCAGTGCGTAGAGAGGAGCCAAGCATGGTCGATGCGGGATTGAGGGAAGGGGTCGCGCAGTAACCCGGTTTAGTGGGCCAGGTTAGTTGGAATCGGCCCAAGTGCTAGTAATTCCTATTCTTTTTTTATTATTCCTGTTTTTTTCACTCACATTCATAATTTGAATTCAAATTTGTTTTTGGGTTTTACATAGGGATCAAGGGCTCCATTAAAATACTAGTATGAGAAGATATATCTATTTATATTTTATTATTATTATAGCACATATTCTTTTTCCTTTTTCCTTTTCCTCTCTTTTCTTTTCTATTTCCATTTTCAAATTATAGCTTGCTGACTTAAACTTGTCTCACGAATTTGAATACAATGTCCAACGATACAATAACTTCAGCATGAGCTGCATATTTTTCTTTTTTTGGTTTATTTGTTATTTGATTACCTTAATTTCATTAATTGAATATGCAAAGAGGGAAGAAATCTATTAATCTCCAAGATTTCCAAACATCCCCAAAATACTAACACATCAATATATTTATTTATTTATTTATATCATTATTTTTTCCCTGATTCAAATTTTGGGCTTTACAAAGCTGATGGTATATGGTGACTCATTGGTGGTCATAAGCCAGATAAACAAGGATTGGGACTGCTCGACCGATTCAATGAGCAAGTACTGTGTAGCTATGCGAAAACTGGAAGACAAGTTCGAGGGATTGGAGTTCCATCACGTGGATAGAGATCGCAATGCAGCAGCAGATGTGTTGTCGAAGCGGGGATCCAGTCGGGCCTAGGCTCCACCTGGGATCTTCGTCCAAGAAATATCACAGCCGAGCATCCTCACGGATCAGGTGGAGGACTGCAACGCCTTGAGTCAGCCAGAGGCATATCCCAACGACTGGAGAGAGCCTGTCATCAGGTACATAAAAAATGAAGAAGAGCCGGATGACAAGGCTGCGACAGAACGCATCGCAAGGCAGTCAGCCCACTACACCATCATAGGGGGCTTATTGTACAGGAGAGGTGCAGGAGGAGTCTTCATGAAATGCATTCACTCGGCCACTGGTAGACAATTGTTAGATGAAATCCATGCCAGGCAGTGTGGGGTGGATGCTGCATCCAAGACTCTGGTCCGGAAGGCATTCAGATTCGGTTTCTACTGGCCAACTGCGAAGAGCGATGCTGCAGAGTTAGTCCAGAAGTGTAAAGCATGCCAATTCCTATCAAAGCAACATCACTTGCCTGCGCAGCAGCTGCAGACCATTCCTGTAACGTGGCCATTTGTATGCTGGGGGCTGGACATGATCGAACCTTTCAAGAAGGCTCACGGAGGCTATAATCATATACTGGTAGCCATTGACAAATTCACAAAATGGATAAAGTACAAGCCAATTGCCTCTTTGACCTTAGCAAAAGCAGTGGAGTTTATCTAGGATATAATATTCAGGTTCAGGATACCGAATAGCATCATCACTGACCTAGGATCCAACTTCACCAACTCTGAGTTCTTCGATTTCTGCGAGCAAAGGAGCATCCAGATCAAGTACGCATCAGTGGCACACCCAAGAGCTAATGGCCAGGTGGAAAGAGCCAACAGAATGATACTGGAAGCTCTCAGAAAAAAAGTATTCGATAAGAGTGAAAAGCTTGCAGGAAAATGGATCAGAGAACTGCCATACGTGGTCTGGAGCATGCGAACTCAACCCAGTCGAGTTCTGAATGGAAATATCCCATTCTTCATGGTTTATGGGTAGGAAGCAGTGCCCTTGCCGATCTGAGGTCATTAGCTGACGCAGAAGCAACAAGGTTGGAAGACATTAATGTGTTGGAGGAAGAACGATTGGACACAGTAATTCAGTTGGCCAGGTACCAGCAGACCTTGAGGCGCTACCATGACAAAGTTGTGCGGCACCGATCCTACGTAGTGGGAGACTTGGTCCTTCGTCGAATTCTAATGGGGGAGGGATGACACAAGCTATCGCCACCATGGGAAGGACCGTTCATCGTATCAGAGGTCATAGGGATGGAATCATATCGACTTACCCAGATGAACGGCGCAGAAGTGGGGAACTCATGGAACATAGAACACCTTAGAAAGTTCTACCCTTAGCAAGGCCTCAAAAACCCTTGAAGGAAAATTGTACTCCGTAACCAGAAGATTTCATCATCAATAAAGCTTTCATTTTCCAAGGGCATTCAGACTCTCAATTGATAACTGACTTCAATTGGGCTTGACTTGAAATTAGCATGACTTGACTAAGGGTGATCACTATGCCATACTAACGGAGCAATCGGCTTAAGTCGGAAATGCCTTAAGTCGGTGCGACATGCTCACGCTTACTTGACTTAGGGTGATCACTATGCCCTACTAACGGAGCAATCGACTTAAGTCGGAAACGCCTTAAGTCGGTGCGACATGCTCACACTTACTTGACTTAGGGTGATCACTATGCCCTACTAATGGAGCAATTGGCTTAAGTCAGAAACGCCTTAAATCGGTGCGACATGCTCATGCTTACTTGACTTAGGGTGATCACTATGCCCTCTTAACGGAGCAATCGGCTTAAGTCGGAAACGCTTTAAGTCGATGCGACATGCTCATACTTACTTAACTTAGGGTGACCACTATGCCCTACTATCAGAACAATCGGCTTAAGACTGAAACGCTTTAAGTCGATGCGGCATGCTTGCACTCACATGATTTAGGGTGACCACCATACCCTAGTAGCAGAATAACCAGCTCAAATTGAGAGTACTTCGAAAAAAGAAATATCTCACTTACAAGTGCCAGGGGTGTTTTCTAGCACCCTACCCGTGGAATAATCAAGTTCTAACTTAACTGTTGCGCACATGCATAATTCATATTACATCTTTTCTCTAAAGAGATGGTAACTCGATAAATAAGTGTTTTACAGGAAATCACTACGTTGAAGTATCCTTATAGACAGCATCCTTCGCAGGGGCAACAGAAGAGGATAGACGGCTTGCGGCATCAGGCGCGGCCTTGACATTAGGGACAATATCATTGGGCACTACGACACCGGGTCTCCTCATCAGGATCCGCCCAGCGCAAACGGCTTTGTCCATAGCCCTGTCGCGCTGAGCCTTCAAGACGACACAATTATTCTCCAAGGTCTTTATAGCGAGTTGAGCGACCTCTAGCTCCTGCGCGACAAGCTTCTTCGAGGTGCGCAGTTCCCTGATGGTGGAATCCTTGGTGGACAACAACTTGCCAAGTCGAGATACTTCATCCTGAGATACCTGCAGCTCGTGGCGATGATGGTCTAAGTTAGATATGCTCTCCATGATGGTCAAGTAGTTACTAGCGTCACGATACAGCCTGTCCAGATTGTCACGGGAAGCAACAAGTGTTTGTTTTTCTTCCTACAAGCAAAGAACAACATTCAGCATCGAAGCAAGGAGAGCAAAGCAGGATCAGCCAAGGAAGTTTACCTCGTGTGCCATCTTCTCAGAATCAAGTTGTGCATTCAGAGAGGAATTAAGGGAACGAGCACTATCCAGAAAAGCAGAAGTCTGGGCTAAGTCGGCCTGACTCTTAGAGTACTTCTCTTCAAAGTCAGAGCACCACCGAGCCAAATCTGATATAGCAGCAGAAGAAGAACACACGATTAAAGATAAGCTAAGCAATGAAAGCAACTAGGGAAACGTGAGCTCACTAACCAATATTCGATGCCTTCAGGTCGTCTATCTGTTTTTGGAGCAGCATAGGGTTCCACTGCATCAGAGATGAAGCTTGATCGAGAACAGTAACACCGCAAGATCTCAGTTGGGTGGATACACCGCTAATAAAATCCTGTGGTCATGAACAGATAAGCAAAAAAGATAATTCGCCAGTACAAACAATAAAAAGCAAAAAGTTGACTCACCTGAAGATTGGAAAGGAACAGGGAAGACCCAACGCAAGAAGAGTCGGTGCATGGCTCGACGAGGGGGATCAGCAGGAATAATCTTAAGAGCATGACTCGGGGTAACTTCAGCCCCATCAGCAGGTGGCAGGCTCCTAGCATCTGGTTTGTTGGCTTCTAAAGCGACTTGACCAGCGAGAGCCGTAGAAACGTGCGTCACCGCAACCTCCTCGGACTGGACTAGGGGCGATCCAGTGTGGACGTCCATGGAAGCAACAGAGAGGGAGCCCGCTCCAGCACCCTCAGGGGCTGGGTCGCTACCAACGGTACCCTCAGGGCTGGGTCTTTTGTAGCAGCCACCTCTAGGGCTGGAGGCCCCTCAGCCACATCCATAGTAGCTGTATGACTTAGATCAACGCTTTTGCATGAAAGACTGCCCTCAAAGGTCGATGATGCACGAGACACCACCCGGGTTACCTCTTGCCCAGCAGAATCATGCAGTGAAAGACCACCATCTGGGACCTCTGAATATATGGTCGGAATGTCAGCCTCAGGAGGCTCTGATAAAATATCTTTGGGAACAACCGCTTCCAGTGCCTGATCAAAGTCTAATATTGAAAGCCCTTGAAGGCTGATGAGTGCCGACAAGGCTTGGGAGGGAATATCACTGCCCCCGTCGCTGCCTCTGTAGTGACGGCTGTTCTTGTGGATCCATGGAATTTCTTCCTCTTCTTCCTCTTCATCCTCATCAAACACACCGCCAGTAGCCTGAGCATCATCACAACCTTCAGCATTAACCTCGGGAATGGCATCCACCAGGTCGTCACCAAGGAATAATGCAGAACGACTAGCATCTTGATCTAGGCACGACAGTCGCCAGAGTCGCCTCTTCTTCTTCTCCTCCTCGACAGGCGCAGCCGGGTGGTTCACTCGGCGTGAACGCTTCTGGTGGGCACCTTCGGGTTTCTGAATTTCCACATCCTCGCCAAACTCTTGTCCAGTCGCAATGGCCATCGGCTCGGTACGGGTAGAGTCAGACGATTCCCTGGCTAGCAGGCTAAGCACGGCGTCCATCTCAGCATCATTGGTGCTAGATGACATCTCAAAATGAGTTTGCCTCTCAGCATCAGGAAGATTCCAAAATGGAGCAATCAAGGCATCAATATCCTTAGGGGAGGGCCGCACTCTATGGCCCGGGCTACCATCACGAGCAGGAGGATTGGAGACGGTCACACCCGGATTTAAGGGACAAAGCCGGGTGCATCTCATATATGCGCCAAGGAAGACAACACATATAATAACAGAGTGTATAGAGATAAATGTCACAATAAAATTTGAGTACTTATTACATAGCGGAAGTCTTACAGGATAAAAGATAAATATAAAACGAACTAAAGTCCATCCTTGGCGCCATAAAGTCAACTGGGAGACGCCACCTAGATCAAGTCGAACTCCTCATTGTGTGGCTCCTCTTGAACCACCTGTACTTCTCCTGTGGGGGGGGGGGTGTGAGACAGCAAGGGTAAGCTCACACATGTTCATCGCTCAACAAGTTGTGGGGAATAATGTGCATGAACTCACAAAAGGTGGGAGTTCATGTGATGTGTAAGGCTGATCAACAATAGGGGTTAAAGCTGAGCATTGCTTTCAATAAGTTGGTCAAATTTTATTAGCAGATACTGTTGGAACTTGTTCTCAGTTGCAAGGGGATCCAACAAGGGTGAACAGTGACGTTAACAGGGTTCTCGCGCAAGATGGCAATAGCTCTATAAATCTAGCCTCTCACGGGCACTGTGCGGGGGTATTTATAGGTATCTGAGCGCCCAGCGTCTTGTGTTAAGGACACATGTGCCCTCAGACACCTAGGTTATCCCCAGAATATTCCCATAAAGTAGGGTTACAGACTGTAATTACAGGGACGCCTTTACAAATTAGGCCCATAACACGCTGCGGCCACGCAGGGCCCGTTACAATGGGCCGGATCACATGTGGGCCTCCGAGCTGGACGGGGCCGCATGGTGGGATGACCTCGTCGCAAGCCTTCGTCTGATGTCGTATGGGGCGAAGGGTGTCCCTGCCCGTTTTATCTCCGTTGGACCAGCGACTGCAGCGAAGGCCTCGAGCGAAGGGTGGCGTCTTTGCCTTCGCCCCAACATTTGCCCTTCGAGGGACCAGTTCGACAAAGTCATCTGGTGCCAAAGACGTCGCTAGATGGCAGAGACGCTGCCCTCGCTTGAAGTGGTTCCGCGGGGGTTTTTGACATGACCGTTGATTGACACCGTACTGTTGGACTGCGGGTTTCCCGAAGCGCCGCGCCCTGTGTATAAAAAGGGGCGGGGGTCGGCGCGTTTTGAACTCCACTTTCTGCGTTCCGTGAAAACCCTAGCCGCCTTTTCCACTGTCTTGCTGCTCGTCTGCCCTCCTTGCTCTTGTTCGCCGGAGATCTGGCTCGAGTGAAGCAGACCGCCCGCCGCCGCCGACGGTACGTAGCGATGCCGACCTCTTCTTCTTCTACTGCCGCTACGCCACCGGCCGACACCTCGTCTGAGGAGACGCTGAGTACTTTGGTGGTGGAGGAGTTGCGCGCCGGCGATACGGTGGATTTTGGTGTGTCGCGGATGTCGTCGGTCCGCGTGCAAGATATGCAGCGGCTTGGTTACTTTGGCGGCAGAGTTGCTCGTGTCCCGGGGACGGAGGAAGTCCCCGAGCCGGAAGGAGAGTTGGTTGTGTTCGAGGCGTTCTTCGCCGCCGGTCTCCGCCTGCCTGCGCACCGATTTGTTGGAGAAGTGCTGCGCAGATTTAACGTTCAGATCCATCAGCTGACTCTGAATGTCGTGGTGGCTCTGTCGAAGTATGTTTGGGCGACGACTTCGTATGGCGGACAGCCATCAGTCGAAGTCTTTGCGAAGTACTATTGCCTGCACTGGCAGAAGAGGATGATTGGAGATGAAGTTGCCCAGTTTGGGTCCTGTACGTTTACGCCGAAGACCGGCAAGACCACGATGGAGGTAGTCGAGTTGGTTCCTTGCGCCCGCAACAAGTGGGGCAATTGGAATGAGTTTTTGTTTTACGTCGCGGAGGGTATCGTCGAAGACCATGAGGGGCTCCCCGTGTCCGAGATGTGCTCGCATTTTTACTCAGCATACCTGCCCTTTGAGGTGGCGGAGGAAGATGCGGACGAAGGGGCCCTTCGGTGCGCCGCCGGCCTGAGCAGTGGGCGCGATTTGGTTGAAGAATTCGTGGCGTATGGGGTATGGCCCTTGGCTCATGGCTGGGCGTTGGGCGAAGTGTGCCCTCGCCAGATGCCTTCCCATGGTGGGAAGCTGGTGCGAAGTCCTGCCTTCGCGCTGGATCTGCAAAGCCGCGATCCGGCCGCCTTTGTGCGTGAGGCGGAGGATGGGGCGGTGTGGATCGTTGGTCGGTACGTGCCGAGGACAGAGGGCCAGCGTAGCTGGGATATCTGCGGGTCGAATGACCGTTTGAACAGGGTTTTTGAATTGAATCGACTGCCGTATAACGGCTATCCCGCCAAGACGATGTGGACCGCCGCGGGAAGAAGCCGGTGGTAGAATCTGGAGACGACCATGCGCCGGCGGCCGCCCCATCCTCTAAGAAGAGGAAACTAGGTACTGCTATGGGAGGACTTGGGGTTTCCGATGGTTTTGCTAGAGAATTGATGAGGACATGCGCGGCCCCGGGGGGAAGGATGTCTTCGCCCGAGCTCCGGGAGTCTTCGGCGCGGATGCTGAGGGTTACCGGGGGTTGGTGGCCTAGGAATGTTCCTATCCCCCGCGCGGCCGGTGAAGACTTTTTTACATCTCGCATGGTTCGTGAATGGAAAGTGTTTCCTTACGGGCGGAATATTGCTGCTGTTGTGTCGGCAGTGATGGACAAGGATCGCCAGGGAGCTGCACAGAAGCGCCAGGCGGTTGTCAGGCTTCATGAAGCCAGGCCGAAGAGGCAGCGAGGGGCTGCGAAGGCTGCTGTCCCCGGTGGAGGCAAGCCACCGCTAGCGGCGAAGTCGGCCGTTCTTGCATCTAGCAAGGCGCCGGAGGCTGCGGCTGGCGCCGGTGGTTCCAAGTCTGCGAAGGCTGTGCCGGCGTCCAGCAGGGTGCCGGAGGTCGCGAAGGCGGCCCGAGGGTTGCTGTCGCCGGGCAAGGGCGTCGCCGACTTCGCCACCGATATTAGTGTGGACGACTATCTTGGTGGTAAGCCGTTGGCTCGTTTTTTTTTAAAGTTCGTTGATACGTTGCAGGGTCGGACGAAGGCCAACTTGTTATTGTTGCGCCTGCCGCGGCGACCACGGCGGCTGCCGTAGTGCCGAAGGCGAAGAGCGGTGCTCTTAGTGCCGGAGGCGAGATGCCGGCACTCGCTGCTGTCAGGGACGAGGCGGGCGCTGTGTCCCGCCGGCTGAAGGAGATGAAGGAGGCACTAAGTCAGGTACGTTGAGCTAGACTTCGGTTTTTTTTATCGGCTTTGTTGGGGCCGCGGTCTTACGTGTGTTTTGCAGGCGGCTGACTTCGCAGACCGCGCGGCGTCGGGGGCCCTCACGGCAGTTGTGTCTGCCGAAGTCGAGAGACTTCGGACGCAACATGCTGACGCCGTCCGGGAAAAATCGGTCGCCGACAGTAAGTGCCGCAAGCTGGCGGACAAGGTGGCCGCACTGGAGGGGGAGAAGAGTGACCTCCGGCGCCAACTGGCGGGGGAGAGGAGGGAGGCCAATGAGGCCCTCGCCAAGGCGCAGGCTGCGCAGGCGCACTACTAGAGATATGCTTATTTAAGACGCACATTTTAAGATGGATATCGGTGCATTTTATAGAAGCGTCTTTTATCATATAGTGATGAGTAAGATAAGACGGTTTGTTTGAGATATGTTTTTAATAAAGAAGCATTTTGAGACAATTACATCGTAAGAAATGTCTTATATTGATTTAAGACATATTGTTATTGAAAACCGTCTTAAATAAATATACCTTTTGAGTCATTAAGAATGTAAGAATTGTCTTAGATTCTGGTTAGTATATTATACACTTTTATATATGAAACCATCTCAAATAAAGATATTATTAGAGTCGTCTAGACTATAAGAACTGTCTTAGATGTTAGTGAGTATACTAGACACTTCTAAATATAAAACCATCTTTATATGATTTTTTTGATAAAACATACTATGAAAAAATGTAGTAAATAATGAATTGGGCTAGTATACTTTCTTAAAACTTGTAACACTATAAAAATCATTAGATAAAAATAATGCATTTAGTTATTAAAGGTAATTATGGTAATGAATTTTCTTTTAAGTGTTTATCATTTATTTGCATTTGGAATGATTTTTGTTTTTTCATAAGTGATTTTGGATATTGAATATCATTTCTTCTTAAATGAAAAACTAAATAATATATATAATAATATTAGTCCAAAAATAACTATTTTATTTATAAATAATTTTGGGTTAATTGTTATGAATTTTATGGTTATTTAAAATTATATTTTGAAAATTAGAAAGGAATTAGAAAAGAAATAAAAAAAGAAAAAAACCTAAACCCTAAAGCCCATTAGGCCCATGTCACAACCGCCGCTCCCTGGCTGCTGACCTAGCCGCCTCTCCTAGCAGTCGTCGCCCCCTGGTGTTCCCCAAGCCGCCACCTTTCTCTTTCCCTCTCTCCTGCTCTATGCTCCACGCCCAAGACGCCACGTGCCCAGCCTGCGCCCTGCCCCTTCTCTAGCCGAGTGACGCCGGCCATGCCCAGCCCCCTGCTGCGCCCTACCAGCCGCGCGACCCCGCGCGCCCAGGCGACCCAACCCCAGCTAGGGATGAAAGTAGGATGGGAAAATCCCGATCCGACCGTTATCGTATAACCGATTTTGTTAGTTTTGTCCCAATCATTTTCGAACCCGTTTAAAAAACGAAAACGGGATATAAAAACGGTAAACGGAAACGAAAACGATAGAGTTGTTTTACCGACCGTTTAACCGGGATCCCATTTTTAATCGGGATGATCCCGTTTTGTATACCGTATTTTGTAATTCCAGAATAAAAAATACGACCTGCTCCTATGCTCCAGAGCCCAGCCCATCTAAGCATCGGCCGTGGCTCGTACAGGCTATAGAAAATGAAAACCTAGCGCCACTGCCACTCTAAGTCGCTCACTAGTCACTCTTCTCCACGCGACCCCGCAGCCGGCCACTCGACGTCGCCGTTCTAAGCCTTGACCGCTGAGTCCGTGCCCCGCGACCACTCGACGTTGCCGTTCAAAAGGTCTGTACTCATGCCGTCCAAAAGTGCTAATGTTCTATCACACGCAGAGCTCCACGCAGCAGTCCAGCAGAGCTCCACGCAGTAGAGCTACGCAGATTCTCCAGCAGTCAGCAGAGCTCCACGCAGCAGACGGCTCCACGCGGACGGCTGCTTGCCTGCTCCTGTGCAGATAGGACGGTTGCTTGCCTGCTTCCTCGGGGCTTACTAATGCATTAATAAGTAACTTGTTTACTAATGTGAGCAGCTTACCAATGCTTGCTAATCTTATTTACTATTCGGAAGCATCACATTGATATTATAAGGAGGATTAATTTCATATACAATACTATATATAATGAGATGAATTATAAACCTGATATATAACTGCTAGCATATATGAGATGAATCATAAACCTGATATATAATGATATACATTAATTCTTGTTCTGAACAGAGGGAGTATCATTCTTATAGCATCTTATGTCTTTCGTCTAACTGGTTTATCTATCATTTTCCCAGCGAAGGATCGACAAAGGTGGCATCTGAGGCAGCAGATATAGGAAGATCAGCCTTGTTTCCAGCTTCTGGTTTATCAAACCCTTTTGGGTTCAAGATTCAGGACAAGCAAGGGAGATTGCATAGATTTAACTGTGGTATGCATCCTCACCTCAATTCCTGCGTACTGGAGTTTTTTCATCATTTTTTTTCTTGGCTTAGCGATTTAAATTGCTCTCTGAACTTTATGTGTTGGGAATGTCAGAAACGAGCAGCTTGACAGACCTAATAACTAGCATTCTTCAGAGGGTCGGAGATGACATTGACAGAAAACACATGCCACAAATTTTGGTACTGGACTACTGGCTGAACCTAGTGCCTTTCTCAATATCTGTAACAATTCACACGGCCATTTCAAATTCCTACGTTTAATTTATTCTTTGTCCTTTCCCGGTGCCACTCTACAATATGAAGATGAGGACCATGATAAGGTCATATTGTCGTCGGACAGTGACCTTATAGCTGCCGTAGACCACGCAAGACAGATCGGTTGGAAGGTAGCGTCGTTTCCCAAGCAAAGGTGCGCCCTTGTTATCCTGCCCAAAGATGCTCATCGACGCTCCTCTTTGCAGAGCCTAAGGCTGCACTTGGACTACGCCCACCGGAAGAGAGGGGACAGTTCCTCAGACTTCGAGTACGCTGGCAAGGATGCATGGGCTTCTGCATACTGTAAGCATAAGACGAATTAATGCCATATGGAGAACTAGCTAGCATATGCTTCCTTAATGATGTTTTCTTTTTCCATGCATCTTGATATTACCAAACCCTTTTCTTGCAGGAAAGACGTATATAGAGTGATAAAAGGCATTAATGTAAGTACTACATAAATGTACTACTTGTATTTTTTTAATAATCAATGCTTCAAAAGTCTATATAGATGGTGACTTGTGTCAGGGTTTTCCCATTATTGTAAGTTTGTTACAAGCAAGTGCTTTCCCTCACACAACTTCACCTTTTCTTTGCATGTTTATTACTTTTGTTTGCTGGTTTTGACTTACAGCAAATTGTGTACGCAACTACTGTGGCATATCAGTGACCTTCCGAGAAGATACAATGGCGTTCTTAGTAGTAACGCTGCTTGATTTCTATAGTTGGAATCATCAAACAGCTAACATTTGCACTTGAACTGTTTGGTGAAATGCTTGGGAGAAAGAGGCCAGCAAGAATGGAGTCATGGAACATCGACAGGAGGGGTGCAGCAGCAGCGGCAATCGATGTATCCCTTGCACTGTATTCGACACTTGCACAGATTGTTTGGCTAATTACAAGATTATCTCAGTGTTTTGGTTTGGATTTAGAGTACACTTATGTATGAAATATTGATTGATACTCATCTATATTATATTAATTATATTATTATTAAATTTATATGTCTGTGTATTTCTCTTTCAAATTATTATAATGTGGAATCTCAAAAATGAATATAAATTGAAGAATATATAGTAATTTAAGTCAATTTGTTTAAATCTTATTAAGACGCTTCCAAAAAATGTCCAATATCGGTCTTCTAAATAAGAAGATTTCCAAAATGTCCAGTATATGTCACCTAAATAAGACGGTTTTCATATCGCAAGTGTTTATTATTATATAATATTTTAGACAGTTTACTAAATAACTTGTGACTTAAAATGTTCGTATACTCGACGGTTTTTTAGAAAAAGTGCCTTACATAAAACATAATTAAGACAGGTTATTGGACAAAATGACTTAAACAAATACCTTTTTTAGACGGTTATAAACTAAAAACGTCTTATATAATATCATTTTAAGACGGTTTGCAACCGTCTTAAATGTGGGACATCATTTGCGACTCCATCAAATTTGGACACTTGAGAAACGTCTTAATAAGTGAAAATTAACCGTCTCATATAACATGATCTGTAGTAGTGGCGGAGGCCAATTTGGCGCGGGCGGAGGGCAATCTTGCCAGGGAGCGCACCGAGCAGAGCGGCTCAGCGCCCTGCAGAGCCGTGTGGAGAGGGCCGAGGCCGCGACGCGCACGGAGGCTGAGCGGACGCGCAAACAGCTTATGGATTCATACCATGAGCTGGGCGCGCGGACCGGTGACTTCGAAGTGCCGGACCGAGAGCCCGGACTTCGCTGCCTGGAGTGGGTACAGGAGGAGTTGCAGGCACTCCCCACTATCGTGGAGGGGTTTATGTCTTATGCTTCCCTGGTCACCTGCGAGGGGGCGATGAACGCGCTCTCTCTCGAAGGGTGCCGGCACTATGAGGTCTTCGACCAAGCTGATGAGGATTTCGAGCGCGATATCTACAAGGTTGAGGACCCTATAGTGAAGGAATCCGCCGGAGCCATTTACGACCAGATGTGGGGTCCGCACGGTCGAGAGGTGGTCACGGAGCGGGCCGAGACGGTGAGGGCTCAGGTAACGTTTGGCTTTTGTTTGATGTTTGTTGGATGTGGGCTATGTATGGGTTTGCTGAATTTGTGTGCTGTGTCTCAGGCAGCGCGTGGCGAGAGGGTGGATGATTTCGGGGCGTTGAACAGCGCGCTGCCTGACCCGGAGTAGAACCCAGCGGAGGCTGTGCCCGAGGCCGCCCTGGAGCCGCCCCCGGAAACTGCCGAAGGCGCTCCTGATGCCCCCGCAGCCGCTGCGGCCGGCGGAGGCCCGCCCCCAGAGACCGCCGAAGGCGCCCCTGATGCCCCCGCAGCCGCTGCGCCGAGGGCTGAGGATCCTGCGACGGTGGCGGCGGAGGCAACAGTGGAGGCGACAGCGGAGGCTCCCGCGACGGCTGGGTCTTCGCAGGTGGCGTAGTGGGTCTGGGTAGTTAGGGAATTTTGGATATGTTGCTGAATTTTGGTTGCTGCGCAGGTTCAAGATTTTGGGCCTGCGCACGCAACCGCCACTACTAATTTTTTGGCGGCTTCGACTGTGGATGATGGTAATAAATATGATGGGTCTGTATCTGAGTTTTTTGATTTTGCTGACTCTGGGAGCTCGGTTGAGTGGACTGAGGAGTCGTCGGAGGAGGACTTGGACTACTTCGCGGCCTTGGATGTGGCAGCGGCGGAGGCCTCACCGCACGCTGCGGACACAGAAGATGTGCCTGGTCCGAGTACCGGGCGCCGGCGGTGAAGGGCGGTTGCGAAGCGTAGAGTGAGTGGGGCGGAGGGCGGTCGGCTTCGTGTGAGTAGGGCTGGCCGGCAGGCACTGTTGTCCTTGCCAGTTGTCGTGAGTACAGGTGAAGGGGAATTGCGAAGTCTTTTTGCGGGTGAGGAGCTTAGGATAATGTTATTTAATTATAGGGAGATGAGAATTATTCCGAAGGTTGAGCCGATGTAGAGTGTGGTGCCCTCGCTTGTACATGTGTAAAGGCTTGTATGATGAAGTTGGGTGCCCCCGCACATTTGGCTATGCTTGCGAAGGCGTTACGTACTTGGTCAGGTGTATTTGTTATGCTGGACTGGTGCGTATATAGTCGGTCTTGGCGCGGACAGTTTGGTGTGGTCGTTTTTGCTTTTGTTACGCTTCGTCCGGCTGTGCCCTCAGGCAACTTCTGCGCGGATGGTCTTTGCAGTAGACTTCGGTTTTTCGCACTTGCTGTGCTAGTCCGGCTGCACCCTTAAGTGACTTCTGCGCGGCTAGTCTTTGCAGTAGACTTTGGTTTTTCGCACTTGCTGTGCTAGTCCGGCTGCACCCTTAGGCGACTTCTGCGCGGCTAGTCTTCGCGGTAGACTTCGGTTTTTCGCACTTGTTGTGCTAGTCCGGCTGCACCCTTAGGCGACTTCTGCACAGATAGTCTTCGCGGTAGACTTCGATTTTTCGCACTTGTTGTGCTAGTCCGGCTGCACCCTTAGGCGACTTCTGCACGGATAGTCTTCGCGGTAGACTTCGATTTTTCGCACTTGTTGTGCTAGTCCGGCTGCACCCTTAGGCGACTTCTGCATGGATAGTCTTCGCGGTAGACTTCAATTTTTTGCACTTGTTGTGTTAGTCTGGCTGCACCCTTAGGCGACTTCTGCACGGTAAGTCCTCGCGGTGGACTTTGATTTTTCGCACTTGTTGTGCTGATCCGGCTGCACTCTTGGGCGACTTCTGCACGGAGTTGTCGCACGCGAGGGTGGCTAGCGCTGAGCCTCGTGGTGACTTCGTATTGGTTGAATGTCGAAGACCGTCGTCGCGGTCTTTTTTCGACGCATGTTTTTGCGGGGGATTTTTCACTTGTATATTACATGGCTCCGCCTCGTTAAAAACCTCACCCCCCGGGAGGAAAAGAGTGCGGGCCAGGATAAAATTGTTTTTGCGAATTACAAGGGCGAATCAGCCCTGATGAGTCAAACAAAAAATTGCGGAGGTTGTCGATGTTCCAGGAGTGCTCCCGGTCTTCACCGCTTGGCGTTGTGAGCCTGTAAGCGCTGGGGGAAGCTTTCGTCTTGACTATGAAGGGGCCCTCCCACCTGGGCTCCAGCTTGCCCCTGGACTCTGTCCGAGCTGTTCGGACGAGTACAAGGTCCCCTTCGTTGAATTCCCTTGGGATGACTGCATGGTCGCGCCATGCTTTTGTCTGGGCTTGGTATTTGTTTAGAGCTTGTAGGGCGAAGACTCGGTCTCCATCGATGAGATCCTTTGAAGTGGGCTCGTCCACGTCGGGGACGGCTGAAGGAACTGTTCGCGGGGACCCATGTTTTATTTCTTGTGGGGTCATGGCCTCCGATCCGTATAGAAGGCGGAAAGGAGTGAACCCGGTCGCCCTGCACTCAGTCGTGTTTAGTGCCCAGACCGCCTCGGGTAACAAATTGGCCCACTTGCCCTTTTTTCGTCGAGGAGCATCTTTTTGACAGCTGTGAAGATTTTTCCGTTGGCGCGTTCCACAACTCCGTTGGACTGCGGGTGATAGACTGAGGCGAACGCAAGCTTGGTGCCGATGGAGAAGCAAAAATCCTTGAAGTCTTGGCTGTCAAACTGCTTGCCGTTGTCGACTGTTAGTTCGGACGGTACTCCGAAGCGGCAAACAATGTTTTGCCAAAAGAATTTTTGGGCAGTCTTTGATGTTATTGTGGAGACAGCCCTTGCCTCGATCCATTTGGTGAAGTATTCGACAGCGACGAAGGCGAACTTAAGGTTCCCCTGAGCTGTGGGTAGGGGCCCGACGATGTCTAGGCCCCAGTGCTGGAGAGGCCATGTGTGGGCGATCAGCTTTGTAAATTGCGAAGGGCTGCCTGATCGAGGGGAAAACTTCTAGCAGGCTTTGCAGGACCTTGTGACCCGATTTGCGGCGCAGATCATTGCGGGCCAGTAGAAACCTTGGCGGATCACCTTAGCAGCTAGGGCCCTTGGCCCTGCGTGAGAGCCGCAGGTACCACTGTGGACTTCGCGTAGGATCTGGACACCTTCGGTTTCGGTGACGCATTTGAGCATTGGCTGACTGACCCCCTTCTTGTAGAGTTGGCCCTCAATCAGTGCGAAGTCCCGGCTTCGATGTTTGAGGCGCTTGGCCTCGTTGATGTCGGTTGGGTGATAATGCCCCTGTAGGAACAAAGTTATTGGTGCGTGCCAGTCTTCGGTCATGATAAGGTTGACTATGCGGTGGCCCTCGCTGTCATTGGTTATTTGGAGCCCTTCGGGGCTCCGGACAGCTGGTGTGCCGATGACATGGTAGAACACGTCGGAGGGCAGGGACTCGCCTCTGGCGGCAGCCTTGGCCAATGCGTCGGCTTCTTCATTCTTGGCCCGGTCCACATGATGCAAAGTGAATCCCTTGGATTGTCTCTTGAGACTTCGGATGGCCGCGAGGTATTGCATGAGTGCGGGGTCCTTTGCTGCATAGTCTTTCTCGACCTGGCCGGCAACTACCTTGGAGTCTGTTCTGATGATGCAGGTGGTGACCCAAAGGGCCCTCAGCTTGCGGAGACCGAGGATGACTGCTTCGTATTCTGCTATGTTATTTGTGCATCTGTCGGATTCCAGAGCGAAGCTGAGGCGAGCCGCATATCTGTGCTTGACTCCGGTTGGTGAGGTGATGACTGCCACGGCGCCTGCCCCCGCATGGCACCATGCGCCGTCGCAGTGGATCGTCCAAACCTTCTCTGCGGACGGGTCCGGCTGTGTTATTGGCCCAGTCCAGTCGACGACGAAGTCTGCCAGGACTTGTGACTTGATGGCTGTCCTGGGCTCGAAATTGATGTGGTAGCCGGAGAGTTCGACCGCCCACTTGGCAATCCTCACCGATGCTTCCGGGTTTCTGAACAATTCGCCGAGTCCCCTATCTGAGGTGACCCGGACCTTGAATGCTTCAAAATAATGGCGCAATTTGCGCGAAGACATAACAACTGCGTAGGCAATCTTCTCCAGCTCTGTCATGTTACATTTGGACGGCGTCAGCACTTCGGAGACGTAATAAATTGGGCACTGCCTGATCACGCCCTCAACTGTCTGCTCCTGCGCCAGTGCCGCGCTGACCGCATGCGGCGAAGCCGCAACATAGAGCAACAGAGGTAGTGAAGAGTCGGGGCTTGTAAGGACTGCCAACTCCAACAGGTACTGTTTTAATGAGGCGAAGGCCGCTGCCTGCTCTGGTCCCCAAGCGAAGTCTTTTGCGCCACAGAGAGTTTTGAGGAAAGGGAGACTTCGCTCAGCGGATCTGGAGATGAATCTGTTGAGGGCGGCCAATCTCCCCGTCAAGCGCTGGACGTCTCTGGCGGACTGCGGAGGCGTCATGTTTATGATGGCTTGAATTTTGGTTGGGTTGGCCTCGATGCCGCTGTGTGATACCAGGTAGCCCAATATTTTGCCTTGGCGAACGCCGAAGACGCACTTTTCCGGGTTTAGGCGGAGTCGTGCGTCTCGCATGTTCACGAATGTCTCGGCGAGGTCAGTGAGATGGTCCGCCTTGCTCTTGCTGGCGACGATGATGTCGTCCACATATGTGAATATATTTCTGCCAACTTGCCCGTCGAGCACTGTCTTGGTAAGCCTGGAGAAGGTGGACCCGGCGTTCTTGAGTCCCTCCGGCATTCTGATGAAGCAATATGTGCCGAAGGGTGTTATGAAGCTGGTGCTAGCCTTGTCTTCCTCCTTCATGTATATCTGGTGGTAACCGGAGAAGCAGTCGAGGAGTGACATGACTTCGCATCCGGCCGCGCTATCGACTATTTTGTCGATCCGCGGCAGCGGGAAGTTGTCCTTTGGGCAGGCCTTATTGAGACTGGTGAAGTCGATGCACATTCGCCACTTCCCGCTCTTTTCTGCACCATCACAACATTGGAGAGCCATGTGGGGTAAGCCACCGGCTCGATGAATTTGGCTTCCAGGAGGTGGTGCACTTCTGCCTTGGCGGCCTCTGTCTTCTCGTCGGACATCTTGCGAGGCCGCTGTTTTTTCGGCCTCACCGAAGGGTCGATTCCCAAGCTGTGCTCAATTATGGATCGGCTGACCCCGACCAGGTCGAGGCCTGACCAGGCGAAGACATCTTTGTTCTTGGATAGGCAGCAGAGGAGCTTCTCCTCTTCATGCGAAGTGAGGTCTTCGCTGATAGTGACTGTCTGCTTGGGCGTGGCCTGGTCGAGGGGGACAGTCTTGGTCCCGTCATTATTGCTCTGCAGCTATGCCTTGTCGTGCTGTTTATCGGTTGGGCTGGCGGGCGCGGGGACCTCGCGCTGGGCCGTGAGGCAGTGCACGTTTCTCTGACCGAGCACGAAGTCCCGCTCTATGTTGCGCGCAGTCTGTTGATTGCCGTAGACCGTAATAACGCCTAACGGACCTAGTATCTTCATACATAGGTACAGTCTGTGAATGGCTGCTTCGAACTTATTGATGGAGCCCCGGCCCATGATGGCATTGTATGGATATACCATATCCACAATATCAAAGGTTACTGGCTCACTTCGGGCATTGGGTGCTACACCGAAGGAGAGAGGCAGCTCTATTTTGCCGACAGGAAAGGTGCCCTTGCCGCCGAAGCCATACAACGGGTTGTCCGAAGGCTTGAGCAGGCTGTGGCTTATGCCCATGCGATCGAAGGCGTGGAGGAAGATGATGTCCGCCTGACTGCCATTGTCGACTAGGACCTTGTGCAGGTCCCAGCCTGCCACGCTGCAATTGATAACCATGGCGTCGCTGTGGGGGGTGTTGCGCAGGTCGACGTCTCGTGCGTCGAAGGTTAGCGGTATGTGGGACCACTTTGTCTGCACGACTGGGCCAGTGACGGCGACGTGGTTGATGCTGCGGTAGTGCTCCCGCTTCTGCCGCTTTGTGTCGAAGTCAGTGCTGGACCCCCCAGTTATCATGTGAATGACTCCTCGATATGGCTGATCGGCGAAGTCTTCCTGCTTTGGGGCGTGGGGGATGTTTTGATGTTGCTGGTGTGGTGGTGGGGGTGGGGGTGGTACGATTTGTACTTCCTGATGGTGTTGGTCAGCGTGGTGCGGTGGATGCGGGGCGGGGGCGTGGATATATGGTGGAGTGGGTTGCTGGTAAGTGTGTGCGACAACTCTGGGGTTGTCGGCTGGCTGCGCCCGTGCCATCCTGTCTTTGGTGGCCTTCGTTTCTGGGCAGTCTTTGGTTTGGTGGGCGCAGTCTTCGCCATGGAAGAGGCAGTAGAATCGGCGCGGCGGCTGCGCACGCCCCCGACCCCTACCGCGAGTTCCATTTCCACGGCCCTGGGGGGATATTCCTGGCGACGAGGGGCGTCAGCAACGGGGTGCTGGTTGGCGATGTTGTGCACTTGCTGTTGATTGCGGCCGTCTCGACCGGAGTCTTGCTGCGGAGTCCTTGTCCACGTGTGGCTGGACTGTGGAGCATCTTTGGGCTTCCTTTGGGACTCAACCTTGCGCTGGTGGAGCTCTTCGGATTTGGCGTATTTTTCAAACAGCTGATATAATTCCTGGAGGTTCTTGGGCGGATCTCTGATGCAGTGGCTATAGAGGACGCCGGCGCGAAGGCCACTGATAGCGTAGTGGATAGCGATCCGGTCATCGACTGAGGGCAGCTGTGACTTGAGTGTTAAAAATTTGCGGTAATACTCCCACAGAGTCTCCTTTTCCAGCTGCTTGCAGAGCGAGAGTTCGGCCAAGGCGTCGGTGTCTGGGCAGTACCCTTGGAAGTTGAGCAGGAACTTGTCCCGGAGGCTTCTCCAGGAATCAATGGACAGCGGAGGCAACCTGGTGAACCAGGTGAGAGCTGGGCCTTCGAGGGCGATGATGAAAGACTTGGCCATTGTGGCGTCGTCCCCTCCGGAAGATGCAACAGCGACCTGATAACTCATTATGTATTGTGCTGGGTCGGTGCTGCCGTTGTACTTGGGATAGGTCCCTGCCCGGAAGTTAGCGGGCCAAGGCATCGCTTGCAGGTGTGGCGCCAGGGGACTTCGCTCGTCAAGGTAGTTGACCCCTTGAAATGGCGCGGCGTGCGGGAAGGTGTGGTCGCGCTGGGGGAAACGCGGGTCTTCCGGTTATGCGCGCTGTTGCAGGGGTGGCCCATGCTGCAGGCCGAGGTGGCCTTCGCGCGTGTCTTCCAGTTGTGCGCGCTGCTGCAGGGGTGGCCCGTGCTACAGGCCAAGGTGGCCTTCGCGCTGCATCAGCGTGATCTCCCGCTCGAGGTCCTGGGCAATCTGCTCTTCGTCGCGTATCATTTGCCGCACTTTGGCTAGTGCGGACACGCGCTGGCGCTTGGCCTCCAGTATCTCTTTCTGCCTCTGGAGATTGCGGTTCTTGAGGCACAGGGCGCGCAGCTGTAGCTATTCTTCCGCTGAGACGCCGAGGACTTCACTGTCCTCGGTGAGGTCCGCGCCCTCCAGTGGGGCAAAGCCTGGGGGTGGCTGCGATTGTCCTTCAGGGCCGCAGGTGCGGAGAGTGTCGTCTTCGCAGGTGCGGAGAACGTCGTCTTTGTGGCCTCTTGGTGGGTGGATTGGGTGAGGGCGAGGGCCTTGCCCTTTCTTGCAGCAAGTAGTGCTGCCTTCGCAGCCTCGTTAGCCTTCGGGTTAGCTTTCTTGGGTGCCATCGCGGGTGGTTTTCTCGTAGCACGAACGGTGGGCGCCAAATGTTGGAACTTGCTCTCAGTTGCAAGGGGATCCAACAAGGGTGAACAGTGACGTTAACAGGGTTCTCGCGCAAGATGGCAATAGCTCTGTTAATCTAGCCTCTCACGGGCACTGTGCGGGGGTATTTATAGGTATCTGAGCGCCCAGCGTCTTGTGTTAAGGATCCATGTGCCCTCAGACACCTAGGTTATCCCCAGAATATTCCCATAAAGCAGGGTTACAGACTGTAATTACAGGGATGCCTTTACAAATTAGGCCCGTAACACGCTGCGGCCACGCAGGGCCCGTTACAATGGGCCGGATCACACGTGGGCCTCCGAGCTGGACGGGGCCGCATGGTGGGATGACCTCGTCGCAGGCCTTCGTCTGATGTCGTATGGGGCGAAGGGTGTCCCTGCCCGTTTTATCTCCGTTGGACCAGCGACTGCAGCGAAGGCCTCGAGCGAAGGGTGGCGTCTTTGCCTTCGCCCCAACAGTTACTAAATGTAAGTAAATACCAAACCATAATAATAATAATAGAAAAAAATTAATAAATAATCCCATGCAATGCATATGACAAATTGAATTTAGTTTCATAGTTTAATCATGCAAGAGTCCTGAGCTGCTCATGACCGTGAGCTCGACTAGTATACCAGTTTTACACTATGCAGAGGTTGTACCCTGTACCCACAAGTCAAAAGTTACCCATCTACCAAGGGGTCATGAATCCCATACACCTCTACCAATGAAGCGAGGCAGGGTAACACTACAAGGCCTTTACAAAGTTGCACTAGCTTCCGAAAACTCGCTACAATTTATGGGAAGAGTACTTGCAAGAATCCCTCGTCTGACCGCCATCGTAGCAAAATCAACCCGAGAACCCCTCCTACATGCAACTCCCCTACTGCCCTTGCCCTTTTTGGGTAAGGTAGTCTTCCACTTGCTTTCCTAATTAGTCAGCCAAGGGCGTCGCATTCCACCCTTGTGGTGGCACGTGTTTCTCAAGTTAAGCAACATGTTCCAATTAAAGATAATGATCTTGACATGAACATAAATAACATAATAGAATAATTGGAACATGGACATAATGTAGTATTAATCCCAAAAGCATATAGAGCAATAGCAAAACTACCCAAATGATTCAGGGGTAAACAAGGTAACAAGATAAGCAGACTAGGGTAACCTATTAGGTCCCATGAAAATTAAACCTATGCATGAATATATGATTATAAAGAATATTATTGGGTAAATAAATGTGATCAAAGGCACAACTTGCCTGGGACTTGAGATCCAGGTTCCAGGATGATCCTCAGATCCACGTGACCTCACTGCTAGTCGTAGCAATACAAACAAACATGGTATAGACAAAATTAACATCACACTAAACATAAGAACAAACTGTATAATAATGATCTACATGTTGCTACGAGATCGTGGGATCGAGAATTATTAAGATCGGAGTCATGGTTAAGGAGTTATGATTTAGGGAAGATATATGTGATGAAAGTATTAAACTATATTATAAATTGGTTAATATAAATCATATGAGAGGTTATTCTATAAATAATTATCTCAACTTTAATCTAAGTTATAAATTGACCATAGATCATATTGTAGTAAATTATAATGATAAGCAGTTTGATAGGAACGGGGGTGCCCGATCTTCCGTCAGGTGAAGATAACTATCGATTTGGTGGAGATGTCACACAGACGATCCGACTTCCAATCAACACGACTAGAACCCCGCAATCACAGCACCACTTCTCCTCTGGTTATCAACCATGCACTACGCGATTGACCTCGCCACGAGGGCTAATTCCTGCATGAGAATCGAAGACACAAGCAAGAACAAGAAAGAACACAATCTAGAATATTGCGGATGAATTATTAAACTCACAAGTTGGGGGTCTCACAAACCGATCTACGGCGGCTGTTCTCGACAGATCTAAACTTAAGCAAAACCCAACCCTAATGTAGCGGCTGCTGCTGAATAAATAGAGAATTAGGGCATGTGTGACCCCTAGACTCGCCCCTAATGGGCTCCGACGCGATACACGGCCCAACGGCCCAACAGACGGTGTCACAGCACCAAAACAGAATCTGAATCCTGACTTATTTCGACGATTCCTGTTTACTCCGGATGAATTTTAGGGTGGAACCAGTTGGGTTGGTTAGATAATAACCTTATCTTTCCAACCATATCAAGTCCGTCGCAATCGGAGTCCGGATGCATCTTGGGCGTCTATTTTAGTGCAAACTGGTCCTGGAACCCGAGATGGAGTCGTAGCCGAGTCGAACTTGATCTCCTTCCTGTTGTGGGCGCCCTTGCTGCTCCTCCTCAACACCTAGGCCTTTCCCAAGTCCTTGCTGGTCCTCGCCAAGGTTCCTAATCATCAAAACATCCATGTCCCCAAGCGTAAGCTCTAAAACACAATTGACTAGGGCAGAACGTACCTGGAGAATTAGTTGTCGTGCACGTGATCATGTTATCGGTCCATTCATTGTATGTATAGAAGTGATGTCCTCATCATCCTCCCCCTCTTGAAGTGGAGTCATCCTTGACTCAAGCTCATCTTCTTCCCCCAAATACGGTTTTAAATCTGCAATGTTAAATGCAGGACTAACCCGGAACTCGGGAGGCAACTCAAGTTTTTATGCATTATCATTTATTTTCTCCAAAATCTTATATGGACCAGCAGCACGTTGCATCAATTTAGACTTTCTTAACTCTAGAAATCTATCTTTTCTCAAGTGCAACCACACTAAATCACCCACTTCAAGCTTAACTTGTTTTCTACCTTGACTACCAGCAATTCTATATTTTTCAGTCATCTTTTCAATGTATGCTTTAGTTGAAGCATGAAGTTTCAAAATAAAGTCAGCACGCTCCTTAGCATCACTATGTACTTGCTCGGTAGTAGGTAGAGGCAAAAGATCAATAGGAGCACGAGGGTTAAAACCATACACTACCTGAAAAGGACTTACCTTGGTGGAGTGTTCCGCCCGATTATATGCAAACTCTACATGCGGAAAACACTCTTCCCACATTTTCAAGTTTTTCTTCAATATTGCTCGCAGCATTGCAGACAATGTTCTATTCACAACTTCTGTTTGTCCATCAGTTTGGGGATGACAAGTAGTAGAAAACAGCAATTTTGTCCCCAATTTGTTCCATAGAGTACGCCAAAAATGACTCAAGAATTTTACATCACGATCTGAAACAATAGTAGAAGGCATACCATGCAAACGAACAATCTCTTTGAAAAAGAGGTTAGCAATATGAATGGCATCATCCGTTTTGTGACAAGGTATAAAATGTGCCATCTTAGAAAAACGATCAACGACAACAAAAACACTATCGCTCCCCCGCTTCGTCCTCGGCAATCCCAAAACAAAATCCATAGAAATATCCGCCCACGGAACTGAAGGAATAGGAAGAGGCATAAATAAATCATGTGGGTTCAATCGGGACTTAGCTTTTTGACACATCGTGCATCTTGCTACAAAGCGCTCAACATCACGCCACATTCGAGGCCAAAAGAAGTGTGTGGACAACACAACCTCCGTCTTCTTGGCACCGAAGTGACCCATCAAACCACCACCATGTGCTTCATGCAACAACAAAAGACGAACCGAACCAACTGGAATGCATAGGCGGTTAGCTCTAAACAAGTATCCATCATTTAGGACAAATTTATTCCATGTATGGCCCTCTTTACAATTTAATGCAACCACTTTAAAATCATCATCAAAAGCATATTGTCCCTTAATTGTTTCAAGTCCAAAAATACGACAATCAAGTTGAGACAACATAGCATAGCGTCTAGACAAAGCATCAACAATCACATTATCATTCCCCTTTTTATATTTAATGATGTAAGGAAAAGTTTCAAGAAATTCTACCCACTTAGCATGTCTACGGATCAGATTTGTTTGACTACGAAGATGCTTAAGTGACTCATGATCAGAATGAATAACAAATTCCTTAGACCACAAATAATGTTTCCATGTTTGCAAAGATCGTATGAGAGCATATAATTCTTTATCATAAGTAGAATAATTAAGAACAGTACCATTCAATTTTTCACTAAAATATGCAACGAGTTTACCTCCTTGCATCAAAACAGCACCAATGCCAACTCCACTTGCATCACATTCGAGTTCAAAAGTCTTACCAAAGTCAGGAAGTTGGAGTAGTGGCGCGTGAGTAAGCTTCTCTTTTAAAAGAGCAAAAGAATCCTCTTGTGACTGCCCCCAATTAAATGAAACACCCTTCTTGGTCAACTCATGTAATGCGTCAGTGATGGTGCTGAAATCCTTCACGAAACGACGATAAAATCCCGCAAGTCCAAGAAAACTCCGTACTTGTGTCACCGTCGATGGCGTTGGCCAACTCTGAATAGCATGCACCTTGGCCTCATCAACCTCAATACCATGTGTAGTGACAACATAGCCAAGAAACGATACGCGTTCGGTGCAAAAGGTGCATCTGTCAAGGTTAGCAAATAAGCGCGCGGCACGCAAAGCATCAAAAACAGCACGTAGATGGTCAAGATGTTCAGATAAACAAGTGTTGTAGATCAAGATATCATCAAAATAAACCACCACAAATTTTCCAATAAATGGGCGCAAAACCTCGTTCATCAAACACATAAAAGTACTAGGGGGATTAGTTAATCCAAAAGGCATCACTAACCACTCATACAAGCCGAACTTAGTTTTAAAAGCAGTTTTCCATTCATCGCCTAATTTCATTCTAATTTGGTGGTATCCACTGCACAAATCAATCTTAGAAAATATTTTAGAACCACTTAACTTATCAAGCATATCATCTAATCGAGGAATAGGATGACGGTACCGAATAGTGATGTTGTTAATGGCTCTACAATCTACACACATGCGCCAACTACCATATTTCTTTGGAACCAAAATGACAGGAACAGAACAAGGACTAAGGCTCTCACGTACATACCCGCGGTCCAAAAGGTCTTGGACTTGGCGCTGAATCTCCTGAGTCTCCTCAGGATTTACTCGATATGCAGCACGGTTGGGCAAGCTCGCTCCAGGAATCAAATCAATATAGTGCTCAATCCCACGAATGGGAGGAAGTCCTGGAGGTAACTTAGAGGGAAAACATCTTGGAACTGCTGCAAAAGGTTAGTCACAGATGTAGGCAAAGTGCTAGCAAAAGAAAGCATCTTTGCAAACCAAGGCATAGCAACAAGCATCAGTAGCATGAGTTTCAAGAAGATCAGATTTAGTAGCAAGCATGACATGAGCTTTCAATTTAATTTGTTGCTGAATTTTTGTGTCATTAGTTGGTTCCTTATGGGTATTTGCAGCTCTATCATTATCAGCTTGTACAATTTCAGCAAGAGTCAAAGGTAGCAAAGTAATGTTTTTATCTTTATGCCTAAAAGTTATGTATTAATCCTACCATGGTGACGTGCATCAGTATCATATTCTCCAGGTCTACCCAACAAAAGAGAACAAGCTTCCATAGGTACTACATCACAATCCGCATAATCAGAATACATACCAATGGAGAAATGCAATCGTACCATGTGTGTTACCTTAACCTTGCCTGAATCATTGATCCACTGAATGTGGTATGGATGTGGCCATGGACGTGTGGTCAAGCCAAGCTTCTTGACCAAATCTGAACTCACCAAATTATTGCAGCTTCCACCATCAATAATAACACGTGCACGCCGATTCTCGATGGCGAAGAAAGTCTGGAACAAATTATGGCGTTGCTGCTTCTCTGTTGATTCAGGCTGAGCACTAAGAACACACTGCACCATGATGTTTCGAAGGTTCACCGTAGCATCAGCACCAAGCATAGCACCATCATTAGCAGCAACATCACTGGAGTCATCATCGTCATCCTCACAGTCGGAAGCACTAATGTAGCCATCATCCGTAGCAATGTATGTTGGCTGACTCGGGCAATCCTTCTTCACGTGACCAATCCCATGACAGCGGTGGCAAACAATACTCGAAGAACGACCACTGGAAGGTGTTGTAAGTGCTGGTGAATTCTGTTTCTTGGTGGGTACCTGCAAAGGAAGTTTACCAATATGTGCAGAAGGTGTCGAAGGAGGTCACGTGGGCGCTGTAGTGGTCGAAGGTGTATGACTCGAGGTAGGTGTGTTCGTCCGTGATGTAGAGGAGGCGCCAAAAGTAGTCCTAGGTCGATGTTGGCGTCCCTGCAATTCTTTCTCTACAAGCATAGCAAACTGGAACAACTTGTTGACAGTGTTAAAATCTTTGTAATCCACAATGTCCTGAATGTCACGCCGCAAACCTGAATATAAATGGCAAAGAGCATCCTCATGTCCCTCTACTATCCCACAACGCTGCAATCCCTTCTGAAGCTTAGCATAATAATCTTGAACAGATTTATCCCCTTGCTCTAAACGCATCAATTTCTTACGCAATTCTCTATGATAAGATGGGGGAACAAATCTATCGCGCATAGCTACCTTAAGATCTTCCCAAGTCGTAGGTGCTCTACCATCCCCAACTAGACCAGTCCACCAAACAATAGCAAAATCTTTAAATTCACTAGTGGCTTGTCTAACTTGATGTCGTTCAGGTACAAGGTGGGCAGCAAATTTCTGTTCTATCGTCATCTCCCAATCAAGATATCCCTCAGCATCATAATGACCCGAAAAAGATGGTATAGAAAATTTAATCTTAGCATAAGGGTCGTCAGGAGCACGATTGTTATTACCTTGCTGGCGGTGTTGGTGTGGCATACCTTCTGTGTTTTGATGAAGACGGCGACGTAGGCGCAAATCTCTGGTGGCCGCTTCATCATAATTACCTTCTTCATCAAACACGACATCATCGGGAAGACGTGGACGAGGAGGAGGTGGTGGCGGCGGTGCTTGTTGTTGTGTCTCCAACACAGCAAGTCTATCGATGATTTGGGACAATCGTTGATCCAGCCTCTCGTAAGTCTCGCCAAGGTTCATGTCAATGAAGGCATCATGCACTTACTTGTGGACCGTGTAACACCCTAGGTGTTACCATGGCTAGGGCACACCTTTGCACTAATGACTATGATCACATGTGAAAGAAACTTAAGGAGCAAAGTGTAAGAGCCTTGGAGGCTAGGTTTTAACCTAGAGATGTGAATGACCAAAAGCATTACCCTAGTTGTGTGCAATTATCACTTTGGACAAGGGGGGAAGTAAACCCTAGACCTCTCTTGAACCCCATCTCCTAGGCACATTGGTTAAAGGGAAGAGTTTAAGCAAAGGTGCAAGTCATGACCAAATCTTTGGCACAAAGTTAAGTAACTTATTAACCTACAATTATAAAGAGGAAACATTGCAAAAAGGCCCCTTAAGAAACCCCAAATCCATTCCCTAAGTAGAGAAAGAGCTAGAGCTCTCTAATTCTCTCTAAGTCAAAAACTACACCTAATCTAAAGATCCACCGTGTTCACCTTGAAGATGGCACCAAAACCACCTAAGTTCTATACCAAAAATGTGGCATACCACCTAGGGCACCCCCTGGAAAAAGTTGAGCCCGAGACCTTGACGTTTGACATGCCTTGGCATCGTTTTTGTCGAGAGGTGGGCAGGGAGACATACCTGATTTGGCGTCCAAAGATCTCCCTACTTAGGGCATATCTGCCATGGTGACTCACGGATGAGAGACAGCCCTAGGTGCCAGGAAAAGACTCGCGCCGGATTTTTGCCAAGATTCGCACGTTTGCGACTTGGGCGAGCTGTGGAACATGGGCAGAAGAAAACCTACATGTGCTCGACGCGCTCTGTGCACGCCAGAGCACGCCCGCGCGCGCCCCGCGTCGCGCCAAAGGCCAGCCGACGCCATGGCCCGCGCCCGCGCCTATAAAGCCCACTCAGGCGTCGACCATACCCTTCCGCGCACGCTCAACCTCACCGGAGCTCAAACTCACCGTCGGTTGCCCGTGCACGGCGTGTCCGCGGCCACCCGAGCCCCTGCCGCCGTAGACCGGCCAACCCAGCCTTTCACAACCCCGTCCGACCCTCGGAGAAGACTGAGCACACCTCGGTGAAGCTCCCCGAGCGAGGAATCAAAGTCTGCTTCGCCGGAGAGGCCAGTCCACGGTCGTCGGACTCCCTCCGACCGCCGGCGAGCGTAGACCGGGTAAGCCACTGCGCCATTTTTCGATTCAAGGCACAGCTAGCCTCTACATCACCCCGTGAAACTCACCGTGCCAATGGATTGAACTTGATCGCCGTGATTTGGCCGGCACACCCGCCGCCGACGAGGACACCCGCCTGCGCACGTGGACCGAGCGATTCCGGCCATCCCCGTCATCGAGCCGTACATCACTGTGACCGCCAGAGCCTCCCCGAGCCAACCCCGCCCCTCGCCGGACCTCTCTCGCCGCCGGTAAGCCGCGCCACCCTTTTCTTTCTTGCGGGTATTGTTTAAACCTAGGGAAGGACCGCGGGGGAGAAGAAAAGAAGCCTGGGGGGTTTTGCGAAATGTCAGTGACTCAAATGAATAGTTACACGGGGGTATAACTGAGGGAGTTAGTTTGGAAATAACCCAGGGTCCTCGGTGCAAAGTAGTTTTCCAGGAAATCCTTATTTAAATCTGATTTAAATTTTGACAGAACTTGAATAATCCATAACTTCTGTTTTATTCATCCAAATTTAGTCAAACCAATTTTGTCAGACTTTAAATAATGTAAACTACTTAGGAAAAATATGAAACCCCTATGTGCTACAGAAAACTTTAGGGTTCTGATTTAATTATTGTTTTGTCCAAAAGCTAAATAATAGGAAGAAAAATAGTTGCACTATTTGACTAGGGTTAGGAAAATTTGGAGAAGTTTATATACACCTACTGACCTGTTTAAAAATGCTAAACCTCTCTGTCTACCCCATTAAGTTAGTTTTTGCCATTTATTTTACAATATGCTTAAGGTTAAGAAAAATAGAAAAGGTGATTTAAATAATGAACCAGAGGGCACTCCTATTTTTATTAGGACACTTATTCAGTGTAGTTCACTAGAAAAATCTATGATACCCTGGTTTAGTATAAAATAAATAGGATACCTTTTATTTTAAGAAAACAAGGAAAACTTAGAAAAACCCTACAAAAATAACCCCAAAATGAAAACACCCCAACCCTTGGGATAATTAATGTTTTGTTATTAAGAACTTAGGAAAAATATGAAATCTGCTGTTTGACATTTTTCAAATAACAATGTAGTAGAAAGTGCCTTTTTGGCATTAAACTTTAGAAAATCACAACTAAATAATCATCCCTTAGCTTTTTGTGATCTCTGGCACAGAAGCTTATTATTACTGTTAGATGCCAACAAAAATAACCCTTAAGACAGAACCCACACCTAATTAAGAAATGTAGTGCAAAGTGGCCCATTTTACACAACTTTTGTTATTTTTTTCTAAAGCATAGCCTTTTTATTTTAAACCTCAAATTCCTAGAACAGGCTATAATGACCAATGGCAACCCACTGTAATTTTTACAGAATTTTTGGAAAAAGTTAAACCACTGTTGTAGTTCAAACCTACACTAGAAACCATAAATAGAAAATAAAGAAAGGGAAAAATGAATGATAGGAATTAGTGTCATCCTAAAACCCTTTATAAATTATCCACTGAAATATATAAAGGCAATACCAATTCACTATGCCTATCCCTAACAAAACCTAAACCTAGAATGATAAGCATAAACCACTAAAAGCCACGTATGACCCAGAAACCCTAAGTTACTCATTAACTTAGTTTTTCTTCTCTTAGCCTAATATTATTAAATCCTGCATAATCATGACATACATGTTCATTGCATTTCGATAGACTGTAACCTTGCTGACGGAGAGTACGTCCTCGTGCCGGAGCAAGGAGCTGCTCAGGAGGTAGCCCCGGATCCAGCACCCGAGTCTGCACCAGAGGATCTGCCTGCCACAGCCTTGGAAGGCAAGCCCCGGTTTTATGCATAACTGTTTATATATGCTATTTTACTACACTTAATGTTTGTAGGCTTGTACTGTGCACTTAAGTGTAGGAGTTGTGTGAAACCCTAGTTGCATGATCTCAGGAATCCTTTTGAGATGGATACTAGTATGCTAGGTCGAGTAGCTGCCTTATTTAATTAGGATCTCGGTAGAAGACGAGTGATTTTTCTAGCACTCGCGCGAGGTCAGGAATTGGTTGTACCCACTTTCATATCATATTGATAGTTGGTTTGTGGACATGGATCCATGGGGATGCGTGGCCTACGAGAGGAAAATGAAATAAGGATTAACGTGCGGATACCTGTGTCAAGCGTTTGAATGTACTAAGCACATGCCGAGAAATATGGTAAATCGGTAAGCCTAGTACCTGATTGAACCTAGCAGTAGACTTTACCCCTCACGCGACCTGAGACGTGGTCTCCCATTCTGGTTATGGTGGGTACAAGTGCGGTCACTGCACGACGGCAGTCGGGGTCAGTGAGGCATTGTACGCCAAGGCGGTGAGCCCTGATCTGCTGACGGGGAATCGATGGGGACGGTTGATGTGTGTGGGGACGGAGTGCCCCTGCATGTCGTGTGTTTAGGTTTACCTTGCAAGGATAAAAACTCGATTCGAACCATCTGCTTCTTGCAGCTAATGAGACTGCTTGATCCATTGTACTGCATTGAGTAACAAGTGAAATTATGATGAGTTGATATAAGATGTTGATTGCTAAAAATGTTTGCTACTATGTATGAGTAGATAGTACACATTTAGCCTTAAGAGAGTCACACTTAAATTGACAAAGTTAAAACTTGACCATGGGGATTGCAAGAGTTGTTAGACAAGGGGTTTATTCGCCCAAGTACTTCACCATGGGGATGTCCTGCCTTATTCGTGAAGAAAAAGGATGAGAGTTTGAGAATGTGTGTTGACTACCGCCCTCTCAATGCGGTGACTATCAAGAACAAATATCCACTACCTCTCATTGATGTTCTGTTCGATCAGTTGGTAGGAGCCAAGGTATTCTCTAAGATAGATCTTCGCTTAGGTTACCATCAAATCAAGATCCGTGCCAGTGATATTCCCAAGACTGCCTTCTCAACCAGATATGGGCTTTATGAGTTTTTGGTGATGTCTTTTGGGTTGACCAATGCCCCGGCTTATTTTATGTACCTGATGAACTCAGTATTCATGCTAGAGTTGGACAAGTTCGTGGTCATTTTCATTGATGATATTCTGGTCTATTCAAAGAATGAAGATGAACATACTGAGCATCTGCACGTCGTGCTTCAGCGGCTACGCGATCATCATCTTTATGCTAAGTTGTCTAAATGTGAGTTTTGGCTAAAGGAGATTAAATTCTTAGGTCACACAATTTCTCAGGATGGGATAACTGTTGATCCTGAGAAGGTACAAGAGGTGATGGATTGGAAACCCCTGACTACAGTGAGGCAAATTTAGAGTTTTCTGGGATTGGCAGGGTATTATCGATGATTTATTCCGGATTTCTCTAGAATTGCCAAACTAATGACTGAACTGTTAAAGAAGGGAGTCAAGTATGATTGGAGCCAAAAGTGAGAAGATGCCTTTCATACTTTGAGGCAGCATTTGACAACAGCCCCAGTGCTTGCTCAACCTTACAACACCAAGCCATTTGAGGTTTATTGTGATGCTTCTGGTACGGGATTAGGATGTGTCTTAATGCAAGATAACAGAGTAATTGCTTATGCTTCCCGAGCACTCAGACCCCATGAGCAAAACTACCCTACACATGATCTGGAGTTGGCAGCTGTGGTTCATGCTCTTAAGATATGGAGACACTACCTGATGGGAGCCCACTGTAACATTTACACTGATCACAAGAGCCTCAAATACATTTTTACTCAGGCAGATTTGAACATGAGGCAGAGGAGATGGTTGGAGTTAATCAAGTACTATGATTTGGAAGTGCATTACCATCCGGGCAAGGCCAATGTTGTGGCAGATGCCTTAAGCAGAAAGGCCCAGTGCAATTGTATGAGCATGGATGCAAGGGTTACCACCCTGTGTGATGAGTTGTGCAAATTGAACCTGGAAGTTGTTTCTTCTGGCGGCTTAAACTATATCTCGGTGGAGCCCACATTGCAAGAGAAAATAGTCAGGGCACAGATTGAAGACAAGGGTGTTCAGATTGTCAAGGAAATGATTAAGCAGAAGGCAGAAAAATACAAGTGCTTCCGTCAGGACAACAAGGGAATTTTATGGTTTGGAGATCGATTGGTTGTTCCCAAGGACCCTGAGCTCAGAAAGAAGATACTGGATGAAGCTCATCTTTCAAAATTCTCCATGCACCCAGGTAGCAACAAGATGTACCATGATCTCAGATCCTTATACTGGTGGACCAGGATGAAGAGGGAAATTGCCAAGTACATATCCGAGTGTGACACCTGCCAGAGGATCAAGGCTAGTCATTTGAAGGCAGCAGGCCCTTTGCAACCCCTTCACATACCATCATGGAAATGGGAAGACATTTGCATGGACTTTATCGTAGGATTGCCCAATACCTCCAGGCACCATGATTCCATTTGGTTATTGTGGACAGATTGACCAAGACTGCTCATTTCTTACCAGTGCATACCACCCACAAGACAAAGAAGTATGCAGAAATTTATGTCGATCAAATAGTGCGAATGCATGGTATTCCAAAGACCATTGTATCTGACAGAGGAGCACTGTTTGTGGCACGCTTTTGGGAGCAGCTGCAAGAATCACTTGGGACCCAGGTAATACGAAGCTCAGCATACCATCCCCAAACCGATGGCCAGACAGAACGGGTAAACCAGATTTTGGAAGACATGTTGCGGGCATGTGCACTACACTACGGAAAGGATTGGGACAAGTGTCTTTCTTTGGCAGAGTTTTCTTATAATAACAGCTATCAATCCAGTCTAAAGATGGCACCTTTTGAAGCCTTATATGGGAGAAGGTGTAGGACCCCGCTGAATTGGTCTCAAGCAGGAGAAAGGGAAATATTTGGGCCAGATTTGGTACTTGGAGGCAGAGGAAAAAGTCCGAGTTATTACAAAGAACTTAGAAGCTGCTCAGGCCAGGCAAAAGAGCTATCATGACAAGAGGCGAAAGCCTCTACGGTTTGAAGTGGGGAACCATGTTTATCTTAAGGTGTCACCCACCAAGGGTGTCCAGAGATTCGGGATCAAGGGCAAGTTAGCTCCTCGCTACATTGGACCCTATGAGATCAAAGCAAGTTGTGGGCCCGTAGCCTATCAATTGGAATTGCCACCTCACATGTCAGCAGTTCACAATGTATTTCATGTATCTCAGCTGCGGAAATGTGTTCGCCTACCTACCAAAGTACTGCCTGAACCAGACATTGAGATTGAACCAGACTTGTCCTATCAAAGAGTACCCCGTCAAGGTGTTGGATCAGAAAGAAAGGTCAACGTGGGCAAAGTCAATCAGAATGTATAAGATCCAGTGGAGTCACCATTAAGTAGAAGAAGCTACATGGGAGACTGAGGACTTTCTACACTCTCGCTTCCCCGACTTTCTGCCCAAAGGAGTCGGTACGTAACCCCAAAACCCCACCCCTACCTGCCCTTTAACTACAATTATAAGAAAAACTTAGATAACAAGGATAGTCTAAGTTGTGGATTTAACTTAAAAAGGACTTCCTTCTGAAGTTGCAAAGAGAATGACATTCGAAGAGCAGTTAACAAGAGAAACTTGAGTATAAGAAAGAGTAGCACACCAACGTGCCTTCGTAGCACCCCTCTAGAGGACTCTGCCTAAAATCTCGGGACGAGATTTGTGGTGGAACTGCCCGAATTATTCCAACTTAAGTGCCTAAGCCCCGCCCTAGAGGCTAGACCACACTTAAATGGGAATAACCCGTCAATCCCTCGGATCTAGTCTGACACGGCCACTGACAGGATCAAGTACCACAATCTCACTCGATGGTGAGTCACAGAGCAAATACAATAAAGCATAAAACCATGCATGTAAGAGTAATAAAATTATTACATCACCATCGGATTTTTGCAAAAGTAGTCATCTTTGTTCGAAGTGCAGCGGAATAAAACTAACGGTAAATAAACAGAGAGATGGGGAAGCCTGTCCCATCACTGCTCATGCTCCTCCTCAGCCGAGGTAGGGTCCCACTCGATAGTCCAACCCGGTGGCAAGATGGACGGCCAAGTCACTCCAGCAACCATGTCTTCCAGAGAACCTGTAAAATTATGCCACAAGCAAGGCTGAGTATACTAATACTCAGCTAGACTTACCCGGTGTGAGGAGTCTACTCCTCTACCTCTAGACATGCAGCTGTTTGGCTGTGGGGTTTGGTTGCCAAAAGCACTAGCTGAGTTTCTAAGTCAAGTTTTAACTTTGTCAATTTAAGTGTGACTCTCTTAAGGCTAAATGTGTACTATCTACTCATTCATAGTAGCAAACATTATTAGCAATCAACATCTTATATCAACTCATCAGATTTCCACTTGTTACTCAATGCAGTACAATGGATCAAGCAGTCTCATTAGCTGCGAGAAGCAGACGATTCGAATCGAGTTTTTATCCTTGCAAGGTAAACCTAAACACACGACATGCAGGGGCACTCCGTCCCCACACACATCAACCATCCCCATCGATTCCCCGTCAGCAGATCAGGGCTCACCGCGTTGGCGTACAATGCCTCACTGACCCCGAATGCCGTCGTGCAGTGACCGCACTTGTACCCACCGTAACCGGAATGGGAGATCACGTCTCAGGTCGCGTGAGGGGATATGTCCACTGCCAGGTTCACTCAGGTACTAGGCTTACCGATTTACCATATTTCTCGGCATGTGCTTAGTACGTTCAATCGCTTGACACAGGTATCCGCACGTTAATCCTTATTCCAATTTCACCTCGTAGACCACGCATCCCTATGGATCCTTGTCTACCAACCAACTATCAATATGATGTGAAAAGTGGGTACAACCAATTCGTGATCTCGCGCGAGTGCTAGAAAAATCACTCGTCTTCTACCGAGATCCTATTTAAATAAAGCAACTACTCGACCTAGCACACTAGTATCCATATCAAAAAGGATTCCTGAGATCATGCAACTAGGGTTTCAATCAACTCCTACACTTAAGTGCACATTACAAACCTACAAACATTAAGTGTAGTAAAATAGCATAATAAACGGTTATGCATAAAACCGGGGCTTGCCTTCCAAAGCAGTGGCAGGCAGATCCTCTGGTGCAGGCTCTGGTGCTGGATCCGGGGCTACCTCCTGAGCAGCTCCTTACTCCGGCACGAGGACGTACTCTCCGTCAGCAAGGTTACAGTCTATCGGAATGCAATGAACATGTATGTTATGATTATGCAGGATTTAATAACATTATGCTAAGAGAAGAAAAACTAAGTTAATGAGCAATTTAGGGTTTCTGGGTCATACGTGGCTTTTAATGGTTTATGCTTATCACTTCTAGGTTTAGGTTTTGCTAGGGATAGGCATAGGGAATTGGTATTTCCTTTATATATTTCAGTGGACAAGTTATAAAGAGTTTTAGGATGACACTGATTTTCCTAGTATTCATTTTTCCCTTTCTTTATTTTCTACTTAAGGTTTCTAGTGTAGGTTTGATCTACGACAGTGGTTTAATATTTTCCAAAAATTCTATAAAAATTACAGTGGGTTGCCATTGGTAATTATAGCCTGTTCTAGGAATTTGAGGTTTAAAATAAAAGGCTATGCTTTAGACAAAAATAGCAAAAGTTGTGTAAAATGGGCCACTTTGCACTACATCTCTTAATTAGAGGTGAGTTCTGTCCTAAGGGTTATTTTTGTTGGCATCTAACAGTAATAATAGACTTCTGTGCCAAAAATCACAGAAAGCTAAGGGATGGTCATTTAGTTATGATTTTCTAAAGTTAAATGCCAAAAAGGCACTTTCTACTACATTGTTATTTGAAAAATGTCAAACAACAGATTTCATATTTTTCCTAAGTTCCTAATAACCAAACATCAGTTATCCCAAGGGTTGGGGTGTTTTCACCTTGGGGTTATTTTTGTAGGGTTTTTCTAAGTTTTCCTTGTTTTCTTAAAATAAAAGGGATCCTACTTATTTCATACTAAACCAGGGTATAATAGATTTTTCTAGTAAACTACATTGAATAAGTACTCTAACAAAAATAAGGGTGCCCTCTGGTTCATCATTTTAATCATCTTTTCTATTTTTCTTAACCTTAAGCATATTGTAAGATAATTGGCAAAAATTAACTTAATGGGTTGGACAAAGAAGTTTAGCATTTTTAAACAGGTCAGTAGGTGGGTATAAACTTCTCCAAATTTTTCTAACCCTAGTCAAATAGTGCAACTATTTTTATCCCTATTATTTAGCTTTTGGTCAAAACAATAATTAAATCAGAACCCTAAAGTTTTCTGTAGTATATAGGGGTTTTATATTTTTCCTAAGTAGTTTACATTATTTAGAGTCTGACAAAATTGGTTTGACTAAATTTGGATGAATAAATCAGAAGTTATGAATTAGTAAAGTTCTGTTCAAATTTAAAATCAGATTTAATAAAGGTTTTCTGGAAAAGCAGTTTACACCGAGGACCCTGGGTTATTTCCAAACTAACTCTCTCAGTTATACCCCCGCGCTACTATTCATTTGAGTCTCTGACATTTCACAAAACCCCCCAGACTTCTTTCCTTCTCCCCCGCGGTCCTTCCCTAGGTTTAAACAGTGTCCGCAAGAAAGAAAAGGGTGGCGCGTCTTACCGGCGGCGAGATAGGTCCGGCGAAGGGCGGGGTTGGCTCGGGGAGGCTCTGGCGGTCACAGCGATGTACGGCTCGACGGCGGGGATGGCCGGAATCGCTCGGTCCACGTGCGTAGGCGGGTGTCCTCGTCGGCGGCGGGTGTGCCGGTCAAATCAAGGCGATCTGGTTCAATCCAATGGCACAGTGAGCTTCATGGGGTGACGTAGAGACTGTGTGCACAAGGAATCGGAAAATGGTTCAGTGGATTACCCGGTCCACGCACTCCGGTGGGGTTGTGAACTCCGGCGACCGTGGACTGGCCTCTCCGGCGAAGCAGACTTCGATTCCTCGCTTGGGGAGCTTCACCGAAGTGTGCTCACTCGTCTCCGAGGGTTGGACGGGGTTGGGAAAGGCTGGGCTGGCCGGTCTACGGCGGCAGGGGCTTGGGTGGCCGCGGACACGCCGCGTACGGGCAAACGGCGGTGAGTTGAGCTCCGGTGAGGTTTGAGCGTGCGCGGAAGAGTGTGGTCGACGCCCGAGGGGGCTTTATAGGCGCGGGCGCGGGCCATGGCGTCGGCTGGCCTTTGGCGCGATGCCGGGCGCGCGCGGGCGTGCTCTGGCGTGCACAGAGCGCGTCGAACACGTGGAGCTTTTCTTCTGCCCGTGTTCCACAGCTCACCCAAGTCGCAAACGTGCGTATCTTGGCAAAAATCCGGCGCGAGTCTTTTCCTGGCACCTAGGGCTGTCTCTCATCCGTGAGTTGCCATGGCAGATATGGCCTAGGTAGGGAGATCTTCGGTCGCCAAATCAGGTATGTCACTCTGCCCACCTCGCGACAAAAACCATGCCAAGGCATGTCAAACGTCAAGGTCTCGGGCTCAACTTTTTCCAGTGGGTGCCCTAGGTGGTATGCCACATTTTTGGTATAGAACATAGGTGGTTTTGGTGCCATCTCCAAGGTGAACACGGTTGATCTTTAGTGTAGGTGTAGTTTTTGACTTAGAGAGAAATAGAGAGCTCTAGCTCTCTATCCACTTAAGGAATGGATTTGGGGTTTCTCCAGGGGTCTTTTTGCAACATTTCCTTCCACAATTGCTAGTTAAGAAGTTACTTAAAGTTTGGTTAAAGATTAAATCATGGTTTGCACAATTGCTTATTCTCTCCCCCTCTTAACCATGGTTCTGGAAGATAGGGTTCAAGAGAGGTCTAGGGTTTTCCCCCTTCTTGCCCAAGGTAGTAAGTGCACAAAAGTTTGAGTGATGCTTCTTAGGTCATTAGCAATCTTGGTTAACACATGGTCTCCAAGGTTCTTATGTTCTCCTTGAGTTTTTACCACATGTGATCACAGTCCCTAGTACCAAGGTGTGCTCTAGCCATGGTAACACCTGAGGTGTTACAGCCCTCCCCCCTTAAAGGAATCTCGTCCCGAGATTTTAGGCAGAGTCCTCTAGAGGGTGCTACGGGGCACGCTGGTGTGCTACTCTTTCTTATACTCAAGTTTCTCTTGTTAACTGCTCTTCGAATGTCATTCTCTTTGCAACTTCAGAAGGAAGCCCTTTTTAAGCTAAATCCACAACTTAGACTATCCTTGTTATCTAAGTTTTTCTTATAATTGTATTCAAAGGGCTGGTGGGGGTGGGGTTTTGGGGTACGTACCGACTCCTTTGGGCAAAAAGTCGGGGAAGCGGGAGCGTAGAAAATCCTCAGTCTCCCATGTAGCTTCTTCTGCTGAATGGTGACTCCACTGAACTTTATACATTCTGATTGACCTCGCCCGTGTTGATCTCTCCTTCTGATCCAATACCTTGACTGGGTACTCTTGATAAGATAAGTAAGGTTCTATCTCAAGATCTGGTTCAGGCAGCACTTCAGTGGGTAGGCGGACACATTTCCGCAGCTGAGATACATGAAACACATTGTGAACTGCTGACATGTGAGGTGGCAATTCCAATTGATAGGCTACGAGTCCACAACTTGCTTTTATCTCATAGGGTCCAATGTAACGCGGAGTTAACTTGCCTTAATTCCGAATCTCTGGACACCCTTGGTGGGGGATACCTTAAGATAAACATGATCTCCCACCTCAAACTGTAGAGGCTTCCGCCTCTTATCATGATAGCTCTTTTGCCTGGCCTGAGCAGCTTCTAAGTTCTTTGTAATAACCCTGACATTTTCCTCTGCCTCAAGTACCAAATCTGGCCCAAATAACTCCCTTTCTCCTGCTTGAGACCAATTTAGCGGGGTCCTACACCTTCTCCCATATAAGGCTTCAAAAGGTGCCATCTTTAGACTGGACTGATAGATGTTATTATAAGAAAACTCTGCCAAGGAAAGACACTTGTCCCAATCTTTTCCGTAGTGCAGTACACATGCCCGCAACATGTCTTCCAAAATCTGATTTACCCTTTCCGTCTGGCCATCTGTTTGGGGATGGTATGCTGAGCTTCGTATTACCTGGGTCCCAAGTGATTCTTGCAGCTGCTCCCAAAAGCGTGCCACAAACAGTGCTCCTCTGTCAGATACAATGGTCTTTGGAATACCATGCAATCGCACTATTTGATCAACATAAATTTCCGCATACTTCTCTGTCTTGTGGGCGGTATGCACTGGTAAGAAATGAGCAGTCTTGGTCAATCTGTCCACAAAAACCCAAATGGAATCATGGTGTCTGGAGGTATTGGGCAATCCTACGATAAAGTCCATGCAAATGTCCTCCCATTTCCACGATGGTATGGGAAGGGGTTGCAAAGGGCCTACTGCCTTCAAATGACTGGCTTTGATTCTCTGGCAGGTGTCACACTCGGATATATACTTGGCAATTTCCCTCTTCATTCTGGTCCACCAATATACGGATCTAAGATCATGGTACATTTTGTTGCTACCAGGGTGCATGGAGAATTTGGAAAGGTGAGCTTCATCTAATATCTTCTTTCTGAGCTCCGGGTCCTTGGGAACAACCAATCGATCTCCAAACCATAAAATTCCCTTGCTGTCCTGACGGAAGCACTTGTATTTCTCTGCCTTCTGCTTGATCATTTCCTTGATAACCTGAACACCCTTATCCTCAATCTGTGCCCTGACTATTTGCTCTTGCAATGTGGGCTCTACCGAGATATAACTTAAATCACCTGAAGCAACAACTTCCAGGTTCAGCTTGCACAATTCATCGCACAGGGTGGTAACTCTCGCATCCATGCTCATACAATTGCACTGAGCCTTTCTGCTCAAGGCATCTGCTACAACATTGGCTTTGCCAGGATGGTAATGCACTTCCAAATCATAGTCCTTGATTAACTCCAACCATCTCCTCTATCTCATGTTCAGATCTGCCTGAGTGAAAATGTATTTGAGACTCTTGTGATCAGTGTAGATGTTACAGTGAGCTCCCATCAAGTAGTGTCTCCATATCTTAAGAGCATGAACCACAGCGGCCAATTCCAGATCATGTGTAGGGTAGTTCTGCTCATGGGGCCTGAGTGCTCGGGAAGCATAAGCAATGACTCTGTTCTCTTGCATCAAGACACATCCCAATCCAGTACCGGAAGCATCACAATAAACTTCAAATGGCTTGGTGTTATCAGGTTGAGCTAGCACTGGGGCTGTTGTCAAATGCTGCCTTAGAGTATGAAAAGCATCTTCGCATTTTTGGCTCCAATCATACTTGACTCCCTTCTTTAACAGTTCAGTCATTGGTTTGACAATTCTGGAGAAATCCGGAATAAATCGTCGATAATACCCTGCCAATCCCAGAAAACTCCGAATTTTCCTCACTGTAGACGGGGGTTTCCAATCCATTACCTCTTGCACCTTCTGAGGATCAACTGATATTCCATCCTGAGAAATTGTGTGACCCAAGAATTTGATCTCCTTCAGCCAGAATTCACATTTAGACAACTTAGCATAAAGACGATGATCACGCAGTCGCTGAAGCACGATGTGCAGGTGCTCAGTATGTTCGTCTTCATTCTTGGAATAGACCAGAATATCATCAATGAAAACAACCACGAACTTGTCCAACTCTGGCATGAATACTGAGTTCATCAAGTACATGAAATAAGCCGGGGCATTTGTCAACCCAAAAGACATCACCAGAAACTCATAAAGCCCATATCTGGTTGAGAAGGCCGTCTCGGGAATATCGCTGGCACGGATCTTGATCTGATGGTAACCTGAGCGAAGATCTATCTTGGAGAATACCTTGGCTCCTACCAACTGATCGAACAGAACATCAATGCGGGGCAGTGGGTATCTGTTCTTGATAGTCACCGCATTGAGAGGGCGGTAGTCAACACACATTCTCAAGCTCTCATCTTTTTCTTCACAAATAAGGCTGGACATCCCCATGGTGAAGTACTTGGGCGAATAAACCCCTTGTCCAACAACTCTTGCAATTGCTTTTTCAGTTCTGCCAATTCCGCGGGAGGCATCCTATAGGGTCTCTTGGAGATAGGTGTTGGAACTTGCTCTCAGTCGCAAGGAGGCCAACAAGAGTGAACAGTGATGACAATAGGGTTACGTGCTAGAAAGCGATAGCTCTGTTGATCTGGCCTCTCACGGGCACTGTGCAGGGGTATTTATAGGTACCTGAGCGCCCAGCGCCTTGTGCTAAGGACACATGTGCCCTCAGCTACCTAGGTTATCCCCAGAATATTCCCATAAAGCGGGGTTACAGACTGTAATTACAGGGATGCCTTTACAAATTAGGCCCGTAACGCGCGGCGGCCACGCAGGGCCCGTTACAATGGGCCGAATCGCACGTGGGCCTCTGAGCTGGACGAGGCCGCACTGTGGGATGACTTCGTCGCCGGTCTTCGTCTGGTGTCGATCAAGCGAAGGGTGTCCCTGCCTGTTTTGTCTGTCAGACCAGCGGCTGCAGCGAAGACTTCGAGTGAAGGGTGGCGTCTTTGCCTTCGCCCCAACATTTGCCCTCCGAGGGACCAGTTCGACAAAGTCACCTGGTGCCGAAGACGTCGCTAGATGGCGGAGACGCTGCCCTCGCTCGAAGTGGTTTCGCGGGGGTTTTTGATGTGACCGTTGATTGACGACGTACTGTTGGATTGCGGGTTTCCCGAAGCGCCGCGCCCTATTGGATTGCGGGTTTCCCGAAGAGCCGCGCCCTGCCTATAAAAGGGGGCGGGGGTCGGTGCTTTTTGAACTTCACTTTCCGCGCTCCGTGAAAACCCTAGCCGCCCGCCGTCTTGCTGCTCGTCTGCCCGCCGTGCTCTTGCTCGCGGGAGATCTGGCTCGAGTGAAGCAGACCGCCCGCCGCCGCCGACGGTACGTAGCGATGCCGACCTCCTCTTCTTCCGCTGCCGCTACGCCGCCGGCCGATTCCTCGCCGCCGGCCGATTCCTCGCCGCCGGCCGCCGCCTCGTCTGAGGAGACGCTGAGTAGTTTGATGGCGGAGGAGTTGCGCGCCGGCGATTCTGTTGATTTTGGCGTGTCGCGGATGTCGTCGGTCCGCGTGCAAGATATGCAGCGGTTGGGTTACTTCGGCGGCGGAGTTGCTCGTGCCCCGGGGACGGAGGAAGTCCCCGAGCCGGAGGGCGAGTTGGTTGTTTTCGAGGCGTTCTTCGCCGCCGGTCTCCGCTTGCCTGCGCACCGATTTGTTGGCGAAGTCTTGCGCAGGTTCAATGTTCAGATACATCAGCTAACACCGAATGCCGTGGTGGCTCTATCGAAGTATGTCTGGGCGACGACTTCGTACGGCGGACAGCCATCGGTTGAGGTTTTTGCGAAGTATTATTGTTTGCACTGGCAGAAGAGGATGATTGGGGACGAAGTTGCTCAGTTTGGGTCCTGCACATTTACGCCGAAGACCGGCAAGACCACGATGCAGGTGGTGGAGTTGGTTCCTTGCGCCCGCAACAAGTGGGGCAACTGGAATGAATTTTGGTTTTACGTTGCTGAGGGTACCGTCGAAGGCCATGAGGGACTCCCCGTGTCCGAGATGTGTTCTCATTTTTACTCAGCGTACCCGCCCTTTGAAGTGGCAGAGGAGGATGTGGACGAAGGGGCCCTTCGGTGCGCCGCCGGCCTGAGCAGTGGGCGCGATTTGGTCGAAGAGTTTGTCGCGTACGGGGTATAGCCCTTGGCGCATGGCTGGGCGTTGGGCGAAGTGTGCCATCGCCAGATGCCTTTTCATGGTGGGAGGGTGGTGCGAAGTCCTGCCTTCACACTGAATCTGCAAAACCGCGACCCGGCCGCCTTTGTGCGCGAGGCGGAGGATGGGGCGGTGCGGCTCGTTGGACGTTATGTGCCGAGGACAGAGGGCCAGCGCAGCTTTGATATCCGCGGGTCGAATGACCGTTTGAACAGGGTTTTTGAATTAAATCAATTGCCGTATGACAGCTATCCTGGTCAAGACGACATGGACCGCCGTGGGAAGAAGCCGGTGGTGGAGACTGGAGATGGCCCTGCGCCGGCGGCCGCCCCATCCTCTAAAAAGAGAAAATTAGGTACTGCTATGGGAGGACTTGGGGTTTCTGATAGTTTTGCTAGAGAGTTGATGAGGACGTGCGCGGCCCCGGGGGTAAGGATGTCTTCGCCCGAGCTCCGGGAGTCTTTGGCTCGGATGCTGAGGGTTACCGGGGGTTGTTGGCCTAGGAATGTTCCTATCCCCCGCGCGGCTGGCGAGGACTTTTTTACATCTCGCATGGTTCGTGAATGGAGAGTTTTTCCTTACGGGCGGAATATTGTTGTTGTTGTGTCAGCAGTGATGGACAAGGACCGCCAGGGAGCAGCACACAAGCGCCAGGCGGTTGTCAGGCTCGTTGAAGCTAGGCCGAAGAGGCAGCGGGGGTCTGCGAAGGCTGCGGCCCCCGGCGGAGGCAAGCCGCCGCTGGCGGCGAAGTCGGGCGCCCCTGCGTCTAGCAAAGCGCCGGAGGCTCAAAATCGACGAAGGCAGTGCCACCGGCCGGCAGAGTGGCGGAGGTCGCGAAGGCGGCCCGAGCGTTGCCGTCGGCAGGCAAGCGTGTCGCCGACTTCGCCACTGATATTAGTGTGGAGGACTATCTTGGTGGTAAGTCGTTGGCTCCTCTTTCTTTTTTTTTCTTTTTTTATTATTATTATTATTATTTATTCGTCGACACGTCGCAGGGTCAGACGAAGGCCAGCTTGCTATAGTTGCGCCTGCCACGGCGACAACGACGGCTGCCGTAGCGCCGAAGGCGAAGGGTGGGGCTCTCAGCGCCGGAGGTGAGGTGGTGGCCCTCGCGGCTGTCAGGGATGAGGCGGGCGCTACGTCCCGCCGGCTGAAGGAGGTGGTGGAGTCGCTAAGTCAGGTCCGCTGAGCCAGACTTCGCTCTTTTTTTTTGCTGGGCCGCGGTCTTATGTGTGTTGTGCAGGTGGCTGACTTCGCCAACCGCACGGCGTCGGGGGCCCTCACGGCAGTTGTGTCTGTCGAAGTCGAGAGACTTCGGACACAACATGCTGACGCCGTCCAGGAGAAATCGGCCGCTGACAGTAAGTGCCGCAAGCTGGCGGACAAGGTGGCCGCGCTGGAGGGAGAGAAGGCTGACCTCCAGCGCCAATTGGCGGGGGAGAGGAGGGAGACCAATGAGGCCCTCGCCAAGGCGCAGGCTGCGCAGGCGGAGACCAATCTGGCACGGGCGGAGGGCAATCTTGCCAGGGAGCGCGCCGAGCAGCTGCAGGAGCGGCTCATCGCCCTGGAGAGCCGCGTGGAGCGGGCCGAGGCCGCGGCGCGTGCGGAGGCCGAACGGACGCGCACACAACTTATGGATACATATCGTGAGCTGGGTGCGCGGACCAGTGACTTCGAAGTGCCGGACCGAGAGCCCGGACTTTGCTGTCTGGAATGGGTGCAGGAGGAGCTGCAGGCACTCCCCACTGTCGTGGAGGGGTTTATGTTGTACGCCTCCGTGGTCACCTGCGAGGGGGAAATGAACGCGCTCTCCCACGAAGGGTGCCGGCACTTCGAGGTCTTCGACCAGGCCGATGAAGATTTTGAGCGAGATATCTATAAGGTTGAAGACCCCGTAGTGAAGGAATCCGCCGGGGCCATCTACGACCGGATGTGGGGTCCGCACGGTCGCGAGGTGGTCAGGGAGCGGGCCGAGACGGCGAGGGCTCAGGTAACGTTTTCGTTTGTTTGACGTTTGTTGGATGTGGGCTGTGCGTGTGTTTGCTGAATTTTGTGTGTTTTGTCTTAGGCGGCGCGTGGCGAGCGGGTGGACGACTTCGGGGCGTTGAACAGCGCGCTGCCTGACCCGGAGCCGACCCCGGCGGAGGCCGTGTCTGGGGTCGCCCTGGTGCCAACCCCGGAGACTGCGGAAGACGCACCCGATGCCCCCGCATCCGCTACGGCCGGCGAAGACCTGCCCCCAAAGGTGGTCGAAGGCGCGCCAGATGTCCCCGCAGCTGCTGCGCCGAGTGCTGAAGGTCCCGCGGCGGTGGCGGCGGAAACAACGACGGAAGCAACGGCGGAGCGAACGGCGGAGGCTCCCGCAACGTCAGGGCCTTCGCAGGTGGCGTAGTGGGTGTAGAGGGTTGGGGAATTTTGGATATGTTGCTGAATTTTGGTTGCTGCGCAGGTTCAAAATTTTGGGCCTGCGCACGCAACCGCTACTACTAAATTTTTGGCGGCTTCAACCGCGGAAGGTGGTAATGAATGTGGTGGATCTGCATCTGAGTTTTTTGATTTTGCTGACTCTGGGAGCTCGGTTGAGTGGACTGAGGAGTCATCAGAGGAGGACTTGGACTACTTTGCGGCCTTGGATGTGGCTGCGGCGGAGGCTTCGCCACACGCCGCGGACGCACAAGATGTGCCAGGTCCTAGCACCGGGCGCCGACGACGAAGGGCGGTTGCGAAGCGTAGAGTTAGTGGGGAGGAGGGGGCTCGGCTTCGTGTGAGTAGGGCTGGTTGGCAGGAACTGTTGTCTTTGCCGACCGCCGCGAGCACGGGTGAAGGGGAACTGCGAAGTCTTTTTGCGGGTGAGGAGCTTAGGATAATGTTATTTAATTATAGGGAGATGGGAATTATTCCTAAGGTTAAGCCGATGTAGAGTGTGGCGCCCTCGCTTGTATATATGTAAAGTTTTGTATGATGAAGTTGTGTGCCCTCGCTTGTCTGTGCCTGCGAAGGCGTTGTGTACTTTGTCTGGTGTGTTTTGTTATGCTGTGCTGGTGCGATTATAGTCGGTCTTGGTGCGGGCGGTTCGATATTGTCGTTTCTAGGTGTCTTCTGCACAGACAGTCTTCGCGGTAGACTTCGGTTTTTTCGCACTTGTTGTGCTAGTCCGGCTGCACCCTTAGGCGACTTCTGCGCGGATAGCCCTCGCGGTGGACTCCGGTTTTTTCGCACTTGTTGTGCTAGTCCGGCTGCGCCCTTAGGCGACTTCTGCGCGGATAGTCCTCGCGGTGGACTTCGGTTTTTTCGCACTTGTTGTGCTAGTCCGGCTGCACCCTTAGGCGACTTTTGCGCGGATAGTCCTCGCGGTGGACTTCGGTTTTTTCGCACTTGTTGTGCTAGTCCGGCTGCACCCTTAGGCGACTTCTGCGCGGATTGTCCTCGCGGTGGACTTTGGTTTTTTCGCACTTGTTGTGCTAGTCCGGCTGCACCCTTAGGCGACTTCTGCGCGGATAGTCCTCGCGGTGGACTTTGGTTTTTTCGCACTTGTTGTGCTAGTCCGGCTGCACCCTTAGGCGACTTCTGCGCGGATAGTCCTCGCGGTGGCCTTTGGTTTTTTCGCACTTGTTGTGCTAGTCCGGCTGTACCCTTAGGCGACTTCTGCGCGGATTTGTCGCACGCGAGGGTGGCTAGCGCTTAGCCTCGCGGTGACCTCAAATTGGTCGAATGTCGAAGACCGTCGTCGCGGTCTTTTTTCGACGCATGTTTTTGCGGGGGATTTTTCACACATATATTACATGGCTCCGCCTCGTTAAAAACCTCACCCCCGGGAGGAAAAGAGTGCGGGCCGGTACAAGATTGTTTTTGGCGAATTACAAGGGAGAAATCAGCCCTGATGAGTCAAACAAAAAATTTGCGGAGGTTGTCGATGTTCTAGGAGTGCTCCAGGTCCTCGCCGTTTGGCGTTGTGAGCCTGTAAGCGCTGGGGGAAGCTTTTGTCTTGACTATAAAGCGGCCCTCCCACTTGGGCTCCAGCTTGCCCTTGGACTCCGTCCGAGCTGTTCGGACGAGTACGAGGTCCCCTTCGCTGAACTCCCTCGGGATGACTGTGTGGTCGCGCCATGCTTTGGTCTGGGCTTGGTATTTGTTTAGGGCCTGTAGGGCGAAGACTCGGTCTCCGTCAATGAGATCCTTTGAAGTTGGCTCGTCCACGTCGGGGACGGCTGACGGAACTGTTCGCGGGGACCCATGCTTTATTTCTTGCGGGGTCATGGCCTCCGATCCGTATAGAAGGCGGAAGGGAGTAAACCCAGTCGCTCTGCACTCAGTCGTGTTTAGTGCCCAGACTGCCTCAGGTAATAAATCAGTCCATCTGCCCTTTTTTTCATCAAGGAGCATTTTCTTGACAGTTGTGAAGATTTTCCCATTGGTGCGTTCCACGACCCCGTTGGACTGCGGGTGATAAACTGAAGCGAAGGCAAGCTTGGTGCCGATGGAGAAACAAAAATCCTTGAAGTCTTGGTTGTCAAACTGCTTGCCGTTGTCAACTGTTAGTTCGGACGGTACTCCGAAGCGGCAAACAATGTTTTACCAGAAGAATTTTTGGGCAGTCTTTGACGTTATTGTAGAAACAGCCCTCGCTTCGATCCATTTGGTGAAGTATTCGACGGCGACGAAGGCGAATTTAAGGTTCCCCTGAGTAGTGGGCAGGGGCCCGACAATGTCCAGGCCCCAGCGCTGGAGAGGCCATGTATGGGCGATCAGCTTTGTATACTGCGAGGGGCTGCCTGACCGAGGAGAAAATTTCTGGCAGGCTTCGCAGGACCTTGAGACCCGATTTGCGGCACAGATCATTGCGGGCCAGTAAAAACCCTGGCGGATCACCTTGGCAGCTAGGGCCCTTGGCCCTGCGTGTGAGCCGCACGTGCCACTGTGGACTTCACGTAGGATCTGCATGCCTTCGGTTTCGGTGACACACTTAAGCATTGGCTGACTGACCCCTTTCTTGTAGAGTTGGCCTTCAATCAGTGCGAAGTCCCGGCTTCGATGTCTGAGGCGCTTGGCCTCGCTGACGTCGGTTGGATGGTAGTACCCCTACAGGAACAGGGTTATTGGTGCCCGCCAGTCCTCGGTCATGATTAGGTTGACTATGCGGTGGCCCTCGCTGTCATTAGTTATTTGGAGCCCTTCGGGGCTCCGGACGGCTGGCGTGCCGATGATATGAAAGAACACGTCGGAGGGCAAGGACTCGCCCCTGGCGGCGGCCTTGGCCAACGCGTCGGCCTCCTCGTTCTTGGCCCTGTCCACATGCTGCAAGGTGAATCCCTTGAATTGTCTCTCGAGACTTCGTATGGCCGCGAGGTATTGCATAAGTGCGGGGTCCTTTGGTGCGTAGTCTTTCTCGACCTGGCCGGCAACTATCTTGGAGTCTGTTTTGATGATACAGGTGGTGACTCCGAGGGCCCTTAGCTTGCGGAGGCCAAGGATGACTGCTTCATATTCTGCTATATTGTTTGTGCATCTGTCGGATTCTAGAGCGAAGCTGAGGCGTGCTGCGTATCTGTGCTTGACCCCGGCTGGTGAGGTGACGACTGCAGCGACGCCTGCCCCCGCGTGGCACCATGCGCCGTCGCAATGGATAGTCCAAACCTTCTCTGTGGACGGGTCTGGTTGCATTATTGGCCCAGTCCAGTCGACGACGAAGTCTGCCAGGACTTGTGACTTGATGGCTGTCCTGGGCTCGAAGCTGATGTGGTAGCCGGATAACTCGGCTGCCCACTTGGCAATCCTCACCGATGCCTCCGGGTTTCTGAATAATTCGCCGAGTCCCCTGTCTGAGGTGACTCGGACCTTGAATGCCTCAAAGTAGTGGCGCAGTTTGCGCGAAGACATAACGACTGCGTAAGCAATCTTCTCCAGCTCTGTCATGTTGCACTTGGACGGTGTCAGTACCTCGGAGACATAGTAAACAGGGCACTGCCTGACCACGCCGTCAACTGTCTACTCCTGCACTAGTGCCGCGCTGACAGCGTGCGGCGAAGTCGCGACGTAGAGCAATAGGGGGAGCGAGGAGTCGGGGCTTGTGAGGATGGCCAGCTCCGACAGGTACTGTTTTAGTGAGGCGAAGGCCGCTGCCTGCTCCGGTCCCCAGGCGAAGTCCTTTGCACCGCGGAGTGTTTTGAGGAAGGGGAGACTTCGCTCGGCGGACCTGGAGATGAATCTGTTGAGAGCGGCCAATCTGCCTGTCAGACGCTGGACGTCCCTGACGGACTGTGGAGGCGACATGTCTACGATGGCCTGGATCTTGGAAGGGTTGGCCTCGATGCCGCGGAGTGATACCAGGTAGCCCAATATTTTGCCCTGGCGAACGCCGAAGACGCACTTTTCCGGGTTTAGGTGGAGTCGTGCGTCTCGCATGTTCGCGAATGTCTCGGCGAGGTCGGCGAGATGGTCCTCCTTGTTCTTGCTGGCGACGACGATGTCGTCCACATATGTAAATATATTTCTGCCAACCTGCCCTTCGAGTACTGTTTTAGTGAGTCTGGAGAAGGTGGACCCGGCGTTCTTGAGTCCCTCCGGCATTCTGATGAAGCAATATGTGCTGAAGGGTGTTATAAAGCTGGTGCTAGCCTTGTCTTCCTCCTTCATGTATATCTGGTGGTAACCGGAGAAGCAGTCGAGGAGTGACATGACCTCGCAGCCGGCCGCGCTATCGACTATTTTGTCGATCCGCGGCAACGGGAAATTGTCCTTTGGGCAGGCCTTGTTGAGACTGGTGAAGTCTATGCACATTCGCCATTTCCCGCTTTTTTTCTGCACCATTACAACATTGGAGAGCCAGGTGGGGTAAGCCACTGGCTCGATGAATTTAGCCTCTAGGAGGCGGTGCACCTCCGCCTTGGCAGCCTCTGTCTTTTCGTCGGACATTTTGCGAAGCCTCTGCTTTTTTGGTCGCACCGAAGGGTCAATTCCCAAGCTGTGCTCAATTATGGATCGGCTGACTCCGACCAGGTCGAGGGCGGACCAGGCGAAGACATCTTTATTCTTGGACAGGCAGCAGAGGAGTTTCTCTTCTTCATGCGAGGTGAGGTCTTCGTTGATAGTGACTGTCTGCTTGGGCGTGGCCTGATCGAGGGGGACAGTCTTGGTCCCGTCTTGGCTCTGCAGCTGTGCCTTGTCGTGCTGTTTATCGGTTGGGCTAGCGGGCGCAGGGACCTCACGCTGGGCCGTGAGGCAGTGCATGTTCCTCTGACCGGGCACGAAGTCCCGCTCTATGTTGCGCGCCGTCTGCTGGTTGCCGTAGACCGTAATGGCACCTAGCGGACCTGGTATCTTCATACATAGGTACAGTCCGTGGATGGCGGCTTCGAACTTATTGATGGAGCCCCGACCCATGATGGCGTTGTATGGATATACCATATCCACGATATCGAAAGTTACTTGCTCACTTCGGGCATTGGGTGCTACACCGAAGGAGAGGGGCAACTCTATTTTGCCGACGGGAAAGGTGCCCTTGCCGCCGAAGCCATACAACAGGTTGTCCGAAGGCTTGAGCAGGTTGTGGCTTATACCCATGCGGTCGAAGGCGTGGAGGAAGATGATGTCCGCCTGACTGCCGTTGTCGACTAGGACTTTGTGTAGGTCCCAGCCTGCCACGCTGCAATTGATAACCATAGCGTCGATGTGGGGGGCGCTGCGCAGGTCAACGTCTCGTGCGTCGAAGGTTAGCGGTATGTGGGACCACTTTGTCTGCACGACTGGGCCAGTGACGGCGACATGGTTGATGCTGCGGTAGTGGTCCCGCTTCTGCCGCTTGGTGTCGAAGTCAGTGCTGGACCCCCCAGTTATCATGTGAATGACTCCGCGATATGGTGGATCGGCGAAGTCTTCCTACTTTGGGGCGTGGGGGATGTTTTGATGTTGCTGGTGTGGTGGTGGGGGTGGAGGAGGTACGATTTGTACTTCCTGATGGTGTTGGTAAGCGTGGTGTGGTGGATGCGGGGCGGGAGCGTGGATATATGGTGGAGGGGGTTGCCGGTAATTGTGCGCGACAATTCTGGGGTTGTCGGCTGACTGCGCCCGTGCCATTCTGTCTCTGGTGGCCTTCGTTTCGGGGCAGTCTTTGGTTTGGTGGGCGCAGTCTTCGCCATGGAAAAGGCATTAGAATCGGCGCGGCGGCTGCGCACGCCCTCGGTCCCTACCGCGAGTTCCATTTCCGCGGCCCTGAGGGGGATATTCCTGGCGACGAGGGGGGTCAGCAGCGGGATGCTGGTTGGCGATGTTGTGCACTTGCTGCTGACTGCGGCCATCTCGACCGGAGTCTGGCTGCGGAGTCCTCGTCCACGTGCGGCTGGACTGTGGGGCATCTTTGGGTTTCCGCTGTGACTCAACCTTGCGCTGGTGGAGCTCTTCGGACTTGGAATATTTTTCAAAGAGCTGATATAGCTCCTGGAGGTTCTTGGGCGGATCTCTGATACAGTGGCTGTAGAGGACGCCGGCACGAAGGCCACTGATGGCGTAGTGGATAGCGATCTGATCATCAACGGAGGGCAGCTGTGACTTGAGTGTTAAAAATTTGCGGTAATACTCCCGCAGAGTCTCCTTTTCCAGCTGCTTGCAGAGCGAGAGCTCGGCCAAGGCGTCGGTGTCTGGGCGGTACCCTTGGAAGTTGAGCAGGAACTTGTCCCTGAGACTTCTCCAGGAATCAATGGACAGCGGAGGCAATCTGGTGAACCAGGTGAGAGCTGGGCCCTCTAGGGCGATGATGAAAGACTTCGCCATTGTGGCGTCGTCCCCTCCGGCGGATGCAACGGCGACCTGATAACTCATTATGTATTGCGCCGGGTCGGTGCTGCCGTTGTACTTGGGATAGGTCCCTGCTCGGAAGTTAGCTGGCCAAGGCATCACTTGCAGGTGTGGCGCCAGGGGACTTCGCTCGTCGAGGTAGTTGACCCCTTGGAATGGCGCGGCGTGCTGGAAGGTGTAGTCGCGCTGGGGGAAACGCGGGTCTTCCGGTTGTGCTCGGTGTTGCAGGGGTGGCCCATGCTGGAGGCCGAGGTGGCCCTCGCGGGTGTCTTCCAGTTGTGCGCGCTGCTGGAGGGGTGGCCCTTGCTGCAGGCCAAGGTGGCCTTCGCGCTGCATCAGCGCGATCTCGCGCTCGAGGTCTTGGGCCTTCTGCTCTTCGTCGCGTATCATTTGCCGCACTTTGGCTAGTGCGGACACACGCTGGCGCTTGGCCTCCAGTATCTCTTTCTGCCTCTGGAGATTGCGGTTCTTGAGGCGCAGGGCGCGCAGCTGTAGCTGTTCTTCCGCTGAGACGCCGAGGACTTCGCCATCCTCGGTGAGGTCCGCGCCTTCCAGTGGGGCGAAGTCTGGGGGTGGCTGCGATTGTCCTTCAGGGCCGCAGGTGCGGAAAATGTCGTCTTCGCATGTGCGGGGAACATTGTCTTTAGTGGCCTCTTGGTGGGTGGATTGGGTGAGGGCGAGGGCCTTGCCCTTTCTTGCGGCGAGCAGTGCTGCCTTCGCAGCCTCGTCAACCTTCGGGTTAGCTCTCTTGGGTGCCATCGCGGGTGGTTTTCTCGTAGCACGAACGGTGGGCGCCAAATGTTGGAACTTGCTCTCAGTCGCAAGGAGGCCAACAAGAGTGAACAGTGATGACAACAGGGTTACGTGCTAGAAAGCGATAGCTCTGTTGATCTGGCCTCTCACGGGCACTGTGCAGGGGTATTTATAGGTACCTGAGCGCCCAGCGCCTTGTGCTAAGGACGCATGTGCCCTCAGCTACCTAGGTTATCCCCAGAATATTCCCATAAAGCGGGGTTACAGACTGTAATTACAGGGACGCCTTTACAAATTAGGCCCGTAACGCGCGGCGGCCACGCAGGGCCCGTTACAATGGGCCGGATCGCACGTGGGCCTCTGAGCTGGACGAGGCCGCACTGTGGGATGACTTCGTCGCCGGTCTTCGTCTGGTGTCGATCAAGCGAAGGGTGTCCCTGCCTGTTTTGTCTGTCAGACCAGCGGCTGCAGCGAAGACTTCGAGCGAAGGGTGGCGTCTTTGCCTTCGCCCCAACAATAGGAGCAGTCCCGGGTTGCAATTCGATTGTGAACTCAATGTCTCGGTCAGGTGGCATTCCTGGCAATTCATCTGGGAAAACATCTGGGTAGTCACAGACCACTGGGATCTTTTCTACCGGGGATTCTAGCATGACGAAGGCACAGGAACGGGTACAACCTTGGTCAGGCAAAAATAGTGTGGTTTCACCACAAGTTGGTGAGTGCACCTCAATGGCCCTAGCTGCAATATCCATCACAGCCTGATTCCTGGTCAACCAGTCAGTTCCCAATATGATATCCACACTATCCAAGCCCAAAATGAGGAGGTTAGTTTTGATTATCAGACTACCAAACTTTAAAGGCACATTCTTGTTGATTTGGTAGCTGGCAACCCTGCCTCCTGGTGTTGAAATTGTGATACCCCCATTAGTGTGGTGAAAAGGCAACTAGCACTTGGCACTAAATTTGGCACTGATAAAACTATGCGATGCACCAGAATAAAAAAGAATAATAGCAGGATAATTCAAAACTGTAAAGATACCAGTCATGACGGGTGCTCCCTCTGGAATATCAGCCATGGTGGTGAAGTTTAGCCTGCCCTGCCTCACTTGCACCTTCTGTCTCTTGCCTTGATTCTGATTAACATTCTGCCCTTGCCTCTGCTGGTTCCTGGGGCAATTCTTGGCATAGTGTCCGGTGTGGCCGCATGTGAAACACCTATTGTCATTTGCCTGGCGATACTGCTGCTACTGCTGATTGTTCCTCTGAGCCGGAAACTGGGTGCGGTTAGGTGCCTGCTGCTGCTGCTGCTGCGGTCGGATCACCCATCTCCCTTGCTGCTGCTGGGGTCCCCTGTTCTGAGTGTCAGACACAATCCTGAAGCGCTGTGGCTGAGCTAAGGGTCCTGCCACAGGGGTCTTCCTCTTCTTTTCGGCCTGACGAGCTGTGATACAGTCCTCCTGGGAGATAGCCATGTTGACCAACTCATTGTAGCTGTTGGCCCTGACGGTGTTGAGACGGTCACGGAGCTTAGTGCTGAGCCCCCTCCTGAACCTGTCTCTCTTCTTCTCGTCCATATCTGCATGATATCCAGCATACTAGCACAAGTCATTAAAAGCCTGAGCATACTGCAATACTGTCCTGTTGCCCTGAGTGAGTGCCAAAAACTCGTTGAGCTTTCGGTCCATAATCCTGGCTGGTATGTGGTGTCCCCGGAAAGCTGCCTTGAACTCTCTCCATTCCACCTCTCGATCCTCTGGCTGCATGGCAAGGAAATGGTCCCACCAAGTCCTTGCGGGTCCGCGAAGCTGCTAGGTGGCGAACCTGACTTTAGTGACCTCTGAACAAGCTCCATGGAGTAGCGGGAATTTGGATTCCACTACTCTTAACCACACATCTGCATCAAGTGGGTCCTCTGCCCTTGTGAACAATGGAGGCTGGGTACTGAGGAACTCCTGGTAGGTAGCTGCCGCGGGGTGACGCTGATGGTCTCCACCACCATAATGTTGAGGTGGTGGCTGACGCTGAGCTAGCTGCCTCAAGATCTCATTCTGCTGAGCCATTAGCTCCTGCAGAGTGGGAGGCGGTGGCGGCGGTGGAGGAACGCGCTCATTCTGGCCACGACGCTGTCTCCCGGCCATCTGAAAAACCACATATATACTTAATACCATATCTCCAAGTTCAAGGTTTAATCGCGGCGAAAGAGTCAAAAGCAAATTGATAGATTCCGACATAAACTGAAAAGGATTTCAAAAGGCATAAACTTTCCTTCCAAATTTAAAACTAACAGCATCATCAACCATGCATCCAAAAGAGTTTATCACGGTTACATCAATGGTCCCAAAAAGACTCAACTCTATCTAGCCTAGTACCCCAAGGGTGCAAAAGCTAAGCTAGCTGCGAGGAGTCCTACCATCACCGACTTCTGACTCTATCCCTGACACTTAGTGAGCGAACGAGGCAACACTCGACTCGGGGGAAGGTGGTCTCCCGGAGCCAGCAGTGTCTACGCTGGAGGCAGGCTCCTCTCCTCCCTCAATGTCGACGTCCTCGTTGGCCTCCATATCCTGGATCTCCTGGTGATGCATATCCAGGTGCTCATTAGCCTCAGCTAGCTGCTGCTGAGTGTTAAGGAGCTAATCCTCGAGAACCTCAATGGTGTTCTCCCTGGTCCCCACTAATTCCTCCAGCTCTTGGATCTCATTGGATAGCAGCTCCACCTACAAGTCCTTTTCCACCATCTCAGTGGACAAATCAACCACGAGCTCCTCTCTGTTGTCCAGGGTGATCTTTGTTGCCTCCAACAATGCCATCAGATGGGACATCGCCTCACCGCGCATCACTTGCAGACGGTACAGAGCATTCATGCACCGTACAGTCAAGTGCGCAGTCTGACCTGGGTAGATGGCCCAGATGTCCTTGGCATGCTCCACCCGATCCTTCCACATTGGGTCGTCCTCCCTTTCGGCGGGGAACAAGCCAATGGGGTGGGTAGCTAGCTCCAAGGGATGGAATCCGCAGAAAGTGGTTAACCCGTGCAGAGCAATCGCCTCTATCGTGTCCTCAGCCCGGTATCCAAAAGACTCAGAGTCCAATGAACGCCAGCCTGGCTGTAGGGGATGAGGCTCCAGGGTCATCCTCACCCTACAGCGGGGCACTCAATGCTTCTCGAACTGCTGCACCGCGTACTGAGGAGGCGTCGTGTATCCGGCCCCCTGAAGTACCTCCCACAAAATGCGGGGAAAGCCCTCCCGTGCAAGCCCGTCAGTGTGGGACAGTGCATTTCCGTCGTCTGAGGATCCGTGGGAAGCCATCTGTGTATGGTTAAGCGTAAGTAAAAGAAAAAGAATTATAAAAAGAACAATAAAAATAAGACTCAGCTGCTCTCCAACTATAAAAATGGTATTGGGATACTTAGTTGGTCATCATTTTGTTTTTAAGTCTTTACTCAATTATCCGCGTACTTAATTTAAGAATGCATGCATGCTCGTCCTGAACGACCTCACAACAATGTAAAGGGAATAGGGAAGAACTCCCGTCCGTTAAAGTGGCCTATAGGGCCTAATCACTTAGCCACCTAGCTACCCTTCTATCATCCTAAGGCTTCACGTCCTAGGTCTATCCTGATCATCCTACGATCTATCCAACAATTTTTTTCTATCAAGTTTTATTTCGGAAAAGGATGGTACTTACATTTTATTGATTCCTCTGTGGTGGTACAAGCTCCGATACCAGCTGTGGCGGAACTGCCCGAATTATTCCAACTTAAGTGCCTAAGCCCCGCCCTAGAGGCTAGACCACACTTAAATGGGAATAACCCGTCAATCCCTCGGATCTAGTCCGACACGGTCACTGACAGGATCAAGTACCACAATCTCACTCGATGGTGAGTCACATAGCAAATACAATAAAGCATAAAACCATGCATGTAAGAGTATTAAAATTATTACATCACCATCGGAGTTTTGCAAAAGTAGTCATCCTTGTTCGAAGTGCAGCGGAATAAAACTAACGGTAAATAAACAGAGAGATGGGGAAGCCTGTCCCATCACTCCTCATGCTCCTCCTCAGCCGAGGTAGGGTCCCACTCGACAGTCCAACCCGGTGGCAAGATGGACGGCCAAGTCACTCCAGCAACCATGTCCTCCAGAGAACCTATAAAATTATGCCACAAGCAAGGCTGAGTATACTAATACTCAGATAGACTTACCCGGTGTGAGGAGTCTACTCCTCTACCTCTAGACATGTAGCTGTTTGGCTGTGGGGTTTGGTTGCCAAAAGCACTAGCTGAGTTTCTAAGTCAAGTTTTAACTTTGTCAATTTAAGTGTGACTCTCTTAAGGCTAAATGTGTACTATCTACTCATTCATAGTAGCAAACATTATTAGCAATCAACATCTTATATCAACTCATCAGATTTCCACTTGTTACTCAATGCAGTACAATGGATCAAGCAGTCTCATTAGCTGCAAGAAGCAGACGATTCGAATCGAGTTTTTATCCTTGCAAGGTAAACCTAAACACACGACATGCAGGGGCACTCCGTCCCCACACACATCAACCGTCCCCATCGATTCCCCGTCAGCAGATCAGGGCTCACCGCCTTGGCGTACAAAGCCTCACTGACCCCGACTGCCATCGTGCAGTGACCGCACTTGTACCCACCATAACCAGAATGGGAGATCATGTCTTAGGTCGCGTGAGGGCATATGTCCACTGCCAGGTTCACTCAGGTACTAGGCTTACCGATTTACCATATTTCTCGACATGTGCTTAGTACGTTCAATCGCTTGACACATGTATCCGCACGTTAATCCTTATTCCAATTTCACCTCGTAGACCACACATCCCCATGGATCCGTGTCTACCAACCAACTATCAATATGATGTGAAAAGTGGGTACAACCAATTCCTGATCTCGCGCGAGTGCTAGAAAAATCACTCGTCTTCTACCGAGATCCTATTTAAATAAAGCAACTACTCGACCTAGCACACTAGTATCCATCTCAAAAAGGATTCCTCAGATCATGCAACTAGGGTTTCAATCAACTCCTACACTTAAGTGCACATTACAAACCTACAAACATTAAGTGTAGTAAAATAGCATAATAAACGATTATGCATAAAACTGGGGCTTGCCTTCCAAAGCAGTGGCAGGTAGATCCTCTGGTGCAGGCTCTGGTGCTGGATCCGGGGCTACCTCCTGAGCAGCTCCTTCCTCCGGCACGAGGACGTACTCTCCGTTAGCAAGGTTACAGTCTATCGGAATGCAATGAACATGTATGTTATGATTATGCAGGATTTAATAACATTATGCTAAGAGAAGAAAAACTAAGTTAATGAGCAATTTAGGGTTTCTAGGTCATACGTGGCTTTTAATGGTTTATGCTTATCACTTCTAGGTTTAGGTTTTGCTAGGGATAGGCATAGGGAATTGGTATTGCCTTTATTTATTTCAGTGGACAAGTTATAAAGAGTTTTAGGATGACACTGATTTTCCTAGTATTCATTTTTCCCTTTCTTTATTTTATACTTATGGTTTCTAGTGTAGGTTTGATCTACGACAGTGGTTTAATATTTTCCAAAAATTCTATAAAAATTACAGTGGGATGCCATTGGTCATTATAGCCTGTTCTAGGAATTTGAGGTTTAAAATAAAAGGCTATGCTTTAGACAAAAATAGCAAAAGTTGTGTAAAATGGGCCACTTTGCACTACATCTCTTAATTAGAAGTGAGTTGTGTCCTAAGGGTTATTTTTGTTGGCATCTAACAGTAATAATAGACTTCTGTGCCAAAAATCACAGAAAGCTAAGGGATGGTCATTTAGTTATGATTTTCTAAAGTTAAATGCCAAAAAGGCACTTTCTACTACATTGTTATTTGAAAAATGTCAAACAACAGATTTCATATTTTTACTAAGTTCCTAATAACCAAACATCAGTTATCCCAAGGGTTGGGGTGTTTTCACCTTGGGGTTATTTTTGTAGGATTTTTCTAAGTTTTCCTTGTTTTCTTAAAATAAAAGGGATCCTACTTATTTCATACTAAACCAGGGTATAATAGATTTTTCTAGTAAACTACAATGAATAAGTACTCTAACAAAAAATAGGGGTGCCCTATGGTTCATCATTTTAATCACCTTTTCTATTTTTCTTAACCTTAAGCATATTGTAAAATAATTGGCAAAAATTAACTTAATGGGTTGGACAGAGAAGTTTAGCATTTTTAAACAGGTCGGTAGGTGGGTATAAACTTCTCCAAATTTTTCTAACCCTAGTCAAATAGTGCAACTATTTTTATCCCTATTATTTAGCTTTTGGTCAAAACAATAATTAAATCAGAACCCTAAAGTTTTCTGTAGTACATAAGGGTTTTATATTTTTCCTAAGTAGTTTACATTATTTAGAGTCTGACTAAATTGGTTTGACTAAATTTGGATGAATAAATCAGAAGTTATGAATTAGTAAAGTTCTGTTCAAATTTAAAATCAGATTTAATAAAGGTTTTCTGGAAAAGCAGTTTACACCGAGGACCCTGGGTTATTTCCAAACTAACTCTCTCAGTTATACCCCCGCGCTACTATTCATTTGAGTCTCTGACATTTCACAAAACCCCCCAGACTTCTTTCCTTCTCCCCCGCGGTCCTTCCCTAGGTTTAAACAGTGCCCACAAGAAAGAAAAGGGTGGCGCGGCTTACCGGCGGCGAGATAGGTCCGACGAAGGGCGGGGTTGGCTCGGGGAGGCTCTGGCGGTCACAGCGATGTACGGCTCGACGGCGGGGATGGCCGGAATCGCTCGGTCCACGTGCGCAGGCGGGTGTCCTCGTCGGCGGCGGGTGTGCCGGCCAAATCAAGGCGATCTGGTTCAATCCAATGGCACAGTGAGCTTCACGGGGTGACGTAGAGACTGTGTGCACAAGGAATCGGAAAATGGTTTAGTGGATTACCCGATCCACGCACTCCGGCGGGGTTGTGAACTCCGGCGACCGTGGACTGGCCTCTCCGGCGAAGCAGACTTCGATTCCTCGCTCGGGGAGCTTCACCGAGGTGTGCTCACTCGTCTCCGAGGGTTGGACGGGGTTGGGAAAGGCTGGGCTGGCCGGTCTACAGTGGCAGGGGCTCGGGTGGCCGCGGACACGCCGCGTACGGGCAAACGGCGGTGAGTTGAGCTCCGGTGAGGTTTGAGCGTGCGCGGAAGAGTGTGGTCGACGCCCGAGGGGGCTTTATAGGCGCGAGCGCGGGCTATGGCGTTGGCTGGCCTTTGGCACGACGCGGGGCGCGCGCGGGCGTGCTCTGGCGTGCACAGAGAGCGTCGAACACGTGGAGCTTTTCTTCTGCCCGTGTTCCACAGCTCACCCAAGGCATGCCCTAGGTGGTATGCCACATTTTTGGTATAGAACATAGGTGGTTTTGGTGCCATCTCCAAGGTGAACACGGTTGATCTTTAGTGTAGGTGTAGTTTTTGACTTAGAGAGAAATAGAGAGCTCTAACTCTCTATCCACTTAAGGAATGGATTTGGGGTTTCTCCAGGGGTCTTTTTGCAACATTTCCTTCCACAATTGCTGGTTAAGAAGTTACTTAAAGTTTGGTTAAAGATTAACTCATGGTTTGCACAATTGCTTATTCTCTCCCCCTCTTAACCATGGTTCTGGAAGATAGGGTTCAAGAGAGGTCTAGGGTTTTCCCCCTTCTTGCCCAAGGAAGTAAGTGCACAAAAGTTTGAGTGATGCTTCTTAGGTCATTAGCAATCTTGATTAACACATGGTCTCCAAGGTTCTTATGTTCTCCTTGAGTTTTTACCACATGTGATCACAGTCCCTAGTACCAAGGTGTGCTCTAGCCATGGTAACACCTGAGGTGTTACAAGATTCCTTTAAGGGGGGAGGGCTGTAACACCCCAGGTGTTACCATGGCTAGGGCACACCTTTCACTAATGACTATGATCACATGTGAAAGAAACTTAAGGAGCAAAGTGTAAGAGCCTTGGAGGCTAGGTTTTAACCTAGAGATGTGAATGACCAAAAGCATTACCCTAGTTGTGTGCAATTATCACTTTGGACAAGGGGGAAGTAAACCCTAGACCTCTCTTGAACCCCATCTCCTAAGCACCTTGGTTAAAGGGAAGAGTTTAAGCAAAGGTGCAAGTCATGACCAAATCTTTGGCACAAAGTTAAGTAACTTATTAACCTACAATTATAGAGAGGAAACATTGCAAAAAGGCCCCTTAAGAAACCCCAAATCCATTCCCTAAGTAGACAAAGAGCTAGAGCTCTCTAATTCTCTCTAAGTCAAAAACTACACCTAATCTAAAGATCCACCGTGTTCACCTTGAAGATGGCACCAAAACCACCTAAGTTCTATACCAAAAATGTGGCATACCACCTAGGGCACCCCCTGGAAAAAGTTGAGCCCGAGACCTTGATGTTTGACATGCCTTGGCATCGTTTTTGTTGCGAGGTGGGCAGGGAGACATACCTGATTTGGCATCCAAAGATCTCCCTACCTAGGGCATATCTGCCATGGCGACTCACGGATGAGAGACAGCCCTAGGAGCCAGGAAAAGACTCGCGCCGGATTTTTGCCAAGATTCGCACGTTTGCGACTTGGGCGAGCTGTGGAACATGGGCAGAAGAAAACCTACACGTGTTCGACGCGCTCTGTGCACGCCAGAGCACGCCCGCGTGCGCCCCGCGTCACGCCAAAGGCCAGCCGACGCCATGGCCCGCGCCCGCGCCTATAAAGCCCACTCAGGCGTCGACCATACCCTTCCGCGCACGCTCAACCTCACCGGAGCTCAAACTCACCGTCGGTTGCCCGTGCACGGCGTGTCCGCGACCACCCGAGCCCCTGCCGCCGTAGACCGGCCAACCCAGCCTTTCCCAACCCCGTCCGACCCTCGGAGAAGACTGAGCACACCTCGGTGAAGCTCCTCGAGCGAGGAATCGAAGTCTGCTTCGCTGGAGAGGCTAGTCCACGGTCGTCGGACTCCCTCCGACCGCCGGCGAGCGTAGACCGGGTAAGCCACTGTGCCATTTTTCGATTCAAGGCACAGCTAGCCTCTACATCACCCCGTGAAGCTCACCGTGCCAATGGATTGAACTAGATCGCCGTGATTTGGCCGGCACACCCGCCGCCGACGAGGACACCCGCCTGCGCACGTGGACCGAGCGATTCCGGCCATCCCCGCCGTCGAGCCGTACATCGCTGTGACCGCTAGAGCCTCCTCGAGCCAACCCCGCCCCTCGCCGGACCTCTCTCGCCGCCGGTAAGCCGCGCCACCCTTTTCTTTCTTGCGGGTACTGTTTAAACCTAGGGAAGGACCGCGGGGGAGAAGAAAAGAAGCCTGGGGGTTTTGCGAAATGTCATTGACTCAAATGAATAGTAACGCGGGGTATAACTGAGGGAGTTAGTTTGGAAATAACCCAGGGTCCTCGGTGCAAAGTAGTTTTCCAGGAAACCCTTATTTAAATCTGATTTAAATTTTGACAGAACTTGAATAATCCATAACTTCTGTTTTATTCATCCAAATTTAGTCAAACCAATTTTGTCAGACTTTAAATAATGTAAACTACTTAGGAAAAATATGAAACCCCTATGTGCTATAGAAAACTTTAGGGTTCTGATTTAATTATTGTTTTGACCAAAAGCTAAATAATAGGAAGAAAAATAGTTGCACTATTTGACTAGGGTTAGGAAAATTTGGAGAAGTTTATATCCACCTACTGACCTGTTTAAAAATGCTAAACCTCTCTGTCTACCCCATTAAGTTAGTTTTTGCCATTTATTTTACAATATGCTTAAGGTTAAGAAAAATAGAAAAGGTGATTTAAATAATGAACCAGAGGGCACTCCTATTTTTGTTAGGACACTTATTTAGTGTAGTTCACTAGAAAAATCTATGATACCCTAGTTTTGTATAAAATAAATAGGATACCTTTTATTTTAAGAAAACAAGGAAAACTTAGAAAAACTCTACAAAAATAACCCCAAGGTGAAAACACCCCAACCCTTGGGATAATTAATGTTTTGTTATTAAGAACTTAGGAAAAATATGAAATCTGCTGTTTGACAGTTTTCAAATAACAATGTAGTAGAAAGTTCCTTTTTGGCATTAAACTTTAGAAAATCACAACTAAATAACCATCCCTTAGCTTTCTGTGATCTCTGGCACAGAAGCTTATTATTACTGTTAGATGCCAACAAAAATAACCCTTAAGACAGAACCCACCCCTAATTAAGAAATGTAGTGCAAAGTGGCCCATTCTACACAACTTTTGTTATTTTTGTCTAAAGCATAGCCTTTTTATTGTAAACCTCAAATTCCTAGAACAGGCTATAATGACCAATGGCAACCCACTGTAATTTTTACAGAATTTTTGGAAAAGGTTAAACCACTGTTGTAGTTCAAACCTACACTAGAAACCATAAATAGAAAATAAAGAAAGGGAAAAATGAATGATAGGAATTAGTGTCATCCTAAAACCCTTTATAACTTATCCACTGAAATATATAAAGGCAATACCAATTCACTATGCCTATCCCTAACAAAACCTAAACCTAGAATGATAAGCATAAACCACTAAAAGCCACGTATGACCCAGAAACCCTAAGTTACTCATTAACTTAGTTTTTCTTCTCTTAGCCTAATATTATTAAATCCTGCATAATCATGACATACATGTTCATTGCATTTCGATAGACTGTAACCTTGCTGACGGAGAGTACGTCCTCGTGTCAGAGCAAGGAGCTGCTCAGGAGGTAGCCCCGGATCCAGCACCCGAGTCTGCACCAGAGGATCTGCCTGCCACAGCCTTGGAACGCAAGCCCCGGTTTTATGCATAACCGTTTATATATGCTATTTTACTACACTTAATGTTTGTAGGCTTGTACTGTGCACTTAAGTGTAGGAGTTGTGTGAAACCCTAGTTGCATGATCTCAGGAATCCTTTTGAGATGGATACTAGTATGCTAGGTCGAGTAGCTGCCTTATTTAATTAGGATCTCGATAGAAGACGAGTGAATTTTCTAGCACTCGCGCGAGGTCAGGAATTGGTTGTACCCACTTTCATATCATATTGATAGTTGGTTTGTGGACACGGATCCATGGGGATGCGTGGTCTACGAGAGGAAATTGAAATAAGGATTAACGTGCGGATACCTGTTTCAAGCGTTTGAATGTACTAAGCACATGCCGAGAAATATGGTAAATCGGTAAGCCTAGTACCTGATTGAACCTGACAGTAGACTTTACCCCTCACGCGACCTGAGACGTGGTCTCCCATTCCGGTTATGGTGGGTACAAGTGCGGTCACTGCACGACGGCAGTCGAGGTCAGTGAGGCATTGTACGCCAAGGCGGTGAGCCCTGATCTGCTGACGGGGAATCGATGGGGATGGTTGATGTGTGTGGGGATGGAGTGCCCCTGCATGTCGTGTGTTTAGGTTTACCTTGCAAGGATAAAAACTCGATTCGAATCGTCTGCTTCTCGCAGCTAATAAGACTGCTTGATCCATTGTACTGCATTGAGTAACAAATGGAAATATGATGAGTTGATATAAGATGTTGATTGCTAAAAATGTTTGCTACTATGTATGAGTAGATAGTACACATTTAGCCTTAAGAGAGTCACACTTAAATTGACAAAGTTAAAACTTGACTTAGAAACTCAGCTAGTGCTTTTGGCAACCAAACCCCACAGCCAAATAGCTGCATGTCTAGAGGTAGAGGAGTAGACTCCTCACACCGGGTAAGTCTAGCTGAGTATTAGTATACTCAGCCTTGCTTGTGGCATAATTTTACAGGTTCTTTGGAGGACATGGTTGCTGGAGTGACTTGGCCGTCCATCTTGCCACCGGGTTGGACTGTCGAGTGGGACCCTGCCTCGGCTGAGGAGGAGCATGAGGAGTGATGGGACAGGCTTCCCCATCTCTATGTTTATTTACCGTTAGTTTTATTCCGCTGCACTTCGAACAATGATGACTACTTTTGCAAAACTCCGATGGTAATGTAATAATTTAATACTCTTACATGCATGGTTTTGTGCTTTATTGTATTTGCTCTGTGACTCACCATCGAGTGAGATTGTGGTACTTGATCCTGTCAGTGGCCGTGTCGGACTAGATCCGAGGGATTGACGGGTTATTCCCATTTAAGTGTGGTCTAGCCTCTAAGGCGGGGCTTAGGCACTTAAGTTGGAATCATTCGGGCAGTTCCGCCACAGACCGTCTCCTCCATTTGCTCCTTCAGGAGCTTGTTGTTTGCCTCAAGATCTTGGCGGCTAACACATTCATCGAAGTCTGTAGGGATCCTTGCTTCATCATCATCACCTGCCATCGAAACACAAAAACAGGAAACAAACGGTGACGATTATCCCTAATAATCTCACTACACCCTCCTCTCAGGTGGAACACAGGAACACACTCTAATGTATCTTACCAAGCTCTTACAAGTGTCTGACGAAATACAAGCAAAGGATGGTACAATCGGAGGCTGGTTCGTGATACTTACCAAGAGGTAGCGAAACCGCGATTGCAAGGTCAAATCTGTATTGATCAGAAGATATAGTATGTGGAGCTGTAGGACAGGCACAATATGTATGTGAATGTGGAACAAAATCGATTGCAGATTAGCCAAGTTCAATAAGTGTCCAAAGCACAAGTCACAATTGCTGGCTAAGACGTGTCCTACCGAAGCATAACAAGATAAAAGTAACAAACTAGTAGAATAGCAGTTCTATAAATAGCGCAGATTTTTCAGCACTAGTAGAAATCAAAGGCGCGTTTCCAAAGGAGTACCAGCAAACGAGCTCGAAATATTCTGAGTTTTTTATCACTGATCCAAAATCACAAAAGATGGAAGCACACAAAATTTCACTTGAAACAGAGTTGTATTGTGGCCTAGAGAAAATCACAAATGATCTCTAAAATTCCTGAAAACACTTAAACATTTTTTTTTAATTATCTTCCCGATTTTTTTGAATTTTCTGACCGAACCAAACAGGTCGTAGGCGATTTGGGCCACCCCAGAATGGAGTCAGGAATCTGCTGTAAAAATTTGAGCTCAAACGGAGCACCGAGCGAAAAGTTATGCCCGTTTTATGGAAGGTACCTCAAGTTATGGTTTTCAAGGGCACAAATTGTTAGGAACCGTAGCGGCGGCTATAGAGCACATGGCACAAACCTCCCTGGTATAAGCAATAGGTAAGCGCCAGATGATGAAACAAGGAGGGGCTGCAATGCAATGCGGCTTGCAACCTAATCTAGTGCTAGCGTGTTGAGAATTCACACAAGGCGGCTAGCGAGGGCAAATCGAGTAATGTGGTGTCTCGACTTGTAATCTGGGTAAGGTGGATGGGATAGCGGCGGAAACAAATAACAGCGATGGAGCGGTTGAACTACGATGACGACACGACCTAAACCAGCAACAAGACTCGACACAGACACAAACTCAACAAAGCAATCTTAAACGAAATTGCAAGGCTAAACAAGGGTTCTAGGACAGCGGAATATATTTTTTGTACGGCAATTATCTGGAGTTATAGGATGAAAAACCTAAACTAAACTAGGGTAAGCCTGCCGGTAATACCTGAGTCTTTGAATACCACTTGATAGGAACGGGGGTGCCCGATCTTCCGTCAGGTGAAGATAACTATCGATTTGGTGGAGATGTCACACAAACGATCTGGCTTCCAATCAACACGACTAGAACCCCGCAATCGCAGCACCACTTCTCCTTTGGTTATCAACCGTGCACTGCGCGATTGACCTCGCCACGAGGGCTAATTCCTGCCTGAGAATCGAAGACACAAGCAAGAACAAGAAAGAACACAATCTAGAATATTGCGGATGAATGATTAAACTCACAAGTTGGGGTCTCACAAACCGATCTACATCGGCTGTTCTCAACAGATCTAAACTTAAGCAAAACCCAACCCTAATGTGGCAGTTGCTGCTGAATAAATAGAGTATTAGGGCATGCGTGACCCCTGGACTCCTCCCTAATGGGCTCCGACGCGATACACGGCCCAACAGACGGTGTCACAGCACCAAAACAGAATCTGAACGCTGACTTGTTTCGACGATTCCCGTTGACTCCGGATGAATATTAGGATCGAACTAGTTGGGTTGGTTAGATAATCTCCTTATCTTTCCATCCATATCAAGTCCGTCGCAATCGGAGTTCGGATGCATCTTGGGCGTCCATTTTAGTGCAGACTGGTCCTGGAACCCGAGATGGAGTCGTAGCCGAGTCGGACTTGATCTCCTTCCTGTTGTGGGCGCCCTTGCTGCTCCTCTTCAACACCTAGGCCTTTCCCAAGTCCTTGCTGGTCCTCGCCAAGGTTCCTAATCATCAAAACATCCATGTCCCCAAGCGTAAGCTCTGAAACACAATTGACTAGGGCAGAACATACCTGGAGAATTAGCTGTCGTGCACGCGATCGTGTTATCGGTCCATCCATTGTATGTATAGAAGTGATGTCCTCATCACAGTTTAACCAGACTAAGCAACATAAGTTAACTAAAGATCTAGGAATTGTTTTTGTATTAAAAATTCATTTTCTAATTCAATTTATCTGTTTTTCTTATTCACTGGACTGCGCCTCAATTAAGTAGAAACGCAGGGGCTAACATAGAAGATTCTCCAGACACAGTCGACCCCAAGTTGGACGGCGGGTTGGTTTTTATAAAGCATGGGGGCTGTTCTGTAAAATGACCGGATCGAAGGGGTAAGAAGTATTCTTGATCGTCGGATTAGAAATCTACAACCATGATTGGTCCCTCCGATTGAGGACCCACGGCTAGGATTTAATACAGCTACACTCGCCTCTTATTCACCCGATCAGAGATCCACGATCGGGATCGATCGCACGAAGCGGTACACAGGCTTCTAATCTGGGTTGTCCAACGAGATCCGACGGTGCCCGATTCTTCCCACCCCCCATCTGACAGCCGCGCATGGTGGTGCCGCCCTCGCACTACGGCGGCCCCATTTCCAGTGACCCACGAATTGGCGCCCAGGTGCGAATTACTCGGATGGAATCAGTGCTATGCGCAGAGGAAACAAAACCGAATCAATGGGATAGCTTCTCACTAGAGACGGAGACCAGAGTAGGGCCAGCGATGATGCAGGGCGAATCTGCGGCAAGGATGGCATTCCGGTGAGGAATTATCGCCGTTTCGGAGGCGCCCGGGGGAAACCACCAACACCACAGGGTTCCAGAGATCAAGCCGAGCACCAAGAACCTAATCCCAGGGCTAGACGAACGAAAATTAAAGCCTGTCCTCGCGGCGCGACGGGGCTTCTAAGCTCGATCCCCACGACGTGATGACGACGAATTGACAGATTGACTTCGGAGGGTCCTGCCCCCCTCTCTCGGTTTTCCACCCCAGCAATGAACGGTGGTTTGAGAAATGTAGGTACGGATGTGTAGGAAAGAGGGGAGGTCAGCGGCGCTTCCGTCGGTGGTTAGTTCGGCGATGGCGACGGACTGGATGGGGAAAGGGGCACTGCACTTTATAGCTTGGAGTCGGAGCCACAAATCAGGGCGATGGCGGTTGAAATGGCCCGACCGAGGAGTTCGGCGTCGTGATTCGGTTAATAGAACGCGACCATGACGCGATGGACTTGGATTCGTTGCGCGCGACGCGCGGGTTGTTGCGAGGAAGAAGGAGAAGCTGGTGACGAGGGGCCCATCCGCCAGAGACGGCACACGCACGGGTCTCACGCGTCGATGGCGTGCGCAAGGTGGGAAACATGGGCGTGGTCGCGGGAATGGGGAGAAGGTGGGCTGGCCCGCGCGGGCGCGCAAGTGGAGATGGTCTTGGGTCGAATCACTGATAGCGGCCCAAGCGCTCCGTTCTCTTTTATTTTATTTTATTTTCTTTTCCCTTTTTACTTTTAAACTTCAGTTTGAATTCAAATGTTGTGGTGAACTTGTACTCAAATTTAAAAAATACAAAATAAACATACTAGTATGGACAGATTATATTTATTTACTTATTTATTTTGTATAGCATCTTTTCTTCTTTTCTCCAAACCCCAAATTGTAAATTATGTCTAAATTCCAATTTTGGTCATTAATATACTCCTACTAATATCATTATTATTATTATGAAATGCACACACAATAAATTCCAACTTGATGAATAGATAACTATTTATTCTAATTAATTTATTTGTTTGGTAGATGTTCGAAATATGAAACACACTCCTATCGTTTTCTTTCTTTTTAGAAAAACGGTATTTTGAATGTGGGGTAAAAAGTAAAAGTTACTTTAAAAACAAATATTCATGTAGATAAATGCTTATGGTGCATCATTTAATGATATGCATAATCATTTAGTTGAATAGAAAACTTTTCTATTACTCCTTTTCTAAAATAATTCTTGCTTTTCAAAATTCAGTCCTCAATTTTCAACACTCAGGTATAATTTGAGATATCTGAATTTACTATTTATTTCTTCATGTATTTATTTTATTATTATTTTTTTCTTATTCAAATTTTGGGCCTTACAAGTCCTACCCCCTTAACAGAAATCTCGTCCTCGAGATTTGTAAGAAAAGGGTGTATAATCACATTGTCTCAGAACATATGCACAAACAAAAATCTCAGTATGATGCATAATTTATTAGTAACACATAGGGTCAATCAGACCTTATTATTCCTCCTACAATAGTATCATACCAACTACTAACTAAAGTAACATTTAGGTCTTACAAATAGTAATATATATATATATATATATATATATATATATATATATATATATATATATATATATATATATATGTAGCTTGGTGGAGCTGGTCGTGGTGGTGGAGGTAGTTGTCATTGTCTTTCTAACCGTGCTTGCCTCATTTCTTGACGTATCTCCAGCCGGTCCTGACGTATTTCCTGGCATTCTTGCCTTATCTGATTTTGCATTTCGGTAACCATGTATGCCAGGAAGGTGGGCTCGAGGCCGCGGCCACGTCAACGACCTCCCCTGGCACGATGGCCGCTCCAACAGGGGGGGTCGACCTAGGAGGCTTGCCCCATGACAGTCCGTGCCTCCTGGTCCCCCGCCGGAGGGTGCCTTGCGCGGAGGCCAACCAACCAGCATGGCGCGCCGTAGCTCCGGCTGAAGAGGCTGGCCCCGTCTTAAGGGCCTTCGTGGGGGCCAGACCAGCCGAGCCCTGCCTCTTCTTGCTGAAAGGAAGAAAAGACAAAATCAAGATACACAGAAAAATGGCTGAAACAAGGGTGCCCTCAGATACTTACCCGCTCCGGGGCAAGGCCAATCGTGCCTGCGGGGAGACCTCTCGGGCCCCGGTCTCCGCAGATGCTGCCTAGGGTTGGCCAGCGGCCGGCTTTGACGCCGCCTCCACCTCGGACGCCCGAGGCGCCGAGGGGGCGGCCGGCCCGGGCGATGTCACGACAGCCGAGGGAACAACTTCCCGCACGGCTGGCACAGGCACTTGCTCTCGAGAGGGATGCGGGTCGGCCTGACCCCCCGGAGTCACCCCAATTATCTCGGCCAAGGGGTCAAGTACCCCCTCGGCCCGCCTCCGCTCCTCGGACCGGGACCCCGTCGTCCCGGCCCCAAACACTGGTGGTATCAGCCCACCTGGAGGCTGCCTTGATGACCCCTGGCCCAGCCTCGGATCCGGACTGAGGCCAAGTCGGGCCACCAAGTCATCATCCTCGTCGTCATCATCATCATCATCGTTGTCGTCGGGTGTGTCTGGTGACGGCTCCAACGGGAGCCCATCCCTTGCTTGCCTCCGATGACCTTCTCCAAGGCTTCCCGAGCCTGCATCCTCTCGCGAGCTCAGGCCTTTTCCGCGTCTTTTTTCTACTTATCCTTCTCCGCGGTGAGCCTACGCGTGGTTCGGTCCACCGCGTCCTCCGGGACCGGTGGTCGGGAGGTTTTAAAGTTCCTCAACCCCTAGGGACGAGCAAAAATCCCATGGGTAAGGGCTAAAAACGTAAGAAACATGACACAAAATAGAAGAAGGGTTGGACACTTACCAGGGACACATACCCGTGGTCGGGATGCATCGGGGGCTAGTTAAGGACGCCAGCGTCCAGCCTCCCCACCGTGCCCGCTATCCGTCTGAGGAGGTCATCGGTGGAGAGGGGGGTCAAGGACATCCGTGAACCCTCCAAATTGACCCCCGGCTTCATTTCCGAAAGCCGCAACCGCCGCTCTGCCAATGGGAGCACCCTTCGACGGTGGATAGCGGCGACGACCCCCGCGGCGGTAAGGCCTTTGGCTTGGAGCTTCTGCAGGGCATGGAGAAGGGGCTGAAGCTTCTCCTAGATCTCGCGTGTGGCCCCCTAGCGCTAGTTATCGCCGGCGGCGGTCACCACTCGTTGAGAAAAGGGCGGCAGTACCCCATCGTCATTCTGGAGATAAAACCACCGGTTCTGCCACCCTTTGTTCGAAGACACAAGGGAGGCAGGGATGTACTGCTATGCACGCCTCGACCTCAGCTGGAGGGTGCAACCGCCAGCCCGCACCGCCATACGGACCTTCTTCACGTCCGTCGACGCGACAAAGAACTCCGCGGAGAAGAGATGGGTCCACAAATCCCAGTGGGGGTTAATCCCCAAAAACCCCTCGCAAACCGCCACAAAAATGGCCGCCTGCGCGATGGAGTTGGGGTTGAAGTTGTGAAGCTCCACCCCGTAGTAGTGCGGGAGCGCCCGCATGAAGCGGCTCGCCGGCATCCCAAACCCCCGCTCATGAAAAGGGGTGAAGCTGACCACGTACCCCGGCGGCGGAGTCGGGTCGGCCTCGCTCCCGGGGGCCAACCACTCAGGCTGCGGCCCGCCAGAGAGAGGACAGAGTAGACCCTCGGCAACGAGGGCCTGCAGATCCTCCGCAGTGACGGTGGAGAAGGGCCACGGGTCACGCGGTGGAATGACGGTCGTCTTGTCAGCCATTGCCGAGCGGGAGCGGTGAAAGCGGAGGGGACGAGGTGCGCGGTTTTCTCTTCTCTCTGTCTGCTCTCTCAAGTTGCGAAAGCATAGGCAGAAGGCAAGGACGAAAGCGCAAATGGCAGGATAAAGAACCACTACCGGTCCCTCTCCTAGGTATATAAAGGCCCAGGCAAAATCCACCCAAAACTTCGCCCGAGCCCCTCGTGAATTTTAAATTCGAAATCAAAACAGTTTTTTCGTTCCTCGAATGGCTCGCGCACGCGCAACGGACACCACGCGAGTCGCCCATCCTGTCGCATTAACTCTCTGGCAGGACACACGTCACCCCTGGCAGGCGAGCGGGCGCAGTTTTGCCTCCGTCATGATGACCGCCTCAAAAAGGTGTGCCACACTGTTTAGTTTATTTCCTTTCTTCCTTTCCCCTCTCTCTCTCTCTCCGCAGGGGTCGGGAAAGGAGATATTTTGAAAGAGTCCTTCTCAGCAAAGGAAATGGGCCCCGAGCCCTCCTACTGATCAGGGGTTCGAAGGTTGCGCCCTGCGGGGTTCGGCAACCGCCCCAGAGCACTGGGGCTCCGAGCCCTCTACTGATCAGGGGTTCGAAGGCTGGCTCCTCGGAAGGGTTCGACAGCCACCCCAGAGCATGCAGAGTCAGAGATGACCCTGGGTACGTCTGTTACATGGCCGAGGCTCGGGCTATGCTCCCGAAGTACCCTAGGACATTTCCGAGACCAGCGGGAACGATTTGTAATGGAATCCCACTGGAGGGAGGCACCGAGCCCTCGGACCCTATCAAATGGTCCGGGTCCAGCGAATCACCTGCAGGTACTTTTGGAGCACGCCTCTGGGCCACTAGCCGACCCTTATCGAATGGGGCTCGGGCGTCCACTCGGATTACTCATTAGCAATTCACTGGAAACACCATGTTCGGTGCCCACCGAGGGTAACATGGCATGTTCCCCCCCTTCCTCCTTGTGGAAAGGCGACGAAGGGGCGTACTATAAAAAGCCGAGATGGGCCTTGATCGTCCTCTCGCTTCGTGCAGAGGCTCGGGGGCAGCTCTCGCACCAGGCTATGGATAATTGTTGACCGCGTCGACATACTAACTTAAAAACTCGGAGCCTGACTATGCACCCGGGCTGCGGCCAGGCCGCATGAGAGAACAACAAGGCCAACCAAGGAATAACAAGAAGAGCATTAAGACCTCACACGAGTCAAACCACTCCTCCGAGGCCTCGGGGGCTACACCCGACGGGTGCGATCGCGCGCACCCATCGGAACAAAATACTACTAAAAAAGACCAGTCACCTTGCAAAAATCCGGTAGAACCTCCAAGCGAGTGCCTACACTCCCTTTGAGGCTCGGGGGCTACTGTCAGGTACCATAATTAGGGGTACCCCAAGTACTCCTAAACATGGCTGGAGAACATCTTTAAAACAAACCATAAAGACTGGTAAGCACGGTTCAAAGTCAAGGCCTCGTCTACCAAGGGGCGCGGTCCCGTCTCACCCAAGCCCAGCCTCGAGCAAGAACAGTAGTCTCGTACGAATTCACGACTCGCCCGAGGGTCCCCTCAGGCAGTGGGCGCACCCTCGGCTCACCCGAGGCAAAACTCGGGTAAACTTTGTCGTATAGCGGCCTCGGCCAAACCGCCTTGCCACCGACCGTATCACGTGCGCATTTAATGCAGGGATCACCTGACACCTTATCCCGACACGCACACCGCGGTTGGCAAGATTGAAATGATTGCAGTCTCTTCAACCTTTCACTTATCGTTCTGACAGGATAACGACACTATTCACCATATTCCGACCACTGTGCCAACCACCGGGGTAAGACTAACAACAGCAAGTTACCGCCTCTGCCGAGTTCAGCCTCGGGCGCAACAAGGATTTTCGCCTCGCCCGACCCAGGCCTCGGCCCCAGCCTCGGCCTCGGGAGGAATCGTCACCACGCCCGACCCAGGCCTCGGCCTCAGCCTCGGCCTCGGGAGGAGGTCTTCGCCTCGCTCGACCTAGGCCTCAGCTTCAGCCTCGGCCTCAGGAGGTGGTCTTCGCCTCGCCCGACCTAGGCCTCGGCTTCGGGAGAAATCACCGCCTCACCCGAGATGGCCTCGGACTGACTACGCGAACAGGGAATACAACACTATCCTTCCCCTAGCTAGCCACCTCAGGCTACGAAGGAACAAGACCGGTGTCACATCAAATTACTCCAGTAACAGGTAATGATGATTCCCGGCATGCGCCCATGATGTCGACTGTCCTCAGCTCTCTACAAAGTCAAAGAAACGTCAGCAGGAAATAAACTTCAAGGCCACCTCGACGACGAGGCCATACCGCCAGACACGGCGCTACAGAGCTCGGCTTCAACTCGGCGGAGCCGGCCGCGCCGCTATAGGGGTCAGGACCTGGGGCCGCGTCGCTAGCCACGCTTCAACAGGGCTCAAGCACTTCTCCGCCATCCACGTTAGCGCATAGCTACACCCCCATATGTACAGCTGGGTCACCTCCTTATACCTATAAAAGGAGATGCCCAGGGCCTTCCCAAGGCAAGCTTGGAAAGCTCACCCAGACGGCTCACTCAACATCAACCTTCTCTCCACAACAATAGACCTCTCAAGAGACCTGGGATCCGTTCCCTCTCTCGCAAAGCTTGTATCCCCTACTACAAGCACCCCGGTGCAAGATAATATAAGCCTCATCCTCCCTCTACTAGAAGTAGGGCCTTCTTAGCCCGAACGAGGATAAACCTTGTGTTTCATCTTGCATCAATCCATCCGGGCAGGGACACGCAGCATAAAATTTACTAGTCGGTTGAGGGTCCCCCGGGTCCAAAACACCGACAGGAGCGATGCACAAATTGGAATCGCCATCGTCCTTACAAACGCCGATTGGGTTTGTTTATGGTGAGCTGATGCATGTCGCTCTCGATCGACTCGATTAATTATTTTGAATGGATGTGTGTAAAATGTTTCGGTTATGCGCATTGGTAGGATCGTGTTTGCGATTGGAGAACAACAGGTTATTTGATGTGTGCGATTTGTAGTTAGTCTAATTCAGTTTTGGTCAATGATGCGCATGTGTGATTATGTGTGTGAAAATACATTTGTATGAATGGAAGCGTGTAGAGAGGAAAATGATGTAGAAAAGAACTCCGATGTTTTATATCTTGGTAGGAAAAATATGCGATGCGTTGTTTGATGCGAAAAACTAAGTTACAAAATGTGGATTATGTTTTGGGAAATGTATCGATATGTGGTTATGCGAAAACTATAATTGTTTTATGCAATGTGATGGGATTCATGATTATATAGGGAGTATATTTATTGATGTGACGAGTAGTTTAGAAAATGCTAGTTGCGTAGAAGATGAATTATTAAAACATGAGTATTGTAGTTCATATATTAGTGGTCGCGCCACATTGATTGAAGTGTCTCAAGTGCACGCCACCATATGGTTGTATGCGAGGCAAGGTTATGCGCATGATGAGTTTAGTAAAAATCCATCGGTGTCACTAGTGTTAAGTTGAGATTTATTTGCGCATGGAAAGTAACAGTGTGTTTAATACTTAGAACTCTTAGTCGATAGTAGAAATTGTTTTGGCTTATGTAGAGAGGTGATGACATGCCGTAAGTAGTCATCACTTCCTCTATAATTATAACTCGAGTCTATACGCGTTAGGCGTTCCTTAAATTGTGATTCGCAAATAAGTGTATTTTGTGTAGTGTGGATTGATTGTGAGTGCATGTGTCGCAAGAAAAGAATTAGTGCGCATATAGGCGATGAATGGGTGTGATGAAAAGGTGACATGCCTTCATAGTCATCATGTCGTCTGTTAGTGACCTAACTGAAGGTCGTAGAGAAAGGTCGATTACCTGTGTGTTATTATTGTCACCTTGCGGTTCTGCATGAATTGCAATGTGAAGTAGTAGGCTCTCTATGTGATGCTAGATGTCTAGGTAGACTTTCGTGAATTGTGGTGCTCGGACCGTTGAGATGAAGGTTAAGTCGGTCGATGCCGATTAAGTAGTTAAAATGATTAGTGGAATAATCTTGGGGTTAAAACTAGAAACTAGTGTTCTCGCACCAGTTTGGGATGTTGTAGCCCAATTGCGCATGGTTATGATCACGGGTAAAAATCAGTAATGCTCATGGGGTGTCTAAGCCAAAATGCAAACTATTGGGTGAAAAGCGCTTCGATATTGATTGTCATAGAGAATGCGTTGTTAATTGAGTATGGTACTTTTAGTGCTTGAAATGACACGGATAAAAATTAGTAAGTCTACTTGTTAGTTCTCACTTGGTTATTTTAACTCTAACAATTGTCAAAGGGTTGGAATAATTCAAGTATCTAGAACGCGGTAATTCTTGAATTGTATAGGAGCTGAAATTATTAATGGCTGTTTTGGACTGCACGCAGCGATTTTCTCCGTACTGTATGTTTGATGAAAACTAAATGGTATTTTCTGTAGATATGTGCTATAGAAAAGTGGTAGATAACTTTATTATATTGCTGGTGTTAAAATTTGACAGCCATAGGTCTGACAGTTTAGGAGTTATGCTTTTTACAAATTCAGTAACTGAATCTGTCCAAATTCTGTACAGATTTCAGAAACTGTATTGTTTGCTCAATTTAATGTTGCAATATGGTCATGGTCGTTATAAGAAAGTTGTAGATACTTTTCTGATCTTGCTTGTGTTAAAATTTTATAACCATAGGCCTGGTAGTTTAAGAGTTATGAATTTTACAAACTGGTTGCTGTGTTCTGTCCTCTATCAGAACAAATTTCGAAAACTGTAATGTTTGATTTAATTAAACCTGGAATCACTTCTTGGTGATTATAAAAGTTATGTAGTGCTTTTGCCAAGTTTTCCAAAAAGTCTTGGATCACTCTTTTTGGTGGTCTGAAGATTTAGTTATGGATGTTTAAAGTCTGAAGACTGAATCTGTCCAATTCTAGACAGCAAAGCCTTTTAGTGTCTTTTATCCTTAATTGCATATTGAATTACCTTGAGATGTTTATAAATGATATGTAGACAATTTCATTATCTTTCCAGAAAGTTTAGGATCAATTTATTTGGAAGTCTGAATCGTTAGTTGTGAATTTTTGAAGTTGCAAGTCTGAATCTGTCCAAATCTGGACAGAGCTGTTATATTAGCACGTTTTGAGCTTGCTAAGTGTTGAATCTTGTTGAGGTGAAAATACTAAAGTTGTAGTTCACTTTTTAAGCTTTCCAGAAAGTCCTAGTTTGTTATTTTTGGATTAATAATTGAAGAGATATGGTTAAAACAAGTAACTGCTGTATTGCTGTCCAAAAATCTGCAAGTGTCGATTTGATCGTTTAGTTCACCCAGTTTGCTAAAAATGTTTGGTTAACACTTAAGTAATGTAGACTTGCCATGACTAACCTTAATAATGCATGTGTGTCATGTTTTGTATGTTTCTTGCTCTGGTTGATTGTGATATAGGAGTTCCGTAGTTAGTGATGCCTATGTCGTATTCAAGCTTACGTTGTCTTGGTTGAACTTGTGTGGTCGGTGATGCTTTTGCGCGATCAATAGGAGAACTAATGAAAAGACGTATCCAAATAAATAAAATGCGCATACTTGTGATGTTATTTTTGTGTTGCGTAATTATATAAAATGTTGTCATCTTTTTAATGGTGTTAATGTTGATCGCCGATAAAGCGTAGATAACTAATGCTAATGTGTGGTTGTCTACGGTGTCTTCCAATTTAAATGATTAGTTCGCCACTGTGTCTTTGTATATCTGTGCTACTTTTGTGCTCCTTTCATTATGTTCATACATATGCATCTTGCATCTCATTTAGGACCGAGAGGTGATGATCGTGCACATGATGTGGTGCCAACAACAAGATGCAATTGGTGGACGACCTAAGGAAGGATGGACATAACCAGTAGATGCTCGCCAAGCGAGTACACCCCCAGCAAACACTATCTAAGTGTTAAATTGAAGACAAGCCCCAGTTTTATGCATAACCATTTTATATGCTATTTTACTACACTTAATGTTTGTAGGCTTGTACCGTGCACTTAAGTGTAGGAGTTGACTGAAACCCTAGTTACATGAACTCAGGATTTCCTTTGAGATGGATACTAGTATGCTAGGTCGAGTAGCTACTTTACTAATTAGGGATCTCGGTAGAAGTCGAGTGATTTTTCTAGCACTCGCGCGAGGTCAGGATTTGGTTGTATACATTTTTATATCGTAATGATGATGGTCCATGGACAACGGTCCATGGGGATGCTTTGTCTACGAGATGGAAATTGGAATAAGGATTAAGGTGTGGTACCATGTGTCAAGTGTTTGAACGTACTAAGCACATGCCGAGAAATATGGTAAATCGGTAAGCCTACTATCTGAGTGAACCTGTCCGCAGATTTCCCTCCTCACGTGACCTAAAACGTGGTCTCCCATTCCGGTTATGGTAGGTACAAGTGCGGTCACTGCAAGACGGCAGTCGGGGTCAGTGAGGCATTATACGCCAAGGCGGTGAGCCCTTTTCTGTTGCCAGGGAATCAATGGGGACGATTGATGTGTGTGGGGACGGAGTGCCTCGCCACGTCGTGTGTTTAGGTTTACCTTGCAAGGTTTAAAAACTCGATTCGAATCGTCTGCTTCTCGCAGCTAATGAGACTGCTTGATCCATGCTGCTACATTGAGTAATAAGTGGAAATGAGGTGACTGGCAAAAGATGTTGTTTGATAAAAATATTTGATACCATGTATGATTAGCTAGGTACACATCTAGTTAAAAAGGATCATACTAAAACTTGAAAAGCTAAAACATGATTTTAGACTCATCTAGTGCTTTTGGCAAACCAAACCCCTCAGCCAAACAGTTGCATGTCTAGAGGTAGAGGAGTAGACTCCTCACACCGGGTAAGTCTAGCTGAGTATTAGTATACTCAGCCTTGCTTGTGGCATATTTTTTGCAGGTACTTCTTAGGATGATTGGTTGCTGGTGTGACTTGGCCTCCATCCCTGCCACCGGGATAGACGGTCGAGTGAGTTACTGCTTCCGCAGGAGAGGACCAGGAGGAGTAGCGTGGCCAGGCTTCGCCATGTTACTCGGTTTTCTCCGTTAGTTATTTCCGCTGCATTAAAATTTATGGTTATTATTTCTGAAACTTCGATAATGTAATCACTAATGATACTTATTAAATTTGTGGTATTATGTTTTATTGTATTTCTCTGTGCCTCACCTTCGTGTGAGCTAGTGGTATTCGATCCTGGTAAGTGGCTTTATCGGACTAGATCCGAGGGACTGACGGGTTATTCCTGTTTAAGTGTGTTTCTGCCCTTAAGGGTGCGACTTGGGCACTTAAGCTGGAATAATTCGGGCGGTTCCGCCACAGCTGGTATCGGAGCGAATACCATTACTGAGAAGTCAATAAGTCATAATTTCCAACCTTTTCTAAAGTAAAACTTGCTAGAAACCAATGTTGGATAGATCGTCAGGACGATAAGGTTAGACCTAGGACGTGAAGCCTTAGGAAATAGATGGGTAGCTAGGTGGCTATTTATATAGGCCATAAAGGCTACTAATACTATTAATAGGGATGCTGTAGAAGCACCCGAAGAATTCATTAGGTCTGAGAAGACGACTAGAATGAGCATGCATCATGATTGTCGCATTATAATTGTCTCTTGTGCACCAACTTGCTTCTCTCACCTTTATTACAATAATAAAAACTTGTGAATAATGTGATGTACTGCTATGTTAGAAATGCCTTACCTCGTGTCAGATTGGTAAGTCTTGTTGGTTCGTGCTATGTGTTTGTCTTGTCTTGCTAGCTAGGTGGTATTGTAATTGTTCAACCCTCTTTGCCAATAAAAAAAATGTTGCCTGTTTTGCCCATAAAAAGACCCCTCCAAACAACCTTGAGTTTAGCAAGTGAAACCTCTTTTTTTAAAAAAAAATCATGCTTGTGTTGGTGTTTTCTGGCACTTGTGTGTTTCCCCCTTGAAGTTGCACCTGCACGGCTTGTAGACCCCCATCGCTTGACGTCTAACCAAACCAAAGCTTCCTTGTGCACGTGTTTATGTCAAAAAAAATTGGTTGGTATTTGTTTGCGCAAAACAATTTCCAGTCCCAAATTCTTCTTGGAAGCCTTTTACCAATCTTAATGGCCTTAATCTGCTCATCCTTGAAGCTGATCTTGTTGATGACCTCTCTTTCCACCTAGATCTAGGAATCTTTTTCCTTGTGAATCATGTTGGGCTTTATCATCCGAATCTCAGGATCCCCTATTGATTCTGCCCCGTTATCTGGTTATCTGCTCTAACCCGTTCTCAAGTGTCGGATATTGATCTGCGTAAATCTCTCATTTGTGGTCAGTCTCGTACCCCTCCTCCGCGGATCATGATGTTGTTATCAATATTATCTCTAAACAGTGTATCCATTTAGTTCAATGGATGTTGATGTTGCCTTTGGTTTCCGGATGTCTCAAAAAGCTCATCAATCCTGATCTCATGGTTGGTTCCTCCTCATATCAAAATCTCGTATAAATCTTTGGCATGATAATCTCCATGATGATCCAGAAATAGTTCTATGAGTTAAAGAAAACTCTCATGTGGTGCTCTTTTGCCAACAATCTCTGTTTCAACTCCGGCCACATTCTCATTTTCTGAGCCATATTCTCAAGGGCTCCATCTATTTATGCCACGTGGATTTGTCGTTGGTTGCGTTTGGTAATGGTATGATGGCTAACAACTGATGGTGCCGCGATGAAACCAAGAGCCTCCTGTGGGCGCGCACACATGGTTGAGCTGCTCGGCACGCGCTGGTATCGCGGTTAATAGTTGTGATCCATTATAAGACTACACCGATGTGCTACCTTTTGTGGACACTCTCTCAGAATGATCGCTGCATTTTATCTCAACATGTCGTGATATTCTATCCAAATCTATCGACAGTATCTTGTCAGATCCCATCTCATGAATTTGCATCTATCTCCAACCTGGGAGTTACATGCTTATCCACCCTTAAAGATCCTCATTCGAATCTCGGGACGAGATTCTTTTAAGGGGGGAAGGCTGTGACACCCTAGGTGTCAGTTTCGTGTTATGTCGGGAGATTTATCCTAATATCGGACGCTCAGTGAAAAATTCTATTTCTCGACCGTGTTTATCTCCATTTATCGAGTTACTTGTGAAGGTTTCACCGAATTCTGATTTTATTCGATCTCTAGAAAGGCCGAATTTGGAGCCTGTTAAAACTTTTATTTCTCGGGACAAATGTGAACTCCATAATCATCTCAAATTATAAATCTCGTCAGAAGCTCATTAAATCAAACTCTCGACGGTTGTTATTTGATCTGAGCTCGAGTCTAATTCCTCGAACTTGATCTATGTCTGACTATTTTAATCCGAATCCGTATTCTCAAACGGGATACTCAGTATGTCGCCCTCTAATTAATTCTTACTCGACTCAGCCAAATATCTCATGTCCGAACCGAACTCAAAACCCAGTATCGACAGCGATTTTAAAATATCACGATTCGCCTTCTCCGACTAAAAATCCAAAGCCGATCAAATCTCAGGACGATTTATTTTCGAATCATGCGCGAGGAATTATTTTCGAGCGAAATCAAATCAGACTCTCGGCCGAATTAATCGCTTAACCGTCCGTTCTTCCGAACTCTCGTTCACTCTGTTTTGCGTACCGACGAAATTCGCACGAGCCTTTTTCCGGAAAATATTTAGCGCGGCATGATTTAGCGTTTTGGGCCAAGCCCATTCTAGCCCATTTGGCCCACTAAGAAACCCTAACCCTAGCCCATGTCTATAAATAGAAGTGCTCCTTCCTTGCACTTGGCTATTTTGCACTCCCACCCCTCAAAAAATTTTCAGCCGCCATTCTCTCTTCTCCCTGTTTCTTCCTCGCGCAGCAGCAGCTCCACCTTCCCCTGCACCCTCTCTCCATGGTGAGCAGCCCCCCCACAGCCAAGCTCCTGCCCATGGTGTCCATCCTGGGCCTCCCTTGCACGGGGTAGAAGCAGCCATGGCCGGACCTCTACCCTTCTCTGGCTCACGCCCTCTGTTGCAGACCGACGCCTCTTCTCGGCCAGCAGCCAGGGCGTCCGAAGATCCCTGTGCTCGGCGCCCCTTCCTGCGTAGCTCCCTTCTCCCTCTGTCCCTTGCCACAAGAGCTCCCTGGGTGCAGCAGACGCCATGCATAGCGCCCCTTCTTCCTCCCTGCTCGCGGCGACAACAACCTCCAGCGAGCTCCTTGCTCCATGGCCGGTGCCCAGCAGCAGCCCTACACAGCGCCACTGCTCCGTCCCCTTCCCAGCGCCCCCTTTCTTCTTCCATGGAGGCGCTCCTCCTCCCACTCGGCAGCGGAGGGAGCTCCCTCCCTTCCATGGCCGCCCAGCTCCCTTCTTCCCTGTCCATGGCAGCTAGTTCCCTGCGCCCTCCTCTGCGCACAGCGGTGAACCCCTCCTCGCTGTTCTCCATTGTGCCTGTCGGCTGCTCGACAAAATGCGCAGAAGCCCCATCGTCTCCGCGTGCTGCCGGCTCGCTGTTTTGTGGAGCCAATGGACAGCACGCCGTGATGCCCGCCGTGTGTTCGCTGTTTTTGCGCAGCCCCAAACATCGACGTCGTTCACTCCGGTGAGACTGCGACGCTCCTTGTTTGATTTCACCTCGGCATTATTCTTCGGTGATTAATTTTGTACTAGGTGAGTGCCCGTGCGTTGCAACGGGGACTTATAATACCACAATAACTTATGTACAAATATGTATTATGTTGTTATTAGATGGAGGATGGCCTCCACAAGCTGTCTAGGATGGCGTCAAAACGAAACTTGGGCCACCGTCGAGCGTGCCGGCCCCACGACATGAGGTCGCCCGTGTGCAAGGCACATGAGGTGGAGGGTGGAAGGCAGTCTCGAGGAGGGATCAATCTCCAGGGGACGGTGTTGGAGTGGCGACACGCGGTCACGGGGGCAGTGCTGGCACGCTATCGATAAGGTGCACATGGCACCATGACCTCGAACTGGCCACCGCCTTTGAGAAGCTCATGGATGGAGTCGACGATGGAGAGCAGGCTCTCCATCTCCCGCGTCCACATCGCCTTCCTCGTCGTCGCGAGTGGCTCTAGTCTCATGATCATGTTGGTCGGGTTATTGTTGGCACTGCAATCAAGCCATTCCAGGATATCTTTCAGTAGAATATTTAGCCACAAGTTAATAACAAGCTAAGTAAGTACATCTATATGATTCCTAGAAGTGTTACCAGATTCCTCAACTTCCTTGTTTTATCCATAATCAGAAGACAACTCTCCATCATGACTATCATTGTAATCATCATCATTGTCATCCTCAATAAGGTAATCCTCTTCCTCAAGTGCACTGAACTGATGATCAATGTGTTTCTGCTCCACAGCGAGCCTAACATGTGGCTCTACAGCCTCAAGGGACTTGACTCCCTTACTAAACAAATTTAGTTGGTTCACAAGACAATTGTTTTACCAAATTAGTTTCCAGATAGATTGCCACAAAGAAGAAAAGGAGATAACTTCTAAGTGATCAGATGTGCACTTATGCAGCATGATGCCGAGCAGCTTGTGTGAAAAGACTTCGGAACTGTCCTTGCTTCAATTACTTCAACTGGAATAGGAAAAGAGTCGCTTCCTCTTGATAATCTTCCTGGGCTTGTTTAAATGGATCTGATGCTCCATTATCACCTTTAGCATCCTTAGACCATCCCCTTTCGTTCTTCGTGTTTATCATTAATTTGTATGATTCTCTGAAAGGAGTATTGGAACTTCAAATTCACGTCAACAAAACAAAAAAGGTGAATTTTGTGTAAATACTATACCTCTATTCATCACATTTGTGCTTCATTTCCTGCGATGGGAAATACTCTACTAATCACACATAATTGTGTGATGGGCATAAAACTAAAGCTCTTAAAAGAATAAATACTTTTCAGTCAAGAAATAAATGCATAGACCAGTAGCATACATAAATAAACTGGATGCAAATAGAAATTTGATTGTGCTTATCAAGCAAGACCATGTTTGCTTGGCATGCCACACTCCTTTTGATAAACCTAAGATACTGTAATTATACTTGAAAAGTGTGAGCCTATTTATAAACAAGAACCAGTATTACATTTGTCAAAGATTCAGCATGAGAAAAAAGTTCACTCGAGCATGCCCTTTGAAATGTATAAATTATTAATTAAATACAAATAAATCCTATTTATTTTTGAAAGATGATTGTGATAGCCTATTTTGTATATTCTTTGAAATGTAGTTGCCTCTCAGTGGTAAACATAGAACAAATAGACCTACTATTAATATGCCACTGTTGACTGGTGACCACTGACCACTTTGCACCTTGTTTGGTTAACTGTAGTGTACACAATGTACATGCATCTACATTTTTCTTATGTGTGCACATGACCTATATACTCTCTTTCAGCTTCGAGTGTATTTGAGAACCAATGGCTTAACCAAATGGTCCAAGCAGTAGGTGCTTCAGCTAGCCTTAGAGTTGTCGAATGGGTTGATCAGACACTACAAGAGCTAGAGGTTCGTTATGTTCTTGATGCGCACAAAATTATATTTTGTGAATTAGCATAAATATATTTCAGCAACCATATTTGTTTAGATGAATTTGAAGCCTAAGATCCCAACGAAAGCAGTTTGCATAGAACATATTGAATCATGGAATGAGCTACTCACATTGCTTAACCTACAAAAGCAGGTACATTTTTGTAAGGCTGATCATCCATGTCCTTTAGGATTTTGCAACTTGCATACACTTTTAACCTTATAAAAATGCATTAGGTTGCAAAAGTGTTGATTCCCAATTTTGATATTTTTTCCCGAAACATTTGTTGAATAAGATGTGATGGAAAAAAGGGGAAACTAAGTGTATCTTCAAATATTTGTTCCCCCTTTTAGCTAACAGTTCCCTTTAGTCTTCTATGTTAATAGTTGCAAAATAAAGAGGTTGAAGTTTCAGCTGACCAGGAAAGTTCTTCACAGAGGCACCAAGCACACCTAAGGTATATAATATAATAATTAATTACCTGCATTTTTCCTCATTTTATCAGTGTGGAACTGTTGTAATTTGGTTATCCAGCTGCGTTGATTCAGCATGAGAAAAAGTTCAAACAAGCATGCGTGCGTGATAGAAATTGGATACAACATCTATCGAAGCAGTAAGAAACGGGCACAAGCGACGACATGGGTGGACGAATCTGGTCTCCCCAAGCGAGGGAATGAGAGTGCTAGTACCTGGAAAAGCTTAGTGGCAGAAAGCAGGCACTCCATCTCCCATGTCCACATCGCCTTCCTCGTCGTCGCGAGTGGCTCCAGCCTCATGATCATTTTGGCAGGGTCATTATTGGCACTGCAATCAAGTAATGCTCCATAATATATTTCAATAGGATATTTGACCACAATTTAATAACAAGTTATGTTAGTACATCTATATGATTCATATAAGTGTTACCAGATTCCTCAACTTCCTTTTTTCTCCATAATCAAAATACAACTCTCCATCATGTGTTTCCCTGATTCCTAAAATGGATTTGACGGCCTATTAGAAACTTATCGCCATTAATCAAGAAGATCGAAAAGCATGTCCCATAGAAAAAAGGCATGCTTGCCCTCAGCACACAACAATTCAGAAAATGAAGTCAACATGATGCAGATGTTTTATATAGCACAAAAGCTATCATGGTAGTAGTAGCCATACATCTTGTCCAGGAAGTTTAACTTAATCTTCATTCTCAATTTTGGAGCAGTAGTAACAGTTACAACATTATGGCAATAGATAATGTGACGCCTAATTGGCTTAACATGACCTTACTTAATATGAATAATAATAGATAACCATTTTACTCATTTTTCACATCTAAAGACATCTTAGAGGTTAAACTCTTTGCTACTCTCATGTATTACTAAATACTTACAGAAGATTGCACCAGGAATTGCATGTTCAAGTATCAGTACAGTAATTTGTATTGGTAACTCCATTTGCAGAGAACGTTTTCTGTCCGACACCTAGCAACACTCACTTACATCTATTGTGTTAACATTGTTAACAAAATATAATTGATAGGGAGAAGACAAGGGGTTTGCAAAACAATTCATTATGTGACTGAATACTTGTACAACGATAGGGAGAAGGCACGAGATTCATAGCAGCATGCCAAATTGCAGTCCATCCCATGTGATTGAATACTTGTTCAACGCATCATCTTCAATGGATGCTTCTAGCATATCACCACCATATAGGCAAATAGAACCAATAGCAAATTAAGAGAGAGGTTCTCACATGCTTCTAGCACGGGAGTCGGACGGTGGGCGGTAAGAGGTGTACGATAGGGCCGTCGAGGTCCTCGGTGGGTGGTAGAGCGAAGAGGGCGTCGGCCACCGCATGCGCTAGTTTCGTCCCCTTTCGAAGGTAGCCATACACTCCTGCCTCAACTTCTCCCTAAGTTTTTCTGCTTCAGAAAAAATTAAACAAAACTTCTAGTTAGCAATGCTTCTTGATTTATTTCCCTTCTAAAGTACACAAGTTACTTTTTACAGTAAACAGAAATGGTAGGGTTTGTGGGCTTTATGAAAGAAAAATTAGGGATATAACCCAATGGCCTAACTTATGACATCAGTGACTTCTATAACTTCATTGATGGCCTAACTAACATTAGTGCGCTGGTGTGAGTACAACTTCTTAAAGATTTCAAGGCTATTCAGTGTATTCTGCAATTTTTATCAAGGAAAGACAAACTCTGTAAGGAATGAAATGGAGTAGTAGTATTGTAGGTTAAAGATTTCTTTTTGTACTTTGGTCTTGAACTGAACATGGAGTTTCTTTGGGGCAAGGGAACCTATGCAGACATAATTTTATCTGAAACAACTTTTGCAACGATAAAATGATTATGCCATCTAAAGAATATATATAGGAATTCAAATCAATGTGACAGCCAGCTACCACATGTCCAAATGGCACTAAATAGGAAGGAATTAAACACTCAGAAAAGGACAATCAGATCCATGTTATCATTCAATAAAAAGTCAAAATGACTTAATGACAAACTTATAGTCTTCACCTTTAGGTCTTCCCCACCGAGCTCCCTCAGTAATTGCCTTTAGTTGTCGATGATGTAGGCATGTACTTGCGAATTTGAGGTTGTGCACCCACTCGCAAATACTATGGTCGTCGAACTGGATGGAGCTGTTCTTTAGCCTAGCCCTTTGCTTAAGAGTGAGCATTCACAATTGAGGGAACCCTGACTCCTGAAATTAGAAAAGATCTTCTATTAACAAACTGGGCAGCAACAGGACAACATGTTTCTGTTTAGATCACATAAGTGCAATAAATTCAGACAACCCAAACTGTAAGGTTCACAAGAAGAAAATATTTGCTCATATGTAGGGTCCTTGTGAACTGGGATATGACATGAAACAAAATATCTAGCATGAGAGCTTCCTCATTGTGCCAAAATATAAGGAAGAATGTCAAATTGTAAAAGAAAAGCATGCTGCACTCAACTTTGACAAACAAATAACAAAATGGTTCGTAAAATCTTACAGGATCCCCAGCCATTGTAGCAACTTGGGCAACAACACAACCACAAAACTTTCCCTTTGAATTAGACACATCGATGATCAAATCATCTCCCATGCTATCAGGAAAGCTAAAATATCCACATAAATAGTCTTGTTTACTACTTTTATAAGATTAAGTTTTGTTCTTAAAATAGAAAGTTTGGACAAATATATAACAAACCGAGTGTAGTACTTAGAACAAGTTTGGAAAAATATCATTTCTAAATATACCAAACACTGCAATATATGTTCACTTTTTATACCCTGGTAGTTTATTTTACTTTTCACTACAATAATGGCTCATCCCCATGTTGCCTCCTCTTCCCCCTTTTCCCATGTTCGTTTTGTTTGTAGCAGAGAGTAGTTTGATTAACCTATGCCCGCAGAGTTTTTCCCTCCTAGAGCAGTGAGATTAACCTGTTGCGTGAAGTTGCAGTAAATTCAGTTCCTTTGAGGGTATTAGCAAGTTTCAGCTAACGCACATGGCAATCAACTACTGTAATTAAAGGTACCAATCATGCTCTAGGAGGGAGCATATAGTCATGGACATATTAGCAGTAAAGAAGAAAATAAAAAGTGAAATCCAAGCCAAAAACTGAACTGAATGACGAACCAAATTTGGCCCCTCTTTCTTGGCTACTATGTATATGTTCCTAATAGCAGCAGAGCAAAGAGGACACTAAAATACCTGAAAAATGGTAAAACTCAAAGCATGACCTAATAAAGGTAGAATGCAAAATAAAACAACATGTATTCCTGCAAAACTACGTACCCAAACAACCTTTATAGGAACTCTCTATTGTGATTACTTTCATAAACCTGGTTCTGCAAGCCAGTGACTTAAAACATGCCGACAATGCAAAAGTGTATAACATCCCAGAGACAGAGAAACCTTTGTTGTGTTCATCTTGAAGAATATCTTCCCATGTTACAGCAGTTAATGAAAAAAAATAAAAGAGCCTATAGGAATAACACTTACAGCTTTGTTATCGAACAACTTTGGCACACTCTTATCCATTATATCCTTTAGCTAAGGGCACAACGTCAGAAATCATTTTCAAACTCTCTTGCAACTGAGAGTAGATTTCTTCCTTCTTTGGAAGCCACCTTGGCTCCTCAATGTAACGAACAAGTGGTCCAGGTGGAGTGAAATTATTCACATGCATTTACAAACATTCTCTGAGATGATGGTCTGCCACAGCAACCTACACAAACACATATCAATCAGAATACTGATCTGCCACATCACTGCGTTTACATTTTGTTGTCAACTCTGAATTCATCAAGACAATTCCTTCACTGCTCATTCCTAATTGGGGGAGACGAAGAGGCAAAATTCCTAGCACAAAATGTGCTACCTTTTGTGTTTAGTCCTCACAGATCCAACCCTAAATTCCCTTGAATACATATAAGCAATAGCTATATACATGATCATCTCTGGGAATTGAATTAAATTGAAACAAAAAATTATTAGTAAGGAAAGTATAACAAGAGAGAGGGATTGTGGCCATGACAGACCTGGAAGTTCCACCTGTTGATGATGATGATAGCGACGTTCAATCCCCATCACTGGAAGACGATGAGCACAACGCGAGTGGTGGCATTCTGCGCAGCACCGGTGTTCGTGTCGTCAAGGTAGTGGTCAAACAGTAGATCAGTTAGTGCATTGTGCTCCGAACGTAACAAGAAGAAACACTATTGATCTGCAGCAAAGACGATGATTGCAATTGCAAGGATGGGTACCTACCATTTCGAGGTCGGTGTAGATGATTACCTTCTTCTTCTTCGTCCTGTTGGCCGCCGCCATGGATCCTAGACATACTTCGATCCCACCAGGCTACGCACCCGCAAGACACGGGGAAGGCGGAAGGGAATGCCAGGAGGTTTAGGGATCCAGCGGAAGGCGTGAGGAAGGCGACGGGACTCCAAGAGGTTCAAGGATCCGGTGGCGTGATCAGGCTCTACGCTGGAGCAGGAGTCTTGAAGTGGATGGGGGAGGATGGATGCGATCGAAGAAGGGGAGGGACGTGAGATCAACCGGACGACGAGGGAGCTCGAGCGGCGATGGGCGTGTGTGGCCGCAAGACGAGGGGAAGGCGACGTAGACACGAGGAGGCTCGGGGATTGGGGGTGCGGTTCCTTGGAGGGACGGAGGAGAGTTGGCTCGGAGCCGTGGGCAACGGGACCGACGATCCAGATTAACGGAAGGCAGAACAGCAGAACGACAGAACAAGAGAGGCAGACTACTCTTGTAGCCTTAATAAGTAGTAAAGATATGTGCTGTCTTGTTTTTTTTGTGGAGGAGAAGAAGCTCGTGTTTTGCATGGAGAAGGCAAGTCGTTCAACGCTCGTCGGATGTTCAGAGCGATGCACAAATCGGAATCGCCATCGTCCTTACAAACGCCGATTGGGTTTGTTTATGGTGAGCCGATGCATGTCGCTCTCGATCGACTCGATTAATTATTTTGAATGGATGTGTGTAAAATGTTTCGGTTATGCGCATTGGTAGGATCACATTTGCGATTGGAGAACAAGAGGTTATTTGATGTGTGTGATTTGTAGTTAGTCTAATTCGGTTTTGGTCGATGATGTGCATGTGTGATTATGTGTGTGAAAATACATTTGTATGAATGGAAGCATGTAGAGAGGAAAATGAAGTAGAAAAGAACTCCGATGTTTTTATATCTTGGTAGGAAAAATATGCGATGTGTTGTTTGATGCGAAAAACTAAGTTACAAAATGCGGATTATGTTTTGGGAAATGTATCGATATGTGGTTATGCGAAAACTATAATTGCTTTATGCAATGTGATGGGATTCATGATTATATAGGGAGTATATTTATTGATGTGACGAGTAGTTTAGAAAATGCTAGTTGCATAGAGGATGAATTATTAAAACATGAGTATCGGAGTTCATATATTAGTGGTCGCACCACATTGATTGAAGTGTCTCGAGTGCACGCCACCATATGGTTGTATGCGAGGCAAGGTTATGCGCATGATGAGTTTAGTAAAAATCCATCGGTGTCACTAGTGTTAAGTTGAAATTTATTTGCGCATGGAAAGTTACAGTGTGTTTAATACTTAGAACTCTTAGTCGATAGTAGAAATTGTTTTGGCTTATGTAGAGAGGTGATGACATGTCGTAAGTAGTCATCACTTCCTCTATAATTATAAGTCGAGTCTATACGCGTTAGGCGTTCCTTAAATTGTGCTTCGCAAATAAGTGTATTTTGTGTAGTGTGGATTGATTGTGAGTGCATGTGTCGCAAGAAAAGAATTAGTGCGCATATAGGCGATGAATGGGTGTGATGAAATGGTGACATGCCTTCGTAGTCATCATGTCGTCTGTTGGTGTCTTAACTGAAGGTCATAGAGAAAGGTCGATTACCTGTGTGTTATTATTGTCACCTTGCGGTTCTACATGAATTGCAATGTGAAGTAGTAGGCTCTCTATGTGATGCTACATGTCTAGGTAGACTTTCGTGAATTGTGGTGCTCGGACCGTTGAGATGAAGGTTAAGTCGGTCGATGCCGATTAAGTAGTTAAAATGATTAATGGAATAATCTTGGGGTTAAAACTAGAAACTAGTGTTCTCGCACCCATTTGGGATGTTGTAGCCCAATTGCGCATGGTTATGATCATGGGTAAAAATTAGTAATGCTCATGGGGTGTCTAAGCCAAAATGCAAACTATTGGGTGAAAAGTGCTTCGATATTGACTGTCATAGAGAATGCGTTGTTAATTGAGTATGGTACTTTTAGTGCTTGAAATGACACGGATAAAAATTAGTAAGTCTACTTGTTAGTTCTCACTTGGTTATTTTAACTCTAACAATTGTCAAAGGTTTAGAATAATTCAAGTATCTAGAACGCGACAATTCTTGAATTGTATAGGAGCTGAAATTATTAATGGCTGTTTTGGACTGCACGCAGCGATTTTCCCCGTATTGTAAGTTTGATGAACCAAATTCTTCTTGGAAGCCTTTTACCAATCTTAATGGCCTTAATCTGCTCATCCTTGAAGCTGATCTTGTTGATGACCTCTCTTTCCACCTAGATCTAGGAATCTTTTTCCTTGTGAATCATGTTGTGGCTTTATCATCCGAATCTCAGGATCCCTTATTGATTCTGCCCCATTATCTGGTTATCTGCTCTAACCCGTTCTCAAGTGTCGGATATTGATCTGCCTAAATCTCTCATTTCTGGTCAGTCTCGTACCCCTCCTCTGCAGATCATGATGTTGTTATCAATATTATCTCTAAACAGTGTATCCATTTAGTTCAATGGATGTTGATGTTGCCTTTGGTTTCCGGATGTCTCAAAAAGCTCATCAATCCTGATCTCATGGTTGGTTCCTCCTCATATCAAAATCTCGTATAAATCTCTGGCATGATAATCTCCATGATGATCCAGAAATAGTTCTATGAGTTAAAGAAAACTCTCATGTGGTGCTCTTTTGCCAACAATCTCTGTTTCAACTCCGGTCACATTCTCATTTTCTGAGCCATATTCTCATGGGCTCCATCTATTTATGCCACGTGGATTTGTCGTTGGTTGCGTTTGGTAATGGTATGATGGCTAACAACTGATGGTGCCGCGACGAAACCGAGAGCCTCCTATGGGCGCACACACATGGTTGAGCTGCTCAGCACGCGCTGTTATCGCGGTTAATAGTTGTGATCCATTATAAGACTACACCGATGTGCTACCTTTTGTGGACACTCTCTCAGAATGATCGCTGCATTTTATCTCAACATGTCGTGATATTCTATCCGAATCTATCGACAGTATCTTGTCAGATCCCATCTCATGAATTTGCATCTATCTCCAACCTGGGAGTTACATGCTTGTCCACCCTTAAAGATCCTCATTCGAATCTCGGGACGAGATTCTTTTAAGGGGGGAAGGCTGTGACACCCCAGGTGTCAGTTTCGTGTTATATCGGGAGATTTATCCTAATCTCGGACGCTCAGTGAAAAATTCTATTTCTCGACCGCGTTTATCTCCATTTATCGAGTTACTTGTGAAGGTTTCACCGAATTCTGATTTTATTCGATCTCTAGAAAGGCCGAATTTGGAGCCTGTTAAAACTTTTATTTCTCGGTACGAATGTGAACTCCATAATCATCTCGAATTATAAATCTCGTCTGAAGCTCATTAAATCAAACTCTCGACGGCTGTTATTTGATCTGAGCCCGAGTCTAATTCCTCGAACTTGATCTATGTCTGACTATTTTAATCCGAATCCGTATTCTCAAACGGGATACTCAGTATGTCGCCCTCTAATTAATTCTTACTCGACTCAGCCAAATATCTCATGTCCGAACCGAACTCAAAACCCAGTATCGACAGCGATTTTAAAATATCACGATTCGCCTTCTCCGACTAAAAATCCAAAGCCGATCAAATCTCAGGACGATTTATTTTCGAATCATGCGCGAGGAATTATTTTCAAGCGAAACCAAATCAGACTCTCGGCCGAATTAATCGCTTAACCGTCCGTTCTTCCGAACTCTCGTTCACTCTGTTTTGCGTACCGACGAAATTCGCACGAGCCTTTTTCCGGAAAATATTTAGCGCGGCACGATTTAGCGTTTTGGGCCAAGCCCATTCTAGCCCATTTGGCCCACTAAGAAACCCTAACCCTTGACCATGTCTATAAATAGAAGTGCTCCTTCCTTGCACTTGGCTATTTTGCACTCCCACCCCTCAAAAAAATTTCAGCCGCCATTCTCTCTTCTCCCTGTTTCTTCCTCACGCAGCAGCAGCTCCACCTTCCCCTGCGCCCTCTCTCCATGGTGAGAAGCCCCCCTACAGCCGAGCTCCTTCCCATGGCGTCCATCCTTGGCCTCCCTTGCGCGGGGTAGAAACAGCCATGGCCGAACCTCTACCCTTCTCTGGCTCGCGCCCTCTGTTGCAGACCGACGCCTCTGCTCGGCCAGCAGCCAGGGCATCCAAAGTTCCCTATGCTCGGCGCCCCTTCCTGCGTAGCTCCCTCCTCCCTCTGTCCCTTGCCATAGGAGCTCCCTGGGTGCAGCAGACGCCCTGCATAGCGCCCCTTCTTCCTCCCTGCTCGCGGCGACAACAACCTCAGCGAGCTCCTTGCTCCATGGCCGGTGCCCAGCAGCAGCCCTGCACAGTGCCGCTGCTCCATCCCCTTCCCAGCGCCCCCTTTCTTCTTCCATGGAGGCACTCCTCCTCCCACTCGGCACCGCAGGGAGCTCCCTCCCTTCCATGGCCACCCAGCTCCCTTCTTCCCTGTCCATGGCAGCTAGTTCCCTGCGCCCTCCTCTGCGCACAGCGGTGAACCCCTCCTCGCTGTTCTCCATTGTGCCTGTCGGCTGCTCGACAAAATGCGCAGAAGCCCCATCGTCTCCTCGTGCTGCCGGCTCGCTGTTTTGTGGAGCCAATGGACAGCAGGCCGTGATGCCCGTCGTGTGTTCGCTGTTTTTGCGCAGCCCCAAACATCGACGTCGTTCACTCCGGTGGGACCACGACGCTCCTTGTTTGATTTCACCTCGGCATTATTCTTCGGTGATTAATTGTGTATATGTGTTGTCTTGTTTTGTTTTGTGGAGGAGAGGAAGCCCGTGTTTTGCGTGGAGAAGGCAAGTCGTTCAACGCTCGTCGGATGTTCGGAGCGATGCACAAATCGGAATCGCCATCGTCCTTACAAACGCCGATTGGGTTTGTTTATGGTGAGCCGATGCATGTCGCTCTCGATCGACTCGATTAATTATTTTGAATGGATGTGTGTAAAATGTTTTGGTTACGCGCATTGGTAGGATCGCATTTGCGATTGGAGAACAAGAGGTTATTTGATGTGTGCGATTTGTAGTTAGTCTAATTCGGTTTTGGTCGATGATGTGCATGTGTGATTATGTGTGTGAAAATACATTTGTATGAATGGAAGCGTGTAGAGAGGAAAATGAAGTAGAAAAGAACTCCGATGTTTTTATATCTTGGTAGGAAAAATATGTGATGCGTTGTTTGATGCGAAAAACTAAGTTACAAAATGCGGATTATGTTTTGGGAAATGTATCGATATGTGGTTATGCGAAAACTATAATTGTTTTATGCAATGTGATGGGATTCATGATTATATAGGGAGTATATTTATTGATGTGACGAGTAGTTTAGAAAATGTTAGTTGCATAGAGGATGAATTATTAAAACATGAGTATCGGAGTTCATATATTAGTGGTCGCGCCACATTGATTGAAGTGTGTCGAGTGCACGCCACCATATGGTTGTATGCGAGGCAAGGTTATGCGCATGATGAGTTTAGTAAAAATCCATCGGTGTCACTAGTGTTAAGTTGAAATTTATTTGCGCATGGAAAGTAACAGTGTGTTTAATAATTAGAACTCTTAGTCGATAGTAGAAATTGTTTTGGCTTATGTAGAGAGGTGATGACATGCCGTAAGTAGTCATCACTTCCTCTATAATTACAAGTCGAGTCTATACGTGTCAGGCGTTCCTTAAATTGTGCTTCGCAAATAAGTGTATTTTGTGTAGTGTGGATTGATTGTGAGTGCATGTGTCGCAAGAAAAGAATTAGTGCGCATATAGGCGATGAATGGGTGTGATGAAATGGTGACATGCCTTCGTAGTCATCATGTCGTCTGTTGGTGTCCTAACTGAAGGTCGTAGAGAAAGGTCGATTACCTGTGTGTTATTATTGACACCTTGCGGTTCTGCATGAATTGCAATGTGAAGTAGTATGCTTTCTATGTGATGCTAGATGTCTAGGTAGACTTTCGTGAATTGTGGTGCTCGGACCATTGAGATGAAGGTTAAGTCGGTCGATGCCGATTAAGTAGTTAAAATGATTAATGGAATAATCTTGGGGTTAAAACTAGAAACTAGTGTTCTCGCACCCGTTTGGGATGTTGTAGCCCAATTGCGCATGGTTATGATCATGGGTAAAAATTAGTAATGCTCATGGGGTGTCTAAGCCAAAATGCAAACTATTGGGTGAAAAGCGCTTCGATATTGATTGTCATAGAGAATGCGTTGTTAATTGAGTATGGTACTTTTAGTGTTTGAAATGACATGGATAAAAATTAGTAAGTCTACTTGTTAGTTCTCACTTGGTTATTTTAACTCTAACAATTGTCAAAGGGATAGAATAATTCAAGTATCTAGAACGCGGCAATTCTTGAATTGTATAGGAGCTGAAATTATTAATGGCTGTTTTGGACTGCACGCAGCGATTTTCCCCGTACTGTATGTTTGATGAACTAAATGGTGTTTTCTGTAGATATGTGCTATAGAAAAGTGGTAGATAACTTTATTATCTTGCTGGTGTTGAAATTTGACAGCCATAGGTCTGACAGTTTAGGAGTTATGCTTTTTACAAATTCAGTAACTGAATCTGTCCAAATTCTGTACAGATTTCAGAAACTGCATTTTTTGCTCAATTTAATTTTGCAATCTGTTCATGGTCATTATAAGAAAGTTGTATATGCTTTTCTGATCTTTCTTGTATTGAAATTTCATAACCATAGGCCTGGTAGTTTAAGAGTTATGAATTTTACAAACTGGTTGTTGTGTTCTGTCCTCTGTCAGAACAGATTTCGAAAAATGTAATGTTTGATTTAATTAAACCTGGAATCACTTCTTGGTGATTATAAAAGTTATGTAGTGCTTTTGCCAAGCTTTCCAAAAAGTCTTGGATCACTCTTTTTGGTGGTCTGAATATTTAGTTATGGATGTTTAAAGTCTGAAGACTGAATCTGTCCAATTCTGGACAGCAAAGCCTTTTAGTGTCTTTTATCCTTAATTGCATATTGAATTACCTTGAGATGTTTATAAATGATATGTAGACAATTTCATTATCTTTCCATAAAGTTTAGGATCAATTTATTTGGATGTCTGAATCGTTAGTTGTGAATTTTTGAAGTTGCAAGTCTGAATCTGTCCAAATCTGGACAGAGCTGTTGTATTAGCACGTTTTGAGCTTGCTAAGTGTTGAATCTTGTTGAGGTGAAAATACCAAAGTTGTAGTTAAATTTTTAAGCTTTCCAGAAAGTTCTAGTTTGCTATTTCTGGATTAATAATTGAAGAGATATGGTGAAAACAAGTAACTGCTGTATTGCTGTCCAAAAATCTGCAAGTGTCCATTTGATCGTTTAGTTCACCCAGTTTGCTAAAAATGTTTGGTTAACACTTAAGTAATGTATACTTGCCATGACTAAGCTTAATAATGCACGTGTGTCATGTTTTGTATGTTTCTTGCTCTAGTTGATTGTGATATAGGAGTTCCGTAGTTAGTGATGACTATGTTGTATTCAAGCTTACGTTGTCTTGGTTGAACTTGTGTGGTCGGTGATGCTTTTGCGCGATCAATAGGAGAACTAATGAAAAGACATATCCAAATAAATAAAATGCGCATACTTGTGATGTTATTTTTGTGTTGCGTAAATATATAAAATGTTGGCATCTTTTTAATGGTGTTAATGTTGATCGTCGATAAAGCGTAGATAACTAATGCTAACGTGTGGTTGTCTACGATGTCTTCCAATTTAAATGTTTAGTTCGCCACTGTGTCTTTGTATATCTGTGCTACTTTTGTGCTCCTTTCATTATGTTCATACATATGCATCTTGCATCTCATTTAGGACCAAGAGGTGATGATCGTGCACGTGATGTGGTGCCAACAACAAGATGCAATTGGTGGACGACCTAAGGAAGTATGGACATAACAAGTAGATGCTCGCCAAGCGAGTACCCCCAGCAAACACTATCTAAGTGTTAAATTGAAGGCAAGCCCCGGTTTTATGCATAACCATTTTATATCCTATTTTACTACACTTAATGTTTGTAGGCTTGTACCGTGCACTTAGGTGTAGGAGTTGACTGAAACCCTAGTTGCATGAACTCAGGATTTCCTTTGAGATGGATACTAGTATGCTAGGTCGAGTAGCTGCTTTACTAATTAGGGATCTCGGTAGAAGTCGAGTGATTTTTCTAGCACTCGCGCGAGGTCAGGATTTGGTTGTATCCATTTTTATATCGTAATGATGATGGTCCGTGGACAACGGTCCATGGGGATGCGTTGTCTACGAGATGGAAATTGAAATAAGGATTAAGGTGTGGTACCGTGTGTCAAGCATTTGAACGTACTAAGCACATGTCGAGAAATATAGTAAATCGGTAAGCCTAGTACCTGAGTGAACCTGCCCGCAGATTGCCCTCCTCACGCGACCTGAGATGTGGTCTCACATTCCGGTTATGGTGGGTACAAGTGCGGTCACTGCACGACAGCAGTCAGGGTCAGTAAGGCATTGTACGCCAAGGCGGTGAGCCCCTTTCTGTTGCCAGGGAATCAATGGGGACGGTTGATGTGTGCGGGGACGGAGTGCCTCGCCACGTCGTGTGTTTAGGTTTACCTTGCAAGGTTTAAAAACTCGATTCGAATCGTCTGCTTCTCGCAGCTAATGAGACTGCTTGATCCATGCTGCTACATTGAGTAATAAGTTGAAATGAGGTGACTGGCAAAAGATGTTGTTTGATAAAAATGTTTGATACCATGTATGATTAGCTAGGTACACATCTAGTTAAAAAAAGATCATACTAAAACTTGAAAAGCTAAAACATGATTTTAGACTCAGCTAGTGCTTTTGGCAAACCAAACCCCTCAGCCAAACAGCTGCATGTCTAGAGGTAGAGGAGTAGACTCCTCACACCGGGTAAGTCTAGCTGAGTATTAGTATACTCAGTCTTGCTTGTGGCACAATTTTTGCAGGTACTCCTTAGGATGATTGGTTGCTGGTGTGACTTGGCCTCCATCCCTGCCACTGGGATAGACGGTTGAGTGGGTTACTGCTTCCGCAGGAGAGGACTAGGAGGAGTAGCGTGGCCAGGCTTCGCCATGTTACTCGGTTTTCTCCGTTAGTTATTTCCGCTGCATTAAAATTTATGGTTATTATTTCTGAAACTCCGATAATGTAATCACTAATGATACTTATTAAATTTGTGGTATTATGTTTTATTGTATTTCTCTGTGCCTCACCTTCGTGTGAGCTAGTGGTATTTGATCCTGGTTAGTGGCTTTATCGGACTAGATCCGAGGGACTGACAGGTTATTCCTGTTTAAGTGTGTTGCTGCCCTTAAGGGTGCGACTTGGGCATTTAAGCTGGAACAATTCGGGCGGTTCCACAACAAAACAGTACCCCCGTACTGTTCACGCTGACTTGTATTCACTTTTGCGTCACGCTTGTACTTTCACCTTCCATCAAGCCGAAGGTACCTTTTGCAATTCGATATTGTTTCTGTCTTTCCAGAATAATATAATGATAATGAATTAATAATGTTATATGATCATATATGTTGCTTCTTATATTCCATATACTTCTACTTGTATTAACATATATCACATTTATGGAGGTATGTCCCTTCATAACCTTCATCTAAAGATTATTATATCCTAAGGGAAATAATGCTTCGAAGGACGAAGGACATTAACATTTAATATTTTGTGTTGCCTTGTTCTTAACCCGAAGCAGTTCAGAACAAGTCCCCAACACTACGAGATTGTGGGATCGAGAATTACTAAGATCAGAGTCATGGTTAAGGAGTTATGATCTATCGAAGATCTATGTGATGAAAATATTAAACTATATTATAAATTGGTTAATATAAATCATATGAGAGGTTATTCTATAAATAATTATCTCAACTTTAATCTAAGTTATAAATTGGCCATAGATCATATTCTAGTAAATTATAATGATAGGCAGTTTAATCAGAGTAACCAACATAAGTTAACTAAAGATCTAATTATAAAAGAATGAGACATGGTACAATAAATGCTGTTATTGCATAGTAGACATTCATATGAAGCTGATGCAACTCGAACGAGCCAATTCGAAATTATAACGGTGGATTAATGAATTCCCGAATGTTTTATGTGTTTGGTACAAGATTAAATAGGATATAAATTTTAATATGACTTTCATGCCAAAACAGTGGCACTAATTGATAAGCAATGATATTATAAAATTATAGAAATTAGAATGGATTGATTTGGACTTCATATGAATTTTATATGAATTAAACAAGTTCTAGGAATTGTTTTTATATTAAAAATTCATTTTCTAATTCAATTTATCTATTTTTATTATTCACTCGACTGCGCCTCAATTAAGTAGAAACGCAGGGGCTAACTCAGAAGATTCTCTAGACACATTCGACCCCAAGTTGGACGGCGGGTTGGTTTTTGTAAAGTGTGGGGGTTCTTCTGTAAAATGACCGGGTCGAAGGGGTAAGAAGTATTCCTGGTCGTCGGATGAGAAATCTATAGCCATGATTGGTTCTAGGTTAACTTCAACTGGTACTCTACGATCGCCCTTCGATTGAGGACCCACGGCTAGGATTTAATATAGCTACACTCGCCTCTTATTCACCCGATCAGAGATCCACGGTCGGGATCGATCGAGCGAAGGGGTATGCAGGCTTCTAATCAGGGTTGTCCAACGATATCCGACGGTGCCCGATTCTTCCCCCCATCTGACAGCCGCGCACGGCGGCGCCGCCCTTGCACTACAGCAGCCCCATTGACCATTGATGCATGATCGGGTGCTAGGGATTGAAGCGTGTGTTGGTGCCTCAGTGTGTGGATCTGATCATTGGATCACGATCCAAAGGCCCAGGTCAAATGTCGGTTTATAAAACGATAGGTCTAATCTTGGCCCTCGATATCTATCGTGCGGCCAGGAAGTCTCGTGTCCCACCCAGATTTAAGGGATAAAGCCGGGTGCGTCTCATATGTGCGCCAAAGAAGAACATCACATATAATGATAAAGTGTATAGAGATAAATGTCACAAATAACATAAATGTCATTATTAGATAGCGGAAGTCTTACAAAAATAAATGATACTATTAAAGCGAACTAAGTATTATTCCTTGGTGCCACAAAGCTGACTAGGAGACGCAACCTAGATCAACTCGTAGTCCTCATTGTATGACTCATCTGGGACCACCTGTTCTTCTCCTGTGGGGGGTTTATATATCGCAAGGGTGAGCTCACAAAAGATCATAACTCAACAAGTTGTGGGAAATAATGTGCATGAACTCACCAAAGGCTACTAAATAAGGTTCACCAATAAATAAGGGTTAAAGCTAAGCATTGCTTTTAATATGTTGGTCAAGTTTTATTAGCAGCTACTAAATGTAAGTAGATACCTGTTGGGGACTTGTTCTCAAATGCTATGAATTAAGAACAAGGCAACATAAAAAGTTATATGTCAAAGCTCTTCGTCCGCTGAAGCATTATTTCCCTGAGGATTTAATGAGCTTCGGACGAAGGTCATAGATGATAAATTACGAAGGATTTACCTTCGTAATCGGAAGTAAAATAGTACGAAATAAAATATAAAGTATAAAATGTTAAAGAATATTAAGAATAGATAAGATCATTTACTCGTTTTACCATATAAATTGAGTTACATTTATACCTTTGCCTTGACAAAGAACAATAATTCCTGAGTAATGCGTTAGCAGTTACAGGATTGTGTGAACAGTAAAGGAATACTGTTCACTATTTATAGGAACAGGACACAGCCTGTAAGGAATTACAATCATACCCCTTATAAAAGTTTACAACAATGACTTAGGCCCTTATGGACTAGAAGGTCATTCCATCTTTAAGTCGGTTCGATCCTTCATCTTCGGATATGCTATAACACCGAAGCTTCATGAGTGGTAGCTTCGGCATCACGTATAGGCAGCTTTTGCCGAAGCTGTTTCTCCCTGCAGGACCTTCGGCGACGAAGCATGGTCCCAACATTAGCCCCTTCATGGTGCTAGATTGTTTTTCGTAACGAGCTTGATCCATGAAAAAAGTCTCTTAGGCTTCGGGAAGCCGAAGGTCCGAAAAACACCTTCCCTGAGCTCGTTGCCGAGAAATGATACAGTTTCCGAGCGCGCAGCGGTCCCACCATGCAGGTTCACTTTCTTGGTTTTTGCGGCCCACCGTTCAGCGGGTGCGAGCGGCTGTCTGCCCGGTGTAAAAATCTTGACGATTCACCTTCTTACCTGCAGCACTATATAAACAGATAGGTAGGTGTGAATTTACCACAACATTCATTGCTATTGCACTGTTTTGCTGCCAAAAATTTAACCATAACCGAAGCTTGACTTTTGCATTCAAATGAAGCTCCAGATTGGATTCTGCTTCGTCACAAGAGGAGCTTTTGGAAAAAAAGGTTATTAATTTCCAAGGAATTTTTAAGAAAATTTAAAATCAAATGGCCAGAGTACGCTCCACTGCTAGGGTTGAGCGTGATGGAGATGAGACCGAAGCCGCTGAAACTGTTCCGATTTCTGAAGCAATGAGGCATTCTGGGCTGGTTTCATCAGAAGACACACCTGCTGCCGAAGCAACACAAGCTGATGTTGAAGAAGTTGGTTCCGAAGATGAGTACATCTGCGGGATGCCAAGTAAACCTAGTCATTTGGAGTTTGGAAAGTCCACCATCTCTGAAGCTAATCTTCCCAAAATGGTGAAGCTGGGCTATTTCAGTGAAGCAAAAAAGGAGCTGGTTCGTTTTGGCGGAGAGGAAGTTACTCCGAAGTCGGAAAAGAATGAGGTGGTAGTGTTCAAAAGCTTCTTTAAAGCAGGATTAAGATTTCCTTTGAATGGGATGATTGCTGATGTTTTGAAGAAGTTTGGGGTTTACCTTCATCAGCTGACCCCTGATGCCATCGTTAGATTAAGCATTTATATTTGGGCCCTTCATAGCCAGGGAGTGGAACCGTTCGGTGAAGGTTTCTGCCGAGTTCATGAATTACACTACCAGACTAAAGCCAGAGGAGATGGTCTGCATGAGAATTTTGGTTGTTACAACTTTGCCTTGACAAAGAACAATAATTCCAGAGTAATGCGTTAGCAGTTATAGGATTACGTGAACAGTAAAGGAATACTGTTCACTATTTATAGGCACAGGACACAGCCTGTAAGGAATTACAATCATACCCCTTATAAAAGTTTACAACAATGACTTAGGCCCTTATGGACTAAAAGGTCATTCCATCTTTAAGTCGGTTCGATCCTTCATCTTCGGATACGCTATAACACCGAAGCTTCATGAGTGGTAGCTTCGGCATCACGTATAGGCAGCTTTTGCCGAAGCTGTTTCTCCCTGCAGGACCTTCGGCGACGAAGCATGGTCCCAACAATACCCAACCAGAGTAATAATAGATCAAAATTAACAATAAATTCCATTGCGATGCGAATAACAAATTTAATTTAGTTCTATAAATTAATCTTGCAAGAGTCTTGAGGTGCTCATGACCGCAAGCATGGCTAGTATACCAGTTTCACACTCTGTAGAGGTTGTATCTTGTACCCACAAGTCCTGTATCCCAAGTAGCTTGGGTTTGCAAGGCCCTTAGACACTGCCGAAGTGAATGGCTAGGGATCCACTATGAGGCCTTTACAAAGTTCCACTAGCTTTAGAAAACCCGCTACAGTTTCTAGGAAGAGCAATGCAGGAATCCCCCGTCTGACCGCCATTGCAGCAAAATCAATCCGAGAACCTCCCTACACGCCTACTCCCCTACTGCCCTTGCCCCTTTCAGGTAAGGTAATCCTCCACTTGCTTTCCTAGTTAGTCAGCCAAGGGCGTCCCATTCCACCCTTGTGGTGGCACATGTTTCTCAAGTTAAGCTCGATGTTCCAATTAACATAGTTGTCTTATCATGAATAGAAATAGAATAGGGATAATGAATGATCATGTGTAATAGTTATCTGAACTCCCAAAACCATATATAGCAATAGCAAAGACTACCCAAAAGTTTAGGGGTAAACAAGGTGAAAAGTTAACCATACTAGGGTGACCTATTGGGTCCCATCAAAATTAAGCCTATGCATGATAAAATGATTGTAGAGAACATTATTGGGTAAATAAAAGTGGTCAAAGCACAACTTGCCTTCAATGAGCTCCTGCTCAGCAACTTCTCCCAGCTGAACACCTGGATTCTCTATGGCTTTCTCGTCTACTCGCAACAGTACAAACAAACATGGTATAGCAGATATTAACATCACACCAAACAAAAATACAGAATACATAATAATAATAATAATATATGCATCGTAACGAGATCGTAGGAAAAAAGAATCATTAAATTCGGAGTTACGGATTTTAAGTTATGATTTTTCGAAGTTCTTAAGTGTTTGGTACAAAATTAATTGAGTGATCAATTCTAATGTGACTTTCATGTTAAAATAGTGGCACTAAGTGCTAAACAATATTATTACAAAATTATAGAAACTGGAATGAAATAAAAAGGAGTTAAAATGAATTTTCTAGGAATTAAACAAGTTCTAGCAATTATTTTTACACTAAAAATCAATTTCTAAATTAATTTCTCTGTTATATTAAATATCTGGACTGCACGCGTAATTAAACAAAAGCCAGGGCCTCAGCGCAAAGATTCCTAAGACTAATTACACAGTCGCAAAGGATTGCGGGTTGAATTACCGGAAACAGAGGGTTTCTTATGTAAAAACTCTCGGCCGAAAGGGTATGGTGTAGCCCTAACCGTCCGATTAGGCGCCAACGCGCACGATTAAATCGAGCACTAACTAGAGTTGAGTTTCACATGCGATCGCCCGATTGATGACCAACGGTCACGATCGGCCCACGCACTAATCCTAATCTAAGTCGTTCGCTATTGCACTAACGGTCCAGATTGCATTGAACGAAACGGTATGTTGTGTTCTAATCATGTCCGCCCGTGCCGGATCAAACGGTCCGAGGCACACCCTCTTCCTCGCGGACATCCAGGGTGGCGCCGCCTGAAGCACGGCGACGCACGGCCGGACTGCACTCTAATCCACGCAGCTGGGCCTTAAAAACCTAATCCGAACCTCTCTATGCGATGCCTAGAGAAAAGCGGAATGGATGGTGCTCCGATTACCTTGGTTCGAGGTGCAGACTCTCCTGCCCACGCGGTGGCGCGATCCCGTGGCGGAGACCCAACAACGACGAAAGATTCCCGTCAAGCCGAGGCCTCGTTCACCCAACTTCTCCCCCGAGCGTGATCCATGTACACTCCAGAACGTCTAAGGCCAGGCTACGGGTGCCGAGCGGCGGGGATGGTGGAATTCGTTGGCGGCGGACTCCCCCACTCTTTCTTTGGTGGCGGCTGAAAGAAGGGGGCGAAGGGAGGAGCACGAGGGGTCTCGGTCCGCTTTTGAAGACTTGGGCAAGGTGGAGTCATGGGGAGCGGGGTTATCGCGCGGGTGCAACAGCACGCGTCGGTTTCCCCAGCGACAGAATCGGTCGCACCCGTGGTCGTGGCGGGTGGAGAGGATTCTAACTGATGGGGACCACGAGCCAGTGCCACGGATGGTGAGGTGTGGTCAGTCAGCGCGGGCCCAGTGGTCATCCACTCACATTGAGGGATGGGCTGGCGCATAGACACTACCTGTGTGGGCCCGCATGTGGGCGATGTGGCGCACGCGTGTGCATGGGCCACACAGGGGGTAACGTTGGTGGCCGGACGGTCACTTTGGGCCTAGCACGGTTTCTCCTCTTTTCTTTTCTTTTTACAATTTCTTATTTCTTTTCCTTTTCATTTTCTTGATTTCAAATTTGAGTTCGAATTTTGTTATGAGTTTCATCTTTGAACTCACTATACAAATTCAAATCCTAGTGTAGGAATAATAGATATTTATTTGTATATTTATTTTCTGTATATAGTATTTCCTTTCTCTTCTTTTCCTTGTAACTTACCATTTCTAAATATTCAAATTAGGTATTAAATCCCCAATTTGGGATTTTAATTTATTTGCATTAATGTGACTTCTATTATTATTAAACGCACATACAAATAAAAGCCAACATGATGCACAAATTAGTAATCTGTCATTTGTTAATTATTTACTTTTAGATGTGGTGTTCACATGTGCTAATAAATAGAGGCAACACTTATAAAGGAAATCGTATCATTTCTTATGCTCTTATGAATTGGGTATTACAAATCCTACCCCCCTTAAAAGGAATCTCGTCCTCGAGAGAAGTAAGGACTAGGGAAGAGGTCGGGAAATTCTATGTGAAGCTCTTCTCTCTCCCAAGTAGCTTCATCTTATCCATGGTGACTCCATTGCACTTTGCACATTTTTATCACTTTATTCCTTATAACTCGAGTCAAAGTGTCAATGATCTTGATAGGATATTCCGTGTAAGTCAGATCACCTTATACACTGAGTTCTTCCATTGGTAACTGTTCCTCGAGGACACAGAGACATTTCTTGAGTTGAGACACGTGTAATACATCATGCACATTAGATAGATGGTCACGTAGCTCAAGATGATAGGCCATCTCCCCAACTCACCTAAAGATTCTGAAGGGTCCAATAAAGCGAGGGGATAACTTGCCCTTAACTTTGAACCTTCTCATTCCACAAATTGGTGACACCTTGAGGTACACGTGGCCACCCTCCTCAAACTCCAGTGGTCTTCTTCGATTATCAGCATAGCTCTTTTGTCAGGTCTGTGCTACCCTCAAGTTCTCCCAGATTATACAGACTTGTTCTTCTGCCTCTTGAATAATCTCAGGCTCAAAGAATCGCCTTTCTCCAGTCTGATCCCAATAGAGAGGAGTCATGCACTTTCTGCCATATAAAGCTTCAAATGGTGACATCTTCAGACTGGCCTGGTAACTATTATTATAAGAAAACTCAGCATATGGTAGACTCTTTTCCCAACTGCCTCCATGCTTAAGGGCACAGGCTCTCAAAATATCCTCCAGTACATGGTTAGTTCTCTCAGTTTGGCCATCAGTTTGAGGATGATAGTCCGAACTGAAGTTCAACTTCGTACCCATGTGCTCATGAAGGCTCTTCCAAAACCTTGAGGTGAATTGGGATCCATGATTAGAAACAATCTTCTTTGGTACCCCGTGTAAACACACAACTCGAGCCATGTATAATTCTGTCAGTTGAGAACCTTTATAAGTAGTATTGACAGGAATGAAGTCAGCTACTTTGGTCAATCTGTCCACGATCACCCATATAGAATCATAACCCTTCGAGGTGCGTGGCAACCCAGTAATGAAATCTATACCAATTTCTTCCCACTTCCATTCAAGTACCTTTAACGGGTGCAGTAGTTCAGCTGGTCTTTGGTGTTTAGCTTTGCTCTTTGACAAACATCACACACAACCACGTGTGCAGCTACATCTCTTTTCAGCCCATACCACCAGTATTTTTGCTTTAGATCCTGATACATCTTAGTGATACTAGGATGAATAGAGTAATCAGAGTCATGGGCTTCCTTCAGTATAGTCTCACGGAGGCTGTCAATCTCAGGAACACATATCCGGTTCTTGAACCATATTGTGCCTTGCTCATCTTTCATAAATTCTGGACCTCTACCTTCAGTAATCAGATCTTTCATCTCTTTTAGCATCACCAATCTGACCCTTGCATATTTCTTGCTCCAAGGTAGGTTCCACTTTAATAGTGATCCCTTCAGTATGTGCAACTATTCCCAGGTTGAGTCTTCGAAAATCTTCTACTAACTCATCGAGTAGCTGGGCGACAATAGCTGCATGGATGTGCTCCTTTCGACTCAAGGCATCCGCAAGCAGATTCACCTTGCTCGGATGGTAATGAATCTCCAAGTCATAGTCTTTAATGAGCTCCAACCAACGGCGTTGCCTGAGGTTGAGATCCTTCTGAGTGAAGATATACTTTAATCTCTTGTGAATAGTGTAGACTTGGCACTTAGTCCCCATTATATAATGCCTCCATATCTTGAGAGCGTGCACTACTGCTGCCAGTTCTAAGTCATGAGTGGGGTAGTTCAACTCATGTTTCCGCAACTGACGAGACGCATAGGCGATCACATGTCCTTGCATAAGAACACATCCAAAGCCCTGGCGGCACACATCACAATATACATCAAATCCCTTTTGCAGATCCGGCATAATCAACACTAGGGATGACATCAATCTTAACTTTAGCTGATTGAAACTATCTTGGCAATCCCAAGTCCACTTAAACTCATTTCCCTTCTCTAACAGTGAGGTCATAGGCTTAGCAATCTTGGAGAACCCTTCAATAAATCACCGGTAGTAGCCTACAAGTCCCAAGAAACTCTGGATTTCAGTAACCGTGCTTGGTATCTTCCATGCCACTATCTCCCTCACTTTAGCAGTGTCCACTAATATTCCACCATTAGAGATGATGTGTCCAAGGAATGGCACTTCGTCAATCCAGAACTCGCACTTGCTATACTTGGCATAAAGCTGATTATCCTGTAGCTTTTTTAGCACCATCCACAAATGTTCCTCGTGATCACTATCATTCTTGGAATAAACGAGAATGTCGTTGATGAATACCACAACGAATCTATCAAGATATTCCATGAACACCTTATTCATCAGATTCATGAAGTAGGCTGGTGCATTAGTCAAACCAAACAACATGACTGTGAAGTCATATAGACCATATCGGGTAGAGAAAGCCATCTTGGAAATATCAGATGGCCTAATCTTTATTTGATGATAACCTGATCTGAGATCAATCTTAGAAAATACCCTATCACCTCTCATCTGATCAAATAAATCTTCAATACGAGGTAAAGGATACTTGTTCTTAACAGTAACATCATTAAGTGATCTACAATCCACACACATCCTTTGTGATCCATCCTTCTTCTGTACAAACAGAACCAGCGCTCCCCAAGGTGAGGAACTCGAACGAATGTACCCCACCTCCTGTAGTTTTGTTAGTTGCTTCTTAAGCTCTTTTAGTTCTTATAATGACATTCTGTATGGCCTTTTTGAAATAGGAGCGGTTCTAGGTAAGAGGTCATTAACAAACTCAACTTCCCTATCTGGTGGCATCCTGGGTAACTCCTCTAGAAAGACATCGGGGAAATCTCTAACCACACGGATGTTACTGCCTACAAATTTCCCATCTACTAGAAATACGGCGGGTTTGGTAGAGGCAGTTATGGTAATCACAACTTCGAATCTTTCTCCTTTAGAGCTGGTGAGTTCTATGGTTCCCCTAGCACAATGTATAATTGCCTTGGCCTTGCTTAACCATGACATACCATGTATCAGGTCTATAGTGCTTTCTTCTAATACTATAGGGGTAGCCCAGAATTCTCTTCCCATAATTGTCAAGGTTAATCTGTTGGTCATATAATTTTCTTCGACAGGCCCTTTAGGGGTAATTACTTCCAGTGGCTTTTGCATATTTTGTAGTGGTAACTCATTTGTGTTGTCATATCGAGCAGAAATAAATGAATGTGTAGCACCCGAATCAAATAGTGTTGCTGCAGGAATTGAATTAATATAAAACATACCAATACCGATGTCAGCTCTGTTTGCGGTAGCATCAGCACTAACTTGATTGACCCTGGCAATACTGAATCCCTTGCCAGAACCTGGAGTCTGTTTCTTGTTTTGGATGGGGGTACTGGCAACCCTATGTGGGCAAACATTAGCATAATGCCCAATCTGACCACACTTGTAGCATGTGGCGCATGCACTCTGTCCTGCGAATCTCGCCGGGGTGCGAGTGGGGGCAGCCGAACGAGCATGTGGAGTCTGTGGAGTCCCATGTGGTGCAAACTGAGCTGGGCGCTAACCTCCTGCAGTACGAGCTGGTGTACCCTGGGGCGGAACATAGCGAGGACGAACCTACTGCTCCCTTGACCCTGGGTAATAGCCTTCCTCTTCATATCCCCTAGCTGAACACTCTTGTGTTCAATAGCTAGACACTTGTCAAGAAGCCTCTGGAGTGACGGAAAGGTGTGAGCCACCAGTGCATACTGCAGTGATCCATTAAGTCCCTCTATAAAGTGTTCCTGCTTCCCTTCATCATCAGTCACTTCATCTGGTGCATATCTTGATAATTGAATAAACTTGTCGTGATACTCGTTGACTGACATGCTACCCTGCTTCAGTGATAAGAATTCTTTCGTCTTGATTTTTATTAGTCCAGCAAGAATGTGGTAATTTCTGAATTGTGTGGTGAAATCTGCCCATGTGATAGTATCAGCAGCATCATGGGCAGCGGTATAAGAATCCCACCAATCAGCAGCAGGACCAGTAAGACGACCAGAAGCTTAGAGCACCTTCTCCCAGTAAGAGCACTGAGCAATATTTAATATATTCTCCACTGACTTTAGCCAATAATCAGCGTGCAGAGGATCTGGAGAGCTGGCGAACGTCGGTGGCTTGTGGCTCATGAACTCCCGGTGCTTGTCCCGGGGTGGAACTGGTGGTGGTTATGGAGGCAATGGTGCTTGTTGCTGTCGTACCATCCTTTCTTGCCTCATCTCTTCTCGCATCTCCTACCTTTCTTCCTGCATCTCCTGGCATTCTTGCCTCATCTGAACTTGCATTTCTGCCATAGTATTGGACATATGTTGCATCATCTGCATCTGAGCTACGACCACTAGATCTGTTGCAGCTGGTGGGGGATTTGGAGGATCCATCTATGCTTGCTGTTGTCTAAGCACACTCCGGTTGTGTGGGTTGGCAGGTAGATCAATTCCGCCTCCCTTCCTGGTATTGACCATCTAGTTAGAAACACATGGTAAGAATGAATTATAGGCAAGAAGAGTAATTGCGAGGTAGAATCTTTTGGGGGTTTTATTAGCTAAGTAGATTAGTGTGTCACCTACTAATGCTAATACATTACCTTATGGTGGTACATGCTAGAATGCCCTGCTATACTATTTCAATCAGTCAAAGAAGCAAATAATGCATTTATCATCAGAACAATCAACCAACATTTTAAATAGAGAAAATAACTTTTAAATTTTGTCTTAGGTCTCCTATATCTTTAATGGGTCATAAATGTAGGATTCCAAGGTGTGAAATCCTCCTTGTCTTGGAATAGAAAAGGTAGTACTAATCAGAGTAGAATAGTAGAAGGTGAGACAGGATCAAGAAAAGTATAGAAAGAATCAAAGTAAGGTAAGTAGGTAAGGGTTTTGTCCAGCTCTGTCTAGGTTTCGTCCTACATTCAACATTTGCTCTCATACCACTTATGTCAACCCGGATTTAAGGGATAAAGTCGGGTGCGTCTCATATGTGCGCCAAAGAAGAACATCACATATAATGACAAAGTGTATAGAGATAAATGTCACAAATAACATAAATGTCATTATTACATAGCGGAAATCTTACAAAAATAAATGATAATAATAAAAGCTGACTAGGAGACGCAACCACAAAGCTGACTAGGAGACGCAACCTATATCAACTCATACTCCTCATTGTACGGCTCCTCCGGGACCACCTGTTCTTCTCCTGTGGGGGTGGGGGGGTTATATATCGCAAGGGTGAGCTCACAAAAGATCATAACTCAAAAAGTTGTGGGGAATAATGTGCATGAACTCACCAAAGGTGGGAGTTCATGTGAAGTGTAAGGTTGACCAATAAATAAGGGTTAAAGTTGAGCATTGCTTTTAATATGTTGGTCAAGTTTTATTAGCAGTTACTAAATGTAAGTAGATACCCAACTAGAGTAATAATAGATCAAAATTAATAATAAATCCCAATGCGATGCAAATGAAAAATTGAATTTAGTTCCATAAATTAATCATGCAAGAGTCTTGAGCTGCTCATGACCACGAGCACGGCTAGTATACCAGTTTTGCACTCTGTAGAGGTTGTACCATGTACCCACAAGTTGTGTACCCCATGTAGCCTAGGTTTTCAAGGCCCTCAGACACTTCCAAGGTGAATGACTAGGGATCCACTACGAGGCCTTTACAAAATTCCACTAGCTTCAGAAAACCCGCTACAGTTTCTAGGAAGAGCAATGCAGGAATCCCCCGTCTGACCGTCATCGTAGCAAAATCAACCCGATAACCTCCCTACATGCCTACTCCCCTACTGCCCTTACCCCTTTCGGGTAAGGTAGTCCTCCACTAGCTTTCCTAGTTAGTCAGCCAAGGGCGTCCCATTCCACCCTTGTGGTGGCACGTGTTTCTCAAGTTAAGCTCGATGTTCCAATTAACATAGTTGTCTTATCATGAACAGAAATAGAACAGTAATAAAGAATGATCATGTGTAATAGTTATCTCAACTCCCAAAAGCATATATAGCAATAACAAAGACTATGCAAAAGTTTAGGGGTGAACAAGGTGAAAAGAAAACCAGACTAGGGTGACCTATTGGGTCCCATCAAAATTAACCCTATGCATGATAAAATGATTATAGAGAACATTATTGGGTAAATAAAAGTGGTCAAGGGCACAACTTGCCTTCTATGAGCTCCTGCTCAGCAACATCTACCTGCTGAACACCTGGATCCTCTATGGCTTGCTCGTCTACTCACAATAGTACAAACAAACATGGTATAGCAGAAATTAACATCACACCAAACAAAAATACATAATACATAATAATAATCTACGCATCGTAATGGAGTCATGGGGAGCGGGGTTATCGCGCGGGCGCAACAGCACGCGTCGGTTTCCCCGGCGATGGAATCTACCACGCTAGTGGTCGTTGCAGGTGGAGAGGATTCTGACTAATGGGGACCACGAGCCAGTGCAACGGATGGTGAGGTGTGGCCAGTCAGCGCGGGCCCGGCGGTCATCCACTCACATCGAGGGATGGGCTAGCGCACAGACACTGCCCGTGTGGGCCCGCCGGTCAACATTGCGACGCGCGCGTGTGCACGGGCCACACAGGGTGTGTACGTTGGTGGGCCGGCCGGTCACTTTGGGCCTAGCACGGTTTCTCCTATTTTCTTTTCTTTTAACAATTTCTGATTTCTTTTCCTTTTCATTTTCTTGATTTCAAATTTGAGTTCGAATTTTGTTATGAGTTTCATCTTTGAACTCACTATACAAATTCAAATCCTAGTGTTGGAATAATAGATATTTATTTTCTGTATATAGTATTTCCTTTCTCTTCTTTTCCTTGTAACTTCCCATTTCTAAATATTCAAATTAGGTATTAAATCCCCAATTTGGGATATTAATTTATTTCCATTAATGTGACTTCTATTATTATTAAATGCATATACAAATAAAAGCCAACATGATGCACAAATTAGTCATTTGTCATTTGATAATTATTTACTTTTGGATGTGGTGTTCACATGTGCTAATAAATAGAGGCAACACTTATAAAGGAAATCATCTCATTTCTTATGCTCTTATGAATTGGGTATTACATCTCGGTACCCCTTCAGACAACTAGTTTTGCAAAAGAAACCCTACTCTTTATATGAATGAAGCCGTGACCCACACTATGTATTAAGTGATTTAATCCAAGTCCTCGGGTTTTTGCTGAACGGACCCGAGCTTCTCGAGTCACAGGCAAGTTGTGCCCTTGATCACTTTTCTTTACCCAATAATGTTCCTATTAATCATTGTGACATGCTCAGGTTAATCTGATGGGACCTAATAGGTTTCCCAAGACTTGTTTATCCCACACCTTGTTTACCACTGATCTTTTGGGTAGTTTTGCTATTGCTTTACCTGGTTTTGGGGTTAATATTACATTATGATCATGTTCCAGTTATACTGTTGTTTTAATTATTGTTCATGACAAGATCATTGTGTTAATTGAAACATGGAGATTAACTAGAGATATCCGTGCTACCACAAGGGTGGAATGGGACGCCCTTGTCTGACTAATTAGGAAAGCTAGTGGACGACTACCTTTCCCGAAAGGGGCAAGGGCGGTAGAGGAGCTGCGTATAGGGAGGTTCTCGGGTCGATCATGCTACGATGGCTTTTCGAATGAGGGATTCCTATATTGCCCTTCACAGAAACAGTTGCGGGTTTTCTAAAGCTAGTGGAACTTTGTAAAGGCCTCGTAGTGGATCCCTAGCCATTCACCTCGAAAGTGTCTAAGGGCCTTACAAACCCTGGCTAGACGGGATACGCTACTTGTGGGTAAAGGGCGCAACCTCTGCAGAGTGTAAAACTGATATATCAGACGTGCTCACGGTCAAGAGCGACTTAAGACTCTTGCATGATTAATTTATGGAACTAAACATAGTCTGTCATATGCATTGCATCGCGGGTGTTATTATCAATTTTGATCTCTTATTTAATTGGGTTGGTATCTACTTATACTTAGTAACTGCTAATAAATTTTTGACCAACTCTAAAAGCAATGCTCAACTTTAACCGTCTTCTATGGTAAGCCTTACATTTCACATGAGCTCCCACCTTTGGTGAGTTCATGTACATTATTCCCCACAACTTGTTGAGCGATGAACGTATGTGAGCTCACCCTTGCTATACTCACATCCCCCCAGGTCAAGAACAGGTACCACAGGATGAGGAGCATGAAGGATGTCGCGATGTGTTCGTAAGAGGTCTAGGCCATCGTCTCCCAGTCAACTTTGGTTGCTAGATCGTTGTCTTCGTATGATGTAATTATTTAACTATTTTGTACAGAACCCCGTTATATATTAATTATGTGACCTTTGTTTCTGTACCATGAGTCATCATATGTGTGTGACATGATCCTAGCACACTTGGTGAAGTTCGCGCCTGGTTTGGTCCCCCTAAAACCCGGGTGTGACACACTCATCTGCTGATCAACGGTCCTAGCTCATCCTTCCATTCACCGGTCACCAGGGCAGTGCCGCTCTCGCTCCATGGTGGAGCAACTTGCAGGTGAAACACATATCGACGCTCTAGTGCCCAAAACACCTATACTGGTGGTGCCCGCGTAGACCCGTCTCGCTGGCGAACAGGCACACTAGTGGACAAAAACAAACTCGGATGACTCTACACTTAGAGGTGAACAAGGCGAATGCAACATGAGCTTTGTTACCATGATCCTAGCAGTGTAGCGCCTCGACATTTGGTTTGGCAGCTCGACGACATCGATCCACACCAATGAGCAATTCCGGGCTTCTATGCCCAAGCTCGAAGGGATCACGCCCGCGATGCACATGCAACCCTCTCCTCGGCTCTTTGTAGACTCCCGATGACGAAGGAGAGTGGTTCGGTGACTCCCCTCTCTCTTTGCTTTTTGGCTCTCTTCAACTGCTTGTTAGCAGCGAACAAGCAGCGAACAAATCCAAGAGATAGAGTTCTAGGGAGGGAGCAGATAGCTTGGAGAGGAAGAAGAATAGTAGTGACAACTTAGATTCTTCTCTGGTTCCCCTCCATTACCCTCTCTCACTCCAATACTCCTATTACAGGGTTGGCCCATCAGACGAGCCAGTCGCGGCCCACGAACTTGGGATTGGGCTTATGCGGACGCCGGCTGGTTCTTGGCTCTCTTGGAGTCTTCTCTGTGGAGTTGTTGCCCACGCTGCTAACATTTCCCCCTCCATGCGAAGATGCTTGTCCCCAAGCAGCAGAAGTTGGAAAATGTTGGTGTACGACAACTTCATCTTCCCAAGTATCCAAAGCCGGTTTGGTGCAAATCCAGCGCACCAGCACCCGACGGACATCGTGTCCGCCGCGCGAAATGGATCACCGAGCCATCACCTGAATAGGAAACTGGACATCCACATTATCAGGAGGTAAGGATGGGCTCACCAAAATAGAAGGTTTGATGCTAGGCTTAAATTGCGACACATGAAACACTGGATGAATGGAGGAAGAGGTTGGCAGCTCCAACTTGTAGGCCACAACTCCAATGCGCTGAAGAATCTTGAAAGGTCCAAAATACTTGTAGGATAACTTGTGATTAGCGTGCACCGCTACAGAGCTTTGGATATAAGGCTGCAATTTAAGGTACACCGTATCACCCACAGTGAAGACACAGTCGGACCTATCTTTGTCAGCTTGGTGTTTCATGCGTTGTTGGGCACGCAGCAAGTGTTGCTTGATAGTTTGAGTCATCAATTAGCGATGGGCCAGCCAAGACTGAAAATCACCAACCGGAATAGCATCAACTGCTGATAGTCCTAGGCTGCGAGGTGGTCGTCCATACAAGACCTCAAAAGGAGAAGTACCCATCGAGGATTGGAAGGAAGAATTGTACCAGAATTCCACAAGCGGCAACCACTTTTTCCATTATCGGGGAGTAGAACTGACAAAGCACCAGAGAAAGGTTTCCAAGCACTGATTTACTCGTTCGGTCTGCCCATCCGCTTGCGGATGATAAGAAGTACTCATCCGTAATGTCATGCCTGACAATCTTAATAATTCCTGCCACAAGGCACATGTAAAAATTCTGTCGCGATCTGAAACAATGGCTTCTGGCAGGCCATGCAAACGATAGATCGAGTCCATGAATAGCTGTGCAAATTTTAGGGCTGTGAATGGATGAGCTAAGGCGAGAAAATGAGCAAACTTGGAAAATTTATCCACCACCACCAGGATACATTTGTATTATCTAGATTTGGGCAGACCTTCAATAAAATCCTGAGACAACAATTGCTAGGCATGAGAAGGGACTTCGAGGGGTTATAGAAGGCCTAGATATCTCGAGCGATTTGGCTTGGCACGGGCACAGATGTCACACGCACCCACAGAGTGATGGATAGTAGTTTTCATAGCTGGCCAAGCGAATAACTGCTTAATCCTGTGATATGTCACGGGAAACCCAGAGTGTCCACCGATGGCACTGTTGTGTAATGACGCCATTACTTTGTTATGAAGGTCAATGTTGTGTCCCAACCATATGTGGCCCTTATATTTGATTAAACCATCCATCAACTGATAATGTCTAGAAGGAGTATTGACAAACAGCTCTGTAAGCAATTGTTTATCTTGAAGAGTCTGCATGTAACTCTCTGCAATATCTGATAACCATTGAGAAGTGCTTACAAAAATAGCATGAAAGCCTTGTTCTAGATGAGGACGGCGCGATAGCGCATTAGCTGCCCAAGAGCTTGGTGAACACTCGCTGCTGCCAAGGTGTCTTCAATTGTTGCTCATTAAGATGAACCAAACTCTTATGGTCCGTGAAAATTAAAAAGGTTCCATGCTGTAAATAGGGTCTCCAATGATCAACAGCCAAGAGAATGGCAAGATATTATTTCTCGTAAGCTGAAAGACCTCTATTCTTGATGCCTAAAGACTTATTGACAAAAGCCAATGAATGGTTGTCTTGGAGCAACACTACACCCACTCCTGCTCCAGAAGCATCAGTTTCAATAGCAAACTGGCGAGCAAAGCCAGACAGCGCCAGGACAGGAGCTGAGGAAAGAGTTGTCTTCAACAGGGAAAAAACAATGGAATGTTCCTCCGTCTAGACAAAAACAACATGCTTTTTCAACAAGTTGGTAAGAGGTTTCGCAATAATGCCGAAGTTTTTCACAAACTTGCGATAATAACCCGCCAAACCAAGAAATCCCCATAGCTCTTTGCAACTGGTGGGATGTGGCCATGAAGATACAACATCAGTCTTCCTCGGATCAGTTGATACACCTGCCTGGCTAATAACACGGCCCAAATAAGAAATCTCTTGTTTGGCAAAGGAGCACTTCATTAGTTTCACTTGCCACTGATCCTGTGTTAGCAACTGCAGGACCCACTCAACGTGAAGAAGGTGATTGTCCCACGTATCACTGTCAACTAGTATATTGTCAAAAAAGACCAAAACACATTTGCGCGGCAAGGGCTTGAGGGTACTGTCCATAGCGCCTTGAAAGGTTGCTGGAGCACCCGTGAGTCCGAAGGCCATCACACAAAATTCAAAATGGACATGATGTGTTTAAAAGGCTGTTTTATGTTGGTCCTAGGGATCCATCCATATCTGATGAAAGCCGACCCAAAGGTCTAATGTTGAAAACCAAGCAGTGTCTGCCAATTCATCCAAAAGTTCATCCTGTCCACTACGGGAACTAGGTACTGGGACTTAACGGTCAGTGCATTGAGATAGCGATAATCCGCAAAAGCGATACGTATTGTCCTTTTTCTTAACAAAATCACTGAAGGGGCAAAAGGACTTTTACTGTGCTGAATAAGACCATTTTTATGCATATCATCCACTTGTTGCTCAATTTCTAACTTGAGAGCAGGCGCGTACCGGTAAGGTCGCATTTGGACAGGACGTGCACCAGGAAGCAATGGAATCTGATGATCGCAGTCCCGAACAGGTGGCAGCCCAGAAGGAGATGCAAACACTAAAGAATATTTGTCCAGCAGCACTTGTAACTCTGGATGTAGAGACTGAATCAGGGACTGTTCCTTATCTGGCAGATCCGAGAGGTTGCATAGCTGAACCAGTGCACCATGGCTACCTGAAGCTTGCACACCTTAAAGTTTCACTAAAGAAGAGCCTAGTGTAATTGAAAGCCAATGATCGGCCCAATGAACCATCATCGGACTATGAAGGGAGAGCCAATCCATGCCGATTACCATGTCATAGGGCTGGAGGTCCAATACATTGAGAGTTGTGACAAACTGACAACCTTGGATGGACCATACAACATCCATAATCTAGGAGGAACATTAAAGATTGGAACCATTGGCTACATGGACGCATAACGAAGGACAAGGTACCGGTGGTGTTGGTAACTGGTAAGCTATAGCAGAACTCACAAACAAAATAGAAATGCCAGAATCCAATAGCATAAGCACTGAATGACTACCAAATTCGCAAATCTGATGGACTTGGGATGTGCCACTTTGTCCACTTTAGAGCCATACAAATGTAGACAGTGAAGGGACTCGGACTTAGAAGTAACTGATTGAGTATCATCTGCTGGAATTTGGAACTGATGCCAGAGTTCTTCCACAAGATGCAACTGCAAACACTCTGGACATTGGTGTCCTCGGGTATACGGAGAACCACATTTGTAGCAGAGACCCTTGGCCTTGCGGTATGCATAGATTGATGACAAATGATTCCCTGGAACTGAAGATTGTTCTACACTTTGGGATTTAAACTCGGATGGACGCCCCGGCACAGACTTGGGAGGAGGAGGCAAAGGTAAAGGCCCATGGCTATAAGGCTTGTTGTACATTCCAGAGTCAACTTTCTTGTAGTCTGTTGTCCGAGAGGCTTGGACCAATTCATCCTGCAATTGAGCAAGAACATAGGCAGTATCCAAATCCTTGGGCCGTTGAATCATAACAGTTGCTTTAGTATCATGGCGTAAACCATCAATGAAACACATAGTATAATACAACGGGTCAGACATTTCCTGATAACTATTGAGCTGGTCAACTAACTAAGCAAATTGGTCTACATACTCAATGACAGTGGTCTGTTGTTTAATACAAAACAACTGACGGATAAGAAACGCATGTTGGTCCTTGCCAAATTGCTCACGTAACATTAACCCAAATTCAGGCCAGGAAATGTGAGATAGTTTAGGCTCTATGGATTGTAACCACCGAGCGGGTGCACCCGAGAATTGCATGGTAGCGACCTTAATCCAAACTCTAGGGTGAACTTCATACATAGAGAAATAATCCTCACAAAGAGACTGCCATAGTTTAGGGTTTTCACCATCAAAACTAGGAAAATTAACACGAGGTAATTGACCTAGTTCAGAAGTTGTGTGCATGCCATATGGTCGCTGGCCACTATGATGAGGAAATGGATCGTGATGGTGAAATGGTGGATGGAAGAGAAACTTAGGCCTACCATTGAGCGGGAGGTGGGTTTGAGTGTAGACACGCCCAAAGCTAGACTCCCGACAGTTGTTGTCGACACGGTGCCCAATTGGGCTGTCGGTCTTGCCATTGGTGGTAGGTGGGTGTCCTCCAACCGGTGGTAGAGGGCCGAGAACACCCGCTGGATGGACGAACAGGTGAGTCATCAGCGTAGGAGAATGGGGCTTCATCTTGGTGAGGTCGTCGCGGAGCAGATCCACATAATATTTGATGTCGTTGATTGAAGCCTCCATGTGCGGCTTCTAGGACTCGAAGGCTACGGTCGCGGACTCAAGCGCTCCCACACGAGTTGCAGCCGCCGCCTCCATCGTGTCCAGGCGCTCGAAAGTCGTCGCGATGCGAGCGTCCACCTTAGAGCGCAGATTTGATGAAGACGCAGCCGCCATCGTCGTCTCGAGATGTTGGATCGAAGAGGAATTGAGAGCAACCGAGGCCTCCAAGGCACACCAACGCGCATCCTGCGCAGTGAGGCGATCACTGATGTCATGAAGGATCTTTGATTGTTCATTGATGGCGAGCTTCAGATTTGGCTCCACGACACCAAATTGTTTGGCGTGGCGCATGTAATGAACAGATGCCAGACCTGAGACTGGTGTCTCCGATACCAATTGTTAGCAGTGAACAAATCAGAGAGATAGAGTTCTGGGGAGGGAGCAAATAGCTTGGAGAGGAAGAAGAATAGTAGTGACAGCGTAGATTCTTCTCTGCTTCCCCTCCATTACCCTCTCTCACTCTAATACTTCTATTACAAGGCTGGCCCATCAGACGACCCAGTCGCGGCCCACGAACTTGGGATTGGGCTTGTGCGAATGCCGGCTGGTTCTTGGCTCTACTGGAGTCTTCTCTGTGGAGCTGTTGCCCGCGCTACTAACACTTCTTGGCTACGGCGTGGGGCTTCTCGCTGTGACGCTGTTGATGTACCAGGTGTTGACGCCTTTTTGGAGCGCCAAATACTCAAGAAGAACCGGTGGCGGTGCTCTCTGGTCAGGCGCGGACGGTCCGCGGCCTGGGGCCGGACGGTCCGCGACCTGGCGTGAGGCGGTGGCGCTCTCTGGTCAAGCGCGGACGGTCCGCGGCACGGGACCGGACGGTCCGCGCCCTAGGGCCGGACGGTCCGCGCGTACGCAGGGGTGGCGGAAGATCGCCGGCGGCGCTTGGATCTCGCTCCCGGGAGGGACCCCGTCGGGGAGGAGAGATCCTGGGGGTTGTCTAGGCTCGAGCAGGCCGACCTAGACTCCTCCAATCGACGTAGAGTCGAGGAGAGGCGGAGAATTTGGGGATCGAGTGCCTAAACCTAAACTAGACTAGAACTACTGCTAGGATAAAATGAGAAATAGATGTTGTATTGATTCGATTGATTCCTACAAATCGGCCGTAGACCTCTCTTTATATAGAGGAGGGGGGCTGGACCCTTTACACGACTGGATTCCGGGTTAATTCCGCAAATCTAGCCAACAAACATAGCACAAAACTCGGAACCCTAAACTGCTCTGCGCATGCGCGGACCGTCCGGCCCACAGGCGCGGACTGTCCGGACCGCGGACCGTCCGACCTCAGGGCCGGACCGTCCGGCCGCTCAATATGGTGCTCAACATATGCCCCCCTGCCTTTTGGTGGAGCTGAGCAAACCAAAAGCAACTAACTCGATGTGATTACATCGGTTCTCTTAGGCATCCTGCCACATACTAGGATGGTACTGTTTGAGGAAATGCCCATTCAAAGCCTTAGGCAAGTCCTTGCCTTGTAATGTTTGTAGCAAATAGGCGTTGCCAGACATCACCTGTTTTACTTTATAAGGGCCTTCCCAGCTTGGTGACCATTTCCCGAACTTCCGGTCTTTATTCCTTAGAGGCAGAATGGTCTTCCACACCAAGTCCCCTACTTGAAATGATTTTGCTTTGACCTTCTTGTTGTAGGCCCTGGCTACCATGATTTTGTCCTTTTCTATTGCTCCCAAAGCTATCATCCTTTTGTCAGTCACCTCATCAATATTATCCATCATTGAATCATAATAATCGGTAGCAGTTAGATCATTTTGTCTGGCAAACCTGATAGCATTCAAACTTATTTCCACAGGCAACACTGCTTCCTGCCCATAGACAAGCTCAAAAGGAGATACTTTAGTAGCCCTATGTTTAGATATTCTATGAGCCCATAAAGCCTCAGACAAAATCTTATGCCAATGTTTAGGATTATTAGATATTTTCTTTTTTATCAAATTAATCAATGTCCTATTGCTAGACTCGGCCTGACCATTGGCCTGAGCATAATATGGAGATGAATTAAGCAGCTTAATTCTGTATAATTCAGCAAATTCACGTACCTCCTTTGACATAAAAGAAGTACCTTGATCTGTAGTTAAAGTCTGGGGAATGCCGAATCTATGAATGATATGCTCAGTTATAAACTCAATTACCTCCTTGTGTGTCATGTTCTTTAGAGCAACGGCTTCAGTCCATTTGGTGAAGTAGTCAGTGGCAACTAACACAAACCGATGCCCCTTTGATGATGAAGGATGAATTTCTCCAATAATGTCTAATCCCCACCCTCTGAACGGCCAAGGCTTGATGATAGGATGTAATTCGGCTGCAGGGACCAACTGTAGGTCGCCGAATTTTTGACACACTTGGCAACCCTTGTAGTACTTGAAACAATCAGCTATCATACTAGGCCAATAAAAACCAGACCTTCGCAACAACCACTTCATCTTTGGAGCTGATTGATGAGTACCACAAATTCCCTCATGTACTTCGGCCATGGCTAATATAGCGTCATCTGGGCCCAAGCACTTAAGCAGGATGTCATTGACTGTTCGGCGGTAAAGTTCATCACTCATCAAAACATACTTGAAAGCTGTTCACCGAATGTTCTTATCTGTCCTGATATTGGGATTTCGTAAATAATTAAGTATAGGTGTCCTCCAATCACTTGCATCGGCTTCATTGTCAGCCGAATTAATGAAAAGAACATTTCTGGTAACCCCGGACGGTCTGGCGTCATCACGCGGACGGTCCGCGACCTGGGAATTTGGCTTTGCACTGGTTATCAGATTTTTAGCTTTGTGAAACTTCCCTCTCTTTATCTGATAACCTGATGCATCTTGTGCCAAATCATTAGCTCTATGATTCTCAACTCTAGAGATATGCCGAATACTGAATTCGTCAAAAGAATGGATTATGCTCCAACATTTCTCAAGGTAACTATTTAGAGTACCATCAAAACATTGATATTCTTCTAACACTTGTTGGACAACCAGCTGAGAATCACCAAATACCATCACATGTCTTACTCCCATACCATTTAAAAGTTCTAAACCGAATAGGAGGGCCTCATATTCAGCTTGATTATTAGTGCAATAAGTTTTCAATCGGTTAGAGAAGTCAAAGGAGACATTACTTGGTGAAACAAGTACAATGCCAATTCCTTGCCCTTCATTGCAAACCGATCCATCAAAATATAAAGTCCAAGGAGTAATAGTGAGGTATGATATGTCTAGCTCATGAATATCATTAACCCGATGTTCTACAATGAAATCCGCTACGACTTGGCCTTTCATAGATTTCAATGGTTCGTAGGCCAAGTCATATTCTATTAGTGCATAAGCCCACTTACCAATTCTACCACTCATAATTAGGTTATGCAACATGTATTTGATCACATCGGCTTGACCAGAAACAGTGCATTGACTAGACAGTAAATAACATCTACATTTGGTGCATGCGTAAAACAAGCATAAGCATAACTTTTCAATAAAAGTGTACCTTGTTTTAGCATCCACCAACCTTCGGCTTAGATATGCCACCACATGCTCCTTCCCCTCAGTTTCTTGTGTCAGAACAGCCCCAATGACCTTATCCTCAGCTGCAATGTATAATCGAAATGGCACTCCTGCTTGTGGTGGTTTTAATACGGGAGCCGAAGATAAGTATTTTTTGATGAGATCAAATGCTTCTTGCTGTTCTGCCCCCCAAGCAAATTCGGCATCATTCTTAAGCCGAAGAATAGGGGTAAACGCATCAATCTTCCCGGCTAGGTTAGAAATAAACCTTCGTAAATAATTCACCTTGCCGAGGAACCTCTGTACCTCGACTTTACAGGTCGGAGGCCCCACATTCCGAATAGACTTGATTCGGTCAGAGTCTATCTCTATACCATGTTCATGTATGACAAATCCTAAAAACTTACCAGCCGACACTCCAAAAGCACATTTACGTGGGTTCATTTTCAAACCATACTGACGCATTTTATCAAAGGCCTTGCGCAAATCAGCTATATGAGAACTAAACTCAGCCGATTTGACTACAATATCATCAATGTAAACTTCCACAGTGTTTCCTAACAATTCATGGAAGATCAAATTCATAGCCCTCTGATAAGTAGCACCAGCATTTTTAGACCAAATGTCATGACAACCCACTCAAATAAACCAATGAAGCCTGGACATATAAAGGCCGTTTTAGACGCATCTTCTTCATGAAAATCTGATTATATCCGGCATTACCATCAAGGAAGCTAATAATTCTATTTTCTGATGCATTATTGATTAATGTGTCGGCTATGGGCATGGGATATTCGTCTTTAGGAGTTGCTCTATTTAAATTGCGAAAATCAATGCATACTCTAAGTTTACCTGTCTCCTTCTTCTCCACCGGCACAATATTGGAGACCCACTCTGCGTATCTGCAAGGTCTGATAAAATCAGCTTCTAGCAGCCGATGGATTTCGTCCTTGATGCGTGGGAGAAGATCCGGACGAAATGTTCTAGCTCTTTGCTTGAAAGGTCTGAAACCAGATTTAATAGGCAGCCGATGCTCTACAATCTCTCGGCTTAATCCAGGCATCTCAGTATAATTCCAAGCAAAGCAATCTGAATATTCCTTCAATAGACCGATCATCTCATTTCTAGAATCGGTCTCCAGGGTCTTGTTTACAAAAGTCGGCCTTGGAGTTTTACCATCTCCTATGTCAATCTCCTCCAAAGGATCGGCCGATGTAAACCCCTGTCCTAGTTTATCAAGATCTCTGAATTCCTCTATCATGTCCCCCACAGAGGAATCAGATGATCTTTGTGTGATGGCGGACTTTCCGGTCTCGGGGACCGGATCATCCGTAATACTGTCTTTTCGCTGTGGTAGATGTTCGGTCTTAAAGTCCGAACTCTTTTGTGAAAGACCAGACCATCCGGCCTTGGCGGCCGAACTGTCCGTGACCAAAGACTCATGAACTTTGTGTGTATTCATCATTTAACTTTATTTAGGATTTAGCCGATTCTCCATCGGCTCTAGCATTATAGGAATGAAACCTTTCTTATCTATACTTATGAATTGATAATCAGAAAAGTCTACTCCTGTGAGACATGTAGCAGTCTCATAAGTCCAGAGTACAGGGGCATCGGCCATAGCGATGCAGGCCGATACATCAGCATGTACTTGTTCTATATCATCGCCTACCCATTGTATCAGCATTTGATGTAATGTAGAAGGTATACATTGATTGGCGTGAATCCAATCTCTGCCTAGGATTAAACTGTAATTTCCTTCTACATCAGCGACGAAGAATGCAGCAGCAAGGGTCTTAGTCCCGATGGTTAATTCAACGGACGTGACTCCCCTGGCTTTGATCGAACTATCAGTTCCAACACCGCTGAGGGTCATGTTGGTCTTGACAAGTTCGTCATCTTGTTTACCTAATTTTCTGTATAATGAATAAGGCATTAGATTTACAGCCGCCCCTCCATCTACCAACATCTTAGCAATCGGTATCCCATCAATGTGGCCGCGCACGAAGAGCGGCTTTAAATGATTTACCGATTCTTTTGGTTTAGTAAAGGCGGCTTCTTTAGGACCAAAATCAAACTGGGCAACAACAGGTTCATCGTCGCCGATAATAGTACAATCGGCAGAAAATGTAATAATATTTACATCCATACCTGGGCGTTCTGGAGAAGCCTCGTAGTCGACCAGGTCTTCTCCCAGCAGGTCGTCCTCTTCCATTGATGTTGTCGTGTCGTTGGAGGCTTCCTGGTGAACGGCAGACGGGCCGCGTGCGGGGCCGGACGGTCCGCGCCTGGTGCAGGTTGTCCAGAGACTTCCTGGTGAACGGCGGACGGTCCGCGTGCGGGGGCCGGACGATCCACGCCTGGTGCAGGTTGTCCAGAGACTTCCTGGTGAATGGCGGACGGTCCGTGTGCGGGGGCCGGACGGTCCGCGCCTGGTGCAGGTTGTCCAGAGACTTCCTGGTGAACGGCGGACGGTCCGCGTGCGGGGGCCGGACGGTCCGCGCCTGGTGCAGGTTGTCCAGAGACTTCCTGGTGAACGGCGGACGGTCCGCGCGCAGGGGCCGGACGGTCCGCGCCTGGTGCAGATTGACTTTCTATTTCTGTGGCCGTTTGTTTTTTCTCAACGGCCTTCGATCTCCATTTCTTTTGCGGTGGCGGGTATAGTGGATGTGTGTCATTAAATGTCTTTTCCGCCTCCTTCTCCTGGCTCTCCTTTGCTCTTAGGCATTGTAATTTTCTCTTTTGGGATCGTGTCAATCTCGCTGGGCACCATCGAGGCATGAAGTATTTTGGATCGGCTGTTTTGATGGTAGCCGTATCCTTTTCGGTCGTGTTGGCCGATTCGCCGAAAATCATCGGCCCTTTATTATCTTCTTGTATGACAACATCTGTAGTGCCTATTTTGATGATGTCCTTTTTTGTTGTTTTTTGAGTTGCTGCAGGCATATGCCCCCCTGCCGGATTGGTCGGCCTGGAAGGCCGAGTAGTCCGGCAATCCTGTTGGGTTTGTGCCTGGTGACCAGATTGAGCAGTGCTCAATCGGTCTTGTACTGGTGGCGTCAACCTGTCAAAAACAGATGTTTGGGGTGCCCCCAGGCGGGGTACTGTGGCATCCCAAATGGATATGGTGGCATGCCCCACATTTGATTTGGGACATATGGCGGAGGTAAATATGTGTATGGATATGGCATAGGTGGATATGGAGGTGGAGGTGTCCATGCAGGTACGTTAGGTCTCACTTGTACAGTATGACCTTTCATTTCTTCTGATTGGTGGGGTGGTCCAATCGGCCTGACCTGACGCTGCTCATGAATGGGTGAGCGGGGTCGCTTTGTTGGCCGGTCACTGGGGCCGGCCTTCTTTTTTACGTATTTAGACAATAATTGATCAAAAGTTGGGCCGACTTTAACCAACCGACCAGCTGCCTTAAATGTATTTGTTTTCCACGTACCTATCTCTGGTCGTCGTGGTTTGAAAGTACGTGGACGTTGTGAATCCTGAGTACGGCCGGACCATCCGCCGGAGCTCTCCGGACCGTCCGGTGGGGTCCCGGACCGTCCACGCCTACGTGCCGGATCGTCCGGGATACGCAGCACGGGTTCCTGCATCTGTCTCCCTGTCTGCGCTTGTCCCCCAGTACTGGAGGCTGTGATGGTCACCTTTAGGGTCTCCCCTCCATCGGGAGTCTTCTCGGCCACCACTTTCCTGCAAGAAACTTTACGATCCCCATCGGCCTCTTTAGCATTGCCGATGATTGTCTCTTTGCCTTTGTCTTTATCGGCTGTGTTTGGCCGAACTAGGACTTTCTTGCCCTCGAAGTCAATCATGTTCATCGGAAAGGGCTCTGTATCCACCTGCATTTCCTGAAATTTCAATCGTTCTTCATTAATGGCCGATTGAATCTGTCGCCGAAATACATTACAATCATTAGTGGCATGAGAAAATGAGTTATGCCACTTACATTACGCACGACGTTTTAGCTCGTCGGCGGATGGAACAGTGTGATTTATTTTAATATTGCCATTTTTGAGTAACTCGTCAAATATTTTATCACACTTACCGACATTAAACGTAAACTTAACCTCCTCTTGCCGTTTCTTTTGAACCGGCTGCAAGGAGGGACAAGCCGAAGATTTGGCCTGTTTTGGCCAAACCATTTCAGCAGCATACACTTCCGCTGATTCGTCATCCGAGCTACTTTGGTCGCATTCTACTATATGTACGTTGTGACGCATTGTTTTAGCAGTTTCTTTGCTCCGGCTTTCGCAAGCCAAAGCTCTCTGGTGTAACTGTGCTAGCGTAAAAAATTGGATGCCTTCTAATCTTTCTTTTAAATAATATTGTAAACCATTAAAGGCTAATCCTGCTATCTGTTTCTCTGCTAAATGAATTTGGAAGCATCGGTTTCTTGTATCTCGGAATCTCCGGATGTAATCATTAACCGATTCATCTTTTGCTTGTCGTAATGACACTAAGTCTACCAAATCCAACTCATAGTCACCGGAGAAAAAATGATCATGAAATTTTTGTTCTAAATCCCCCCATGATGAAATGGAATTAGGAGGTAAAGTGGCGTACCTTGCAAACGCAGTTCCTGTTAAAGATAATGAAAATAAACATACGCGAAATGCCTCTGTGTCGGCCAACTCTCCTAATTGTGCTAAAAATTGGCCTATGTGTTCACGTGTGTTCTTTCCTTGATCACCCGAAAATTTTGTGAATTCGGGTATCCTGGTTCCTTGTGGGTATGGGTGGTGATCAAATCGGCTGTCATAAGGTTTCCGATATGATTGCCCCCTAGGGACCATGCTTACTCCGAGCTTATCTCGGAACGCCCCGGCTATTTCTTCCCTTACTATATCAATGGCAGCCGGTGCGAGACCACCGGCTCTCTGGTCAAACATAAGTGGGGTTGGCTGGATATTAGCATGTTGTCTTTCCCCCCATTGGTTTGAGTTACGTGGTGCATTTCCATTTGCCCTATATGGCTCATAGGTTTGATCGTTTCTTTCCGGCCTTCTAGGTGGGGCCGGAAAGCTTTCCTGGGCTCTGGATCCTGAATTAATGGGCTGGTGCATTGCATAGTGTGATGGGAAGTGTTGCTGGGACGGGCGAGGATTCAGGTAATAATCCTCCTCAAAAGATTCATGCGCGGACTGTCTGGACATTGGCCCGGACCGTCCGTGATTATGTGCGGATCGTCCGTCGTTGTACGCGGACGGTTCGACTGGGTAGTTTAGATTCTGTGTCGTGTGTGGTGGTTCGGGCGCATATCTAGGTAACTCATTAAAAATCGGCCTGACTGTTGTTGGTCCGGACGGTCCGCGCTCACGTGCGGACGGTCCGGGCATGCGCAGATCGGCTGATTTGCTGCCAATTTGCGGTTGCTCAGGGTATGCGTCCATCGGCATCCCATAAAGGGGTTGTGACTGGTCGTGACAACCTGTAGCCGATGTGTTACACGTGTTACCTCCTAACTCAACCTCGTGCGAAGGAAAATTTGTGATACTAGATTTATCAAATGCACGTACTAGTCTCTTAAGATCGCTTTGCATACCCCCTATGATGTTCTGCATTTGTTCACGCTGATCTTCTACATAATTTCTAAGAGATT